>NW_020884876.1:12097605-13340401 GCF_003945725.1 Corapipo altera
GGGAAAAGGGAAAGGGAAAGGGAAAGGGAAAGGGAAAGGGAAAGGGAGCCCCACCATTTTGATTATTAATATTTTCCCACCTGTATCTTGCCCGAAGAGCCTAGAGCAGGCACAGAGCAAGGCAGAAGGAGCTGCCGAGCCCCTGAAGCCACGGAGCTGGAAGGTCACAGCCATTGAACAGCTCTTCCTTCCCGCGCGGGAGGTGGGGATTGCATTTCAGGTCAAGTACGCGGCCAGGCAGCGGCCAGGCCGGCTTCCCACAGAGCACGGCTGCCGGCCACTCGGCGGGGCAGCGCCTGGGGCAGGCCCGGGGCCAGCGCCTAGAGGAAAGATAGGAGTTTGAGACGGTGCTTCACTCGGGGAAGAAACAATCGCATTTCCAGCGAGGAACACAGCAAGATCCTAGTCATTAGTGGGGGAAAAAAAAATAAAAAAAAATAGAAGAAGGTAAAAAAGTAAAATAAAAAATGCAAAAAAAGAGAAAAGTTAGAAGGAGAACTAAAATGTGAAAGAGAAAAAGGAGTGAGGAAAAATGTAATAAAAAATAGAAAAAGGAGAAAAGATAAAAAAGGGTGGGAAAAAAGTTAAAATACTGCCTTGTGTGCTGGGGGCAGGTTGAGTCCTCACCTCGAGTTGCACTGTGTCAGCTCTCATTGCAGCTTGGTGTCTTGGGCTGGCACTGTCCGTTGGGATGAGATCTGGCCTCACGCCTTCGCACGAACCAAACCCAACATCAAAGGGCACGCGATAGACAATGTGGAGCACACATGGGAGGCTTGTAAGCCTCTTTTGTCAAAATGTGTTTCCTGGCGCTTTTCTGCCCTACCAGACCTGGCCTCCCGGTGCCCTCACAGGACTGTAGAGAAGCAGCAGGGACCTATGGACTTCTAGAGATGGGCTGCGCATACACACAGTTTCTCAAAGTGGGCCCATGGAACTGCTAGTTTCCTTGTTTTCTCTATGGTGCTGCAGTGACTTGTGGCAAATTAATAGACATTGTCATCCAGGGGTGTTTTTAATTATGTTTTTGGGCCTCTGCAGATTTAACTCATCTTCTGCTACTTTGCTGTACAAAATAGACACCAACCCAAAATCTGCATCCAAACTCAGCCCTTGCAGTCAGTATCTCACCTCTTTGCATCTACATCCTTCCAGCCAACATCTAGTTTAGCCAAACAAATCTCCACCTCAAGTCCAAGGGCCTGATGGATATTCCTTTACCCCTGCTGATCTGCCAAGGTCTGGAGGCACAGTAGGATCTGACATGGGTTGTAATGGGAAATGGAGGACTGGTGGGGAACAGATAGAAGATAGTAAATGAAATTAAGACCGCTTGGTTCTGCATGAGTATTCAAGAGAAAGTCTTATAAACATTTTAGGTAATAAATGAAATAAAGTTCTGATTTAGGAGGAAACTGGGAATTCATAACACATTTTAAAGATTATTTTTCTATATATATTTTATTTTTCATTTATTATTATGAGAAGTTATAAAAAACAAGAGCAAAAGGTTTGATGCATCAATTTGTATACTGCAGTATACTACAATAAATGCTACATATTTATATGCGTACTTATTGCTCATTACCATAACAAATCTAGAGAAAAACTTAATGTCTTGGAATCAAGACACAGAATTTAGAAAGGATTCCCTTATACTGCCTACACCTAGGAATTTCCTATCACTTAACTGAGACACAAGTACAACTCACAAACTTAACAATGTTGTGGATTGGGTGGAAATCTGGTGTTTAAATTTAGACTATTTTTTCATATCATCATGTCTTTACCAAGTAACTCCTCACCACCAGGGAAGTCACTAAGATGCCTGAAGTTCTGCTCCACACATGCACTGAAGCCTTTTGGTCTTGACAGGGCTAAGTACATATCTCACACCTAATCCCATCAGGATTCGCAGACAAAGGATGCCTCCTCCCTTCAGGAGCCACTTCTGGCAGTGCACATGTAATGCATGCTCACACAAACAGGGATCTGCACAAAACACAGTGACACCAGAGCACAATGGGGAAATGCCAGCAGTCCAATTTTTCTGAGTAGGTTGTTGGTCATGCAAGTATTGAGGGAGCCATCTTCTTCACCTCTCTGCTTTAGGGAATTCACAATCACTGTGATATGTAGCTTACATAATATCAGGCATCCGAAGGACAGAGACAAGAGATAGTTTTCTTTCTTTTGCACTAAACTCCATGGTACAATTGATTTGGTTCTTCTTTCCTTCTCCTTTCTCCTGTGCCAACACCAGAACAGCTTCTGCCTAGACATTACTATACTGTTACAGACAGTGGGAAGTAGAAATTTAACCTTTCTAAGGACTGAATGAGGTACCCAGAGCCTCATATATATAAAAAACCTCAACATATTTTTCAGTTTCTAATTTAAAAGATTTATTTTCCACCACCTCAACGCAGGAAAAGACTAAAAGATGTTGAGCTGGTCAATCATCCCTGACAGACCTAGGTAATGCTGAGATGTTTGTGCAGAAAAGTGATGGAAGATTTTGCTCCCAAGAGAAAAAAGGTGGAAGGATTTTTAAACCTCTGATGTGTCAGTCTATCCTGAAGCAGCTAATGAAGAAGCTTTAGAAAAGGTTCAAACTGGACTGTTCTCTTTGGGTTGGGTGAAGTGGTGATGGACTCTGAGATCCTGGGTAAGGACAGTGAGTAGCTGTGCTCATGTGACTGGAAACACATGTTCTCAAAGGCACCAGAGCAGGATGCCACTTATGCAGGGCACTGTTGGCATGACCTAATTGCAGTTGGAGTCCCCAGGGAGGGCACACACGTCAGACACCTATCCTTCTTGAGGACAAAACCTGCAGGCTCTGTGCAGCCATCTCGTCTGCCATCCGCAGATGCTGCCCCTCCTGTGGCTCCTTACCCTCCCTAGGTTCCTTGTTCAGAGCTCATGTTGCCCTTAACATCTGAAAAATTAAGTCCTTGAAGTTTAGCCTGACCTCACATACAGCCTTCGAAGAACCAAGCTAAACTCAGTACAGGTAAGGGGGCCTTTGAACGTGCATCTGCATTGCTTAGAGTGAAAGAACGCAAAGGTCCAAACCCATGCACCTATTTTTTGTTGAAGCTGCTTGAATAGGGAGTAGAGCATAAGGTCCAGAAAGCACAACTTTTGAGAGATCTGAACCAGTCTTCCTTCTGTTACATATCAGTAGAGCCTGTCAAAGAAATTTATTCTAATCAATATTTTAAGAACCCAGGGGCAGTGGTAAAACAGAAAACTTAGTGCCTTGCACTGGCAGTCAAACCTAGAGTTCACACAGCTGATCGATAGGGGAGGCTTTGGGGAAGTACAATTTCTGGTAAAGAAAGGAAGTGTGGAAGTATGGTTCATGTGCCCAAGGCCTTAATCTCCCCCTACCCAACCCCCATACAAATAACCACATAATTTGTAATTATTAATTACAGTTGGAATTGTCTTGACTTTTAAAAGACTTTTCTCATTAGACAACACTTTATTCCTTGTAAAGCATATTATTGATCTTAATATGCAGAAAATGCCATAGCTAGCAACTCAGAATATCTGTGCCATTTTTGTTAAACAATGAGAATTGATGAGGTTTGGCAGGACATTAAAATATTTAACACTATAACTTTGAAAAGTCTTTTATGTGTTTGTACTAATAGGAAAATCTTTTAACAGGAAAAATGTTTTTCTCTGCTCCACTAACAACTCCAGTGAGGGATGATTCTATTTGCATTAAACCCAATGGGAGGCTTGTTACTGACTTCAAAGTCAGTTCCAAGAGGGATTCCAGTTTGGAAAATCATGACTAGAAAAAAAAAAAAAAATCTCAGACTTTTAGTTACATGACTAGTGCCATTTAAATTAGCATTTAATTACATGCCCTAACACTTCAGACTGTTTGGGGCCAGGGCATTTGGCTTTGCCCAGAAAAGTTGCACACTGCCAGCCTGAGCATGGTGGATATGTTAACTCTTACTGTATCATATCATCTGAAATATGGGAGCTGGACCAGGTGACGTGCCCAGGGAAGTCACAGGCCTGTATCACTTAGCTCTAAGAATCTACTTTGGAGACACTTCTCTTTTTTTTTAAATTATTTTAACTGTCCAGATCTGTTCTCCCTATAGAAACCTGGCTTGCAGGGCTCAGTTCTGGTACCTGGGCTGATTTGGTGTTTTTACAGCATTATGTGTAGGGTACAGAGCTTGGGTGAAATCGTACAGGAGGCAGCAAGGTATCCAAAAACCAGAGCACTGCTACAGAGAAGATTACAATACCTAAATAGGTAACTGTGAGAGGGAAAGTACTTCTGGTTCAATTACTTGACTCAAGAAGGAGTATTTGCCAGCTGGATAAATTTCTACATTTTTGTCCATTGTGAGCTGCTTAAGGGTTGTGGCAGAACCCTGGTGAAATGGGGCTATCCTCACCTTAGGGCTGCAAGAGTCCTAAGTACTCTGGGTACTCCTCAATCCAGTGAGCCTGAGCATTGCCTCAGACTGGTGCATGCCAGTACTAAGCCCTGAAACATGTGTGTCCTCTGGTTCTGTGTATTTGCATTTAAAATGAAAGAGTAAAATTATTTAGGCTACCTAGACAGCCTAAAAGAACATTGTGATGCAAAGGAAACTGGAAACTTCATTCCTATCTTCATTTTTCTGTACTGAGCTCATGTGAAGGTACTCTGATCCTCTCGACACTGAGCACAAAAATTCTTCTTGCCTGCATTTCTCTTAAAAGCTCTAAGGTCAGAGCTCAGGGTCCTGTTAAGGCCTCTTGGACTTTTGTAACATTAAAAAAAGGCTGGTACACTTCCTTTTTACTATGCTGCTCATCCCCAAATTTTCAGGAGGTGGGCAACTAAATCATGAGCATCGTGTTATTTGCAAAGATCAGAATTGCTTTCTTTCAAATTGCAGTCTTTCCTTTAATCCTAGAAGGCAGCATCTCTTATAAGTGACATTAGGAAAAGACCAAAATGTAA
Source organism: Corapipo altera (assembly GCF_003945725.1). Lineage (NCBI taxonomy): Eukaryota > Metazoa > Chordata > Aves > Passeriformes > Pipridae > Corapipo > Corapipo altera. Next base: position 12,102,593 of record NW_020884876.1, read on the forward strand.
AATTGGTATACTGTAATCGTATTTATTTCTATACACAACAAGCTAAAATGCTGGCATCTTTTAATAGCTTTTTCCATATTGGACTCTTTGTTTGGTTGTGGTTTTCCTGATGTATCCTAGTAACATGTTTAGTTAATTTATATTGTGTGTATGTGTAGACAGATATACACACATCCATATGTACGCACACACATAGTCCTCATTAAGTAAGTGTTAAACCTCCCACAGCAGAGTTGGGTTTGGAGGGCAATAGGGCTGAAAACTGCAAGTGTGTTCCTTTTGCAGAGGGGCTGCAGAGACTGCTCCAAGGAGGCACACAGTCCCCAGCGGGGATCTGGAGCCCCCGCACCTCTGTTGTGAAGCTTCCTTTGGTGTGTGCACCCCAGGCAGGATTAAAATCCTTATTTCTCACTGGGAGCAAAGTGCCATGCTTATAAGCTCTCCTGCGGAGGTGGGTGCATTGTGCCCCATGCCTCACTTGCACGTGCAGAGCCTGAAGCGCTTGGCCAGTCCCTTGGTAGCAGAGGGATTACTTGCACATACATTAGCGGTGTGAGGACTTGAACCTTAAATTGTTAGAGAATCTCAACTGTTGCAAGACAAACTGCAAACACAGAAATATTTAGCAGATGATGAAGAAAAGAAGGATTCCACATATTGCACAGTAAACCTACTTATCTGGTGTTAGAAGACTCACTCTTCAAGAAGTCAATCCTAGACATTTCTACCTTTATTAAAACAAGCAAGTGCTGACTCCAGGGCTACAATACACACTCTTGGAAAAGCTATACATTCCTTATTCTCCTTTTTTTCCAGGCCCACAAGAACAAGTCCTGCACTGTTGTATTTACCCTACAGCAAAACTCCCTTCAAGGAAGATTCTGCAGACTTAAGGACTGAGGAGTCAGGACTGGGAATAAGGAAAGGAATGAATAACTTCCTCCATAGCTGGGTTAGAAAAAGCCAGCTGCTTTCTACAGTCAAGCTAAAACTAAGAGGAGATGGTCTGCGGTTAAGAAACATGAGGGAAAATTTTCACACCAAATGTGAAAAATGAGAAATTACTTTAATATATCATAACTTGCCATAAAAATATGATATGTCTTCCTTTCCAGCTTTAAAAGAAGACTTTTAAACTCTACTGTCTTTGATTTGTTAAGGCAACTTTATTTTTTAATTCATAAATCCTTGAGAAAGTATAATGAAGCCCTTGATATTTTTATTATTTTGATTAGTGCTTCATTGTATAAGGATCTGGTTATTGAAACATACACTAAATATTGCACAGTGAAATGTCTTGTGACTTATTCAATATATAGAAAAATGTGAGATTGCAAAACTGGTATTCAATTTTTTAATAAAAAACGCACTTGACCACACATTTCTTTGCTTTATTTCCTCACTTATTGTGTATATATTTGAAGAAAAATGTCTGTGTCTGTTGCATATCATCTATCTAACACTAGAAACTGATGCTGTTATTAATAAGTTACTGAGAAAAATAAACCAGTTTGCACTTTGATTTCTATCACTCCTGGTGAGTGATTCTTCTGGAATAAACATAGCTCTAACACATGTAAACAACACAGGAAACTAATAACAAAATTCTTTGGATTTATTTCAGATGCCACATACTTCATGTAAATATATGTGGCTTTCAATTTCAATGATTTTCCAGTAAGTAATAAACTTTTCTCATTAAGCATTCCCTTTAACTAAACATTTATTACTTTATAAGTGTTATTTCAACTAAATCAAGTGGATGTTCTTGGTAAATTAATGCAACAGATCTGTTCAACCATAGAAACAGGGTGGCTTTTTTTGAGTTTGGGAAACTGAGTTTCTATTTAAACTTCAAGGGAAAGAGATGAAGTACAATATGTTGATTTTTAATGTGAAAAATGTTGATAATATATTTTTTAATTAATCTACCTTTCTCTCATAAGCTCAGTGGTAAAACATGGGAAAAATTCCATCAGTTGGATAAAGTTATATATCTGGTCCATGAACCTTGGGTTAATAGTTTTGCACAGAACTTGGTTGGGTGGTTTTGCACAGAACTTGGTTGGGTGGTACCAGTTGTGATTAGTCATTATTTTCCTGGAAGAATGAGTGGGGTATCTTTTCTGAAAACAGAATTCTTTCAAGTGTGCAATTTTAAGAACATACAGACAAAACGTTTTCTGTGCTTACAGAAAAAAACATACTAAGAAATATTTTGTACTCATGGCAGTCATAATATGTGTCTGAATTCTAACAAATTTGTTGGTACCAGTATTTGTGGGGACTTTGCAGCTTAGAAAACTCACTCCCCGGTGTTTGGGAGCGCAGCTTATGATGTGAAAAAGCCCTAACACAACATAGAGGTTTGGCGCTGAACACAACATAGATGTTTGGTGTTGGACACAACAGCACCTTCATTGCCCTTCTTTACTCAAGAAACTAAGAGTAAACTCTTTGGGGGGTCAACAAGGGGGACCATGGGAACCAACCTCTTCTCAACCCAAACTTCAAGCATTAGGCTGAATTCAGAGAAGACCACGGTGCCACTGCTGTGTGCCCTCTGCTCACACGGCACTTGGCTGATGTTGGCTCCTTTTCCACACAAGAACCAGGAGGAGGTGGGCAGTGGCATGACACAGACACCTCTTCCTGTCAGGGTTTGCTAGCACTCAAAGGGGCTGCCGGCTGTGAGGCCTGTGGGAGAGATTTCCTTGCTCTGCCCATGTCAGATATCAGTGCACAACCCAGTATTTAACATGAGTGCTAGGCTTCTGGATCTTATCTCTTAATGATGCACAGGCTCTCCTTGGGGGACAGTGAATCACCACATTTCTTGAGTGCTAGCTCACAACCAGTAGCACTTATTATGGGGATTGCATTGGCCAGGAGTCTGCATGAGGTGACATTAGCTCTGATCACAGGACTCAAGGGCAAAAATCTATTAACTCAGATGCAACAGGATTTAGTTTCTTTTGGTTCTGTTTGGATGAACTGGATTTGCTTCAGACATGACTCATTGCCACTTCCTGCATCTCCATGATAGTTCCTGCAAGACCCTCAGCTGTGGAGCATGCTTGCACCCACTTCAAACATAATGCAAATTCTCATGTACATTTTTCATACTGAGGCTTAATTTGAATTAAACATGGCAGGCCAGAGGGTATGCAGTAGACATCCTTGGTTCCCTTAGTAAACTGAAAAGAGAATTACAAAGAAAAAGAAAAAAAAGGGGGTGAAAAAAGGCAGGAAAAGAAAAACGAAAAAAAAAAGAGAGAGAGAAAGGAAAGGAAAAAAACCTCCCTCTGATATATAAAAGAAGTCGTCAAATTCCAAAAGCTCACAGGAAGCCAAATTCTCCAGGCATAAGAAAAGTGACATTATCCAAATGAAACCTTAGCACAGCATGGAAATGTGACGAAGAGTAGGGCTGGTATTTTCAGTGAGGCTATAGACATATATGTAAATATAATCAAATTGGGAACACATTCTAGGGATTAAAGAGATCTGCGTAGCACTAGAAGAAAGAAGCAGCAGATGTAACTGCTAACAACAAAAGAAGGGATTTCTGGCCAAAGTTCAAGATTTTCTTACACCCAAGTTCATTGTTGCAAATGAATCTGGACACAGTAAATAATTTGTAGTGACTTGTAGATCCAATTTTTTTTTGTTGTTATTCATGAACTAGCTACCAATTACCAACATGCTGACTTTTATAAATGAGTTCCTTCAGAGCCACTCAGCAAACACGTAACACAGATGTATTTCCATCTAGGCAGTGTCACTGCTCTATTAAACTGAGCCACTACAGTGGTTGTGAGATGGGCAATGACCAAAAATCACTGATGACTGAAGATGAAAAAAAAGATCTGAACCCTGATGAGCAGATTTCCAGCAGCAGAGAGGCACGAACTCCCATGAAGCTGATCAAGCTTTAAGGAGGTCCCAGGCATCATGCTTCACATAAGCCTCTCTTGATGAAGGAGGGGAGGTACCAGATGGGGAAGACACTGGGTGGAGCAACGGCCTGGGAGACAAGACCTGTCAGGATAATCCAAAACTGATTTTCATTTCTGGTGTCTGTAGCAAGAGCTCACTGGATATCTTAGCAGTAGGTATTAAACAGGCTATTAAAATTGAGCTCTATAATTAAGAAATTTTAGCAGGTCAAGATAGGCACTAAAACAGTGATAAATAAGTCACCTCAACTTCCACACATAGTTGAGAACATCCTGAACACACAAGAAGAGTGCTCAGCCAAAATTAAACTGGAAGTAAGACCCACCTTGACAAGTCTCTTACTCCTACTGGTCACCTGAGATACATCAACAGTATTTTCAACATTATTAATGTAACACTCCTGTCTGTGTGTTGTGAAGACCTGAAGCCTGATGGATAGTATTCAATGTCCACACATACTCCACAGGTCTCCATAGCAAATGATGCAGTTTGTCAACTTAAAACTAGTTAAAAATCAGGAAAGCAAATGCAGAAGACAGTCCATTACTGCCTGCAACAAGGGGATCTCTGTCTCATGTTGTTCAGTGATCCTGAAGGAGAAAGGGCTGCCATATTGTCCCAGTGAGAGATGAAGAAACAAGCATGTTCTGACCATCATTATTTTTTAGGGACTGGCAGCAGCAGATCTTTTAGATCTAGGAGAAAAGGAGTCATGGGGTGGTGAGAAAGTAGAATTTCTCTGGTTCCCAAGATGGTCTTCTATGCCGATGCCTTAATCCAGCAAAGCCATGTGCAGGGTTTACCCTGTGCTGGGTCTCACTGTGGCAGCCTGGCCACGTGGTGCTGTGCCAGACCTAAGGGATCACCAGCATGGGGACCTGGGTCTGCCAACCCATGGCCATTGTCCCATGGCACTAGGCAACTGCTCTGCTCTCTCTTGCTTGTTGTAAACCACTGTGTCACCTCAGACTGAGCTCAGATCACAAGCCCAAGTTCTCATCATCTTTACACTGGGAATGGTAGTAGATTAAACAACGAAAAAGTAAGACTATTTGTTCTATTTGTTATTCAGACTGAAAGTCCCACTTTGGCACACAATACTTTTATTTTTGTAAGATCCTGTTCTGTTAAACAAAAAAGGAGCAGATAAAGCAACTTTATATATAGATTTGCACCACTCTTTTTAAAGTCTACATTCAAGCATTGCTATTAATGATCCAGGATGCTAACTACTATTAATATCTTATTACAAAAGCTTTTCAGCTTGCTTTTAACAAAAGAAAAATCTGGTTTAATATAAGAAGCCTGAAAAATTGCCAACTATAAAAGAACATCACTCTCTCTTTTTACTTTTTTTAATTATTTGAAATGCTTCTGAATTCCCAACATAGTTATTGAGATCCAAGGTTATGATCTAAGAGAAAAGTTATGTTCATTTAATTAAAGTAGCCTTTTACATTTTTTAGAAAAGTTACTTTTGAAACATTCATATCGCCATTTATGAGCTTTGGGAGGACAAGGAGCTCTGGGGATTGCTAATAACATACAGATAGCCATGTGTTACTCTCACCTCCGCTGTTTCCCTGAGACGGATTCTTCACTGCTTGTGCCATGTGCAAAGTAATAATAATCTATGTCTGTTTCAGGGACCTTTTCAATTTGTGTTGCAAAACACTTAATGTTTTTGTTGCAGATGGGAAACGGAGGCACAGAAGATGACCTGAATTGTCCCAGGGGGTCAAACTACAGGCTAGTGGCAAAGCTTGTTCTTGAACAATACCTTCCCAAGTGACCCGTGATAGGTTTAAAATGCTATCACATGAAATTTCTGACTCCTCTGCAACCCATTGATACTCCAAATGCAATGAATAGAGAAATACATTCACTGATTTCAGTGATTTATACTGCATTGAAAAGAAAGTTAGTCAGAGTGCATGGTCAGCATGATTTAAAAAAAGCAGTAAGAGATTATCATCAGCTGGTATTTAATAAGACATCAGTCTGGCAATTTCATCCCACCTTCAAATAGACAGTTGTCTTCAGAGCAATGCTCTGGTCACTCTGGGAACTGTATAAATGCAGCCACAGCATGCCAGCCAGCCATTCAGCCCCATTGGTACCGTGTGCTCTTCCTTGGAATTCCATTTTATACCTACTACATTGTCAGAGTAAATGGAAAGCTGAATAAAAAATCCAAATCTGCACAACAACATGAAGAAATTCATATAAAGGGATCTCTAGGTCTCACCAGTCAAATGGTGAAACAGTTTGATTTTCCTCTCTTCCTCAAAAGTTAAACCATGCTGACCTCCCTCAGAGTCACAGATGTACTTACGAGGTCTAGCTCCGTGCCTAATTGCCAGAACGCTGTCTATGTTGAAGCCTATTTTTAAATAACTTCCCTTCCATCTTTGAAATCAAAGAGAGAGTATGTGATGTAAAGAACAGCCTAGGTCCAGATAAAGTTTTAAAACTTATAGAGAGGAAGTAAACGACAAGTAAAGGAAGAGAAGGATGGTCTAGCAGCCAAGATAAGGCTCATAAATTCCCCAGGTTTAAGGGAAGAGGAGTTTTTCAGAATGCCAACCCTGTACATACTGTGGGTCACTAAATTTCACCCCATCAGGCCTGCGATGAATTCAGACTGACTATGGCATTATTGGTATTGGTTCCAGCTTTATTTTGTTATAGCCTCAGTGAAAAACTAGCCAAATCCTCACTGCAATGAAAGAAAACTGTCTGGAATGGGGGTGGAAATGCACTGAAAGTAAACAAAAAAAGCTTTCATCAGAACCGTCTGGGATGAGAACCATGTCAGGGTCAAAGCTGGAGGATCAAAGATTGTGTCTTATAGTGTCTTGTGAGCCGGCCTCGCTAGTGACCCAAATGGTAGTGTGACTGCTGAAGCAAACATGTCCTCCCTGCCAGTGAAGGGAGAACAGCTTACCTTGCCCATGTAGGCAACACAGATAAACACAAGTGCAGACCCCCCATGCAGGGGAACCGGTGTGTAGACTGTGGGCAGTGCATGCACAGCCATAGGCACAGAGCTGCTTTTTCTCCTCATGCCTGAACTGCATTGCAACCCCCTGGAAGCATCACTCCTCCAAAAAGGCTGGGTTTGTACCAGAATAACCCTTTTTTTGTCTGTGAGTCACCTCAAATGTCACGTCTTCGAATGGCAGGAGTTCTGTGTGTGTTTCCATGCCCCGGTAGCACCCAGGACTGGGGAGAAAAAGTAAAATCAGGGCAGAAGCCTCCCTAAATCCATCATTCCTCTCTGTGATTGGTACCATTGCAACAGTTTGCAGGGGAAAAGCAAGGAATGTATCAGATGGAGACAAAACAGCAAGAAAACCATATACAGGTTCGCTTTCTCTCTACAGGCTCTCCTTCTATTTTAAATGCAGCACCTGGTGCAAGCCTGGTGTGCAGATGGCCCTGCCATGGTGCTTGGAGTGTACAGCCCTCCCAATCTGGCAAGCAGCTGTTTCAGTTTCTTTTTGCCAGGCAGCCAGTTCAGGATCATTTTTACTTTTCTTTACTCTTTTTTGCTCCCTCTGTACTGAGCCCTACCCTCCGCAATGTAAATTGGAAGAGCAGACGTATAATCTGGGAAATTTTCCACATCCATCTTTTAAATAGGAAGGTGGATAAGCTAACTCAGCTCTTTAGGGCCCCAGTTCGGAAAAAGCACTTTAAGCACATGCTTAAGTCATGTTGATTTAGGAAAAGCAAAAAAGGCTGGTGATTTCATAGGTCTTAAACACATGCTTATGTGTCCTTCCTGAAGAGCAATATGCACCTGAACAGTGGCCTGATTATGCCAGTGCAGAAGGCACAAAAACAAGTGTTCACCGTAAAATACAGAAGCCAAGTAATGTCCCAGTTTAGCTCTTTACAATGGCCACAGTTTCATTAATTTCTGAGGTCAAAGAAATGTGCTGACTCTAGAATTAGTACTGGGATGTACAAAGTCAAAAGCAAATATTTAAATCCTGGTCATCCCCAAATCTTCTAAACTTTTCCTCTGCCAATGAACTCCTGCAGTCCTTAGAAAAGGCTCATTCAGATTTTAGGAAGGAGAAAATGAAAATAGTAAAGGATTCCTCACTAAGGATGGTTTCCACGAGATGCTGAGATGAAATGTTGCAATACCACAGAGAAATGTGGTACAGCATAGACAATTTTGCTTGTCAGTCAACTGGACTTGGAAATGGGCAGCAAACTAGTGTGAGCTGCTCCCTGGAAGGACTGAGCGAGCTATGTGTGATGCAATGGTTGTCCTCTCCCACATGTATTTTTGCATGCTGTTTTCTCTTCTGCCTAGCACCTGTATACAGTCTTCCCCTCTCCTTGCCCCTAATCTGCCCCCCAACAAACCCCATTCTTATTGTTCCTCTGCAATAACAAGAGACCCTTTTTCTCTGGAGGACACCGTGAGAAGCTACGCTTGCCTCTCAATCCCCAACTTTTAGTCCTCTTAGCAATGACTAAAGGCACTTTGCAGACTGCCTTGTCTGGAACACCTTTCAGTGTGACTGAAAGGCGGGGAAACTGCCTCAGCCCAAGAAAGTGCCCCATCATTGTTCCCACAGCCCTGTCACTGGCTGTCTCCTTTGGTCTGTTGCCCACTTAGCTCCAAGGTACAGGCTCTTGGTGGCACGGCATGAGCCTGGCATCTGCACCAGCTGCTCGTAATGAAACCTGTAGAAATCTCGTCTGGGTATTGCTGACATGTTCTCCCAAAATGCTTGACAAACAAAGCAAACAAATGAAGAAGAACTAGCTCCTGGGCAATCATCACCCATCATCAGGGTCCCCTTTCCAGGAAAGCAGACTTCCAGCTTTCATAACTGCTATGCCACAGATCAGTAAACACAGAGATACAAGTAAATAGATTTAGCTTATGTCAGAAGCCTGTTGGCTCATGATTTCTGCCAAGAGGTTGCTGTGAAAGTCTCTGACTTTCACTTGTTTTGTATTGTCTTTCAGGAAGACCTGAAGAGAGCAGAGAGCCAAGGCCCACCCCCACAGTCTTGATACACTGAAGCCAGGTATCAATGGGCACAAGCAAAACCAAGGAAGGAAGAAGAAATTTGGCTGGAGAAATCAATATGGAGATATTTTCACTTTGTCTTTTTGCCTTAATCATAGATTGTAGCAGATTAATAGAGATCAGCTTTCACTGCAGCTGCTTATACTGTACTTGACCTATACAGAAAGAATTTGGTCCCTAAGCCTGGAAGTTAGGCACCCTTGCCTAGCTCTGATTTCTCTTAAATATTTTTAATTAAACAAGGAAGGAAAAAAGTGAACTGACAGTTATGAATAATGAAGTGGGAATGGGCTATGAATACAACAAGAACTAATTAAACAGTGAGGGCAAGACCACGATGATTTCTTTCTTTCTTTCTTCTTCTTTTTTTTTTTTTGGTGTCAGACTTTTAAATGAAATACATGTGCATTAAGACTAAGAAAGGATTTAAATCTGCTACACACACTTTCCTTCAGAGTACAACACATGACAGATGTTAGTCACATCACTTAATGCACTACTGCCTTAGGCTTCAGACACCAGTGGACTGTGCAAGATAGGAATCTGTATGGGAGGGCATAGGAAATGATGCTGAAGAAGTACATTTTACCTTCTGTTATGGATGCGCCTGCACATGTGTACACTGAACCTGTGGCACAGCAAGTACCATAAAGCCAAATCATTTCCAAATGCTAAGATGCTTCAGCCTGTTCTAATAAAAATATCTGTATTTCCCTAGCATGTTACTACTGAAGATGTGCAAATAATAATAGCAATATATTGCACCGCAACAAAAATGAAATCACCGGCAAGGGACCATCCCACAGACCACCTGCAGATTATATATCATTTCTTTTCAGAAAAGCTGGAGCAGAGGGGAAAGGAGATTATTTTGTTCCACAGAAACTGATGGCAGCAAGCTAAAAATGATACAGGCGATATTCATTCCTCACTCCCAAAGAGAGGAGCGAGGGTCAGCTACAGAAAATTAAAAGGCTTTACTGAAGAGTTCCTCCACAGGCTCCTTACTGCTGGTTTTGAGGCAAAGAACAGTAGAAGCACTGAAAGAAGTGACCCACACAGTAGCTGACCAAGTAGTCTCTGCCTCCTCTTACCGGCACTGTGAATCCCATCCTTTAATTGGCACTCATAGACTCCCACTCACATGGAAACGGGTGGCTGAGCTTCCCTCAAATGTTATTGAGAACTGGCTGCCTGCCTCCAAGCTTGAGCCTGACTCCAGGCTTCTCAGGTTCTGCAAAACATTCCTCCATCTCCCTCACTCCGCACTTGCTGCTTGTCCACATTGCCTTCGAGTTTATCAACTCCAACAGAAAACATCACTGAGCTAGAAGGTCTGGTAACACCCAAACAAACTGTATTTTTCCAATTGTCTTATGGAACTGACTGTGTGATGTGGTTGCTGTGGAGACTGTCAGAGCCACAGCAGTATATCTGAGAACGAATCACTTCATACATTTCTTGCTTCTTACACGTTTCCCTAAATAAGTGCCAGGGACCGGGGAAGCAGAGGTGGATTTTTGACCTGAGCCACCATGATGTGAGCAGTGGACTACACCTGATCCTTGGGAGATCAGGTCCCTTTGAGCCTGTGCCTCAGTCTCCTTCCCCCACCCTTTGCTTAGAGAGACTCAAGTTCAAGTACAAACATTTGAAGGCCCTGTAATAACCTGCATGCAGAGAGCCACAAAATAATTTGGCCCATCTAAGAAAAAGTGTCTTTATCCTCAAAATGGAAGGTCTATATTTTCACAGAGCTCACTTGTGCACAGAAAGTTTCACTCATGAATCTAATACATGCAGTGAAAATACGCCCTTTTTGTGAATAAACTGTCTACTAACACTGCTAACACACTGACATCATTCTGCAAACATTTTCACGTAATTCAGTCTCTGACAAGCTTTGTTTCTACTCGAGTCAAATTACTTGGAAAAATCACCCTTTTTCCATTAAAGAATCATGTTCTCTTTAAGCAGTTTCCAATGTACTCCACCCCATCAACTTCCAGTTGAAGCTGGCTCACTTTGCTTGGCCAAGTCCAATGGCCAGAGTCCAGGTAGTTCTCAGTGCCAGGTCAGGTGGGAGCCAGGCAGATGCACTCAGTTCAAATATTAATCAAGACTACAAATGCTTAAGTACTTTCAACTCTGACCACATTATCCAGCCAACAGAGGTTAGAAAGCTCTGCACCTTGATAAATAAGTAATTTGTGGAGATTCACAAAGCTATGTTTTTACTTCTTACATTTACCCAGATATTTAAAGTCAGGTGAGTATTTTGCAAGGGTCATTTGAATATGTAAAAGCATTCTAAGCTACTGAGTAAGATCCAGTTTCACTGATACACTCCGGATGTTTTATATTTTCTAACAGCACAAACTCAATTCATAGAGTCCAGTTTGTGGCACAAATAAACTGAGAGGAACAATTTTGCCTACAGAAAAATGTCACAAATCTAAGTGGACTAGTAGCAGAGGCTTGAAAAGTGCTTTGCAGATGAAGCTTGAAGCTGACTTGTTGCTATGTAAATTATCCACTGGCATTTTTTCAGAATGAGTGAAAGCTCTTTTTTTGTGGCTGTGGGTTGGTCTGCACATTAGGCTGCAAAATGGAGCTACAAGAACAAATCAGCTTATTTATGTGTATGTCTACTTGAGAGTAGCTGGAAATTCAGAGCTGGAAATTAAGTTCAATTCTCATTTTGACCAAGTCTGTTCAAATTTTGGGAAGGCAACAAAAACACTCCCACTCAAAAAAATCCTGAGTAAGAAATCAGTCCTTGTACGTAACCTTTTCCATAGGAAAAAAAAAAAAACTTGGTCTCAAAAATTTTGGCTTGATTACTTTTAGTGTGGCTAATGACCTTAGTGTCACTTACTCTATGGAATTTTTACTCTGACACCTTTATACTTGATTCAGTTCCCGAATCATGTAAGTGAAAAGGCAAAGTTCAAGCACCATCCACAACTTGTGTCTTTCAGAAAGCTATAAATGTGAACTCTTCAGTCTCACTAATAAGATTTATTTTGGTCCAAGGAATAATTTGCATCCATTACCTGTTATAATCTGAAAGGTTGTTCTTTTTTTTTTAACTCCAAAATATAATATGTGTTTTTGTAGTGTTTTTTGCCAGCTTTTAAAATTTATTTATTTTTATTACTTTTGTAGAAAGCAGGTATTTTTGTTATCCCCACTCTACAGATGGGGAAAATGCAGCAGAGATATTGTGAAATGGTCATGTACTGCTCTGGTGGTGAGGCAAGGAGAGTACTTACAGCTTCAAAGGCTCAGTTCAGTGCTTCAGCATAAACCAAGGAAAGCTGGTATGCCCAATATCTTTGTAGGTTTGATGACAACGTGAATGGAGTTGAGATCACCTGTAAAGTCATTTCTGTATCCCATGCATCCTGTGAAACATGGAAGAAACATTAGCTCAATATGGATATCTTCAAGCAAGAAAAATCGCACTGTAGTTAGAGCTGTATGCAATTCAATCAACTTAGTTTCTTTTCTTTTTCTTTTTCTTTCTCTTTTTCTTTCTTTTTCTTTTTCTTTTTCTTTTTCTTTTTCTTTTTCTTTTTCTTTTTCTTTTTTCTTTCTTTCCTTCTTTCTTTTTTTCTCTCTCTTTCTTCCTTCCTCCTTTTTTCCTTTCTTCATTTCCTCCTTTCTCTTTTTCCTTTCACGTTAGCCTTGTTTAGAAGTGAGAACATTAACATGCTCCTCTACCTAAAAAAATATTACTCTAAGGTTGTTTCATTAAATACTATAATAAAACTTGTTTTATTTCAATAAAAATTGTCTTTGCCTATGGTTGCAATGATTCCTGCATAGACAAATAGCACAGGCACTTTGTGTCCTGCTTGATTTAAAACCAGAAGTCATATAGAAGGGATGGAAGATAGATACTGCTTGGAAACACATGAGAAAGAAACAGAAGCAGAAATTTATTTATTTATAATGAAAAAGTCAAAATATTGTTTTAAATTTTTGGGGTTACAGAGGCAGGCAGGTAGGAAGAGAAGAAAAGAAGGTGAGAGAGAAGAAAAGAGGAAGGTGGGAAGGGAGGAAAGAGGGAAGGGAGGGAGAGAGGGAGGAAGGAAGGAAGGAAGGAAAAGGGAGAGAGGAAGGGGAGGAGTGAATAGTTAAAGTTTGGCCCCTAATTCTGGTCAAAGGAGTGGCTTTCTAGGATCCACAGCAGAGATCTAAGGAGGTCTGAGGAATGTGAATTTGCTGTGGTGTTTAATGGCTTCCAGAACTGACCCTTGTCTTGTAGCTCCAAGAATGGGCACAGCAGTGTGCAACTCCCTGCTCACATCTTTGGAAACAGGCCCTAAGAAGTCTATGTTTGAAATTAAAAGGTTAGGGAAAAGCACCTTTGGGCTATTTAGCCAACTTGCCATTGATGGGCATTTGGTCTTGCATTTTCAGTCTATATCCAGCCTTGCACTGAATAATCACATTGCTTTATAGACAATCACAGATATTCACATGGTGCTTTGCCAGCACACCTTGGAAAGTCTTTAGCTGAAGCAGTCTTGTTCAGTCTGAGCAACTGTTTTTCAGGATTAAATTCCCCCAGGATTCCATGCCCCTCAGTGTTATCATAAGCATTTATGCTCAGCACAGAAAGTCAGGAAAAAAATTCATATGTATATATATATAAGGTAATCTATTAAGGGTCTTTCTAAACCTCTTTGAGTTTAAATCTGTGTGATCCAATTGTATGGCTATTTTTGAGAAAAATTAATCACTCCTTAAAAGTGCTTATTTCTCTTGAATTGCTCTAAAGGGACTCTAAATGGGTAAATCAGATTTAGAAATTTACATTATAGATGTCTATAACTGAGTCACGATCTTAAAATAGGAAGCAAAGGTTGTGCTGATAATATCCTTTCTCCACTAAGTTGAGGAGATGTCTGTCTTGAAGGTCTTGGCTTCTTAAGCTTACCCTAAGCATGCTTATCACCCACTGACAGCAGTGAGTTTGCCTCAGAAACTGACAGCAGTGTTCTCAGCAGCTTGATTTTTCCCAGTGTCCCGCTCAGAGTACTCAGTCTGGAACTGGATGATGCAGTATCTGGTCCACCCTCAGTCTCACAGGGTCCACCCTCTCACGAGGATCCCCAAAATACAAGGCTAATGGGACATTCTCACCCATCTCTCAGCTGAAACTCGGCTGTGCTGCAGTTAGGGACACAAAACTCCTTCCCCAATTAACAGAAATCAATCTGTTGACTGATGATGCCAGCATCATCAATCTGATGGTAACCAAGGGGAAAGTCAGATGCCTACCTAATGTAAAATAAATCCATATACACTGTCACAGGGGGAAGGGATAAGTTTCCAGTCTTCCTCAACCCATGCTTGGACTGAAAAATTAAGGTCCAATTTGCTTTTTTGTCCCACTCCTCTTTGATGCATTTGACATACCTGGCTACCCCACCTTTCTCTGACTTAGCTCCTTGCCCACAGGCAAGATTGGGCATTGGGGCACACAGCAGCAGCACTGAGATTGCTTCCTTGCCCTCCCAAGCTCCACTGCAAGATGAGCTCCATGGCAGGGTGAGAAACAGTGGCTAAAGTAAGAGTCTTAGTCTGAGCTATTACCTAAGACAAAGGTAAACAAACACAAATAATCCCTGTGGCACGCATTTTTATGTGCTGTTGAAGTGCAAGACACCCTTACATGCTTTGAACCTTAGGGAGGCAGCACAGCATCAACAGCCACAGCCTGCCCAGGCTGGGTTTAGCAGCAGAACTGCAGGATCACACTTACCAATCACAGTGCAAGTATCCCATCCATCCCCAAAAATGTTTGGTTAGCTCAGTACCCTGCCAACCTTTGCTTCGAGAGCCAGTTCCATTTTCCAGTGGTGACATGTACAGCACTCTTTCTGCTCTCACCTGACACACACATATGGGTGCTCTCATGTATCACACTCTTTCTTGTCTGCTGTTGTGAGTATCAAAAAACCTGCTCTTGGTCCTAAGCACAACCTCTTGGCAATGCTCACAGGCAGGCTGGTGCACTTATGCCACGGGTGTTTTCTCACCTATGTTGCTGCAGGGCACACTGGACGTCAGTCCCCTGGGGTGTGTCAGGTTCAAGTGGTTCACTCCTAGTGGTGGTACACCCCAAGTTCACTCAGTTCAGTCAGCTCCAGATCATGCTGTGCTCGGGAATCTGAGTCTTGCCTGAGTTTGCCCTCAGTAGACATCAGATCTTCCTTGGCAGCTAAAGGCATCTCCTCACCTCTCTGCTACAGTTCTTCCACTATTTTAAAAATAAGCAGAAATCCTTTCTCAGCAGAGAGCCCCCAAAAGGTGTGCAATGTGATATGGTCCCATATGAGCAGGATTTCCTGCCTGACATCTGAACATTGCAAAAGAATTATTTAGCCTATTTTTCCTTCTAGCATGTAATGTGAAGTTTTCCATTTGTTACTACTCACAAACAAGTATTGTGACTAATTTGACAAATAACTCCAGATTGAATACCTCTGCTGGAACTTTTCTTTAAAGACTACATCATTCTGGACTAGTTGTTGAAGCAGAAGAAACAGCCTCTTTGACAACAGATAGAAAGGAGCTCTTAGTTGTCATTAAGGAATTAAATAGACTTCTTCTATACCTCTGTCACGGTTTAACCCTGGCTGGCAACTAAGCCCTACACAGTCACTCGCCCATTTGCCCCTATGGAATGGGGGAGAGAATCAGAAGGGTAAAAGTGAAAAAGCTTGTGGGTTGAAATAAAGACAGTTTAATAAATAAAGCAAAAGCTGCATGATGAGCAAAGCCAAACAAGGAACCACTTCCCATGGGCAGGCAGGTGTTCAGCCATCCCCAGGAGAGCAGGGCTCCATCACTCATAACAGTGACTTGGGAGACAAATGGCATCACCCCAAACATTGCCCCCTTCCTCCTTCTTCCCCCAGCTTTATATGCTGAAACACCATATGGTATGGAATATCCCTTTGGTAAGTTGGGGCCAGCTGTCCTGGCTGTGTCCCATCCTAAGTCCTTGTGCACTCCAAGCCTCCTCACTGGCAAGGTGGGGTGATGAGCAGAAAAGACCTTGACGCTGTGACTGCTCAGCAATAACCAAAACAGGAAAAGTCTTTCCAAGAAAAATCGAAAGCATAGCCCTATACTAGCTCCTATGAAGAAAATTAACTCTGTTCCAGCCAAAACCAGCACAACCTGTGGCCCCAAATTGGGTTATACACAAGGATGAAATTTTGCCCCCACAGATCACAGAGACCAGTGGGAATTCCAGTTGCCAAAGTCAAAGGGTTAAGAATTCATTCAAGGTGAAAATTATGTTTTCCTAGGGGAACTCCAAATTATCAGCGGTGTAAAGCAAGCCTGAGATTTCTCTTTGAACAGAGAACTTCCTGAAGAGAATTCTCTTAATTTTCCTTTAACTAAGTATATCAATACGAGACTAGCAGTCTGGTCCCATGATACTGAATAAATTACTACCCACTGGATCATAAATCAAGTGTTTGCATAATTCAGCTATTTACAAATCAAGCCTCAGTCCAGAAACTGCTTTTTCCCAATGCAGTCATTGTAGTTAAGCGAATACTTGGAAAACACACAAGATCCCATCTATTTATCAGGTTGGTTTTTTTTTAAATTTTCAAACAGCTGTTCCTATCTGTAGTAAAAGGGAAGAGGCAAAATGTTCTTGGAATGTGTTCAAAATATGAAAATTATCATAGTAACAGTGGGAACAACACAAAACTTCATGGAGTGGATTCAGCTTTCTTTTCACTGGCTCTCTGGACACAGATGCCATTGAAATGGAGCCTCACAGGAGGACATTTTGATAGCTCAAAGCCAGAGCACCTTTTCCTGGCCAAGGGATGGCTGTGCATTGAACAGCCAGCACATGTCATGGTTTGTGCCCAGCTCTGTCCTCATCTCCAAAAAACAGTCCTGCAAATTGTTCTCCATTTCTGGAAGGGCACTAGTAACATATGCTGCTTCCCTCAAATGCTAGTTTAATGAAGGGATTTGTTGCTAGGAAAAGGGATTTGTTGCACCAACCTGAACTCTCCCAAAAGTATCCATCAGGGAGAAGAGGGTGACTCTGGAGAGTTTCTATCTTTCCTTACACTCAGCACAGGAGTTTCACTCTGCTCAGATACATAATTATGGGCCAGAGTTACAGCAGGACAACATCTACACCATACAGCAGGTAGCTCATTCCCTATGTCACAAGGAAGTGTGGCTTGATGGTCTGAACCTGATGCTGCTACAGCTGAACTGGAGCACAACTGGACTCAGTACTCCAGATGTGACCCCTCTACTCAGCCCTAGTGAGGCTGCATCTGGAGTACTGTGTCCACTTCTGGGCTCCTCAGTATGAGACATGGAGCTCCTGGAACAGGTTCAGCAAAGGGTGACAAAGATGACTAAGGGACTGGAAAACCTCTCTTAGGAGGAAAGGCTGAGGGAGCTGGGCCTGTTCAGCCTCGAGAAGAGATGACTGAGAGGGGACCTCATTAACATCTATCAATATCTGAAGGAAGAGTGGCAAGAGGATGGACCAGGCTATTCTTGGTGGTGCCAAGCAACAGGATAAGAGGCAATGGGCAGAAAATGGGCACAGGAAGTTCCACCTGAACATGAGGAAAAACTTCTTTACTGTGCAGTGACCGTGGACTGGAACAGATTGCCCAGAGAGGTTGTGGAGTCTCCCTCATTGGACATATTCAAGAACCATCTGGACAAAATCCCGTGCCATGTGCTCTAGGATGACCTTGCTTGAGCAGAGAGGTTGGACCAGATGACCCACTGTGGTCCCTTCCAACCTGACCCATTCTGTGATTTTATGTAATTCTGTGATTCTGGGAACGCCATGTCCTGGTTCCTCCACTCCACCCATCCTGAGGCGAGTAGACGAGTAATCTTAGCCAGAGCACTGGAATACACAGCTTTTCCACCCCTGTAAATGGCAGCGTAAGGATGAAAGCAAAGAGTCAGTCTGCTTGGAAGCCGTGTCTCTGACCTCATTCCAAACAGATATGTATAACAATAATATTGTACTTAGAAATACATTTGATTTTTGGTGGTCATTTTTAGATGCAATAAACTAATGAGAGTCCTGAAAGCTGGAATCAGCCACTGTTCTCATTTCCAAGATAAACATCTTGAAATACATTATGAACAAAATAAAGCAGACCAAGTTACTAGTAAGGTTTCCAAGAATAGGTGGCTTGTTTTGAAGTTCCATAATGTTTTTAAATTTGTTTTAGTGCCAGCCTGTGAAGCAAAAATATTCCAAGAGATAACATAAAGGTACATACTCAAAGGAAGAATAAACCCATTATTCACCTATTGCAATGCATTTGGCCACAATGAAGTAAGAGGGATGGAGAATGGAAAGCTGTTGACGTGTCCGGAAGATGGAGATTATATTGTGGAACATAGCACAAAGTTTAGCACTAACTGTAAAAAAAAGAGAGAAAAGATTACTGGGTTGTGGGAGAAGAAAACCAGCTACCCAGAAGACAGAGGAAGCCGCACAGTCACAGCAGCGTCATCCTGGGTTAACCTATCCAGGTTAACCAGTGTGCAACCACGCATTTGGGCAGGAGACACAAGACGTTTACTTCTCTGACCTGCAAACCTCTTTCCTTGTCCTCTGTGAAAGCCATAACACCCACAGTAAAAAACTAACACCTGCAACTATAAGATACTAGAGGATGAGAATATTCCTCATTTTTTTTATTCAGTTCATCAGCAGGTAATCATCACATACAACTTCCACAGCAGCCTACTAAGTGACCCACAACTCACACTAACATCATCAATCTGTTCCAGTCTAACTCAGGAGGAAAGAGAACCGCAAAGCTAAGGCTCAAAACAAAACACATGAGCAGGTTATAGGAGTTCCATTGAGAAACATTCACCATCACAAGGCTCCTGGGAAAAGAGCAGCTGCCAGTACTTGAATAATACAGCTACTATTTGCAATTCTTACATCTCAGCTTTACTTTTTTTAATTTTAATTTAAGAATAAAGAATTAATCTACTTAACCAGGAATTTAAATCCAGGATCACTGGATTATTGACTTATATTTTACAAGCTTTCATAAAAATAAAGGGAAAGGAATGTTCGGTTTCTCGAAGGGCAAAAACATAGAAAAGGGAAAGTTCAAATTTTGTTGAATGACTGTATCTTGTTTTTCCTATTTTTATATATATAAATTTAAGAAATTACACATATGTATGATTTGTCTATAGCTAAGTCAACATATTTTATAGCAACATTTAAGAAAGGAGTTATGTTATATTCTTTAAACTTCTTTCTAACTTAATTGTTACTAAAGGCCATGTTCAATAACTGTGTCAATCCTGCATTAATGTTTCCCTGCAAAACACACTCTTCTGGCTTACATGTATGGTACTCAAGAAACAATAAACTAAAAAAAAGAACTAATAAAATTTGTCCAAATCTGATTTTACTGTCCTTGTTTTTGGTACTGCTAATGTCCAACAGCAGGTCCAGCAGAATGACACTACACCTGGACATCTGTAGGTGAGTACATACTCTCAATCTTTGCTGGGGAAACATGTCTCCAGTCCCTCCAGAGGTATTAGCTGTCTCTTGCTGTCTCTTATTGAGACTCTTGTTGTCTGCTGGGAACCACCAGATTGACAAATTAATCCCTCTGCTTATGGATCCTGCAGGGAATACCTGGGGGAAAACAAAAGGAGGGTTCAAGAAGGGGTAGGAAGTTCCAAGATGTACACTGAAATGAGACTGCGCAAACTTTACTGATGATAATGAGTCTCAAGCTTTGGCCAGCAATAATGAAGTCCTGCCTGGCTGAAGGCCTGTGCTTTCAGGGAAGAAAAGAGTGTTCCAGTGCAGGTACACAGCCTCCTATGAGGTGTACTGCACCACTGACCCCAACGCAGCACTTCTCCACAGACTTTCATAATAAATAAATAAAATTGTCATGTTAACACAACCTTTGACTGCTCTCCAACTCTTTAGGTCATAATTCATCATCTGTGTCTCAGGACTGTGCAGTGGATCAAACTCCAACTCATCCAGTTTTCTATGGTTTTGGGGCTGTAGTGCTGGATCCTAGAGGCAGCATCATAGATACTAGATGATGCTTTTCTGCTGAACCTTTTCTGCCTGAGTCATCCTACCATTCTGGGAAGCAGGTCTAAAAGGCTTGTTTTACTCACTTTGCTGAAAAGACTGCAGTAGGAAAAGGGACAGCAGGATTTTCAGAGGTTGCTCTTCTGGAGCTTGGAAAGTGCATGAAGGGATCCAAATGTGGCACGTAAGAGTTAGAGTAACCCCTCTGCCCTCCAGTGCCCTGAATGGACTGAATAGGCATCTGAATTAGTTATCAGAAGAATTGCAATAGTAATGCTCACATTAAAATGATCAGCGAAAGTTCATTTCCAAGAGTGTTTTTTGAGATGGATCAGCTTCTGACTTCCAGTACATTGTGATATAAGTCCCAATACCTAGCGGAGTTATTGCTGATTTACACCAGTGTATCAGAGCAGATTTTGGTTTGGATATAGCCTGACAAGCAGTAATCACATCCTTCTGCTCCCAAACCACAGGCCTCGTCACTCGAGCTAAAGCAAAGTTTTCATTCATTTTGATTAATGTATGGTTCTTGTACAGGACTAATTTAGACCACGCAAAGCTGAGAAGGTTTTAACCTGACCTTTCAAGCACACCTGGGGGAGGCTTTTTGGAGGGGAGTCATTTAGTTTATCTGTAGGTACCGTAATTTCAATTTTGTGGAAATTTTGTGTCCTCTCACATACACTTGTACAGGAAATAAGAATTGCAAAAATGAGGTTATAGAGGTAATTTCCCTAGAAATTGTCTGGCATTTCAAATTCCCTGTTTAAATAGCAATGTCAGATTTTTTAAAAAGTTTTTTTTTAATTATTTGATGATGATTAGTTTATATCTGACATACATTTGAGTTTTAGCAAGCAGAGAATTATGTTTCAAACCTGAACTGCAAATTTATCTCCAGTAATCATCAATCCTCTGTAAACTTGAATCTGAACTTAAGGCTCATTAAAGAAAGCTGAACCTAGCTGGGTTTCTTTTCTGTTTTTATGCTTCATTATGAAAACATTGCACACCTACACTCAGAATTACTTGGTGAAACAACCTTTAGAGGGTAAGGTTTTTTCTACTGGTCAAGGGAGTAAGGTTCTGCTCATCAGAGATGATAACTGCACTGTTTCCTCTCCTCCTTTAAAATACTTATCTTAAAAAAATTAGGACTATCAATATTTATTGTCAAAAATACAACTTTTTACTAGTTCTGACATCTGAGGACATGGTGTTTTCTAAGCTGATACTTGTCTTACAGGTTTTCACCATCATTTTCTAGATCACACAGCCAGTTGACAGGCTGGATTTGAGTGTCTGCCTCCACTGATCTGCATTTGGCATCTCTGGGTGGGGATGGTAGTGTCTCTGCAGCACCAACTGCATTTTCCAAGTTCTCTCAATGTCAGGATCTTGCTATTTGCGTCTGGAACCCTCAGATTCTTACTAATAAAAATTGTCAGAGATCTGCTCTGGCATAAATTAGAACATTAACACCCTCCCGAGTAATGAATTGATTTCTCTCATTTCTGCACCAAAAATAACATTTTTGTTGTGTTGGTTTGCATTGAAGAGCTGGTAGGTTTATTATTAATATTAATAATAATAAGACCAAATAAGACAATTTTCAAAATATTTTTGGATGTTAAGGCATATATTCTCTTTAATTAATCCAATTAATTCAGATTGGTGTTGAAATCAAAGCTGAGTATTTGACGAGCTTTGGAATCCCAATCAAAAGTGTGCCTCTCTTCAATATCAGGAAGACAGTCTTTCTCATTCACAATTAGAAGCAAGCTAGAGCAGCAGTCTGCCTTTGCAATACAAACACATAGAAAAGTATTCAGACCATGTCGGTGAAGAAGCAGAACTATCTATGAAGAGTAAGGTTGCATCCTTATATGACATTTTATAAGGTTGTCCACAAGGGAGATGAAAAGAGAAAAAGAAATTTTAAGCCTTCTTATCCCTGTTAATGTGCATTTTCGCTCATACAAAAGTGGAATATATCTTTGGTGAAGGGAATAACACTGACATTTAATTTCTAAGACTGAAGGAGAGCAATAACTAGCTCTTCTCTGAATAATTTGCTTTAAGAATAGTTACCCAAGACTGAAGTTTTTTGCAGAATTGATTTTGTAGTGCTTTATAGGTTATGGTATAGCTATACTCTACCCATATTGCAGGCTAGTCCATAGAATACAGAAAATTTAGTTCTAAATAAGGGCAATATTTAGTTAACAACAAGTTATGTATGCCGTTGCCGCCAATGTTGTAAACCTGACATCCCAGAAACAGAAACCTTAGTTCTGTTCAGGTTTAAAGATGCTTTCTGGGACTCATTTGCTGACTGGTTCCTGAGACTGTTGTACATGACTTTTACTCATGAAAAGGAAGATATCATCAATGGAATATCTGCACCATTGGCCTAGTAATAATTTTACTTAAAAATACTATGTTTGTAACAGTTATAAAGATTTCATCATCAAACATTTCAACAGGGCTTTAGCTGCAGCTTTGGTAAGCTGAGTATCATTCTGGCCCTTGTGTTGGGCCTGTGTAGCAGTGAAATGATGCACAGAGGAGAATTCCAACAATTTCTTCTGTACTTTAACATTAAAATTAGGTAATTGTGGACAATGTCAACATAAAAGTGACAATTACAAAAGAAAGTATTGAATAAAATGCCTTATACTATAATAGTCCAACCTCAGAAGGCAAGGAATAAAAAGGGAAATCAGATGGATATTTCAATTTCATCAGCTATCGCCAGCACTGATCCTGAATCAAAAGTAAATCTATGCTTTGCAGCCCTTCAGAACAAGACAAAAGAAATTTCATGACCTCCTGAAAACAACTTATTCTCCATGTTGTGCCTACCCAGAGCACATGGAAATTTTGTGACAGTGATGGATGAAAGAAGTGAATCATCATGAAAAAATAATGCTGCACCTACCTTCTGAAGTTCTTCTAGCTTCTAAAGCTTCCAATATGCAAAAGTTACATCATTTTCCCGAGGATTAAGGCAAATTGACCTTCAACTTCATTTTAAATTTCTGTCCTTTAGACCATTTACTGAAGAAAAGTATTTGAAATTATGGGACTGATATTAGTCTTTGGCTCAGGTTTATTTGGCCATTGTTATTGATTTCCAGGTCAGACTGCTGAAATCTGGTTTAAGGGAAGGAAAGAGGAGACAAAGCACGGCAAAAAAGCCTGACAGGCATAAATTTTGCTTTTCAGAATGTCTGTGCTTGCAATCAGCAGACTAAAAAGTTCTGTTATGATCATCAAGAGATGATGTCTATCAATCAGCCTTTAAACACTGCCCATTAGGTTCTCTTGTAGAGGATGTAACTGAATCTACAATTCCCTGAAGGTTGTTTTCAGTCCATTTTACAGCCAAAGGAGAAATAAGGGAAGTTCTTTTGCTTTCCAATACATTAAGTGATGTGGATCAAAGAGATTAGTATCATGGCCTAAAAAGTTATTTTTTAGAGCTATAATAGAATCTATACTGCTTCTTTTTTCCCCATAGAATAGTTTGAGACATAAATCAAGTCACATAGTATTGATTGTAGAATATATTTGCAGATGTCACCCTTAGTATTTAGACTCAATTTCTAAGTGTTTTATTCCTATACATTCTGTAGAGTGTATGTGAAATGCATTATATTATTCTCTGAGTTTAGATTTTTTCCAGACGACAGGCATTACTTTTATGATGCCCTGAATGGAATGACAGAGTAAACTGCCCTGATTTATACTCCATTACAACCAGTGATACTGCTGTCATGACTGCTGCTCTTTCTCATTACACAACGTCATACACTCCCTTGCCTAGCAATGAAATAAGTTGTAGCATTCCCAAATACCAGCAACATAAGTCGATTCCCATCATGTGTCTTGCTCATTCACCCTGGGAACTTTTCCATTTTAGACTTCGGTCTACAGTTCCTCTTGCGGATGGTTTCCATTCCGTTGCCTTATCTGGGGCATACATGGTATCTCATTCTTCATTTCAGATGTACTGTTTGGAGACAAGCACCAAAACAATAAATCATGGGGCTAGGTTATTTTTAGGCCATGTTTCCGAATCAACATTGAGACTTTTTTTTTAAAGAACCTGCACAAGGAACTTATTGTGTGCATACACAAATAAATGACACAATTCAATGGTTTAATACTATCTGCCAAGTTAAACTACTGCAGAGCAGCTGTGTACATTTAAAATGATCCCTGGCACTTCTGAAGAGTTCATAAATCAGCAGCAACATACTTTCTTCCAATTAAGAGAGTTAAAGGAAAAAAATAAGAAATTAATGTGTCTAGGGTATAAATGACATCTCTATACACTTGTGAATGTGAATCTGAAAAAAAAAAAAAGAAGTAATGCTCTTTACTTTACTAGGATTATAATAGTGTTTTAGATGCCCATTTTTGAAAGTGCTTCAGTTGTTGCCAGAGGTATTGTTTTAAGGAGGCTTGCTTGAAGCAAGCCAGTGATATTAACCCAAATTTACTGAAGAAAACAATGACAGTCGTCAGCCAAGCCACCGAAGTACCTCACCAATGCCTCAAACTATGGCTCCTTCCAACAAGAGTAACATGAGATATACACCCCATATGGGCAGTCACAAGTCATGTTTTAGAACTGATTCTGAAAGCAATTACTAAAACACTACTTATTGCTCTAAAGAATCACATTGTGTAGTTCCACTATCTAAACTTTCCTGCATACCTGCTGGCATAATTTGAGCATCCAAAAAAGGGCAACGAAGATGGTGAAGGGCCTCGAGGGGAAGCCATATGAGGAGCGGTTGAGGTCACTTGTGGTCTGTTCAGCCTGGAGAAGAGGAGACTGAGGGGAGACCTCGTTGCAGTTACAACTTTCTTGTGAGGGGAAGAGGAGGGGCAGATACTGATCTCTTCTCTGTGGTGACCAGTGACAGGACCCAAGGGAATGGCCTGAAGTTGTGTAAGGGCAGGTTTAGTTTGGATATTAGAAAAAGATTCTTCACCCAAAGGGTGGTTGGGTGCTGGAACAGGCTTCGCAGGGAAGTGGTCACAGCACCAAGCCTGATAGAGTTCAAGAAGTGTGTGGACAATGCTCTCAGGTGTATGGTGGGACACTTGGGGATGGTCCTGTGCAGGGCTAAGAGTTGGACTCGATGTTCCTTGTGGGTCCCTTCCAACTCAGCATGTTCTGTGATTCTGTGATCAACAGCAACCACCACACCATTGCTCAACGACTGTGTGCCCTTAGCTGTTGTGCTCTGCTATAGCAACCACTGTAGAAATACACAGGAGATAAGAATCACTGAATCTTTGCCACCTATGGCAGACTCTTCTGTTTGCACATATTCTCTCTTGCAACTTCTTGCATTCTCACCATGTTCCTGCATCTTTTCACAATAGAGTTACTTACTCTCTTGCTGTAAGTAAGAGAGTTACTTACTCTCTTGCTGTTACTTACTCTCTTGTTGTTCATCCCAACCATATTTGACATAGTTTGTTTGCCCATGTGACTATATGCATTGAAAACAAATGCTTATCTCCAGTTTACTTAAGGAAGCAGAAGGAAGAATAAGTGTACTAATAAAAATATTTAAAAATTTTAAAAAAGCCTCCCCAGAATAACAGTGTGGTGCAGGAAGCAACACGTGTCTGACCAAGTCATCTCTCTTCCCTCTCTAGCAGATTTTTCAGGTGTATTCCAGAAAATTCCATTCAATGCAACATTGCTTCCTCCCTTTCCACACTGAATGGTGTCTGCAACCAGCTTCCCACCGCTCTAGTGCTCCAGGACACCCAGTTCTTGCACACATGCAATCTTGGAAACATGTAGGTTGGAAAGGGACCTCAGGCAGTCACCCAGAGCATCCTCCTGCTCAAAAAAGGTTGTTAGAGCAGGCAGTCAACACCTTGTCCGGCCAGGTTTTCAAGATCTCCAAAGATGGCGATTGCACAGCCTGCTCCAGGGTCTGATGACTCCTTATACTGAGTTGGGATTTCCTGCTTTTCAGCCTGTGTTTGTTGCCTTTTGTCCTTCTGAAGTGCACACCTAAGAACATGATTCCATCGTCTTTACACTGTTCTGTTAGGAAGTGATTGTCAGCATATGCAGCACAAACATGAATTTCATTATTACAGTTTATTTATTCAAAACCTAGTATTTCCATTTAAATACTTTCTAAGATCCATAATTGGTCATCTCCATGCTCCAGAGAAGGGATATCTCCTTTTACTCTGTGCTCTGGTAGAATGAAAGACTAAAATATGTCTAATTCCCAGTGTGTCTGAAGCATGCTTGAATCTGCTTCCTGTGAACTAGACCACCATTGCATAGTTGAAAAACAGACTCTATATTAAAACATGTCCTCTTGTTTTAAGCTTATAGTAATGCAAGCCATTTTTGTGGTAAACCAAATGTGGAATGGATAAGATTTGGCGGATAGGGAGACAATCTTGGTCAATGCTGCTGCATATTGCCATAATGAGTCATGACATCATTTAGCTGTAACTCTTACATTAGTACATAAAAATTTCAGCATAGTATGATGTTAATTTAATTAGAAATAAAAGGCTGGCTTCAATATAGATTTGTAAAATATTTTGCAAAAATGTTGGATCACTTGATTCTTTCACAGCATTATTTCCCATGCCAGCTGCCTCTGGTGACAATGGTATGTTTGACGATTCAGATGAGGAGACTTTAGGCCTGGAAAACTCTAGGAACTGAACAAGGAGACATTTCCAATCCACAGTGTAACCCTCCTGGAAAGTTGACAACCATCAAGGACTGCTATAATACATTTTGCAGGCTCTTCACGGCTCACATTCATTTGAAAACAAAGAAGAATTCCCGGTTTTCAGAGGAAAATTGATTTATACACCTAATATACGGGCATTATGTGGACACGTTTCAGGGGGCGAGTCAGGTGAATCACACCCACCAGCTGGAAACATTCCAGTACGCCAAGGGGGTGAGACGTGTCCCACAGGGCTTCTGTAGGGAGGATGCTACACATTAAAATAAATGGTTTTCATGACTAAGGCTCTCCCTCATCGCTGTACTCTTTGCTAGCCTCTGCAGGAGCAGTCAGAGAATTCACCTCTTTCATACTTATGGGGACAGACCAGTCTTCGCCTGACTCTATAACTGATATGAAAATGATTGCTTATCACCTTTGCATGGTTTGCCCCCCACCCTGGAGCTAGTCAGAAGAAGTGAGCTGTTTCCCAAAGGGAGTATCCTGTGACCAGCAAACCAAACTGGATAATGAGAAAGTTAAGGCAGTTTGTAAACTCCCAGTGACAGAGAAGTACATAGAATGAGCATATCACTAGTACATAAATGTTGGACAGGGCTGGGCCAAGAAATGGGCTTAGATATCTTGGTCCCCACTGTTAGATCCCCTTCTCAGCTGCTGCTTGCCCAGAAAGCAGATGGAATATGTTAGCACTATCACTGGTACTTCTACAACTTACCAGGCCAGCTCTGGACAGCATTGAACTGTTTTGCCTTGCCATGGATAAGCAGGCAGCTGGTTGCATAGCTGAACCTAGCCCCTGCTGAGTTCTAGCCAAAATATCACTGAAACAGGAGGGCAGGTCAGGAAATAGCACAGTTCAGGTCTAAGCACTGCTGCTTAAGTCCAAAACTGTGATTCTGTAGCCTTTAGTCAATTGAGTCCTGTAGCATCAAGCTCAACTGGCTTCCTGGTTTCTCTTTTAAATTTTAACAATTCCCTAGCAGCCACATCTTCCAGGATTGCTGGAGAGTGCATCTCATCTGTTGTTAACTAGACAGAGAAACTAGCATCCAGAGAAACTCTTGCCTGGAGGATATGCTGCAAGAGGCCCACAAAAACACAACCTATCCTATTGCCAGGCTTTGATTCCTCATAAGTAATGGTGAAAACTGCCAAGATGGTGCTTTTCAGTGCTTTCACCCATTGAGAGTGCTCTTTTGTGTAGAAAAGACACTCTTTAACCTTCTTGTTGGAGATGCCCCTTGAAATACCTGCGGATGCCATGCAGAGAGGGGCCTCCCCTGTAGCCCTGCAAAAAGGACCACATTTACCTGGTGCTCTGTACTTGCCACGGAGCAGGGTAGCTCTGTGTAATTTTGATTGCAGTGGTTTCTCTTCTGGGGCAACCCAGTTTTCTCAGTGCACAGCATAGGAAGATGGAGAGTGTGGTATTTGTTCCAGAGAGCAGGCACCTTAAACCCCAGCAGCCAGGTCCTCTTCTGGCCCTAACATTAGGAATCAAACTGCCCCTTGTGAACAAAAAAAACCCCAACAGTTTAATATGATAAAATGTTTCATACTTTCCAGTAACTAAATAAGTAGGAAATTGAAGACTTTCCATTCTGGAAAGTTAAGGAATTGTTATTAGTAAATGCAAGTAATGCTGCAGAGTTTAAATTTCTGAGGAAGTCTGTGTTTATTTTAGGGAAGATAGTAGAGCTGATCTGTTTTCTAGATTTTCATGCCCCTGATGAAGTAATATTTAGCAAATGTTGTTTACAGTTTCTGTCTTACAAAGCCATATTTTATATATATATCTATGTGTACTTATATATATATCTCCTTAACTAGACATTCTATAAGGAATCCAAATAGCATGTGAAAAGCTAAAAATGCTTTTGCAGAATATACATCTTACTTTGCCTGTAAGTATCTGACAGAGATAAGAGATTTATATGACTATTTTTATGATTATTTTTTACTTTATTGTCACATCCAGCTGGTTTAAAAGACAAAGTTTCGGTTAAAGCACAAAATATGCAGACTCCCACCTCAAGAGTAGTATGATAAACACAAAATGTTTTAAAATGATCATAATTTGCCCACATTAAAAAAAAAATGCTGTAAAAAAAAAGATAGCTGTAGAGTACACGACTAGATGGAAAGAAAATTCCATCAACTATTTTATCAGCTGGATGCCATTCTCTGTATGTGAGCCAATAAAAATGGAGAATTTTATTGAGAAGCAATAATTTCCTCTATATCAACTCTTGCAAGCACTATTACATCAAATCTCAAGTGTCCTCACAGAAACAAAACACCCTTTTAAATGTTTTTCCAAGATATGATGCAGCCATTACATCTATCATTTTGATCCCACTATTTTAACCAAACATGCTCATACTGAGTCGACAGAGGTCTGAGCTGCAGATAACATAGCCATGCAAAAGGACTACAGTCTTGGTAAGGTTTTATATAATTTGTTTGTTTGTTGTTTGTTTTTTAATTTTCAGGGATCAAAATAGTGAGCTATCTTGGATGTAACACAGCTCTAAAAAGGTAATGGCAGGAAGACCACAATTTTATTGAACAGCTCTTGTTACGCAGGGAAGGGATGTGAAAAGGCTTTTCAACACAGGAAGCCATAGTCACCCCCTTGACCAGAGGCAACATTTCAAACCAAATTAAACATAAGTCAGGTGACTAGAGGAGCACCTGCATATTCCCAAGAGCATTAAGCTATTGGTCTTTGGGACCTGACTATGTGAACCAAAATGGAAGTGAAATAATTTTTTATGACCTTGGAAGGCATTAAAGCTGTCCCTCTACCATTTTTGCCTTTACTGCAAAGCTTTGTTGATATGTTGAATTTAAATAATCTCCCACTTTGTAGTTGACTGAGATGGATAACAGGCCATCTCTTTGACTTCCGTCTCAGCCTGGCTATAATAAAGATTTCCATGCTTTGCTTATATATTTTTTGTTCATACAAAACTACACTAACTGTGCAGTCACTCAAAGCCCAAAGGAACCTATTACAATATTTCAAAGCAATCATTCTTTTGCCATCAGTGTCAGCCTAAGTTACCACCTTTTGGTCAGTGGTTTAATTAGAACTGAAGGAAAGCCAAAAGATAAAAATTAGGAATAGCAATGCCCAAATGCACTTCAGCCTTAGATAAAACCAGAGATAATAGTAGCATACAGAGGAAACTCCTTCCCCTCCAGTGGTTGGCAGTGCACAGGCTCCATTAGCTCTCAGGGGACCTGAAATAAATGCTTAATCCTACATGGGGGCAGCGTTTGGACTTGAAAATAAAGAGGTTGCAACCAGGTGGGAAAAGTGTTGTGCTTTCTGGATGTCCTATTTCTAGTTCTGAAACCCTAATTCAGGAGTTCGGTGTGCTGACTGAAGCTGACTGAACCTGACTGAACCCATGGAAACCTTGAAATGACCCAAGTCAGTGACATGCGAATGTTGAATTATCTCACCAGATAAGCCTCATTCACCTCTTGTTATTGTCTAACTGCCGACCTACAAGCTGCCCACCAGAAAACAGCCCCAAACCATTGACCGTGTTCCAGCCAAGTCAGTGGGAAGGCACAGTACATCCTAACAGGAATGCAGTTAGAAAACACTGCTTCTAGGCTCCAGCATTTGCACTTGCTTTGAGTAACCTTCCTAACCCTCAGTCAGGATTGTTTCTTGAAAGCTCACATGCAAGGACACAACCGTTTTATAATATTTGTGGCCAAATATCTATCTCCCTCAAAAAAACGCCCTCAAAACCAGGAAAATATGCATCAGGCAAATATGTCCTTCTTTGCCTTCTGATCAAAAGCTTTTACTCCAGCTCAGCCAAGCACCAATAAATGAACACAGATCATATCAGGAGAAAGAAACCAGCTGTTGACACCAATAGGAACAGTCCTGCTGTATCATTTCATTTAATGACCCTCTACTTTTGCACTCAGTATTTACCTCCCTGAAGCTGAGTCTCACCCACCAGTAACACATCTTACTTTCTTCCTCTAGCAGACTCAATATACATGATAACATTCAACAGTCAAAGCAAAGTTTTCTCCAATTTGTCTGCAGTTGGCATTGCTGTATAACATAAAATGAAATAAATCATACCATAGTCCCAAAATTAAGATCTCAGCAGAGAATACTTAGTATTCTCTTAGGTACTCAAGGGTACCTAGCCTGACACTGGGGACAAGGAAACAGGGCACCAGCACTGAAACCCTGCTCTGTCTTTACAGCAGTCCATCCCAGAGGTGATTTCAAGAATGCTGGCTCTGGTTTAGTTTGACTTTGAGCCTCTATTTCAAGGTGAAATAGGTCACCAGGAGCACTTGGGAGCCACAGTGTTGTCTCTGCACTGATCATTGTAGGTACCTGCAGTGCCACTGGCAGAATGGGGCAAGCAGTGAGTGTGAGCTGAGCTGCCATCCCCTTCTGCCTGAGAAGAGAGAGGAAGAGGAGGAGATGCTCCAAATGCTGGGTTTGAGTGTTGCTTTTTGTTCCCTTCACTAAACTGAGACAGATTTAGACATACGGTGTTCTGAAAAAAATAATTTTTTTTAAAAAAAAAGAAGAATGACCATAGTTTCTGTATAAAAATGTTGAAATTAAATATTCTGGCTTTTCAAATTTTTCCTTCATGTTCTTGACTGAAAATATTGCTGGGAATTTAACCTAAAGTCACAGATATTTTCAGTCAATCCAAATCTGCATGTCAAGGAGTAGATACCTAACACACGTCAGTACAAGATTGCTGACCATTTTTCCCAGTAGAACACTGGAGCTCTCATATGTCACTGAGAGCTTACAGTATAACAAATTTCTTTTTGTTTTAAGCAATTTCCTTTAGTGCTCAGTCAATTACCCTGTCTCACATTCAACAACTTGTTTTCATATTGCTACAAGCATTTTTGCTTGTGTATCCTCAGTTTTTATTAAGCTCTCTTGGCTGAGGAAAGATCAATATTTAATTGAAGATGGGGGAAGGAATGCAGGAAGAAAGGTTTCTCTTTTCTGTCTTGTATCTAAAAAAAATAAAATTAAAATATCTAATTTCATGAATGACAGACCAATTCAGCTGACTGCTGAGCTGACTCAGATTCTGCTGAGTACCAATTGCAGTCACAAAAATCTCAGGCCTCTTATGCTTTGAAGTTAACAGAGCTGGCACAGGCAGTACTATAAAAAGAAGCAAACAACCAGAAAGAAATGTAAAGGCCACGAACACTGTTTAATGACGTGACTTTGGAGATGCCTATGTGAGCAAAGTAATTAAATCCCAGGCAGTAGGAAGAACAGGAAGCAAACTGAGAAGTGTAATTAATTAAAAATATTATTATGTTTCTCTCTGCAAATTCTGTAATTTTCACAACACAGCAGAAGCTAGAATTAGTGTCTTGTACCTTCAGGATGCTGATCTCCGCAGGATATTGACACCTACCCAATAAAGTATGTATAATAGATGAATAAAAGAAACAATTGTTTCGGCTTCAGCATGATGGTGTGATGGTGAACTTTGATGGCATCCTAGTAAAACACATAACATTTATTGCCATGATAAACTGCTCTTGAGGGAGTGATTTCCCTGCCCTCCCAGCTGGAGCTGTCGTACTGCAATGACAGAGTGGGTAAGGAAAGGACAGAACAATAGAGAAGTCAAGGAGCTGGAGTCTGACCTTAACAGAGTGGGTGGTATTTGCTGCAGTCCAGAAAAGCAAATAACTCACTCAAAGGTGATAGATTTTACTGGGGAGTGGAAATAACAAAGCTGAGAAATAAAGTGGAGCAAACATGGTATGAAAGCATATTAAAGTAACTGAAGGAGGGGATTTACTTGTCAATGGATTCAGCTATTAAGGAGAGAGAGAGAGAGAGAGAGAAGAAAAAGCAAAACAGGGGTGAGAAAAGAGAGGAAAGAGGGACAGAAAAAGAAAAAAAAAAGAAAGAAGAATAAAAAAAGGAAAAAAGGGGAAAAAATTAAAAAAATTAAAAAGCAAGGTCCACAACTGCAAGGTGTTCTTGATTAAATGCATCACTCAGTGACATGTCCAGAAACACACCAACTCTCTTCATGGAACACCTTGCCTGACAGCAAGGGTGTAATTGAGTAGTTGGTACTGGAGAATTTATTTCTGTTTTTCCTTTTTGAGACTAGGGATTGCAGGGACCAACATCCTTCCAAGGAGCAACATCCTTCTTGGTCAGTCAAGAATATGCAGGAGAAAATCTCAGCTTTCCAAAGGGAACTTTTTTGGTTTTGTTTTGAGCATGCACATGTGGTAAAACAACCATCTATCTGTTGTAACCATTCTTGTCCATTGCCCTCTTTTCCTGAGAATGAAAAATGCCGCAGTTCTACTCACTGATCTAAAAAATTAGGAGTTGCTGTGGTACAATGACTTTAACCTAGTTGCATTTGCTGTGTACAGACAAAACATGACATGGGTTGCAATATGTACATTGGGGACCTGAAATGGGTCGGTTTTACAAAGCTGAAATAAGTCAGTGACATGACTGACCAAAGAGTGGTATTGTTCAAGGATATTTTATTTGCTTAGCAAAACATCACAGATCAACAGGGAAAAGTAATCTGACTGAATAAGCTGCAATAAGCTATAGATATGCACATAGAATGGAAGAAAAGAAAAAAAGCATCAGTGTAGTCAAGTTACACGTTTATATGTCTCATAGCTAATTTAAAAAGGAAGGTAAAGAAACAGATGAAGTATCCGTTGTCTATTCTGCAAAGTCCTTTTTCCAAAATGCATGCAATAAAAGAATCTTTTGCTCAGTCTGAGGTACTTTTATGGCTCCTGTTCATATTGCATTACAGTGCTTCAAAACAGAAAGGTATTTAGTTTTACAATGTACTTTTGAGAAGCAGATGTCTCTCTCGCCTCCATGTTACAGAAGGGAAAATGATACAGAAATATTCCAAGTCAATGTCAGATGTGATATATACGGTGATAGAGCAAGACGAATCTGGAAATTTCTGGGCATCACTGTGATTTGTTGGTCACTCTTTCTCCAAGAATGATAGTAACTGTCTCTGAATTCTTAGGATAAAGAGAATAGCATTGTTGTTGTTATTATTATTACCATTACTATACAAAGCTGTTGCTGGAGACTACAAATACCCCAATGACTTTGGACTAGCAGCCGGGAAAGAGCTGATGCATAAGACATTGGTAAGTCACAACAATTTATAAGACAAGATATATTCAATTCCTAGAGGATAAGGACCAGGAAGTAGCTGCTGGCCCCTGTAGAGGCTGTGTAGGTTCTTGTGCTTTGTGGCAGGAGTCAAACCTAAAGAGGGACTTGACTGGAGAGCATCAGAAGTAGTGTTATACACTGTGACTTGCAAATTGTCATCATCTTCAGACTGTTCTTTACTTGGGATGATGAAAACTTGGTGTTGTGCTGATGGTCACTGAAGGGGTCATTATATTAGATGTTTTTAAGCAAATTGAGGAGTTTTAACTTCTTTCTGTTCTAGATAGAATGGTAGGACAGGGTAATTACTCCTAAAGTCACACTAACTATAAGCGTCTGGCCAGCTCTGCTGTATAACAATGTCATGATTATTATTTTTCTCTTTCTTAAAGCAATGTCTCTCAAAAAGCTCAGTGGCAACCAGCAGCTCTCTGACTCTACGTCCTGCTCCACAGTCTCCTCTTCCTCCCCCAGCTCCAGGGCATAGAGGGAGACCTCAGCCACTAGAATGCTTTAGAGCAGGCTGCAGCACCCCCACCACCATATTCTGCCACTGTTTGCATTCCCAGGGGTGGTCTCCCCTTCCTCACCACCAAAACTGGCCCAAATGCCCTGTCTTCAAAGGAGGGAGCATTGTTGTTTGGGACAGGGCATAGCGTTTGGAGAAGCTCTGTGGAGGCCAAGGCAAGCACAGCTGAGAGGTGCTGCTCCCCAGGATGCACAGAGGCTCACGGCAAAACTGCTTCTCACACTCTTGTCTCCATCCTCCCTTTCTCTTGCCTGTCAGCTTTGAGAATCCCACTTCTCAGAGTATAGTCTTTTCTTTTTTGTTGCAATTACCCTGCTGGTCAGCAGCAAGCTTCTTGTCCTCCACTCAAAAACATAGCATGGTATAAACAACATCCTCTGGAAAAGGAAAAAGACAATTACAGAAGCACAAAGACATAGATGGGATGTTCAGCTCTGCATTGAACAGCAGAGAGAGGGTGATTTCCAGATGCAGTGACAGCATCTTCTTTTCATCTCTAGATTACATTAATGCATTTTGCACTGCAGAGGCTGTACTGGTAAGCTGTTTGTTCACTTGTGCAAACTATAGACACCACCAGCCACAGAGCTCTTGCAAGATTTCTTCCCCTTTGGTCTCAACCCTAAATGGTACTCTGCAGTACATAGCATAGGTCAGTAAACCCATCACTCAAATTGGCACTTTTCCTGTCCAATTCATATAACTTTATTCATTTTTTCCTACTCTATTTTAACAAGGTATGTGCTTATGCATATATTTACCACAGTAGTTTCTATTAATGAATCCTTTAGGTCTTACAACTCCTGCAGAGCAGATAATTTGAAAGAAAAATTATGGTGGAAGCATTCCATGGAATACTTCAAAACCAATTTACAAATTGTTTGTTGTCTTTGTACACATTCACACAAAGACTGTGAGCATGACAATTGTTTGAACCAAGCTCTTCTAATCTTTTCATCTATACTGGAAACTAAATCTGCACCCAGTCTGAGCTGCACCATGTAGCTGTGACTGCTTAGGTAAGTCATATAATACTTCTCCAGCAAGAAAGCACTTCCCTTTGGAAGAGAGACATAAATCTCCCTAAAGAGCAAATATCAAACCTCTGGGCTGCTGGATCGACTGAATGCTTGCTGAAAGCAGACATTAAGTAAAGAGCCTGCATTTAGAAATGGTACGTATGGCTGAGGCATTTCTTTCTCTCTCGCCTCCTGCTCAGTTTGCTCCAGGTATCGTTCAGTCATAGACACCCTGGTTGTCTCAGGGAACTTGTCCGCTCTGATCCAGGCACACAAAGTTGTTCTGGGCTGCTGGTCCCTCACCTCCCCCTGGAGCAGAGGGTCCCACAGGCAAGGTTTCAGAAAGACACAGCCCCCCTTTCCCAGGCAGCGAATAACCCGACTTGCAGGGGAAGGTTCGGCATGGCGGGGTAGATTTTCCTTCCTGATGAAGAAACTGGGAAGGGAGACACGGGAGCTGTACACGTTTCTCTGTCAGAACCACTACACTGTAGCCAGTTTATTTTTAGTATTATTTGTATGCATATGTTCAATATGTCCTTGCAAGTGCCACAGCGAGACTCTGAGAGAAGGTATGTATAAACCAAAATACATAAAATAAGTAATTCTTCATAATTCAATATGACATCCTTCCTTTAATTTAAACCTAATCAGGGAATAAGAAACTAAAAACAGCTGTAAGCATTCACATTACATCTCTCGGGGGAAATGTACATAAAGTTAGGATTTGT
The DNA here is from genome assembly GCF_003945725.1 of Corapipo altera. Taxonomy (NCBI): domain Eukaryota; kingdom Metazoa; phylum Chordata; class Aves; order Passeriformes; family Pipridae; genus Corapipo; species Corapipo altera. Next base: position 12,139,002 of record NW_020884876.1, read on the forward strand.
TTTCACCCAATGGTTTCACACAGTCACTCTTTTTGTTTAAGTTGCTTCTTTATTACATTTTCCATAACAGAATTTACAGTCTCCACAAAATAAAAAGCAATTCCACTGCATTTTCTGTACCCTACCTTTTCCCACTTAAAACATGAAAAGCTTAAACACATAAGTGTTTCTAGTAATCTGGCTATCTCAGTCATAAATCCAACAGTCAGGAAAGATTTTTTTTTTAATCGGTAAGTTGTGCCTGGAAACTCTGCATGGCCCAGTATGATATGCATGTTTCTTTTTTTTTTTACAATTCATACTGTAAATAAGCTTTTAGTAAACCACATCCAAAAGCATTTTAAAGCTCTCTTCTCCCACACATATATATCCTGGCCAGCAGCACAGAACTAAAATGCATGGTGAGCTCAGAAGTGAACACTTCCAACAATTAAAATGTTCCACCGAGCATTCCAGTATGTCAGAGAACACAAGGGAATGTGAGCCCTCAGAGCACAAAAGGACACGGCCCCCGGACCGTGGCCATTCAACAATACCTCAGCTGTGAGAGGGAGCAGGCAGGGACCCAATGGCAGCGTGAGACAAGCAGAAGTCTGTATCCTCTGCATCCAGCAGGAAGCGAATAATCCGATTACGGCCCTCAGTCTCTCTGAAAGTTGGTCACTAATGGAACTTTTAAGAAAAATGCTCTGCTGCTGAAGCTTGCTCAAATAAAGTGCACAGTATTTGGGAACAGCGATGCCTTATGGGTCCAAAGTTAATGCTAGCAATGGCCTCTTAATCCATACTTAATAATCTTCTGGCAGAGTGAAAGGCAAAGTTTAATGATCAAGGCTGGCAATTAGAGATATTGGTAACAATTAGTTTTTCTGCAAATCTGCTTTCCATGGTGGGAAGTGCAACTATTAAATTTCCAGACATTTTTAACTACATTTTAAAAAATGTGACATTACCATCTGTAAATACTGCATGAAACCATTAATTGAAGTTAAATTCAAGAGTAGTGGTAAGATCTTGCAGAAAAAGGCAATAGAAGCAGTTGTGATGTTTGGTTACAATCACAGCCATGAGTGCTTTCTTCTTCATGTACAGGAGGAACTTAAGGAAAAAACACTGTAAATTTTCCTTCACAACAAGAGACTTTGAATGTGACCTTGTAGAGGAAGAAAATCACAATGCTACAGACTGGCATTACCTCTTGAGAGCCCATTGTCAAGAGCGGTATTGCCCAGGTTTACCAGAGGACACACACAGATCTTGCCAGACTAATTCTCCAAAGTAAGTACCTGCTTAAGTTGAAACAAGCAGTTTCAGCAGGACTATTCACAGCACATAAACAGGGCATGTGTGTCATTCTTTGAGACATGGGAGCCCAAGAGTGTGACTTCCAATGCCTTAGGTGCTATCAAAATTGTTCTCCCCCGAGGCAGGGGGAATTTTGCAGCCACTGACTTTCAGGAGTGAATCAAACATGGCTGGATGCTCCTCTCCATGGCTTCAGAGGCACTGGCTGTTCAGGGTTGCAGTCAGACTACACCTAGGCTTTCAGCTTCCAATGCACTCAGGGGAGAGAGTGAGGGATGAAGATGCCCCTGGCACTTGGTAGGGCTAACAGTAGCACCACAGGCACTGTGCCATCCCTCTATGTGATTGCGATGAAATCCTCCTGGAAGTCACTGGAGCAGCATCATGTACCTCTCATTATACACCTGTAACCATAATGTTGGAACTAAAGTGTTGACATGCTTTTCATTAGGAAAAAAATATGCTTGTTGGTTGGAGTACGAGAAAGTGTGGAGAGGAAATCGGAATGAGGCAGTAGAAGGAAAACGAGAAAGAAGCCAGCTAAGAAAGGCCTGTTTTTACCCTGTTTTTAACAATTACTCAGCCAGTATTGTAGGTTTTAAACACCTGCATCATAAAACTGGTGAATTTTTCTTCTGCATTTTTGGAACCTTCTTTTGTTCTTTTTTTTTTTTTTTACATGTTTAATTCCAAAGGAAAATGAAAAGGAAAGGGAGAAATATGAAACATAAGCACTCTAAAGCACATTTTACTATACCATTAATATGTGCCTCAGGTATATAGAGGAGCAAATTTGGACTTGAGGCAAGAATTCATAGCCTACTAAAATGCATATTATCATATCTTAAAGATGTAGTCTGCAAGAATTATATTTCCAGTTAGCAAAGAGAAAAGCATTTAACAAGTGCAGAGAGTACAAACGCATTTCATATTTGGTAGTGTATGTTCTGACAAATACTTCTGATCTATATAATCAAATTAAATCATTCTTAAATTAATTTGGAACCTATCTAGCCTCCAGAATTGTTTTGAAGAAAAATATATTCACATAAACTTATATATATACATTTCTTAAGATATCCATTTATAAGACTTTTTCTATCACTATTGATAAATCAAGATAGCTTTTCTCGAAAATCCTAATATTCATATAGTTTAAATCAGGACAAGCCAAATCAAATATGGTTCAACAACAAACACAGGTACATGCAATTCTTAAAACTAGTTTTATCTATTGTTCCAATGTGTCTTCTTGTGTGGGTGATTGTTTTGTCTGTTTCTGTTTGTGTTTTCTCTTTTGCCTTCTTTTTTTTTTTTTTTTTTTAAGCCTGGAAACTGCCACAGAAAAGTCTGGCAGCTATAACCTCCAGCTAAGTACTAGCAAATGCTAACATGCTGTAAAGTGGAACATTTATACAAGATCCATCTGGCGCATACAAGTAGGAATCCAAGATTTAAAGCCATTACATTGTGCATGTGCATTTACACCTTCACCAAAGTTGGCAAAAAGAGTAGATTTTACCCCACGACTCCAGTAGTAAAAGGAGTGGTGTGAAACATGTGCTGACCTACACTCCTCCGTCCAATTGTAGTTATTATATGCTGCTCTTTGGCATGTTACATCCTAGGCTTCATGCCAGGAGTAAATTAGTTCAGTCCTGAACTTGTCTATCAGAAATTAAATAGTACAAGAGTGAAACATGCCTATAAAGCTTCAGAGTAGCTGAGCATTTTCTTTTGATCCGTCTCACAGCTTCCAAAGGGCAGTCCACTGGGTCTGTTAAACCCAGCGATATTCCCATCAAAACGACGTCTCGGTTGACTCTTTTTGCCATAACTGAACAGTAAGGAATGAAAAATGGCTATAAGTTTTTTGCTATTCTTCAAGAAGCTTAGGCTTGCTCAACCATATGCCTAACATTTTAGTATTTTTCCACTCAGTACATTCCCATCCCCTCAGGCAGAGTAGACCTGGGTTTGTCAGCAATATTTATTTTTATACAGAACATTTAAAAAGGAAATAGGCAGAAATGAAAACAAGGTATGCAGGAATTAATGACAAACATAGCCATCATCATGCTAACAAAGACGGAAAAAAGGTTGAAGGAAAGGGTACGTTTACACCAGCAAAATTCAGGTTTCCGTTGGAAGCAAGCCCAGATGCTTAAGGCATTCACTCATGCCCTCTGCCGTCTGTCCCAGCGAATTCCAGCTGGAAAGACTGACCGCCTTTCCCGAAGGAAAGCACCCGCTCACAAAAGTGTTTAGGATAAGAGAGATTCCTTTTTCCGTCCGCATTTGCCCCCGAGCCAGCCGCACCAAGCTGTTGCTCCAGCTGACCACATCATGCCATGATGTGCGTCTGTACCTCAAAACTACCAATGCCTTCCTCTCAGGCACAGGTCCCTCTTCACGCTGGTCATTTAAACACCAGGTGGCACCAAATAACAAGTTTCAATAGTGTGGTTTGTTTTGTTGGGTTTTTGTTTGTTTGGTTTAAGTTGGTGAAAAGGTCCCACAGAAATGTGTGACAGTGTAAAAAACAAACAAAAATATCCAAACAGACAAACAAAGCCCCTCAGCCAATCAACACCAAACCAAACCAAAAATCAACCAAACAATAGTAACTATAAAACCCCCAACAAATCTCTGAATGAATCCAGGGTAAGTTCACTAAGAGCAATGCCTCCATCTAAATGGAAATGGCAAGATATGGTGGGGCAGACAGGCAGCCCAGGCCTTACCTGTATGTGCAGATGTTCACTCCAGAACCTGACAGCAGTAACTATTTCAGCAGCTCACAACAAACACATATTCCTCCTAATTAACCGCTACAAAGTCACCAGGTTTCTGAGTGGGGCTCTCCGTGCCACCAACATTGACTAACACTGCTCAACGAGATCATAACATGCCAATGAGAGCAAGGGCAGTACTTTGGGGAAGAGAAATTACGCTTTTGGAGCGTGTAAGTGCAGATGAGACATGCTGGGCAATCAGCACATGATTTCTAGCCCCAGACAGCTTGCCGTCTTTGCAATAGCCCAACCGCCAAATTTTACATGCTGGGCACAAAACTGGGTCATGTGTTCCTGTGGTGGGATACAGTAGAAAGGGTGATGCTTTCTCCTCTGCAGAATATTGTTCAGAAGATCAATGGCACAAAAGGATGAACTGGTTGGTTTGCTTTTATCACAGAATCATAGAATATCCTGAGTTGGAAAGGACCCACAAGGATCATCAAGACCAACTCCTGGCCTTGCACAGGACCATCCCCAAGAATTACACCATGTGCCTGAGTGCATTGTCCAAACACTTCTTGAACCCTGTGAGGCTTGGTGCTGTGACCACTTCTCTGGGGAGCCTGTTCCAGTGCCCAGCCACCCTCTGGGTAAAGAACCTTATCCTAATATCCAACCTAAACCTCCTGACACAGCTTCATGCTGTTCCCTCAGGTCCTATCGCTGGTCACCAGAAAGAAAAGATTGGTGCCTGTCCCTTCACTTCCCCTCGTGAGGAGGTTGTAGACCCCTTTTTTCAACATTTTCATAATCAATTACGATTTTAGACGCACTGTAACTGTACCTGGTATGAAGGTTTTTCACTGTGGTGTTTCACAGAAACATAAACTTATTGAAAGGGACTTTTGGAAGCCACAGACTGCATTTCTCCTGCTCAAAGGAGAGCTAACTTAAGCTAGATCAGGTAGTTCAGTGTCTTTTGCTACAAAATTTTAGAAACCTCTAAGATGAAAATGCCAAAGTATCTCTGCCCAATCTGTTCCAGTTCTCAGCTATTTCCAGACAGTCAGGATTTCTCTTATTGCAACTTGCCATGCACTTATTAATACACACTCCTGGGAAGAGCCTAGGTCTATCCTTTCAATGCTCTTTCATGTCTCTGAGTGGTCCTCCCAAAGCCTCCTCCTCCTCTTGCAGCTGAACAAACCCAGCCTCTTGTCACACATCACCTCTCCATCCCCTAAACCATTCTGGCTGCTTTCCACTGGCCTCTATCCAGTCTGCTGCCTCCTCCTTGAACTGTGGTACCCAAATCCAGGTGTAGTATCCCAGGTCCTAAGCACTAGGAGGGGAATCATCTCTTGCTCCCACAGTTCATAGATGTCAGCTGTTCTCCAGCATTGGAGTGCAGTACTGGCTCATGTATACTGTGGTCTGCCAGCACCCACGAGTCCTCTGCTGCTCAACTGCCCGGGGCTGGTCTGCTCCCAGCCTGTGCGGGTGTCCCATTCCTGCAGCTTGTGGAGGTCCCACTGAACAGCTGCTCAGGCATCCAGTGGATCGATCAAGCCCTCAGAATATGTTTCTTGTTTAACAAAGTCAGAAATAATTGGATTAGGAAAAACATTTAACAACCAGGGCAAAGCAAAAACACCACTACCTGTTAGGTAGCCATGAGTCTCTATACTGAGCCCAGTGAAGTTACTTCAAATTTAAACTGATATAAACAATAAAGTTATTGTGGTTGGACATTTTTTGTGTGTTTATGTGTACAAGAAAAACACACTTGAAGACCACTATATAAGCATCTTAGAAGCCACCGTACTGCCACAGGTGATTTTCCAAACTGAGAGAAAGGAAAACCTGATTACACAAGGTTAATACAGCTTTTTAATTATAATTTTTTACATGCCACAGGTGTTCAATCCAATGCCAATTATTTAATTAAGTTTCCTTTGTGGGATGCAAAGGGGAGTGATCAGAATTTAAATATTCACATCTTCCAAAAGACAGAGGCTGCTCTTAAACTCATAAGTAGAAACTTAACCCCGAAGCTTCCCTAGGTTTTGATGGTAAAAGAAGTTCAAGCTGATGTTAGAGACTCTACAGTAGATGAAGCATGGATATCCTAGCCAGAGGGTTGCTGTGGCTACCAGCTCTCACAGGCTACACATTCCCAGCACCTCAGGGCAGAGGAACAGGGAGGGCTGAGCAGCAGGAGGCAGGATAAAAGAAGCCATATTATCTACAAAGATATGGATGTTTGTACTATACACACATACTGTATGGCCATTATGCTTAGCAAACTAACCCTATGCACAGGCCCACAATTATCACGCTATAAGGTCTCCAGGCAATGGCAGGTTTGGGGGTGTGATTAGCACCAACAGAACAATCAAAAAACCAGTACAGTCACACACGAGCCACCTGTCTGATCAGCTAAAAAGGTTGTGTACAAGTCAGGCTTTAACTAATAAAAATAGTTTTAAAGGAGAATTAACTTTGAATAAAGTCAAACAGCCTATTTAAAATAATGACAGTAAGGAAAGCCAGTTCTGCATTTTAATACTTATCACTGCATTTTGAAGATGAAGGTGTCCAAAGCTGATTATTATATAAACCTCATTCACTGCCTTCTTACATAGTAATGAGGTACAATTTCTATGCAATGTGTTTCCTTTAATGCCTCCTCTTTCTTTTCCAGTTTACGCTGCTGAAGTACAATTTAAATTGGAGGTGGAAACTGCACCTATCAGAATCTCTGCAAGCTACGCGTCTTCAGACCTTCAACTAGGTCATAAAGTTTAAAATATGTTTTCTATCTTAATGAGCAATGAGGCAGGAGTCTTGAGTTTTGTGTTCTTGAATCGCAGCACTGGCATCCTTCCTAAATTCCATAGCATTAGCGGTGTTCTCTCTCTCCACCACTGAAGAGACAAAGTGCACTGCTGTAACTGCCTTCCTCAGGAAGGATGGAAGGAGTGATGCAATTCTGCAAACTTCAGACTTAATATCTGCATGTCAGGATCAATGTTTAGGTTGATGATAATGGCTATAAAAATTGAACACCACCTTCAGTAAACGATAACTTACTTTTTCTTCTGTGGTATTTGTATTTTTCTCCACTGGTCATTAATATCTAAAGCAAGTCATTATTTAGATTATATTTTTACCTTTGGCAGGGTGAAAAAAGTTTGAAGACTCTATTTTCCTTATTAGCCCAATCATCCGCTTACCTACTTTGAAACTGCTTGGCTCACAAACAAACAATTTCTGTTCTTCCTCTATTCACACATAGTTCCATAAAAGACAAATTAAAATAGGCAAATATTGCTTACATGAGTAAAAGGTTGCAAGATTGAACACCAATCACACAATATGGAGAACTGGGGATCAGATTTCTTTGATAAAAGATCAAGGGCATATTCCTACAAAACTTGAATGAGAGTTCAAGCAAAGCATATAAAGAACTTTTTGCAAAGAACTACTCGCATGAACATCACAAGAAGATCAGGTTCTTGCATATTATGTGAACTTAGGTACTTTCAAAGTTATAACTCCTATGACAATGATACAGTGCTTGCCTCCTAGAATTAAAAAATTACTTTACATTCTACAGAATTTTGTTTAACTTCTCATTTGTCTTTGTAACCAAAGCCCTGTAATTTTCAAAAGAGACTGATGCTTAATAACATATGCATTAAACTAGCAAGTGGTGAAACTAAACAAACTTCTAAAAAATCAATGCTTCTTTTTGCCACCATTATATCATTCAAATGTAAGCTGTACATTAAGCAGTAGCAGGCCACAGTTACAAAAGGGTTTAATTACTTTAATCTAAAACTGTGATCCAAAACTCACTTTATTTGAAGTGTAGCATTCCTCCCAATGCTTATCCTCCGGACCACCAAACAAAATGCAAGCAGTAGCAGGGGGAATGCCATGTTTCATGCAATAGCTCATCCACAGTGACCACAGAGATTGTCCTGGGTGAAATCAGACAGGCTCCAGTTTGGCTATCTAAAACTGAGGTGTCTGATCCGCAATTGACAGTTCATCTTACCTGTAATGGAGACAACTTATTCTCTCCTTTCTCTTCCATAAACAAAACAGTAACTATGCAAAACACAAAAGCTGCCAATTATCCTACACTAATTACACCCAGTTGCTTAGAGCACTTTCTAAAGTTGCAGAGAAAGGAATCACCTTTCTTATCTTGCTAAAACCGGCTAACCACTGAACTACTGTATGTTTCCCTTCCTAGCTCAAGGGAAGAGCAGATTTTTGCTTTCTTTTCAAGTGAGAGAGTTTAGGCTTTTGAGTCCAAAAAGTACTATGCTATGAGAGCTATGAAAAACCCTGGTGTATTTAACCTGTAAGATCTCACATGATGGATACAGCCACAGACTTTGTATTTTCCTGAACTCTGTGGTCTTTCTCTACCTTTTAATCTTGTGCAGGAATACCTTCTCCATCCATCAGGCAACAACATTACACTTTACGGACTGATCTTTCTTCATAACCCCTTTTTTTGTTAAAAATCTCATTTCTTAGGGAAAACCATTCCAACCTCCCCCTCCCATGTCTTGCATACTTTTAATGGTGATAACAGACCAAGGGCAGACGCTCCAGGGAGCTGGTATTGGGAGTTGGTATTGTCCTCCTCATTCATTAGCCACCCCAAGCAGAACCAAGGGTTTAAATTTAAGACAAATCTCACTCACTGACAAGACAGTGCCAAAACAACCTATAAATGACATGCAACCTCTTCAAAGCATAAAGCAGGAAAATAAAAGCCTAAAGGAATGTGTGATGCCTACCAAAGTGACTTTTTTAGAAAAATCATTACCTTACCTAGTGATTAAGTGTGACCAGCCAGGGATAAGTTGTGGTCACGAGAAGGCTGATTAATTTCACTTCAGAATCCACCTTTGGTATGCTGCTATGGTGTGCTGTCAACAGCATTCATAATTTTACATTTTAAATGCTTTGGGGTGGGGCTGGTGTTCTTTGAGCTTTACACGTGATAGGACAGTGATAGAAATGGAATAGCAAATAAAGATAAGAAAAAGGAGCAAATCAGCTATGCTTAGGTTTGTTTTTCACATTAAATTAGGTTCATCATCAAGTAACATGAGAGGAGAAATGAATCCTTATTCAACAGGAGAGCTTACCAAGTTATTAATTACACAAGATCTACCACGGAGAAGGCAAGCAAAGAAAAGGGCATTACAGTAAACACTGCAGGAATATTCAAACCACGAGAGTCTTCAAGTTTCTCAGCAAATCCAGCTTTATAGTATACAATTAACAATGAATTACATTCCTATTGGGTAACTAAAAGCCCTCAAGAACTGGCAGAGTGAGGACTAGGATTTAAGTAAGCCTTCCTATGTTTATTCAGTTGCTGAGAAAGCAAACCCAAGATATTTAATGCAAACATCTTTCAAGCATGAACTCCTCATGATGAAATTATAAATGGTCAATATTAACCACCTAGAAGTCATTTTGCTGCCTTGCATGCCAGTTATTTTCAAGGACAGATTTGCCAAACTGTACAAGCTCTTTTAGTGACTGTGCTGAGACAGCTTATATTTCAGGGTATACAAATGGTCCCTGAACTGTATATGCTAATGTGCTGGTACTGACAAAAGCAATCTGGCAGCAGTGAGTTAGAATTATACAAGTTCAACAGTAAGGAACAGCATTGGCAAGAGGGGTTAAAAGTAAGTACAACTCAAATAATCATTTTTACTTAAGTTGTGAATCCTAGGGACACAGTCCCTTTACAGGACAAAACTGACAAAAAGATGTAGGAAATAGGGAACCGGTTAACCTTTTGAACTGGTTAACCAGCTCTCTCCCTAACAAGCATGTCTCAAGAAATGCAAAGAATGCTCATGCTTGGGTTGTCACCCTACCACTACCAGACAGAAAGGTTTCTCTGCAATTGTTTCTGAACTATTAAAATAGAAACCATAAACAAAAAGCCCACAAAGCATTAATCATCCAGTAGGAACTCTGCTGCAAACGTACGTCATACAAGTAATTAATTTTTTTATGCTATGTTGTATAAACAAAAGCCCAGATGAAACTATTTCTATAGTTTACTCCCATAGAGATATCTAGCAAATCTGGTGATGAAATTTTTTAAGGAGAAAAGCAATGTGCTCTAGGATGACCCTGCTTGAGCAGGGAAATTGGACCAGTTGACCCACTGTGGTCCCTTCCAACGTTACCAATTCTGTGTGATAAGTCCTAGTTTGGTGGTGATAGGCATAGGGCAATATATAGAAGATATTAATTTTATACAAACATTTGCATAAATACACACAGCATTCTCAGGTCAAATTATTTTTTTATTTTAAATGTGTTGGATATATCTTAAGCTTAACAGGTGCCAAGGTGCTGAAGACAACAGTAAACTGCTTCATTGCTTTTGCTTTATGTAAAATTGTCCTTTTTCTTGGGTTACTTACTGTCAAAACGTGTTGAAGTCTTCTAGGTCTGTATTCAAGAGTCACATAATATTCACCTAACACTCAACTGTCAGGTCTGGATAATACAATCAAGGGGCTGTGCAAAGATTATAAAGTAATAATTCAGTTTTAGATGCTCTGATCATGAAGCTTTTAAGTCTCCATTGAGGCAGAGACAGTCTGGAAAGTATTCTCGACAATGCTTTGGATTAAGTTCTCAGTCACTTCAGTGACCAAGGAAGACTGCATAAAAAGAAGTTGAGGGCCTATATATACAGATATATTATATATTGCATAAAAAATACCTTGTAAAGATGTATAGTATTTTTAAACCTTGAAAAACAGAGATTTACTGTAAGATGACATATGAAATTTAAATGCAAAGTTAAAAGCTCTGCAAACTGTTTACAGTGATAACAAGAAACATGCAACAATGAAGTAGTCACCTAAGTACTTTCGAAGGAGCTACCTAAACTATTCCTCACGGAAACCTCTTTATTGACTTGAGGATCACAAAAAAAGGCATTTCAAGGCACAGTTTTATTACTTGTTTTCCAATTTAATTGAAGTCTATAAATATTGAGGAAATAGTATCAGAAGTAACACACTTGACCACAGTGACCCAGGAGAACAATGTGAAAAGTATTCATTGTAAGTTTTACACACCAGGGAGAGAATAATCATGATCCCTTCTCAGCTTCTCTTCAGCAATAAAGATTGATTAGCTGAATTTCATTTTTCCACAAAAAACATTCATTTATATATTTTTCTGAGTTCTGGTGATAGTAAATTACAACAGTAAACTGTCTTTAAATGGTCTTCTTTAGTAGCGAAAGCTGATTAAAAATGAGCTGCGCTGACAAATAAGACCATGTTATTTGTCTCTGGTGACTGTCAAGTCTAATATCATTCAAAAAAAGGTGTCAGTTGTGATTTGTAGTTTTGTTACCCAAAAGTCTAGGGAACAGTCTTTCTTAATGTCAGTTATGACTGCAATCTGTATCTTGTACGCATAAGAGACGGATGTTTTGACTCGTTGAGTCCAGAATAAAAGTCTGGATTTAAAAGTGATTTCAGTAAAATTCCTCTTTATTCATTTCATTAAAGAAGCCCAGACAGTATTTAGCCTAGAGCCTATAGCATACTTAATACAGCCCTTCCAGTAGTAAAGCATGCTGTCTCACTTCACATGGAAAAGTCCCCACACTGTGGAGATGCTCCTCTCTTCATTTACATCCTCTAACAGAGCCACATCTGCCTAAAAGCCAAGGTCTATCTTATGTAGGTATGTTTCAGAGGGCTGCAGGATGCTGTATCTGCCAGCAGCAGTAATGTTTGGGTGAAACACCTAAATGTCTTGTGTTGGGCTTCATTTGGGGTGCATACATAGGTGTAATTAATAATCTCCAAAGTCTTCATCTCGCAAGATATGAAATACCACAAACACCATTAGCTCCATTAACACTAATGGATTTGCTAGCCATTTTGTACTACCCTAAAGCTGGTAGCATTTGCTATCAGCAGCTGCAGGATTCATAAAGACCTGGAAAAGATAGCAGCAGTTCTGCTCAGGTACAAAACCTCTGTAAATCAATTTGAAGTTACCAAGGAACCATGTAATAGAAACTAAAGGTTCCTTTGATGAAAGAGTCCAGATGGACAACATTGCAAAACTTAGATGAATACTTAAGAACTGTTACCATTACTCTATGTTAGTTATTAGAAAAACAAATCCTTTCCTTTCCAATAAATATCTAAAATAACCTCATTATTATCTATCAACAAATGAAGAGGTTCTCATGAGATTCAAAGGCAAAAGACCTTTCAGCTTTTATATGCCCAAAGCAATTTCTTGCAGGTAAAGCAGGTGGAAGAACAACATTATGAGATGAACTATGATGTACCTTTTCTATGTAGTAAAGGTGCTTCAGTTTCTATCACAGCATTTGTAGTTTCCAGAAAGTTTTTGGCAAAAATCCCTTATGAGAGGCTCTTAGGGAAATGAAATTGTCTACTCATACTTAATGTTCAGGAACAAGTGGTGGCATGCAGTCACCCACCACAACACAGAGAGGTTGCTGTTCTCACAGGGCATCTGGGCTGTGACTTGACAAAGAGTGACAGGGACCAATAGGGAGTCTGCAAACAAAAGATTTGATTTGTAAAATCACGAACTGAGCTCACTTAAGATGGTTCACTCAGTACACGTGATTAGAGTTCAGGAGCCTATGCTGTACTGCTAACTGATTTTCATTTGAGCATGGAGCTGAAATCATAGAGTAGCTGATGTTGAAAGGCACCTCTGGAGACCATGTAGTCCAACTCTCCTCAAGCAGGGCCAGCTACAGCAGTTGCCCTGGTCTGTATTCAGCTGGAGTTTTAATACCTCTAAGGAGATCTCCACAGTCTCTGTCAGGCCTGTTTTACCTTCCTCACAGATAAAAAACTTCTTTAGATTTTGAAGTGGAACCTCCTGTGTTCAAGCTGGTATCCATTGCCTCTTGTCCTGTCACTGGGCACCACTGAGAAGAGTCTGGTTCCATCTTCTTTACTCAACCCCCACTAAGTATTTTTAGATAGATAAATACAAGATCTTCCCTTGGCTTCCCTACTCCAGGCTGAAGAGTGCCAGCTCTCCCAGACTCTTCATAAAAGAGATGCTCCAGTCTCTTAATCACCGTTGTGGCCCTTCACTGCTTTCACTCCAGTTGTTCCACATCCCTTTCATACTAGGTCACCCAGATCTGGACCCAGCACTCCAGGTGTGTCTCACCAGTGAAGAGGGGAAGGATCACCTCCCCCTCCTCACGTTGGCCTTTTCTTCTGCAAGGGTCCGTTGCCAGCTCATCCAACTTGGTGCCATCCAGGAAGCTTGGGTCCTACTCTCCAAAGCTGCATTCCAACCAGTCGGTCCCCAGCCTACTGTAATGCATGGGATCACTCTTCCCCATGTACAGGACTTTGCCTTTGCTTTTGTTGAACATCTTTGTGTTCCTGACAGTCTATTTCTCCAGGCCCTTCAAGTGGCAGCCTAACCATTAAATGCATGGTCTCCTCTCTCTGCTCCAGATTTTTTTGCAAGCTTCTTGAGATTGCCACCACTTCCTCATTTGGTTGTGGGCTGCCATCTTCCTCCCCTGTTATTCCTTTTTAAAGCTCTCCTCCTTAGGCTGGTAAACCTGTTGGCAAAGATGCTTTTGCCTCATGCAGTCACACTTGATACCTTTCAGGTCTCTGCTGGCTGTATTGCTGGTGCTCACATGGATGGGCAGCAGAAGTGAAATTCTGAAGGCTGGATAAGCCTTTACAGTTTCACTGCAGGGCTCCAGAGCTGAACGCCCAGCAAGCAGCCTTGTGTGGAGTCACAGTTACCCTGGGATAGGCAAAAGACAGTGCTGTGGTCGAGAACTTCAAAAGTCAGTGCAGTAGCCATAATGGTTTTGGTGGTGGTGATTAAGGAAAACTAAGTTAAACCTTATAATTAATTTTAAAGGTTTTGGTTTTATTTAATTTTTGTTTTCTTTAATTGCAGAGAAACTAGCACAGGTATGTCTTGGTTTTCTATCAGACTCCTGGCTTTCAGCAGCTGCAGAATGCTCCATATCCTCAAGGCCAGATGACTTTAAGTATCAATAGCTAATTCCTAGCAAAACAGTAGAAAATCAGATCCAAACAAAACCCAGTAACATCCTGAATAAAAGAATCAGAACAGGCTTGGATTTCTAGGGATCAGATAAGTAATACCTTTGATGGCCGTAAACATTTTCTCAATTTAGAATATTTTTTCCATAATACAGACTCGTTTGCCACCTTGAGACATCAAACTTTATACATACACACTTAGAACATCGACTCATTTGGCCTGTTTGGAACTGATAGTTCATTATATCAGCAGGTTCTGAATATACTGCATCTTCTCTGCCTCCATAGAAAAAAACAGCAACAGCCTGAGCATGCCAACAGACCATTGATCTGAGGAAATACACTAAAAGATGCCTTTGATTAGCCTAGTACTTTGGGACGCGTATTTTAACCAAGCACAGATTGCAGCCTGCAGAAGAAGTTTTGAAAACTGACAGTAAAACCAGGAGGCTGAAAATTAGAGGAAACAGAGAGGCTCTGGGACTCCACAGAGAACAGCCACTGGAAATAAAGCAGCGCCCAACAATAAAGGCAAGAAACAGAAGAAATGCTGGATGAACAAGAACTACTGTACAGAGCAAACAACAGTGTTCTAGAAAACTGAGATTAATGCCCCAGGCTAAAGCAAGTACAAGGTATAAAGCAAGTTATCAGATGCAAAAATTGCAAAGGCAATTGTAGAGTGTTTAACAGGACAGATATTTTCTAAAAAAAAAAAATCATCAAGCAGCCAAAGGACACAAAATTAAAATTACACAAAGTATAAAAAACTGTTTTAAAATACTTTTTCTGACTGACATAAATTTTGAGTGATAGAAAACATTACATGAGGGGTATAACATAGGATATATTTGTTTTATACATGTATATTTGCAAAACAAACACATGAGATTTTTATCTTTGCTTAAATATCCATTGTGCTGATGATTGAGTCCAAGGCACCTACTCCCATGATCCTGTAACAAATGATGACAGCAGTTAATATCTTAGCTGCGTTGATGGTGTCATTACTACTGGCATGAAGTCTCCAAGGTCTTTATGCATCCCTACAATACTTACATTCCTTTATAATCTTCAAGTACAGGTTTTAGACTGCATCATCTGCCAAAATTAGGCTCCTTATAGACCTCCTCATATACACTCTACATATTAATGAGCCATCTGACTTGAAGGTAAAGTGGTATCTTTTAAGAAGATTTAATGTGAGTGGAGATGCATCAGTATTTCTCACTGTCAGTCTGCAAAGAACTGAGTGTTGATATCCAGGACACAAACAAGACGCAAACTGATTTTTGCTTACAGCAAAAAGCTAAACCTGTGTGGTTCACGTTAAGAATGCAAAGCACATTTAGAGTGCACCGAGTACTTTAAAAAAAAGATGAAAGAGATCATTTTCTACGGGTATGTTACACAAATTTAGTCTCGAGTAATGCTGTATGTCAGAGACAGCCACGCTTTTGCAGCTGAATTTCAATGTTGCCTTTTCTTTCTTCTGTCTCACCCTACCAGGGGCCATTCTCCTTTGAAAACTACTTTTCTCCTATGGATTGCTGCTGCTACCTTGTCACACCCCCTCCTGCCTCCATCTGCCACTGCCTCCTCATGGGCCATCACTTCTTGCTGGCTCCTGCCTGGGGAAGAAAAAAAAAAAAAAAAAAAAGTCAAAGCAGTTCTACTTTACATCTTAGTTCTAATACTGCCGTATCTCTTCCGACAGAAACAGGCATACGTGTACATCTAAAACAGTGCCTCTAAATAAAAGGAGTCAAACACACTTCAAGATTACTGTGTCGACACAGATGAAGAAAGGTGAAAAAGCAAGATTTCCTTACAGTTCTCCTGCAGCTCCCAAATGCCACAGTAGAGGAAAAAAGGCTTTGCAATTTTCAATAGCCCTCTGTCACAGTTGGCACCCTGCCAGCCCATGCCAGACACTGCTGCTGAGCCCACTGGGGACGCTGTGCTGGAGCAGAAAGGCAGAAGGAAACCAAAAATAAAGAAAAGGCTATCAGGGCTGGAGACAAGGAGGGAGACAGAGTCAATATAGAAAGAGATATCCACAGCAATGGGTCAGAGGCAAAGTGGAGAAAGGGGAAAGGAGGTAAGATCTGGAGCTACTGCTTTCTTCCACTGCAGGCTCCCCCATCTTCCAGTGCATTTCCTATGAACTCCCTCACTTTTAACACCCCAAAGAGTTAGCTGTTCCTACAGTAGCCTTCTTCTACCTCCTCTTGAGTTGTATTTCCCTGACGAAATTCCCCACAACTTTTGCTTCCTCCCAGTCCCAGTTTGCTTCTCAGTCTCTACACTGAAGCAGCATTACAAGGGAGAAAATTTCCCC
This sequence comes from Corapipo altera, assembly GCF_003945725.1. NCBI lineage: Eukaryota > Metazoa > Chordata > Aves > Passeriformes > Pipridae > Corapipo > Corapipo altera. Next base: position 12,155,507 of record NW_020884876.1, read on the forward strand.
TTGTTCCTCAAAGCTTTCAGTGACTGAAAACATCATACATGAAAATATGGAGGGAGCAGAAAAAACAAATCACCAGCAAAACACCAACTTCGTTAGAACTGTCTTTTCTCAAAATGCAGCAGGACGTTTCCTGAAGAAAACTATGCCTCACACACTTCACTTCATATACAAAACTATCAGTTCACTGGACTGCTGTCCAAACAGGGCTCTCAAAATGTGTTCTGGAAACACAGATACTCCTGGAAAACACAAGAGAAGTCAAATAGACAGCAAAGGGATAATCTTAATGCACTTTTATTACACCTTCTGATAAAAACTTCAAATCATTAACACCAAAGTTTATTTGCAATTAACTAAAAAGGCATTCAACAGAGCATCAGCACAATATGTTCTCATTCCCTCCTCCCAAGTTTTATCCCTGCTTACACACAGAAAGTCCCCTGTACATCCACACCAGGCTCACAGCCTCCTCCCACAGCAGAATGCTGCCCTGGAACACTGTGTACTCCCAGAGGCATTACAATAATCTCATTTAAGGTATGGCCCGCCATGGTCAGGCTCTGCACCAGAGAAGAATTTATGTAGAAAAGCAGAGGCAGCACCAGGCATTTTGTCACCCTGAAAAGGCAAGGCTGTCCTGTTCTGACAGCTGCTGCCTGCAGCTATCTCTTCCCTCCCCTCTTAAGTTGCTGTGTCTGTAACAGCAGTGGCAAAAAATGTCCTTCCTTATGTTTCTAACCTGAATTAGAGGTAGAGGTACAACCATGCATCCTGCTCGTTGCCCTCCAAGTTGCCCATCTCCAGCAGAGAGGGGGAACACTCTGCTGGATAGGACCACCTTGAGGAGGTAGGTTCAGTCTCAAAAGATTTGCTTCTAAACATCTGTGCCATTTGCCTCCCCTTTTTGCTCAGGCAGCAGAAGATGAATATGCAGTTCTTACAGAGGCCCTAGCTCACTTCTGGTATACAGTAAATCAAATTGAACAAGCAGCAAGACATCCAACTGTAAACTGAGCCAGCTGAGCAGAGGCACTTCTCACAAAAAAGGAGGTAGAGACACTCCTAACAAACCCCTGTACTGGAAGCAGCCCAACAGACAGAGAAAACCAAACTCTTACAACAAAATATCAGAATTAAAATAATGTAGACAAGAAAATGTAAGAATTACAGCTCAACAATCATACTTCTCTATTCCCATCACAAAATAGATCCAGGATGGCTATAACAGAATGAGGGTCAAATTACCACAGAAATATGAGGACATATGCTTCACCCTCAAGACTATTTTTTCATTAATACATAATACTTCAACTCCATTTAAGAACCTCGTTATGTGTTTTTATGGTATCAGATAATTTGATTATTTGTATTAGTCTAAAATAACTTCCTCTGAAATACTGTTCAATGTAACACTTTACCTCTTGATTAAACACTTGTTTAGTAAAGAACTGGACGCATGGCATCACTGAGTATGCTTTACTAGAAGTCAGGTTAAAATAATGAAAAGATTTTTTTTTATTATGTCAGTTTCAGAAAATTGAAAGGATCCCAAAGTCAAGAATAAAAACTTTGCAGGAGATTGTTGGGTAGGTCTGCTCTTCTCCACCAAATGCAAAATAAGGTATCTGTCTAGAAACCACATTCTTCTGGTTGTGCAACCCCAGAAGTCTGCTCCCTCCTGCTCCCTCCAGCCTGCTCACACTCCACAAGCAAGACAGTTATTCCACAGGATATTTCCTCTTCTGTCATTCTCAATGTTATGCTTTGCTCTGTGAGGAGACACCTTCGCATCAGATTCTGGATGAACTAATTGTTTCCTGCTAGAAGGAACATGCTCATTTTTTTGCCCCTAAACAAGGCTGGCAGTGACTGCAAAAGGTGGTTCTTTGAAGCCCATCCTCTGACCCCTTGCTGGAGCTTCCTCTGACCCCTTGCTGGAGAACAGCTCGTCAGTCACAGGCAGAAGTCAGGACAAACAAAGGGTTGTTTGTACAGCATCTCCCATCAGCCCTCCCTCTCTCTTCTCATCCCCGCTAGCTCTAACTCTCTCTGGGTACATCTAAAAAGATACGGCTGCCAAGAAAGTGAAAGGGAGTGAAGCAGAAGAAAAAGGTACGTTTTGCTCCTGAAATTATCCTTGTGTACTTGTTCTGCTGCTGCTAGTTACAGAGCACAGAATTAGAAATATATATGGAAACATGCAGAAGATGATTTGGGAGAAGCTGCTATATCATAGGCAAGAGGTGCAATTTAAGATAGATACATGGCTATGATCCAGCTCAAAGTAATTCTTTTACTATCTTGCTTTTTTTCAAAGTTGGATGCCACGTATTGACATCTGAGGTCATTAAACATACTATATTGCCTTCCAGTGCTCAATGTTGCAAAACTGGTGAATATGGAGAGGGGCGTGTTTACAATGAATTGCTGTCTTAAAGAAAAATAAATGGGGTTTAACGATAACTCAGTTTCTGGAAAGAATCATGGTATTGATGATAATTACAAAGCAGTAATTCACGGAATTCACCCTCAGTGGAATAGACACTGTCCTTACAGTGCATTAACAGTTCAAATAAAATAGATTTGAAGGATTTTTTTTTTTTAATGGAAAAGATTCTTCACAATATTATCAGTTATGCAGCTCTTGTGTAATGATTTCTTAGGAATGCAGTAATAAACCTAACTATCATGCACTGACACACCTAAATATTAAATACTTAGCATTTTACACGTTTCTGAAAGGGAAACTTGACAAAACAATAAGATACATTTTATTATCAATAAATATTTTTAGCTCTTGAACTCAAAACATTAAAAGGAAACAAATTTAATATATACTTGCTTCTTAACTGCAACTTGTTAACCTGGCACATGCCACTGGACAGACTGAAAAAGATCATACCCCAAAAGTGTAGCAATTACTGTATTTTTTGTTTTCAACATTAAGCAACTAGAGACACAGCCTGCTTAAGGATATAAGAAGGGTATATTTAATGAAGGGTATATTTAATGGTTGATAGACCAACTTGTAAATATTTGTATTTTTCCAAACATGGTGGATCTCTAGAGGTGCCAAAATACGCATTTTGTACCACTTCTCTGTTCCCTATTTCTAACACCTGAGCTCCTACTGATACCATGTGACTTTTACACGGCATCACTTCTCATGAACTATTACCCTGTTGTTCTTGGACATGCAGGCTGAAACTTGGTTTTTTCTCTTTGGTCTCTTCTGACTACCTCTGCATCTAGCAGATCCAAAGATTAGATGATGCCAAATTGCCTGGCAGGATAATTCAAACGCTCTCAGCTGAACAAGTAGGGACAGCACTGATTCCCAACTCACCATGCATATTCCCAAACTAACCCTTTTCCTTTACAAAAAGCTCCAAACTATTTCAGAGTACCTGTACTCCCAGTTGCATTTAGTCTCAAACTTTACTTACCTGATGTCAAAATAACCAAAATAATTAACTGAAAAGAACTTACACAAATGCAAGTTCATTTTCAGTATTTTCAGATGGTTTACTTCTGCTAGAATTTGAAATTATACAATCTTGATAGAGCAACCTGGTCAAGCTTCGCATGAATGCCATTGCTGTCTCGACAGAAGGTTTTATAAAATAAAGAAATATGCTTGCTAGCAATGAGTCTTTGGGTCACCTTAGTAATTGGTTTTGTTCACATTTTCCTGACTTGTTTTATGAGAAAAGACTGTCTTCTGTGGTATGCAAAAGCAGATATGGTCTTGAACACCCATTTTGAAATAAATACACACATACTAGTTCTGTTCTTTACCTAGGCAATCAGTGACACTCCAACATATGCGCAACCATATTCAGAAAGAGAAGTTACAGCAGTTTGTCAGACAGAGATGCTGCATCTGAAAGGTCTACTGAGTTTACCAGCATTGATCCTGTGCAGGGAGCTGATGAAACACTTCAGGTCCTTTGCAATCTTTCATCTGCAAATAGGGACCATTCTCAGGAAAGAAACAGACTTTTGAGGATAGGTCTTTCGACTAAAAATTTCCATGTGGTTATGATCTGCAAAAAAACCCCAGAGGAAATATTTAAGCGGAAACAAAATTATAATAAATATTTTTTTCTGAATAGTAACAGTGTTGAACACTGGTAAGGTGCATAGGTAACCTGTCACAAAAGCTGTTCTATCCATTGCTCTCCTACATGTTGACTTTGCTAATACAGATTTTGACAACCACTCTTGATGATGCACTACAGCAATATTCTGTTATATTTCAAGGCAAATACTGAGTTACAGAATCACCTTAAACTGTACATCATGATTTTTTAATCCAGCAATTTGACAGTAAGGAATCTGCCCATTCTCAGGACAGAGTGAATTTCTCCAAATTTTGAGGAGATAGGCAGCTGGCAACATATTCAAATGAGCATTCCAGCTGAACTCCAGGTAGGGAAAGATCACCTGAATTATTAGAAATAATAATAATAAAAAAAAAAAGTACACAGGAGCAAGATACCATGATCCCCAAGGTTCCACTACTAATGGTTTATAGGAGTCTTCTAGTCAAGAGTTCCCATACAAGTTCATGGAAACTAAAAGGAATTATTCCATGAATTTTGCTTCTACAACAGAAGTTAAAAAAATACACAAGAGCTTATTTTAACTTCAGCCACGTTCTTTAGTATATAGGCCACTTTTTAATATTTTATTTGGCTACTGGTGTTCAAAAAAACCAAGTCTAAATATAAATACCAATGTTTATAACCCCCCCAAATTTAAATATTAAAACAAAACCAAAGAGCATTGAGGTGTCATCCCTAATATGCATCTAAATTCCCAGATTTTCTAATAGTCCCTGGTATGTTATTCATTAGTTGAAGAAATGGAAGATAAGCAAGACAGCTATGGTGCCAGGATAACTATCCAAGAATAATTACTATAAAATACTGTAAATTATAGATTTAAAAGTTTATTGTTTGTTTTTCAAGGGTGATCTCAAGATTTTCACAGAATAACTCATACAGGACTCTATCAATTGACTTCTATAGCTGGCATATCTCATTTTTTAACTTAACCAGATAATAGTTCTTCCATCTTAACATGGCTTTTGATAGTCTTTGATCAGACATTGCCTTACACCTTGTTATTTTTGGCTTAGCCTACAGCAGTCTAATCTACAGCCCCACAAGAAAGACTAGGGTTGGCCTGTAATGCCAGCATGTCAGGGGATCAACTCTGAAGTGCCAACAGGATGAAGGATGGCAAAGGCTTCCTTGAGGTCAACGCAAGTACAGTATCAAGCACACAGGGAGTGCTCGGCAGAGCTGGTCATTGCTTTAAATTAGTTTCCAGAGGAGAATTCCCATTTAAATTCAGTAAGATATCAGATCCCTTTTGTTCAAGCATGAGGAAAGGTATAACAGCCACTCTCTCTCCTAAGACAATAAAGTCTAGGTTGAAACATGGTTCAAAATGTTAATTTAAAAGTGAATGCAAGTTCAAGGATCTTATCCAAAGCTCTGTGGCATGGTCAAACTCTGTGCAAAGCAGCTAAGAACAGCAGAACTAGTGTTAAACAAGATGATGGAAATCCTAGTCACCAGCAGGAGAGTTTAGCAAGGGATAATTTATCCCATCTTTTAAAAAGCCAATTAAGCCATAATGGCCTCCAGTAGCAAGGCTCAACTAAGCAGTCTGGAATACTAAAAAAAAAAAAAAAATTAAAAAAAGAATTCTCTGTAATGCAGTATCATACCCGAATCTGCAGTCCAGGACAGTGGCACTTGGCACCACTGCAGAGAGCTTCAGCTTTCTCAGCTGTATAATGCTTCAGTTTTTCAAGCAGCCCATAACAGAGGATTCAATCAGTCAGCAGTTTTTCCACAACTTCGATGGGGAAGGATACTATTAATTTTATGTGAGTGACTCTTGTTTTGACAGGCAAAATGGCCAGGAAGGCAAGGACACACACCCAGACATTTTCCCCTGGTTTGGCAGCAATCAATACAATCACTTACACCACTGAGAAAATGCAGCCAGCTCAAAGCAATTTTCTCAAGGTGAGAGGCCAAAGAAACAACAAAATTGCCAGCATCAGAAGCCTCAATTCCTGATGAAAGGATTTCCAAGGTTGTACAGAAAGTAATGAATATCAATTCTCCTCCAATATTGTTTACCTCCTAGGAGAAAACACTCTCCAGAACTCATGCTCAATCCTCCAAAACTTCACAGGGAAAAAAAAGAAAAAAAATGTAAGTAAGGAAGCAAACTGAGGAGAGAAGTCTGTTCAGCTGCAATACCTGTGTCACGTACCTCATTTCTCTTTACCACCCTGCTGTAGGAAGCTGCAAAAATGAAGATGTTCTCGGCGCTGCTTCTGCTGAGCACCCTCCTGGATACCCTCGCGGTGCCTTCCCACCGCCCTTCTTGTTACAAGAGGGCCCTCAAAGACCACAACTGTCACAACATCCCCGAAGGCACGGAGAACCTTCGACAAATTGATGACACTCTGCAAGATCACTTTTGGGAAGGGAAGGGTTGTGAGGTGATCTGTTACTGCAACTTGAATGAATTGCTCTGCTGCCCAAAGTAAGACCATACTCATTTCATGTAAACTTGTACAGTTTTTTTACAACTGCTCATTATATTTCCATCATTTTACAGTTTCCACAGGTGGAATAAGCTACCACTTTAAAGAAATTAATCCCTTCAAATGGTTTGAAATGATATTAAGATACAGCCAATTATCTGATATGCTGCCAGTATCTCAGGTTTTGGTTTTCAGGGGCTCACATAGGACTTGCTTAGCATATTTTGTAAACCTTCCTGTCCTAGTACTGGGGAATTCAGCATTTTAATCACCCAACTTTCAACTCCTGTTTGATCCAAACTAAGTATAACTACATGAAATCTTTATCCACAGCATTTTACAATGAAGATGTTTTCAGACCACAAACAAAACTATTTGACTTCTGTTCCACAGAAAAGAACAGCATTGATATTCTAAGGTGTATGTACATATGTCAGTTGAATAAATAATTCTGTAAAGATAGCTGTTAACAGCAGGAAATCAAATGGGGGGAACAGAGGTTCGCAAATACCTGTAAGGCAGGGAAAAGATTTAGCCCCAGAACATCTACATTTCCTTGGTTTTCTGGCACTGCTGACAAAGCTTAACAGTGACGTTCTCACTGAACAAGGGCATTTTGTTGTTGCTGAACAGAAAAAACATAACTGACTTAAAAAACCCACCATCAGCCCATACCTGTTTTAAGTAATAAAATGTTATTAAGAGGTATTATTTCATTCAGCTTTTCAGCAACATCTTTTCTTCAGTATATCTGGATTAGAAATAACAACAGTTCAAAACTTGTTAATACTTCAGGGACACTAAAATGTGATGGTATTATATAGGCAAGCAAAACCTATTTTTCATATTTGCTTCTCTTAACACTCCCTAAAAATCCAGTAATGGGTAAGTTTTCAACACTCTTGTAGGGGAGACAAGTTGAACCAAGTGCGAAAGACTTCTAAAGCTAAAAATCTCACATTCAGACTGAGAGCAGGGTTTCAATAAGTTTTTCCATCTTTCACTTTCCCTAAAATCAGATATGGTGTCCTCACTGTGAAGCACACTGGGAGTTTTAAGCTTCAACCTCTGAGTTTTGAGCAGACTAAAAAAATACCTAAAAAAGTATTCCTTCCACCATCCTGAGCTACACAAGACCTTCTTTGCATGTCTGTTCTAGGGACAAACTGCACTAAACCAGTATGCATGCACATGCCAAAGTCCTTTATTTTGATAATATAATCTATTTGGCAAGTTTATTTTCTCAAAGCTAAAATACCAGGGTGGAGTTCTGCCAATCTAGTCAGCCAGTGAAAGTTTTGTCACTGCTTCTAAACCAGGCCAGCAGAGGTAGAAAGGCAGTTTCTTCATTCAGATCTGCAGTTGCATTTGCATTGCTGGAAGGATATTCCCACACACATAGTAATCCCGTACATACCACAACATATACTAAAAAATATCCACAATGGGAAATGTATGTCATGTTAAAGCTCTGATAAACCAATGGGCTAATTATTTAAATATCTGATCATATCTTTCAGGGATATTTTCTTTGGACCAAAGATATCTTTTGTGATCCCCTGCAACAGTCAGTGATTCAAGTCTGCAGGTGAAGATAACAGACATCATTCTACAATTGTGTAATAATGCTTTCAAGGGCAAAAACAAAACCACCACAATCTAACGACAAAACGGTGCCTCATTTTACACTGTAGAAAAATTACCTTTCCTCACCTTTATGGAATATCAAGCATGTAAGAAGTTTTTTCAAATTTGGTACCTGACCTAATTTCCAATGGTTTAAGAGACTGTACAAGCTCTTAATGCATATTAACACGCATACCCCAGTAAAAAGTGTAACTCTTCTGTCTCAGCGCAATATTCTCAACTAGTCTGGATGAATAACCTTCAAGCCTAAGCCTTCACGTCATTAGGAACATGACTCTCACAGCAACCTATGGCAGTGCAGCTTCCTACTGCATTATTGCCATCACACATCCTATGCTTTTTCAAGCTGAAGCTACTCGGTCCCTGGTACTTTTGCAGACAGGTTACCACATTCTATTTAGGCATCTTAAAATACACACACATACAAAAGCCATGTATTTTCATATCTGAAAATATTCCACTGGAATAAAAAAAAGTCAAAACTGACATTAATAGTATTAAATGGTCTTAGGTCTTAATTAAGTGTAACTGGTCACCTGCCTTAACTGCACAATCTGTAAACCCTTAAATTATTTAATCTTAACACTGAACATTTAAAATACTAGAACAGTACATTTTTTTTAAACAAGCCTTATTTGAAATACAATACCCCAGAATTAAGTTAGAATGCTGGCTTTTTATTTTTAGGCTAGCCCTGTAAGGAAATAGCTAGAGGAGAAGACATAGAGGTAATCATGTTAACATTTAAGAGGTATCTAGGCAATAGACAGAAAGAGACAATTTTTTTGGTTGTTTTTCACTTATACTGCAATCTGTATTGGCAAGTGTTGAGTATGTATAAGTGGGACTGTGTAAGTTTAAGGAAAGCCACTTGAACAAGCCACGCTTACAGGCAGTAAACCTGGCTTGTTGCCTTACACAGAAAGACTCTTTAGGTATCAAGTCAGTGATGTGGAAGGTATGCAGTACTGAAGTAACTATTCAGTCATCTCCACTCAAAAAGTGCACTATTCACTCAATAATCTTACACATTAGATCAAACTGCTACCACTAGTTTACCAGGCTACTTCACATGCCAGTATGAAATATCAGGATGACTGTTTTTCTTCCCATTAGCAAACAAGGGTTGGATACTGAGGGCGGTGATTATACACTGCCAATAATAAATGTCTCAAGTAAATCTGTGTGTACTATTTTTGCACTACTGACTGTTAAACTGTTTGTGTCACTGGGCTTTTAATGCTATGTTTGTGTAATTATTCCTGAGTCATCTGGGCTTCCAACCAAATTAAGAGTAAAATAAACGCCATAAATCTGGCAACACAGTGAAAATATCTGATATCAGAGCTCTGCTAACAAAGCACAGGGTAATTGCTCTTGTTCAAACTCCTCTATAAGCTTTTAGGGTATGTAACTTCTGTTGTTTGTGCCATCTAGTTTCTACAAGAATCATGTTGCATATGCCTGGCATTCACAGCTTTCCAAAGCAGCGGTAGCAAAAAAAAAAAAATTAAGGTAAATGCAAATTTGGCAACTAAAGTTGGTGGCTTTTAGTTACCTTCTTTCCACCACTCCTGAAAAATCCATAATCCACTGGAACAAAGTTCTGCCACTTTACACATGCAGCAGGACAGGGTCACTTAAGTTACTACTTTAACACCTATTTCCCATAGAAACTTGTTTTTGTTCCTCTCCCCACTCTCCTTCCCTCACACAGTTTCTTCTAAGTCCTGCCAGGTCTCACCTAGGTCCTGCCAGGCCTAGCTGAGAACATTCAACCCCATCATGCACTCAGAGAAGAAGTCTTTACCATTTGGATGTCCTATCCATGACTAGGTTCCATGGCTATTTGTGCAACTTGCACTTTGAAGATAAGAAGCTGAATTTGTGCAAAGGATATTTAGGAAACAAATTCATAGTCCCTGTAGTAAAACAGGCATGAAAACATTATCTTCAAAGGAGCACCAATTTTAGCTGTCACTAGCTAGATATCACTAACCATCTTGAACTTAGGCCAGCATTGCAGAATTGTATTGTGGAAATACATAAAACAGTGCAATGAAAAAATCACACCACTGAGAGATACTGGGAAGACGCCAGTTTGAGATTAGGGTTTATCATCATTCAGTTCTATGCAAGCATCACAGGTCAAAAAAAGCAAAGTAAAGCATCTTAGTTGCAGTGATGCCAGAAAAGTAGTAATTTTCAAAAAAAACTCACAAGATAAGTATCGAGCAGATTAGACCATGGACATACTGCTTTTTCATTTTTCCTAAATTAAGAAAAAGCTTATAAACATCTGGTAAGGTTAGGAGTTGCAATTTAATGCTTACTGAACAAGTTGAAGTTGTGTCCTCCTCTGCTTTAAGATGAAAACTATTTTCCCTCACCTTTTTCTTCAACCTATGTGCACAGCTTAAAACAGAAAGAAATCATATTCCATACACCACACAGTTGGACTGGCACAATAGTTAAAAGGATAATACAAGAAGTCATTTGTAATACCATCTTCAACATCAGACTTTACTAAGACACTCAATTAAAAGCATAAGTATTGCTGGATATTTTTCTCAGGTTACCAGAAGTTTTGGTTTTATTGTGAGGGTTTGTCATTCTTTTTAAACAAGCCTGAGCTGATGCATGCAATGAAAAAGAAACAGTATGCCTATTAGAAGATACTGTATTGACCCCGCACAGACTCTGACTCTCATTCTCCAATTAAGTTCTTAGCAGCAGTCCATGTAGATGAATGGAAAAGTCAGCAGCTAAAGGATTTCTTACTGAGTTGAAGGATTTCTCAGCACAGTAAGCTGCAGCAGTCTCTTCATCTGTACTTACAGCTTTGAAATTTGAGAGCAGCATTTTTTTCCACTTTAATATAGGAGTAGGAAGGCCTCAGAGCTGGGAAGCACATATCTCAGCATGGACAAAGTGAATACACAAATCAGAAAAACTTCCATCAATTCTTGTTTCCAAAGAGGAAAAGAGTGTTATTCAGCCATTTCTGCCCAGCTAACTACTGGAACTGTCACTTAAAGCCTTTTACCTTACGAAAAAGAACCTATTGTCAGGTCTGCTACAGTTTTTTTTTAAATTAAAGGCATTGCATCGTGAGAACTTTAAGTACATTCATAAATATATCCTTGGCACACTTTAATTGAAAAATATTTTAATATTATTACATAATTCAAAGCTTACCTATTAGATACAAGTATCATAGCATATGCTGAGCTGGAAGGGACCCATCAGGATCATCAAGTCCAACTCACTAAAGTTACAGACACACCCACTTGAGCAACAATACCTGTGATATTTATTTAAAATACTTTTGCTGAGGAAATTTGTTTCATAAGAGATGGTTTTCAAACAAATCAGCAAGGTTATGAAAAATAAAACAAGAGACAATTGTTCTCAGGAGAAAAAATTACAAAGAAAGCTTCTGCATATCAACAAAACCTCAGTCTTTTGATTTGCGGCCTGAGTCTCAGTCCCAACCTTTTCCGCCTAATGAACCCCACTATCCATCTTTAGATCTGGTTTGTTCTTGTCATTCTTCACCGAGTAGATGAAATATGTTAAGGTGTCCTTTTCATTCACTGGAATTGTCCTAAAATGGCCGCCAATTATCTATAAAGGAAGAATGCAAGGAAATTAAATAACCACTTATATACAGGTTATATACAGAAACTGACGATTCAGATTTAAATGTATTACGGAAAAATTTGAAAGTCTGATCAAGAAGCTTGTAAAAAAGGGAAAAGCTGCCTTTCCTCAAAAGTTTTTAATATTCATAAAAAAAGGTAAACAGGAACCATTTTATTGAGAACTAGATATTGAGAACTAGCAGCCTATACCCTAATTTCCAAAGTAAAAAGTCCTGAAGCTTTCCCGGAAAAAACCCCAAACATATCAAAACAAGAATGGGACTATAATTAAATCGGTTTAGTTAAAGTTTGAATACAAAGTGGGTAATGACCATAGAATATCGGCAGTGACAGCACAGAAATGAGACACTACTGCTCACTCAGGTTAGGGGGTGGTCTGTGTCTGCATCAAATCACATACAGACACATCTAACACAAGAATATTTGAGAATTATAACTGAACATTCAGCTCTTCAAAACAGAGCTTTCAGTAACCACTAAAATATAATGATCTGTAAACAGTTCTTGAATCAATTCTGCCATTTCAGAAGTCTTTTCCTTCATCAAAATGAACATCAGCTTTAAAAGAAAATACGCAAAATATTACACCAGTTTGAGTCCATTCTCTGGCTTTTTGCCAGGTTGGTACACTAAAATTAACAAGTGAGAAATACTGGACTACTCATTTAACTACCATAGGATATAAGAAGATGCGTTTAGCCTAATTAAAAAGTTAGGACACCTTCTCAACTCTACCCCCAAAAACATCCACAGAGAAGCAGTTTGACAGAGTCCTTTGAAGTGAACTTTAAGTAACAGCTAGAGCAGTGTCTCTTGTATGTTAGGACAGGTTACAAGGAATCACACATACTGTATACTAAGGAAGTCCTGTGGCTATGGTTCACAAACACCTGCAGGTCAGTCAAATCTAGCATGTGACAGAAGGAGCTTTGCCCATGCACACCATGTAGCATAAGAATAAACTAGTGCAATCATGAGACTGCATCATGAGATGTACCTAAAGCAGACTCTCAGAAACAACAGTTTTGCAGAATAAAAACTGCCTGTGCTTTTTCAGTTCACAGTCTTGCTAATTCAAGAGCTAGTTGCACCTTAACCTACTTTTAGGAAAACTGAAGACTGATGCTGCATTCTTACACACAGTGGCAGTAGCACTATTCTTTTACAGCTCAGCCTTGAGACTGCCCGTACAGCTAAAAACCTTACTTTTAATTCAAACAGATTAAGGGAGAGATGAACAGTGTGTCTGCACTTAAACACAACTGAGTCTATCACTGCACAGAAGTGAAAAAAACCCAGTAGCTATGCTTCCCTGTTAAGAGAAGATCACCAGCTCTTCCACGTACTTACACGAACATGCTGTGACTGCATCTCTGCAGCACAAAAGAATTCCTTTAAAATTGCATTCACATGAAGGAAAGATGCTTATGTACAGCTTTACTGACACACAGCTTCAGCATTTTTAGAAAAACTGATAAAAACCCCCCTAATTTCATAAAAATCCATTTTTTCTGAGAGCAGACCCCAGTGGTTTTAACAGAATTATCAAGAAAGTCATGTTTTTTCAGGTTTCCATACTTTACATGCACAGAAACACCAATGGTTGCAGTAACTAGCTTTTTAAAGCAAAGTCTGAACCTTACAAGAACTTCACTGCCACCTCTCAGTTTCTAGTTCTTTTCAGCAGGGCATTTCAGGTAAAGCTGTGACTGATGTACAGACACAATAAATCAACAATTCTATGATATTCAGAGGGACGCACATCATCTTCCTGTTTCAACTCAACACTGTGGTTTTAAGCAGCAAACACTCCTTTTGGAAGTTCCTCCTCTGGAAAGAGCTTCTATTTTTTATTTACTTGGCTCAGGAGCTACAGTCAATGAAGCTAGATAAGCAGCTCCCTTTTGTTCTCCTAAAATCCAGATTATATAGGCACTTTATGCAAGGATCAAATCGTATAGAAAACCACATGCCATAGCAAGTTGCATTTTCTATTATGGAAAAACACTCATACATACTTCAACAAGCTGTGCTTTGTTAAGTCCCGGTCTGGTCTGTAGCTTGAAGTGTCTTTTGTACCTTCGAAGTGTGTTTACTTGTAACTGATATAAATCAACCTAGAAGAAAAGACGGGGAAGGGGAGGAAAACAATCTAATGTAACTGAAAAAGATTCAGTCATTAACAGTTTGCCTCTCAAAAACATTTTGGAATCTCACAGACACGCAAGGGTAAACAGTCAGCTCAGCAGATGTCATTTTGACAAAAAACAAACTCCACCCTGCACCTTCCAGCAGAAAGAAAAATAGCTCAGTTCAGTTCAAGAGCATTTTATTGTTACTGAGCATGGTTCTGCCTCCCTTTAGCTGTGGACAGTATTTAGAACTCATTAGTGTACTTTAATCAGTTATGGGGGTCTTGTTTGTTCCCCAGTTCAAGTACAATAACACAAAGTCCAGTAACAACTTTCATGTAACATCTACGAAGATGTTGACTCAAAGGAAGCCCCGATAATGTGATTTCAGCCATTAAATCTTAAATAAGTTACATGCAAGACACAGCACATCTGTACCGTGAAAGTGTACATATTAGAATCAGGAAAAAGTCTGCACTACAAAGTTTTCTTGGCTTAAGGTGAGAAAAGAAAACAGCTGCTCTTGCTCTCCAAAAGTATCTCTGCTATAAGCACAACACAGGACTCATGTGCAAGGGCATAAATGTCCAAAACTATTTTTCAGTGTGCATCAACAGTTGAGAGAATTGCACAAAGTCCTCTTAGGGATGCAAACACACTGCTTTAATCCAGTACTCCGTCAGTTTTGAATCCGATGACCTCTGATCAACAGTCACTTCTCCCAGCTACAGCTTACCTCCCCCCATTCTCTTAGATAACATAAGAGCTTAATCCGATGACTGAGTGGAAAAGCAAGCTGAGAAAGCAGGTTGAATGAGAAATTCTACTAGATGTATTCTCCAAACTCATTACTTTAAAGACTGATAGTGCTCACTTTTGCTTTAAATTCTTTTAACAGCCTCACTATAGAATACTGGAAACAGCAGTGCTCCTGCATACTTGGCAACCTGGCCAGATTTGAGGTGAGGGCACCTTGCATGGTAAAGGATGGGCGTCCTTTGATGTTCTAAAGTTTGTGGCATTAAATTCCACTCCCCAAGTCACAGTGTAGAACCCACCCCCAGAGCATCATGCAGAGGAGTAGCAGCAGCTTCTCAGCAGGTCCCGGAAGCTACCAGTACCACAGGAGTCTCTTCCCCTCCTGTAGGAATCACTTCTAACCAGTAAAGACAGTCAAGACTGAGAAGGAAAGAGGAGGGCCTTCAAGTCTTCGGAAGAATGATACTTTTTTTCCTTAATAAACTGGATAATAATTAAAAATAAAGGTGGTCAACGGCCAACAGGCGTCTAAGACGTACAGTAATTACGTGGAATGAACATACTGCTCTTATCCAAACAGCCAGCTGAAACTCCTCAAAACCAGTTCCCAGACAGTTTTCTTCCCTGTAGTAGTACCGTTAAGAAAAAAAGCTCATTTTCTTGTTCTGGAGATATACATCAGTTGTGTCATGTTTTATAATTCTGGCATATGAAAACAAAACAGGTTTGCAGAAGAGTTGCAATTACACAGTGTCAGAGAGCTACCTGAAGTCACACAGAGCACTAGCTTTAGACAGAACTTTCCAAGAAGCAATTCCAGATATTTAACAGACGAACAACACAGCCCAACATCAAACTACTCTCAATCCCCTAAAATCCTCTTAGCCAGAACCTTCAGACTGGAGACACGTGCCTTCAAGCGCAGATTCCTGTACAAAGTTTCCTCACTTATGTTGCTGCTATCTGCAGATGCTGACCACAAGGATGCCATTAAATTAACACTTACAGACCAATTTCTGAAGAACGCTTAAACAATCACTCTCAGAAGGGACAGGCAGGCATGACAGCCTCTGATCAAAATTAATACACCGAGGAGCACCTGCTAAGCCATGTTGTAGTAGAAGTAACCCAGACCACGTGTAGGAAAAAGAGAGCCTTAGGTGCCAAGACTCTGCCACTACACTACGGAAAAGGCTGAAAGCTGTAGTTCCCTTATTTTAAATGGGTGAGGTTTCACTGATCTACAGTGGAAAAAACAGTTTGAAAAAACACGATATTTCTCCACTCCTTACTAGCATAGCTCTCCAAATGGCTCTTCCCCAGACCAACGGTGAAGAAACAAAGAGCCACCGTCGTTAAACTTTCAGGGTTTAAAGTGACTAAGGCAATGGAGTAACTGCCAAGAGCCATCTGCAACGCATTTAGCATTGAAGAAAGGACCGGAGGGACGGGGCAGAGAAGCATTTATATCCCAAGTACTGGGTGCAATTCCCTTCAAGCTGTCAACTCCTACAGAAAACAGTTTGCTGGTACGTGGCAAAGCACCACTCTGGAGAGGAAGCGCTAAGAAGGAAAAGGCTGAAAACAGCAAATTTCTGAGAGAACCATCACTTAAGAATAGACTCTTGTTCATTCTACTGTGCATAGTTTAACCAGAAAATATAGCATAAAATTCAGTTAAATTTTGTTATATTAAGAACAGTGTGAATCAAGAGTCTTCCCTTTCCCACATGCCCCAGAGTAAGAAAAGCTGTAAAAGTGACGAAGCAGTATCGGTGCAGACTCAGCAGTCATTAAAAACAAGCTTAATATAGCAATTACGAAAAAAACAAACAAACACAACTATTTAGCTACCTCTGGAGTGTCGATGTCTTGCACTGGTGAGTCTCCATCATCATCGCTGCCTTTCCTCTTTCTTCTATTTCTCACACTCTGAATTAAATTTTTGTGGAAGTCACAAATATACAGATGTCTTGCCTACAAAAGTAAAACGGCGTCTTTCAATCAAATCCATGCAGTGTATCTCCCAGACTTAAGATACAAATGCGCGTAGAGAGACAACCCTTCAGTAATCAAAGCTGCGTTAACTGGGTTAAGGAAGCTTGTCTACTGCCTTCCTCTAAACAGAGGGTGTGCTGCGCTACAGATCAGTGCCACCGCCTGGGCCCAGAGCACGCCGAAATGCTGCCCTCGGCCGATTCAGCAGTGCCAGGCTGTGGAGACAGGCGAGCACAGCCCTCCGTCCGCCCGCCCGCTCATCGCAGCGCGGGGGTCGAGCAGCACGCAAACAAAAAACAAGCTTCCAGTTGTCCTCTGGAGAGGAAAAACACGATTCTCATTTCCTCATCTATATCCTTCCCTCCTTGTTTTACTTCCGCTACCCGGCGCGATCACGCAACACACTTATTTTTACTTTCTTTCTTTTTATTACAACTTTCTCTTTGTAGGGAATCTGCACGCTGCGGGAGATCTCGGCGCGTACCAGCCCTGCATTCCAGGCCCGCGTGCTTTAAGGGCAACGAGAGCCCTGGCAGCGTTAGTGTCCGGCCTGAAGCGCGATGTGCCGCCGGGCCGGGGTCCCTCGGGGCACATGCAGCCCCGGCCGGGGCGCTGGGCGCTCCCGCGGCAGCCGCGCGTTGGGGCCCCGCTTTGCTCTCCCGCGGCACCGGGCCAGGTCGGACACGCTCCGAGCCGCCCGGTCGCCCCACCGCGCTGAAAGGCGGCCGCCCCTCGCGCCCAGGGGTCCGCCCTGCCCTGCCCAGCCGAGCCGAACTGCGCTGAGCGGCGCCTGATGGCTGCCGAGCGAGAACAGAGCGGCGCGGGCAGAGAGACGTGCGGCGCTGCAACACGAGGCGGAGCAGCGAGCGCGGCCCTGGCCAGGAACACAGACAAACTAGCGCGCCGGGAGCCATGCAGGCTCCGCTCCGCTCCAGCGCTTCCCGGCCACGCTTCCTCCCGCTGCGGCTGCAAGGGGGGCACAAGCAGCCGATGCCCCCGGCTGCTGGGGGTGGGAGGCGGCCCCAGGAGTAGGGAGGGGAGGAGGGCGCTCCCCCCGCCGTGGACGGAGAGGACTTTCAGGGAGTGCTGCTGCCGCGCCAGCTAAACTCCGCCGTGCTACAGAAAAGGGGGGGAAGGGGGAACGAACACTTCCCCGCCGCCAAACACCCCCAGCCCCCACTAAACTTTATTGAAAGCCCCCAAACCAACTAAGCCACGGATGCAGCGACCCGCCGGCGTCTTTTGTCCACCCGCCCCGCCGGCAGCCCCGGCGCGACCTCCCCTCCCGGACTTACGCTCTTGTCCAGCTCGATTTTCACCTTCTTCTGCGAAATGCTCTTCTGGATCCGCTTGCTGAAACTGGCGTTGCCGGCGGCGCGGCCGCACCGCTCCCCCTCCTCCCGGAGGCAGCACAGCTGCCCGGCACCGGGGCCGCCCGCGCACCCGGCACTCGCCGAGCCCGCGGCGGCAGCCGGACCCAGCCCCGGCGCCGCGGGAGGCGGCGGCACCTCCACGGCGGAGCCCGCATTGCCCACCACCGCGGCGGCAGCGGCGGGGTCTGCCCCGCGCTGGGTCACCTCCTCGGGGGCGAAGCCGTTCATGCCCGGCGCCACCGCCGCGGCTGGCGGGATCCCGCCCCGCACCAAACTTCCCCGGCGAGGCGGCGCGGCCCGGCGGGGCGCTCCCCTGCTCCCTGCCCGCCTCCCTTCAGCGACGGCACCGGGGCACTGGCCGCCTTCAAGGGCGGCCGGCCCACACGTCGCGGGAAGGGCTCTCTTCGCCGGCGGCCGCTGCCTAAGCCCCGCGACTACCGGAGCAGCGGCGGCAGAGCCCTGCGGGCCGCCCCACTTCCTCCTTCTCCCCCTGTCATGTGGAGACTCTTCAGCTGTTTCCTATGTAACAACAGCAACCTGCTCGCCCCGCCCCGCCCCGCCCGCCGCGCATGCCGGCCGCGCGCGCGGACCCACGGGAAGCGCAGTCCCTGCCCGGCCGCGCGCCGGGCCCGTGGGGAGGCACTGCCGCATCTCCCGAGGTGCCGCGCGGCGGCGGGAGCGCGGCCGAGGGATCGGCGGGGTGGGATGGGGTGCGATAGGATGCGGTATGATGGGCTGGGCTGGGCTGCGGCGGTGCCGGGGCAGGCAGGGCCATCCAACGGAGGCGACGGGGGCGGCCGCTTCTCTTTGCGCCTCGCGCTCCGCTCCCTCCCGTCTGGAGGCCGGGCCCGCCGCGCGGGAGCGGCGGCAGCAGCTCAGCCCGCCTTTAAAACGCCCCGCGCGCCGGCCCCTCTGTCCCCCCTTCGCGCGCCTCCCCGGCGGCGCGGCCGCGGGATTTGGAAGCGCAGCCCCGGAGGGTGTCACGGGTCGGAGCCGAGCTCCTGTCCGCCCTCCGGCCTGCACGGGGTCGGGCGCCCCCACCGCCTCTTCCCACCCTTGCAGCATCTCCCCGTTTTTTCACTTGTTCTCGCTTTAAGGTTTTAGCCGAAACAGACACTGCTCGGGCTGTTGGTTCCGGATCTTCTGTCTCCTGCCTTCCTTCTCGGCCTCTTCCCTCTCAGCCTTACTGCCTCTTGTCTTTCCCGCTCTCACTGTCGGCCATGGCTCGGGAGCGGGTCCCGCCTGCCCCAGGGAGGGCGGGCAAGGCTCTATTCGGCCGCTCCTGCCCCTCTGCCTGCGGGAGGGAGCTCTCGGGAGCCGAAGTGCAGCCGCCCGCCGTGTGTCTCAGCCAAAAACAAACGAAGCCGCGTCCTTTGGAACTGTTTTTTTTAGGGATCGTTTTGCGTTCCTGTAGTAAAGATCTCTGAAGACAAAGACAACTTCTAGTGCCCGTTTGCAATTTTCGTCATTTTAAAAGGTCTTTTTGTTAATAAATGTGACTTTAACAACAGAAAAGACTGAGAATGCAGAATTATTTTTGCTCGTAATGAACCAAAACCTTGCTGTGCACAGGACTAGCTAAAATAGACACTGTGAAAATACTTGATAAAAGCAGATATTTTTAGTTTTCAGACTTTACAAATCTACGTAAGAGATGCGTTGGCATTAAACCATTTAACAATTCAGCTGTCGACAGCAGAGCAGGAGAAGCAGCAAGCTCTGACCTACAATCTTTCTTCAAGCACGTTCAAATGACATGCAGTGAAGGGAGAGGTTTTGCTTTCCTTTTGAACTACCGCAAATATTCCTTTAAATCTCAGAAATCTGAGCTGAGCATACTCAAAGCACAATTTTTTAATCACTGAAATATTTGACCATATCTCTTGCCATGTGTTTCCAGCCTGAAGAAGGAGAGGAGTAGCAGAGAGGCTGGTGAATAATTCGAGGAGACACAGATCCTGCATAAGCCAAAATTCTGCATGAGCCAGGAACGCGATTATAGAGCAGTTTCAGTTAGTGCTGCAGATGGCTCCTTAATCTGATTGCATAACCTGGTATTAGAGAATAAGGGTAGGTCCCCCTTCACGCTCCTCACTGTCGCAATTGAATGAAAGATACAGTAACTGAACCTAAACTGAGCATAAAGTCACAGGCAGCAGTTACCCAGAAAGCATGTTTTAGTTTTTAGGGAGGAGAATAGGAGAAGAGTTGGAAGACATACTAAACCCCACGTTGTTATCAGACAAGCTGAAGACAGTGTAATGCCTAGGTTTAATCCCATGCTCTGCTGCTGTGCAATCTCAGGCAGTAAAGGTTTAACTCACTTTTTGAGTTTCTTGTGATTTCAAACTTTCAAAAAATGTAATAATGTTAAAATAATAATTAAAAAATACAACAAAAAAAACCAATCAGAAACTAAAAAACATCAACCCAAAAAAACCAATAACGATCATAAGTAGACCTTAAAGGAGAACATAGGAAGCATGGGCTGGGAAAAGTGGGACAAAGGTGAGTTCCAGGAATTCTTCAGTGGACATCTGGGTCATGAATAGCAATTTCTAGACTCAGACTACATCTTTGCAGGTCCCCTTTTTTTTTTTTTCCAGATTGATTTGACCTTACTGTGAGCATATGCTGTGATTTGGTATGATGGAAGGATCACTTGTGCATTTTAAATGTTTTTGATCTGTTTTGTAGTTTGGGAGCAGTTAAAAGCCTGATTATGTTACCTAGCTATGCTTGCCAAGATGCTAATTTATAAGAGTAATTTTAAGTAGAGTATCATAGTTTCGTGATTAGATCATGATAAGACAGTCATGGGGCTGAGAAAGATGCTTCTGCTTCTGCTTAAGCTGCTTGTTTTCGCACCTGTGCCCTGTGCTTCTTTGTGCGCATAAAAAACATTTCTATGGCTGCATGGCAAACTGTATTGGGTTACAATTAGACCAGCAACAAGAAAAATCATTTAGGTTTAATCCTGATCTGCTTTACCACTCAGTTGCATGATGTTCCAGCACACAGGTCCA
This sequence comes from Corapipo altera, assembly GCF_003945725.1. Lineage (NCBI taxonomy): Eukaryota > Metazoa > Chordata > Aves > Passeriformes > Pipridae > Corapipo > Corapipo altera. The sequence continues at coordinate 12,176,681 of NW_020884876.1, forward strand.
GTAGCAGAGCAGGACTGTGTGACTGGTGCAAAGGGATGACCAGCACCTCATTTGGTATGAACGCCTGCTTACAGTAACAAAGAAATCATGTCACTTTTAATTTTGCATCATGTGGAGGATCAAAAAATACAAAGAGCTGCAGCTAGATAGGCTTATCAGACAGTATGAAGCTTACTAAAGGCTGGATTTACAAACTTTCACAAAGCTTGGGCCCCACAAAATAAAAAGATGATTCATCATAGAGTATATTATCTAAAATTATTTTATAACATAACATAAGCTCTAGTAGTGGCTAGCATAAGTATTCGGATATAAATAAAGTGTATATATAGGGAGATATTTTAAATAAACATAAAAAAATGCAGCATTGCAAGAATATACTGATTAAACTTCAAAAATAAATCTGTTCAAAGGAAACAGCAGCTCCAAAACAACAACTCTCTGCATGAGACATCACTAGCACTCACAGTGGAGCTGAATAGTACGAAAGGCAGCAGTAATCTATATCCCTTGTGGGTGCCAAGCACACAGCATGGATGACTTGTAAGTGGCATGCAGAAGGAACAGGAGCTACAGCATCTTGAAAAGTCTGCCTGAATCCACAGCTCCCAGGCTCTGAAGTCAGTGGGACTCGGTGGCCCCTCCTGGCACAGAGACAGGCCAGGCACAGGTTGGAGCCGAGCAGCCTGTGCCTCTCTGAGATGCCATATGTCCCAGCTCCTGTTAGCTTTTGATTGATGTGTTTTGTAATTTGAGAGAGAAGAATGATAATCAGATGCATCACCTTAGATGTATTGCAAGCACACTGGAAATGTATTATTAGTAATTAATCCTGGAAGGGAAGTGTGGGTTGTAACTGTGTATACATATCCCCCTGATAAGGTTCAACTGGGGAGGACTATTCCCTTCCCCAACAGGTACTATTCAGCTGAAGTGTACACTAGTGCACTTGTGTGCAGCACCTGAAATTATCCTGTTAGCAAACGGAATAATAAGGAAAACTATTGATATAAATTTTTCTCAGCAAATATACATTTTCTTTGTTATGTATTGTAACTATTTTAGTGAAAATAGAGTCCTTTAAACACTTGAAAAATTCTGCAAATTCCACCACCTGTCCTAGTGGTTTTGACAAAAGAGCAACCTACTTGATAGACATTCATGAGCTGTGATAAAGAACAGTGACCAAATCTCTCCTTCCTTATCAGGAACAAGTTCTATTCTTTTTATTTTTCCTTTTTTTTTTCTGATTTTTTTAATATCTGATCTTCCTTTCCCACTTCAGCACCAACTAACCATGCTACTGCCTGTTGCTTTGCTTCCAATTTATTGTCCAAATTTGTTAAAAGCGTAGAGCCCAAAGCACAGGAGTATTGGAACTTATCTACAGACTGTATTTTTTTACTTCTTTATGTGTTTTAGACTAGGATAGTTAAAATATAACTTCAGATAATTAATTGTATAACAAAATTTAATCTGTGATACAGAGCTTATTGTATATGATTCAAGTAGTGGGATAAGAGAAAAAAAATCATAACTTTCACCAAAATTACTTCCAGGTCTGAATCCACCTGAAGCCAGTCTTTTTTAAGCATTCTGCCTTGTACAATGGAAAATAAAGATGTATGAAAGAGTTTATACAACACAGGCTTTTATTAAAAGATTTAAAACAGTAAACAAAGTCAAAACCCGCACATTCTATTTTAAGAATAATCTAGGTGTTACAGGATTAAAACTGATAAACCTGTGTACTGTAAAAATTTTAAAGTTTTGTAATAGATTTCCCTTAACAGTTTGTGCCAATTCACTTTTGCAATAAACCATTAGTTACAGGAGGCATCAAAGGACCTTCTGGTAGAAGACTTCGCTCTGATGTGCAAAAATACAGAAACTTAGATGTTCTTTGTTGAATGTACGCGACAAATTTTTGTTGGTGGACTTAAACAATGAAGTATGAAATAGGAGAGAGCAAGCTCAAACACAACTACAGCATAGAAGCAGAGAAGCCAACCTCCAGATTTGCACTGAGGTACCTCTCAGTTCCTCCTCTTCCTCCTCAAAAGCTGCCATTTGGCCAAGTTAAAAGTGCACCTCTGACTGCTTGTTTCAGAGTCATTAATCACTTGTTCATCCAATTTGCTTTGATTAACATTTTGTTTCACATTATCTGAGACTGCAGTTAGAAGGAGACCCAGCTAATTGGGTCTACATTCTGAAATGTAGTGCAGCTATCTGGTATACTGAAAAAGCATCACTCCCCAAGGTTTTGTGTAATTCAATAAAAATTTAACTATGAGTAATAGACCGAGGTAGTATATTGCTTAAGCGTTATTTTTGTAATCCCTTGAAATTAAATAAAAAGTTTGCTTTTTTTTTTTTTTTTGCTGTAAGAGAAACTGTCATATCTTTTCAGTAAATTTTGCAGGTCTCTAATGATTTCTATCAAAAACATTGTATACTCTGTGCTACAGTCTTACATTTTGTGAACCACTGCTTGGGGTCTAAATGCTTTCCTGATTTCCTGCAGAGCTCATTCTGGGTAAAAGATACAGATGGGCTTATACTCCAACAAACTCAGGTATAACAGTAGTTCTAAACTGTAGTTGGGTTTTGCTGATGTTACTTGATAATAAACCTAAGAAATATTATGGAACAAGGATCAGATAAACTGTTTTGCAAAGTTTTTCTCAAAAAATGGCCACTAGGCAGAATGTACCGTGTTCCTATGTTTGAATAGCCCCTACTGATATCATTCACGTTCAATACATAGCAGATGATCAAAAGCATTGCTTCTTCATTAGATATTGCCATTCAACTTTAATGCTCTCCAACTTCCTTACTTGAGAGAGAATGTTAGAATCTCAGCCTTCATACTGATAAAGCTTCTAGCCTTTAGAGTTGCAAAGGTATGTCTGAACCTGGTGAAGGACATATCCTAAGCTACAGAACACAGAAAGAGACCCTGACCCTCCAGTTTCAACATTAAGGGTTTTAAACAGATATGGTTTAAGAAGTTATTGTTTCTTTGGGTTTTTAAAATCCAATATTTATTAACTTTATAAACACCACAAATGAGACCAAACTTTGCTATTACAGCTATCCACAGGCACTAAAAAGATCTTTACCTCTCTCCAGAAGCGACTGCTGGAGCAGGGTTTTACATCATCTTAAAATTATATCAGAATTAGGAAAACCATAGAATCACAGAATATTCTGAGTTGGAAGGGACCCACAAGGATCATTGAGTCCAGCTCTTAAGTGAATGGCCCATACAGGGATCAAATCCACAACTTGGTGTTATTAGCACCACGCTCTGACCAACTAAGCTAATCTCAGGGTCTAATAATACATCTATTTTACCTCTTTTTGATGTGATTATCTGTCTTTCTATCATGAAAGTCTGTTGAGAATGAGGGTTCTATGCTTTTAATATTTGTACATATTATAATAATTTAATGTAATGTAAATGCTGATTATCAGTATAAAATGTAGCAACATAAAAATCAAGCAAAATGATCAAGCCATGAACTGGAGTTGAGAGCTTACAGGTTTACAGATTCTGCTTTTTTCCCAACTTTTAAAAACTGTAAAAGACACGTTTGGGGCTGCAGTTGAGTTTCTCAGTAGCTTTGAATAATCAAACTTATCTTTGACGCGGAACAACTTGAGATTTCCTTTTTTATTTCTTAAAATGCATAACTGTGCCAGTCATTGATTCTTTTTCATCTGTAGTAAGTCCTTATCCCTGCCAGTATTTAGGGAGAACTTCTACCTAACTTCACATATGGTCACACTAAACAATGATTCCCCATAGCCCCAAGGGCTTATTATCAAACTTCAAGATTTCTTTTTTTTCCACAAGAGTTCGAGCTGTGGGGTAGAAATATTAGCTTTTAATTGGTATTATAGACAGCCACATTTCCTAGTAGGATAATAGCTCTGAAACAACCTTCCCTGCTACTGTAAAATATTTTAGCAGTATAGAGTAGGGTATGCAATAGGATGTTCTAAAGAAACTATGCATTTATATCACAAATTGTTGGAAAACCTCATGGGATCCATGACTAAAAACAAGAGTGATGATTCAATCAACAATTTCAAAATTCCATGAGCATTTTCTTTCTAGTCTCTCCTATGATCATTTCTATGACACATATGACAGCGCTACTTGCCACAAGTAACAGAATAAATTATTCTACCAAGCCAATGTCTACATTACAAACAGCACAGGATGCACTCCACACCACCGAAATTTAAGACTCATTTAAGTTAAACTTAAATGAGACTCATTTAAGTTAAACTTAAATGAGAGCCACTGAAATTAAGTTTTTCTACTACCTGGATGCAAGACCAATGTATTGATGAATATTACGCTGCTTATGAGGACCAAACCAGCCAAAACTTGTTACCAGCCAAACCTGCTTTTCTCTGCTGGCTCTGGGAGACAGGAGGGCACGATTCCTCCTTCCTCTTGCAGCTGCTGACACACAGCCTTGTCAACTCACACTATTATTTCTCTTTCCTAAGAGATTCTAGAGCTGCAGTGACATAGGAAACAGCTTCTATTGTCAGGTTCAGCCTGATTCTAAGTTTCTAGTCCTCATGACCACAGAAGGGAACAATCAGACTAGACAAAGGTACAAACAAAACATTCTGTGGAAACTTATCAATATTTGTAAGTCACCGTGGGTTGACAGGTACTTCATTTTGGCAACAGCAAGCGGCTAGCATCACACACAACTATTCAGAAGCTGGACTGTGACTACAGCCTCTTTGGATCTGCTCACTGGATGTCACAACTCCAGTGTGTCAGCTAGATAACAGTCCAACCCTTTGTCTCACTGCTTACAAGGAGGAAAAAAAAAAATCCTTGAACTGTGTTCTCCAATTCCCAAATGACACAACACTTCCATTGGCAATTATATTTTATTTCTTAAGAGTAAGTTTGGTATATGTTTCAGGTAAAGTATGAACGTTTACCAAGGCTGGAAGAGTCTGGGGGGTGGTGACAGAAGAATGGAAACTTTTTTTTACCTGTTTAAACCATTTCTTAGTGTAAATTAGAGCTATCCACATTTTAGAGCCCCTCTAAACTGCCTGTGAAACTATCCAATAGATAAACAAATGCAAATTGCTGCTTTCTTCTTATACCTCTTAAAAGGGATTAGCAGTATAGCAAAATGTAAAGAAGGTTTATTTATGTCTTGAGACGAAAATGTTACATGAGTATTACTTTGAATGTAAATAAGAAAGTGAGTGAAAGTGAGGTCTAGGAATAGAAAAGTAAAAAGATTTAAAAAAAAGTTAAAAGCTTGTAAAGCCAAATGCAAGAAAAGTTATTGTCAAAGTAAGACTGAAAAAGGTCAGTTAACAATTATTGTGACCAGGAACTGCCATTGTGCCTAGTATTATCTGCATTAGTACCAGAAGAGATTTGTTGTATTTGTTTCCTATCATATGACCACTGCAGTTTCAGCCTGTGCTCTGCAGCTGTCCTGGGTAGTGTCTCATGTGGGCTGCTTTTGTTTTAGGTCTTGGGTACACAGCACAAAGTCAAAACAAGCTCCTGAGCTTTCAGACTAAACCAGGCTGGTACAACTAACACAGCTGCGTTTGCCTACAAGCTGCTTAACTGGTTATGCAGGCTTTACAGCAGCCCATATAATAAAACTCTAATGTTTAAAGGGTAAATATATTTCATTTTTACAACATAGATCTTATTTACATGTTATACGACGTCAGAAAAACCAGGGAACGTTCTAATGATTATCTTAAATGCAATTTTTAAGATATTGACAGAAATACCAGTTTTGTGAACCTTTTGACACCAGCAGCTCTATCCAAGTTTTTTATCAAATTATAAAGAAAGTAACTACTTGTAATTGGAACACTAGGGCAAAGTAAGTTTTGTGTTGAATTTAGGAAGCCGTAGCTTAGGTAGTTCTGATTTTTGCTTTTCATCCTAAAGCTCTCACCATATATCTAGTGTGAGATGCTCACATGATATAGGCCAAAAACGTTGTTTTCTGTAGACTTTGTAATTCACATTAAAAGGGTTTTTAAAGCAGTGACCTACATAAATGCATTTTGTGTCTTGCATTTTAAAATTTCTTCTGTAACAAAAAAATTGCTGATTAAAGCTAAACTTGCTTTCTTTCAACATCTTGTATTCCTATTAGTGAAGTTAGGTTAGATTAAAATCAAGAACAGCTGTAACTCACTTTCATTATTCACTCAGAAAACACTAACTTTTCAGGTCCATAAGAAGAGATCCTTTCACCAGTAGTCAATCAAGAATGATAACTTTCCAAAGCAGAATCTTACTGTCATTACAGCTGCATTAAGGCATATTCCATACAGGAATTTGGCTAATAGATTTTCTGGGGAGAGACAGTAGAGCTGCTTCATCCAACTGACTGAATTAAAACTGTCAGCATCATCACGTAAATACATGTACACCAGAATGAAAGAAGATTTAAGGTCATGCAACAAAAGTTGGCAATTTCCTCAGCTGAACAGTATCTGTTGCAATGGATCCACTGATGGAAACGTTAATTCAAATAAAAGGTCTTTGTTACTTTCTTCCCTTGCTTTGTCCACACTGGCACCACTATCCAGAAAAGCTGTAGAAGCTGCCCACAGAAGCCAAGAGATACAATATAATGTGAGGCAGTATCACTCCCATCATACATTTTTGTTGTCCGTGACATACTTTTCTTTAAATCCATTTCTCTGCTCTGTAACCTGGTCTCATCTATCTGGTCTTTACATCACCTTCTATCCAGTATTTCTAGACACTCTCTCCTCACTTGCAGTTTGCTGAAAATGAAGCGCCCCAAATTGTAATTGTGGAACAGATTATAAATTCAAAAGGGCTCAAAGTCAGGGAGCTGTAAAACTTAACAGTCATTTCATGAGCTTACTTATTCACACAGAAATAAACTTCAACTCCTGGCATTTATGCTTCTTCCCCGCAACTGTCATCCACATGCAGTTAATAAATTAACCACATGGACCGACCAAAGTCAATACAGCACAGATCACTGCTTCAGAAGAGTAAGCGACAATCTCTTGACACAGAAGTTGTGGTTTTGTCTGAAAAGGAACAGTGTGGTGCAATGAAAAAACAGTGACAGCTTATTGTGGAACCAGGTGCACAGAGAAAGGCTTTTCCAGGCACAAGGGTGCTGGGAGGAAGGCACAGCTTTATCACAGCAAGTTTCTAATATCAGCATTCTTGCATGGGGCTTTCAGCATCAGCGTTGCTGTGGAAAGCTTCCAGCATCATGTTCAAGCATGGAAAATTTTCAATACTGCCTTCCTTGTTGAAGGACAGGCAGATGTTAAAGAGTACAACTGTTTGGTTTCTTATGTGCCCTATGTTGTATGACATGATATAACACTCTATGGACCTGTACATTTGTAGAAAGGTTTTCATTTTCAGACAAGCAAATTTAAAGAACTTATTTATTTCTTAAATTAAATTATTTGAAAGGCAGATCTCATTTTCTCCCATAGCAGTAATTACACTTTCTCACTTTACTTATTTTCCACAATCGTTTTCTTCATATTCTTAGAGCAGATATAAAAACAGAGGAAGCCTTGCTGCAATTACATCCTATAATCTCCAAACACTGTTCCAAAGTAATTTTTTTCTATGAGCTTTCTATATTCCTGTTAAATTAAAAGTGAAAATGTTAATAAAACTTACCTAAAGCTTTTTTTTCTCCCCTTTCCCTTCAAGAACTGACAGCGAGGGGATTTTTAAGGGTAAAATGAGACAAATTATTCCCCCTTTCAACTTAAAAAAAAAAAATCATTTCTGGTAGCCATCCTGATAACTTTCCAGTGACAAACTCACAGGCATTATGACTTGCTGTTTTTAAAGCACTGATATTGAGAAAACTGTTTCCTGAAAATTAGCAGAAAATTAATTGTTCTTCCAACTGCATTGATGAAGATTCAGAAGTAAAACTGATTTTGAGTGAGCTAAAGCTACATAAATTAAAACAACTCCTTGCGAAGTGAATAGGGATTCATGGAATTCAGTACCATAGAATCGAGAACATTACTTTGCTACTGAGAAGTAGTGGGAAGTTTTACAGTAATAATGAACCAGAATTGGAACGTGGAATATCACCCATGTAAATGTTTATTTTAGAAGGTAAGGAAGGGTAAGTTTTGTTTGTATGTTAAACACTGTCAAAAGTAATAGCCACATAACTTATACAAGAATTTGGATAACTGGGTTGTGAAGGCTTTGACATCTGCAGAGGGAATACATATCTCTGTTTTGCTCTGTCAATTTACCTGCCTTCCTTTATAGGATTTGGACTAACCTTTTCCAGTTTACAGTATGACTTTTAGAGCTGCAATTTGGGCAAGTACATAAAGCTTAAAATGAAACAGGATAAAAGAGGCATTTACTAGCATGCTAGTGAACTGTTCTTCATGAACACATCCTCATCAGAAGGACAAAAACCCCCAAACAAACAGACAGACAAAAACCCGGCTTGAAGGACTGTACCTGATAAGCGCTTCTTATACTGAGGAAATCTGGAATGAAGGGGACTCACTCTGGAGATTAAGACATTGACCACTCACACCTGCAACTAGTCAATACTCTCACATAGCTCAAGGACTGGAGCTGCTGGTTTTTAAAGTTTGTTGGTTTGGGTCTTTTTCCCCCCAGCATTGAGCTAGGTTAACAAGATTAAAGCTCTACCGAAGGCATTGCATCTTCGGTAAACAAAGTTATAACCAACTTTTCAGAAGTGCTATAAACTACACCTGGAAAAACAAGACTCTTAAAACCTGCTTAGATTACTAAGAATATTTACCTAGACTGATATTAACTAGAGAATTGGATGAAAATAACCAAACAGAAGAAAAACAACATCAGCAAAACCTGTATCATGTAGACTGAGGCGAACCGCAATACAGTAAATGACTGTATGGAAACTTGGGTTTTATCCCCAAGCCGAAATGGCCATATTCAGTGCTGGCGGGGCACTGGAAAGCACAGGAGTGATTTCCATTAAAACCTCAGCTGACCGAGGTCGGATCCCAGGCTTTGCACTGCTGCGGCTTGCACTTCTTACAGGGAGCACAAGACTCGGAGAGAGCCGACACCTTCCCTTCCCAGCGGCGAGGCTTTGAGTCCGGCGTGAGTGGGGACACCCTGCCCTCACAAGCGGCCAGGAGCACTCCCAAGCCCCGCCATCCCGGGAGTGGGAGGAAAGCATTCCCTGCGGGCAGCCAGCCCTCTCTGTGCCCAGGGACCGTTGCAAGGCCGGCCCGCACCACCAGCGCTCCTCCCGCGGGGTGACTCGCGCAGGCCGGCACCGCCCTAGCCCCTGCCCCTGCCCCGCGGCGGGGCGGGCAGACTCGGGGAGAGGGCAGCGCTCGAGAACAGGTCTCGCTCGGGCGGCGTAACACAAGTTTCAGTCCCGTTTTAAAGCCGGCGGCTGCTACCCACCAGGCCCCCGCCCGGAGAGAGGGACGGCGGCGCTCGTTCCACCCTGGCCTGCGGGAAGGCAGCGCCGAGGCACCCTACGCCGTGCCACCCCCACAGCCACTATTCCCTACCCGCCCAGTCACCATTCCCGCTCCCTTTGTATTTTTAAACCACGCCGCAGCCTCCCCGCTCCGCCCAATCAGAGCGGGCACAACCCCCGCCGGCCAATGGGAGGGGCCCCCGCGGTTTTTTAAACCGTCCCTGTCCCCCAATCGCCGCCCAGCGCGCCCCATCTCGCCCCTCCCCCCCGCTCTCCTCACCCCAACCGGTTCCAACGGGTACGAGCGCCAACGACCCCCTCGCGCTCGGCCTGGCCCGGGAGCGGCTCGGCCGTGACGTCAGAGCGGCACACAGCCAATCCCGGCCGGCCCCGGCGCCGGCGGGCGGAGCCTCGGGCAGTTTGAACGGGCGCGGCAGCCAATGGGGTGCAGCGGGGGCGGGTCTTTGGCGCCGCGGGTCGGGTTGCTGTGGCGGGCAGCGCCGCGCAAAACAAGAGGTGGCAAGTGCGCGGCCGCGACACCACTCGGCAGCAGCACCTGAGCGAGCAGAGCCCGCGCCGCCCGCCCCGCTCAGCCAGGCAAGGCCTGCGTATCCCGCCCGCGAAAAGAGAGCGTGCCGGGAAGGGTGGGTGGGAGGGAGAGGAGCAGGGCAGAGGGCGCCAGTGCCGGTCCGGGGCGCGGAGGGAGCGCGAGTCTCTCGCGGTGGCGCGCCCGGGTCTGAGGGGAGGATTCGCGGTGGGCGGGTGGGGCAGGAAGGGCGGCGGCGGCTCCGGCCCCGGCGGGGAGGGTCGGGGCGCGGGCGGCGGGGTCGGGCGGGCCGGGCGCCGCAGCCGCCGCAGGGGGCGGGGAGAGGCCCCGGGGGCGGAAGGTGCCGCGGGGTGGGCGGGGGACACTGAGGGGCCGCGGCGGGGGCGGGGCCGGGCGCGCTGGGGCGGGAAGGTGCCGGCGGGAGAGAGGCGGGAACGTCCTGGGGCGCGGCCTCGCCTCACGCCGCTCCTCCGCCTCCCTCAGGGACCCGCCGCCGACCTCGCCATGGGCAAAGGCGACCCCAACAAGCCGCGGGGCAAGATGTCCTCGTACGCCTACTTCGTGCAGACCTGCCGCGAGGAGCACAAGAAGAAGCACCCAGACTCGTCCGTCAACTTCGCTGAGTTCTCGCGAAAGTGCTCGGAACGGTGGAAGGTGAGTGGGGCCAGGCCGAGCCGTGCTGAGCCCTTGCCGGGCTGGCCCCCGCCCCTGCTGCGGGCTGCTGGGAAAAGATCCCTGGTAGCAGCTGCTGCTTAGGCGTTAGTGGGTCAGCAGCCGCTTTATCTCATCCAGACTCTTCCCCTTTCCCTGCCCTGTATCCACAGACAATGTCGAGCAAGGAAAAAGGAAAGTTTGAAGAAATGGCTAAAGGAGACAAAGCTCGTTATGACAGGGAGATGAAAAATTATGTTCCTCCCAAAGGCGAGAAGAAGGGAAAGAAAAAGGACCCCAATGCTCCTAAAAGACCGCCGTGAGTGTTTCTGTGACCCCCCTCCCCCAAACCAGAAAAAAGTATTAGTTCTAATAGCTTGATACATAACTTTAATCACTGTCTCTCAATGTAGATCTGCGTTCTTCCTTTTCTGTTCGGAACACCGTCCAAAAATCAAAAACGATCATCCTGGCTTGTCTATTGGAGATACAGCAAAGAAATTAGGTGAAATGTGGTCTGAACAGTCAGCCAAAGATAAACAGCCGTATGAACAGAAGGCTGCAAAACTAAAGGAGAAATATGAAAAGGTACAGTAAAAAAATAAAACAACGGTTCAAGTTGTAGAGCTCAATGTAAGTATGTGACTTATGTTTTGCACTTGAACCATATATAGGTCATAATTCTACACCAACCTCTGTCAGGTGTTAGAACACGTGGAGAGGTGTGGTGGGGCAGGTATCTGGAACCCTTACAGTGAACCTGAATGTGGTTTTTGCGTGCCTAGAGATTTTACCAATAAGATGCTTTACTACCAGAAAACAGGTCACCTGCTTGCTAACATAAAAACACAGTTGTTCTCTAGAGAACTGTGATCACAAAATTCTTAAAACTCTCTGGATCATGTGTGCTCTTGCCAAAAGGTTTAAGCGTGAAAGTCCCAAGGTTCAATTTCCTCCGTTTTGCAAACACTGTATTTGATCTGCATAGTACAATAGTATTAAATTACTGAAGCAGTACAACTTTGTCTTAAGAGTTATATTGCTAGCAACTTAACAGCATTTCTCTTGCAGGATATTGCAGCATATCGTGCCAAGAGCAAGAGTGATGCAGGAAAAAAGGGCCCAGGTAGGCCTGCAGGGTCTAAGAAGAAAGCAGAACCAGAAGAGGAGGAGGAGGAAGAAGAAGAAGAGGAGGAAGAGGAGGAAGAAGATGAGGATGAAGAATAAATGAATGTCCTGCTGTAAAGATTTATGCTCAAAATCCAATATTTTGCTAAGAATGTGAACTCAAGTGCAGCTCAAGGTTAGCTTCAGTATAAAAATCTGTACAGAATTGTGTATAGGTAATGTGGTTCTTTGTAGGGAGACTTCGATTTATAATGTAAGTAGTAGCCAAGGGCTGCTACAGTTTGGTTTGAAAAAGTTGTTGAATGTTTCTGCTGTTTCTTCATATTTAATGGTTTTGTTGAAATTCAGTGACTGATAGTCAGGTGTTTCTTTATAGCTAAGTACAAAGGAGGTAGCTTAATAGCTGATCTTATATTTTGTAGTATTTTGTTGCATTGTATTACTTTTTTAACAGTTTTGTAATAAAATGTTGTACATGATTATTGTTTTATTTATGGTGTTTTCTGAGAGGCTGGGCACTCGCAGAGTGCTGGAGTCCTGTGCAGGGAAGTGCTTTGCACTGTTCTTGGGCTATTGCTGTTACTCCAAAACTAGCAAGTCTCTTAACCTGTGGCTCCTGGAGCTTACACAGGTGTCTACACTTTTTTAACCACAATTTCCTCTCCCACGTAAGCTATGCTTAGTTGCAATTGATGCTTTCCTTACACTACCATTTGCCTATACTGTCTTGTGAGTGAAAAAAAATTCTCTTCAAGTACTGAGGTTGCTGATAATTATTCCAGGGTTGTTCTCTTTCCCCACACTGCTCAAGCACGGGTCTTATAGTTTTGTTTTGGTGTAATAGCTGATAATGAGTGAATCTTTACAGCTTTGTCTCCCAGAGCTCAAGGTCCCTGGCCTTTTCTGTTGTCCATAGCAGGACAGGAAGGTTGGCTATATGACAGACATGGTTAGAGGCATGTCTTCCCAGATGTTGCCTACTCCCTCCCTCTTCCCCTGGCCCCAGTACTAGTGGCTTCTCATAAAATACACAGCTTGCAGAACAACATGAAAAATGTTGGAATGCTATTTTCACACATGCCAGTGGATTCCTGCAGAAAGAAGGCATTTGTAAAGAACATGTGCTCCTGATATGTTCCTGTTTGTGGTGGTAACACTCTCCAGTTACACCATGTCTTGGTTTTCACTTTTACTTCACCATATTTAAAAGCCTAAATCTAATATCTAACAATATTTGCAAGTGGGCAATTGGAGATAGTACAGGTAAACTAAATAGCTAAAGTTTAATTTTTTTGAGATAAATATCAGGAAATAGTTTTTACTAGACTTTGAAAGCTCAACACTGAAATGTGTAATATCTAAAAAATTAAGTATAAAGGGCAGTGTTCCAAGGTTTTTGTTTAAACTGTCTCCCTATTGTCCGTCAACTTGGGCAATATGTTTGTGTCCCGTCATTGTACATGTGTGAGATAAAAAGTGTTTTCAGCACTAGAACTGTGGTAAATGTCACTGTAGTAGGTCAATGATAGCTTAGCACTTTCAGAAACAAGTCTTGACAGAAAATACTTTGTATATTCTTGTAAGTATGGAAATAAAGTAACTGTAAAGGCAATTCAAACATTTTTATACTGAAGTAGGTATTTATCTTTGGGACCCTTAGAAACCCAGAGTTGTTTTTTCCTCCCCACCATGCTCCTGAGATACTTAAAGTGGTAGCAGAAGGATTAGCTGCTGTTTTACATATTGGACCTGCCAGAGATACTTGGCACAGGCAGGATCAACGGCTCCATTTTTTTGGCTCATATTTTGGGAAGCCGCAGGCAAAAACTGGAAGTGAGAGGCAGTGGTTCTGTGCATGGTACTTCTAGTGCTCAAGAACATTTTCTGTAGAATTTGCAGTCCTACAGCACCTGTATCCTTAAATCAAAAATTCTTCCAGCTAAAGGCAATTCCCTGTCATAGTGTGTAGCCAAGACCATGCTGGTCTCACTCATTGTCAGCATATCCTGTTCAGATTTCCCTGTGGAAATGTACCATCACCTCCTTTCAGTTCTCATGCTCCTTCCCTGTGCAGAACAGTGATGCTTCAAGAAGTCTTTAGATTTAAATAATCTTCTGCAGTGGAGGAGGAGGAGTGTCAGAGTAAATTGACTAATTTGATTATTGCAAATGTTTGTTACTTCTGCTCAAGCACTTTTAAATTGAAACAAAATATAGCCCTCAGGTGTCCAAGAAGCTGCATGGGTTATAGAATTTTAAATACTGTGTCAAAATAAGAGCATATCTTGAGATAATTCAGAATAAGGGTGCTCTTTTAATATTTTCCTCAGTGAGGTAAAATAGCTTTTGGATTCTATTTCATTTAATCATTAACTGGCTAATTTAGCTTCAGCACGACTTCTGTACAAATCGGTGCAGAGCTGCCTAGTGTCGCCACCCTCTTGTCCCACATTCTAACAATGCTCTATGAAACACTAGCTGTGGGTTACTTTTTTTTATGATCTCATTCACAAATACATCCTGACTGCTGGAGAGATCTTTTTTGCAAAAAATAGGCTGCTGCACTGCTCTGTAGCCTGCCCCACATCATGAGACAAGTCTGTTTACACGCCATGTCAGCATGAGCTGCAGCAAGTCACGGCAAAGCTCTGCATTGGGCTGATCTATTAACTGAGAATGATGTCATGACTAAAGATAAGTACCATTTTTAAAAAATAATATTTTGTCCCTTCTCTAAGGATGTTGAATATAAAGGCAAATGGAACAAAGCACATGAAAACTGCTATTTTCAAATTAAGCTTTAAAAAGTACGATATGTCAGGTTAGGGGGTTCAGATAATGCCCATCTGTGAGCATTCACTGCAAAGGACTAGTAAGTGATCAAAATGTAACGGGAATGTTCAGGAAAGATAAGGCAATAGAAGAAAAGCTAAACTAGTTCTTCCCATAATTTTTTAATATGGACAAACTTGTGAAATAGCTCACTGGAGGTGAACTGGGAGGTCTGTCTAAAATCAAAACTAAAAGAGATGCCCCGAGTGGTTGCAGGCATCATGCAGAATGCTCACACTGCACTAGAGGTCCAGCATAATGGCATCCCACATAGTAAAGCAGAACCAAAAGACTACGAAAAATAAGACTGAAGGGGATAAAGAGCAGGAATGAGAGAATAACAAATGTAGGAAAGCAAGTCTTTAGAAAGTTCAAATTATTTCTAAATCAATAATCCAGAAAAAAACCAGCACATCAACAGGCCAGACACAGCAACATGTGGCAAGGAAGAAAAGCATCAGGGCACCTTGAGAAAACAGATGGACTAATAACAACTTTCAAATACATCTGTCATGGTTCAACCCCTTCTGGCAACCAAGCCCCATACAGCCGCTTGCTCACTCCCCCACATGGTGAGACAGGGAAGAGAACTGGAAGAATAAACGTAAGAAAACTCATGTCTTGAGATAAAAACAGTTTAATAACTGAAATAAAATAATAATAAATTAATGAATTAGAATGAAAATAAAAATAACAAAAAAGAGAAATAAATCCCAAGACAAACAAGGGATACAAATGAAAGATAATTTCTCACCACCGACCAGTTCTCAAGCAGTGGCCCTAAGCCAGCTTTCATCCTGGTTATATGCTGAGCCATGCAGCATGGAATATCTGTTTGGTCAGTGGATGTCAGCTGTCCCAGCTGTGTCCCCTTCCAGCTTCTCATGTACCTCCAGCCTCCTCGCTGGCAGGGCAGCATGAGAAGTTGAAAGGTCCTTGACTTAGTGTAAACACTGCTCAGCAACAACTAAACCATCAGTGTGTTATCAACATTATTCTCGTTCTAAATCCAATACACAGCACTGTACCAGCTACTAGGAAGAAAATTAACTCCTCCAAAACCAGGGCATTCTCAGAACCAAGACGGCTGCCAAACTGTCCTAGGGACAATAGATGCTCAAGATACAGTAGCAATGACTAGAGAAGATTTTAGAAAAAGACAACTTTTTTAACCTTCTAGAGAAGCTTCAGGAAGTTTTCATGACACAACTTTATAATGGAAGAGGCATGGTGAAGCATCTGTCTCAAATCCAAGTGTAAAAGGTCTTGAAACAAAATGACAGGACAGATGGTATTCATCCAAGAGTTCTAAGGAAACTCAAATGCTGAAATGGCTGAACTATGAACCGTACTTTATATTTTTTTTCACTTAAAATAACTGCCTTAGTGCTAGAGGAATTAAAGGTCACAAATATGACACTAATTTTTAGAAAGCATTCTGTGGAGATACAGGGAGCTTCAGACCAATAATGCCCATATGGTAAATTGGTAGGAGCCACACTACAGCCGAGAGCTGCTGGACAAATGGCTAAATAGAACTTGTGATTTCACAAGAGGAAATCCTGTTCCATAGACCTGTAAATATTCTTCAAAGAAATCTGTGAACTTGAAGGTAAAGGAGATCAAGTAGTTCTGGTCTACTTGAGTTTGGCCTGGTCTACTTCCTATAAAAGAAATAAGTCACCATTTAAGATCTTGCATTAATGAAAAGAGCTAACAGTGAAGAACTGTAAAGCCAGCCTGCAGCCTGAAGTGACAGCATAGTAAAACAAGTAGGTGAAATACGGTATTAATACAAAGTGTATTAATTGATATGTGCTCGCCCCTCACATGTAAAGGGGAAAATGCAGGCTTAATGTTCCTGTCATAGGTAACGTGGGTAGACAATAAACTACATTACATTACTCTGGAGGAGATGCTGGAGCTGTAAGAGATAACTCTGTGAAGATGTAATAAATGTTTGCTAGAAAAGCAAATAGCATGTTAGGCATTATTAGGTAAAAGAGTTAAGGACAAAACAAATATGTAGTATTGCCTTATTATCTTCCTAAAGGAATATAAAGTTTCCTTTTTCTTAGATCATCGTAGAACAAAGCCTATTTACAAAGTCGGTCTTATTTTTTCCAAAGCAAAACCTATGATCTGGAAAATTCTAAATTTGCATGAGTATGTGTGTGTGGTTGTGTGTGTACACGTGCATGAGTGCATCTTGTTTAGAACAGCTACAGAACTGGGGACTGACTGCAGTATATACAGGCTTTAGAACTCCTACAACACAAATGAAGTTGCAAATGAGTGTGGAAAGAAAATCAGAAAAAAATCAAATAGAAGTTTTACCTTTGATTAGCCAATGACCTATTGAATCATTTCATCAGAGTGTATCATAGCCATCTGGTATATAATGCTGGTACATAATTCAGTACATATTGCTCAGAGATGGATTATTTGCTGTGGTGGTGACTGTCACTGATCCTGCTTCACTTGCCTTACCACCCTTAGCATATATTTATTTTTCTGTTTATTTTCTCATTTTGGCTTGTATTTCTGTCCACATCTTGAAATATATAAGTGTTTTTCCAGCAATCTCTGCATTTCCAAAATTGCTGGATCTCTTCTATGAGCTGCATCACAACCTGTCTGCTTTTCCGTAATCCTATTTGAATCTGATGTAAAGAGTCCCATAACAGAGCCCAGATGTCGAGCTCACTGCTGCATTCTCCAATGGACACAGCCCTCCAGGGAAACATTAAGTCTCCTAACTGTGGGATATCATGAAATTCAGACCTACTTGGTCAAAAAGCTGACTGCCTACACAAATTCCTCAAGTTACTTAATTGTCACAGGCCAGCACCAATTAGTGAGTGAACCTGTATGTTGCTCTGATTATCCTGTCCTCAATGCTGGAGAGGCTTGTGATGTTCCAGGACTGCATATGAAGTCAACCACCAGAAAAATCTTTATAGTCAGCAGATCCAGTGCTCTGTCTATAAGTTGTATGGCTATTCTCAGTATTTCCTGGCCCAAACATCTAATGGTAAAATTTGTACCCATAAATCAGTTTTCCAGCAGAGCTGGAGGGATGTTTGTGTGGATAAGATCACAACATTCTAAAAGGCCTTTTCAAAAATGAGCTGTTGATGATATTATTGTCAGTGCTGTTAGCTCTAGTCAAACTAGCTCCAGGCTAGCTGAACCCTGCATGCACCTAGCACTGACTACTCGTTCAGGAATTAAGACCTTTAACAAGCCTTCATAATTCGCCTATATCTCACTGATTTGTCACCACAGAAGAGTGCACTGCAGAGCCAGAAAGCCTGCTCAGAAACCTTCAAACTCTTTGTATAAATCAGATGATGCATGACCAAGGTCTGTGTAGATTCAAGCAGCAGTTGGATAAATTTTGGACTATTAAATAGAAAATACTATTTCTAGTCAAAAAGTGCTTGAGTTATGTAATGCTAGAAGTAGGGACAATGTTAGACAAGTATCCTTGCTGCATCCTTTCACTCTGCCCCATGCTCTTTGACCACACTGATCCTTCTGACCACTAAGTGAGAGGCTGCTGTGCTACCTGGACTTTTGATCTCATCTTGCATGTGCTTTTAAGTTCAAATGTTACATTCAGTTCTTATCCTAATTCAAAACATTTTTTAGCTTGTCCATCAGAGACAAAGGGTCCTGACATTGTTGGAGAATGAACTCCATTTTTCTCATAATCATCACATGGAAGATAATGCAATACTGTGGCAGGGAAAGAAAAATAAAAAAGCAGGAGTGTTTCCTATTTCCAATTGGGAATGGGCCAGTTCAGTATTACTGTATCCTCAATAGCTTTAATATCAGTAGTAACCAGACCCCACTCTGCTATAGGGTTACAGAATTGTTTTCCTCAGCAACACCCCACCCCATCTTACCTTCATGCACACATACAGCAGGACAGACAGCTTTCCCTTCTTTTGCCAAGTTGATTAGCTTGGTCTTTAGAGGTTCCTTGGCATCTTCAGGACAGGTAGGACTTCAGTGCATTCCTCAGTGCAATTGAAAGAGCAGCATGACTAAAAGTGCTTCCAGAGCTGGGTGTGCTTTTTCTTCTGGTCAGCTTTACCCAAATCTCCCCTCCTTATGAACTCACAAGAATCTTCCAGAAGGCTTCTACTTTCATCCAGTTCTACTTTCTTTCACAGTTTCTCCTGCCTTAGAAACAAAAATATGAAAACTGCACGAGTAGCTGCCTGTTGGGCAACTGCGATGGCCCTGAGGGCTCTGGCAAAAGGCTGTAGTCATCCCGCAGGCTCAGGCTAGCAAGGCATCCATTGCCAGGCAGGGCTCAGGGTCTCCTGTGCCTACCACAGAATGACACAGTGCTTCCCCAGTGCAACAAGATCACTGGCTGTATGGAAGCACAGCTGTATAGAAGCAAAGGGGTGTTTTCACCCAACAACCCTTAGAAGTGACAGTACCAGTCTTCGTGGCTGTGGCACAGCTGTTACTGAGAAGTATTAATGCTGTATCCTGTGGCAGGTCTAACTCAGAGAACATGCACTCACACACACAGAAGATCCAGAGGACTTTATACTCAAAGACCCACTGCTGTTTAATTGCAGGGCTTGTTGAAAGATACATTATTTTCCTGGGGAATCCTCCCATAAATTTCAAGGAAAAAGGTTGTATTTTGATTCCTATTTCCACCCCAGTGCCTTCAAGTGATTCAGAAAGCCTATTCTAAACTGTGCTTCTTCATCTGAAGACTGTAGTTTAACAGCTGTCTGGGCATGTTGCCTTACCTGACGCACACTGCCACCAGCAGCTCTTTCCAGGGAAGTAAAATATCATCTCTCCATTATTTTCCCTTTCCCTCTCAGGACCCCTGGGATGCTCAGCCAAAGGGCTGCTGATGCCATCATGCTCATCTCAGGCGTTAGTTTGTTTTGATTTTATTGTGAATTAGTGCTATGCTGCTTCTCCCACCTTTCTGCTCCTTTCTTGCGCAGGGGACATTAACGCTTGCACAGGAAACATCATGGAGTTGCTCGAACTGTCACACCACTGGAAGCAGTTCTGCTTTCACACTGAATGATCACATTCATGACAGCTGTGGGACCCACCCAGCCCTCAGCCCTGCTTTATCTGCCCTCCACTTCAGAGGGGACAGTTCTTGTCCCTAAAGCAATTGCGTTTCGTCTCTGTGAAGCATATTTGTGAGAAAAAGTAAGGATCTAATAAGATAACATACCTTTTCATCTTGGTGCTTGCGCAGCTCTAACTCCTCCTTACACACTGATGCTTGTCACCTTCATTGACCTGTTGACTGAAGAAACATGCATTTTTCATCAGTCAGTTCAGACCCATCAGACCATCAGTTATGCCACTACCTCACTGAAGATTCTCTACCCATACTGTTGTTCAGAAAAGCCACAGAGCAGTGCAATGTGGTAAAAATTCTAAAAGTTGTGCAGATAGCTTAGTTTTAGTTTTAGTAGGACCCGTATTACATGGTAATGGAGAATACTTCATTTGTTTCTCCATGTAAAAAATGGACTAGATTTTTAAGATTTTAAAAAATAAAGGTTACTAACCATTGCCAGGGTCACTGAGATGTATAATCCACAAAAGCACCTCTTCCCACTTTGCTGGGATCCATACCAGTGACCACAGCTGAGGGTGCGATGAGGGAGGCAGCACGTATCAATATACACGCTTGTGGCAGCAGTGTGTGAGGGAAGATGACCAGAAGCTACTCACAGTGAAAGGAGGGCCAAAGTGG
The DNA here is from genome assembly GCF_003945725.1 of Corapipo altera. Classification (NCBI taxonomy): domain Eukaryota; kingdom Metazoa; phylum Chordata; class Aves; order Passeriformes; family Pipridae; genus Corapipo; species Corapipo altera. Next base: position 12,197,100 of record NW_020884876.1, read on the forward strand.
TTTCAGGCTTCAGGGATTATGCACAGTTGATGTTTTGGGTTTTTTTTTAAACCCTAAGGGAGCCAAAATCACCTGCATTTTTTGATAGCCTATTACTTTTTCTACCTAGACGCATTCTACATAGAGAATCCTCTCATACAGTGCCAGCCAAGCTACACAACTTACTATTCCAACACTACAGGAGTTTGGAGGAGGCTTGCACGGTATGTAAAGTCAACAACCAGAGGACTAAATGCTGGCAACTAGTTCTGATGTTCCCAGAAGTACATATTACCCTGGAAGATAACCACTGACACTTCTCAAGGATTATTCTCATAAAAGTAAGCAAGATAAGATTTCAGAACACAGCAAGACATAGTATTCCCATGCTTCTTATAGCGAGGAAAACAACAAACAGAAACAGATACACAAACATGGCCAATTTGGTTTTCCTCGAGTTGTTTCTTTTCACCTATTACAATTGATGGATCCAAGCTCACCAGCAGGAAACAAACAATAAATGCTTTTACAGAAACAAAGTTTGTGTTCAATGGTGTAGATGATTTCTTCATGTTCTTAAATTCCCCTTCTTATTACTTTGCTTCCATGGATCTTGCTCAATTTGATCTTTTTTAACGTAAAAGGAAAATTGATGCACAGCAAAATCTACCAAAGCACCTTTTGTGTTTTTATGGGCAGTGGTATGTTTTGCTGTTTCTTGTGAGAAAGCTCACAAATCAGAGGTAAGCATAAAACTTTTACACCTCTGGCATGGTGTAATAGATTTCAAGCTTCTTAATCAAGTTTCAGAGCTGTAAGTTGATAATTTTTGGCTTTAAGGACTGCAATTTGGAAGCAAATGGTATGGAGGAAGCAGACAGTAGTAAAGGAGATTGATTAGCATTAGGGAAAGAGAATGCACTGATTCTACGATACCACCAGTGGGGACAGCATCTTTGGTGCTGCCCAAAGTGTGCTGTAGGTCCTCCTGGTGCTAGGATCTCTGGTAATGAAGAAAGATGTTCCCTCCTTCCTATCACTCCCTGTTTTCATACATAAAAGGGTATTGCCTACATGAATTGTCTCTTCCTATACTTCCATGATTTTGTCAAAGGAGCCTTTCGAAATCTGAATACGCAAAAGTGCACTGACAGATATGGCTGGGAAGCAAGAATCCTATCCGTAAAAAAGCCCTATAGATTTCAGCATTTAGGTTTGCTCTTAGGCCAGAACTTGTCCCAATTTAATTGCATATGCTTTTGCTAAAGAAACTTCTCAGGAAAAAATAAAGTTTGATTGAAACATGTTTGTTGGTAGAAACATCAATGAACTGAGATAAAATATAGTCAAAACACTACAATCTAGTCCTGATGCTTGGTTCTACTTTAGAAATAATTCTCAAGTTCATTTTCTATAAGCATATTAAATCTACCTAATTAGATCAGGGCAGGTGATATGAAAATTCAAATATATCTATGTGACAGCTCTCAGTGGGAATTTTTCATTTCACTGGAAAAATAATCTGAGTCCCCACAGATGTGACAAAAGGTACCTATATAAAAATTAAAATAAACCACTTTAATATTTGTAAGTTTGTAACATTGAAGTTGTCTAGATTTTGAGATACGGGGTTTCTATAAAGATAATAATTCATTTTTACTTTGTAAAAGTATAGTAAACCGAAAAATTCAAATATTTTATTTACTTCACCTAAAAAACAAGCAACCCATGAGTAAGATATACATAGGTTTCCCAGATTTATCCCTAATAAATTTTTTAAGATTTATACAATTTCTACAGAAACATACAGTGTATCAAAATCTGCATAAATCAAATTTATAAAATATGTAGAAATGCATAGTGATATTATCATCAACTTACAAAGCAAGAGTATGGGAATTATTTTTTTCCAAGCCAGCTATAGTAGGAAAAAGTCATTACAGCAACAGCTTCTTATGATCTCATGTTTTGTAAGGTTTCAGTCTCACATACAGATTCATATTCACATACAGCATCAGCTTTCAATGAATTGCACATAATACCCATTTAAAATGCACACCCACACAATTTATGTGCCACCATTCTTTCTTTTATGCATAGTTGTATGATTAAATTAATCTACCCAACACACAAATGGAGTCAGTTTTCATACACACAATTAACAAGTACTGGCACACAACCTTATTTTCCTTTTTTTTTTTTTTCCAGTTTCTCCCTCCTTTATTTTCTATTTTTTCATAGCTCTGAAAGGATAGATGAGAAGTTTAAAGAAACTAGGAAAGATCCCAGACCAATAGATCAGTGCAGACAGCCCTATAAAGATCAAACTCTGTCACCAAATATGATACATAACCCTTGTTAACATCAGTGGGAGCTGCATGCAGTGCTATTCTAGACTTCAGGGAAGTATTTAGTCATACTTAATTGTGTGACATGTTATAGGGATAACTGTTATAAATTCAGCACACTGATGTCAACATTTAAGTCACAAAATCTGGACAAAGGAAGTGAGGATAAGTCATTTCTCCTCCACCTCTCTATTCATTCAGAGTAAATATTTATACTCCTAAGGGAGTTTGCATCAACTCCTTTCCAGAATATATTAAGAAACAACTTCTTCACATTCTACTCTGTACATTATAGCACCGAACAGTTGTTTTTTGTGTTTGTAATCCCTCCGGAGAAGTTGCAAATGACAAAAATAAGAGGAAAATTAGTATGAATAAATGTGGTTTCAGGATTTCCATTTCTTTTTTCGAATCTAAATCTGGCATCCAAACTGGCTGACAGATGTCTTTGTAATGAACTACGCAGATGTGTTATAAGCTGGATGCTTTTTGCTAATTAAAAGTTTTAGTCCACCTCTAATTGATTTCCATTCAAAATAACAATATAAATGAAGCATTTGATTATTTCCAAGTTTTACATAATCGTGCAGCTTTTTTTTTGTTTATTTTAAATATTTTTATGTAAGGCATGGTTTAAACAAGCAAGTTAGTGCTTATAAATTCTTAACTGGAATTGTGAGGGTGCTTACCTCCATTAAAATGTACCGCATTAGCACTAAACTTGACACTCTTCCTTCCACCGTACAAAGCATTCAGTCGAAGTAGAGCAGCCAAACTGGCATAGGAATTTGTCTTTGCTAACACAGTAATTACATAGGGTGATACAGTTGGTCCCTACCCCTGGTGACAGCTCAGAAAAATCCATTGTATAATTTTCAACAAATGCTCTTCTTGTGAAAGAGAGAAAGGAAAGAGGCACTAAATATGTTGAAATTCATCTTCCAAAAAAGCAGCATGACTGTGAGAGAAGGCCACCCTGGCTAATAACCTGTGGCAGTGCTTAGTAAGATGTAAAATTAAATAAAAATATACAACAGGTTGATAATCACCAAGTTCTATGAAAATCTGGTTACTCCAACCTTTTCAAGTGTGTGTAAAAAAACTGCCTTCAGACCCCTGAGTGTAATCCCAAAGAAGACGACAACGCTTTTAACTATGTTCCTATGAAACATAGCTAGCAGCACATTAATTTACCAACATCTTAAAACAAAAAGATGTAAACATCTACAGAGTTTAAGGTAAAGCAGTTTGTAAACATTAACTGCGGATGATAATGTTATTGTAATAATCACAGTTCCTCTATGTCCTTCATCCAAGCCAGGAGGCTCACAGCTGTACAAAGTTAATAACTGCAGCAGTTTTCAGGCTATTTTCAGTCCTGTACAAATGAATGCGTCAGTAGGTAGGTTTTGTCTGTCTACACACTAAGAATGTTGTTCATTTCCCATTTTTGTGTTGCTTTACTGGAGTCACAGTCTGAAATGAAAACTTGATGGAGGACTTCGGAGCGATCCAAGCACTTCCCTGACGGAATGTGAGTAAATCTGTGCAGATTCTGAAAAACAAAACCATCAGGAAAATGTGTTGGGCTTTTGTGTTTGGTTTATTTTTCTTTTGTTTGGGGTTTTTTTGTTATATTTTTTTTTACAACTGCAGTATAACTATTTACAAAACCAGGTTTCAGGGACCCAGAACAGATCAGTTCTATACTCATTTTACTATCTGTTAAAACTAGAGTTTCATAGCCTTCGTAGCCTTTTGGTTCATGTAGGTCCACTTGAGATGCCTCCTGTTTCTCTTAGGCAACAAACTGCTAAGAAAATGAGCAAAACTGTATCTAAAATGCTTCTAGCCTTTTCATCCATCCTGAAACCAAAATGAAAGATTAATTTTTGAAGTCAGCTCTATGAGGATTTCCCTGGGCAGATCCTCCTCTAGTTAGCCCTCACAGAATGCAACTGCACAACAATAATATTAACAACACAGGGGGGAAAAGAAGTACTAACTTGTCTCCCTGTTTGGCTGGCAGAGGAAGAGCAGAAAGTATAAGAGTTAAGTCTGGCTTCTGGAGCAACAGGAGGCTGCCTAAGAAACTGCAAACCTATTGTGCCAGGCACATTCAGGCTGAGTGGCACATTTGTCTCTTTCCAAAGCCCCGTGCTCCCTTGCTCAAGTGTCCTGCATTTGCAAAGTGGCCTGTGGTTCCCCCCCTGACCCACTGTGCCAGATGCAGCCCTGACTCACTGACTGATTCCATCTAGTGTGGAGGGGAAGGGAGCAGAAGCAAGCCCATGGCACTGCAGCGGGCCCAACTGTGCCCATCTCCCCTGGACATGAGGACACTCTCTGCCACCTCCACACACGTGCATGGCCAAATGTTGGTTCAGCTCAATACTTGCTCCTTCTTTGTGGCCAGTATGGGGGTCCTCTACTTGGAAAGTTAAGTGGATGTCTGAACAAAAGCAACAGGCAGACCACTGCCAGCCCTGTTGTTAAGATGCTTGCTTATGGGCACTGAAGCCCTGCTACTGCTCAGTGCTCAAGCAGCACACGTTACACCACCAAACTGACACACAAGCTTTCATTCCAGAACCAACCAACCAACCAGATAAAATCTCCTGGCAGCTTTCATTTACACAAGGCCACAACATTTTTCAGCAGTTCATAAGCATTTAATTCCTTACACCTTCCTCATACTCTCTGTACTGCACAGCAGAGTGTGCCAACTTTGTACTATTTGCTTGGTTGCACACTCTTGGTGGTCCTTTCACTCTCACCCTCCCTTCTTTTTCCTTTTAGAAGCCAGTCAGTGTTTTGTTCTACAGCCCAGACCATGCCTACTGGGCTTCCTTATAACGTGTGGTAATAAGCAAACAATTACACAACTTGGTACCAGTGTAGAGAAAATGGATCTTCTTGCGTAAAAGAAATGCTTAGAGAGAAGCCAAGTAACATGCTGGGATGCAGTAGAATGGCTGGAGACTTAACAACTGCTATGTATTATTCCAGTATTAAAACCAAAGTCAGCAGGCACTGAAACACTGCTTATTGATTTTTACATTTCAGATTTAAAGAATTTTGTCTGTCTATATGGCACAAGAAAACTGATCTGGGCAGAAATGGCACTACAGTGCCTGGTATTTCCTAGCTATATGTAAACACTAGAAAGAGTGAAGTGGCTTAAAGGATAGCAAACAGATTTCCCTGCACTCAGTGCTCGCATCTTTCAGACAAACAAGAAAAAATCCAGATAATCAGCTAACAAATTATTAAATATGCAATATGCTAGTTAGACTGAAGAAAAGTTGACACAGAATAGTTTCTTAGATACAGAACCAAGTTACGTGTGGCTATATCCAGGGATAACGTCACCCTTAGACTATTCAGTCTAATTTTTTAAGAGACAAACAGAAATAGAACCTTAGACTTTTTTTAAAGTAACACTTACAAAACTACTATGAATAGAGAACTCACAGATGTAGTGAATAAATAGACTATAGCAGCCTTCACATGTATATCAGCTAACATTCCAAGTCCTTATTAAAAATTTACAGATTTTACAATAGCATTATAACACCACCACACCCAGAATTAACAACAGAGCATGTTATTGTTATTAGAGAATGGCTAATGAAGAGGAAAAAGAAATACTGAAGAAGACAACACAGAAATGCAGATTAAGTTACATTTACCTACTGCTATGCAGGCTTAAAATTACCTTGTCTTTAAACAGAGAAACACTTCAATTTAGACTGCCCAAAATTAGACCTAATACTGACTTTAGCTGCTAAATGCACTCCAGCATTTAAGCAATCTTCTCACAGCATACATGAGATAAAGAAACTTTCTTGATAGAAAACATGCAAGCAGAGAGGGTGATGGCACTAAAAGCTTTTATAAACTTTGTCACTGGTAGTGGACATGCTCTTTTCTTCCTGTGAGACAAGTGCTAACTCCTAACAAACCCGTGGCAGCACATGTAGCCTCATAAGATTTCTCATAATGACTCATAATCTCATAAGATTTTCCTTAAAGTAAGGACAGAAGACAGCTACAGAAGACAGCAACTAGAACCGCTAAACAAAAGCACCTTTCCCTAGAGGAAGTTTTTCTGGCAAGCATGTATTTCCAAAAACATGCCATTAAAATTTACTCTACTCGATTCAGTTAGCCTTGTCATAGATCTTTAATTTAAATACACATAAAATAATTTTAAAAGGTGCAAAAAACAGGATAAAATTTAAAAATTTTTCTTATACATATCTGTTGCATACCTTGAAGAATTGCCAGTCCTTGTATTCATTCTGATTACAGTGTGTAATCATAATTTTGGATCCATCTGGTCCTTTAGTTAAGCACTGATCATACTGCATGAGTTGATTAGCTTCGTTGATTCGGAAAAGCTAACAGAAAAAAAGAAGCCATTTTTTTAACAGTTGACTCAAGGAGTATTTTAGAAACACTGAAAATGCAAGGGAACTGCTACATTCAAAAAAGTCTCCAGTTTTATTACACCTGTCTTTCAGGAGGGTTCTTTATTTTATACAATGTAACACATCTTTACTATCACAAAGTAAATTTCATGGATAACTTTCCTGTAGGATTTAGAAGGCTGAGAAACTTAACCAGCAAGACAAAAATGGTGAAGGGATTCCTATCGAGCAGACTTCTGAAAAGTGTTTGATTAAAAGATTTGATGGCCAAACAGTTCACTATCTTTGTAAAAGTCTGGTAGCAAGTCCTTAGTCCTGGACAGTAATTTCATGTGAAAACAGTAAAACTTTGGCATTTTACCCACGGAGGAAATCAAACCCATGCATCTAGATATAAAATATCTCAGCTACTTCTTATGAAATAATTATTACAGGGGGTTTTGGGTATCATATATCATATCATATATCATATCATATCATATCATATCATATCATAGTTTAGGGAACCTTTTCATTAAATATCAAAATAAAAGAGACATTTCCAGGGCTACTAAGAGCTAATCCATATATGATTTGTAAAAAACATCATCCTGCATGTGATTTCTGTCTGATGACTGTCATCACAAAACTGCCTGGTTTAAGTTTACAATGGTTTAAATAAGGACTTTAAATTCTGAAAAAATTTCCAACTGAAAAAGGAGGTGTAGAGACAGAACAGCAGGTTTGTGTGGTAATGTGAAGGTTTGTGAAGATACAGGTCAAATACAAGAGAAGCTTGGGTTGCAATCATCTAATAGTAATTATGTTCTGTCAATTAATTTGTAAATGGAGCAGACAAATTTCTATTCAATTTCTTCTCTCGTGTGGTGGAAGATGAGTTATTGCACAGAAGTGTTTTATACTTCCATTAGAGCAAAACAACCTTGTAAAATAATTGAGACAGAGTGAATAAAAGGGTTATCCCGAAGGATAAATTTTTAAGTGAAGATAAGTGATGAATCAGCAGCAATGCTAAGAGCCGTAGTTATTCTAATGCACTGATATGATTGCTTCCTCATGCTTTGGAGAAGAGACTAAGAATTTGCCTTCAGTTTTGCACCAAAATGTTTGAAATGGTATTTTCAGATTGCCATTCTTTAGCAATGTCATTATGCTTATGGAAAACCCTAACTCCCATCTTTGTAGCAGGCACCTAAGTGACTTTATGTACAGGCTTAACAGAAAACCAGCCTGTTATCAATCCAGAGCAATCAATTCACCTTCAGACTTGCCTCCAACCTCCTTACCTGATTTCCTCCCATTCTGTGGCATGGGCCAAGCTCAACAAAGCCACCGTTGGTGTGCCCCATGCTGTCGATGCAGTAAGAGGTTTCAAAGCCTCTAATCTGGAAAAGAGGTTTTGCAGTCTAAGTTACTTTCGAGCAAAAATAAGTGACAAGGAGTTCAGAAAATTCCCATTTATTTTTCAAACCAGAAACAGGTATCTGACAGAGAGAGATGAGACAAACCTGTGTATGAAATTTAAATACTGATGCTAACCGTTCTGGAAGATGGAGCTTCAAGAAAATGCCCATGCTAATTTGCAGGCTCTTATGTGAGTTGGAGTACACTGATAAATTAGAGTTGCAGAGCTTAGCCCCAAATTAACAGCACCAAAATATCAAGTATTTTAATTTATTCAATCTGCTATTAGAGCATGTTCCATCTCCCATGTCTTCATAAATAAAGCAGGAGCTCAGCTAAGTTGCTCTCTCTCATCTTGTAGATGAAGAGAAGCGGGATGCAGAGAAGTTATGCACAGCAGCTATTACCCACAGCCAGGCACAGCCCACTGGCCCTGCTGCTCAGATGTACCTTCTGCAGCAGCAATTACATGGAAAAAAAAAAAGAAATAAAATTGACGAGAGGCAGGCACAGACATAGGAATAAAGAACAGAAGTCCTGCCATAAAGCGTGCCTCAACTGCTGATTATCTCACTCCCTTCTCAGAAGGGCCAACAAGCAGATTTACAAAGACTTCATGACACAAATAACATTTTCTCCAGATCTATTTTCTTTGCCAGAGCCTCTTTCCCCTTTGTAATGGTACAGAAAATCTGGAGGACTAGGCTTAGACTTGACTTCCAGAGAGCATTAGGGAAGATGAACCCCTTTCATCTCTTATGGTTTGGAAATGCAATCAGTGTGGTGTTACAAATAGGGGGGGGGGAAGGAGTGATTTATCAGATGTAGGATAACTAGCACCCTGTGAAGAAGAGTTGAAGAAAACTTCAGAGAAGTCTCTGAACTTAGAACTTTCCTGTTGCTTCACCAGACCTGCTCGCTTTTACCAGAGATGATTTCCCGCAAGGTTGCCATTATTATTTTATTCTCTTTAAATGCTTTCACCTCAGTGATTAGTTTTATAAAATGTGCCTTCATAACCCTTTATGTAGATTCAAAAGAAGGTCTATGGCTAATATAAGTAACTGATGCTTTGTGCTAGCTTTCAGGTAAGAAATCAAGGTAGCATTGTTCACTTGGTCCTTCAGATAAAAGATTTTCATGTGCATGCTCTGTATTGCTAATTCTTCTGAGAAATTAGAGATGACACTTCCTTAGCCATAAGAAACAACACAGATCTGTACTTTTTAATCCACTTCTGAAATTACAAAAACAGGTCCATCATATCTTGGGAAAGAAGGTTAAATTTGGTGGGACACAGGAGTTCTTCTCAGCTAGCAAGAAGATTTTCTGATTTTGCCTCAACAATCTGCAAAAGTGAAATTAATACGAGAGGGCAAGGCTGGAACCAACTGCAGAGGGGAAAAAAAATAAAATCTAAAAGCAGGCAGAGGACCTGTAGTAAGTGCTCTCCAAGGTGTGGGCTAAATGCTAGAATGAGACAAGCAGGGTTCAGTGAGGTGTCCTGCATTCACCTGGTGATACGCTACCTCTCTCTGCCAACCACCTGAAAACGACACATTTATAACCACTTTCTTAATTTAGTGAAGTCATACTTATATACAGTAATGCTGGAGATGATAGTTACAGAATCATATCGAATTATTACATGCATATAAGGGACTCACTGAGGCTGTGACTGTATGAGTACACCCCAGTCTAGCAAGCGTGGGCAGAATGTACTCCACCTTGATTTCATAATCTATTTTCTAGGCCTTCCCAGAAAAATATTTTCACCTATTAATCTTCACCAATACTCCTACATGCAGGATTCACATTTTTTCTTTTTAGAAAACCTAAATTCCAATTATGGAAAAAAGAGCTTTACATATAACTGAAGACAGAGCTAGGCATAAATCATCCATCAATGACCTGTGGAGCTAATTAAAAAAATCACACCAGTGAAAGTAGATATAATTTTTTCCTGGGGTTATATTTCTATAGCTCTCTGGTTAGTACCACATATCTTAGTACAGCAGTAATCAAATAGCTTGCTCACAGAGTGATGTCAAGTAACAAATTCCTTCCTTTTGAATTCCCAATTTTTAAAAAAACCTTAAAAGACACAGAGGTTATGTGCTGTACTTACCTCTCCCCAGTCCACGTTTTTAGATGGTAAGGGATAATATGAAGTTATATCATATGCTATTTCTTCCATAAACCACTTAAAACTTTTGCAGTTGTGATCTTCACGGAATTTTTTCAGCTCAGATATATCTCCATAGGGTAGCGCTTTTGTCTCCGGCCGACTGGCATAGAAGTAATCTTTGTATTCGTCCCACCATACCTCTACAACTCTGACGTAGTTCTGTGAAGAACAAAGACACTGCTGTGACCTCAAAGTACACGCAACAGGTCAGGCACAACTCCACATTAATAACTGAAATTTAAGGATTTATTCTCTTGAAAAGTAGCAGCTTGAAATTATTATACAGCACTAATAAATTGTCGCCATCAGTAGATTACACAAAATGCGTGAATATTATTTTCAAATTGCTGTTTAGGACTGAAGCCAGCAAATTAAACTGGGTTGCTTAATGAGAGTGCAAAGTCTTTTTCTAAGGTTAGAAAATGTTTATTTGAAATGAAGCCTTTTCAGTTTTGTGTGCAATAAAATGTTGCATTCATTTGCTGTTACCAGAACTGCAATTCAGGGTTTCTATTCACCTTCTACAGTTTTAATACAGAGAATGATACATGTTAGTCCACTAATGGGGAAAAAATTCAGTCTTAAATGGGTCAGCTATTTGGAGAAGGGGGAAAACTGGATAGCTCACTTGGTAAACAAGCCTCTCTCTCACATCTTTCTTCTCATTCTCTTTGTTGGTTCCTACCTCTACATTACCTACACAAATTCTAGATGCACACCTTGCTTTGTACAATTCTTAAGCTTTAATGACCTGGTGTTAAAACAGTCTTAAAATCTGACTAAAGGTACAAATTATTGTGACTTTAACCCACATCCAGCACAAATTGAACAAAGCTATAAAAAAAGGACATTTATTATGGGGGATAGGAGGGTACCTGAAGAGGAAAAAAAGCTATTTCTACATCTTGCCTTGGACAGAGAAGTAACTTAATATTTAAAAACATTCAGCAGTGTTTTGTTGCATTCAGTAAGCAGATCGGAAGAGTCATGTAAGGTGTTTATATATGCAGTAAATATTTTTTTTCAGATTTTCAGAAGACTGAAATGGTTTTTATCATTTCCAACAAGGCAAACATATATCTTGCCTGCACTGAGCAATGGAGCTATCATTTGCTATCCTGCCACCCATTGCTCTGTTTCTACTCACAAATGTGTCCCCCTGGCCTCCCTTGTACTGGTCCTAGTCCTTGTTTCATCAAAATGTTAATCAATTCACGTTACTAATAAGAGACTTTTTGGGGGGGTGGTGCCAGGTTAGTTTTCTACCATTATACTAGGCTGGGACATCTTCTTTTCAACTAACTGCTGTCTTGGCTCAAGCCATACTCTAAAACCCTACCAGTAGTCATTGTCAAAGGTAATGTCTTGGAAGATTGCTCTGGGATTGGAATTTACAAGGAACCGTGTCTTTGGGAATGGGATTTACCAATGCCAAAACAGTACACAAGAGAAAGCTTAAACTAGGCTATAGGAAATCTTAGTAGAAGGGTTTCCTTTCTTCCTGCTGGTAGATGCAAACTGATATGGAACAGTTTTTCTTGATTCAAATTATCTCTTCAAATATAGACAGCTGGCTCACTCTTTTCTTGAGGTGGAGTCTAATTTTAATCTCACATCCTGAGTAACATTTCTAGAACCTGCAAGGTACCTGAGGAGCTACCAACCTTTACAGTGAAATGCAAAGCATGCAATTTTCTCAGGTGTCATTTACTGCTTCTTAACTAACAAATGCAGTCACAAAAGTCTGAAAAACGCTAGATTACAGAATTTGCTAACTCAGCCTAGGATCACACCCTATCAAGATAAAGGGGGATTTCAAACCCATGATCATCATCTCCAGGAGTGTGCTATAGTTACCGGAGTTGTTCATACATAGCTGGGGACAGCCCAGAAAAGGCTTGAAGGGCTGACATTAAGTAATATGAAATGTGATTTGTACCTCAAAGATGGTGGAGGAAGGCTTTAGAGCAAGAAGATGAGTTCCAGGAATTTCTACCCTTAATAACTGTGGGATTAACACAAAGATTTTTCTCCCATGAGGATGACCATCTTAGCTTTGGATACTAAACAGCTTTGATGAAGTGCTTTCTAAATTATTACTGATAATTTCAGCAGATTTACCTAAAACTGTTCTTATCTGAAATCAAAACCATCTTCAAGGTTATATCAAAACTGTACCTTTAATGTAGGAGAAGACCCAACATACACAGGGGGTGGATTCCCTTGCCAGCCCTGGAGACGATAGATGTGTCCAACACGAGAACAGGGAACAAACAGCAGTTTTCCCCCACACTGCCAGATCTACAAGTTAAAGCATAGGTATTATTAATATATATGCACAGGAATTTAAGACAGATAATAAATTATGGAAGAAATGTCAGCTACTTTTCTTACTATATTGACTGTGATATATTTACATATTTTTTGCTTCATTTGTAAGCATAAAGAAAATAGGTCTCTGAAATGAAAGGCTGCACTGAGTACATCTCCAACTCAGCCATGAAGCTACTCAACTAAAATACTTTGTTAAAAAGCTTTTTAAAAGGTTGGCCATCTCATTCCATTATTATTTTAAAACAACAGTAACAAATGAGTGCACAAAATCTGGAACTGGGTAATTTTTATTAGGACAGAATAAATGATATTTTGATTTCATTTCAGTACTTCATATGCCATCACTAAAGTGGGTTTTGGTTAGATGCCCATTCACATTTAAGTTTTTCTAAATAAAGACTGGTAAGAGATAAAGACGTCTTAGGTAACCCATTGCTCCAAGCAGAAACAGATTTTTTGTTAACTATAGTAGCTGAAAATAAAAAATGGGTAAAATATATTACCATTCTGAAATTCCCCCTCTCCCACACATCTTTGGATAATCCCTTTAAGGGAAAAAGAAAATATACCTAAATCTGAATTTAATTGCTCATAGTTTGCACAAGTTTAGTTGTAGCATCAAATCCAAATTCAAGCTAACTTTGGGGATGTTCCAAATTCCAGATCAAAAATACGACTCACCAGTATTAGGAAAAATGGGCAGAATAGTTTACTTTCTTCATTGCATCATGATATTAATTTTCTTATGTTTCATCAAAAAACCTCCTCAGATATGCAAGGCCATTCATAACATTTGCTATCTAGGAGCCAGCATACAAGACTGATAAACGCTTAGTTCTTCTGAAGATTGGTTGTGACCTACGTGAAACAAATTTGGAGGTCTCTACGTAATATGCTTTTAAATTACAAAACTACTGTATGTAATTTCAATCATGATTTTGCTCTAAGCAAGATGGAGAATTATATGGATAAAGACCCTGTGTATGTAACATCCTCCATAACTACCCTTTGCATATGCATTTACAGCTGAGCAAGTGCACTCAGAGCCTTCCTCTAAATCAAGAAGAGCAAGAGTAGCTAGAGGAGCTCTGAATGTACTTTTACTAAAATTCAGCTATGCTTTCTCAGATTGCTGCTGAGGATATCAGACATCTCCACTTTTGTTTGTTAATTGGGACAGATTCCTGCTGTCTGCCACTTGTGTCATTATGAATACTGAAGCTACAAGAAGCTAATGATGATAACCTTACATTTCCTGCTAACTGAAGAGCATGCATATGCCTAGGAGTGAAAATAAAATCCTCCACAGTGATTATGAATTATGCAGTTAGTTTTTCACTTATGAAGACTTCTCCTGTAAAGAAGTTCTCTATCATTGCTTTCATTAGTAACAGCATTTTTCTATACTCACTGTGAGAACACTTAGTTTCCCCTCATCAAATTTGACAGTGTGCTTTCACATTAGATATTTGAGGGGGGGTTGCAATCCCAAACCACTAACAATATCTAGATTATGCATCATTTGTGTCTCAGCACTAGGCCACCTCTCTGAACACTTCTGTCCCAAAGCCCACAAGTAAACACTGAGGAGACACATCTCTGACATAATATCTCCTCACGACAAAACCTTCTGGGCTTCATGAGTCAGAGGTATGTCTGCCTGAACTCCAAACAGAAGTATTTATAGAAAAAAAAATCTATTAAATTGAATTAAGTTTCAAATATTGATGTTACCTTGTAAGAAATTTCAAAATTTTCACCACCCCAAATTTGAAGCCCTGGATCATAGAGACCTAGTTCAAAGAAGAAATCACGTTCAATGGCAAACAATCCACCAGCCATTGCAGGGGATCTGAAAGAGAAAGACAGTGTAACCCCTTCTGCCAAAAGTCTCACTTTCAGAGAAAGCAATAGTTAAAGAAGCAATTCACAGTTAACACACAGTAAAGATCAGGTAAATGGCAATACACTGAAAAATCATGAAGCTTTGTCACCAGATTGCAGCAATTTTTTGAAGTGACATCTATATAATTTTTACTTAAGTGATAGTTCTTATTATGTTGTAGGTTTTCTTCTAAAATTAATTTATTTAATTAATGAATTTGATGATACAAAATTTTGGTCCAAATTACCCATTCAGCCAGTCAGTATGCTTCTATTAATATAAATTTTTTAAAAAAAGAGATAAGAATCAGTGTCATGATGTTTCTCTCTTGAAAGTCTTTCAAGTTTTTGAGTTAACACATGAGATGCAAAGCAGACTTAGGCTTATGTTCCGAGGAGCTGCCACATTGAAATATATCGTCTATTAAACAAGCAACAGAGTTTTCCCAGCTGAATGATACCTTCCTTATCTTCTTCCTCTAGCTCTTCTTCTACTGCTGCCATAGGAGACACTTTGCATTATACTCAGTAAAATTTTTAAGAGGGTGTGGATAAAGTTGTACAAGGTTTCCATTTTGGTTTAGTCTTTTTTTTTCCTTCCTTTTTTTTGCCTTTAACGGCTTTGTAAATCCCTTCCCATATGGTAAGATTCAATTAACAAGTTTTAATGTGTCAAAAAGATGCTGTGGTTTGGATTAGAGCATGTACTGGTTTTGGCTGGGGTAGAGTTGATTATCTTCACAGTGGCTGGTATGGGGCTATATTTTGGATTTATGCTGAACACGGTGTTGATAATACAGAGATGTTTTTGTTACTGCTGAGCAGTGCTTGCACAGAGACAAGGCCTTTTCTGCTTCTTGTACTGCCACATCGGCAAGGAAGTTGGGGGTGCATAGGGGCTGGGAGGAGACACAGCCAGGACAGGTGACCCCAACTGACCCAAGGGATATTCCATACCATATGACACCATGCTCAACATAAACTGGGGGGAAAAAGGGAGAGTGTTTGGAGTGATGGTTTGTCTTCCCAAGTAACCGTTATATGTGATGGGACTCTGATCTCCTGGGGATGGCTGAACACCTGCCTGCTCATGGGAAGCAGTGAATTAATTCCTTGTTTTGCTTTGCTTGTGTGTGTGTCTTTTGCTTTCCCTATTAAACTGTTTTTATCTCAACCCATGAATTCTCTGACTTTTACCCTTTGGATTCTCTCCCTGATCCTACTGGTGGGAGCATGAGCAAGCAGCTGCATGGTGCTTGGTTGCTGGCTGAAGTTAAACCACGACAGAGCATTTTTGCAGAACAGCTCTAAGCAAAATTCTTTGGTAGCTTGGTCACACTGAAATAGAGAGTAGGATATGTTAAGCCATTTCCAGTGCACATAGCAAGCATTTTTCACCTGAGGATCAATAAATACATAAAAACCCTAATGTATACAATCTAGAGTCCTTAGTAAGTTGACAATTTAAAAAAAAAAAAGTAAGGATAAAGTGAATTCTTTCTGACTTCAAATGATCTGCAGTGCTGAAAGGAGGATCTGAGAGTCCAGATCACCCTGGTGAGCCACATAAAACACAAGTGAAATACTCCTGCATCACCAAATTATTGAGATGGGTCATTTCAAGCACTATTCATCCATTTCTAGCACTATTTATAGTCTCTTCATTCTATTAGATTTCTAGCTTAGTGGTGTTCCTTTTAACAGCAATGTTAATGTATTTCCTTTCCACACATAAATGTCTGGAGAAAGACATAAGAAAAAGTAACCCCTTAGGGTTAACATATATCCCTCTCTGCATAGCAGAGGCAAGGCAACAGAAACAGAGCCACTGACTGTAAGTATTATGGTTATCAGTTTAGTTGCTGTCCAAATCAGCTGATCAGATGCCAAGTTACTGCTAAATGTCCCTTTCTACTTGCTGCCTATTGTATTTTCCTCCAACACTGCTTTTGTATCCCAGTGGTTCAAAGGGTAGGAAACCAGCAGGCACAGCAGGGGGAAGCACATTGCACAGCACAGCCCCGTGGCTTTCCTGTACTTTTGGTTTTCCTCAGCACCATAAAGACTTGGCAAGTGCAGATACTGAAGTTTCAGTCTGGGCCTCCAATGTGCTGTCAAGTGTGTTAAAGAACACAGTAAAATCTACATAAGCTCAGTAGTTTACTTTATAGGATATGAAGAGGTAAGCATAATGTTACTGAAAGAAGGATTCAGTCCTTGGGCAATTCTCACATTACAAAAGGTTTGTCTCTGTGCTTTAAGCTGTTGAGGATATTTTGTCTGTTTTCCTTTTAAATTAAGCAATCCTGGCTATGGTTTCAGCAAGACTTTTACTTGGTCTTACTTGCCTTGGTACTGCTGCAAGAAAATGCACACAGCCTGAACATAAACAGATGCAGGGCATTTCTCTGAAAGTATTATTAAAAATAAATTCATCTTTTAAACCATTCTGAGAACATGTGTTTTGTGTTGCTGGGAACCGTTTAAAGGATTTTAAGACCTGTTTGGATGGTAAACACAGAACACAACAGCGATTTTTGAAATAGTTTATCCCCCTCTAAGCGAATAATAAAGTTCCAATGTGGACAGCCTCACCAGAAAATGGTATTATTTATACTGTATACAAAACAGATCAAACCTTCATAACTTGCTTGCATGTGTTGCCATTTTAGCAAAGAACAATCATGGGTGCAGATAGGGAATTACCAACATCAGTTCTAACAATGTTTAAATCATATACACAAGCAATAGAAGACATCAGATTCTGAAGATGTGAGGATTGCTTTCAAATGTAGTAATACAATTAGTTAAGTGTGAAGTGGAAAGTAATAAAAACCAGCAGAACCTCAGTCTCCCAGTCTTGAAAAGCCAACCAGAAACCCCAGTTTCTAAGCTAGGGTTTCTAGCCAGTTTTTGTTTTTTTGGGAAGAAACCGTACCCCACTACAAAGTGTAATAAAAAAGCAGAACTTCAGTGGAAATTATTGGAGTTTTCTCTCAATATAAGGTGCTGTTTTAATCTTTATTCCTTTTTATTTTACATGTTATATGTATTATATTAAAACTTTTTGAAAATATCTAGCCAAGATTCTTAAACAGTATGCTTCTTTGTCAGATGTGATCTATTATGAAGCAAGTGGGAGAAATATGACAAAAGGGATTTTTTTGATACACATGCCTAATCCACCAGCTGTATGCATGCATCAGGCCATGACAGCAGGCTACAGATTTTATGCATTACCTTCTATTATAAATACTTACAGCATGCTTGTTATTTCAAATCAAATGGTTAAACAAGCACTGTTGTTTCCAACACTACTTCAAAAAAAATATCATAGCTAAATAGAGTTTCCCTGGCAATGAAGTTATATGATATTTTATTTTGCCAAACAAAACCCGGTCATTCTAATGTGCACCCTATTAACCATATAAGAGCAGGAATAGAGAGGCAACACAAGGTAGCAGAGATATTTTGTGCAAAGAGGCAGTTGTGGCAAACAGGTCCAACTAAACAAAGCAGTTAGTGTGGTTAGAAATGTGAAGATTTTCAGGCTGGAAGTACATGCAAGTTTTAGTGGATCAATATTGACTTCAGAAAAAAAAAGAAATGGGTAAGTGATTTAGTGATTACCGATACGGTTCAGTTTTTGTCTTTCTGCTTTCCTTCTCTTTCTTGGTCAAGGGAACCCTCTTCCATAGCATACTCCAATCCCACGCTCCTCTAGCAAACCCATCTTCGTCACCACCCCCTTGGGGCACAATCTTATAAGTGTTGCCATCTATGACATCTATAAGCGGCACAGTGCATGTGGTTCTGCAGGGTGGCGGGTGGTGGCAGGGAAGATGCAGGTATGTGCAAGGACCCGCACGGCACACGTGCACCGACCGTAGTTCATGGGGAAACAGGGGTGGAGGGAAAAACGAAAGGGTTTAGAAAATTATTCATAATGATTCACAGTATGTAAACAGCTCTCTTTACCGATAAGGCTCAGTTTTATGCTTTCGTTTGGACTTTTCCTTGTGGTTTAACGGAATTCGTTTCCATAGCAAACTCCAGTCCCAGGCCCCTCTGGCAAAACCATCTTCATCCCCACCTTGTTGTGGCTCAATGGAATAATCATTCCCATCTATGTAATCTATTAGAGGTACAGTACATGTAGTTCTGAAACATTTATAGAAGGGAAAGAAAGAGCAAAATACAATTTCAGAAGAGCAATCTCTCTAATCTGAAATTTACACCATTAAACAAACTTATAGAGCAGTGTATATAAAAAGTCACTTGTAAACATATTAAAAAAATGAAGCATCATTAGAAAAAAAAGATATAGTTTTTTCTTTATGCTGGATTAAGAGGTTCTGAAAACAAAAAAAGGTCTGAGATGCAAATATATCGATTTGTTTATCAGTACTTTTTCTGTTATGTGTACTTCTTGACATTGGTGTTCTAATAAAGCACTGCTGGAGTCAACAGAGGAGTCCTCAGAGGGCTAGGGTCCTCATAGTATTATTATTTCCTGCAATTTCTATTCATATTAGATCTTAGCTGTCAACAAGTAGGATAAATTCTTGGCTTTTACTAGCGTTAACACAGATATTCATCATTCTGTCCTATACAACTGCCCTGAAAATACAGCCTCTCAGGATAAAAAAACATCACTAGTGCTCTCCTAGCAGCAGTCTTCAGTAGAATTTTTACTGTTTGATTTGCAATACAATCCTCATTGTGATT
This sequence comes from Corapipo altera, assembly GCF_003945725.1. Lineage (NCBI taxonomy): Eukaryota > Metazoa > Chordata > Aves > Passeriformes > Pipridae > Corapipo > Corapipo altera. The sequence goes on from NW_020884876.1 coordinate 12,216,398, forward strand.
GATCATATATGATATTCACCAAGGAAAAGACGTTATCTCCCCACATTTTCTAAATGAGTTTCCTAGTGACCAAACTTGAAGCACTTCCATGTTTTTAAGTGAAATCTTATGAGAGAAAAGAGTGGTGGAAAAAGAAATGTTAACACCATGCTCCTCTTTGAGGCAGCAGCAGCAGCAGCAGCAGCATGCTGCACCCAAGGCTTGGAAGAAGGCTGCCAAGCAGTGCCCTCTGGCACCATGTGTAACCTCCACCTCCGTGGGCAATGCTGGAGAATGCCTCTAAAGCTGCCTGATCTCACCAGCCTTTCTTGTGTCAAACAGTAACACACTCAATGGAAGCCCACAAGCATTTCCATCTTCTCTCTAGTGTCTTGACCCAAATATAGTCTTGAAGTTGAGTTACAGCCTTTAAAACACACAAAACCCAATTCTTCAAGTGAATTCTGGAAGCACAACAGGTTAACAAATAGTTTTTAGGATTAAGCAGCTATTTCATGGTATTAAAGAGTTTAAACATGGTTTCCTAAACACATATACCCTTGACTACACAAGCTAAGACTGTGGTGGCACACAGCAACAACATCATTTTAACAGTTGGAAGAAATGAAACCCCCAGACATCTCTCTCTTCTGTCACCGCTCACAGATCTCCCTCTCACAATGCAGGCACTTCAACCAGAAACTCCTAGCAAGTGCCTGGGCTTGTGGTAGAGACAGGCTCAAGCTCTGACCTCGCTTTGCTACAAACAACACTCCAAAGTACTTCAGAGTGAACAAATAAGGCCATATATCAAGACCAAAGATGAGAAAGTTATAAAACTCTTGAGATCACAGAGGCTTTAAATCCCCATTAAATCAAAACATTTATTGCTACTTTTCCTCTACCAAAAATCAGGTTTTTGTTTAGTTATTTTGTTTAGTCAGGCTCCTTATTCAGCTATAACAGAACATTTTATAACGGTGCCTCAGATCGTTGTAAAAAACAAGAGTTGTCTTACACGTAATCTACACTATGCAAAATATTCAGTATGCCTATTAAAACAAACTATCTAGAGATTAACTTGCCCGACTATTTTCCTTCCTCCTTATGTATCTTTTATGCTGTGGGATAATGTAATCATCATACAGAAAATATTTATATAGTTTGATATAGATATAAAACATATTGACTATAGTTTAAAAAGTGAAGATTGTTACTGTGCCTTTTTTTCCCTAAAAGGTCAGACACTGGAAATAATGGTAGAACATTACCTGTCCTTAGATATAGGAGCTATAAGTGGTGCATACCAATTAATTCCCACCTCACAATGGGCATCAAGGTAAACCAAAACCTTCAAAAGAAAAAAAAAAATATTTCTGTATACAAGATTGCAGTGATTTAATTATGCTTACTTACATTGAGATACAGACATATAAACATGAAAATGAAGATTGAGTAAAACTGATCTATTATTAAAACAGTATCAATAATATAATAATATAGTACTACATTTCCACATATCTATTGGAACGACCAAAACCTCTCCCCCCAAAAAAGATAAAAAAGACAAACTTGTGTGTGAACTGGCTCCTACCTGCCCAAGTTTAGCCTTCTGGGCTCCAATACTTCTAGCTTGGATCAAACCTTCTCTCCTCTCATTTCGAAATACCTTTACAAGGCCATTCCACTGCTTAATATAGTCATCCAGCCTCTCCTGTAAGTGAGCTATCAAATAACAAAGAAAAAAATTATTTTGGTGAGTTTTAATAATAAACAGTTTTGTACTTTTAATACAACCCCAAAATATCTACAGACCTTTACAAGAACCTTTATTTCAACCACTCACAAACACTAAAACTGAGGAGATCAAGACTTTTGACCTCATGGCACAGAGGTTTATCTCTAGCACATCGGAAGAAAAAGCATCTGAAGTAGTTGGTCACACCACAGGGAGCTGGGTCGACAATTCCCAATCACTTCAGTATATGACATAGTAGCTCACAGGTTTTCATCTATATTCCAAGTGGGCAGAGAAGTTTCTACATTTTAGCACACAGACTTTGCTCATCAGATAATGTCACATGTACAGTTGAAGGCACCACTTCTCAGTTAAACTTTTCCTTCACTTTCTGCCTCATAAAATTTTGTGTCAGTCTATTAAATCTAGAAACCTGAGGCAGGAACCCACCATGCTCAGATTATTGCCCTTCCTCATACAGACCTGTTCCCTCCTGGGGAGGTCTTCCGCTAGTCTTCTAATGAAATTAATAAGAATAATTGGAGGGTCAGAAGTGGAAATGGGACCTTTGTCAGTAAAGGGATAAGTAACCACATAATGATCAAGATGAGCTATGCTTAAATGGCTTCGGATTTGTATTTGCATATTGGTCTTTGCCAGACTACTCTGGAAACCACATTCCTATCACACAATGTGAAAAAAGGATCCTAGTGTTGCCCAGATGATTCTGTTGAGAAAACTCATGAAGGCAGCAGGGCTGATAATCAAGCACCTCCTGTTTGAGGCTATGCTGATTTAGCTACTGGTGTTCATTTAAAATCTATTTTTGTTCAAAATTTTTGTTTCAAGGCTCAAAAGAATTGCCTACAGCTTCAGTTTCTCTCAGTCAGTAAACAAAATAAGCCACTTTAGCTACAGCTGAGGCATCCATGCACTGGTTTGCATCAGCTTCAAGTGGCTGATAGATGCCTGTGCTGATCTAATCAGGAGAGGGGACATGTGGAGGTGGAAGAAGAAGGATGTCCCTTTCAACTGCAACAGGCCATCAGGTTACTTCAATAGCAACATTTCTTGCAAACTGAATGAAAACGATGAAGTCCAGAGACTTCTGCAACTTAGTTTCAGTGTATTTTATATTTTATTCTAGTTTATATTTTATATTTATATTTTATTCTAGTTTAAACAAAAGGTACATATAATTGTAGTGGAAATGGTGGGTTTTTTTAAGTAAAGCTTCCAAAATTGAAAATTCAGCAATTTTATCAAAGAACAATCTTCTGAAATCACTATCTTTTGATACGCTTATTATCCTTCCTCTCCATCTTTATAAAAGAATAAGTTTTCTCAACTGAGTTTTATGTATTCTCTTCCCACACACATTTACAATACTTTTGTAAATCCTGGTGCATTAGGAAAACCTCAAGGATACACAAATGTCAAACTATAGAAAGAACAATTTTATCACATATGCTGAATAGAATAACATACCATGTAATAAATAGAGAATATATGATATGATAGCTGTGATATAAATTTTTATAGGATAAAATCAATAGAGTTTTGAGGTCATACTGAAGTGGTACGAAGAGAATCTTTATACCACACCATTATTTATGCTGCAAATTCCAAGTATGTGTTACAGAAGGACTGTCAGGAATGTTTTAAAGATTTAAAACCTTAAGTTATTTCCAGCTCTCCTGCCTATGAAGCCAAATGTTTTAGTTATCAAATGTTCAACTATGTTAGGCTCACAGGGAGCTGTAAAAACCTGTCATATTGATTGTGTAAAGCTTTTCTACAGTACAAGCCTCAGGACTGTGCAGTCCATTATCTGAAACCATGCCAGGGTTAGCAGCAAGTGCTATTTCCCATAGGAAACCTGAATTTTTCCTCCTTCCCATACTACAAAGCCTGCATGACAGCAGTGTATAAAATCCCAATACTTTTAAAGATAAAAATACTGTTTAGCCAGCATTAAATTTTGTTCACCTAGAATATGTATTTATGACATCTGTCAACAGCCTTACAGAAATCTGTTTTTTGTTCAAAAATGTATATTTTATCTTTCAAAATATTATAACCACCAATCTGGCCTTCCCCTGTTTGAGTTCCTCTCTCACGTTTGACCGCATGATTAAAGCATGAATCAGTGTCTTTTAAAAACACATAGTTTCTCCAAAGGATCTTAGGCATTGCAGATTAGAAGCGGGGAGGAGGAGGAGGAAAGCAGGTTTTTTCCCCGTGACTCATGGACATTAGTTTGAGAACTAGAAAAATGGTATCAGAAGTCCTCCCTAAAGCAGCTGCCTTTGACTACCCTGAACTGTAATACAACTAATGTGGGGCTGTCAGCTCTAACACAAACACTGATCAGTGCTTCAGTTTCCCCATGGCAAGCACCATTAAACAGGTTAATAAAAATACTGTTACCTGTCTACTCTCATTACTTCCCTTCTGGTTATCTCACAGGATGTTGCATCAGTGGGAAATACAGATAGCAATAAAGAAAAAATAAGTAAACACAAAAGGTAGACAAAGCCTTTAAATGCTATTAGGAACACTGGTACTGACCTCACAGTCACTCTTTACAGATGCACAGACTACAAAAGCTGCACCAGCTGAGATATTGACCTCTATGCTCCAGAAAGAAAGCAAGCTGGTACCCAAATAGGTAAAAAGTGGTTGAAGACATAATACACAACCGTAATTGTAGGGAGCCTTAGAAAATACTGTTTTATGAATTCTCTTTGCCCTTCCATAACAGCTGTTTCCTTCACACAGCTAACACTCACAGAACAACAAACTGTTTCTATGAAGAAACACAAGAAAAACTGGGAAAAAAACCCCATGTGCAACAGTGTGGCCTCACTGACACTGCTGCAACACTTCTGACTCTAATACAGAGGTCTCCATTGAAAATGGAGATAGCATCATTTACTTAGCTAGGTATCATCTTCTTGTTACTGTTCCCTTTGTGCTCTGACAAAGGAAAAAACGCCAGAGTAGAATTCAGCACATATCTCTGCACAGTTCTCCACAGTCAAATCCCACTGTTTGCAGAAGAGATTAAGGAAAAAGTGTCATTCAGCAAAAAGACTGCTCCCAACTGATTTTATACAAAGAATTATAATGCAAAGAACATTTTCCAAGCATTGTAACTGTTCCTCCCTGTAAGGCATAACATATATAAGCTTCTATGCAGCTGCAACTCCCTTCTGATGAAAGAGGATTTCTCAAAAGGAAGAACAGGTAGGGGTTTTTATGAGACAGTCTTTAGAAGTGTTTGCAACCACTATGTTCCATTTTAATTTTATATTGCTGGAGAAGGCAGCAGCTAAGAAATAAGGACAGTCACACTGAGTGTGAGCAAACATCTACCCAGTCCAACACTGGGCTCCAAGAGCATAAGATGGTCTTTGCTGAGTGGAAAGGCAGATATGAAGTGTGCAGCCTGAAAGTAGGTGGGGAAAGAGAAAATCTTGTATCTGTGCTATCAGCATGGCTTTTCTTCTGGCTGGAAAAGCAAAAAGCTGCCAGCAGCTCTGCTGTGATTAAGAAAGTTTGTGTTTTACAGTTCTCCTAACAACTGGAGATGTCTTCAGGCAGCTTGGCATGCTTTGCAGCCCATACTAGTTCATCCTTCTCTCTGGGGAGAAAGAAGTGGAGTGAGATTCTACCCTCTTGGCCATTTTTCATCTAGAACACAATTTGAATTATTGAAATTAAGTTAATTATATTTACCAAGTAGTAGCCTAAAGCAGTTTGAAGAATTATTATAGTTAAATAGTGCAGTTGCAGCAAGGTGTTCAGAGCAATTCCAGCCTGTGCTTGTCTTCCAGTCACTCATACCTGGGAAAACTGCACCTTGAGCTTTCTGTATTGAATTTTCTGATTCAAGAAAGTTACTTGGGAAATTGAAGTGTGGCAAATATAGAGGCAAAGGTCTACTGGATGTTAGGTCCAGGCTAGCTATATCTGCTAACCATTCATTCGTGAGCAGAAAGCTAGAAAGTTCTATATTTCAAAATAAATTCTTAAAAAATACTGCTTTTATTTAACAAACATCATCTATTGGAAAACTAGTATGAGTTGTTATGCCAGACAAACTCATTCCATGAACTACATATACATTGCAGAGTCAGCTACAACTCACGTGAAACCCAAATACTGAGCCCTATCATTAGTAAAAAATCTGTTAAGTTTTCTAGAGACAGTCAGTGTCATAGTTACTTTATACAGCTCAGTCCTTGAATAGCTCTGAAGGAAAGCTGTGATACCAGCTGAAAAGCAAAACACAGTATATGTCTGCTGACTGAATTATTAAAATTATATTCCTTACGAGAGAAGATGTTTTTATTTTATAGCATGTGCATATATCTAAGCCAAATTCTCAACAGTTGTTACAGGATACAAGAGACTATAATTTAGCATTCAGAATCTTTATTAGACTAAGCTAAACACAGTCAAGTTTACAATACAGGGAACGTTTCCTCTCCTGTTAAAACAAACAGAAAATGATATCTACCTATCTACAGGTACAATGTGAGAATTGACACAAAATAACTATTTTTAATAGTGACTTATACTCAAAAAAAGGTAAACTCAGCTATGTGATGAGTTCAGTTTTAAAATTTATAGTGGATATACCCACAGAAAACAACTCCCACAAGGCTGGAACTGGGAGAAGCCCAGATCACTTAATAAAAACAAGAGTTTCAGAACAGTCATCTGTTTTCTATGCCGCTGCACAATTCAGCTATTATAAAAACAAAGAGGAGGGTATCCTGTGCTGCTGACCAAACTTGCCTGTGCTCCTAAAGTCATCATCATTGTCTAGAAGAGACTGTTACTCCACACATTCAAAATTATGATTTTATTTATGGGTCTACCCTTTTTCTCTTTGACTTCTATTCAAGAATTATGCTGCAATAAAATCCTACAGACTGTGCAGCTCTGATGCACTCTTTTTGAAATTTGTTTAAAGTTTAAAATCAGTCAGATTTCCTCTATATCAGTCAACTTATATCTCTAGGATACCATTTTCAGTTCTTCTCTGTATTCAGCCTTGAGTTGCATTAACACTGAAGTTATCACCATTAAAGGAAAAAAAAATCAGTTTACATTTATATTTATACAAATCACATATAAGTACCTGCATCCTGACTATAAAACCAAGACTAGAATGTAAATCACAAAGGATGAAGAAAATCTCTGGACTTTTGTTGATATGTAGGACTCAAAGAAAGGCAGAAATTAAAACATACTTAAGTTCTTATAAGTTCCTTTCCTAAATATAATGTTTAATTTAAAAAGGATGTCAGAATCTAAAAGCATATTGAAAATGAATCAGATAATTTGATATCCTTAGATACCTTTTAATTACAGTTAAAAACAAAGCAAAAAAGAGACATCTAAATTCCTATATGGAATAAAGAAAGCCTTAGTTATTCCTAATAGGCTTAGCTCAAATGCCTTTGATACTGTTCAAACTACTTGCTTTCACAAGAGCTATGAGGGGTACCAGGTATCCCAGCTTTCTTCTATATACTACTCAACAACTGTGGCAGAGAACTTGCTACAAATCCTGTATTTCAAACAATGAATACAAAGGATTGCCACCTTTACAAGAGCAGTTCATTGGAAGAGCTTTCCCTTCACTGAAAACTCAAAGGACTGTGAAGAAGCAACCTACTTTCCTTCCAGAGTCAACATGGCAGGCAATAAATCAAAAGAAAACTATTTTAAGAAAATAAAAGTTTCCTTTTCTACAAGTAGTGTGTTAATATTCTAAATATACCTTTGTTGCTAAAATCATCAATCAGCACAATTTCTGCCAAGTATTTCCTTGGTGTTCTCTTAATGACACTGTGGACTGTCCTCATGAGCGTGGACCATCCTTCATTATGGAAGACAATGACAACGCTGGAGGTGAGCAGGTTATCGTCATAGTGCCAGTATTTGCATCTGTAAAAAGATTTGATTTTATTAGTTTTCACAATGTGATTACAGAACTGCTTAACAACACCTTTGTGCAAATGACATCTTCAGTCATGGCTATCCTTCAAATTTAAGAGGAAGAGGATTTAAGAGGTAATACAGCTTAAGTGCATTACAGAGGTATGAGGCCCAAAGAGCAACTTCCTTCCCACCTAGAGCCTTTTTTCCTCCTGAAAGAGGTGCGATGCAGCTGGTAAACGATGACTTCTGCCTCAACATTTACATGTTTCCTCCTGTGTAGGTGGCTGGTATTGCACAGACCCCACCAAGAGACCCCTGTCACCACCACCACCACTTTGCTGCTTGTGCAGCCAGTAAAGAACAGTGGAAGAAAAGACCCAGACTGCAGCTGTGATGAGTGTCCTCTTCAAAACATCACACTTCAGGATGGGCTGCATATTTGGCTCACCAACTGCATCATGTACACAATAAGGAAGTGCTGTTTCTTCCTAAGGTTCTTAAAATCATATTTACCCAGTAGAAAGACTCTATAAAATATTTCTGTTTGCTTTATACAGTCCACATGCAGAAACTAAATAATTAGCAAAGTTACATCGTTGTGGCAAGGCAAAACTCATTAATTTCTGCTCTTTCACAATAAAATAAATTTAAACATAGTAAGTAAACTTGCTAGAAGTACAGCAGCAGCACATGAAAAGCTCATGTCATCTGCTCTGCATAAAACTATTTCCTTTTGCAAAAACCATCAGAAAAGCATAGTTACTCATGGGAAACATGTAATCCCATGGCAGAGAAAATGTGATTTTTACTATTCATTATCCATGGTTAAACTTTTAACTTTAACTATAAAAAAACCCCAACCTTACAAAATCCATTCAGCCCTCCATTCCCTTACTCAAAATGCTAAGTCATGTGTTTCACCATATGCAGGAAGTTAACAGCTTTGGCTAAATTTTTGCAATCATACATTTCTCTTTTAAACAAAATACAAACAAAAATTAAAAAAAAAAAAGACTGCCAAACACAAGTTTCAAATCTGGTCCAATTTCAGTGGGCTCCTTTCTTGAAAGATATGAAAACACATGGATAAAAAACACACAAGACAAGAGAGAAGAAACCAGACAAAAATACTGCAGAAAACTCAAAGGAATAAAGTGAGAAACTGAACACTGAAGTGCTGCCAAATTTTAGAAAAAGACAAGAATTCATAAATCATTTGAAAGTGTAATGTCTAAATAAAATTTGACAAAAACACTATCACAATAACAAAGAACACACATTTTGATCAAAGTTAACAGTTTCTAACTCTACAAATGCATTAAATGGGAATTCAAGCAACAGGTTCAATTCAGTATGCGTCTGGCTATAATATACATCTTTCTAGTAGCCAACATGACAGATCACAATTGCATCAAGACTACCCAATGTCAGAAAGAGTGACATAGGAAACGTAACTATTGCCTATGTTCATCTCTATTAAACTTTTTCAATTGAAGTATCTGTATCAATGGGTTCTAGCTTGGTGTGCCATGAAACTGTATTCATTTAAAACATTTTGCATTTCTATTTCTCTGTGGACCTGGACTAGGGTATTTTTTCCTGAGGGGTTAAAAATTTTTTAGAAAACAAGCAATATGAGTATTTCAGTCCACATTTTCTGATACCTATTAATCACATTTATAAACAATGGATTTAATTTGCAACTATAATGTTCATTTCCCCAACTGCATCCCAAAGTAAGACTGTTCACAGTCTCCCTAATTACAATCAGTCCATGTATTTCCTTAACTGGAAGCTTCCCCAGCTGATCACTAGCCTCTTTTCCAACTATAATAATTCAATTCCTATCACCAAACACACAGATATAGCACTTTTGATTTCAATGAGCAAAATCCTTCCTTTTTTCATCTTTCAGCAAGTAAAGTCTTTAACAGAGAAAGTCTGACTTTTCAAAGACATCTATCATGTATTAAGAAATTAATAGTGACAGATAAAAACTTTTAAACTTACAGATGCACAAACTTCCATAGTTATAGTTCTCTATATACAATAAGAAGCTTAAGTGCACAGAAACATTCCTGTGTTTGAAAAGAATGGCCTTAATCATCAGAAATCCCCAGAGTTTTTGAAACTACTTCAGTTACACATGGAAAGAACTCAACAGATCTACAGGTATTTAAAGAGTGTGTCTTTGGTGAAGAAGGACACATTTCACTTATTGTCAGGGAACAGCATAAATATTTATTTCTCACCTCACAGAAAATGAAAGACATTTGGTAGAAACATGCTATTAATTTTGGTCCTGTGGGAAAAGAAAATTACAGAATCAAAACAAACTACAACAAAATGGTATCTAATAAGGTATTTCTTTTCTTAGGTGAGCTGTAAGCAACGTCTGAAATAGCACGATCACTAAAAGTACAACTTACTGACTAAAGTCCTCCAGCTCAATTGTTTTTACACCTGAAGTAGATGCAGCTAATCATAGTTACAAATTACCAACATACAAGTGCTAGACTGGCTGTTTAAAAGGTTCAGGCCACAGATGCCTTCCTTACACAGATCATTCTCAAAGATTCCAGCTGATTACAGAACGCAGTGCTACCATTTGTAGCACAAGCATTTAAACTGTCAACAACTTAGTTAGCCATTTGCAGAGATAAAATTGATATCCTACCTAGGTGTGTTAAGTGGGGTGTGTAAAAGGAATATTTAATATGTTTAATAACAGATTTATAACAGAACTGTGTTGCTTTACGCATATATATTAATTTTGGTGATACCGTTATGTTAAAATAGAGGAAAGCGAGGTGTCATACATTCAAAAAAACAGCATAGCAGCTGAATGTTGTTCAAGAGTTCTGTTTAAGAGGTAGTAGAATAGCACCTTTTGCCTCAAAGGAGAAGGCAGTATGTGATGCACTGTGCCCCTGACCTGCACCTTCAGCAGTTTAGCCAGGAAACTGTTTTGCTCTCCAAATAAAAAGACCACAGTTGCAGACTGCCTTCAAGGGCAAAAGCAAAGCAAACACTGAAAAAGAACTCAAATCTTTTGGTTGCTTATTTCTTCCACTTCCTGCAGTATAGGTTAGTCATATTTAGCAACAAAATGGTGAAGAGCATAAGAATGAATGACAGTATGTAGCTTTATGTAATTTTAAAAAGCTGAACCAAGTACAAACTCCTGAATTTAACAATACATCTGTGAGCAATTTATAACACTTAAGTAATTTTTGATCTGTATTTAATAAATTTTTAAAACATAAACCCAAAGGTCTAGAAAGGCTTTTTGCTATACATCTGACTTAATCTCTTCAAATCTGTCAACACGCTTTACTTTTTAAAGTTGAAAAATCATGTGTTGCTAAATGTGCCATTTGCAAGCAGTGAAGCACTAAATTTATATCTCTAGTAAGACCATGCTTTTAGTTTTTTTCCAGAGACTTTATTTCACTCATTAGACAGTCCATAGTTTGAATCATCAAGCCCATAAGCTCTGATAGACTGCAGTAACTCCTATGCACAATCTTCTCTCTCATCTTACACTGAAAACTAGAGGTTTGAAATATAGTAGTTGTTTCAGATATGTGCAATTAATACATTTTTTAATCTCTGTGGTAATTTTTTCCCAATAAATGTGATGGTTGCTCAGGGATCTGAGCAACAAAAGTCAGGAGCCTCAGCTCTCATTTCCTTCACGTCTACAGGGAAGGAAGCAGGGAAGAGCCTTTCCTCAGTGGAGCAGCACTGACATCCAGTGGTGGGCAAACCACATACCAAGAAATCATAAATGCATTTTCCTTGTGTTTGGTGCTAAATTTTAGAGTACTGTTTTCCCTCCAGGTTTTAGGCACCAAAAAAAGGAAAATAATATGCCTGAATTTCCAGGAACTTGCTTTAGTTTTAAAAGAGAGGGTCAATGTTCAGGCAAAAGCTGCAAGCTATTGAAAACTAGCATGAGCAGATTCAAAGTATAAAAGGGTCTATGACAAAGAGGATTTAAATATGTTTCAGCCTCTAGCTTCATCCGCTGGGTGCAGTCCTGCCCACATACCAGCACAGTGCCCATTCAGGTGTAGCCTGCAGGCCAGCTGTGGCAATACACCATGCACCAAGCTAGTTAACAAAGTCACTTAAAAAAATATTTTGAATTCTTATTGGTATAGCTGAGAGGACGGCACATTGCAGCAGATTTGCAGGAATAACAGGGTAGCATCCTCAAGCAAGTTTTGCCTTTAGATAGGTCACATCACTTTTCCTGAATCCTGTAAAGAGTTACTGTATGGGCAAGAGTAACAGGCGTGCACAGATCTGTGAAGGGCTGGCAACACCTTATCTGGGCAGTGCTGCAGGGAAGAAAGAGCAGCTCTGTTTCCCCTTTCCTTGAGGTACTCATGAGTGAAAGGAAACAACACCTTTGGATCAGTCCATGAATAAAAACTTAGCATTCCCAAATCAGCACCAGCATTATTGAGCAAAACCAGAAGTGACTCATCACTGGAGCAAGACGAAACCTTTCAAAAGGCACAGTAGTGATCTAACTGAGGAACAGGGTGAGTAATGTTTCTTCTGACTATTAGCCTGCATACTTGGAATGTGAATTAGTTCTACTCCCTCTCCACCCCCCCAAGAGGAATAGCACTGTGGGAGCCTGTGTCATGTCAGGATCCATTTATCCCTCAGTCATAAAGCTGTGCACCAGCCACATCAGAAAGGAGCTCTTTTATGGGGGATCCCTCTGGACAACAAGCTGGGCACCTGGGCTAAAGTGCTCCTTGGCTTGAGGAAATTTCTGCTCTTACAGTTTTGGACTCTGTTCATTGGCTTGCTCTTACAGATGTCCTGGGGCCCCACAGTCGTGATCATGGGTACATGGTCCAAGGATGGGATGACCGTACAGACTCCCTGTTAGTAACTGCTGAAGATGCAGACACAGACTCGAATTTTCTCAGGCTAAAAAGAGCCAAGACTGGAGTCTCCTTCTCCTGGAAGAGTAATCCAGCCACCAAACAAAAATGTGAGAACTGAAAAAGGATTGCACCTCGACAGAAAGATACTTAAGAGGGCAATTTAGGACCTTGAGCCAACAGAAGTGCTTCTCATGTCATCCTGAATCTCTAACTCACCCAGCATACCAGCATCTAAGCTCTAGAAAAAGTAAGAGGTCTTACGGCTGCATATTGTGACACTCTTATTTGATATTAGTTTCCCCAGGTCAACTATCTTGCACCTACATTTACCAAGGACACATCAGTACCCTCTGGATTTTAAGCACTGTACTTGTATGCTCAGACCAAAATGTAGCAGCACTGATTCCTCTAAGAGAGAAGGCAGCTGCCATCGCATTCCTGTAAGCACTCTAACAGCCAGCTCCCAAGAAGTTCCTAACAAGCTAATCAGCTGTTGCAAGATGAGGGACCTGAACCAGTACAAAGCTGAAGGTCTCAATTTAGTATTTATCCTGAAACCGAAACTGACGGTTAAACAAAAACTAGAATCTCTCTTCTCCATTAATATAAAATTGTTCATAAATTGTATTTTGAATTTTATTTCATGTTTAAAGTGGTATGAAGCTCACAGTTGTATTATCATCTATTATAATAGCTTTATAGTGCATGCATTTTTCTCATTATTTGAGAGGGTCCAGCACTAGCAAAGCCCAGAAATAAGTTAGGAGCTCTATTTTCATTTGTACCTTTCTTTTCCAGTAAGTCCTGTTCTTTTGTTACAAGGAGACAGTCCTTCAGATGATAGCATGGTGTTTACAAACTTTCAATATTAAATTTAGGGCTGCTCCTTATTTTAAATCATCAATTTATTATGACTACTGCAGTAAATTGAATCTAACCCCTAGGAAAATGGATGAGAATTTTTTTTTTTTTCACAAAACACCATCAACTGTTTGCTCATGTGTATGGCTGACATCAACAAGGTCATAGCTGAGACTGGCTACTAAGTCTAGAGTAGACAGAATAAACAGAAGTAGATTACAAAACTGGGCATTTTTTTTTTTAATATACAATTTAGTAAATCTAATGTTAATACTAGATTTGTTACCTATGAAGCCTTATTTTTTATGCACTATCAACATCAACATAAGATTACAGTAGCTGACTTACAAAACAGGGGTTCTGGAAGAGAAGTGAACAGCCAACCTAAGAAGGACAAATTGATCAGCTAAGTTGTTTTCTTTTTCCCTTTAGCAGACAGCAGGAAAACCTCTATTATACACTACCAAACAGCTTAAACCTACGTTGAAACAGCATTTTCTATTTTTACAGTAGCTACAGGCTTTATCCATTTCCATTCCTGAAGTAATCTGCAAGGCTATGTGACTACATTGTATCATTAATGCCCTTGGGAGAACAAGATACATCTACCATACTTCTGAAAGCATCACAATCCAAATTCAGGGCGAGGTTTGCACAAGGACCCAACACTAGGGATAACAGGAGAATTAAAGGAATAGCCTTTACATTTTTTTTTTAATCACAAGATTCTTGCCCGTATTATCACTTATCCAATTCTGAAAAAGTTGAATCAATAAACATCACAGGGCAGGAAAGCTAGGGCAGCTAGGTAGCTAAAATAAATTGCCTTTCCCAGGGAAGGGGAAGCTCCCATACAGGGAGATGAAGCCAAAGCCCTCTTCTTTCCTGTTTTGGTTTGAAGCGGTGAAGTCCTCCCAGGTCTCTAGGGCTTCTGCAGTCCGGTGTCACATTGTGCATGTCACAGGGAGTAGAGGGGGCAAATGGCTTCCTCAGGACCAGGGCAGGGCAGTGCTGTGGGCCAGCAGCACAAAAGCAGTTTGGATGGGATGCACTACCCTCTCCCCCTTGAGGTGGCGAGCGCTGCATCTTCAGAATTAAGCAGCCACCATATGGCAATTCTTGTTATTTCTCCATTGAGTGAGCACCAGTCGAGGAAGTTATGGCTTGATATATTTGCTTCAAACAGTCCAGGCTGTGCATAACTTTGGGTTTATCAAACATTGACAGGCTTTACCTAATGTAATAGTCAAGCGACTAGAAAGAAGCTTGAGGCAGTGAGCTCAGTCCCACAGAAATACTGTATTTCCACCATGCCTTGCTCATCAGATATTAAGCCTTGAAGTTCCTGCCCATGCTTAGCTGGACTGCATTATAGCTTGTATCAGGCACACACACTTATTTGAATGCTCTAGCAGAGTATGTTCTGGTTAACAGGAGCAAGACAGAGCGTAAGAAGTCTATTTAATTTTAGTCTCACATTCAGATTACAACTCATTTGACAGAATGTTTCCTCCATCTGCCCCAGAATTCCTATGCTGCAAGTCAGCACCTGAAGAGTTACACAAACAGCTGCAGGAAATTGCTCAGACTGCCCCTCCACTGAAGTCAAGGTTTAAGACAGAATTTAAATACACTCCAGGTGCTGTGCTGTACATTTTTTTTGAGTAAGAGGTCATGTTCAGAACTTGGTCATCTCTTTTCAAATGCACACATAAAGAAGTAAGTAAATCCAGCTACAGATAACACACCTGGTGCCTCTGTCAGCTTCTCTGTACTCTTTGGGTGAATTATTTCTCCCTCAAAACTTAACATTTGAAATGCTAGCAGCCAACACTAAAGAGATGAAGGATCCATTTTCTCTGTAGTTTTCACTACTGGGACCTGAAATGTTAACAGAAAATGCTGGGTTTTGCTTTAATGCTCGGAATTCAAATCTTTCCTGACCACAAGGAGATGCTCTCACAATCTGTGGCTAATTACAATTTAAATGCATTCTTTTCCCCTCCAGGACTCTTACCAGCAGTAAAGCAGCTGATAATCTGCAGTGGAAAGCCTTCTTGATTTAGTGTGACCATTATAATTCACCTGATTCTCAATCCCAGCTCTCACTGAGGTGCACAAAGATTTATGTGCACACTATAAAATTAGTTTTCTTCGTTATAGAACAGTTCCAGTGTACTATGTGGCACTTGAATAAAAGATTTTCCCAAGGTACCATGTGAAATGAAACAAAGTCCCTAATGCTCCACTTCCAATGACATAGATATCAAGAATAATTACTGAAATCCTTTTTCTTACAACAGTATAAAATATGTAATTTGGTCAGTGCTACAATTAAAGGAACTAATCACATTCCTGAAGAAAGCAGGCTTTACTCCAGAGTGTTTCTATTCAATCTTCTTAGCTACAACAAGATTGACTGGACAAGTAACTACTCAGTGTAAGAGAACATATTAAATTCATGTTCTTTGCCCAGACTAATAAGACTGTCCATTTCAAATGAGCAGCCAAGACTTATCTGCCTTATTTCATATCCTGAGTAATTAGTTACAACTAAAGATTTTGGTATTTTTTGACTCTAGTCCAATTTTCTACACAATTCAACATTTTTAATAGTACTTGGACCATACAAAGGGTCCAAGCTGTCACCATCAAACTATGATAGGAAAAATATCTTTCCTAACAGCTCTGCCTTACTACCACACAGCTCTGCATGTGTGTATCTTAGTAAAGTTAGAAGTCTTTATTTTTGGCAAGAATTCCCTCCTCTTTTTTTACTAAAAGTAATTGAATAATAAAACAAGCACCCTTCAAACCTACATGTACAATTTTTAAAAACAAGCCAATCCTCATTCACTTTTGTTTTATAAAATGAGATGCAAAAACAATTGTCCAAAAATACAAGCAGCATTGTACTCAAGCAAGGAAGAGTTATTTTTTTCAGGTTTTTCAATAAAAGCTTATTGCCAGTTCTGTTTGAAGTCAAAAGGTGACCCATGGCAACAGATCCAATTATTCAAGTACAAATTTGTATGGCCCAGAGGGTATGCCCTGTAACAGCAATGATGTCCTTAAAAAGGAAAACTCAAACTGGATAATCCACAGAAGGAAAAAACACTTAAAAATATTTATTCTGCCATGATCACACTGACAGATATGTGTGGGTGATACAGTTGAAATTCTGGCTCACACTGGCGAGCAGACAGCAGCTATCTATTGTCATACTGAAAAAAAATCCAGCAAGAGATTAATTTGTCTCATGCCATAAACATTAATGATGTTTCCTCTCCCAGTTAAACTATTCAGGATAAAATTCCTGAGACATTTTTTGAAAGAAGCTGTCAAAAAAAAATAAAATAATCTAGTTTAAATAGAGTAATAAGACTAAAGTCTTCTGGGTCAGTAAGAATAATTTGTAAGTAACTCTTCCATGGGTTGGACAACAACAGCACATCAAGGCTGAGCAAAGCATGTTGAGCTCTGATCCTTTCTTACAGCCAACACCGTTAATTACCCTGGCATGAAATCTGATCAGCACTACAAACATCTCTGGCTTAAGGGCTCTACAGTATTGCAAGTTTGTTAATAGGAAAGATAGGGGGTTTCACAGTGCATCACTTAAAATACACTTTAAGAGAATGCTACTTGACTTCAGTCTCAGTCTACAGTGCACTAAGCACAACCCAAATGCAGCAAAATACAGGAACAGAAATGGCAGATGACGATTTGGAGTGTTCTACTGTGAAAGTAACTTCATAAAGCAAAACCTGCATTGATTCTTAGTTAAAAGTATAAAAAGAGACTACTGCAATAATGCATCATAGATACGTATTTTTTAGAAATACTGAATACAGATTTTTTTTAACAACTCACACTGCTTTGGTCTTGTATAACCAGGTGCAGCTCCAGTGAGCCATACACCAAACAGCCTCTTCTCAGAGCTCTACACATGTAGTCATCAATGGTTTTGTCCATTAGGCAGTTTTATTTCCCTTTTGGTTCTTTCACACATTATTTACGTGTTTCCTAATATCTGTCATAAGAAGTTAATGATTTCAAGTGCTACAACTTCGTCAAAAAGGACTCGGGAATGGCATCTTCCAGGACAACCTCCCCAAAACACAGGAACTGTCCATTGCCACATGCAGTCAGTCAAAGATGCATGGAAGACAACCTACCTGGTTGCACCAAGAACTCCAGAAGGAAGAACAGGGAAGGTAGATGCATGGACTGGCTACCTAGGAGGAGTTCAGAAATATTGCCTGAGCCCATGCAGAGAGAATTAAAGGCAAAGCTTTATGGAGCTGAAATCTATAAGATAGGAAGGGTGATAAGAGCTTGTAGGCTAAAGGAAGACTAAACTGATAAAAGAGATGCAATTTATTGTCAAAGGACACAGAAAAGACTAAGACACTCAACATATAATTTCCTTCAGTCTTTACTTGCAAGGTTTGCTCTCACACCTCCCAGGTCCCCAAGCCAAGGGGCATACTCTGCAGAAGGGAAGAAATATCTACCACAGAGGTGAGTCAGGGACCACTTAAGTGGACATATTACAGCAAATGGGATAAATACAGCACGAGCCCATGGGATTTGGATGGATCACACCAGAGGGCACTGAGGAAGCTTGTGATGTCATTGTGAGGTCACACTCACCAATATTTACAAGGTCCTGGTGCTTAATAGTGGTTCCTGAGGACTGACAAAGACAAATTCTTGCCCACCTTCAAGAACCAGCATCCAGGAAACTATGACCTGGAATTCATTAGCAATGGGTGAAATTTTTGGAACTGATTAACTTTATCCATGAAGGACTGCCTTCTGCTAAAATAAATCAGAATCAGTTCATTGGAGCTTAAATGTGCCAGGGATTGTCTAGCATAAGGACAGAACCACACAGAAGTACTGGCTGCCCAAGAAAGACTCAGACAGCACCTGTGACGGGTATGGAAGAATCAGAGCATCTGACAGGACAGAAGACACAGGTAGGAGACACCTCCTTTTAAAAAAGGAAACTATGAAGAAGGGAAAGACATCTGGTTTTTAATCAAAAAAAACCCCAGATGCTGTTAGCAGTAAGACATACATTCTTTAAATGGACAGGGTGGTGTCCACACTAGGGAAACAGAAACGAGCACTAATTCAGGCCAAGTGCACGTAAATAAGAAGAGATTAAAAAAAAAACAAAACCCACAAAAAACCCCAAACAAAAACCCCAAACCCAAGTTTGAGAAATAGCTTACTGAAGTGTAAAAGCTGCTATTCAAATATCTCTTTCAAACACCAGAAGTAGGATGCTTGCCACAAAGTCTGTTGGGCTGATACATGATCAAAATGAAAAGACACCACTTCAGAAGCAGGAGAGCTAAATTAAGGATTTCCATTGAACTCTCAGCAGTGACCACATAACCAGAGAAGAGATCAAAACTAGGGCAAGTGCACAGTGATACTTTCCACTATATTCCCTATTCCTATCTTCAGCTACCTAAAGCTTAGGGACTTCGTAATTCGGAGATCACAGATAATCTGCCTGATAGCTTCTACTGGAATTCTCTGTTTTCTGCCATTAATAGCCTATTGACTTTTTTTTCACTTAATAAACCCAGTATTTCCCAAAAAATGCAACATAAATAGACAAACAATTGTAGTGTATAACTATTGCTGATTCCAGCCTTGTTATCAAACAAACGGAGGAGGAAAACACAAAACCAATTTTTACCAAAGGGCCCTGGGGAGCTAAAGAATTGCAGACCACTCAATCTGACTTCCGTGTTGAATAGAAGCTAGTAATAAATAACAAAATTAGTAAACCACAGACACAACTTTTGTGGAAAAAAGCCATGCCACAGAAAAAAATTATCATCTTTTGAAGAAATCAAAGATTATGTGAACATGGGTCAGGGTATTAATACAGTAACTGAATTTCTGAAGTATTTGATGAGGTTCTTTGCTTTCTTTACAGGCACAGTTCTTAATCAAATATGGCAGATCTCTTAGATTAATAACTGCTAAAGTCCATTCATTCAATAGACTTATTTTATTCAATTTTTAAGTGAGTTTGTGACTGTAGCAGTATAAATGTCTGTGCTGGCAGCCAAGCAGTCCACCTCCTCTTCCAGGTCATTACTGAACAATAAAAAGTTCTTGGTAGTTGCAATTAAAATGACTATAAACAGCTGCAGAACAATTCAAGAACACTACCAAGGAAATGAGCTGGCAGGAGAGCTCATTGCAAGTGCAATGACTGTATATGAAGTGTTAGGCCACTCAGTGCATATGCTCAGAGACAAACCCTAAACTCTGTATCACCACTGGAAAAAAAAAATTAAAAAAAATCTTGGAGTCAAATGTGGATAGCTCTTTCAGAATTTTAGCTCAGGGGAAATAAAATGGCATGAATAATAAGGAAGGAACATGAAACATTTATATAGTAGCTTCATGGAGATATCTATTGATATTCCCATACTGTGGAGCAGCAGAGTAACAGAAGTACATGACATTATCTGGGAGGAGAGGTTAAAACAAACACCACATTCTGCAGTCACTGACTCAGGATGTCATTAATTTCAGGTGTATATATGCATTTAAAAGACAAGTCTGTGCAGAGAAAGAGGTCTATGAAGCATGATAATCCTGTTGCAATTTTTGGCTCAAGTGTTCCAGCCCACTGATTGCCAGGAATTAAACTTATCCTTTCTTGTATGTTTTCTCACTAGTATATGTTATTGGCCAGAGCTAGAGATAAGGTTGTCAACAAGAACAATCACTAGTTAGACCCAGTATAGATGTATTTTTTAAATTCAATTTTATTTTAAACTTCTCTAGACAAGTGGATCATTATGCAGGATAAACAACTAAGTTCTTGTTATTCCTAGCTACAATTCTCTGAAGTTATCTCTTGAGACTTTTTTTTTTTTGAGAGGACACACCTTGTTACTCCACAGCATCTATCCTCAGACCCAGGTCCATTTTTTATTTCTCTAGTATGGTGTATTTATCTTGGATCCAAAGTAGTCCAGAAGCTTTATCACTCTAGTTTTACTTCGGCTCTACCTCTGTGGAGACTTCTGATTACAAAAAAATAGTCCAGGGAGCAATCAAATTAATATCCTTCTTCCCGAAACCTAACGTTAGTTTTATCACATGTCTGCTAGGAAGCAGGTACAACATGTAAAATCCAATATAAATGACTGCTCTTAAAAGGCTGCCATCTACCAGGAAGATAAAAATAGATCCAAAAAAGGTAAAAATCACCAAGTTTTAAGAAAAAGTTTTCTTCCAGCTACTGTACAGATGTTTTGACAGGGCCTGCTAAGCCCGCTCTACTTCTTTGCAACATTAAATAAGGTGGAAAACAGGTTCACCTAAACCCAGTTTATGTCTTCCCTGGCCCTCCTACAGGGTGCTGAAAAGGCTGCAGTGAGATGAGCCATCTTTGAAAGTTTCTACACTGACTTTTTTATATCCCCATATATTCTTGCTTTTGTTTAACCAAACTTATGACTTTCTGTATGTCAACAGAAGTGCTGGGCTTCAACGTTGAAATATACTGGTTAAAATCCATAAGCCAAGAGTATGTGGTACCAGCGAAACAGAAATATTCTGATGTACCTGACAAAAAATTTCAACACACCATCCAGCATTCCTGTCTACAGCACACAACAAGGGTTAAGGCTTTTTACAGCAGCTGAAACAGCTAAGAATCACCAGCAAAATTCCTACTGAATCAATAAAGGCAGATAGCAAATCATCTTGATAACATGTCAGACTACAAAGTCAAATCTAAACAGAGCAGAATTGAATCCCCCTTTATTGTCATTTCTTCCCTCTTCTCCCTCCAGCAGGGACAAGCCCTAAGGCTACAAGGCTTTTAAGCTGGCAGGGACAACTCTTGTAGCACTATTTCACTCTTGCTAGCAGAGCCTGGGAAAGCATTTGACATACTTCACTGAACAAACCTGACTGCATAGGGTGACACTTAAAAATTCTGATGCTTGAAGGAAGAGAGGGTGAGGTGAGGTCTGCCTGTCTATGAACAAATAACCTGGTCTTTACCAGAAAGATCTTCCTCAATTAGAAATGCCAGTATAGCATTAACTATAAGAATATTACTATATTGCTCTTTGGTAGGATTAAACTGAATTTGACCAGACTTATTAACCACAAAGGCTTCTACTCTTTTTAAGCAGATCAGTGGGAGGAAAATAAATGGTGCATCCAATAGGCGATGTGCTACCTTTTGCTGCATTTCTTGTATCCAATAGGCAATGTTCTACCTTTTGCTGCATTTCTTGCTCATCTTGGGGGATACGCTAGAGAGTGAGGATGTGGATACCTAAAAGCATATATCGATATCAGTCAATCTCACTTGCTTCCCCTCTCTTCTGCTGTTCCCAGGAGACACATGGAAGCTATATACCTTTAACTTATTTAAGCCAATTGCAACCATCCCAGGTATTCAATAAATAAAATTATATCTAAAAGATGCCTTTTGTTCCCATTGTTTTTTCATGCTGTTTTGTTTACTTGCTTAGAACATTAAATAATAAAACATAACTTTGATTTGAGCTACTGGCTTTGACCTCCAAGAAGACTTATCTGCAACTGTGCTTGAAGGAAACTGTTTCTGAAATTCATCTTTCCATAGCTGTCCCTCCTCTTCCCCAAAGTATTTAATCATCTTTGGGAATTTCTATTTATTAATGTCCTTCAGAACAGAAGTGAAGACAAATTCTGAGATTCTACCAAAAATACTTCAGGAAGCTACAGATGTGGAACTATTTGGCAGATACATATCTTCTCTGATGCCCTTCACCTCGGGTAAAAATTGAGGGGAGGGAATACTTGAGTTCTGCTGCCAAAGATATGGCAACTTGCCTGGGCAGAGTCAGCCCAGTCCCACCCACACATGACACGCTGCTGTACTTCCAGAGTGGAGGGCAGGAGGGGAGTGTGCTTCCACCTCCTCCCCTTCTCTCTCTAATGAAGGCAGGGCCAAAGTCATGTTCTGCTAAAATGAACTCCTGGCAACAGCAGGCAGCAAGCCCCCCTGCTCAGTTAATCACAACACTTGATGGGGAAATGCTTTTTCTTTCACTTTCCTTAGTCCTGTTGCCTCCTACAAAAGGGATCCCAGTGGCTGCAAATGCCTCAGCAGAAGCAGCAGTGTCTAGGGAATAACCACCTAAAAAGAAAATGCTGACCTACACGGGTTAGCCAGATCATTTCTTCCTCTTCAGAAAAATCTCTTCAGTGCAGAGGACCAACTGCTGACCACAGCAAAGAAAGAAAAACAAAGAGAACACCCAGGACAGCTGGCACTTCATTGCCACCAGCAGCAGACAGGCACAGTCCTCTCCTCTGACTGCCAGCAAGTGGAAACCTTTAGTAAGTCATCTGAGGAACACAGCCCTAAGGAAGGGAAATGCTGTGCTCTGTGTACTTCATTTGCTTTCAGTGAGCACACACCAGGTAGTAAATTCAAGCAGCTGTCCATGCATGGGTATGAGTCAGACCTGCAGCTGGCCAGTTCTCTCCTGCCTTGAAACGGAAAAAACACACACCACAAAAGGCCAGAGCAGAGGCCCAGTAACCAGAGAGTGACCAGCTAAACAGCTCAGCTATCACAGCTGGAAACAAAAGCCCAGAGCTTGGCACCCAGTCCAGAGATCAGCATCGATCCACTGCTAGAGATGAGGGAGAAGTGAAAATTGCAATGTACTTAATTTCATATCTAAATTCATACACCCTCAACAAAACTCCAACCAAAAAACCAGACTAAAAAATGCCTTACCAATCAATCAGTTAGCTCAGAGACCTGTCCTTAGCTGATATTTAAGAAGGAAAATTATATCAAATGCAGATTAGCCTAAGAGTAAAATTGGCTCCAACATATATCAAAGGTCAGAACAAACTGTGTAAACCTGTTAGTAATCACTGAGCAAATGTTAGTAAACTATAAGAATTTTCCCACAACAAAGTAGACACCCTCCCAGCAAGTAAAAAAATATTTTGTCTAAGATTGCTTCCTTCTTTATGACAAATGCTGTGAGAAACTATTAGAAGACTACTCCAATCATCACTATGGCAGATCTATATTTCTGTTACTGCAGGTAATTAGAGCAGTGTTATTTAAAGAGAACAGTATTTCTTTGTTTCTGTTCTCTCTTTATTTATTTATTTACCTTTCATTTTAAAAACATTGGGGTAAACCAAAACTGAATAAACTAACTAGAATGGGAATGCCTAATAAAGGCAATCCTTCTTTCTTAAAAAACAAATCTTAAATTATAGATTAAGAAAAGATATGACAATGAAGACTGTGGTTAGACACGGAACATGCAAATACATGCAATTACACACTAAAACAAATGACTTCAGAGATGAATCACTGTAGATTTACTCTTCATGAAAGGAATCATTGCAACAGCATTAAGAAGAATATATGGAAACATTTGGTATAGTACAGTACTCTTGCCGGTCAGTACAAGAAGCCTTAAGTATTTGGCCTAATAAATAATATTATTTTAAGCATCAATTAAGATATATGGAAAGAAAATAACTGAATGCCATAAAAACAGAACTACAAGAAAACAAAAGGTTGCTTACTCTTCTTGACGCAAGTCATTAACGCTCCGATCTAGTGAGATCATATCACTGGCCACCATATTAAACCCAAACTCTTTAATGCTGGCTTGAATGGATTCTTTGTAATCTGGTCCTAAAACATATGGCTTTGCTTCCTCTCCAGGGCCACCAACAACTCCGTGAGGCTCAGGCTCTTTGGGTTCAAAATTACCAAGGACTCCAGGTCGTAAAACAGGATCTGGGTATACAAATGTCTGAGGTTTAAATGTGAGATACTGCCTCTGGATGATGTTCTGCTGTTTGTTATCACCACCATGATGATTTAGTTCATTTTTTGCCTTATTTTTCCTTCGAATGGATTCCAAGTCCACTTCCACACCTTCAACATGAGGCCAAGGTACCACAGGTTTGAACTTCTCATTTCCTAGTCCATGGTCTCCTTTGTTTGGCATGGGTCTGTTGTCTTCTTTGTCATCCTATATACACACACAGAGAAACAGCAGACCATATGAATTGATGACTCTTTATTTACATCCAGTAGTTAATGCACTGAGAGTTGGCACTAAATATATGTTAAGCAAGAGGGGAGAAATCTGTGTTGAGAGGCTCAATGAACACGTTTTACTAAAGCTACTGACTGTTGGAGAACATCACTAGCTGTTGTCCACACTTACCTTGGTGCGTTGGTCCTGGAAATCAATTAATGCCCAAAGCATTCCCAAAGACCAAATACCCGTGCAGGACATGTTAACTTGAATGTGGTTCAAGTTGCACACCAAAGTGATGTGCAAGGCGCACTGACAGAGCATTTTATGAAGGAAAAAGTAGTATGGAGGCCAACAATGCCACAGTCCAGAGCATGGCATCCTTGGGCCCACTCTTGGACACTGGGTGTTTCTGAGGTATGCCTGCTGGTGGCTCAGAACTGTATAAGGTCTCAGTGATTGCTAGATACAGCCTCAAGATGCTCCTGTACTGGGAAAGAGATCTGTGACTACATGCAGTCTGGCATACACATCTGTGGCAGCTGTGAGCCACATATAATCCCCACCCTTCACACTCCACATCTCCCCACCCAACTTGCTCCCACCAAGCATTACTCTCTCTGCTACAACAGCAGTGCAACAGAAATGAGATTCCTACCTGGGGAGGAGTGCTGGGGTTGAAGAGAGTTGCCACAGACACTGGCAGCTTGTTTGAAACAAGCCTCCTTGTTTGAAACAATTTTACAGCACTCCTCCCCGTCTCCCCACTTGATATTTTCAGTGATCAGTGAGGTTGATGAGGTTAGAACAAGGCTGGGTGATTTTGGAAGAAACTAGACAGAAAAGCTCTGAAGTGTCTGAGTGTGAAGTCTCCAGGGTGCAACAGCCCCACCCACAAATGCATTCCAAAACCCAGTCACTGCTTTTTCCTATACTACTGTCCAAGATGATGAAGGCAAACATTGCTGAAAGTTCAGATTTCCTGCTCACATTATTTATTTGTAAGCAGGACAAATGTTAGATCATACTGAAACTTGCAGGAATCAACACACATATTTAGCAATGTCTCACTATCTTTTCATAAATACAGAATCAAAAAGTTGAGATCAGAAGGATGCCACATACTTAAACCTACTGAAGGCAGGTTCACAGTTAGATGCAATTTCTGAGAGGCTTGTCCAGTCATACCCTGAAAACACTCAGTTTCTCTGGACAACCTGTTCCAGTTGCTTGACCCAGCTCACAGGGAAGGTACTTTTCCTCACAACTTGGTAGAAGTTTCTTATGTTGCATCTTGTCCTTTCCGTCTGCACCCGTCAGAAGATTTTATTTTCATTTTCTCTGTAACCTCACTTTTCAGGGTGAAAAGATGCAATTAGATTCCCCATGAGACTTTTCTCTGGCCAAATGCAGTCTCCTTAGCAGGTCTTTTCCAGGTCCTCTGCGTCTGTTAACATCTCCCCTGAGCTGGGGCAGTGTGGGGGGAGGAGAAGCCACAGTGCTCCAGACAGCCAAGCTCTTTCTAGGGTATCCATCCATTATGCATTCTGCCTTTACTGTGACAAGGGCACAATGCTGACTCATGTCCATGTTTAACAAAACTACACTATACTTAACACTATATCACAGTATTTTCCTCACACATCATTCTGCGTAAAAAAATCTTCAGAAATTAAGAAGAAAACCAGTATATTTCTAGGATAACAGTGGGAGTCAGGCTCCAATTCAAAACAAAATTTATTCAAGAAACTTCCTGAGCACTCTGCTTGTTATAGTTTAAACAGGGAAGACATATAACATGGAGAAGTGTTACATTATTATGTTCTTACATCAACATTTTTTGATGAACTCAAAAGCCAGAGTGAGAAAAGGGAAGTATAAGGGCATGTGAAAAGGCACATTTTTCAAGAAGTCGAAGGCTGCCATGGATCTAAATAAAGCCCTGAGAGGACTTTTGAAGAGAGCATAATCTAACACTTACCCTAGAAATCAAAAGGAAGGCTTTGCCACTACTGTCAGAACACTGCTGAGCTCTCAGCTCTTACCAACTCAAATCTTAACTCCTGCTCTGAGTGCAGAAGCAGCTACAGAAGCCAAAAAAATGGTGGGCATCATCAGGAAGGATGCTAAAGAGCATTTTGACTACATAAAATTTTGAAGCATTCATGTATTCAGTAATATGTAGTTCTGGTCTCCATATCTCCATATCTAAAAGGAATTCAAGAAGGTACAGAGAAGGGTAACTAGAATGAAGGAGAAGGTAGATAGGTATCTTGAGATGAAAGACTAGAAAGGCAGCTGGCCTTTCATCTCTAAGGCTCTGCAGTTTGGAGATGTGATGGCTGAGGGGCATACAACTGAAGTTTAAAAAATCATGAAGGTGATGGATAAATTCAATGGAAATCCACTGTTTACCTTGATGGTCCACAGGGAGATGTAAAAGCGCTGGGCAGGGAAGTATCTTCTAAAAACTCAAATTAAATACCCGTGGATGCTGGAAGCATCCAAAGGGAAGGCAGCATAGAAAGAAGCCAGGTTTACACACTGCCATTCTCAGTAACCACACTGGATCACTAGTCCCCATCAGGCAGGAATTTCTTAATCCTCTGGTCTGTGTGGAATTTAATATCCTTTCATTTCATTTCCACTACCTATAAAACAGTTATGAGCTTCCACTTAGCCAATTCTTTGACTGAAACATAACATTTCTGAAAGAAATTTGTTTACTTTCCTGCCATCAGAACTATGACTTATCCATTATTACATTTAGCCTCATTATAACTGTTATGCACAATTTGCATTATTTTGCATTTATTTGTAGTTCCCTTCTACACACTAAATATATTCCGCATTAGTAGGCATAGTATTTCATAAATCAAGAAAATTATACACAAACACATAGGCACACTCATTCACCCCATTCCTCCAATTTTTATGTACTGAGGACAAACAAGATAGAAGGCACTTGTTGTGGGTTAATTCCTGCAAGCAGCTCAGCATGACACAGCTGCTTACTCCTCCCTCCCCATGCCTGGACACAAATCTAAAACATGGCATCATATGAGATGCTATGAAGAAAATTAACTTCATCTCAGCATTTTATGGGATTTAAAAAAAAAGGAAAAAAGAAGAGAAACTAGCAGTGTTTAAGTGCATAGTGCAGACCACAACTCCTGGAGGTTACGCATTTCTCCAGAGATAACTGAGACAAAGGTTTTCCAAATACTGTGTGGAAAAGAAGCAAAGTCAAACCATAATCAAAGCACTCCTCTGGTCATCATATAAGCCACAATGCCTTGGTTAGGAACTTCTAGAGCTTCTTCCCTCTTTTATGAATTATTACTCTACACTCCTTTAAAAAAAAATTAATGACATATCAAAAATGTGAAGTAATTTTTATTAAGTGTTGTTCACTGATTATGGGTTTGGCTTAGGTGAAAGTATTAAACCTAAAGATTCGTACAACAACAAGAGCCAAACTGGAAGGTGTGCACATTAAAAAAAAAAACAAACCCCAACAACCTTTCTAAAGTGGAAAACCAAGATGGTCTGAAAGTTATTTTAAAAACTTCAGAAGAGTTAATAATAGCAAGGTGAAGGGAGGGCTTGGAAGAAGTAAGCACAACATACATTTGGACTCTGCACTTCTAGGTTATCCAAAAATGAGCAGAGAGAAGCAAAAACTGTGAATTCTCTCACATCTGAAGACAAACAACAACAATAAAATCTCATTACATATTTATAAAAAGGACACAGAATGTGGAAAAAAATTGTCTTTTTCTATAGAGATCATTGTCTTTTTCTATAGGGCTGGAGCTAGAACTTGCTATGAGCTTTCTAGCTCCAGTTTAGTGCATGCTTCTTTATTTTTCAGATGTTCTTTTCCCTCCTAAGGGAATTATGCCTCAGTCACTGCAATAGGTGTTTCCAAAACAGTGAGATGATATAAATACCATCACTACCTGACTTGGAAAAAAAAAAAAGGGTTATTCAGTGCAATTATTTTGCAAATTAGGTGCCTTTTTGCGGAAGACAAGAATGCAGTTAAATGTATAGGAAACATAACTGTTTTCCTTTGGAAACATGCTTATAAATTACACCAAGTAAAAGGAAAAACTGGGAGAGGACTTAATAGAGCTGTGAGATCAGTCAGTTGGTAGGAGGGTTGGAGTTGTAGATGGCAATAAAACTGCAAATGTGATAGTTGTGTAATCTGCTTTTCTTCAGTGAACTGGTTCAAGACTGGCAACTCCCTAAAACTTTGTGAAATAATGTCTGAATACAAATTTATGTTAGAAAAGTGGATTTGCTTGATTTCTAAAATGAAAGATTATCATACTGAAAAAAGGTTGCTAATTAAAAGCAATGAGTACAAAAGCAATTTCCTCATCTAGAAAAAATCAGTGATATACAAAAAATTAAAAGGGAAATAATTAAGTAGAATCCAGCAGCATTCTCATTACCCAGGGATGCAAAAGGAAATTAAAAAAAACCTTACATTCTTAGAATATACATGTTCATACCCAGCTCAGTAAAGACAGATACTGCTCATTGCAATATCCTGGTGTTCCTCATGAAAAAACTATAAAAACTGATACAGTTTAATATCCAGTCATCTTTTACCTTTCTTACCTCTTGGCTGAATCTACACTTCTGCAACTACCATGAAACACAAGTACAATGTGTGTTCTTATATCATAAGGAAGGGTTCAAGGACTTTTAACTGAGGACAAATCAATGGCATTCAGAGCTCACCTGATCCCTCTATGCAAAAAAGGAGCATTTTTAATAGCGCTTCTGTCACAGGTACTCTGATACAGACCCACACAACTATCACTTCAGTAAGGATCTCAACATATTTAAAGTATTTTGCTTTGTTTGCATCAACTTAATGCAGTTGATCAAAGTTTATCAGAAGAAAAAAGTCACTTCAGAGAAATGATGCAGAGTCTAGCATTTTCAATTATTTCACTAAACAGGAGGGGGTTGTTTTGACTTATTCAGTTACCTTGGTAGGGGGGAAAAAAGAAGAAGAAAAAAGGACTACAAGCTGGATTCACAGATTTCATTATTGACTAGACTCATGCTGGGAAGATACTAAAATAATGCCTGTTCTCAGTCAAGCTTCTGGCATGATTCTGCTCTACCAGTTAATGAGAGAGATGAAAAAACCCAGCATGTAGTATATTTTTGTTTGCTTTGAATCATTATGTGTGAGTCTTACATACCAGGTTATAGTGCAGGGCATAGATAGAATAAATAAAGTGTCACACTGCATTACCTAGTCTTGCAAATATTTTTGCACTGCAGCGTAGAAAGACTCCACAACACTCTTATGACCAGAAAAAGGTAACTTTTCAGTATATAGGATCAAACACAGACAAAAGGGAAAATCAAGACATCCAACAATGTATTTCTGAATAGATTTCACTCTAGATACCCACTAACCCCAGAATAAATAAAATAAGCAATAATTCCCACAACACAGTTGCCTGACTATCAAAGGGATCCATTCCATAACATTGCACACCTTCCACTTTCACCCCTGCCATGGTAGCCTCCATCCAAGCAATTAGAAATTCTACCTACTGCAAGACCAGCTGCAGACAGAGAAAACAAAATCAAAAGCACACACAAACGAAAACAACTAACTTCTCAAACAAGGATAAAAATCTATGGCAGAACTAGCATCATTTCAGAAAATACATAAATAGTAATAAAGTCTTTTCAAACATTACAACTTGTAGTCATTGCACTAAAAAAGTCTGTTTTAAGCTCCACATGCAGGACTGCCTCTAAGTCATATGCGGCAAAACCTTCCATCAAACAATATCATCACAAGACAACCATATTGACTCAAATTAAGACTGAAGTTGGATCATGAGAATTTATCCAGCTTGTTATTTCTTGCCTTTTTTCTCTCAGGTCTCAAGTAGCTCCCTGAAAGAGTTTTGCAAGGAACAGTAATAAAATGCTAGTCATCAGCATTGAGTAAAATCCCCTTCCCCCCATTCCTTATGTCCTATCTGATAAGGCAGAACAGGGCAATCACTAGTACATGCACTTCTACAGTACAGAAGTTACCGAGTTTTCAATAGATACCAGCAGACCACAGTCATTGATATTTACTCAGCCCATTGAGAAAAAAAAATTAAGCAGCAGTCCCTTTGAGCCAAGGTAAAACAATTTAGGGGATTAAGATCAACAATTTTATTCTATTTTATGGTTGACATTTCTGAGATTTGAGAGTACTGCTTATGGAAAAGTGGCATGTTCAAAAATAGGAAGGGCATGCAATAAAGGAGAGGAACTGTTTATAAAGATGTCAATTTGGCAACAGCTCAATGTTCTGCTATAATGAAGGAGTTTAAAAGAATTTAGCATTCAAGTTTTGAGTGACTTGCAATAATCTACTTGAGTCTCCGTATCACTGATTCCAAATAATGGGTAAAAACAACTTGTTATGTTGTTACTCGTTACTCTAGTAATGAGTCTAAAAACTAACAATATTCACTAACATCTGAGGTCATCTCTGCTGGTGTTTGAACCTGTAAGTTCAAGTAAGACACTGAGGAAGATAAGGCTCAGTTCTTCAACTTTATTTTATGCTTTACATGGTTGCTCTAAGAGTTCTCTTGGCAAAAGAGGCTCTTCCTGTCTTCTTGGATACCATCTACTTTGTCGCAGCAGAAGCATTCATCTAGGACAGTGACTTTAGGCTAATGCTGCATACAGCCATGGTCTGCAGCCAACATTTCAAAGGTCATTGCATACAAAGTTGTATGAGGCTATGGAAGCCCTTGGGTAACAAATCTTATTGAAGAAGGAAGAATACGTATTTTCAGTGGAAATAACCTGATTGCCCAATTATTTGCCTAACAGAGGGGAACATAACTAATCCCAAGTTTTACCTGTTTACTGCACAGCACCTTGTTTAAAGATACGTATCGACATTTCGATGTCAGTATGATACCCATATAAGCATCCCTTTTAAATGAAATTGTTCTGTTGTGATATTATCTTTCACTTGCAAACTAATGATACTTCTGTCATCCTCTTTGGCCTTGCTGTGCGTGTATCACTTAAAATTCCTGCAGGGTAATGCAATCCTGCCCCAAGTGCTCTGTTGACGTGCACCGCTTTACCCCCTGTCCTTGCTCCTCATTCCCTCTTCCCATGACACATCTCCTCCATAACTTTCTGCTGTATATGTCTCTCCTGGAGTATGGATTTTCTATAAATGCATTGGTCACACTCATATGCACCTGGTCCAGACTGACCAAGTTCCTTTGGGAAGTTCAGTTACCTTCATCAAAAGCAGAGACTATCAGGAGACCTGGCCAGAGTGCTTTGTGCCAGACTCAGTCTCTTACAGAGCATGCCATTGGCCACCCAAAACCTGTAACTTCTCTCTCTCTATCACCCTCAGGGAAATTTAAAATTTAAGGTAACCCTGTACCTTACCTATCTTACAGGGTGCCTCTTTAGGAGAGGTGCAGTACTTCTTGAATTCCTGTGTGACAAGTAGTTTCACAATTAGACTATGCCTGACTGAAAGCAAGTACAAATAAAGACACTGAGTGCTTCAGAACAAATAGCTGTAAAAAACAGCAGTCTTACTGTCCGTGTTTTCACCAGCACTCAATGCTTGGGGAATATTGAACCAGCTCTTAAACCTACCAGTCTGCCTTCCTTGTTGCCTGAGATTCAGCTCTTACTCAGCTTTTTACATCCTTCCATTCCTGCTACTGTCATGCCACCCCTGGGCCCATCTGGAGTTCAATAGCCATGGTGTGTCAAAGAAGCCTCGACAGAGATCCACTTCACTCAAAGCCTCCACTTAAGAGATGCCCAAGAACTTTGTGGAGTTAACTACAAGCAATCATAGAATCATAGAATGGTTTGGGTTGGAAGAGACCTTGAAGTTCATCTAGTTCCAAACCCCCTGCCACAGGCAGGGACACCTGCAAGTAGACCAGGTTGCTCAGAGCCACATCCAACCTGGCCTTGAACACTACCAGGGCTGGGACATCCTCAATTTCCCTGGGCAACCTGTTCCAGTGCCTTATCACCTTCACAATAAAGATTTTTTTCCTAATATCTAACCTAACCCTACTGTCTTTGTACCTCTCAGCGTACCTCTCCTTATGGCTCTGGAGAGCACCATGTAATCTGGGGTAGTAATTAATGAAATCTAAAACACAAAGACTCAGATAAATACCTGAATAAACTGATAGTAAAGAAATCTCTGCTTGATTTTGTAACTTAAGGCTAGTTCCAAAGCAGGCAAAATAGTCTGTTATCATTAAGATTACAATCACTTTCAAGTAACACAAGTATTCTTAAACTGAATCATAAATTAAGCTGCTGCATTACCTAAGGGGATGTATTTTAGTCGCTCCCATGTTCTAGAAATGAAAACATGTTGGCACTAGTAGCCCATGCAATAAAAAGAACAAAAAAACATATCTGCAGATGCTTGCTGCAGAATAACAGAAAAGTTGTTAAAGGACCCTTGATAAGACAGAAGTATGATCCAAAGCCTCTGAAATCCTCTCCTTACAGACAGCACACCAAAGATGACAGAAAGACTTTTAAACTCAGAATAGCAAGAATCGATTAAAAGTTTATCACAACTAGGCCAATCAACATTTTCAGTAGAAGAAAGCCAAAGTGATCATAGAACCATAGAATGGTTGAGGCTGGAAGGAACCTCAGAGATCATCTAGTTCCAACCCCCTTGCCATGGGCAGGGACACCTTCCACTAGACTAGGTTGCTCAAAGCCCTATCCAACCTGGCCTTGATCAAGTGGAACAGAACGTAAATAAAAGAGCATAAAAGCAAGTATATACCCTACACACTGCATCTTTTCAGGTGTTTTTGCTCCTTGAATTAAGTGGCTTCCTCAGTTGCATCAGAGTGCAATTTGTCTGCTCTCCAGGGAACCAGAGACCACAAGAGACCACACACTTTCCCTGCCTGCACTGATCCTGGCCCTCTTGTGTTGACACAGATTGAGAAAAGCCAAATACTGTACAACACACAAGGGAAGTCGGTTTAGGTTAAGCCCTTACAACTGATCTAATCAACCACCAGCTGACCCAGTGACTGTAGAACAGTGCCATCAACTGCTTTTCAAATGTCCAAATGTTCCTTCTTTCTCTGCACAACAGATAGATTACTACATAATGCAGCCTACATTGTAATTACTGTGTGTTTAGCATTGTATTTCAACCACAAACTTTGTAGAGTATCATCCACATTAAGTCATTCTTAAACAGAGACTGCAGTGACTCAGACCTCCAAGCCAACAAAAAAGCACCTGTTCATTATATTTACCCTCAATTGCACCATATGGGTTACTATACTACAGATGAGACTCCACATAAATTTAAAAAAAAATCTAATTTGTATGCCAGTTGACTCATTCCATGGTAAACTCAGCCATTTAACATATTTTATTGTAATTTAGTTGTTCAGAATGCTGTTATGGTAACAGTCAAGTCGGATGAAGAGGCCAAAGAGCACCAAGCCCTGGGGCAGTTTTTCTACTGTGGCACCAGGGAGAAAATCTGTCCCAGGTAAGCAAAGCCCATCAGACCCTGAACCCTGTCTTACCAAAATAAAGCTTAGTTTCTTGTCTAGTTTTGAGAGGAGAGACATTAAGCCTCTCTTTCAGTCTTGCTTCTTTTCCTGACGTAACTCTCCACCCCAAGTCTTAGGAGATGTAAAGTGGTGTCTACTCACAGAAAGGCCAACGCTTATTGCCCAGAAAGCTAAACCTTGTTTTCTCTTAAGAAACATAATGAAAATAATTCTTTTTCAACTTCCCAACCTGGAGGATACAGAATCACAGAATCAACTAGGTTGGAAAAGACCTCTGAGATCATCAAGTCCAACCTTTGACCTAACACCACCTCGTCTACTAGACAATGGCACTAAGTGCCACATCCAGTCTCTTCTTAAACCCCTCCAGGGACAGTGACACCACCACCTCCCTGGGCAGCCCATTCCAATGTCCAATAACTCTCTCTGTAAAGAACTTCAGCCTAATGTCTAACCTAAACCTCCCCTGGTGCAGCTTAAGACTGTTGCCCTCTTGTCCTACTGCTGGTTGCCTGGGAGAAGAAACAGACGCCCAGCTGCCTACAACCTCCTTTCAGGTAGTTGTAGAGAGTGATGAGGTCTCCCCTGAGCCTCCTCCTCTCCAGCCTAAACAATCCCAGCCCTCTCAGCCTCTCCTCATAGGACCTGTGCTCCTAAGAGGTTCAGCAAGGTGACTTGTTCCTTAAGCTAATGTGCCAGCAGCGGTAGATATCACAGAAGAAAAGCAGTAGATGAATGGATGCATTTCTAAACAAAAAGTGCATGAAACTGGCTTCTAAGGACACAGTCAACCCCAGAACAACATTTAAGCAGATGATGGCTGTGGGATGTCTCCAAATGCTCAGAATTCTGGTGGTTCTAATTGACATCAACATCTCTCATTTCTGAAAACACTTACTACAATTTTTGTTAAAATGCAATCTTCCATTCTCTTTTTAATTTTTCCTCAAATTTGCAGTATTGTTTGCAGTTCTGATGAAGATGATGCCATTGCTTACCCTATTTTAGAACAGCAGAAGGTGAGGCAGGAAATTTTTCCAACTCTTTCTTCCAAGCAAAAGCTGAATAGCAGGAAATCTCTTTGGAAAAATGGACTGCAAAAATGGATGGTAGAAAATGCAGGATTTTTCTATCCTTCCTCCTGCAAGTGATCAGGAGTACCACATTTGCACATGGCTATGTGGCTTGGAGTAATTCAATCAGATTTTGAAAACAATGCTTAATCAGAAGCATACTTGGGCAATAAGAAATTGCTTCATGATGCTTTGAATAACTAATACCTTACTGGCCTAGGATAGAAGAAAAAAAGAGAAACATACCATAATCAGAAAACTATACAAAACTTTTCTCTCTAGAGTGATTTTACAAAGGCATAACTGGAAAAATCATGAGTATTAAGGACAAAATGGACAATTGCTTAACACACCGTCTCTATCAGAGCTGACTGCAAGATGCAAAAGGACCTTCAGATTTCAGGTCTTCATGACTCTTGGAGTATTTGTTCCCCTCTTCACTAAAAAATACACTGATTTTTCATCTGACCTTTACTATCTTTCTCTGCATTGCCCATTAGAGGCTAGCAGAAGAATAGATATTCTGTTAATACTTTAACAGATATCTCTCTTAAAGTAGATTAGTAAAACAGTATTCACACAGGAAAGCAGGTCCCATTTCTTAGAAGCTGAAATGACCTCCTCCCTTTGTAGAACCCCAAAGACTATGCAACTTTAACAATTAATAAAAATTAAGAGGAAAATAAGCCTGAATACCTGAAAATAGTGTTGTATCAATTATGTATATACTTATCAATTTAGTATATGTTGATCCATGCAGTTTAACTATTCCTACAGTAGTATTCCACTACTGCCACATGCTTTGAAGTGCTAGGCAAACAATTCCTATAGTTTTTGCAATCAAATGGAAGATAAAGAGAGAAAACAGACATGAGAATGAATTATTTCACTGCAATATTGCCATCATCCAGAACACCAATACCTCTATCACTCAGACCTTCTCTCCGGTAACTTCTCATTTCACTCCTGCACTCTGTGATCTTCAGCTGCATCACCTTGTCTTCTGTGCCCTCTAATTGTTCTCATCCAGTCCTACACTTACACTCAAGGCATTGCTACAAATGCTAAGAACTTTATTCCACAGCCCTTCATAGTTCAGCAATAACAAGCTATCTCCTTCACATCCCAGATATCTCTTTCATCTTTTTTCTTGGGAAGCTGTGCCCTCCAAGGTGAAAGACTTAAATCACAGCATCATTCAAGAGCTTCAGTACAAGATCTGTTCTTGTCACTACATTTCAACATTAAATGAAGCTTGTGACCTTTCTAGTTGAGTCACTGCTCCTTCCACATTCTGTTTCAGTCTAGGAATACCCTTCACTTCATGCATATGTTTGAATGAGATCTTAAAAATAGAACTCATGTTTATTCATATGGAAAGTAGATTCTTAACAACTTCTAAGATATCCTCTGTCCAGCCTCATTTCCTTCCATGAAGGAAGAATTATTCTCCTTTTCCTGTGTAGTAGTGTGTTACAAACTGGAGTATGTGGGGAAAGGCTTTTCATTTTACTAAGACCAAGCCCATTTTAGGAATGTTCTCTGCAGACTGAAGAAAAAAAAGATAAAGCTGTTTCTTTTGGATTTAAATCATCAAAATTTAAGAAATTGTGGTTTAAACTGTAGAGATAGGCAGGTAAAAAGAAGTACAGACTTCCAATTAAAAAAGTAAGGGACCAAAGAGTTATAACTTATAGTCCATAATTTTGCTATTGAAAATATCCAACTTCTATTATTTTTCATAAAAAGCCTCAGACAGAAACAAAAGCTATCATGAGTCCTCATGTTATAAGTGGCTGAGGACAGCTTTTCTGGCCTCCAGGCATCAGCTATAAACATTGTACTGAGTCAAGTGTGCAGAGGAGCTTCATCCTTGTTTCTCAATCATGTAAGACAGATGGGTATTTAAAAATCCTGCATTTCTTCTAAATAACTGAGTGAGTAAATGACATTTACAATACAATAAATCCATCACTGATGTATATGGTTGATGAAGGGATGCAGGTTTCTGTGCTATAGCTTGTCTCCCTCAATTTTTAAAGACAGATGCGTCAATCTCATTTCATTTTCCTTGCTATTAAGAAGCAAACTGCATGATTAGATTTTCATTTATCTTGAAATACTGTCACCATTTTCAAGCTTTACAAAAACGTATTTCTGTCTTTTTTAAATTGCATTTTAGAATTTGATCTACCCTACCATTTTGAAAGATTTTTCAATGAAACACCTGAACCCAAAAGCTACACTGTATGCAAATTGTACATACAGTCTAAAATCCATTTCTGCAAGTTACATCTGAACTACCAAAAGCTTTCAGAAATTCAGAGTATCTGTGTCATTACCTTGTATACTGCTTGACTAGATAAGAAAGGGGAAATAACTTGTGATAAATTGTGTTGACTGTCCCACTTTTCCTTGACCCTTCATTCCTGCTCTTTTCTACGTAGGAGAATCTGTATGGTATTTGCCAATAAGTGAGTTATAGTCTATTGAACTGTTGAGGTAAAGTAAATTCTTACCTGTATTAATATCAAAACCTAATTTATACCTTTGCTTTAGAAGTCATATAATGTGTGAGCACAGCCAGGTTATCTGCATCTTTTAGATAGCCAGCAAGAATACTATAATTTAATCCACAAACCTTTTCAAATGGACTCCACTAAACTGGTCTGCTCTCCACCATGCTTCCAGCTTTGCACTCTGCTCTGCACTCACCACGCAATATCTTTTATTTTGAGTATGGAAGCCACCATGGTCACCTTAAGACCACAGGACCAATCAGAGAGGCAAACATGCTGCATCTGACTTCAAGTAAAGGACTGCCTTGACATTTACTTTGTTAGTGCAGATGATCCATGGTGGTGCCTCAATATAAACTTGAAGCAGCACGAGACTAATGATCAAAACATTACTCTTAAAGCAAACTTTGGGTTTTGACATCCTACTGCCTTCTCTTAACAAGGCACTAAGGATCAGCTTCTAGCCCTGAACATCTTTTGAGGGACCTTCCTACATCTGTCAGATCCTGAAGAGAGTTTTAACATTACATTTGTTTCCAGCTCAGGTACACTATGGCCGGCATTTCTGATCACCTGTCTGGAGAAGATACAAATGAACATCATCCTCCCATGTGCACTGATTCCTCAGCAATGGGACTGTAGCGTTCTACTGTTTAGAATAATGGCTGTACAACACACACAAAGAAAGATGCAGGAGGCTCCTTCTTGCTTGGAAGAAATGCTAGTCAGTGTTCTCATCACCAGGTCTCTGTCTGTAGGATACCCTCACCATCTAAACAGCATAGCAACAGGCATTTCTCTGAAGCACTGTAACCTTTTCAATGGATGTTCACTCCTTGTAAACATTTTTGTTATGAAATCAGAAGTCTTGGCAACTCAGATTCTCCATGTAAATACTGAGAATGGAATATTGGTTAAATATGGATCTTAAAATGACAGAGAGCCTCTCCTCAGGTTATACTTACCCCAGTAATGCTGTTTCCAGCTGAAGCAATTTCCACAAGCCCTAAGCCCACGCCTAGTGGGCTTCAAATAGGGCTGCTAATAACTGCATTTATGAAAAATGTGCTCTTCATTTACTGCTTCTAACACAGAAGAGACATTAGCAAAGTCTACTTATGATCTATCCAGTTCATTAAAGGAGTGTTTAAATCGGAACTCAGTTCGCTGAATCAGGACCTTTACGTGCTAGCCTTGTACTTTAACTTCTAACAAAGACAATTTTGTTACAGCCAGTCAGAAAACTCATTTCAAAAGCCCTCTGCAGTCCCTGAGAAAGACAGTCTATTGTCTCTAACACACAGAAATCTGGCCAGCAGCTGGAGAAAGTAAGGCAGTTCATAGTTTAGTCTGATTGGGGAAAGATAGCGCCTCCTAAGAGGAAGAGCTGCAAAAGAAGAAAGTTGCCAGTATTTCAGTTTCCCATGAAAGAGAAGCTACATACACAAACCATCAAATATCACAGAAGGATGAACTGGCAGATGTACCAGGACAGGACAGTAAACAATATAGAATTGCTTACTGTACATCGAAACAGAATCAGCAAAAGAAACCAAAATGGACAAGGATGATATTTTAATCAAAATACAAAAGAAATTAAATCCACTGTGTTTTGTCACCATTCAATAACCTGCAAAACTATTATATTAAAAATTATAAGGAAACGCCATATAAAAGAGCCTATTCTGTAAGAAACAATACATTCCCATGCTTGTCAATTTATAAAGGATGTAGCAAAAAAAAAAAATATCACTTGCCCACTCTTCCTACTGAGTGAAGAGACTCAAAGTGAACTTCCCCATTTTATTTAAAAAGCAAAGTTTGGAAGACTTCTGAATGTCAGTACTATGATGTATTACACGGACGTTTGCCCTCCCAAGATTGCAGATATACAGCAAAACCTGAAGGGGATATTTTCCAGCTCTGCACTAAGGAGAACTATGGACCAGCAGAAATATGACTAACAAAATGCACCTAGTTCTTGCAGAAGATTTATGAAAACTGCATTTTTTAGCCACTGCAGATGAGCTGGTTTTGTTTTTGCTAATTTGGACTTAAACCTCTGTCTGATAAGTGCTGGATTTTTCAAGCTGATGTTATAGAGTGGGATGAATACATTTCTACAGTCAGTTTACTTCTGTGCCACATATTTTTTGTCCCGTCTGTGTGCCAACACAAGCACCTTTACACCCGCATACTGAGCTTGATCAAGGACTCCCCACAGCCAGCTGGATTAGCAAGCCAAATGAATTTGGCATCCCTAAGTAGGGTGAACACCAGCACCGAGGTAGTTCAAAACAGGAGCGGGGCGGGGGGGAAGCTGCTGGAAGCGAGGGGTAGCTGGAAAACACAGAGAGCCTAATAGCAAAACACACAGAACACAGCTGTGTCCCTGGGTTGTCTACAACCACTACTTGTGCACAGGCATACAGCAGAGACACAAGGGCTGTGCAGCCCTGCTCCCCTCAGCAATGCCTAGCCATCCTCAGAGCCCTCCTTAGTGCTTCTGCGGGACTCCAGAGAGAACAAGTACCTGCAGCATAGCAGCACAGCAGCTGCTTGACTTGATAGGGTTTGCTTCTTTTGTACTTTAAAACAAAACAACACAATTCAACTACACCGCAACACTTGAGTCCACAGAAGGGTCAGAGGGCTGAAGCACCTCTCCTATGAAGACAGTCTGAGAGAGTTGAGGTTGTTCAGCCTGGAAAACAGAAGGCTTCAGGGTTGTTTTGGAGTAGCCTTCCAGTAACTAAAAGGGGCCTACAAGAGAGCTGGAGAGGGACTTTTTACAAGGGCATGTAGTAATAGAACAGAGGTGAATGGCTTTAAACTGAAAGAGGGTAGGTTTAGTTTAGATACTGGGAAGAAATTCTTTACCATGAGGGTGGTGAAGCACTAGAACAGGTTGCCCAGAGAAGTTGTGGATGCCCCATCCCAGGAAGTGTTCAAGGCTAGGTTGGATGGGGCTTTGAGCAACCTGGTCTAGTGGAAAATGCCCATGGCAGGGGGGTTGGAGCAAGATGATTTTTAAAGTCACTTCAAATCCAAACCATTCCATGATTCTATGAATTAAACAAAAAAAACAAACACCACAAAAAAACCACCAACC
Organism: Corapipo altera; assembly: GCF_003945725.1. NCBI lineage: Eukaryota > Metazoa > Chordata > Aves > Passeriformes > Pipridae > Corapipo > Corapipo altera. The sequence goes on from NW_020884876.1 coordinate 12,257,228, forward strand.
CAGAGTTCTTCTCTCTAAACATTTCTTCTCCCTTTGAGAAGACTGATGTGCTGTGCTGAGAAAGCAGAGACACAAAAGGCAGCACACTTATGTCCCTACTGCATTTAGGGCCACACACTTGTGGTGTATTAAGAGGATCAGAAAAAAAAAAAAGTAGACTTGCCCAGTCATGTAGTTTACTGAGTCTCCACACCCAGATCCTGTATCAGAAATAATCCAAGTGGAAATAATCCAAGCAGGAAAAGCCCATAACAGTAAGACAGATAAATTATTTCAGGTGGCCTGAGTGATGGCAGCTGTTCCTCTTCCCCAGGAGCCCATGACTGCTCTCCCAAGGGTTCCTGTAGTGTTAACGGTAATGCAGGAACATGTTATGCTCTAAATAAAAGCATGTTTCTGTTAAATATTCTTAGCAATATGAATGCCTCTTTCTTCTTTCAAACCAAAGCTACAAACCCAATATTACTTTCTCTCTTACTACAGAATTAAGGAGATGGCTGCATGTTCCTAAATTCATGGAGAAGAGGAAAGATGCGAGTAACCAGCAGTTGCCCTTCTCTAGGTGAAGGCACTTCTCCCTTTTCAGGAAAGCTCCAAGTCTCAATAGAGTTCTCATTAAAAAAATATATGGAACTAGTGACTTTCCAGAACATTAAAATTTGAACATCTATTTCTAGGTCTCCTTTCCTTAGAAAACACACCAAAATATCAGGCAGAACTCCCTTCCGCATAAGTATTTTCTCACTCTTGTATTCAATCTTTTATGCCACTACAGCTAAATAAAAAGGGTATTAGGGAATGTGCCAGTCTAGTGCTGGCATGTCTTCAGTCTAAAGACAAAATAAAATGAGCTAAGAAATGAAAATTTTAAAAGAAAATATATTAAGGTAAAGGAAGATCATAGAGGTTACCATTAATTGGGATAAAACCAGCACTGGTTATAAAACTTTTGAGTTGCCATAACTGGTCTTTTTCATGCAGTTTAAAGTTTCTTTGAGTGCAATAGCTAATGCAGTATAAAACCAGATAAGGAACAATTTAAGGTCTGACAAAATTAACAACTGCATACAGGGCAGAAAACAGACTTCCTACAGGAAAGTTGTTGGGTTTTGGTGTTAGACTATGAATAGATCTCCTAAATATACACTGCTGAAAAGTTTCCATTTGTAAAGCCAAAGTGACTTACAGAACATCAACTACATACGACTACATACACGGATATTTAGTGGGTTCAGCTATAAGACATTGATTCTGTATCTGAAACCTTAATTTCCTCATCAGTAAAACAGAGCTTGAAAAGAAATGTCCATGTATTTTAGTAAACATGTAAAAAATACAATGCTCTGCAATAAATCTCAGGTTGGAGAATAAAAAAAGGAAGATGATAAAATACAATGATTTTTGATATGCAAAAGCATTCTCGCCAATGAACATTTTAAGGCATCAGAGTCAAGATTATTCACTTAAGCTAATAAAATATATTTTTAAAGCATCGACTTAAAAAGTACAATGAATTCTGCAACATAATGCCTTTGGTAACATTAAGTAGTACATTATGGTTGTTAGATAAGCCAAATTATAGATAAAATTCTGTCCATTTCTTAGAAATTAATAGCCATGAAGCCATTTCTGAAAATTATGAAAATTATGATTGCTGGGACTGCAAACAGTATTTTGACCAGTTATCAGTACAGAATAAATTCTTTCAAATATCGTACAAGATAAAACCTGTTCAATTTGCCTCTCCTTTGCAGCAACGCTAACTGGCCAAGTCTATCACTTGGTGCCTAGTCTAACACTGGTGCTTAGTATTAAAGGCTGTGAAGACTTCTTTGATCATAGACATGAATTTTAGAATTTAAAATGAAACCTTTCTTTTTTCCCTCATAAAAGCCTTAGCATTTTATATACCGTGACAAACTTGTTGGAAGATAGATTGTCCAAGCTATTACAAGGGATAAAATCAAGAGTAGTCTGACCATTTACTTCTAGATATCCATATCACTTAATACATTACTGCAATGCAAGAAAACTCTGAAGCTGTTGAACAGTGGGTCGTGAGAATGTGCCTAATTAACTCCCCAGATTCCCACAAAGAATGAACAACAGAAAAAAAATGGCCAGGAAGAAAAAACAGATTAAGTGAGGTATTCATCCTTCAGCTGAGGATGAGATTTGAATAAGAACCTGGAATAACCAAGATCAATGCATCTCATTACACTAACATGGGCTTATACTGGCTGCAATCAATGATCACCATCAAGCCCCCTTGTAAGGATCCAATCATACTTTTGTCACACAATGCAAACATAAAGGATTATTTTTAAAGTTCATTTTAAACGGAAAAAACACATAATTGTTTCCACTAAATATAAAACTTATGTTAAAAACTGAGAATCAGTGTCTTTCATGCCTTACTGTAAGTGCAGCAGCCTCTCTGTTCTCAGCTTAAGAGCAAAATCATAACTAGGTACCTCTGATTACCTGCAGTTCCTGTGTGCATTTCACCACACACATACAAGCTTTGATTTTGAAATTATGCACCCCTGGGAAATATTACCAAAACAAATACCTCCCAAAGAGGCACAAGACATCTCTCAAACACAAGATCTAGGCATATGGGAATCAGAGAAAGGGGACACAGGGCAGATGAAGTGTGCTCAAGGACAGCAGATTTCAAAAAATTCTAATTATTTTTAAAGTAGGCCAACCCCCAGGATATATCCATTTCATCCAGAAAAATTAATCCAGCCTGCTCCCTGCCATCCTCTTTTCCCAAGGCCCCTCAGGCATACACAAAGATTAAAAGCTACATGAACTATCCTGGCAGTCTGCTCCCTTTTATCACAACAGCTTGACAACTCCCCTGTCATCACCAGCCTTGGTAGAAGATAATAATGGGAGCAAAACTTGTTAACTTCCCAAGAGGTGACTGAAGTGACTATTCATGGAAAGGGTAAGCCTGCTCTCCACTACAGCCACTCTGCATCTTTCAAAAATTTGACCCCGTTTGTCTATGTGAAATAATGGCGATGGCTTTGACATTTTGGACACCTACTCACTGCTCTGTCAATGAGCACTCAAGGGTCTCATCATCCACTGTTAAAGCTGGGCCAGAGTAACTGTTTGCCCTAAGTTTGACATCAAAGTCTTCTCCCAGTCTTGATTCCAGAATTATGGATAACTGTTCTCCTTGAGGATTTTTTTTTTCTGTAGATGACTCTGAAAGAGGGCATTATGCCTGGACCTGCACAAAATACTTCATGACCTCACTCTCAAGTCAACATTTCTTGGCGTTCCTTAGCCCAAACTTTCCTGTACTATTCATGTAAATGAAAACTAAGCAAAAGTTCAAGATGAGTATTTTAGACTGGTATTGGAAAACACAGAAGGACAGAAACTCACGAAGATCACACAAATGTATCCAAGGAACTAATTAGCAGTTTTATTTTAGACACCCAGGGCTGAAATATCTCTACAGAGAGTACTCAAGACCACTTTACTCATTTGGTAAATCTCATGCTGTAGGAGTATTTTACACTGATTGAAATATCAGAATTTGGAGTTGAGGATCTCCAAAAAGCTAGACAAAAGGCAGCAGGAGATTCTTCTCCCTCACCAACAGGAGCTGAGACACAGGAAACCCATGCAGCATCCTTCTGGACTTGAGGGCCCTTGGCTAAGAGCTCTGAAATCAGAGGTAACTGATTATTTACAATCACTAAAATTTCATATTCCATCAAAAGAAATAAACAACAGAAAACCCACCTACCATGCTTTTCCGTCTCTGCAGTTTACCAAGATACTGTTTTTACACTATCACTAGTGAAGGTCTTGGTTCTTGGTGCAGGAGGAACATATTTCATAGATGGGAGGCAAATGGAAGAAATGAGAAAAAAACCCAGTATATTTCATAGCTGCAGTTTAAAGCTTCTCAGAGACTTTGAAATGTTAGAATAACACTGTGGGAGATGGATTAGCAGAGCCAGAGCAGGTGAAGCGGTCTTATAAAAGCCATATATTATGAGCCTTGAAGAGCTGACTTCAAGGCCGCATTTAAGTGAGTGTAGCAAATCTTGTTTCAGAGAGAACCATACAGAGAACAATTAATTTTCTCTGGAGAACACATTATCTTAATATTGTCTTTCTTGATCTTCCTTCCTCAATCGGAAAAACAGAAACTTCTTTTATGAGGTATCTTGGTTATTTTTTTTGGTTTTGTTTCAAAACATGAATACAGATGAGGCATTTTCTGCACCCAACCTAAAACATTAAATACTTCTTTCTTTGACATATCTAGAATTCTTATTAAATAGCTCAAAACAAAGACATTGCTTAAATATCTCAAATCCATAAAGGCAGGAACTGAGAAATAAAATGGGCTGCTGCTATGCTTTGGCCCTTTTTTCACTTAGTCATGCTTAAAAGGAAAATCTTTTACTACAGATTAAAAACAAACAAATTTTAATCCTAAGTTTGTTACAAAAATGTGTGAATACGAAAAAAATTTTATTTGGTTTCAAAAATATGGTATTTTTTTCCAAAGTACAGTATTTAAATAATAATTTTCTGCGTTATTAAAAAAATGAATTGTATTTACTCAAGTCAGAACAGTTCTTGCTGAGCTGTTTTCATTGCCAATTTTTTAAAATGCAGCAAAATAAGTAAGAAACTTTGTGGGCTGAGCACCATCTGCTTATGCTTTAATTTCATCAACACTTATATTTTGAGATTGTCAACTGTAAAGCAAGTTTTCCAAATGTAAACAGCATGTAAACCACTATTATTGCTTTTACCTTATACCTTCCTCCACTTCTCTTCTGCTGCTCAGAGGTTTACCACACATCACTGCTGACTGCTGCTATTTGCAACTGAACGTTCCACAAGGAAATAAAAGGAAAATACGTTGCAGCTTAGGAAAGCAAGAGCAATACAAAAAAATCTTACTGGAGTCAAGGATTACAAGGGATTCAAAAAGACATGGTCAGAGAGAAACTTAAAAGAAATACAGACCACTCTAGAGCAGCAAACTGTTTATTATAAGTTTATAACAGTTTATTATATAGTTCATTATAATAGAGAGAAAAAATAAAAACCCAATTTGTTCTTTTGCAAGGAAGCATGCTTATGCAGAAAGATGCTTAATTCCTGATTAATACAATTCTTTTTAAAACATGTCTTCATTACAAAAACTAGCCATTTTTGTTTCAGCAATAATGTATATATGTAGCCTGGTAAGAAAAATATTTTTATTTCCACATGGGAAGTCCATGGGTTTTCAGAAAATAGGAGTTTTGTACTATAAAATGCACCTGTTGGAAAGCACCAACCTGCTTCAAAATCAGTTCACACTAAGCAGTGAATTTGTTTTTTTTTCAAATTTCAGACCTATCAATGCAAAGATATTCCAGTGAGTAAGCAAACAGTTCAAAATTGTTCAATCCCAAGCAGGGGGAACACAATAAGGATGCTTATTTGAAAAACAAAGGTAGAATACAAGTATTAGCATTCTCCTCTAGATCTTTTTACAGTTATTTCCACCAAAGCACATACTTTCCCTGCAAGCTCTTTCAAAGAGGAAGATGCTATAAATAAACAGATAAATCCTAATCTCCCATAAAGCACAACCTTAACCTTTTGTTTAAGTTTACAGAAACCCACTAAGTTTAATTTTTTCTCTTACAACCTATGTTAGGTGAAAGGCCAAAACACCCCCAAATCCAAGCCTAAACAGTATCACAGGTTGTGAGCACATGCATATTGGTGGCTCCTAACTGTTCCCCTTTGTTGAGCCATGCTGGCAACATCTTACTTCCTGAATGTTACCTTGGCATTGTGATTAGTCATAGGGGGAAAAACCTCACTCACCAAAACAGTGTCTAAACCTAGCATACTGTGGGACAGAGATGGGCAGATAAAGGCAGATTCAAGCAAGATAAATTCCCTCTAATTCACAAAAATACCAAAGAGAACTAATGGACAAGGTGGCCTTTTGAGCAGCATGGTTTTGTGGCCAAAGCTCAGCTGGAGTTGAAGCTGGCCAGAACTGTGGGGGACAATTGAAAGATTTTTTTAAAAAATACATTAATGGCAAAAGGCATTGCAGAAACGACACCGGGCTGTTACAGGATGATGATGGTTACCTCAGAAACAGGGATCTTGACTAGGCAGAGATGTTTAATGCTTTCTTTGCCACTGTCTTCAACACTGATGATGGACTAAGGGCTGGCTAAGGTCATCACAAGGCCTCTCTTGGTGATTTTGAAAGGTCTTGGAAAGCTGGAGAGGTCCCAGTTGACTGGAAGCTGGCTAATATTGTTCCAATTTTCAGAAGGGCAAGAAGGATGACCCTGGAAACTACAAGCCTGTCAGTCTCACTTCAGTGCCTGGTCAAGTTATGAAGAAGATTATTCTTGGAGGTGTTGAAAAACATCTAAAAGACAACGCAGTCATTAGTTACAGTCAGCACAGGTTCGTGAGGGCAAAATCCAGCTTGTCAAATTTGATTTCCTTTTATGATAAGGTAACCCAAGGAATTGATCAAGGGAAGTCAGTCAGTGTAATCTTTCAGGATTTTGGTAAAGTTATCAGTGCTGTTTCTCACAGGATCCTTCTGGACAAAATGTCCAGCACACAGCTGGATAAACACATGATGTGGCGGGTGAGCAATTGGCTCATGAGTCAAGCACAGAGGGTAATAGTGAATGGGGTGACATCAGACTGGTGATCTGTCACTAGTGGGGTTCCACCAGGTTCCATCTTGGGCCCTGTGCTCTTCAACATCTTCCTAAATGACTTGGATGCAGGACTGGAAGGGATACTAAGTAAGTTTGCAGATGATACAAAATTGGGAGGCGCTGTTGACTCCCTTGAAGGCAGAGAGGCCCTGCAGAGAGACCTCGACAAATTAGAGGGCTGGGCAATCACCAACCATATGAAGTTCAATAAGGGAAAGTGCTGGATTCTGCACCTGGGATGGGGCAACCTCGGATGTACGTACAGACTGGGGTATGAGATGTTGGAAGGCAGTGCCATGGAAAGGGATCTGGGGGTCCTGGTCGACGGCAAGTTGAATATGAATCAGCAGTGCCCTGGCAGCCAGGAGGATCAACCGTTGGTAAGAAAATTTCCCTGTCCAACCACCCAGTAGACACTCTGGCAGTCACACCCGTGCTACCTGCAGACTGCGGCCCCTTTGCAGTGGGCAGCTCCAGTGAGTTGGCAGGTGCCGCGCTTGACGCCCTGCACACCCCACACTCACGCATTCAGACCAGGTTTCCTTACTGGCTCAGTCCTAGGTTTCCCACAACACTTTCAGACATTTGGATCCTTCAAATAGTTTAATCTTGGTGCAATAAGTAAATAATAAAATAACAGCTCAACTTGGATGCCTCCGAGGGAGGAACCCTGAACAAAGGAAACTCTGGGCTTTTATACCCTCAGAGTCTAAACTTGGGAAAGTCTGGGCTGCTGTCTTCTGTGCTTGTGCCTCCGAGTCTCCCCATGCCCTTTGCTATGCAAAGGGTCTGCAGTTCAGTTCATGGCCTCTTGCCTGGGGCACCTGCCACACAGAGCTCAATCTGCAGCTTGAACTGCAGCTGCATATTTATTAACACTGTCTCCGGGGGTACATGAGGCAAAGCATCAACAGCCGGTCGAGGGAGGGGATTGTTCCGCTCTGCTCTGCACTGGTGCAGCCTCACCTTGAATATTGTTTTGGGTACTGCAATATAAGAAAGATATTCAGCTATTAGAGAGTGTCCAAAGGAGGGTAACAAAGATGGTGAAGGGCCTTGAGGGAAAGCCATATGAGGAGCAGCTGAGGTCACTTGGTCTGTTCAGCCTGGAGAAGAGGAGACTGAGGGGAGACCTCATCACAGTATGAAACTTCCTCGTGAGGGGAAGAGGAGGGGCAGACACTGATCTCTTCTCTGTGGTGACCAGTGACAGAACCCAAGGGAATGGCCTGAAGTTGTGTCAGGGGAGGTTTAGGTTGGATATTAGAATAAGGTTCTTCACCCAGAGGGTGGCTGGACACTGAAACAGGCTCCCCAGGGAAGTGGTCACAGCACCAAGCCTGATAGGGTTCAAGCATTTGGACAATGCTCTCAGGCACATGATGTGACTTTTGGGCCTCTCCTGTGCAGGGTCAGGAGCTGGACTTTGATGATCCTTCTGGGTCCCTTCCAGCTCAGAATACTCTGTGATTCTACGTTGCTATTTTTACACTAATCTGCAGTAGACATTTGTTTTCCATACTTAAGGAGGAAATCTAGTAATTAAATATAACTGTTACCAGACTTGGAGTCCTTCTCTCAGATTATACGGCCTAGTTACTGCAAAAAGCATCCCACTCCCCCCCCCCCCCCCCCCCTAAGGTAGAAGTCAAACCTATTAATGTAACAGCTTAGCCTGCCCTATTTCCACTTGGCAGTCTCCCGTAATGCTGATTTAATATCTGACAAAAATAGGACAAAGACGCTGTCATTTTTCATTAGAGAAAGTCAGCTTAATACAAGCAATTTTGACTCTGCTGAGCTTGGGTTAGGGAAGGTGAATGCTGCTTGGCCATGTAGCAAAAAATCCACATATCTACTTCTGGATATGTCTTTCTCTCAAGGCTGTCGTCCTGATGACCCACTGAGTCTTTTCCAATGACTAAATTTACTAGCACCAGAATTCCTACTACTTCAGTTTAGCTACCCATATCTTATTTCACCACATTTAAAACTGAGAGTTAATTATTTCCTAGAGTTTGATTTTAAAGAGGAATTTATTACATGCTATTTTTAATACCCCACCATTTGGCCACTAAGCAGCACAAATTACCACTTATGTTTTGTTTTGGTTTTTTTCCCTCCAAAAACAAATTACAGCCTACCCAGTCCATGGCATTAATTCCAATTTCTGTGGTCTTACTAATGTTTTCTTCATTAGATACTGCAACAGATGAATAGTTTTGCCTGTATGATTCCCAAAACAGACCCAATTACTGGGTTTTGTTACATTATGTTACCTAAGTGTGCAGCGTCACCTTTCATCCTAGGCTAAGGATCCTGACAAAGGTTCCCTGGATACTCCAGGTCCCTCTTCTTCTGCAGTGGGATTCCTGAAAAGCAAATGCCAGATCTAGCTTAAGATCTTTGATTTTTCATCTGTTCAGTTGTTTTACATTACTCACAAATGGTAACACTTGGGGCAAAAAACAGGACAAAAGGAATCTTGTCACATTCATAAAAAAATAGTGCAAACCTGCTCTTTTTAGAGGAGTAGACATTTACATAACGAATAAACTTGAGATAATAATGAGTTCTTTACCTAACTTAATACAAGTGATCTTAATGACAAGAGAGTTCAAGAAACTTTCAATGCAATCTATATATGTATACATAAATTGTAGGTATTATGGAGGTTCTCTTTTTTTCCATTTCTTCACATTATTTGCTTTGTGGTCATTGATTCTGCAACATAACTCGAAGCATTTGTCAAATTATTTCCCTTTTAATATGATAGGGAATGGGGTTTTTACACTCTCCCAAGGGTGATAGATTTTTACAGGTTTTTTCCAAGCCAATTTAGATGAAAGTACACATTAAAAAAATTAGCATTTAATATCTCAAAACATTTTGCCTATTACTGTTGCTAGCAACACTGAAGATTACTCTAATAAGTGATGCTTACTTTCCACAATGGCAGTAGTTTGGCTACAGCAAGCTCACTAGCTCACTGTGCACAGATTTCAAACAGAACTTGTTGAGTACAAAAAATTTGCCAAGGTGTTAATTTCTGCTGAATGTTCTATGACAAGTAGTGACTTATTATAGCTTTGATTCAAGAAGGCAGCGTGGCTACATCTAGCCCTGCACCTGTATGGAGCTTTTCATACCCAGGTGATGAATGATGGTGTTGAGCTTCCAGATAATACCAGAGCAGCAGAACCGATGCAGTGCCCTTTGTGTTAGGTCTCATGCAATTATGGAAAGGCAAACAATTCAAAAAGTGACCAACATATAGATACAAAGCAATTGGAGAGAGATTATTTTGTTATTTAATCACCCGTGTACCACCATGTTTTTAGCAAGTTCAGACAACTTAAATACCTTCACTACTGAACACCACTCTCCCTGTCACATCAGATTTACCATGCTATTTTGACTCCTGCCTTTCCACCAGTAATTGTATCAACTTCAAATTCCTGTGTCTCAGTTTCTCTTCTAAACACACTTGCCATTATTCCTGAAGGGAAAGTGAAGAATTTCCTCTGGGATATACACCACAAAGAATCTAATTTAAACCACAATAACACTTCAAGTTCAGTCTGCAACTTGTCATTAAGATCTCAGTGACAGTCCAGCCAAGCTATACAGGATATTAGCAGTTCTTAAAGTGGGACAGAAGAGGTGTCACCAGAAAGCTCAAAAATGTCCATTCAGCTTTTTTCTCTTTTTTTTTCTAATGCTTCTGCCTCCACATCATAAATTCTCCACCTTCTATTGTCCATGTGGGAATTATAATGTTTAAACTTGGCAGTCAGTGAAGGCCCATAGCCCCAGCTGCAAGCCCATCATCTGGTTTCCTGAACCAGAAGGACGTGCTAGAATCGCCACCTGCAGTAGGGCACTCAGCAAAGCCTCCTCTCCTGCTCCAAGGGCAACCACTCATCCCTCACTCTGGCATGGCTGCTGTGACATCTGGCAGCAAGGACAGCTAACAGCTAACTGTCCTGGCCAGCAGATGAGAGTATAAATGTCTAAGGGTGGGAAACTGACCTCGAAAGCTCCTATTAAGTTATAGAGCACTGAAAGCATGTCTAGTATAGGAGATATGCATGCTGTCAGGGGGTGGTAGGAGGAAGGAGACAGTTGTCCAACCTTTTAAGCCACTCAAAAAAAGCCCTGGGAACACAGTACAGAAGGTTTGAGAACTGTTGACAAACAAATATGATGGGAACAAAAGCCCATTAAAAACATGCTGCTTACAGACACAAAAAATTAAATACCTTCAATATACAAGAAGCCCATCAGTGGCTCAGGTGCAGTGGCTATGGCAAATACTGAAAATACTGTAATGCTTCAAATCTGAAGCATCATGTTCCCAGATATGAGGCCAAGCAGCCCATGACAAATTTTCAGGAAGTTCTCCTCATTGTAGACATGAACAGGACAGAACATGGAATTTATTTTGTGGGTTTATCAATCTCACCACCACATTTCTGACTTGTGCAAGGTCAGCCACATACTTCCAGCAAATCTTTTACTACCTTACTAATCCCCTTCCAGAGCACAGGAACACACTGGACACTCTTCCTTACTATGTCCTTCATATGGACAAATGAATAGAGTAATTTGTATTTGGTCAGATTCAGAGAGTTAAAGTTGACTTATAGTACATTTACTCCAAATATGCTTTCAATTTTTCGGTAATGAATCTTTCTTTACTGTTTTGGTCCTATGGTTCTGCCTGCTGTACTACCTACTACTTGACAACACCAGCTTTTAAGGCTGCGCCTCTGAGGCTGATCATTAGTGACACACCTTGCTGGAGACCAACAAGTACTATAGCTGGGATCCCTACAGCAGTCGTCTTCGGATGAACGGCCTCAAAGGTGTGATTGGCTCATGGTGCAGGGCCAGGAGCTGGACTTCACAATCCTGATGGGTCCCTTCCAACTCAGCATATTCGCTGAATCTATGACTCTCAGTCACTTCCTGCTGCCTCCAAAACTGTGACCCCTTGACCAGAAGAGCAGGTATCAGAAGACATCCAAGAGACACCACAAAATGCTAATTAAATCAATGATTCTACCTAATCTTTTATCACAGCCATAAACAATAGAGTCCTTGCCTAAATATTGAGTAACTTTGCAGTCCTTACTATCATATAGCAGGCAACCTTACTTACAAAAAAGCTGATGTTGATTTAAAGACTCTGAGGACAGACGTTAATATATTTTCATTGTTTCTATTTGGTTTAGATGGAAAAGTGAAAGCTCGTATAGATAAGAGTGATTTTATTGTCTTTGGATATTTCTGATAATGCAAATAAATACTTTACCTCTCCCTCCAAATCCCACAGCACTTTTTTCTCAAATGGATTCTTGGAGAAAGTTCCACAGTCGGGTTACCTGGAGAAGACTTCTGTCCTCCCAACTTCTATATATGCTTTCAATGAATAGCATCTGTGGGAATCTTCCATGAGAAAGAAAGGTCTTATCTCCAACTGTCTGTATTACTGTTATTACTTCTTTGTTCTCTTATTTCCTTCCTAAACAGCCGCTTCTCCACTTTCATTTTTATTTTGAAAACTCTCTGTACATTAATCTTTTTAATTCTCCAAAAGATCTCTGAAATCTTTTATCAGTAAAAAAAACCATAACAGTATTTGAAGGAATAATTTTTTAAAGGTACATAGTCATAACACTACAAGGTCTTCAATATTACCTATTGTCTGCTGCTGTAAGCAGGGAAAGATTCAAGGTTACAACTAAAAAAGAATAACACGGCAGATCTTTTGATCTTTAATGTTTCGATGTTATTAAAAAGTGACAAGTGTTACAGTGCAGAGAGGGAAAGGATACTGCTGAGGTTAGCTAAAAAAAGCTAAATTCTATTTTAAACTGGCACTGTCTGAGGAGGAATTTTATACTTGTTAGCTAGAGCTTTCAACACAAGCAAAGGGAGGAGGGTGTTGTACAGGAAGAAGAATTAATCTGTCATCTTTGGCTTAACAAACTTTCGGGCAACTAACAACAGAGCAAACACACACAATTATATAACTGAACAACATGCACAGCACTACATTTTAAAGAAACAGTTAAGATTAAACTCCTACTTCCTACATCCTGAAGCTGTACCAACGCACAGTCTGTTTCCAGGTGTTGCAGGGAGCACACCACAAGATACTAGCCCACCTCTTGGGATCAGCTCTGCCTCTCCTAGCATAGTGCAGGGCATGCAAGTCCTAATCTCTGGTCATATTGGGCTCTGACAGCTCCCCAGAAATATGCTGTGAAGCACTGCTAGCAGGGAATGCAGTCATTACTGCTTAATTACTATTCCTTACCTGAGCAGCTTCTGAGGTGGAAGGCACTCCAAACCAAAACACAAATTTAGTAATAACGATACTGTTTCCCAGAAAATGATGAAGCAGCATGTGTTACCCACTCTCATATATATCACAACAGCAAGTAAATAGCTGATCTAGCTAATGAACCACATATTCTGTTTAGATTTCATCATCGTCAGTGTTTACTCAATATGATTATATTTGTTCTCAACAAAGACTGAATTATTTCCTGAGACGGCTGTCATGGATATTTCCTCCTCCAGTCAAGAGAGGGTAATCAAGACAGAATGCTGCTTTATCAGGGGCTGGACCGTAAAAACTCTTCCAATCCCTTTACTGGCATACATACCAGACAGAAAAGATTTCTGAATTAGACCTCACATGGGAATGGAAGTAGATAACAAGGGTTCAGCCCAAAAGTCTCCAAGTAAAAGCATTTAGGCTCATAAGAAAGGACAGCATGATTCATTACAGCACCTGAGTAAGCTGATGAAGCATATGCACTATAGGGCAACAATACTTCAGTTGGCACCCCAGAATAAGCATCTGAAGATGGTCACTGCCCTACACAGCAATGCAATCACAACTACTTTTTTCCCCCAGATTGTCACTTTGCAGGTCCGTTTACAGGCCTTTCCTGAGCATGAAAAGTAACTTGACTGCTTTTGATGCAAAATGTCTTCTCCCTGACATTTTCTTGGGAGGTATGCAAATAAATTCCTGAAGATTTTTCTGCACACAGAAAAGCTCATGTTGTGTTTAGAAGACCAGATTACAGAAACTTCACCATTTAGTAAACTGCTTATCTCCAAAAGAACCACTGTGGCCTATTACCTCAGCAGTAACTGCCAAGATACAGCAAACTGTAACAGCTTCAGAAGACAGAACATTTGCTGAAGGAGTTTGAAGTCATTTCCAGTTTTTGAAAGCAAGAGTTCTGTCAGTTCACTTGCCTTCCACAATTATTGAAAGCAGCACACTAGAGAGGGCCAAGATCATTAGCAAACCCATCTTAAAAGATCCCTTTTTAAGATAATCACTGGAAAATTTTATGACTTTTCCAAGATTATTTTAATCTTGGCTAATCTTACTTCAAGCAGATCTCCTTAAGTCCAGTTACATTCCTGAGCTCTAAAACATCTGGTGAAAACGGAAGAAGCACTTTGACTTCTTCTGAGACCCTGGTGTCAAAGGGTCAGATTATTCTCACCTGACTAATACAAGGCCACGGCAAGACTTGCTCTGCAGATTTCTTCTGACATCCTGAAGCTTTTCTGGATGCACTGCCCACCTAACACCTCACCATTTCGGGTTGGAAGATCGGCACCGCCAGCTGGATAAAGCCTTTTGGCTTTACGTGCGCTGTTTTAAAATCACCTGATCTGCTGCTTCTCCTTGGCAAAGCCTGCCGTTTGGTTAGTAAAGCGCCAGGAAGCCGATCCGCGGCGGCTAGGTGAGTTGGCGAGGGAACACCTGCACCCTTTGTTGAACCTCTAGGGAGACCTTTGCAGGACACTTACACGCAGCGGACATCGGCGCAGGTATTTAGGGATGGAAAAGCCCCAAAGGGGAGACGAACCCACAGGTTTCGGGTGCCCAAGGCACCGCCGGCGGGGAAGTCCCGGGGAGTGAGGGAAGGGCCCCGGCGGGACGCTGCCCGCAACACCGCGCCGGCGGCGGGCACCAGGTGGGCGGGGGGCAGTGGCGGCCCCGCGCCGGGTGGGGCTCCGCGGATCGGACACCGGGGATCGGACATCGCCCGGGCTGGGCCGCCGGGGTCGCCCGGAACACGGCTTCCCCGATCCGCGCCGCGGGCAGCTCCACGGCGCGGCGCCGCCCGGGCTCCGGGGGCCGGATGAGGCCGGCCCCGCCGCTTCGCGCTCCCCTCTCAGGCCTGCAAGGCTCCGCAGGCCGCAGCCCGGGCAGCCGCCCCCCGCCCGCCCGCAGCCGCCGCCGGTCACAGCCCGGGCGGGGTCCCCGCCACCCGCTCCGTCGCGCCTGCCCCGGCGCGGCCGCGCACTCACCCGCGTCCGTCCCGGGAGATCCGGCTCCTCGGCGCGGGGCGACAGCGAGGACCAGAGCAGCAGCAGCCCCAAGAAGCTGCCCGCCAGCAGCACGGCGCGCAGCAGGAAGCCCAGCTTCAGCCGCATCCTCTCGCCCGCCCTCTGCCTCCCGCCGCCGCGCACGCAGCGCCCGGCCCCGCACACCGGCCGCCTTCCGCCCCCCGCGGCGCGGCACGGCCCCGCCGCCGCTCCCCCGCCTCCCCCGGCCGCCGCTGCTCTCCGGCAGCCGCCCGCCTGCGGAGGCTGTCCTCCCGCCGCCGCACGTACAAACTTTCTTTTTTTCTTTTTTTTTTCTGTTTCTCCCTTTTTTTTTCCTCCCTCCCCCGCTCCGCCCCGGCAGGCTCCCCGCTGCGGGCTGCGCGCCTGCCTCCCCGCCGGGCGCAGCGGCTGGGGTGATGCGGAGCAGGAAGTGGCCGCCGCGGCAGCCGCGGTTCCACGTGGCCGCCCCGCACCGGGGCGGGGGCGCCTCGCCCCGGGCCGCCGCTCGCTCCTGCCCCCGCCCCGGCTGCCCCGCCGGGAGTGCGCTCCCGCGCACCTGCTGCCGTCCGCACCGCGGCTGCACCCCACCGGCACGGGGGAGGAGTGGGAGAGCTGGAGCGGGGCTTGGGCTTTCCCAGCTGGGTGGGCAGCGCTGCTCGGGCACCGATTATTAAAAATTAAGGTGCAAACGCTTAACTTGAAGGGTTGTCATAGGCGTACGGTAACACAGGCCCATTAATTGCGTGCAGCCTGGGCAGAGTAGCACTAGAAAGGCAACAGATTTTTCTTGCGGATAGCAGATTAAATACAAGATTACAGAGATGCTATCAGCCCCATAGCTTGTGTGTGTTTTGTTACTAATTTTCTGCACTAAAAGTTAGGCATCCTATTTCCTCCTTTGGAGAAATCTGACACGTGCATGCACACACACAAACATGATAATGTAAGCTCTGCACAAAGCAGAGTGATGCAAGAATAATACAATTTAATACTTTTGCCTTTTCTGTGTATTCAGTATTATCCGCTTGCTTTGATGATTTTTAGTTCTAATTCTTGCACGCACTGGAAGGATATCGGATCCAAGGATTCTGAATATTAACTTTCAATGATAAGGAGTATAGAAATGAAACAGGATATTACACCCTGAACAGGATCACTTTGGAGAAAAAAAAATCCCCACACCTAAGTGACCTTTGTAGCTGGACACACCTAAACACGGAAGTCTTTGTTTATTCGTATAACTTGTGCTATAGCACTGTGTGCTTTTTTTTCCTCCCCCATTCTGTAAGATCAAGGTATGAGACATAGACAAATGCGATGTTTAAGGCATGGGTAACAGCCCTAATCCTTACAGGTGTTTGCACAGCCTTGTGACTTTCACAGGTCCTCAGAACTGTTTTCCTCAAACCCCCTCCCTGTTTGCAGTTGCAGTAATTAGACAAACATCCCAATACAAAGGTTTAGGTGGCTGTTTTCAGGTAGGTAACAGCATCTGCACAGGGCTGGGAGGGATTGGGGTTTTTTACCGGGAAAGACATGAGTTGAGGTCCCCAACTCTGAACAGATCCCTTGGCTTCCTGACCCCGGAAGGAAAAGGCAAGCTGGGGCTTTAAACTGTGGAGCTCTGTAGGCTGTCAAAGAAGTATAAAAGTGTTTTCCCCATCTCTTGTTTCATTCCTTTCTGGAGACCTTATGGCAGCAAACGGTGCTCTTTCCTCATGTTGTTTCATTCTCCATGTTTGGGATCCCTTTTTAGTCTCCTGTGCTGTTGCTCTCAGCACATTCAAGAAGAGTAAAACAAAAAAAGAAGTTACACTTAGCACTGCATGGAGGGTACGGTAAAACTCGCTACAGCCATGGGATGTGATACCACTGCTGCTGCTTCTCAGAGCTGAGAGTGACAGGGACAGAGCTCTCTGCATGCCAAGTTGATACGATGAAAACTCACATTTGTAAGGCTGCCTGCCAAAACTGGGTTTGAGGGGTTTTTTATATGAAGGTGTATGTTCTGTTGAAACCCACAGGCAAACCACATATCCATCATTATCACAGAGAGCTGCACACTAGAAGATGACCAAGAGTTTTGTTGTTTTTGTTTTAGATACCCAAAGTCTTGCTGTCAGTGTATTCCCCCATTAGTTGTCTAAGGACAGTGGCTTCTGTACACAGCATTTTAAAAACTCCACATTTTACCCTGAAAGAGAAGAAGCTGAAGACCACTGGGAGGCAGTACGGGGCAATGGAGAGGGTGTTCATGCCAGCCAGCCCCTCTCTCTTCCAGAATCGCCAATGACAGGAGACTGGAGATGGCATCATGTTTTTGCTTGACTATTACACCTGCCTGCCCTGGTGCCTTCACAACAGGGAGAACCACCTGCTCATGTACTGGCCAGGCAGTCTGACTCCAGAAGTATTAAATTAATACTGACCTTGGAAGTAGTTTTATTTCAGTCGTATCCTCATTAAGGATATGCTGAAGTTTCAAATTCTGAGCTTACAGTTTCTCCTGTGTAGTAAAGTGCCTAAGAAGATCTGCAGAACATATTTTCACTCTTGTTGAATTTCTACCACTAAGACAGAAAATGCAAATTAAAGTTGGCTTTGAATTGCCTGCAGTAACATTCAAAACCAGTTTTCAAAGTCTTTTATGGCCTGGAGGGGAAAAGAGAGAGAGTTAAGCACAAATTTTTGCCTCTCTCAGTTACAAAATATGAGTATATATATAAATATATATATATATATATATAAAAATCATGACACTTGTACTATCCAGGCAGCACTAAAACAAGACACAATTCTGACTATTATTAGGGAGTTAATCAACCTCTTTTAGACTGATATTCAGTCATTCAAATGTTTCAAATATACTGGCAACTGTCATAATGTTTGTGTTTATATGTGGACATCTACTGCTTGTTGCACAGAAATCGTATGTTCACTTCTCCAGCTATGCCTCCAAATAAATATCCAATGGCATATAAGTCATTACAAAGTCTTGCTGCTCTTGAACCAGAGACCTGGAGGTGAGGTATCCGATTACCAATCCCCTAAGCCATGCAGTTGCCTTATTGCTGGGGATTTGGGGGATGGTGTCTGGAGCAGGGTCACTAACAAATGTCAAAATCTCATGCAGTTGCTCCTATGGGAGAAGTGTCTGGATTTGGATGTGCCTCTTAACTCTTGTCCTGAATATTTGGCCGCAATAAAACAAACTGCTTCAACACAATGTCTGAAAGGAAATTCCTATAGACTTTTGTACCTATCAAGATGAAAGTAATGTATTACAAAGTTCATAACACAACAAGCTGCTGTAAAGGCTTGACTGTACATAACCCCCCCATTTTACTCATCTGAGGGAGATTTTTCTGTCAAAACATAGGTGGCCTTTGTAAAATCTACAAGTCAGAGACCACCTTTTCTTTCTGCTCAGTGCGGTGAGCACAAAACACAAGTGGGTTTTTTCCCAAGTAAACAGGTTTGAAATTAGCGTTGGAGTACTGGTTTGGGCTAGGATAGAGTTTATCTTCATAGTAGCTGTATGGGGATACATTTTGGATTTGTGCTGGAAACAATGTTGATAACACCGGGATGTTTTGGTTGTTCCTGAGCTGTGCTTTCAGAGTCAAGGCCTCTGCCGCTCCTCACCCCACCCCATAAGCAAGCAGTCTGTATGTGCACAAGGAGCTGGTAGGGGGCACAGTTGGGACAGCTGATCCCAACTGACCAAAGGGATATTCCATACCATATGGTGTCATGCTCAGCATATGAAGCTGGGGGAAGAAGGAGGAAGAGGGGATATTTGGAGTGATGATATTTGTCTTTCCAAGTCACTGTTACACGTGATGGAGCCCTTTTCTTCTGGGGATGGCTGAACACCTGCCTGCCCAAGGGAAGAGGTAAATGTTGCTTTGCTTTGCTTGTGTGCATGACTTTACTTATTTAACTGTCTTTATCTTGACCCAAAGGTTTTCTCACTTTCACCCTTCCAGTTCTTTCTCCCATCCTGCTGGGATTGAGTGAGTGAGAGGTGATGTGGTGCTTAGTTGACAGCTGGGGTTAAACCATGACAAATGGATTGTAGACTTCAAGAAATTTCACTTTCCTTAGATGTTTCCAGATATAACTACCGACACTTTATTTAGTGCAGTATTTCACTACGTGATATACTCTAGCCTTCATATAACAGCAAACTTGGTCATGCTTTGATTAAAGAAAGCATTGGAAAATGCCAGCTGGCAGACAGTAACTTGCTTTCCTAAACTGAATACTCTCAACACAAGCAACACCTCTGCTCTAGTGAAACCTTTCAGCTCCATGTAATTCCTTTTCCCATCCTTTCCAACCTCCCCGGCTTCACTTTCTTCACTTTTAAGATCATTTGCATGTAGATAGCCATCTATGAACAAAGCTTATGCTGTTTTCCATATTGCTACTTTGGACCTAGGGTGAGCTGGCCATTGACACATATGGAAAACCTGTGTAGTGTATTACCCCTACAGCAGATCTATTAGTGCTGCATACTGAAGTCTTGGGATGTCCATGTGGAATCCAAGACATACCTTCCCTAGTTTGCATCTAAGGGATTGCACACTCAGTGTGTGGCTGGAGAAGCCTTGCCAGATCTACCTTAATTAAACAGGCTTATACTCCCTTCTGACACCATTCGCAGCATTGAGGGGTTTGCAGTAAGATTCTAGATTAATGAGGTGGTCGCTGCTTAGAATAATCCAGAAGGGCAGAGTTTGGCATACGTTACGATGAAGATAAATCTATGCCCTAAATATTTACAATGTGTGTATATTTAACCTCAGAGTTGATAAAAAGGAACTGAAGTACAGCATTTTAAATTCTTCCTAATTTCTAAGATTGTTTTAAAGTACTTTAATTCAAGTAAGTGCCTCTCAGTAGTATCTAATACACGTTTTTGCAACTTAGACTAGGATGTGCTTAATCTTCATTGTTTAGTGTTCATGATTTCCAGTCCTCAGTACCATTTTTCCTGTAATTCTCAACTATCCTTCTTTTTTTAAGATAGAGGTTTAGCCATGCATATCCTACAAAAAATTTCTTCTTCAGTATTTCAGGATTTGAATGGATGCTTCTGGCAGAGTGCTGTTAGCCTCCTTTGCTTTTCCTGTCACTTTTATGAAGAACATGTTATGAAGTTCCTGTCATTACATTTAGCCCCCATACTCCTGTCATGCCTACTTAGTCTGTTTTTCTCCTACAGTATCACCTCTAGCTCTTCTTCTCTTTTCCCACACAGCAACAGTAAGCAAGCTCATTATTTTGTACAGATCTGTATGCTACCAATGTTCTGAAGACTGGAATGTAAGAATACTTTTTATTCCAGCTGCCCTTTCTGTTAATGAGTACCAATCAATGTTTTTGAACTACGTTGTATTGTTAATACTGCTTTTGTCTAAAGAAATTTAACTTCTTTTGCACTTACAAGTCCTCAAAATATCCATACTCAGATGAGTGTTGACAATCCTTGACAGATTTAGATCTCATTAAAATAGTGGATGGGATAGTTATGTGGGTGTTTCATTTAAGTTTGAAAAGAATTGGAATGATTCTAAGCACAGTTATGCCATTTAAAAAATAAAATATGTATTTAAATTACTTTTCAAATAAACGCTCACCTGTATTTTGAGCCAGACGTAAGTGTGAGTAGTAATATATCTCAGGTCCAGAAAATTTCCCTTTCCAAGGCACCACATTTCTGAGCACTTCAAACAGAAATTAACTTGCATCATTTCCTGAATCTAGGGCAGAGAAAATTGAAATAGGTTGCTGCAATTTCTGTTATGCTGAAAAAATGAACAGTGTAAACACCCACATTTCAGATGCTGATGTACTTTTCTAATAGACTTTTCAAATATAGTAAATAAGTGGAGTTAGTTTGGTGAAATTATCAGTCTGAACAAGATCCGCAGTACCTTTGAGGGGAAAAATGAAAAAATTTACAACTGGAAATTAATTAGATTTTCTTATTTTTTTGGAATTTTGCTATTTAGTGATGAACTGTTGACAGTTTAGCAAATAACTGTCAACTTGGGTATTATCAATTCAGTATCATTTATCAGCAACAAATCTTCAATACATTTAACAGATTTTTCTTCAGTATATATTCTGCTATGTTGTTCAAAATGAAACAAAACCTTACTACTGAAGATAAAAAACATTTGTAAAGCACTAGATGAGTTAAATAAAGCCAACATGTCAAATCTGCACAAGAAGAAGACCTATGAAGTTTCATAGACAAATTTAAAAAAGTAGTCAAAATTTGTTATACAATGTAACAAATAAGTGTAGGTGTGGATGTACAACGGTTAATAGATGCTAAAACTGCAGAGTTTTTTTGGTCCTTAGCTTAATCACAGGGTGAGTAAAATACCGTTTCAGAAAGTTTGGCCTGCCTCATTAGTACAGAAAAGGTCAATTAATAATTATTGGGAAAAATGGTCCAGTAAATAGATTTATAAAATAGCATTGAAATAATAGAAACTGAATAGCATCACAGAAATCTGCTGCACTCAGATTTTCAAACTGGGGTCCCTAGATGCTTGGGGAATGGGAATGGTGTCTGCAACAGAGAATGACAGCAAGACTACTGCCACTAGTCATATAAAGTTTGTGGTATGTATCACAAACTGATAACTGGGAGTTAAGAGTCTTAGTAGCAATAAATCATAAAAGAACTGTTAGGCAGCTCTGAGCTTTCTTAATTCTTTGCAGATTTCATAAGCTGTGAGTTTGATGTTATTGGTGGCTGGAAACAAACACCACGATGTTGTGCAGCCTCTTTTCTTAGTGAGCTGCCATTTGGAGAGATTATTTCTATTATGTAGTGTCTGACACAAAGTTGTATTGATTAGTAATTCAATTAAATGATTCTATTATAAAATGCATGTTTTCTGGGAATTGCAGGCAATAGCAGCTGTTGTATCATAACACTGCACACATTCAAGTTTTCTATTAAATGCAATCATAATAAAAAAGATTTCATAAGGGCTTTAGTACACCACATAGATGCATCATTTTGTGGAAGCTTCTCACTTTTCTCAGGTCCAAAGTTACACACAGATATCCCTACTTGATATGAACTAAATGATTTCCAACTTGTACAGTTTTAGCTCAGGTATCAATATAGATATTTCTTTTATTTTTTTATTATGTTTTCCATTTTTTGCCAAAACTGAAAGCTAAACCAACCAACCAACCAAAAGCTAAAAAAAACCAGCCCCCTCCCCCCCCAAAAAACAACCCCCCAAAACCCTCAAATCTAAGCAACTTAAGGGAAAAAATTATTAGACCTGTCAAGAAGACTTTGAAATAAAGGTGAAGGACTGTAATAAAGTCATCATCTTGGCAAGCTGAACTCCACTGCTTTTTAGTCGTCTGTGACAAGTAAGAGTGACAATGGCAGAATCTCATCCATCTTCAAATCTTTGCAGGTTTCCAGATCTCTCAGCTCACTGCCATTCAACTTCCTTTTTCTAATGTATAATGCTGTGCTGGTTTTGGCTGGGGTAGAGTTAATTTTCTTTGCAGTGGCTGGTATGGGACTGTGTTTTGGAATTGTGCTGAACACAGGGTTGGTAATATAGAGACTTTTTTTATTGCTGAGCAATACTTACACAGAACCACGTACTGCCACACTGGTGAGGAGACTGGGGTGTATGGGAAATTGGAAGGAGACACACTCAGGACAAGTGACCCAAACTGACCAAAGGGATATTCCATACCATATGATATCATGTTCAGTATATAAAGTGGGGGGGGAGAAGAAGGAAGGGGGGACATTTTGAGTGATGGTGTTTGTCTTCCAAGTAACCATTACACGTGATGGAGCTCTACTCTCCTGGAGATGGTGGAAGTGAGAGAGAACCACAATTTGGTAAAGCATGGGAATTCACAGCCAAACTTTTGTAGACTCTGCCTAACTGCCTGAAAAACCTGGTTGACTTCTTACTAACCTACAAGATACAGGAAGCAAACATGTCTTCAAAACATTTTAGATTTAAATAAGCAGGTTACAATATAAATGAAAATTAATGTAATAATTTGCCTTGCTTTCAGGTTTATATCCGAACAGTCTTTCCAAAATTGCCCTTCTAAGTCTTTGGTGTCAGGGCTGATTAGCAGAAAGCAGCAGATAGAGGCACTGTTCCTCAAAACATTTAGGTCAGCTCTGATACTCTCTGGCATGTATCTAGGCCACATCTAATTAATCCCAGAATATTCCATCACTGCTAGATTACCTCTGTCAGCTTCTCCCTCAGAAACCTGGCAGCAAAGATTTTTTTACCTTAGGTGAGGAATTTCCCTTTTCTAAAGGTAAATGGGAGTGGTTTGTTTCATCGTCTAACTACATAATGTTTATGCAACAATTTACAGAGCCCTTAGGATGTAAAGTATGTAGTAGAGGTGAATACCTTCACTTGAAATTACTGGAATGTTGCCACAGATTTAAACAGAGCCAAGATTTCACCCACGATTGTGTTTAGGATAAAATTTACCAGCTTTCTCAGCTCTAAGTATGATGATGCTGTTCAAAAGAATTACATATTTTTTCTTTTTCTAAGCCAAATGTGAATACAAAGTGTTTGATCAAAGTAAGATCAGAAAATACAGAAGATCTGTAAAATAAAATAAGAATTCCATCTAAAAGCCTATTGGAGATCAGAAAAAGTTAAGGAACTAAATTGTATTTGTCCACTTTAGGCTGCAGTCTACAGTCTGCCACAGTCATTACTGGAATTACATAAACAATTTGCAAAGACACTCAGCATCTCCAGGTGATAGTTAAGCCAAGATTCAACTAGCACTGTGGAGCAGCAGATATGCAATTGGTGACCACTAAAAAATAACCTGTACTTACTGAACTAAGGATACGCTGCATCCATCTTCTGTGTATCACAATAGTGAAGCACAGAATCACAGTACTAAAAATAGAGCATTAATTAGCAATGCTAAATTTATATGCAATTATGCAAAGTGCTGAGTGTCTTGAACAGTACCATATTTGTATCTTGAGGGCAAAGTATCGTGACTTTTGAAATTAATGCTCTATAAATATGTAATCATCTAGTATGCAAAAAGCCAATTGATTTTTTCTTATACCTGATGGTAAAGTACTAGATGATAAGACAACTTACTACTTGCAGAACCAGAAATACCTGTTATTGGAGATCTATTAATATGCACTTCAAAACACAGGCCAAGAACAGCCTAGACATTTTTGCAGTGGGTGAGGTGTGTTTTTTAACTCCGCCCTCCACTTTTCAAATTATATCCTTACAATCTCCTTTAGTTAAACACCAAAAGGATTTTCCCTGCATTTCATACAGCACTGTTGTCAAAACCTTCATTTAAATGCTTCTACTAATACCTTCAGAATTATGTAATATTACAAATGTAAATAAGATGCAGATTTTTCACATACTTGTTTCTTTCTTATGCGAGTTGATTACTAAAGCAGGAAATGCTATTCATAAATGCTCACTACCAACACACTAAAAAAAAAAAATCCATATTGAAAGACTTCTTTTTTTTTTAACATCACTTGAGAAATAGTCAAATCAGTATCAATCATGAATTTTGCCTGTGTTGAGATTTACCTGTCCTTCAAATGTGCAGCTGATACCTGCATTAACATGTTTCACATCTGTGTTTGAGAAGTCATCTTATGGTTTTGCTCATATCAGAAGAAGAAAAGCAGATTTTATGAGATGCAGGATGAGTCCACCTGCAGAAAAGTACATATAGGTGTAGGATGAGTCCACCTGCAGAAGAAGTACATATAGGTGTATTGGATTCCATAGCCAATGCTGTGAAAGTGACAAATCCCACCGTCTTGCACTTAATGTCTTAGGATGAACTCACAGATAGGTAAAAAAATAATGTTTTGACAGGTGAAAAATGCACACAGGCTGGTGATGTGATACTAAAAACATTCTAAGTTAGTGTAAGCCCTCACAACTCACATTGCTATTCCACCAAGGTCCCCTACCACTATAGTGGGCTTCACCATAGGAGAGGAACTCTCACTTTTTGTTGTGGCCTACATTTTTGGCTGTATCTGAGAGTCCTATAAGCATATGTGGCAGGTAGGCTCTGCCTAAATTTTGGTCATGAAGCTCAATTCTGAACTGAAGGATGAAGTAGATTTATACAAGTGTTTTTAACAGTGATGGGCTTCCTGATGCTATGCATTAAGTAAAATAGCAAAATAATCATAATGATGCAGGGCCGAGTACCATTACTGAGAGATTATGTCATATTTGTCCTATTGCTTTAGAGATCTTACCCCTTCTTAGGCTTCATCACTCAAACACTGTGCAAACTGTGGTTTGGTGGTGGTAGCAAGATGAACATACCAAAGTGATCTCTAATCTTGCCATTTCCCATCATGTTCAATGCTGACTAGGCTACTAAATTTTCACCACCTCTTTTTATGATCAGCCTCTCAAACTCATCAGTTTCAAGTAGCTGAGCAAAAGTTACAGTTGTTGCAGTTACCTATAATCTTTGTGGGAGCATCTTGATGAAAGAGAGAGAAAAAGAAAGAGAGGAGAGAAAAAGGTGGGCTATTTGTGTGGATTATACAGGCTCTGAATTTGGAGTGTTACTGCCCTGTATCAACAGAAAAACACAACATTATTATTAAGAAGTGTATCAGTCATGTTAATTTAAGAATTCCCTACATTCAAGATTATGGATTTTAGATTCTGTAAGGCATAATTTTCCTTATAACACCTTGTATAAAATTTCTTATAACAAAAAAGTTAATTAAACTGGTAGTTATTGCTTTGGAGACAAAGATGCACTATTAACTTAGGCAAGAGGGAGAAATAACTTGCACTGTCTGAAAGAGTAAGAGCATGTAATACATGGAAAACACATGCAATTATCTTAAAAAGAGCTTTTAAGTTTTTATGAGTGCCTGCACAACCTGCACTGTTGTTGAAAAATTAAAACAGTTCATTGTATGCCTTGAATGCTAGAAGTTGCTTCATCTGATAAGATGAATGATCCTCTCTGATCATTCAAAGTTTCTCCTAATTCTTCCTTTCTTTCTATTGCCCTCTTGTTAGTCTGTCATTCTTTTTGCTCTCTCAAAACCAAAAACAAACAAGAAAAAGAAATATTGTTTTATACATTATAAATTCTCATCATGCTCCTAATACCAGGATTTCCAGTTTCCTGGTCAGTTATCTGGGTAGAGTTAAATTAATCAATTCAATTATCCACAATAACCGTCATTAGGAAGACAAGTGTTTCACGCTGCACCATGGTGCATGGAAAGGGCCAGCAACAGCATCAGCATCTACACTCACTACATAGACTAAGAAAAAGCTAGACCATTTTAAAGCTTCTGGTGTTGCAGCCTTCTCCCTGCTACTTGCAGGTGTAGGAGAAGCTTCTCAGAGTGATCAAACAAGCCTCCAGCACTTCAGGGTAATACCAGTCTGTTGCTGATGAAACCTGTGACCTGGTATAAAAAGCAAACAATAAGCAGAATCATTCAGCAAATGGCTGTCATGGTTCAAGAGCTTCTGATGGTTAAAGTCCTTAACAAATACCTGTAACCCTGCCTAAGCTTATGACTTTGAGGTTCCTCAGCTCTGCACAACAACACATGCCTTCATTACAACAGTCCTTGTATTAAGTGTTCCAACACCTGAGCTCTAAAGAAGTAGCAGAAATCAAGCTGAAAAATGTTCACATAGTTTGTCTGAACACACACAACTTTCCACCAAGTATAAGCTCAGGTGTTCTGGGAATGAGCATCCTGATGAGCTTTGAATCAAAGTAAAAAAAGATAGTGCTTTCTTACCACTGTCCTGTCCAACTTCTAAAATAAAGTTGCATAGTTAAAGAACATCATTATGTAAGTTGATCTATCCAGAAATCCTTAGCAGATGCATCTGGTTTTCTTCATTCTCCTGTGATGTTGTATTTCAAATTCAATACATTACTTTATGCATCTTGCTGACAGTGTTTATTTTTAAGAGCATGAAACTCTCAGTGCTCATCTATTGTTCCTGAATGCTGACAGCGCTCTCATCATGGCACTGGCTCTCTGAAGCTAGAAAAATTAAATAGGGGCCATCTTAGGAATCGTTCTGCTTAACATCAAGAGAGAGATTCTCCTGCCTTCTGGTTTCTAAATCTCAGTATGCAAAACGCAAAAAGATCCTAGGAGCTCTGCAGGCTTGGCAAGGAGTACAAAGTTTGT
Source organism: Corapipo altera (assembly GCF_003945725.1). NCBI lineage: Eukaryota > Metazoa > Chordata > Aves > Passeriformes > Pipridae > Corapipo > Corapipo altera. Next base: position 12,284,582 of record NW_020884876.1, read on the forward strand.
GTACTGTCATGCTGACCTGGTTCAGCTCTTTCTTTATCTTTCTCTGTTGTCTTTTTGCTTAGTACACTATCTATTGCGTATCCTTGTCCTGTGTACACTAAGTGCCTCCAGGCTGTTAGAGCACCTAAAGCATAGTGCGTGTATTTGCAGTCTCTTAATCCTGGACAAAGTTGAGACCTCAAGCACACGCACACAACTTATTCAGGAGTCTCAATATGTTTCAATAGATACAAAAACTCCTCAGGAATTTCAAAAGATGTATCTGCACTAATTAGAATCTGTATCATTTGCATGCCAGAGCTTTACTCATCACCTCAAACATCCCTTACCTACTCCCATTTTAACATTCATATCATCTTGCTTTTTTGAGAACATATTTGAAAATTCAAATTCAAAATCCATATCTAAAGCAGTAATGACTTCTGTGACAATTCACAGCTTTATTACTGTTAAGTTGCTTAATTCTCTAAGACCCCTGATGCTGAAATACCTGCAGCTGTTCAGTACCAATGACTCAGTATTTAATCTCTGAAAATACAAGTACCTTTTGTGCATCAAATACTGTATACTGCTTTTCTGGATAGTATTTTAATAAGCTTTCATCACCACTTTTAACCAATCATTCTTAAGGTCCACAGGCTAGATGATGAGTATGTATAAATCATGCAGCTCCAAATACATCAAAGAAAATATGTTCATTTGTCCCAGGATTTGGCTTCTTACTTCCAGTTTTACCAGGCTTTTCTTTAACTAATCTTGCAAATGCCTTAACCACATCCAATTCCTACTCTACTCCTCTCAATCCCTTTCAATTACCTCCTTCTTAACATATAACAACCCCTCCATAATATTTCCTTGTAAATTCTTTTAAATCTTGATTTTTCTTCTTCCCTTTTTTTTTTTTTTAATAAATTGGCTGATTGTTAGGAGCATTTGTAACTCTTTGAAATTGTACTTCTGAATGCATTGTGGTATATTGACTCTAAGGGCTGAAGTTTCTAAGCAGCTTTCAGAATAATGAGATTTGTGGGCATGACTCCCTTGCACTGCTATAAAGGTTTACTCTTTAGAGCTAAAAGATTTTCAAAAAATCGGTTTCTTTGTGCTACTGGCTTGTAAACACTGTGCTTGGAGCATGCATCCTTTACAGCACAGTTACCCTTTTCTCTTTCAAGTTACTTATTGTGCCTGAGGAGCTTGTGAACATCTACCCTTAACATGCAATTTTATAACCCGAGGGTGCATCATCTTTAGTAGCAGCTGATACACGCTGCAGCTTTTGCCCAATTTGCCTCCACTTTGCACATAGCATTTATGTGCATGAAATATTTGCACTACACATTTAATTAATGGGCGACTCATTCTCTTTCTTTGCCTGACCACATTTCCACTGATAAGTGGAATAACTTGTAGATATCTTAGGTAAAGTGTAAGTGGCAGCAACTTGTAGATATCTTATGTAAAGTTTCGGTCCAACTGAAAACGGTAGATTCATGTGCCACATTTTCAAGTTAGCAACGGCTAAAATGTTGATCTAAAATTCCTAGGTTCTGTAGACTGGCTCGGTTGCTACAATTGTTCTGACACTTCATATTATTATTTCACATGAAGTTTCATGACGAGTAAGCCTACCTCACACGCAACTGTTGCCTGCAGTATGTTTCACATTGTGATTTGGGCTGGGTTTGCCGAGTCTAACCCTGCGTGCCTTTGTTTGCTCTTGCACTGATGCTGTGGCACAGGTATGCCAGCGTGCCAAACAAGGTGGGTTGGCTTCACTGATTACGCCAGTTGGTGCTGGAGTATTTGCATTGTCTGAGCTCAGCCCAGCACTCCTCCATCCACACCTGCCACTGTGTGTGCTCTGAGTGCTGCAGGACAGTCATCAATCTGAAATCCAACTTCCTGATGCTCCTGATACAATCCAGGATGCAGCCATGTATTATTGCTTTTTTATTTTTTTCACCTACCTCCCATAGCACAATGAAACCACATCTCATCCTGCTGTTTTTTTCAGAGCTAGTCAAAGAACGTGCTGAAGCCCTTTTCATCCCCCAAAAGCATATTATTCTACTGCTTCCTCCATATACCACATTTTGAGTTCCAAGTTTTTGCCTCAGCAGCAGCTTTTGGTTAACTAGCTGATTCTGTTAATAATGAGGTATGGGAAACATATTTACAAATAACTGGAGAATAAGAATGCTATGCAAGCCTCTTGGAACTGAGGAAAGGAAAAAAGCTATCTAGTACTTATATAGGTTTTTACACACAGCCTCATTTGCCTTCCACTTTCCTCAGGGATTATGGGATAGTCACTTTACGATGACCCTTTTATCACGAAGTTACACATATGCCTAAGTCATTTTATAACCCAGGTCTGGTGCTTGTGTTGTGACTGTCACGCTACCCAAAGCTGTAGAAGTGTATTGACTTTTCCATAATTAAGACAGCAATACCCACTGATTGGATTTAACTGTTCACTGAAGGAAAAAAAAACCCAAAAAACCACCAAAACTCTTTTGCTGCAGACTTCCTAAAGACCCTGGAACATGTTAGGGATACAAGAATGACATGCATAGACATGAAAAGCTGAAAGACAGGTTGAAAAGTAAAGCATAAAAAAAAAGTAAAGACTGCTGAGTATTTCCACACCCTAAGGTGTTTAGAAGGCTTCATTCATATCTATTCCTTATAAGAACTGTGCTTTTATACTTATTTTTTAAATCCCTCACTTCTCAGTAATACAACTGTAACATCAAATATGTTGTAGGTATCTTAAAGTGTTTTCATTTCGAAGGAAAAAAGTTTCCTGCATTCAGAATCACCTACTTGCTTAGCATGCACTGGGAGTAGAGGAGGTTGCAGTACTAAGAATGTGTCTGAATCCTCAATTACATATGCCCATCCAGCACCTTTGAGTTTATTTTCTTTAAATACAGAGGCTTTGGGGAGGGAGGTGGTGGTGGCATCTTTTTGCTTCATTTTGCTGCTCAGTGATGTGACTTCGCATAGCTGTTTTAGGGCAGGCAAAAGAAAGGAGACCAGAGTCAGGCTTTTGTTCCTTGGCCAGCACAGCGTTTCAGGTCAGTGAGCCATGCTGCATTTGCTGCTGCACACTCAGCTTCTCCCCTGTATTAACCCCAGCAGCCTCAATACACCTTCTTACGGGGAGGAAAAATGCAGACATTGTTGCCAGATATAGTTCATACAGGTTTAAGGAAGCATTGCACAAATGCTTAAAGCATGCAAGAGTGAACTCCTGCAATCATATACAGCCTTAAACATGAAAGGATGCTTCAAGAATTTTAATTCTTTAAAAAGCTTTCTAATGAGAGGATGATCCAGCCTGGATCTGGTAAATGGACCCAACAGTTCCCACAGCTTCAGCATGTCATAAGTGATGGGACTAAGCTGACTCTGATGTCCCCAAATCTGGTATTGTAAGAAGCATCCCCAAAAGCAGTGTTTTACATCTGGTCTGCCAAGTGCTGGAATGGAACACTGCAGAAAAGAAACCAAAGAAAAGATATTTTCTCCTTTTTGACACGAGGGCTTTTTCTGTAAGATTTCAGTCCTTGCAGCTTATGAATAAATTCTAGCTGTGACAACTAAAGAAAAACAGAATCTTCTCATCCTTGTTCCCCAAACTCTGTCACCCTCCACTCCTCCACAAAACATGACAAGAACTCAAATAGCCCTAAAGTAAATATAAGCGCATTAAAAATACACTTTATGAGATAAACTGGAAATTTGGTGTGCTTGCCATTGGCAACCTATTTTGCCTTGCCAGCTTCAGACTTGTGCCTCTTCCTCTTTGAGGATAAAGCTCCCCAGGGTTTCTAAAGGACTCCAGTGACCTTTACAGACTCAGCTGGCTTTTTCAGCAGGCAGCACTTCTGTTGCCATGGTAGTGGGAGCCAGGGCCCCAACTCCAGTCAGAAAGGTTGGGGACTTTCTTCTGACGCATCATTACCACAATACAGAAATTAGGTAACGATATATAGATGTTGCCTGAGTTATCTGATATGGCATATCTTGCTGCAGATGTCATTTGTGGAGCAAATTACTTTTTTGTGCATTTGGTTCATTTTGGGAGCTCTTCTACTCTTAATCAACTTCATCTTGGCCTGAGAGCATGTGCTTCAGAACAGTGAGTGGTAGTGTACTCTGTAAGGGGAAATACAGCAGCTCCATCTTGTTGGGCATAAGCAAAGTACCAATAGATATTCTCCTCGCAAACTTTATTTCATTAAGAACTATCAGACTTCTTGCCCCCAGTCCATAAGCAGCTGCTGTTCACAGTCAGATTCACAAGCCATGAAGCATTGTGGAGCCCAAGAACCTTCGCTGGCATTTGGCTTTTCAGATGGGAACGTCTCCATGCAAGTAAGTTCATATTTGGTCCCTGCACACAGCTGTCACCGTTACAATCAATAAAGCTTAAAGAGAGGCCTACCATACAGTTTTGTGACCAGATGCACTCTAATGACAGCACTACAAAATTCCCTTGTGCCAGTTACCTCAGCTCACGGGACACGGAAAAAGAGATGGCAAGAGTCTGCCCAAGGGCTGTGCACTAACTCGACTCTTCCTAGCCCTTCTTGCTCCCTTCTGATTCTTCCCCTTCTCCATAATTTTTGAAAAAATAGGTGCTGTGTGGAGGTTTTTTTGTCCTCCAGTCAACTGATGAGGAAATTTGAGATCATGTGGGGTTTTTTTGTTGTTTGGTTAGTTGGGGTTTTGTGGTTTGGGTTTGTTTGTTTGGGGTTTTTTGTTTGTTGTGTGGTTTTTTTTAAAGCCAGAGAAAAGAGAGTGACTAAGATCCATTCTCAGTGAAAATGTTCTCGTTTGGTGAATGTTGGTGAATAGTGTAAGACCACCAAACTAAAAAGGCAAAGAGGTTAAGTTTCCTACGTTGCTTAAGAGCAGAACACTTATGAGCTTGTGGTGACCCTTCCCAGAGAAGGAAATAAAGACTATGACCTATTAAAAAAAAAATAAAATCTAAAAAACCCCCACAAGAAGTTAAACACACCTTACATGCCACATGCTATAAAAACTAAGATCTAAATCACTACTGCTTTTCACAGAATATAAATTCAAAGATGCCAGACAAAATCTAATCCTTTTACTTACAGAAAACTGCTTAGCACACAAACAAAAACCTTACTTAAAAAAAAATGTAATTTTTAAATGTATACACACACTGCTGTTAAATGGTCTGTAAATTGCTGCTCTTCTAGGCAGAGTAAATATTTTGTGATAAACTGTTGTCTCTTCATCTGAAATGCAAACTGTTATCTTTATTAATCATAAAAGACAAGGCTTTTTTAAAAAATGAGCTGCTGTATTTGTATATGCCTACCACTGTGCTCAGACACCAAGTAAAGAATATCGTGGCAGGCAAACAATAGAGAAATATTTAGTTTCTCTTGCTTCAAACGTGCTTTAAGAAGGGACATATTTTACTTTAGATTTACTTTGATGGAAGCTCTCAGGGGAACTGAAAATGTTACAGACCTCATTCATAGCTAGACTTCCCTTAATTTCATCACACATGCATTGACAAGACTGTTCTAAGAATGACCACAGCTTCAGCCTTTCAGGTGTAAGCTTGCTGAAGATTATCTAATAATGAGTCAGGTGAAGGTCTAATGCAAGAGAAAAATTTTTTGCATGGAACCACAAGCAGCTAGCATAAAGGACACGAAATTTATGGTTGTTGCTTTTCATTTACTGGAAATTGGAATGTGGCAGCTCCAGAAACAACACTCACACTTCTAGTATCTTGCATTTCTTAACAGAAGAGCTTTGCCTCCCCACCTTCCCCTCCCCCAAGCTGCTATTTCAGAAACAGTTAAATAGACAGTTCTTGCTCTCAGGTCTACAACTGCTAAGGACTTCATGAGCACCCTTATGATACTGACACTTGACATGCCAACATGAAGAATTTTAATCACTGACCTGATTTTGGGTCGATGTGGTCTTTTTTCAGTTGTGTGTCCCAGTCTTTGGAGAGTCAGGGTCATATCTTCTGAGAGGGCTGCAAATGCAGGTTTCTTGGCATGAAAATGGTGAAGCCACAGCTGGTCACTAAGTAGGAGGTACAAAGAGGAACCCCTGAGTGAGACAGGTAAAAAAACCCCAAACAACCAAACCTTGAGCATGAATCTGCAAAAGACTTTAAGTAATCTTTGGTATAGTCTGTTGCTGTGTGGGATGATGAGGAGCTGGCATTTCCCCCTCTGACTGCAGTGTCCTGTCCTGGTGGTACCAGCATGGACCCTGTTGGGTCACCTGAAGCATATGGGGTGGCCTAAGGAGGCACTTCAGGGCGATGTCCAATGATGACTGGTTTCCTGCTCTCAATTTGGGTACTGGGAAGCACTGAGGAGATAAGAATAACCAAGTAATCCAGATATAGGGGGCATTTTCTCCTCTAGTTCAGGCAGTAGCTACAGAGCCAACCTCTGGCAAAGGGCTGCGAGTAATTACCTTGAAGGTGCTACTACTGGGGTTAGTCCCCCAGTGGCACTTTCTCAACTCTTCCCACTTCTCTGGGAAGTTGAGAGACACTGTTGAGAGACATTGTCCTTCTACTTGTCAATTTTGCTTCCTCCCTACCAAAATAAAGTTTACCCTGGCATTTCCTTGATGTAGAAGCTCATTAGTTCTAAATCAGGAGACATGTTTAACTAAGACAGTAGTGAATGTCACTTGAGAACCACTTAGTCTGGCAGAAGAAAAAAACAGTATTAAAACCACCCATTTTCCCTCCTCATCTTGAAAGCCAAAAAGAAATAAGCTAGTTGGAGTAATCATCCACATACAAACACCCCACCAGATACCATCTTCTGAATCCACTTACCAAGGCCTCCAATTGAAGAGGTCACTACAATTCCCCTTCAATACCAAAAAGAAGATACTGCTGCTGACCAGGAGTGCATAAACACGTCTCCTTCTCACCCAGCTGGGACAGCTTGTTGTCCAGAGCTCATAGCATTACCCATTGTGCAGAAAGGCAACACATCTCCAGTCGGTGCACAGAATTACCAGTCAGAAGTAGGGATGTAAGCACCACCACTAGGTAGCTAATGTACAGAAATACTTCACAGACTGATGGCTTTTCATGATGGAAATTCAAGGGCAGCTGCCCTATTCAAGCACTTACAAATGGCTGCTGCTATGGTAGAGCTGTATCTGTAGGCTGAGATCTTATAGCTGCTGCTGACCTCCTCTGTCAGAGAAAACTCCTGCCTCTGCAAGGAGCTGCCCACCTGGGAGGATCACAAACTGCCCTCACCCTTCCCCATCCACAGGCATCGCAGAGGATGAAGGGAGGCCAGAAGGTAGGAGCCAGACTTGGATCCTCCCTTTCTTGACTAGCAGGAGTATATGTGGCAGCATCTCAGCCTTGAAGTAAAAGAAAAGACAAAGCAGAAATGCGTCCAGTCTTCTTGTCCCTCTTCCCGTGCCAAAAAGCTGCATTTGGAGTTAATAAACATGCTCCAGTAACTACCATGTAACTCTTGTCTATCGCTGGTCCTTGCAGAGACAGCACACTCATTTCAGACCAAGATGCAGTTCCTTCTACTTTCTTTTCCTCCTGTTTAAAGTCTTATTACCCTCCTGATGCACTCTTACCTGCAAGAGCTCTTTAAAGCTTTTTCCTTGAAGGTTTGCACCTGATGTTATCAAAGATAATTAGATAATTGACACATAATTCACACAAGGCTCTCTGGTTTCTTTATACATGGTGTTTTCCTCCGGCTGTGAACTCTAAATGATACAAATGGGAAAATTCTCTGTTGTTTTACAGCTTTTAAATTTAGGTTACATTAAAACTAATGCCTAATTGATTTGGATGTATCTAAAGCACTTTACTGTTCTTTTAATAATAATTTTTCTTTGTTCCTAGTTGTTCCCTCACTAAGGGTAGTGCCTGTAATGTTAATGACTCCAGTCTCATTAAGGACTTGATAGAAGTTTTTCTTATTTGTACATCTCCCTCACTTATAATTTGTTTTGTTGTTATAATCACTGTTTCAGTCTATCATCACTATTGGAAGATATTTACCAGGTTTGTTCAGTAGAACTGCCTGTAAGAAATTAGTCCCAAACAGCTTAAGTAGAAAAGTTAGGTAGAAAATAACTATTTTTTTTCCTGATTGTGAATGTCTTCAGTTTGCATTGGACTACAGTACCCTTTTAAGCTCTCTAGACAAGGAACGCTCACATGCATGCTTATAGTTTTCTTACTTTTGCTATTTTTGATGTTCAGAGGTCTTTGGAAGCAATGTTCACTTTAACTGCTCCCTTGGAAAGCTGCCAAATAAACAAAAATTAGATTGTGTCCAGTTAAAACCTACCTCAGCTATGCCATATGTAGTGGATTTCAGGGATGAATTTAATAACTAATTTAGATTAGAAGCTTTTAGGATAGAGGTACAGCACTGAAGAACTGAAATGTATGGGTATGCAGAAAATTTAGTTAAAGGGCTTAAGGTAAAGAGACAAAAATGAAAAAGAAAAATAATTCCTTTAAGATAAATAATACGTAATAAGCAACTCTTCCTTCCCTAATCTTTGAAGGTGATTGATTGACTAATCATACTCTTCTGTATGACTCTTAAACTTCTGCAGTTAATCCTCCTGAGGAAGATGATGTATTTTATGTCTTATTAGTTGTAGGTAGAAAAAGAACCAGTGGTGCTGGGAATTTCTAGGTTGGGGGGTTTTTTTGTTGTTGTTGTTGTTGCTTTTTTTTTTTAAATTTGGCATAGAAGTGGAACAAGTAAATCTTGACTTACATGACTTTTTACAGGAATCAAGTTCTCACGAACTTTTTCAATGCTTCCTTACTTGTCACTCAAGGACTATTACACCAGTACATCTGTTTTGTCCTCACTTCTGTATTTGCCTCTTATTTAAGTGGCCATTCAAGATATGATTTAAGGTGTTGCCAGAGCTAACAGTGCTCTTTGTTAAAGAAGAGGACTTTGGCTTCTCTTTCTGTTGATATTACACAGCTGGCATGGCTGGGGGCTGTGGGAACATGAGCAGCCATATGGCCCTGGGCAGCCCTGCAGCTGGTTGGGCTTGTCTGATTCTTCACCCACTCACAGCAGGTTATTTTAGCAGCAGTAGATGTACCACAAACTGAAAAATTAATGCTGTAGCTTCTGAGAGGTATTTATTCATTCACATCATGGTAATCTTTTTGAAACTGCTCTTTAGCAATCTTTTACTTTGTATTCTGTAACATAATACATCCAAATATAAAATAGGACAGGCGTACAATTTTTATTCCATAGTTCAGCTTCTTAATTACAGTCCAGAAATTTACAGGCATGTGCTCTCTGTAAACCCTTTAAGCATGTCTTGAAAACTTTATTTTATGCATTCGTAAGTTGGTCAAAGCTTCTACAGCTGTTGTTTAATAACATCTAAACCAACTATCTTAGACCAGTCAGCACAGAAGTGTATATTTTCCTTTACTTATTATAATTTATATATTACTAATTGTAGTCTATTGTATAATACTTCAAATGCACACACCTGAAAATATTTTCCCCATTTTTTCAGAAAGCTATATTTCCTAAATTACAATAACCAAAGAATCTGACCTTGATTCACAGATAATTAGACAACTCCTTTTTACTTGTTGATTGAGCTCTATCAGCTGCCTATCAGCCCAGATCATTACTGGCTGTCTTGCCTGCTGGGATATTGGACAGGGATTACACAAAGTTGTCTTCAACTCTTCTTGGCCCTTTATATATAATTTATAATAGTTTAATTGCCAGGGAATGTTTTGTCCTGAATGTCGTTTAACAGCAAGGGAAGGCTTTAATTCCAGACTCTCAGAAAAGTGAGAGAAATGGATGTTTTGCAGGATACCTGCAGGAAAGGGTATTCACAAAGATGCCTGGAAAATACTCTGACCATCAGAAAGGCTAGTTGATAAATAGAAGCAACTCAGAGACTCAGAAGGGACCACATGTTTCTATTTTGCCACCTAATGCTTGGTAGACCGTACGTGTGTGCGTGTGTGTGCGTGTGTGTGTGTGTTTATGGGGACTGGACTGCTGTGAAGTGTTGAGAGATGTGCTGTGAACCACATCACCTGGAGAGCTGGGCAATATCAAGCTACTTCAGCCAACAGAGTCTGAGGTGGAAAACTGCAGGTCAGGCCAAAGTTGGAAGGAATGTACCCCTTGCCAGGACAACAACTGTGGAGAACAACCCCCAAAGAATGGGTTTATACAGCTATGGTGCAGACTTGTATGAAAAACTGGCAGCAGAGCCCTGATGAAGCATCATTACTCTTCTAGGTGTAGATTAACTGTAGAGCAGTAGCTGCAATAGGGAGGTTGATATGACAGGAATAAAGGAAAACAAGTTTTAGAATCATAGAACGGTTTAGGTTAGAAACGACCTTAAAGATCATCTAATTCCAATCCCTCTGCCATGGGCAGGGACACCTTCCACTAGACCAGGTTGCTCAGAACTCCATCTAACCTCGCCTTAAACATTTCCAAGGATGGGACATCCACAACTTCTCTGGGCAACCTGTTCCAGTGCCTCACCAGCACCACAGTAAAGAATTTAGCCTTCTCTTTTCCAGGCTGCACAAACCCAATTGTGTTAGTCTTTCCTCACTGGAGAAGTACTTTGTCTCTCTAATCATCCTGGTGGCTCTCCTCTGGATTTGCTCCAACAGGTCCACATCCTTCCTGTGCTGGGGGCCCCAGAGCTGAATGCAGCATTCCACGTGGAGTCTCACGAGAGTGGAGGAGAGGGAGAGAATCGCTTCCTTTGACCTGCTGACCACGCTGCTTTTGATGCAGCCCAGGATACAACTGGCTTTCTGGGCTGCAAGTGCACATTGTGACCACACATTGCCAGCTCATGTCCCCTTCCTTGGCTGACAATTCTTTTAAAAGTGCATTTGTACAGCCTTTACACTGGTACTCTGATTTCCTAGGAACTTGTTTAGTGAAGGGACACGGTACAACTTCTATCCATATGTTCTGGTTACAAATAAATGACTCTGGACGTGCATAAAACCAAATAGGAAACCAATGAAAGCATTCCTGTCTAGTAGGAAAGAAAAGGTGATGTTTTACTGCCATCTCTGCGAATGTTGCTTTGATAATGGGAATCATTATAGATATTAACTCTGCTGACATGCTGGGGAGTAAACTGGAGCCCTGTACATCTGTAAGCAAAAGCTGCTGCATGTTGGATAATCTCTCTCTTTTTGTGTTTTTGTAAAAAAACCCCAACCCCTCTGACTCTTTGCAGCTTGACTAGAAGTTAACCTGTATCATGCATTCATCACAGATTATGCATCCATTTCAGACTAGCAATAATGCCTTCAGTTAAAGTTATTATAATCCCTTGGTGGCTTTCACAAACCACAATTTAATACAATTCTGCTCAGTTTCTTGTATCTATGTTAGCTCAATACGGATAATCAAAAGATGAAAACCTGATGTCCAGACTAAGTTTGGCTGCTTCTATACATTAGTACAAAGTATATCCACTGACTAAGATGCTTCCTGTTCTTACATACTTCCTTCTCTGGGCAGTTCTGAATATTGAAGATGAGTGAGAAAGTAGATCACCAATGCAATTTTCTCCCTCAAGGATGTTTGACTCTCTGTGTTATGAGCTATAACTTTTCTATGAACGAAATCTATAGTGAGACTGGCCCATAAGGACAGAACTTCTCAGGTGCATTTCTCCTCCCTATCCCACTGTTAGCACAAGCCACTGTAAACCATGTACCCTGAGGGAGAAAGGCTTGTGGCTCTGCCCAGTCAAGATCAAAGCAGTTTTAGTCACTTTTATGTTGAGGAGGGGATCTGTAACAGCAGAAACACCGTTGGCACAAACCAGAAAGTTGGGAAGAAAGAGAAACAGCGTTCTGGCAGAATCCTGCAGATCGGAAGCCAGCAGAAGGGAAGAAACACCAAATAGGAAAAAAAATAAATAAAATAACTGAATTGCAAGGAACCATGAAGGTAGAGCCATACTATTCTTTTTTTTTTTTTTTTTTGAGAGCTGTATTTGATGTCTGAAGAGAAACACTTGTTATCTTGATCCACACAGGGAGCAGGCAGAGCTATTTCGCACTGATCCAAGTTGACATTTCCTGAAAAATTTAGCTAAACACTTTTCCTCTTTCAAAAAAGCCTGAGATATATAGAGATATTAATCTGAGGTAAAACAGTGACCATAACATTCTGCTTCTACATACTACCCACAAAGTATCTTCAGGAACGTCCACATATACCTTTGGTGAAAAACTCAGAACAAACCTGGGGGCCAGCAAAGCTTTTCTCTAGTTGCCATCATATATTTCACAATCAATACATTTCAGATTAACCAGTTTCTATTCTAAATTTAAGTCCTTGCACGAGGACTTGATTGCCTCTCAATTACTGAATATTTGTGATGGAAATAAACATGCAAGCTCTGCTATGAAGAAGTATCCAAAATTATCAGTGACTGACCTTTGTAGGTCATACTTCCTTCATATACAGAATTAAACCTGATTCCTGCTTCTTCCCTTTTACCACCTATTTCCTCCTTCCTCTCTCAATTAAACTGCCAAGTCCTAATCTCATCATTTGGCCTTTCACCTCCTTGAAAGCTCACAATTCCTGATCTTCTTAATCTAGGATCATTACCATCAATCAGTTCTTTAGGCAAGTGAAATCCTTTTTCACAGAGGGATGCCAGAGGTCTACTGATCTTTCAGGCTGATAACATTGTTTTATTTCTAGTGCCAATTGGGATTTTTGACTAAACTGTTGCTAGTGGCATATTTTGCTGATTAGATGCTCTGGACTGGTAAACAGAAATTTGCTTGAACTGTGGTTTCTTCCAGGTTGAGTCATTTACTGGGAGAGATGAAGGATTAACTTAATTAAATCAACTAATACTTTGACAAAGTGTTAGGGATCCTGCAAGGTTAATGAGGGCTAAGGTTAATGAGGACCAAGTTTTCCTTTCCTATGTCTTAATATCTTTTAGATAGTAGCCTTACTTACCAGACTTGCCTCACTTGCAGCTCCCCTCATATCCCTTACACTGTCTATGATATCCATCTCAACACCCTGTTCATCTGTTTCTCTAAAATGGACCATTGAGACTTTTTCTACATCTTCTATTGAGTACAAGCTTTTCTGCTGGCCCACTTTGCAAGGCTCCTTCTCATTCATCTGTTCTGTTAAGCTGGGCATTTACTACAGTGGCTACACAAAATAAACAAACTTCTCTTTGTGTATAATTAACCTTGACATTGCTGCAGTAACCACACCTTTAGGTAATCACCTGTGTCCTCTTTGATCCCATTGTCTGCATTGTTTTCATAAGGGCCACTGAAGCACCTACTGCACTACCAGGTCCTGTAAAAAAATACTAAGATAAAAGAAATCTTAAAAACAGCTAAGATCTTAAGGCATATCAGATTGCAATGTTTGAATGCAATTTTTTCAGGAGCAGTTCCTAGATTTTTTCCTCTAGCACCATGCTGTCCACCTATTATACCAAATGCTAACACCATTTTCAGAAGGCCTGCCTCAGGAGTAGTACCACTAATATTAATCATACACTGAAAGAATAGAAAGCCACCACACGAAGCAAATGTATTTTCTGAATGCAGCTGAAGCTTTGGAAATGTGATGCATTTTTCTCAACATCTCTAGCTACCCATTCTCACTGTTTCTTTTTACACAAGTTTCTTACTTTTTTGAGTTTTTTTACTATGTTCACATTTTCTTAAATTCAGTGCATTAGGAATTATGAAAAGGAAATATGAGATTACAGGAGACCTCAGGACAGATTTATGTATTAAATGTGGTTAAAAAAACCCCTGTCAGCAACTAACCAAATTAAATTTTTTTTTAAAATTAAAATTCTTCGATAGAAAGCACTACACACTAAAGACTTACTAAACTATATTATTTATTAATCTAAAAATTTCCAGTTAAAATATATTATTTTTGCACAAGTTTAGCAAAATATTTTGGTAGACTAGCCATAATAGCCAAGTGTTTTTCCTTGTTACCTTTTGGTTTATATTTGCTAATTTTTAAAAGGCCTTTCAAAACTTTCAGACAGGGGAAGATCCTGAAAACATTATGTAAAAGCACTCTTGGACTCTTGTGCTCTTTCTAACAGGATACGAAACAGATTTGGAAGGGGGTTAAACAAATGAATTAATGAACATTATAATACTAATACCAGCTATAATAAAAGTTACTTCTGATCAGCCTGTTTTGTTTTCAAAGGTTTTGAAATTATTTCCCAAACAACCTTGATGGATTAAAAAGAAAAATAAAATCATTATCTTTTTTTTTTTTTAATGTACATCCTGCGTTCTCTCAAAAAATGCTAGGTTAACAGCATTATAGATGCTCTTTAAATAGAAAATGGACGCACCCCTGCTGTCAGCCACGCTGAAAGCCTCCCAGTGCTGCCTTCCTAAAATGCTCCATCCCCAATCCATCTGGGTAGGCTAAAACAGTCCCTCTTACTCACTCCCTTGCAGAAATTATCAGTAAAAATGCAAATAAATTGTGATTCTGACATCTTTTTTTTAAACAAAGGTAACATCCACTCTTGCAGAAGTGCAACCCATCTAATCAATTTGGTCAAGCTATTTATATACTATTCTTCTATGATCTTCTATGGCATCTGATTTCACTGAGGTCATGGAGATATTGATGCCTGGTAAATAGCCAGTAATCAAAGGTTGTTAAGTGCTTGTCAGCTTCCTTTCAAACTTAGTCTATCTTTATCATGAGGCAGACTTAGTTCAGCAGCTACAGACCATTTATTCATAAACAGATAAAACCCAAGAATAATGCATTATTATCATGAAAATATCCATACTGTTGCAGAAACATTTGTTCTAAAGCAATCTCATTTTTCTGAAATAAGACTGTGGCCAGTGAAAAGTGATGCCTTATGCCTCCGCAACAAGGCTGCTCTCCCACACATGAAACATTTTGTTTCCCAGCTCCTCCTCTCTCCTTTAAGCCCTGTCCCTCAAGGCCTCTGTTTAGTTTAGATTCTAGAATACATAAAGGGAAATGTGTGATTTTAGAGTTTTAGTTGCACTTGGAGTTCATTCCAG
Organism: Corapipo altera; assembly: GCF_003945725.1. Lineage (NCBI taxonomy): Eukaryota > Metazoa > Chordata > Aves > Passeriformes > Pipridae > Corapipo > Corapipo altera. The sequence continues at coordinate 12,299,733 of NW_020884876.1, forward strand.
CTTTTCCAGTTGCTCTCTCCTATCATAGTACTTTGCTGCCCACAAAAAAAGGTCAGATAACTTTAACTGGAAAAAATTTAGAGTAGGTGCTGATGAACTCTTACAATACAAAGATCTTCTTTTAAGGCATGTTGATTAAAGCTCTCTCGGCCATAAAATAATAAATTGAAAAAAACTGAAGCAAGTCATTAGTTGGGGAAATCAGTATAACTCCACTGAAATGATAAGCCCACATTAGTTAATGTCTCCTGTGCTCTACACTTAAAATACGTTCAGAACCATCTGGTATTCAAAAAAAAATTTTGGGAAGAAACTTCAGTCTTTTGAAGAAACACATTAGAGTTAAATTCTCCTGCTGAAATACGAGAGGAAGATACATCTGTCCATCCTACCAAGTTGTTCATAAGTTTGTTGGGTGGAAAAGATATGGTTGTAGAAAGAATCAAAGAAATTCAGAATGATAAATTAGTAATGAAATATTCTTACAGTGGAAACCTTTGGAGAACACCCAAGATAGAATTTAATTGAGAGGTAGCGATGATCATTTATTATTAATAAAACTTTTGTTGAAGGAATCCTGTGCAAGGACTATTATCTTTCCCCAGAACATCTGAATATTAGTTATGTTTTCTGACAAGGACTGCTAGAGTTTACAAGCAGTGATCAGCTACAAGTAAGGGGAAGTTTTCCTTTGGCAGTGCAAGGCACTGTGCAATATTACTCAACGAGGGCTGTAAAAGGCACAGAAGTTCTTTGCCCCAACAGCAGCCTAGTTCCCATTAGACATCTCAAAATCAGACCACTGAGATGCAGTCAGACACTGAATGATATAACCCTACCAATCTGTTCTGGTTTAGCAATCCAACCTTTGCCTCTCTATTTTGGGCACACAGTGTTGCTTCCAGGACTTTGACAGTTTGGGGCCAGTTACAATCAGCAGCTTGAGGGCTGCATTTGCATTTGAGGCAGCCATTTTCTTCTTTTTCCCAAACCGTCTTTCCTCATGTTCAAGCTGCAAATATATGCTGCTGTGAGCGCTGCACCTGGAAAGGCTGACAGTTTGCATTGCCAGACTGGTTCTGTGTACTGACGGCTAAACAAATCTGAAGTATCCACACACCACAGCATTACTGCTTCTGTTCCCGAGTGCACCAAATCTTCAAATTAAATTTAAACAATACTTCAACAATCTCACTTATTTTAAAGTCATAAAATGAGAAGTCTATCTCTGTAGATATTTTTCTTTCAAATTATTTGAAAGATTTCTTCACTAACTTGCAGCAATTGCTAAATACATGGATGCATTTCACAGTTTTCCAAGTGCATGCATCTTGAATGCTACAGGATCTCATTTCCCTCCTAAAAATTTCCTATGACCTGCAACTACAAGGTGCTGCCATAAAATAGCACAGTTATTGGTATTAGAACCATCCTCTGGATGCAATCAATGCTCTTGTGCATAAACACAGCTTAAAGAGAAATACAGAAAACAGTCACTCCACTCCCTCAAAACAGTGTATATTGCACATCAGTATTTTGGTTAGTCGGCCACCTCTTCAGCAATCAGAATAAGCAACTTAACTACAAATGTTATATCTGGAACCTGAAAGGAGTTAAAGCACAGAGCATGTGATCTATCTGCATTTCATCTGTGAATTCATCTTTCAAGTAAAAGCAGGCCACATATTTGATATAAATTTATACTCGCTCTTACCTTGAACAATCTCAAAGCTATTAGTCATGTTCCACACATCAGTATTAACTGAGGAGAACCACAGACACCCTCCCAAAGAAGTTTTAGAGGCCTCTCACTCCAGTGGCTTGATGAGTCTGAGAGACACCATAATGATCATCCGGGTGACGGAAGTCTGTGTTACTGTGAATTGTGCCTGTGCCTAAAGTGTCAAAATATTGTAACATTTAACTTGTTTGCACTTCTTGTTTCCTCCCTCATGACATCTACAATACCATTCACTTGCTAACTCTGCAAAGTTCACATGATTTCCATCACAGATTTCAAAAACTCTGAAACCACCCAACTGATTTCATGTCAATTTTTCTCTCCATTCCTAACTGTCAAGAGCACTGTAAGATCTTTCAAGCTGCACTGCAGGGAGTCAACATACTTTTAGGTGATGGCAACATACCAATGTTAATTTGACTAATCTAGTTCAGCATGCAGTATGCAATTATTTCCTACTCTCCTGATTTTTTTTCCAGCCTATTTTCAATTTAATTTATACATTGGTAAGGATTCTACCTTTAGAAAAGATAGCTAGTCCACGAGCCTTCCACTATGCTGCAGCTGCTGCTGTTATATTTGTCACTAAAAAAACCCTCTCACCTTATGTGACAATGGGATTTGAATCACAATGGCTAAATATATCATGTATAGAGATTTGATTGCTTTACTTTTTTTCCTGAAGGGGAAAATATGAGTGCAAAACCTTACAGTTTATTCCATGCTTCACTACAGTGTAATTCTAGACCCTAAAATTTCTACCATTCCTATTTTGGTAATGAATGGAATGTAAAAGGGAGGTATTTAAAATTAATTGCAGCAGTTCTGAGGGTTAAACCTGCTTAACCCAACTTTTTATTAAGAGAATGTCAACAGAGCATATATCTTGTTTAGGGAGTGCTGGGACATCATTATTCTTCTACTAGCATGTTTAGTTCTAAAACCTGGGATTTCTTCAGGTTCCTGTAGCTGTCATGCACACCATATACCCATCCCAAATTATAGTGCCTGTTCTGAGCTCCTCACTACAGCAGGATTTGACCTGAGAAACTAGAGTTTTGTTTTACTTTATTAACTTGGAGTACTTTTAAACAGTTTTTAAACAAAGTTTTTCCCTTGACCAGCAAGGGAATTTTCAGCCTGAAGTTCTCAGCAGCATCCGGTGAGGCTCTTGGCCAAGTTCTCCAGATACTGTACATCCACAAGGACAGCCTGCTGGCTCTTGCTGTGGCATTTTCTTAATCCTCAGAACAGATTTCCTGGATCTAGGAAACTTAATTCCTGACTCCTTTGACCCAGATGCTGGCGAAAACGTAGTCTGTAGTCTGTACGTAAATAGGTGTGTTCATTTTTTCTCCTTTTTTTTTTTTTCTTTCTAGGAACTGGCCTTGCTGTTAAATTTTTCTAAAACAGTCATATTAATATGTTCAAAAATCCACTGTTGAGTTTCAGATAAAGGATCGCATCTGTTCATGAAAATCTTCTTCTCAGCTGGGTTGCAATCTATGCAGCTGCTGCTTACCGGATGGAATAAAGTTTTGTCCTAGAGGAATGAAAAAAACCAGAATTAGGTAGCAAACGCCAAAGCATTGGAAGTATTCTCATTTTACAGAACATGGATTAACACAGCCCTATATGAAATGATTTTGTGGTCTCTGTGCACTAAACCTGTGTAATAACCACAGCTATTATTAGGAAGCTGTAGACAATGGAGGGTTTTCTTCCCTTGGGTTATCATCCTTCATAAAACTGAGGATTCAAGAAAGAAGGAGGAGACATCATCTGGTCTTTTACTAAAAACTGCATAATACAATGAAAAAATAGAATGTCTTTAACAGCTTTGCACATCATGTATTTGCCTGGAACCCATTTAAATATCCAAAGTGTTTTTGGGTGGGTTTTTTTTTAGATTTATTCTTGACAGTTGCATGTTTCTGGGCAGGAGGAGCTGTAACAATCTTCAACTTGGTGAAGACGTTAAAAATGAATTATTAACTGAAGCAGTGGACAGATGGACACAGTTGTTCTCAGTTCTCACCCCATGCAATGCAGACCTGCCACTGAAATACACTCTCTCTCCTAATAAGATGGAAATCGTAATACTGATTTAGCTCCATAGGGAGATTTTGGGGGAGTAAGCATGGATTAAGTTGCTTTAAAAAGCATATTTATGATGATTAGTTTTATTAATTTTACTTATTAAACTAGAGTGAATGTTAAGTAACATGACTGTGAATCTTTGTTAAAGCAGAAACTACTCAGTTGAACAGCTGGTATGTGTGAGTTGGGTAATTTCAACATACTTAGTTCATATAGCAAGTGTTTTGAGAGAGACAGATGTGGGAGTGATTAAATGGTTTGAAAGTTTCCAGGGACTATACTGCATCTGTTGAAATAAATTTCAGATTACTCTTGGTAAACCACATCCAGGCTTTTCCCCTCCGCACCAAACATGCTCTGATTAGTATTTTAATACTAATCCAAGATGTGCCTGCTTGTCTAGTTTGCGAAAGGGAAAAAAAGATCTACTTGTCAAATTGAAATTGATTAAAAACTCACACAACTGCTGTGGTGCCGAGCAACAATCACGGAAACTTCCCTTTAACTACAAATACCCCACATTCCAAAAAAAAAAAAAAAGTATGAAGACAAAAAGAAATAGCAGCTATTTAAAACCAGTTGGAAAAAGAAAGTGGTTTTTTTTTTTTAATTCAGGAAAGATGAAATTGATTGATTTTGGGGGTTATGAAACTCTGGTAAAGTACAATGCCTCTTTTTATAATTAATATATGCAAGAAAGAACAGAGGCAAAAGCATCTTGTTCTCTGGCTGTGGGTGATGGTGTTACATCTGCCTCTCACAAACACCACTTTTTCCTTCCAGCATCTGCCCTTCCCCAAAAAAAGTGGTTGAACACACAGACCCACACCCCCACACCCAACACTGTAATTCAGAGGGATACCATCACATCTGACAGGACTAAATCAAATGAGTAGAGGACTTTCCCTCATATTCTACAAAGCAAGCAGGGAGGATACTTCAGCTTGCAAGAAGGGGGGAACTGTAATGTGTACCAAGGACTATTGTGTCCCTACTAGGAGGTGGGCCTGCAAGAACTCCCAAGCACCCTATGGGGTGGTGCAGGCACCCATCTGCACCTTGCCAGATCCTCCTGTCTTCTAAAAAGAGATTGATGGAGTGGCACTGCCCAAAATCAGGACACAGTGACTGTGCCATGGCCACTCGGCCTGATGTGGGGCCTTGGAGGAAGGGGGCATCTGGTTTTCCTTGCATTATAGCTGGGCATGAAGGTCAGCCAAGCTATTAGGAGGCCAAAGTTAGAATACTAGAAGCTTTAATAAGATAGCTGGTACAAGAAGAAAGGAAACAGCTTCAGCACAAAAAGTTTGCTATGAAAAACACTCCAGCCTTTCCAGAAAGCTGGCAGTTTTTCTTCTCACAGAAATATCCCAGGGATGCAATTTTTGAGTGAAGCATTGTTGGTGCTTTCTTTCAGAGTCTGGTTATTAGGAGAGAAGAGTGTCTTTTAAGAACAGGGACAGAGTTACCACTCTGGAAAAACTTCTGGCTGACTTAGCTATATATAAAGGTCTATTAATTTATATTCTCAAGCTTATGCTGACCTAAGGTCAAAGCCTACTGCTCTTACAGAAACGGGCTCAGGACTTTAAGGAGTCACAGTTGCATGAACCCTAGCAAAGAACTTTACAAGAGAAATACATAAATTCCTCTTTACACCAATACTGAGAAACCACAAACGCTATTTTGGAGACATTGCTGACATCTGAAAACAGCAGAGGGATTTTTTTTTTTCCTTCTGCATGATGGCAAGCCTGAAGATTATTTGCAGAAGGAGGAACTCCTCCATAAGATAATGGGTCTTGACAGTTCAGGGGGTTGGTAATGAGACACAGAGCCTTTCATTTCTTCTAGGTCACTGCTATAACTATAGCCAATCTCAAGAGCAACTGGAAGTCATTATCAGCTGGTGGCTGCAGTAGTTTATCTGAAATTAGTTGGTAGCCCCAGTGCAGTTTCAGCAGGACAGATGCCCATATTATAAAAGGTACTATCACAATGACATGTCTTCAGCTGTCTGAGGAAATAATCTAAACACCTACTGTGTCAAGAGTGAACTTATTCTTACAGTTTGTCCCTGAAGCTGTCAGGAGACTATGAGCAAACCACTGTCTTCTGGGCACAGTTTTTGACATTGTCAGTTTAGCATCTCTCATAAGCACTAGACTCAGGGTAAAATTATGGTGTAATTGATTTTGCACAATTGTTCCTTTTTAAAGACCTACTAAATCAGTACTCTCTTGGATACTCGTGCTCTACAAATAGCACTAGTGGGCCTACGGCACATAAATTGAATCATACTTTATCAGAACCAATGTATTACCTGTCAGCCCAGAATGATGCTACATTGAAGACCAGAGGTGTACTCCTTCATTGTGAGGAACAGAAATTTGTAGGCACTGCTGATCATTGGCTTGGCATGCTTAGGAGTCTCAAACAGATTCAAGAAAATGGCTTTAGGCTTGGGAAGCTAAAGACATTCTCCCAAATCACTAGTAATTACAGGTTATTTACATTTATCTACCTAATTTCTTACATTGCTCCAATATGGTGTCAATATTTTTTTTTCCTGGTATTAAATTCTATTCTTCTACTTACAACCCATAGCAATGTTTGCAGTGGTACTTGGCTTTCTTCTTCTTCTTACAGGCTTTTCTTAAAGGTATATTTGGCTATAGACCAGTATTTTGGATTAGTCCTAAGAAAATTGATTACTTAATATCACAAACTTACTAGACTTTCAAATAGCTACTCAGATGTAGTTCAAACAGTATGGGAATATGAACAGTTTTATGACACATCTTTATTAGTGGTGGTTTTGATTTCATTCATCTGAAAAGAATGAGGTTTGAACACTCTGCGACTGCACTGCAAAGAGAAGCGAAGTGCCTGTAATGGGCCGAAGCTGTAAATTTTTGTCAGAAGACCACTCCTTACCCAAAGTAAAATACTAAGGTATTCTATTTGCCACTAAAATATTCAAGTTGTTTTTATTTGCCAGTATCCAAACCCAGATTGTTAGGGTTTTTATGCTATAAGAATACAGAATCTGAAATCAGTGCCTGGCTTCAAATTACATTTGCAGCACTTTGTAATCACTTCACAGCCCTAACTTCTTCTTACCATTGGCTCAAGGATGCAAAGGATCATGAGAAAAGTCTCATCTTTAAACTAATAAAAACCTCTTATTTTCTAGTTTTATATAAGTACTATGGCAACATGGTAAGAAATACTTCACATTAGGCATGTTATAAGACACTGACAAGCAGGGTCATTTTTCCTAAAGCATGAGAATTACTGGTAGGATGGGTACATTACCATTAGGAAGCTTCAGTGTCTGTAAGTGGTGCAGAGAACAAAAGAGAGCTGCTGACCTTCTCTCTGTTTTTTTAAAAGGACACACTTCTTGCTTAACCAGACTATTATTCTTATTTATTTAGGGTGCAGATTTAGTAGCATACCATCCTCTAGGTAAAGGGCTCTAGTACAGATGTAGTTAAACAATATAATATCCTTTCTTGTACGTTTTTTGTTTGTGGGGAGAACACCCAAAATCCTACTGCCCAGATGCTTTCAAAACTAGGTAAGGATTATATCATTAGGATTTTGGAGGCAAAGACATACTACCAAAAGTCTCTAAAATAAATCTACCCTGTATCTGAGGAAATAGACCATGGGGAACTACTTATGGCGTAGCCAAACTAAAACTAAGCCTAAAGAAAACCATGTATACATATTTCTATTATTCCAATGCAGTTTCCTAACTTGAAGGTTTATGCAAACTGAAGGTTTGTATTACAGTTAAGACTGTGCCAGTACTTCTACCATAACAAAACTTTATGGTGTTTCTTGCTGAGATGGAAATGCCTGTCCTGCATTGAGAATTTTTATATGAGCCCTGTCAACCTTCTATAAATTAGAAAGGAAGCTGTATAAAGAATTTAGTAGAACTCACACTACATATTTTTTTTCAAATGTAATTTTTTTGTAATTATTTGCTGTATTCTGTCCTCATCAAAGGTGATGAGCCTTATAGAGGGCAGCTCCAGACCCACATTTTGTCTTATGGACTGGCTATATTAAGCAACAATGAAGTGTTAAATGTATGAAAGCTTCTTTCTTGTAGCTTCGGTAGGCAAAAAGATAAATCAGAAGGGTTTTGAAGCAAGAAGGTATTATTATGGCATTATAATGTCAGAGAAGCAGCAATACAGCCATCACAGCTTATCTCCTCTAAATATCTGGCACATACATTCTAGTTTTCCTACAGGTAATACTTCAGTTTCAAAGGGATTACATTTCTGGAAAATCTTGTGGTAGACCTCCACTTGCAACCTAAAAAAGGTAAAAAGGCACAGTGTCTGTAATAAGTAGGCACTCAGAAAAAGGGTCAGGGCAAACCTGTTTTCATGGTTCTGAATCAGTTTTCTACTATATACACTTTCAACTAGAAAGCAGTAGTGAGGTTTATCTGGAAAAGACCAATTCCTGGCACTTTGCCCTCAGCTTAAGCAAGGTGGAGGGCAAGGCACAATAGTCAAAGAAAACTGAAGCATGTGTGAGAGGAATCCTCAGTGCTTCAGAGAAATGTATATCCTTATTCTGAATGGAATACAGAGCTTATTAGCAAAATCTTTAATCAAGGCAACTTGCTGATTAACCATTAAAAAAACCTAACAACAACAACAACAACAACAACTCAATAGCATTACCAGGACTTTACCATAAATGAGGCTCTGACAGTTTTTAGCTTGACCTCCTGTTTCCAGTGATTTATAAAAACGGGCTGAAACTCAGCAGATCAAAGTAGTGTCTAAGCTGCTTATCTTTAGTTTATAAACTCCTGCTTTCTTTGGGCTTACAGCTCTGCTTTTAATGTTGGATTGGGGGATTTTTTGTTGGTTTTTTGTTGGTTTTTTTTGAGGGAGATTTTTCTGCCACTTGTAATCTTGAAAATGAAGTAAAATAATAACATTTAACTCATGAGCAGCATTTCTTGCTGCTGTCACATTGGAGGAAAATATTTCCAACAGTGCCTCTGTTAAAATGACACAAGTAACTTGAAGCGCCAGAATGGTAAAACACCTTTCAGGGAACAGATCCAACACAGACACCCTCTGATCTGGATCACATCCATTTTCATTTAAATTTGACCTAAATAGCAGAATGTTTGAAAGGAACATATTCTAGAGAGATTACCTCAAAATTAAATTGGAATAGGATGGGGTGGATTTTAAAAAAAAAATTCTCTGATGGGAAAACACAAGCCTGTGCTAAACTGAATATACGTTCAAGACGGTCTGAGCCTCTGAGATGCCCCACAGTGACTCTGACCTTCCTATAGCTCCAGTGCTGGTTTCCCTTCATCCCATGACAATCATACAGTGTGACAGGGCTACTGTGCGAAATGGCGTCGAAGCAGAACTTCCTGGTGTGAAGTGGCTCCCCAGGGCGGATGTCTTCTCTCCAACCAAAGGTGAAGAGCTAGAAAAACAGACAGGCAATATAATGATATATTAATAGTGAAAAACATTTAAAACAACACAAAAAGCTTGATGCATGATTTCCTTTTCACACACTCTAGGTGCTGGTTAACCAAGATCCTGCCTGTGTACAATTCAGTGATGCCAACTGCCTCAATTATAGTGCATCAGCAGTTATGTGGAATATACCTCAGGAAGGCTCAATCCCTGTATCATAGAAGAAAAAAATCTCTGGTGACACAGTACTGTGGAGAGGAGAGGGGATATGCTGTATTAAAGCCTTTAGTTACCCCGGTTAAACCAGCATTTGTATGCTCTAGGACTTCAGCTGCCTAAGACTCAGAAAGCTTCTGCCAGTGATGTTCCTTTAGCTCTCATTTGGGTCTGAAGAAGGTGCCTAGAGATATCTTCCCATCACAGCATCTTTCCTATGTTCAGTGAACAGTTTCCTTTTGTTTATACAGGACACTGTTACTGTAACCTCTTGACTGTCTTTTTTCCCCCCAAACAACACATGTTAAATGATCTTCATCTTTCCACTGTGAAACCTGTGAGCTACAGGCAGCTTGTCAAAATCCCTTTTCTCGCTGCCTGAGAGGAGTCATGGAGGGTCACAGTTAATAGAGGAATCCTTCTCAATTAGACACCAACTGTCTGAAGTGATGCTGTGACACTGCAGTCTTTCAATCATCAGATGAAGGTGACAGGTCTGACAGCATCAAGTTTAAAGATGTGGAGTGAATTTTCCTTTCCTATGGACCAATTCTTGCAGAAGAGGCTTCAGGTTGTAAATTACTACCTAGAAGCTCTGCCAAGAGCTGTGAGGTTCTTTTCTTTTATTTTCTTTCCTTTTTTTTTCCCCTTTTGTGTGAGTGCTATTCTTTGGCTTTCTACATGACTTCTGATTTTCTGTAGGAAAAAAAAATAAAAATGTAATGCTGAGAAAGTGACACCCTCTTTAAATGAGCAAACTTTGCTAGTAGAAACTCTTTAGCTGAGATGGTTCATGTGGAACTGCATGCAAGCTTTTTGTCCGGAGAAGCAGCTCCCCATACTGAGCTCAGACTGCCTCCAGCACCCCCTCTCAGGGGCCCTTTGGTCCTCATCTAGCATCCTGCTTCCTGCAATGTGTACATTCCCTGATGGAAACAGCTACAAATTGAAGCTTAATATCACATGGGTCTGATCCTGAATAATTCTGTGGTAGTTCCCAGGTTTTAACCCTTTCATTACTATAGTTATCTTCTTTCCATGGTCTTCCTAAAAGATACAACTTTTAAAAATTCTGCACCTTCAATGCTGTACCATCATCCAAATACCACATTTGAGAGGTGTTACTGTCTCTCTTGGCCTGCAGGCCCAAAATACAAGCATATATCTGAATATTTTCCTTTTTTGTTGTGTTTCTTATTGTAAACCCCTGTTCTCTCTGTGAGCTGCTGTTACTCCCTATTTCTTATTATAGGTTTCCTAGAGAGTGTTTTCTTAATCTGCCCCTGTGTCCTGCTTATTTCTTCTTTCTCCCAGAGTGCGTTTTACATTCATCTGCAGTAAAATGCAGTGGACAGCCTTAACTTTATTTTCAAAGCAATTTCTGCTTTTCAAAAGGTTAAATCTATTTCCACTTTTCTTTACATTTCTTTGAGGAAGCATTATGGACCTCCTACAATGATAACTTATCATTTCACAAGCAAAGACAGAAGTTAAGATTTGGCACAGAAAAAAAAACTATGCTGCTGTTTCTTTAGAAAAAGAGATGTCTGAGACAATTTTCCTTTAATTAAAAAACTACAGAAGCCATTTTCTTTATCTTATCCTTTACCTTTTTACAGACATGTAATACACCTACAGCTGAAAGTGATGAATAACAAATACTTTGATGAATGGTATGGAACAGTAGTTCTGCAATATTCTCACTCTCATCACTACAGTTACAGAGAGATCCTATTGCAGGACCATCCTCATCTTTCATAGTGAGTGGCTCTCCAAATTTCTCATTCTGTGCAGGACTGGTGAGCTGAGGGGCCAATTCTTGCTGCTCTCTGGACCTTGGCTTGAGGACTACTACCCACTGAATGCATCAGTACACATGAAAGAGCTCGAGCTAGCCTTTAAATCAGATTATCCTGATCTAGATTATACCTCTGCTCTTTCTGCTCCTGTGTGGTTTCTGAAGGCTACCAGGGCCGTGTCCTGTTTGCAAGTCAAGACATGGTAACACAATGGTGTTTTTTATTCCATTCTACTGAAAACCAGGATCTGTGCAATACTAGATCTCAATATTTAGACTAGGACAGATTCTTTTTCCTTCTTCTTTAGCCTTCTGTTTTTTAAAACAGTTCTATTTTTAAATAAACAAGTATGTCTTCCTCCTAGTGATACTATTATAAAACCAACCTTGTTAGGGACAAGAACTCAGTTTTAGGACTAAGAGAGAGAAGAGAAAAAAATGATCAGAAAAAAAGTTACACTTCTCTATACACCCAATTGATATTAAGACGTTGCAATTACAGACAAAACATGAAGGCCTACAGTCCTTCCAATCTCATAATTCTAAGCTATCCTACTTTAAACAGCAATTTTTCTCTAGTTAACACTGAATCTGGCCAATATAAATATTATCTCTCCACTGCATAATGTGCAACAATGCTACATGTTATTAGCTGGAGCCCTGAGTATATAATGCTCTGCTTTGCCATCACTTGTCACTTTGGATTTTGTTGTTCCTTTGTTAGGAACCTACTGTGTCAGATTTTACAATAAATGGCTGAACCCTTTTGTACTCTTTTTGTACTTCATTCATTTCTGACTGCTTGTTGATTTGAAACAAGGCTGCACCTAATTCCCAGGCACATTATTAACAAACAGCAGGTTGATTCTTCACCTGCAACACACAGGGATGCTGTTAACTGCTCCCTGCTGGACCCAAGAAACCCTGTGTCCTGGGTCAGTGGATGCTCATTTTCCTCCTTTGCCTTCTCTCATATCAGAGTCTGTAAAACACAGCACTATCCTCTGCATTTGCAATCAAGCAACCTTTCAGCCCTTATGCTTTGCCTTTTCATGTAGCCTAGCCCTGTCATGCAGTAACTGGGGAAAATACAGCTTTCCAGCTTCACTTATAATTGGCACAGGGCCTGAAGAACGATTGCCTGATACAGCCACTGGCTTGGGACTGTCTGTAGGACAAAGGCCCTTTTGATACCATTAATACTTTCCAGCCTGACAACACTGCTCAATTACTCGCTGTCTGGCCGGGGTCTGTCAGCTGGCATTGTGCTCTGACTACGGCATTAGACTTGAGAGGACAACATGTACCCTGTGCAAAGATGAAACATCATGTTTCAGACTGGACTCTGACTTGAATTATACCTCCAAGCAGAAAAGAAAGAGCTAGGCAGGCTCCATGGCTACTTCCTGTGCCATGTTAGAGATGGTGCCTGTCCATCTATTCCCTGGCAAGGCTGGGGACTTGATAAGACACAGTGATGCCTGTCATTTTCCTTTGCTATTGGTTATCAGTCCAGCAGAGCCCCAGTTTTCCCTGAAGCCAGAAGTTAGCTCTGGAAAGACAGAGGTGGAAGAACACAGTGCCCTGACATCCTTCTGCCCCTTTTCTTCCCCTCTGGTTCTTAATTTTGGGAAAGCTTCTAGGAACCACAGTGACATTCACCCTCGCTTCCCACCCATCTCATGTTCACCAGAAAGCCTGTAAGAGCCCCACAAACCTTTTGACTGCTGTTTGCCCAGCCTGTTTGTATAGCCCTGGGGTGGAAGGTTGTCTTCCTCTCCTTGGGTCTGCCAAATGGCTGTGCCCCCCAGCACAGCGGCTGAGACTATCAGCTTTTAATTCCTGCCCTGGTAACATGACATGAACCAAGTGGAGTAAAGGATCATCTCTGTGCAGCAGCAGCATTGACGCCTGCTGCACTGGTCACATCAAGCTACTAGAGTTTGCCACTGAATTCCCTGGAAATTTATACCTGAAGTTACAAGTCCAGTTCAGTGTCAATTCATGCTATTTGAAATATGATAAAAAAATACTTGATATTTTCATTAATACTGTTAGTTTCTACACGCATCTGCAGAACTCATGTAGGCAACAAACTCCAGAAGGGTGAAAGAGAAGATCTCTCAGGTTGGTCATGTGTTTGGCAGCTATCCCCACTCTCTAACAAAGATAATCTTCACAGCTTGCTGTGGTGCAAGTGGAAGATCACATTCCTTCTCCTCAGTGGATGTTTCATTAGACCATGGTCTTACATCACTGCTACCAGGATGGGAATTGGGATTGAGTACGGAGAACCGCTCAAGAAACGTCCACCAAAATATACCAATCTAAAACACACTTTTGAGGGAATTTTTTCACTTGTAACAACTGTCACCTGCACAAACACAGATTTTGACACAACACCCTCCCTTCCCAGCAGCAAACGAGAGGAATCAAAAGCGAAAGGATGGCTTTGGGCGTGGGACGCGCACCCTCCGCTGGGTCCGTGAGCGGCCGGGGGGACGCGCCTTGCGCTGGCCAGTGCTGCCCCCTGCCGGCCGCCCGCCGCAGCGCGCCCGCCGCCCCGCCCGCGGCCCGAACCGGCCGGCACGGCTGGCCTGGGAATGGGCACCGAACGGGACGGGATGGCTGGCCCGGGAATGGGCACCGAACGGGACGGGATGGCTGGCCCAGGGCTGGCACACCTCCCCCTGGGACACTGCACCGCCTCATGGGAGCAGCGGTCCCGATCAGTGCTTTCCACACTCTCCGGTAGTGCGAGGGGATGCGCTGACCCCCATCAGCCCGTTAGAAACGAGCTGTGCTGTCCCCGGGGCACAAGTCGAGCACCGAAGGGCTTCAGGCTTCTTGCCTCTGGTTCTGGCATCTGAGGAGCTGGCTGGTTGAATTCCCTTCGTGCTAACTTCGTCTTATTGATTGTGATGAGGTCATTTTTCGTTCTTAATATAGAATGAGACCATATCCAGTCTGATCCCAAACGTCTCAATGCACTGGAGTACGCCATAACACGGATTCCTCCCTAGCATCCTTCTCCGTTTGTGTCCCTTCCCCTTCACCCAAGCTCTTACTCTTTCAAAGGATATTTCAAGTCTCCCTTTTCTCTGCTAACTTTTTTCCTTGTCTCACCCTTTCATCCAATTTTCTTCCCTCCTTTCTCATCTCTGGCAGCCTCAGGACTCCCTCCCTCCCTTCCTGAGGAGGGTTTGGAGCTTCTAATGTTCGCAGATTTTAAAGCCAGAGAACACTGCGATGGTCTAGTCTGGACCATACAACTTCCTTCAATTAACTGCTTGAATTACTGGATGTCTTTCATAAAAAAAACAGGATTATATTTATCTAGCCTTAGCATTCTATCCCTGTGTAATATCTTTGGTAGCTATCTGAAGAAGTCTTCTTTCAGCAACTTCCTTTTTTGCCATGTTGGCACTTACCTAAATTGCGATAATCCTTCAGGTTCTCAGTTTCATGCACCTCTCCCCCTGCATTTCTCAGTACCCTCAGAGAATGGTTTCTTGACCTCAGCACTTCAAATACCCCTCAGAACTCCTCTCTCCTGAGCTTTTAAGTTTTTACAAAGTGCCGTGTATAACTGCCAGGTCAATTTTTCTCTTCAGCATTGGAAATTTTTTTGTAATATGGGACCTTTTGCTGTGAAAGGCACACTCACTAAAATCGCTAATAAACGGTTAGGTTGTACTTTCCATCTAGATTGTCTTTGCTCACATTGGCCAGACCCATGGCCTGTGGGTCATTTCCTATGGCACTCACAGTGAGTACAAATCAGAGCTCTTTTCCTCCGTATTTGTGAGAGCTAATATTTTTCTACCTAACCAACCTAGATAAAAGCTTTTTTGAGTCTTTATAATTCCTTGTCTTTCTGAAATGCTTTTCCCCTTGCTTTTCCCCATTTACCTTGCTTATACCTCATATTTATTTAAAATAGAACCACTTATTGAGTTTATTGAGATGAAAGCATAAAAGCAGAGAAAAACTAGAGCTTTACAAGCCCAGATACTGTATTTAAAATATTTTCAGGTAACTGAACCAAAATCTACATGTTTTCATGACACAGTGAGGGAGAATGGGGCATCAAAAATTGTAATTCCTTTTGGAAATGAAGACTAATATACAGCTCAGGTGGCAGCTGGAATTTCTGAGGTTATGTTAAGGAGTACTTTGTAAAAGCCATTAAAGCCATTAAGGTCAGTAACAATGCACAAATTATTTCTACACTCTGTTTTGCCTTAGGAAAGGGAGAAGCCTCCAGAGAAATGCTTAAAAACTGGAAAAAGGAAGCAACAATTTTACCCTGATTTTCTGCTGTTAAAATACCTGTTCATGTGACCACGTTCGTTCTGAGCCATCCTTCACACAGATGTCTAGCCTCAGCTCAGTCCCTGTGGCTCCGTGTTTACTGTCCACACAGAGGTTGGCTGCCACGTTTCGAATCTGCAAAACCAAGCAGCAACATTTCACATCATATCGGGCTGCAGAATAGAGCTTCCAACATTAGGGGGTTAGGAGTTTAACTCTGAAGGGCTTGAGACTCAGTTATGTAAAACTGGTAGGAGTTATTTTTACAGGATAGAAAGCCATGTTCTGGAATGAACTACTCTTTTTAGGAGCAGCTTCAGAAGCAGCCAAGTTTGAAATATGCTGCTTAACAAATGAAAGGTAGGTCTTAAGAAATGTGTTCATGCAAAGAAACTAAGAGAAAAAAAGTCTGAGTAGTTCAAAGCTTGGTCTGACTGCTTCTTCCATCCTACAAGAGCAAGAGAGATCAACTGCAGAACAAACTGATTTCTGTATGAGTTTCTCCCAGCCTTTGGAGCAGTACGCATTAAAAACTCAGGCACACCCTGTTCCAATCCTTGCTCTTACTTTGACACAATAACACCATTGCAGATAAGGTCACACATTAGTGCCTGAAGTGCATAAAATTAAACAGTACTTAACAAATCTGTACTGGAACTTATGCTTACCACCCATGGAGGTTCCTTCTGCATGCCTGCTGCAAACACTGCAGTGTAACTTACTCTTAAAAGGAAAATCTCACTCTTGAGACTGAAGTAACTGAGTAACAATTAATCTGTGACTATCAATCATACCAGTTATGTACCACTGCTGCCATGTATATTTTCTTTGAAACACTGGTTTGAAAAGGAGGAGGTAGCCTGCTGCCACCAAAAAGAGGCAGAATCCTTGATTTATTTTGCAAATACATGGACACTTCTCCCTGAGTACCTTAATCGATCTAGTTCAAAATTCTTTTACACACCTCCACAATGAAAAGGAGTTCTTAAAAAAACTTACCCTGTCAATGAGATAAACAGAAATTGAGTAATCAAAGTGCACGTACAAGCATGGACACATGCACAAATTCCATAAATATAATATATAGAAAGCAGGTGCATATTTTGACATTCTGGACGCTACTTTGATTCTTATTTTAAAAAAAGCTAGATGCTGAATGGAGATACAGTTGAGTTGGCATTTGTGGTTTTTTCATGAAAAATACTTTAAAGTCACTATTGTTGCCATAATATGCTAGACAAATGTAAATATTGTCACTGCATACCTCATTCACATCCAAAGGACAGAAAACTTGTCAGCATAGCACAAAACATTGCAAGGAGGAGAAGTCCTCATGCATACAAGACACAGGCCAGAGCTACTCTGCTCTTTTTCTGACTCTGGAGGAGTGGGATAGAGTCTGTTCACCATGATCAAGAAAGATTTAAACAGATGGGAAATCAACAAGTAGTGGAAAAAATGTAAAAACCTTCACCTTCAGGAAAGGTTTTAAAAGCTGCATTTGTTTAGCCTAGAAAAGAGCAGATCGGGGAAAGATGGAGGAGCATCAGTTTGAGCAACTGACTACAAGGACCTTTGATCCTTCACCAGAGCTCAGAGAAGCATTCTTCTAAAACTTGGACAAACCCAGTTCTAGGATATTTTTTCTTTTTTCAATACAATAAAAATTGCTAAAGGTGAGTTAAAACACTAGCAGTTCATACACACAACCAGATCCAGAAACCTGGCACTGAGAAGCCCCACGGTAAAAAAGATGAAAGGTAATTAGTTTTCAACAACCCTGCCTTCTTTTTCATATCACCCAGAAAAAGAGGCAGGAAAGAGTAATGAGTGGCACAGATTTTAATATAATATTTTTAAAGTTTCATGTGAAATACCTACTCCAAGTAAAATTTTTTTTTTGAGAATGTTCAATCATTTCTGAATGCACTTAAATTTCCATTGTAAAGATCTCTGGTCTAATAGAAAATAAAATGATACATCGGGTCTATTCTTAGAGCAAGCAAGTTAATTAAAATGGAGCTGCTAACAATTGCCATTAGTAATTGGGGTATATTTATGTGATTCAGAATTTAAAATGATGGTGAATACACTCCATGTCCAATGAATACTTATTGGATTAAAGGGCTTTCATAATTTTGTCTTGATGGCATCACTCCATCCCATTCTCAGTCATTTGGACCATGCAGGAAATGTGTTCAGTCTATTTCTGGAAAAGGCTTGAGCTGAAGCTACATTTAGTTCCTTCACTGCTGGAATCCATCTCACGTTCTTTATTTCCTCTCCTCTTCCCTCTGCTCCTGAAAGGTTTGCTTGAGTTAGTTTTTCCTCTGGTTTGTTGCAGCTTATGTGTTAGCTCATCCCTTTTATGTTTCATCCTTTCAGCTGCAGAGGGGTCGCTGTTTGTTTTTTGTTTTCTTTTTGTAACACAGGCATTTCAGTCAAGTCTGTGCTTTTGTTCTCTGGTGCTTCTGTGTGGCCTTGGCAGTTGCTAGAAACTGAACGGAGCGATCAAGTCAGAGCCAGAGCCACAGGGAACATTCTGCCAAGCATCAGCACCACACAGCCTGCAAATCCCCTGAGATGTTTCCATGAACAAAGGAAGGAAAGCAGAAGCTCAGATGCTTTTTTCTTATGTATACACCAATATGCATTGAAAGTGCCTTGTTTCCAATCACACAGCACAATGGATTAAGGGGTTTTGAGGTTATGAGTTACAACTAGCAAACAAATAGCTAGTGATCCTAATACTTACATTTCCAACATTCATATTTGTGCAATTGTAGAGGCTGGGGATGAACAGGAGACAGATTTTATCAGCCATGCAGGTAGGGCATTGAGTTGCTACATACAAAGCTTATTTGCTCAACCTTAAATGCCATCATTTGTACACACAGATAAATGTACAAAAAAAGCATGCTTTTGAGGACCCTGTATGGACTAACAGGGACAGATAGTGGAGATATTAAAGGCTGTTTCCTAATTAAACACATTCTGAAAAAAGCACAGGACACTATCTGTAGGTTGTTATACATATTTTGTTCTTGAAATGGCATCCTAACTCACTTTGGGACATAGATATTAAGACCATGGGCACTGTAGTCTTTACAGAGAACAGATGAGGGGTAGAAGCAGAGAGAACACAGCTTCCCAGGACCCAGCAGTTATACTGACCAATATTCTTTGATAAATCTAAAACTCTACAACTTTGTTCACAGGCAAATGAGCTCCTTCAAGACTTGCTGTTGAGGTAATAGGTGATGTCCTG
Organism: Corapipo altera; assembly: GCF_003945725.1. Taxonomy (NCBI): domain Eukaryota; kingdom Metazoa; phylum Chordata; class Aves; order Passeriformes; family Pipridae; genus Corapipo; species Corapipo altera. The sequence continues at coordinate 12,318,650 of NW_020884876.1, forward strand.
GCTCTGCCTGCATCAGAGACAGGCTATCACCCAGATACACTTCAGCCTTCCTGGGGAAAAGGAGGGGTGAGCTGGACAGGGAGAGGCAATCCCAGGGGTTCTGGAAGCTACCCTGCATGCTCATCATAACATGAAACTGTCTGTGCCAAAAGCAAAAAGTGGGAAAGTGTAGCAACCTAAAGAGAACTCTATGTTCAATATGGTAATCTGTGAATGATGAGTATGGAGGTGGGGTTGGGACAATCCCTAGGGTGCTCTGATACACCAACAAGAGAGGCACCTTGATGGTATCAGTTTATATAATACTTTCCATTATTTAAGGGATTTATTTAAGGGATTAATCCTTGAATTTATTTAAGGGATTTAATCCCTTAAATAAGAAAGTGCCTGTGGTTCTTAGAAGATATTATCAATGTTCATTTATGTTGCTTTTTTTTGTCTGAGCAGCTCTTGGAGCCAGTTTTAATGCACTGCTTACATTCTCAGACAACCCTAGGGCCATCAACATCAATGGATCAACCATGGAAGAATGAGCCATCTCTCCTGTCAACTGATACACAATAATTTTAGAGTATTTATCCTTTGTGTTAGCCATAAAAAAGGAAAAGTCAAAGGTAAAGGAAGTCAAGCACTGCCAAAGACCTCACTGAAGAAACAGTGGACTCTTATTCAGTGCGACACTGATCCTGATGAAAGAATTTGAACAGTCCAGCTGTGCAGCACCTGATCTGTGCAGGGTAGGGTTATATCGCTTTTGTACAACAGATGTGTGACACTCGGTGGGCTGAGACTGACTCATTAAGGGTATGAGGATGACATACTTTTAAAAAAAGAAAGTAACAGAAAGAGAAGTTAGTGAGTTCTTAGGCTTTCATCTTTTTTCAAATGTGCTACTTGACTTAATTTCATAGGGGACATTTTCATGTCAGTGCTGTAAAATTGTTCTGTAAAATCCATGAGCTTCGGACCGAGAAAGGAGTACCTTCAGGTCCTATAGCTTAGCACTGCTGCAGTGACTGAGACACTTCCTCATTAAATCACTGAATAATAAGTTTATGTAACAGCAAATGAAACCAAGTTTAAATATCTCCCTTTTGACTGAGTAAAACAAAAAAAAAATATTTCATATCACTTTGATTATAGGACTCATGAAATCTAAAATAAATGACAATGTCTGAGATTGATTTACTGTAAAATGTGTTTTTAAAGACATTGAAAGCTGTGATATCTGCACAATATATTCATGCTGGATCTCAGGTTGTACATCTATTAGTACTTCCTAAGAAAACAGTTGGTGTTTAATTCTCACCTATTGTTTCAACTTCATTAGGATTTCAAATACACAGTACAAATAAATTATTCTGTCTTAGAAAGAGAATGGGATGGGTATTATTGTTTTTCAATTGGTAGCACACTTCCCAATATATTCAAAAGGATAAGAACAAAACGTAATTGAAAACTTTCCTTTTTTCCACTGTGGAAGAGTACAATTACCTCACTCAAACATAGAACTGACAGTCTCACTAACCTTAATCTGTCTGGATTCACTGTTACATTGCTTTACTGCACACATCTCAGATGTTACAAGGCAGAGCAGAGTATCAAGGGAACCTATACCCTGCCAGCTGCAAAGGACAAAAGGCACAAACACACAGAAGAGATAAGGCCATGACAAGAGTAGCAAGAAAGATTGCTTTTTGTTTTCCAAATGTCCTTCTTTTCCATCATAAACAGATTTTGTCAAGAAATGTATGAGTCAGATTTTAAACAAATGCGTTTGAAAAAAAGGAGGAGTGGAGCAGAGGCTGTCTATGAGACTGCTTTCACACCACATGCTTTTACTAGCTAAATATCAAAATACTGGAGCCAAAATTGTCTGAGTACCTCATTGTTTACCCTTTCTCAGACTGGCAGATATAACATGTTTCCAAATGGAAGCAGAGAGGGTACTAAACGACAGTCAGTCTTGGCACAGACTTTTGGTGTTTATAATCAGCAAGTTTTCTGGAGCTGCTTGACTCTTACAAAGCAGTAACATTACAGTCTGTTTCCCTCTTTCAGCTTCTGACAGCCATTAACCTTCAAGTTTTTTCAAGTTCCTTGCAAGTGCCAACAAATTAATTAAAACTGCACAGGAAAGTGACAGTCTCAGGAGAAAATAGAGCAGTAGGGCTGAAACTTGTCTTATTGTTGTTTTAGAGAAAGCACCTTTTAGAGGAAAAAGAGTCTTTGGTCTTCACATGCTTCCTAAGAACTTAATAAGTGCTTTTAAAGTACAGATTTGATATCACTGCTACGAACTTTGATTTACTTTTAAAAATACTTGTTTTTATGCAAAGATTGTATTAATATTGCTGTGAAAAGAATGAATATCTGAATCACAATTTCCTCCTCTTAGACTCTCTTGACTGAGTTAAGGATTGTCACATTTCATGATGATGGTCCTCCAAGGACACATGTGGAAGATGGTAAAGGAAGATCACGGTAGCTGTCACAGCAACCTGATCCAGCCTGACTTCTACTGATAAACTCCTTACTTCCTAGTACATATTAAACTCACAAAGTGTGGACAGCAGCATCAAAGATAGAAGAAACTTTAACAACAAAGGAATTCATTACTGCCAAGAAGTAGCAAACAGTTAGACACATATAAATTGAAGTTCTTTTGAACATCTGTAACTGATAGCTTATAAAGAAAAATTAAGGACTGCTACTACGACAGAAAGTTATTTTAAAAATCTCACTATGAGGTAATTTGCTTTTTTAAAAGGAAGTTATGGAGAACAGTAGAGGCATTTAGGAGTCTATGGTCCAGTCTTAACCACTGGGAATATGGAGGAGTGTGTCTGGTCTTACCAAATGTTTTAGTCAAAACTTCAACTTCATCCTTTGGTTTACAATATGAAAGATAATTGTCTGAGAGCCCTAAGAACATCTCCAGCAAAATCAGAGAAGGCTAGAACTTGCAGTACAGGTATTACTATGGTTTTTAAAATGGTAGCACAATACACTGAAAGAGCAAAGCCTTCTTTACAGATCTTAATGATTTGAGAGGAAAGAGCCCTCTGCATGCCACCTTCCCATGGCATGAAGCCACTGTAGTTCTTGAGGGTAAAGGCCACAGCAATTTTTCAGTGAAGATAAGGAAGTAATTTCCCGTCCCTGCTTCTTTGTGTTCTTATTTCTTCTGCACAAAACAAACTGCCAAAGCAAGGTGTGCTACAGTTCTGCTTTTCAGAGAGGTCTGAATGCAGAATATCTTTGATCACAGGTGGAGAGTTCCGGCCAGCTGTTTGCTCACCCCCTGCTCTGGAATGATGCTCAAATATTGGTCTCTCTTTAGTGGTCTCTCCCTCCCCTCATCCATCAAAGGAGAAACTGCATTTGTCTGCTACTGGTACTCAGTCATGACAGCACCTACAGAATGCAGACAACAGCTAAGCAAAATCAGTCTTTTTAAAAGGAAAGTATCCAGGCCTCACTTGTCACACTTGCACATGTGAGCAAAACAGAGTAAACCTAACTCCACCAGCATATAATTGTACTTGTAAGGACAGGACGAGGTATATAGATAGATATGCAAAAAACCACAAGTATTGACTTCAGATCTGCTTTCTACTAAGGTGATTCTCTGAACCTAAAATCTTCCTCTGACGTGCAATAATGAGTGCTACATACTCTTTTCCTCATTCTTGTCCTCATTGTGCATACATCTTATGCTCTGTAGACATAAAATTGTAATGAATTATAAAGGGGGACAGTGATAGTTCTAAGACATGAGAGTTTTTCATTTTAATGGATAGCTCAGGGATTGTTCCAACCACTGTGAACTCCTATAATAACACTACTGATCACTGGCTTAAGTCTGAAGTAATAATCTTCATTTTCCACAATCTAAAATATTAGACTCATTTAAATTTGATCTAATTTGTGTATTCCTCACCTCGCCCCAGGCAGCAGGTGGAGGTTCCACAGGCGGGTAATATTTTGGGACATCCCAAGCCACTGCAGCCATGAACCACTTGAAATCTTTACACTTGAGGTGCTTGCGCAGCTCCTTCTGGGCAGAGATATCACCAGTTGAGAGATGTCTATACTCAGGCCGTCGCTGGTAAATGTACTCTGCAAACTCATCCATCCATGTCTCTGCCACACGCTTCAGGTTCTGTGCAGCAGAAAAAACCCAAACATTAATTTCTTCATGCTTTGAGTGAATGATATTCCTAACACGGAGAACTAAACAAAGCAAAACAAAAAATCAGTATTCCACACAACTTTTAAGCTTAGCCAGTCTAATTTCTCAGTCTTAAAACATGGAAAAGTACTAGTAAACATATGCTATCTTTATTACATTATTGAGCAAACACTATAGAGTAGTAGCACAAAGTACTCTGCTTTTCTGCTGACACTGTATGATACAGGCTTATATCTGTTGAACATCATATTTTCCTTCATATTCTTTATGCATATTCTTCACATTGGTTTTTGACTAATGATGAATGTTGAACAGAAATTTTCTTTCAGTTGCTCACATTGGTACCTGTTTTTTTTCCCTGTTAGTTCATGACCTAAGCATGCAAGAATGGTTCAAATTATTCCTTCTGAAGTATTTCACTTTGCATTTGAAAGGCATCTGAATTTTAATCTGTCATCATACTTCTCAAGCACCTAGCAATTCCTACCTAAATTTTAGGGTCAGGTCTTACATGTGCATGTTGGGGGACCTGCCCCATCTCACAGCTGTTTTTGCACAACTCCTGGACTGGAAGCTTTGCTGTGTCACCGTGCTAGTAAGTCTGTGCAAAGGCATAGCACATAACCCTGAAGGGGAGCTGACCTGACGCAAAACACCTTGTGGGGTAGATATGACAACTTTTGGCTTTCTGTGCTCATTCTATGAACATATCTAAGGCTATTCAGGTTCCATGAAACCCAGCTCTGGCCTGTTTTCCATGAAGTTTATTTTTGTTGGCATTTCATAGGAAACAGAATTACTTATTTTGTTGCATAAGAATTTATTCAAATTATAACTAATTAAATTACCTGACTCAAATTATAAAATAAAACAAATATAATTGTAAGGAAAAATTATGGATAGCTTGAAGAGATATATTTTATTGTTATTTACCATCAAGGAGTCTAAATAGGCTGAGGGCACATTTTTCTGTATTTTTGTTTGTTTTTAAAATTCCTCCTGCAACCCAATCCACACAAATTTATATGCAGACGTTGTAGTGGAACATAGGCTTAGTCTATTTTGTATTGCCACAGCTGCCCAATAACCTTTTATCCCACCAAAAAGCAAAATCTCACTGGAAAACATCAAGACACTAGGGTGTTCTTATTGCTTTGTTTGTAAAAACAAGATAATCAAGTTTTATAATATTCTTTTTATAGAACACTAACTGCAAAATGCTGAGATTCACTCTGTAATAAGCTGGAGGACAACATACATCTGATTATTATCAACATAAGGTAATGTTTCTTTTCAGAACATTCTCTGCATCTAAGTAAGTCTGATTCATACTCTGACTTGCTTTCAAGATTCATTTGAAAGTTCCTTTCCTGAATTTTATTAATCCACATAAACTAAATGCCTCTGAACTAATAATGCTTATCTGAATACAAAGACAGCAAGATATAGAACAAAAGAAGTACTTTTAGCTGACACTGCAATATAAGTTTCTATGTGCTTTCTCTCCATGAAGCAAATATGTTAAAACCTGCAGGGACAAAGCAAGTAACATTAAAGCAGTATGAGAATTCACAACACTCATATTCCTATTAAAAAATGGCTTGTGTCCCACATAAGGTTGACTTTTATTGAGATTTCATGAAAACCTAAATAACTTTACAAGAAACTAGAATTCAAGAACACAGGAACTGGGTACAACAAAGAAAACCAGAACAAATTCAAGAACAACATCTAAATGACAATCTCACCTTTCTGGAAGAAAACACAGAAATCTCCTGACAAGTAAAAATACTATGTGATGAGACTTTGTAGATGAGGCAAAAATATGATTAAGAATATTAAACAAGAAGCCAAAATAATGCAAATATGTGTATTTTCTAGCATATCTTTCACTGTAATGCTGTACACCTCTTTTGCTACTATGCAAATGCAGTTTAAAACTGTTCTAGAAAATACTTTTTGCAAACACTTTATCTGATAGGCTATTTTCATATTTAAAAAACATACTGTAAAAAGAGCCATACAGTAAAAGTACAGTAAAAAACCCCTTCTCTTAGGAAAGAAAAATTCAAGATAACTCTTGCAGCAAATTGCCTCACCAATATTAAGAATAGTCTCTGATAGTGTTTCTTCTTTAGTTATTTGGCTGCAGTGAAAGAATTGCATTTTGTTTTAGATGATTGCAACTGATAAAACAAAAATCTTGATATTATAGCTGGTCACTAAATGAAAATTCTCATTCACCAGTCAAAAACTCTTTGTTTTCCAATAAGACCTTTGCCACTGCTTTGGGACCCACCAAAACACAATTCCCCAAGTATTAGGTAGGACACTTTACACAAATCTATTTAAAACTTTGTTTCTCAGTTCTTCCAAGGCCATTCCATTGTATGCTAAAAATCGCCTGTAATGAACTTGTATATTATTCTTAGTACATTTATATATTGCTGTCATAAGTCAAGCTCTTATGAGGCAGCCCTTTGAATTTCAGTAGGTTCCTTTTTAAAAATACAAGCCCTTGATTTGCTAGGTCTAAATCTCCAGACTGTTTATGACTATGACTGCAAGGAACTCTGTTCCAGAATAGTGGGAAGCTCTTTCTAAAGATGCCAGTTACTAGGAAGCAAGCACTCAGCATCCAAACAATTTAAAGACGTTTGTTGACCTCAGTGTGAGGAACTGGACTCTTTTAATTGCCTTAAAACATCGCTACTGGAGTGAGCTGTGCAAGTCACCTGCAAGGGGATTGAAGATACTGCTGAAGGGAGGAGGCCATAGCCCACAAGCTGTTACATTTGTGAGGCCCTAGGGGCAAAGTCTTGGGTGTGTGATGCTTTTTAGGCGTGTGCAATGTTTATCGAAAGAAGATCAGTGGCACACTCTGGGTGTGTGATGTTTATCTCCTGTGGGCCAGGCCAGGAGGCCCCTGTGTGCACACTCACAACTACCCCGGAGAAGACCTCTTAGCACCCCCTCCCCAAACCTAAATGACTACAGAAACCAGAGCTTCCAGACTCTGCAAAAGTGGTTTCCCCCCCTCCCTCCATAGGATGGTACCAGGAGGCTTTCTGAAGGTATATAAACCCATGGAATGTTTCATGGGCTTCTCTCCCCCACCACTCCCCAAGGGACAAACAACCACCAAGTTCATTGAAGACTTCTACCTGGTGACTATGAATCTTTATCCTTTTCTCTCTCTCTTTTTCTCTCTTTTTCCTTACACATTTTTCTTGGGTGGCTATATTACAACCAAAATAGTTAAATATCTGTTTTACTCTGCAATACCCTTATTCTTTATATTGCCATGTTACTATAGATAATAACAATCAAAACAGCTACATACCTGTCTTCCTTTGCAACCAAATTGTTCTAAAACAAATCATATATATATATATATATATATATATATGCAAACACTGATCATCTAGTATTGTTTTACTTTCAATCACTCCAAGGGATCTAATAATAAAACAAAAGTTACTCCTGCCTGGTAGGGTGGGTCATAACACAGTTAGCATGGGTTTCCTATCCTTATTACCACTATGCAAACTCAGTAACCATCACACTTCCTTCTAAACATGTCCAGACTAGCAGCAAAACTTCAAATTGCAGTTACTCCCCATGAATTGAATAAAGTCAGGAAGACTTGCTGTTCTGAAAGCTGGTCTGGTGCAACCTTGCACAAAAAAGGTAAACATAATTTACATTCCTATTTGGAATGCGCTAACCCTGCATGTCCCTGGAGCAAAATCGCAGGCTGTGCAAGACGAGATGGGTGAACTCATGTAAGCTGAAAATGCCCATTCTGTGGCTGTTTAGAAGCATGATAAATTGCCCTATGTGAAGAACCTCTTAGGATCATAACTTTTCTCTGCAAATTATGGCAGTGAGTTGCTGGGCTTTTACTCACCTTATCATAACAGAAAGGAGCACAAGGTTGAGGAGCACAACCAAAATGAGAGCCCCCATGTCTGAACAGTTTAAGACCCACCAATCAAGTGACTTACTGTAAGGCAAGGATGTGATATCAAGTCCTTTACAAGTCTTCCGGAGCTGCCCTTCCCATAATCTGGGTGAATGTCTGATATAGTGGATGAAGAAAGGAGGATGGTCGCTTCCTTCTTGCCTGAGCCCTAGGTGATGGATGTCAACATATTAAGCCCTACAAGTGGAAATGGTTTTGAATAGATACCCAGTTTTGACAGACTCTACTCGTAAAACAGGTGGTAAGGAGTTTGATAGGATTTTACTCTGTGTGTGTGTGTATACTGCTGCAGAACTTACAAAGGAGTTTAAGAGTCTACCAGACAAAGCAGCATTTTGTGAACGTCTTATAGCATCATTTAAGCACTCATCTCTTTTTCATCATCATTAGATAGTTAAGTCTCACAGTGAAACTAATCTACAAAGAATTTAGAACAAACAAATTAAGAGTTGTATTTGAATCTTTTTGATTTCTGTCTCCTGTTACTCTTCATGCAGTCTTCTAAAGAAAACTACTTTAAATGCTAGTTTTGCAAATGGCACTAAATATCTTTATCAAAATAAGACGAATCAGCTGTGGCATATCTTTTTGCTACATCACTGTTGTTTGAATTAAGTCCGAACACCTCATGTAAATGCATGTAGAAAGGAAAAATGAAACATAGAATCATAGAATCATTATATTGGAAATGACCTCAAAGAGCACCTCAAAGAGCAATCCAGCACTACCAAATCCACTACTAAACCATGTCCCTAAGTGCATCATCTATATGTCTTTTAAATACCTACAGGGATGGTGACTCAACCAGTTCCCTGGGCAGCCTGTTCCAACGCTTGACAACATGTTTCTACAGCAGAAAATGATGTAGCTTAGCTTAGTTGACAAATTCATTGCAAGGCTACAGATGTCCAGACTGGTTACTCTTAATAGGAAAAAAAAGGGGAAAAAAAAGGCAATTAAATGAAGATCAATTAAATATTAATTAGTTACATGAATTGACACATAATATAAGGAAGTCATAGAGACTCTAGATGGACATCTGAGGAGTTTCTCAGAACCTATCCAAGAAGACCAATAATAATTCATTCTCTGTTTTTGTCATTTTCAGTGAAAAATTTCTGTATGAGAATAAATAAGGCACAGTGATATTTCAGTAGATGCATGTTTCTATATGTAAGATTGTGGCAACTGTCACCAAGAAGCTGTGAGATGAATACAACAGTAATGGCAACCACACTGAGTCATCAGCTGTCATCAGTTGCTCATTTACACATTCTTGATATAATTTTAATCACTCATAATTCTTTACCACTATAAAGATATTTAGACAAGTTTAAGTTTGTATGAACTCACACACTTAAGACTGTGCCTTTGCTTTGTATTTTCATTCAACAGTAGTCTACAAGACAGTAAGTTACAATGTCACTGATACCTGTATGTAATAGTTCAACCTCAGTTGAATCTAAGCACGCACTCAGTCCCCCTCAAAGGAGTGGGAGAGAGAATCGGAAGAGTAAAAGTGAGAAAACTCATGAGTTGAGATAAAGACAGTTTAATAGGGAAAGGAAAAGCTCTGCATACAAGCAAAGCAAAACAAGGAATTAATTTACCACTTCCCATGACCAGCTAGGTGTTCAGCCATTCCCAGGAAAGCCAGGGTCCATCACGTGTAATGGTTAGTTGGGAGGACAAAAACCATCACTCCAAACATCCCCCCTTCCTACTTCTTCCCCCAGCTTTATATACTGAGCCTCATGCCATACGATATGGAATATCGTTTTGGTGAGGAGGAATCAGCTATCCTGGCCCTGTCCCCTCCCAGCTTCTTGTGCACACCCAGGCTGCTTGCTGGTGGGGTGGGGTGAGGAGCAGAAAAGTCTCCTTGACACTGTGCAAGCACTGCTCAGCAGCAAGGAAGACATCTCTACATGGATAACAGTTTCCAGCACAAATCCAAAACACACTCCCATACTAACTACTCTCCTAAAAATGAACTCTACCTCAGCCAAAGCCAGCACATTAGACTTTAATAAAGGAGTTTAAATCAACTTGATTGGAGAAAGTGAAATAAGGACTTCTGCACTTGAAAAAAAAGAAAATTTTTCATGGGCCATTTTGTTCAGTCAGTAAGGAAGATACATCTCTCTGATCAAATGACTGTCCCTTCTTTTTAAGTGTGTAAGATCACCTGTCAGTTTCAAGAGATGTGATATTACTCAAATAAACACAGTGAGAAGAAAGTAGACACAGGCTGAATGGAAAAGCAGAGTGAGGCAGGGACATGCCAAAGGACAGGTTCATAAATATTACCTCTAAGCAAGGTTTAACTAGATTAGTCCCTAATATGAGAGGAGTAGTTCCACATTTCAGAGCAGTGGTTGGTGAACTGGCTTGCAATGACAGCACTTTTAAGAGAGCCACCTAGCTGTACTGTGAGCCAGCACACCTCCATCCTCTAGTTGCATCTTTTCCAATTATAATTCTAGATGCAGCAGTTAGGCTAATACAAAAATGTAATTCCTGTTCTTAGTTTCTCCAGATGTTCTAAAGTAGATCAGGTGTCACTAAAGGAGCACAATGGTTCTATTATTTGTTTCACTTCACCTGCATAACCTGTTTTTTCTTCTTTTGTGTCTATCTCACTGCATGAAACTGACCCTGATCCCAATGAACAGACTTTACTTTTGTCAATATTAAACTACTACAGGAACATTTGAATCCTGTAATGAGTTCCTGTTGTCCTGCATTTAATCTGAACATTTTCCAGGAAGTGGGATGTCACCACCTGTAGTCTTATTTGTCATGTTAGTCACTTCTCTCATCAGCCAGGACATCAAAAATCACAATTACGCCAATCAAATATGAATCACCACAGCATGTCTGAGGTCCAACTGTCCTTCAGTTGTGAAATACAAGATAGGATATGACTGCTTATTTGCTAAGAATAACATAACAATCTCAGCAACAACTGACATATTAATCTCTTTTCCTTTCTAGTAAAATTCCATTGGGGTTATTTTCACTCCACCTACATCATCTTCCTAATATAAATGTCTTCTATTTTTGTTTTGTGAAACACAGTGTTGTTGCTACTTCAAAATGGGTGCCCCGTTTACCTCTGGAAGCAGCTGTATTTAATTTGGCTGGAAATAATATAATACACGATTTGTTTTACATAAAATGTATTTAAAAAGTGCATTGGGATCCACCCAGCCAAGACAACTATACTTCATGGTCCTCTGGAATGCTGGTAGCATAATGTTACAATAAATCATCACAGAGGAGGAGAACAAAGTAAGGCTGAAGGAACTCATCTGACAAGTATGGATTAATATGCCAGATGCAACAGGGTAAAAACTCCGGAGCGCTCACAGGGAGAAAAATGGTCCCCTCAATTTCATGCAAAGGTCTTTCCATCAGTGTCAGAATACAACCGTTTATCATTTCTGTGTATTTTTTCAGTGGAAAAACAATAAAACAGTTCCTGGACACTAATTACAGTCTTGTGATGTTCAGGACTCAATACCTAAGCTGCTCACATCATTTAAGTCTCAATGGGGGTTTTCATACCATTTCCCTTCTCACCTAACTCCCTTTTAACTTAGGCAGTGCTACTGTTTGTCAGTATTTCCCCCTCTTGGGTATCTTATTTTTGGTCCTTTGCACTTAACTATGTCTATAACTTAACTGAGTTTCATTCCAGCAGTGATTTGTGTTTCTGTAAAAAAACCCCAAATCAAGAATAAAATCCCTACTAAATAAAGAAATGTCTGCAGGCATAAAAGAAATGCTTCTGCAGAGAAGACAGTATTCTAACTAGGTGATGTATATAAATAAATCTTCTAAGAGTTAGCACAGCTGGCAGAGAAGCAAGAGACTATTTATTCTCAGCCTGTAGTCTGCAAACACCTAGAACTGAAATTCCACAGATGTCATCTGAAAACATCCAGGATTTCATTCTCTCTATAAAGGTTTGCATCTCCACCACACACAAAAATAATAATTTAAGATCTATGCGCTGGAAAAAAGGGAAAAAATACAAAAAAATCCCAGTCCACTAACTAAAGGCTACACCTCTGGCTCAGTTGAGGCCAGCCTGAGGGGCTTGGAGGGCAGGGATGGTTCTGGTACTGGTAAAGACACTGCCTGACTCTATCTCTGTGTCTGTGGGGAAGCTGTGGAAAATGGTGATGCTGCAAGAACATCTCTGCAAATTTTCTGGCTGCTGCCATGCTTGCTTTACAGACCCATACCCTGTGGGCACATACAGACCATAGTCCATCCCTGCAGCTAAGCCTGGAAGAGTTTAGGAGATTGACTCCAAACAGATTCTTCTAGTCTTGTAACTTGGGTTTCACTTCACCTGCAGTCTACAGAACAAATTCTGAAAAGTAGCTACCACCACTTTGATGTTGTTATTGTCCAAAAATGTTGTCCATCTTCTTTGTGTTCCTTTTGGATAGCTGAGCTGTCTGTCCTATTGCATTTATTAATTTAAAAGCAAAACTTCTATTCAGACTAGAGAAAATATAAAAAAAAAGCACAAAAAAGTTGGTTTGATTTTTTGTTTTCAAGGATTAGATGATCACAGAATCACATAATGGGTAAGGTTGGCAGGGACCACAGTGGTCATATGGTCCAACCTCCCTCATGCAGGGTCATCTTAGAGCACATTGCACAGGTTCTTGTCCAGATGGTTCTTGAGTATCTCCAGTGAGGGAGATTCCACAACCTCTCTGGGCAATCTCTTCCAGTGCTCAGTCACCCACACAGTACAGAAATGCTTCCTCATATTCAGGTGGAACTTCCTGTACATCAGTTTCTGCCCATTGTTTCTCATCCTATTGCTTGGCACCACCAAGAAGAGCCTCATCCATTCTCTTGACACCCTCCCTTCAGATACTGACAGACATTGATGAGGTCCCCTCTCAGTTGTCTCTTTTCAAGGCTGAGCAGGCCCAGCTCCCTCAGCCTTTCCTTGTAAGAGAGATGCTCTGGTCCCTTAATCATCTTTGTCACCCTCCACTGGACCTGCTCCAGAGCTCCATGTCTCTCTTGTACTGAGGAGCCCAGAACTGGACAAAACACTCCAGGTGTAACCTCTCCAGGGCTGAGTAGAGGGGCAGGATCACCCTCCTCGACCTGCTGGCAATGCTCTTCCAAATGGACCCCAGGATACCACTGGCCTTTTTGGCCAAAAGGGCACACTGCTGGCTCATGGACAGCTTGTTGTCCCCCAGGACCCCGTTCTCCACAGTGCTGCTCTCCAGCAGATCAGCCCCCAGCCTATACTGGTGCCTGGGATTATTCCTCCCCAGGTGCAGGACCCTGCCTTTGCCTTTGTTGAATTGCAGACAATTCTCTGCCCATCTCTCCAATGTGTTGAGGTCCCTCTGAAGGGCTGCACAGCCCTCTGGGGTTTCGGCGGCTCCTACCAGCTTTGTATCGTCAGTGAAATTGCTGAGGAGGCATCTGCCCCTTCATCAAAGTCATTGATGAATAAGTTAAATAATATTGGGCCTAGAACTGAAACTTGGGGGACACCACTAGTGCCAGGCTTCCAAGTAGACCCTGAGCCACTGATTACAATCCTCTAGGATCTGCCATTCAGCCAGCATGCCATCCACCTCACTGTCCACTCATCCACTCTACACTTCCTGAGTTTGCCTTTGAGAATATTGTGAGAGACAGTGTTGAAAGCCTCGCTGGACTCAAGGATATTAATGTAAATATTTTCTTTCGTAAATTCTTTGCTTGAGAACTTGGTTTAACTAATTTTAATGATGAATTTTTAAATCTCTTAAATGAAAAAGGTTAGAATGGAAACTTAAAAGCTGCACTGTGAATCACAGTTATCATATATTATAGATATGCTGTTGCAAGAAACTGATACTTGCTTGATTCCTAAATAATTTGCTTGTCCCAAGCTGACGTTGCAGCTGCTTACTGTGACTGCTGAATCATAACTGACTTTTTGTTACAGTCCTTTGTGCTACAGAGGTGATTGCTAAAGTGCCAGCAGTGCTCTCTGAACAGCATGCCACAGCTATCCATTTGCACTGCGGTCATGACAAAACATAGCCATTACCTAACTGATTCTCCTTGGTTCTTTAACCTGCCTGCAAACTGAATATAAAACGTTCATGGACCATTCTAAAAAACTCCAAAATACTGTTTGCAGCTAGAAAAAATCAGACCACACTAGTCACAGTATTAAAGGAAGCTCTGTCAAAAATGCAAATATGGTCAGAGCAGCAGATGGTGTAGCTACAGTGATTTTCTTTGAAGATCCCTTTTGAATCCACACAAAAAGGCTGAACAAATGGTTCAGGTAGGAGTCTGAAACCACTTTTATCAGTTGAATTCCTGAACCCAAACTTGTGCAAGTTCCAATTTAGTGACACTGTGTAATGACAGAAATGTCGTTGGGCTTGTGCCTGTTAAGTCAGAGGACCACTATGTTCTGGGATCCCATGTCCTGGCATGCAGGGAGGAATTCAACTTAAGGTTAAGAATCACTATGCTCCTGGGTTAGCATCCAGCTTGAAATTCAGTGGGATTGCCCTTCCCTTCAGAAAGGCCTAATGTGCTAATGTTCTGTAATTAATGCTAAAATGCTGTGCAAAAAATCTGCAAAAAAATTCTGTGGATATATTTTGAAACTGAGTTCATCTCTGCATATCCTACAGAAGAGTGAGATTTTATTGATGTATTTCCTATGGCCTTTAGAGAACCACAAATAGCAAAAAACAACCAAAAAGCAAATAGGAAACTAAAGAAAACAAATAATAAACTGAGATACACCTAAAAGAAAAAGCAAATAATATTCTGAAGTCTAATTTCATAGGTAACTAGCTAAGAGAAAATGGCTTAGTTACAATTGTTAAAAGGGAAGCAATAGTTAGAAATACCACAAAGCAACTAAAATAATCCAGTACAACAATTCACAAGTTTTTAGGACTTGCATAGGACTTTGAAACTTGGGGGATTTGCTTTCTAAATATGCCTTTCCTAAAACAAACAGGCAAAATTAGTTATTAGTCACTGCAGTGTTGTGCAGAGGTTTGAAATGAATGAATAATTACGTGGTGCTTCCAGGTTATAAAGTGGAATCGGTTTTGACATCTGTGTCTCTATTTATATTTCTTTACTTGCAATTGCATGCAAATGGAACATTGACTGCTTTTGGCAAGCAACAACATCCTAAGAGATCTCCAGAAAAAAAAATTAATCTTTTTTTCTGTATTTGATTGTCAGAATCTGTTTTATAAACCTGCTATGCATGTTTACAGCTTGCTTTACTTTTGCTCTGCACCACCGAACAACTTCACTAACAGAGTGTTTCATATGTGTACGCTTTTCAATTTATGAGGGGTGTGGCAGCAACAAATATGGATAAGCTTTGCAGATCTTGAACAACAGATAAGAAGGACATAGAAAAATGATGTCATGATACATAGTGTGTGGTACACTGACGGCTATTTAGTGATGGGGAGGCAGAACAAAGTTTTTGACAGCTCTCTCATTTCATAAAGCATATGTGATCCTCACACCAGGCCACAGCTCGCTAAAAAGATATCTAGGTTAGTCAAGCGTTACATAGCTGGCTGAAACTGTGTGTTGAAACTTGCTGCTAAAAGACAAAGTCAGGTGAAATCCCAAGGGAAGGTAAAATGCTCACTTTAAGGATTATTTGTTAAGGGTAAACATAAGCTGGAACAGCTTGAAAGGAAACCCATGGCATGATTTCGGCTATGCCTGAATTTGTGTAGAAGCTCTGTTCTCTTCCTAATTCCAGTCTCCATATCCCTTGTGCTGGTGTTGTTGGATAGGATGGGAAAATCTGTGAATAGTTAATGCAGAAGCTGCACAAGGGGAAATTCTCCCTTGATTAAAGAAGGGCATTTGCAGTCATTGATACAATCACAGTTGGGCTTTCTAGGGCTCATTCCTTTGTGAACTGCATCTCCCGCATGCCCCTTTAAACAGCATGGGAAAGGATTAGTAAAAACCTTTGTGGAAACTATTTAGTAGTGAAAAGTACTGTTTTTGGCAGTGGGGATAATAATTCCAGATATTCTTGAGTGTGTTACTCATATATTTGAACTAGAGGGAAGTTTTAGATAAAATACTCATAAGGTGTAGACAGCTGAAATATCCAGGCTGCTCCTGTGCATATTTCCCTAATATTATTTTGGCTAACAGCTCCATTTGGGGCATTTTATTTAGAACACAAATGGTATTTATCAAAGGGATTGACACAGTGAAGATTAATCTGTCCTTGATTTTCTTTTACTGGCTTGGATGAGAGAACGAGAATATTTTTAGGCTTAAAACTACACACAATTTGATGGGTCAGGGACAAAAGTCTCTACCTTGTCTTCTTATTGAGATAGCCCCAAACATGAAAACATACAGATGCTCTTGTTCCCTAGGCAGACTCAATACAATATAAAGAATATTGTACTGGAAAGAACCTTTGAATCTGAGAATTCAAAGTTTCTTTTAGTGATAAATTTACATAAATTTACTGAAGCACCATGTTTTGGACTGCCACAAGACAGAAAAAACTACCCATTATTTGAATGGGAAGGGTAAGACCCACCACTAGATCTTCCCCCACAAGACAGAGGGTGGTCAGTCTGCCTGGGCAGAGATATAATTTTTATAACTGGGAATGTTTTTCAGTAATATTTCATGAGTGATTTATTGAAATCAAGCTAAAATAAATAGTACAGGGAGGCTGCAAACTGTGGCTGCCCGATGGTTCTAAGCACTCACAGTGCCACTATGAAAGGCAGTTTAGTGCTGAACCACACAAGATGCTAGTAGTCCAAATAAAAATTATTGCATTTTGCTCCTACAGGTAATGCATGAGACAGCATATTCTCTAATGAGATACTATGTGCTGTAATAAAAAAAACCCAGAGAATGAGGTTTGAATATCTTATTTTGAGCTGTGTGTGATTTTTGCATAAATAAAGCAATTTAATTCAGGCAGTCCAAAAATCTGGATGGTGCAACTCTGATAGTACACAGAGCTATACTGAGGGAAGATACTAATCTCACAATTTATTCAATACAGTTTTTATCCCCACCACTAATCCCATTACTCAATTGTGTGATGCTCTTTTAAGGCAAATCCTTCTTTCTGTCTAGCCAGCTGTCAGGCAAGCAACACAGGTGGCCTCCTTTTTCTGCTGCAGTTAGTACAGCAAGCCTTGTCCTGTGGTGCTGAAATCATGGATATCTCCCCCTTAAAGCAAGAAATTCATTCTTTTATTCATACCACATTTTCATTATTAAGAAAAAATATGATTCATAAAATATTACCCTATGGCAATATGCAGACTTTAATATTAATGCCATTTTATTAAAAAAAAATTCCTCTAAAACAGAAAAGATTAAACTCAAGCATGAAAAAATACGAGTATCTGCCTGGAAGCTACATCTGTGCCCTTCATCTCCCATTTTTTGACATCCCGTGAACATCTCCAGAAAGTTATAGAACATTTTCTCTTGAGCAAAAAGCCCTCATGGATATGGATGTGTTCAGTAGTCTTTGAGAAATGTCTAGAGGTCTTGTAATTTCTCACTCTCACAGCTCCAAGCTGGCTGGATTCCACAATCAAGTTTACACAATAATCAGACAGTCACTCAAATCATTGTTACTCAGTCCTTTTGCCTCAGAAAACATCCCTTCCATGAGATTCAGCCTGTTCTGCTGACTGATAAGAAAATGTGCATTCAAATTGGTCCTGCTTATAAAAACTATGACTGACAACACTGTGCAGTCTGAGAACTGCAAGCCTTAGGTTATTCCTAGGTTCTTTTGAATCAGCATGAAACGTCCTTCTGTGCTGAGACGTCCAACCCTATAATTTTAAGCTTCCATTTTATTCCTGGCAATCTTATCTCTGAAAGGCAGAATAACTGCAGTAATTGCACATCTCATTTCAGAAAAATAAAGAAACATTCATTTTCCATTGTAATGGTTTACTGGAAACTGCTTTACAGGAAATGAAGAGACTGATGAGGAATGAAAATGAAAACCAGCAACACCCAATTACTCACCCGTGCTAGGCTGGTTCCAGAAGGGACTTTATATGGGACATACTTCCTGTAGATATGTCCAACTCGAGAGCATGGAACATCATACATGCCACCTCCACACATCCACACCTGAAAAGGAGACAGAAAGCAAGTGAAAGAATGATTCCTGGATAAAAATGAGGCAAAAAAAGGCATTTTAAGTAATGTGTATGTGAAAATGACATCGTTCTGTACTGATCCCTCCCACAGTCATGGTGGCCTTCTTGGCATGCTGGTAGGTGGGTTGTGGTAACATGGCAGACTGTCCTAACCTGAATCTCACTGCAAAAAGCAGAGCATGTTCAAAATAAAATTATAAAACATACTTGGATTAGAATAGAATGGTTTGGGTTGGGTTGGAATGGTCTTTAAAGATAATCTAGTTCCAACCCAATCCAGTATCTACCACTGGTCCTCCTGCAACACAGTCTAGGCATTATTGTGTCTGTTGTTTAAAACCTACGAGATCAAAATTTTAAAAGAAGGCTATGTGATTAAAGCAAACCATCAATCAGAAGTAATATTTTTTTCCGAAACACATGGCTTATATTTTGAGTACTGAGTACAGAGCTCAAATATTAAGATGCTGTTCATTATGTAAAGATGCTTTTCATTTTGTCAAGAAAAGGGAACAAAAATCAATTTCCTTCTGATCTAATTTATGCAGGCAGAGAAAGAACATGCTACTACCTTTCATCATTAACACTTTAAAACCGAAAGAGACAGAACTATCTGGAGTACACAGGTCTGATGCTTCAGGTCTGAGCAACCAAAGCTCAGTCAAAACTGGTGGGAGCTGTAAGCAAGTACTTCGCAGTCCTAAAAAATCAAGCTGTATCCTGATGGGCAGCAAGTAATGAATTTTTCACAATTCTTCATCTAGGATGACTAGGCTTTATCAAGTGTATGTGAGAGCAAGGTCATGTGCCATGTCAGAAGAACTATGGCAATCATGCCAACCAATGGACATGATTT
The DNA here is from genome assembly GCF_003945725.1 of Corapipo altera. NCBI lineage: Eukaryota > Metazoa > Chordata > Aves > Passeriformes > Pipridae > Corapipo > Corapipo altera. The sequence goes on from NW_020884876.1 coordinate 12,337,897, forward strand.
TCTATGCTCCAGTAATGCAGAGCTCTAACATGGCTATTAGATGACTTATGTAGGACCCTGACAACATTCATAACTTTATAAAGAAAATCAATTTGACTTTGCAAATCAGGGAAATGTAAAACAATAACCTCTCAAGCAGAACCTTTTAAGTATCCTAAAACCACAGAAGAAGAATTTGAAATTAATTCAGAATGAAAACATCAGTATTATAAAAATTGTTTCCTAATCCTGGATAACTCATTTTTTTCCCCTCACAAATTCAGAACAGAATGACTTTTATTCCATGTAAGGGACACTTGGTCTCAGCTTTCAGCCTTTCGACTGAAAACAAAAAAAAATCTCAACCCCCTCCCACCCAATTAAAACAATAATCAAACCAAAGCTGAGAAAGAGAGAGGGCTTTTCCTTTCTATATCTCTTCATGTGGACATACATAAAGATGCTTCACTAAACATCTCCATGAATTTGGATGAGAATTTAGGTCTGTGCACTACATATATGAGGGAATTTTAGCTGTATGTGATGCACTCTGGAGCAAAATGACGTGAAATAGATTTGTGACTGAGACCAAAGCAGAGCAGAACAGGAGCAACTGAAAGCAACTGAAAGTTTCACCAACATGTTTCATACAGAAAAGAATTAAACCATAAGATAAGGTGCTCTGAATTGAAACAATAGTAACCAGACCCTTAAAAAAAGGTACTGGAAAACATGATGCGATCACATATACTTGACATTCTGCATGAAGCCTGCAGAGAACAATGTGCATCTCTACACTTTTTTACATTTCATATTCCATCTCTTTTGTCCTGCCCACCAGCTGGCTGTAGCTAGTGGCTTTTTGAAATCACGGGAAAACAAAATTATTAATTCCATTCATTTAAAACATTAGTGAAAATGGGCAAGAGTTTGGCCTCTTTCACTGCGCTTGCCTGATTGTGTTACAGTGGGTATAATACCTGCTTGCTCCTGGAATTCAACCTCTCTGACTGACTGTGCTATTCATACTGTGAATGGAGAAAAATGGGTTAGAGTGAAGACTTGAGTTGCAAAGTGATTTAGGTAGCTGCTTCTTATGGCTCATTTGTGTATTAGCCCTTAGCTGTTAGCCATGGCATCCAGCTGAGACCTGGTAAAGAAATGCTTGAGGATCTAACAAACCTAAATACACTAGTGTAAATGTTGAAGGAAGGCTTGAAACCAGCAAAAGTGGGTCTTTGTCCTTAAGTTCCATGGAAACCCATGTGCAGTCAGGTAGGAGCTGCTGCTTACTACTTCCCATCACAGAATTAACTAAGGCATAGGAGCTCTTGGTAGGTGCTTCTGGTACATGGTAGCATCTCAGCTGAGGAGACAAATTTTGCATGTTAGTAGTACGGCATAGCAAAGACAGCTGTCCTGGGTATCACTCTGCCAAGTGGAAGCCTGTACGCTGATGAAATGAAGTACCTATTTCAGTACCTATTTCTGCGTTGAGGACATGTCATCTGGTCTCCTAGTGAGCACAGTCCTCAGGGAGGAGATTTATTGGTGGGAATGGAGACCCAAATGAATGCTTTGCCTCCATGCCAAAATAGCTCATTAGTAACAAGAGCAATCTTGCATGTAGTCAGGGCACGTGGACATGAAGATCATTTGCTTTAAAAAACCCCCATTTTGTAAAATGTGCCTCTTAAACAAATCTTGAAATCTTCACCTGTTTCATCTCATGTCAGCTAATTCACTGGAAAACATGTGCATAAACATAGTAAAATATCACAAATATTACAGTGATAAAATAATGTTGTTCACCTTTCTAACAATACTTCATTTGTATGTTACATCACTTGTACCTTTTTTAGTGGGAACCTCCTCTCTGTGGCTATCTTCAAACAATCCACTGCAACAACGAAAGTGCAGACCTATACTTAGGATTTGTTCTTGTTTTTTAAATGAAGGTGTCATTTCAAAGGCTAGACAAGTTATTACAGTGATTAATCAAGGCTTCTTAGCCTTTATAAAGTGGGCACCATAGCAGTTTGACTCAAAGGTCAACCCCTGAATAAATTTAAAAGACAAGAAAGCAGAAAAAAAAATTATATACAGGCAAGTATTACTTTAACTGAGGCAATGAGAGCTGAAGCAGACATATACTACATTTCCTCTAAAGCAGTAGCATAGCAGTTAAAAAAAAGGAGAAAAGAAATTAAAAAAAAACCCCAAAAGTCAGATATGCTGAGGCAATAACAAGTGGGAGGAAATAACATAGTGTTAGACTTATATTTGATAGACATAAAACCTGAAAATGCTGTGCTGCACCTGAGGTATGCTGTGCAGGGTAATTGAAATGAATTTTGGGTTGCCTTGAAGGACATTTAGCAGCTGTTCCTGTTTATCTTTCAGCTTCAGAGTGATATTAAAAGCATTTTTTATATTTTCCTGGGAAGATCAATTCTAGCAACTTTGCCTTTAAAATGTGCATTTTTATGTCACATGTGCTAAATGCAAGAAATTGAAGAATGACTTCTGTGTTAAATATTACAGACCTCCAGTGTACCATGCAAGGAATTCAGGTGGTGTGGGACATTTGACAAAATGATATCAGAAGCAATGAAATTCTCAGGATCGCAAATGTCTCTTTCTTATAAAAGCAATGAATCTGGTCTGCAGCTGACATATAAAAATTGAAGATGAAACCAAAACAATGCAATTCCAGCTTGGAAAGATCAAAAGAAGAGTAGTTTATGTGTCAACTAAATACTATCTCACAATTTATCTTTATATAGCTCCTTCCAACAGAATGTTGCAAAACACTTTATGGGGATGGTTGAAACCAAAAGGCAGGCATTAACACAAGTTTTAAAAGAAATTAAGCTGTGGTTATGTGGCTTTGTTCCTGACTGGAGCTCAGATGTCACAGGTGCATTTTTTGGCTCTGTTCTACAGCTCCTGTGGGATTTTGGGTGAATCACCCTCTTTTCACATCACTTTTAAAGACATCTTTGTCTTTAAAATTGAATTCTGCCTTCTCTTGTGGTTTCCCCTCCTGCTGCCTTATCTCTCTGGTTTATGAGTGATCCAGCCAGAAAACTATCTGGAAAATGTAAATACTGCGCATACAAGACTGAGACTCCAATCCATATCATACACTGTAATCATAATTACTGTAGCAAGAGACTCATGATTTTTGAGCAGTGGAGGATGTGTCGCTGCGGAACAGGAACATAAATATACAGCAAATTATGCAAAGGATTTAAATGGTATTGAATGGACTTTGGATCAGGCTTCAAAACTAATTGAGAAATACACTGCTGCTGAGAGCAACAAGACAGGCAACAGTGAGAGACACTGAAATGGACAGAAAAAAACAAACAGAAAAAACCCAAACCAAACCAAACCAGCAAACTGGTGGAAGAAGAATATAAAGTATTTCGTACTAAGGCGATGGCTTGCTGCTCTCCACATTAGTGCAAGAGGGATGGACTACAAACAGGAGAAATGTATTACAACAATGAGGCTGAAAAAGTTGTAGAAAATAAGATTATAGAAACCTTTTGGGATTTTTCAGTCACTCTTATTGAAACAGAAGCCAAAAGAACAGATTTGGCAGTAGAAGAAAAGGAAAAAGAAGAATATTTTCCTGTGAACTTTCATATGTAGTGAGAATGTTCAGCTAACTGAAAAAAAAATTTGAAAAATAGGATCACTGACTGCAAACGGGTTCACAAACTGCAAAACCATTTACTGGAGGTGCAGTGGGATTTCCTGTCAGGGATATTAAAATTGTACTGTGTAAACTGGGAACTGATGACTCTGGGTATTTCAATAATACTCACCGGCACCTCTAAAATTCTGAGAAAACTCACAGTATTCCACATTTGTCAGTTCTTCGTATAGATTACAACTGCATTGACAAGTGGTAATGCTCCCCTACTCCCTATCTCCTGCCAAGATTGACAGCTGTAGAGGGAATGAATAATGATTATGATAATGGTGATAAAGAAAGGGATTAATGAACTTGGAGGTGTGTTTTGGAAAACAGGGATGAAGAGAATCTGAAGACGTGTTGGCATGGATAAGGATAAAACAACTCTAGATACAGGTGACTAGCTTCAAGAGGAGGGATCTCCATTGGTGTTTTTGTTGAGGTATGACTTATGATGCCTAAGGAATGTCCAGTGTAAAAGATTGATTGGGTTTGTGTGGCAAGGTTTTGGTAGCAGGGGGGCTACAGGAGTGGCTTCTGTGAGAAAATACCAGAAGCTTCCCCCATGTCCAACAGAGCCAATGCCAATTGGCTCCAAGATGGACCAACTGCTGTCCAAGGCCATCATGATAGTGATAGCACCTCCAGGATAACAGATTTAAGAAGGGGAAAAGTTACTGTGCAATTTTAGCCAGAGAGAGGAGTGAGAATATGTGAGATCAACAGCCCTGTAGACACCAGGTCAGTGCAGAAGAAGGGGAAGGGTGCTCCAGGCACTGGAGCTGAGATTCCCTTGCAGCCTTGGTGAGGCAACTGTCCCCCTGTAGCCCATGGAGTCCTGTGGTGGAGCAAATATCCACTGGCGGCTCCTGGAGGACCCCATGCTGGAGCAGAGGAAGAGTGTGAGGAGTCTTCCTCCTGAGAAGGAAGAAGCAGCAGAGACAACATGTGATGAACTGACTTTAGCCTGCACTCCCCATCCCCCTGAGGGCAAGGAGGTAGAGAAAATAAGGAGTGAAGTTGAGCCAGAGAATAGGAGAGGGGTGGGGAGAAGGTATTTTAAGATTTGGGTTTATTTCTCATTGCCCTACTCTGATTTTATTGGTAATAAATTAATTTTTCCCCAAGTCAAGTCAGTTTTGCCCATGATAGTAACTGGTGAATGCTGAGGAGCCTGTGTCCGAATGGGAATGCTTTAAAGCATGGAGGGACATTTATGGTGCGTGAAGGGACTCCATTTCACGGACTTGCTCGTTTATACCTGGTTTTAGGCACCGTTTGATGTACTTTCCCCACTTGGCTGTATTAATTCCATTTGTTTGTATGGTCTCAGACTTGCCCGGGCTTGCCCAGAGTTGTCTTCCCACCAAAAGCTGTTTATCCCTCACTTTCCCACTCATCCTGCATTGATTGGCTGAGAAGTACTGCAGTGCGGGGTGAGTCCCCATTGGTTCCTAATGCCCGACTCCTCCCAAGTTCCTCCTCCTTTCCTGTGTTCCCCTATCCTGTTTTACCCTGAGATGCCAATCTCATGTTCCTCCCCTGTTACCAAGCCCCCCTGAACCAGACCCTATATAAGTCCCTGCTCTACCTCCATAAACGGCCATTGCACCTCGACCCCTCTGTGCAGTGTTGCGGTCCTACTCCCCCACCCACCGGACTGTGGCAGGTGAGTGATCTCTCCCTGCCCTTACCTTCACTGATGAGCCTTTTGTTATAGTTTTTCTCCCCTGTCCAGGTGAGGAGAGGACTGACAGAGCAGCTTTGCTGGGTACCTGGCATACAGCCAAGGTCAACCCACTACAAGGAACTTCAAGAAACACAGGAAGTTAGTATCTTTCACTACTCTATGTTTTAGTGATTACTACATAAGCTGTATCTGTCTAAGAAATTTAAATTTAGGATTTCCTAAATAGTGGCTTCCCTTGTTATTGAGAAGAGATGCTATTAATCAGGTGAGTTCCAGTGTTTTGCCAGCTTTCACAAGTCCAGCACATGTATCGTCAGCAAGATGTCATACATCTTTTTAATTAAGAAAAAAAGATCCTGATGCTGCCAAAAAAATAAAATCCTGCACATTTTCCTATGTAATAAGTAATCTAAGAAACTTAGAAATTTAATAAAGACCATTTAATAAAACTATTAATAAAAATTAATACAAATTTAATAAACACATGGTTTGTGGCTGTGAAGCCAACCACTGAATGTGTATGTGTGTGCTGATTTGGAAATACGAGTTAATCGGAATGGCACCCTGTGCTATGCTTGCTGCTGTCCTCTGCAGTGATGTTTGCAAGCAAGAAGAGAACAGAAGAGAAATACGTTTGGTTTTGTAGTGTGGAAATAAAGGTCAAGCAAATTTTTAAGCAGCAACTCTTTTTTTTACCTGCCTCTGTGTGTTCCTGACCACTCAGCACTTGGAATAGACACGCCTGAAGTTTGAGGAAGCTCCTTTTTCTGCTGTGGCACAATTCCAAACGTCACGGAAACATTACAAAGCATACTGTATTTTGGAGAAAGTTATTGAATGTACAATGAGATAATGCAACCTCTCCCCCATAAAAAGAAGTTTGGCGTCTGTCACATCAGGTCATACCTAGTGAAACAGCTGGAGACAAAAATCAAAATGGACACTTTCTCTCCAAGCTTCCCAGCCCTGAGTACCTTTCCTCAGTCTGGTTCAACCTCCACTTGTCCTACTAATCTAATTTTTAATTGGTCCTTGAACTCTGTCTTTGCATTGAACTCGTAAAGCAATATGGTTACTATTAGTAATTCCTTTGAGCTTGTACATCTATAATTCCTTAAATTTAAACTGTTGATAAAATCTGAGGCTAAGACTGGATCCAGCTGCACCCAGGCTCCTCTCTGAGAAGGAGTTTAGAAAGCAAGGGAATCCTTTCTGCACCTCATGACTCAATGGCAGGGCTTCTTTAATAAACTTTGCCTAAAAGCCTTCCACTCCCCCTATGACAGGCCACACTTTACATTCATGGTGTCTCATTTGCTTTGTAGCAAACACTCCTGTAACTTGACTTGTGGGGATGACTGTGAATGTCTCTGGTATAGAAATGCAGAGGCTCTTGGTTGAGAAGATGCTTTTCTTTAAGAGGATCTTGATTGTTAAGTGATCTTTTTCCTGGGTGACGTGTGAATGTTTCTGTGAAGTCAATTTCATTCCAACATTTGGGCAATTCTCCAAATAACTTATTCTGTGTCTGCCACCACTGAATTTGAACATATAAACTTGATATTTGATACTTGACACACACACTTGTGAAAAATCTTCCTGAACATACCCGAAAGCCTTCCTTTGCAGCAAAACATTGGCAGTGGTAATTAACAACATGCCACAGCCTACCTGGATTCTATAGTACCTGGACATATTGTTAAAATGTTAAACAGAATGGTTACAGTTGTACATCAATCCATAGAATTTAAAATGCATCACTGAGGCTGGGAAATGGTTTGCAAACACTCCTCTCTCCAGCTCACAGAGCAGAGCAACAAGTTCAAGATGAATCACACACTACTTCATTTCAGGAAGCACAGAGCTTTTGCTCTGACATTCATTCCTCCATAACTGCATCACTGTATTTGAATTAAACACAACAATCTTCCATGACGACATGAGGAAGGTCATGTCATCAGCACAGTCTCCATTTATAGTAGATATACTGTTTACTGATTTACTCTTATAATGCAGCTCTTGTGCAAATGAATCTCACAGTTAAAAACGACATATGAAGAATGTAAAAGGAACACTGTGTCTATCTCTAAGATAAAAGATCAGTCTGAAACAGTCCTCTATATGCAAACTTCACACAATTGTGGGACATTTTGAATCAGCTTCTCTTTGCAATTTCTTAATGAAAACCAATCATATTTTTACAAAATACTTAAGAATTAGTTGAATCAAAGAAGAAATGTGTGAAAATAGGTAAATATCTGGTGGTTAGAGATGTCGTTGTGGCAGGATACTCGAAATAATTATTTGCCAGGCAAATTAATGTAAGACATGGCATTGACACATGGCACTCATCCTACCACAATTCCACAGGCCATAGATGTAACACTTTAAGAGAAAGTAAATTGTAGTTTCAGATTCACTCAAGTAGCCACAAAAATTGAACCAGTATGGTTGTTTGGCTTTTTCACTGACTTTGTAACAGTTTGCAAGTCCACCACCTTACCAAGTTTTGCGAATAAATCTGGTAAATTGAACCGCCTAGCTAACTTGTCCTCAGTTAAGTAAGTTTTAAGATGACTGAATCTATAGCTACAGTAAAAACTGCTGAAGCAGAAACCTTTCCCAAGGTGAGAGTGGTGATTCTGACATAATAAACCCCAGTCCTTTCTGTTTCTCCCTTCCACCTCTATGATTTTTCTCCCTTTTTTTTGTTATTCCAAACCAAACAGCAGTCTTTTTAAAACTTACATCTATTAAATTCTTCCAATGGGAAGTTACTCCTATTTGGCAATCATCATTAAAGACTATTTTTTTTCTTTTAACACTAGGAAGAAAGGACAGAGATCCTAATGTCATTATTATATTGATGAGATGGATCTAGAGATATGACTGAAACGAGACCAAATGTGACAGAGCTGCCTCCAAAAAAAATTTGTCAGTTGAACAAAACACACTGGGACAATCTGGTATCTCAATTTCCAGTTGTGTTACCATGGTTTCTATACAAAGTCTGGAGAGCACCACAGGTATATTCTTTGTGATGATAAATAAAAGGAGTATTTGAAATAGGATAATAAAATCGTGTTCAGAGACCATTGTGACAGCTACAGGTAACTACTTATATTTGCCTCTGAAACAATCTAAACAGACAGAAGGTAAATCAATATATTCTAAATATATGGTCGAGTTATTGGGTTTTTCCTGTCTTCTTGTTTTATTTTGCTGAGGTATAAAAATGATTTGGAGAAATATGAGAGTAAGCCAGTTAATGCAAAACATTTTGCTGTTCTTGGTAACTCCTGTAAAGGCAGCCTGGAAGCCCAGTGTTGGCTCACACTGTATGGTTTGCCTCAGCACTGCTGTTTTAATTGCTGTTGAAACTCAGATTCAGCAAGATGTATGATATTAGTGTCACGGCTGACATACTGAATTTATTTACAGAGCTTTAAACTGACAGAATCTGGAAGTACCTGAAGGTAAATTTGAATTCTAATTCCAGTTCCAAGCTATATTCAAACACGTTTGACTCAGTTCATCTGTGTTATGAAATTCTATCAAATCATTGAAAAACTTTGCATGTAGAGACTGTGTGGCAAAGTTCTTGTGTCTTTGGGTATGCTGGAAAAAAATTAACTCAGTTTTCAGAATTAGATGTTAGTCCTCATCGAACTAATACAAATGCCTGTTTTACATGCAGAAAGTAACAAGACTTTCGAGATGTAACTGATTTGAATACACGTCTACATAGAGGATATGAGAGTATACTATGGCTTGTTGTACTTAACCTGAGCACTTGACAATTCCCCATATGTTATTATAATAATTTAAATGCAATTAAAAAAAAAATCTGCTCTTGAACAGTTGGCCTGCAGCTAACAGCTCACAGCAGCTGAGCTGCTCTATTGATCCACTGCTACTGAAAGGGGTCTTTCTTCCTATGACTTTCTCTTTCCTTTTCCACACATTTCCCTGAGCTGACTCCATGGGACCCTATTCCCAGAGATGATTAAACTTGTTGATTTGGGCAGAAAATTATGCCCTTTTCATTTTTGCTGTAATAGTTCTCTCTTGGCTTATTTATGCTCAATGCTTGAGTATAAAGTAAACACAGCACCTGAGAGAAGGTAAGTGGAGAAGACTTGATGAAAGGAACAAGGTAGGACTTTGATGGTGGCAAATTATCACATTTTTGGAGGGAACTGCACTCAGTGTGATTTTTGTATGGCTTCTGGAGCATATGTTTATGGTATAATTCTTTGTGAAACTATTGGGAGTTTCTAACAAAAAAAGGCATTGTATTAAATTAATTTTAGTTAAAAGACAAAGTCAGTATGAATAAAAGTATAATTATAACATCAGAAATGAAGTATTCTGTAAGGTGACTTGATGACTTACCTTAAAGGAGATTTCATACTGCTCTCCTCCCCATATTTCTAATCCTGGATCATAGCCTCCCAGCTCCCAGAACCATTTCCGATTAACAGCAAATAGACCTCCAGCCATTACAGGAGACCTGAAGGATGAATAAAGCAACACAAGCAATAATGATGATGTTTGGACCATGTGTGCATGTGCCTCTGTGTGTGTTTGAGTGAAAGTTTTTTGAACTGTGGAGCTATGGAAGGCATAGACAAACAGTAGTGTAACCAAACAACATTTATCTTTATTCACCCCAAAATGGTCTCTAGATGAGAAACAGGCAATATGATGGATCTTGAGCACGATAGACAGTCATGCACAAACTCCTTGCATTTAAAAAAAAAAAAAAGTTCTGTTCATTGCTAAATAAACCCATGTAACAGAGAAAGAAAGGGACTCTGGAAACCTGCCAAAATACTTAATGATCTCAGTACTCCATGAGAAGTAACTTGCATCTGAAGGGCAACAAAAGTTTTCAATTCATTTCAGTCTCATAGGTGCTGGTGAGAGAAAGGCAGAAAGGTGACAGAACATGGCTACAGAGTAGCAGTTGGGAGTTAAACATCTGCTTTTCTAAGCATTTAAAACTCCTCATGTGTGTCTCCCAGTGATAATTTAACTTATAGGCAAATAATTTGCTATGTTTCTCATGTTTCCATTTATTCCACAAATAAACACGTGGAATTTACTTTAACTCAGTCTTTTTCACAGACAATATAGAAAACAAATGAGATATTTAAAGTTAGTGTTAGAAAATATTGACGAAAAGTCCACTGTAAATTTATAAGCAGGAATTTTGTACTGGAAAATAAGCATTTTCTCTTTTTTTTTCATTACCAAGAAACTCATGTTTCTAATGCAGTAAATACACCGATAGCTCTCAGGATTCAAATGTTGCTCACTGATTTCTTGAAATTGTGGTGGGAGGGGAATACGAAGGAATCTACACTGAACAGGAGGGAAACAGCAGGCTGAAGAGAGTCCAAGCCAACTATGCAATTCAATCAATGCAGCCTTAAGAGTTTTAGAGCAAGAGGCTAGAAGGAACACATTCATGCTGAAGGCTGATCAGAGAGAGAAAAGACAGTACATGGAGACCTGGATGGCTTCCAGGCAATGCTTCCTTACCAGAGAATAGACATGAAACTGGATCCTATGCCATGTGCCTTCTAACACTGAAGTCCCAAGGAAAAAATATTCCATCATGGGGCATTTTTGTTTTGAATTACTATTGGTCATTTGTTTGGGGCTATGGAAGCAGATGGTATCATCCCTGAAGACCTGACTGGAAAATAAAAACTTCCCTTTGCCACTGATTTAAGACTTGGCAGTGAACTCAGGACTGGTAGGTATTTCAGGAATCCATGCATAAGTTACAAGTTTATTAAGAGGACATCATGTTAATGGAACATTCTGCCATATTATCTCTGCCTGAACACTTTTTTATGTTGCTGTCTTTTATCCAAGCCAGTGGAGACAATAAAACAGCAAGCAGACAGCTGAGTAGTCTCTGCTACCATTAGGAGACCAGTGAATCCCCATGCCTGAATGACAGAAAATGATCCTCCCATTTGCATTCACAGTAAAGAGAAACATTATGGATATTTTTCCTTTCACTTCTATGAGGTAGTTTAAAAAAAATAAAAAAAAATATTATACTTCCCATTTTCAGGACTAGGGAGCTCTAATTGCATTTTCCTTAAGAGATTATATTTTTAAAAGCACATAGAAGCTTTGTGAAACCAAGCTTTGTGAAAAAAATATTCAGACTGGCAAGGCTTTGCCAGTTTGTCACATACACTGAATGCTAATACCTTTTTACTTTTACTGACATTTCAAATCTCAAATATTGACTGTATTTCCACATATGAATACATTCAATGGAGATTTTATTAGAAACCTTCCCCTGGGGATTTTGACTACTACAATACATTTTCAATTTCTACCGAAGTAAATCTAATTACAACAATGTCCTTTGTGACTTCAGGTTCTTAATAACCAAAACACAATGTACTTTTATAAAGATGGACTTGCATGGAGAATGCTTATAACTAAATTGCTACTGGTAGGAGAAATGTAGTCCCAGAAATCCCTGGGAAAATGTAGGATTACTCTAATTCTCACAGATACAATATCTTTCCTGAGTATTTCTCTTAACATAGTGAATGGCCTATAAAAAAGGTAATCCATGCAGGTGAATCAGATGGAAGATAAAAGAAATCAGACTTAAAATTGCAAAATAATTGGCAAGTACTTAAATCTACAGATCTTTCCAGTGCTAAATAATGAATAAAGAAACCCCTTGTTAATTAGATGTGAAAGTTCAAAACATTTATTACAACTAACAAAACTATCCAATGACTGAAACAGTAGCAAACTCATAGTTTTTCCACTTCCTTAATAAAAAAAAAAAAAAGAAGAAATTGAATGTAATTGCCCCATTAATTTGTATTCTACAAGATGATCTGACATTTGTTGTTTTGCAGGAATAGCGATGGAGAGGAAAACCAGGATGGCCCTTTGGTTTTCATTGGAATGGGATGAGTAATAAGCCGTGTGAAAGTGACTGGTTGGCACAGTATGCGTATTGCACTCCATGCCACAAGGAGCTACTGCTGAACAGGCCTTAAATTATCTCCAAAATATGAAGATGAGTCCAGTCTTGCAATCATGATTTATATAAAAAGTCTTTATGTAGTTAATAGGATCACTTACATAGATAAACAAACTGCACTGAGACCAAAGGAAAGGAATTAATCTTTTATTTAATGGCTTCTGCATAGAAATGTCAAGCTATGTTTGTAGAAGTAATTTTTCCATGAAATGTCCAACTCAGGTGCTTAAATAATCAGATCTGAGCTACAGTAGCATAATATTATGTGAGTAATTACAGTGGGAAGCTGTAAAATGCTTATAGCCTAAAACTTAGAAGGACAAAACTCCCCAAACATCAGGGAAGCTGGAAGGTTGCTAAACTTAAAAAATAGTTGTAAAAACCTTCCACATGAGAACTACTGCACAGACTCACTGACGATACCTAAAAGAACAATATTGGAAGTAAAAGCTAGCTGATCCAAAAATGTCCCAAGCGGTCGAAGACTGCTGAGCTGAGACAGAAAACGAGTTTGATTTAGTGAGAGTGTCAAAAAGAAAAAAAAAAAAGGCCAAGAAAATTGTTTTGCAAAAAAAGATAGACTGAGAAAAAGGCAGGCAAATGCTTAATGTGAAAAGACAGCTCAGAAACAAATTAAAAAAGTGCACTAAAAGAAGTGTAGCAGTAGCTCAAACTGTAGCCAGCAAAGAATTTTATAACTGCTTGCAATTTAAATGGAGAGGCAGGAAAGAGATAATCTCACCTATGAATTTTCAAGGTAAGAGAAAAATGACATGGACTTAAAAGGAGTGTGAAGTTACTTGCATTAGAAACAATTGTGGTATATTACAAACAAGTGAACTGCATAGCAGGTTTTGGAATCATTATACTGCAAGAGTGACATATACAGTGGAGCTAAAGGATCTGTGAGAAGAGAAGAGAAACTTTGACAGCACATGGAAAGAAAATGAGGGAAATGAAAATGGGAAAGCACTTGTGCAGTAGGTACATGTGCAGTAGGTACACTGATAGGAATCACCTGCCTGAAACAGCTGAAATTTGGCCATTATAATCGTATACACTGAATGGCATATTGCATTATGCCTCTCTCTGTATCATCCAGACTGACTAAAGGCTCTGTGTTGAACTACTAAACAGAAAAGGATGAATGCTGGAAAGAGGAGTCCACCGCATGCAGGATACATTGGACAAACTGACCTTCAGTGCCAAACCCACTGACATGCTGCATAAATACTGAGGCAAATAGCCCACAACACGAATCAGGACCAGATCCTGTTGACCTTGTGGAGACAGGAATGTAATGGACAAGGAGGAAGGGGGCCATGCTGCTGCTGACACAGCACAGTCACAGAAATGACTGGTGACCTCCTGAATGCAGCTTTGAGCTAGGCTTCTGCACTTTTTCAAATTAATTTCAAGGTCTTGTTAAACAAGAAGAGTGTTCCTTCATCCTAGTGATACCATATAAAGGCACCTCAGGAGAGGGTATAAATTCAAGTCACCTTGTTTCACTGGTGACTGCTCCAGGTGTTCTCTGCAGCAATCCTGATAGCAAACAGCAGAAACTGATACTAGTCCTAGATAATAAAAGTTCTAATAAAACCAAAAATTAAAATCTGTGTAGGGTTAATGTAAGAGACAGACTTGTCCACTGGAAAGAAGTGAATGCAGAAATTAAACAAACTGAAATTAAGATGAGTTAATCAAATGGCAAGGAAGTGATATATATCAATAAAATAAATGACAAAAAAGTGAACTTAGAGGTTGCTCCAGCTAAAGATAAAGACAGATTCTATACTGTGTACAGAAAAAGACGGTGATGTAGCTGGAATGAATACGGATAAGACTTATTGAATTTCTCAAGAAGTAAAAAAAAGTGGAATATTTTATATACTTAATTGTCTAATCAAATATAATTAAAATGTATGGACTGTTTTACATTTAATATTTCTGTAAGACATTGTTTTATCTTTTATCTATTCTAACAACATGAGTCATCTCCATGTTTATAAAACCGCCAAGACTTAGAAAGTAAAACTTGTATCTGTGACATTAGCCTATGGAAGTTACTCTTTCTTTTTTCCTCAAGTATCCAGTTTTCTGAACAACTTTTACTCTACATGAATTTGTGTCCCTGTCCATACCAAACAGTCACACAGGTTTTGAAACCACTGCATTCCTGATCATCATTATCTCCCTCGAGTCTAGAAGCAGCATCTCACAATATAACATCAGATCAACCATGTAAGGAAAAGGCCTATATGTAAGGAAAAGGCCTATCTTAAAGTTGGTTTGCTCCCCATAACTGCCTCCACCCAGTTCGTTCACTGTACATTCAGAGTTGTCACCACAGTACACTGTAAATTGCCAGCTGATGTTTCTCCAGTTAATGTCTGTAACTCTGAAGTCCTGACTATTTATAGAAATGGACACTAGAAATTTTCATGAAGCAAAGTGAACCCACTCTCACACAAACTCAAATTTGTAGAACTGTATCCCACTGTGCAGACTCCTGCATATCCAGTTGGTTTCAGTAATCTGTATTCTCTTATTAAACCACTGTATAATTTTACTGTCATTCTTAAGCAGTTAGGATGTTCTTATTTTAATTTTCCTTCATTATATTTTTCTAATTACTTGTTCGCAAAATTAGTCATACATTGACAAATTTAACATAGTTGCACACTGTCTCCATCTTATCTACAATAAATACCTGTGTATATGCACGTCTGTTTCATACTTTTCTACTCAGTGGTATCTGGACAATTAAATTGTGAACTGTCACTCCTTTAAGAGGCACAGCACTAAAATTTCACTCCTGCTAAATGTTCTCCTGATTTTTTTTCCCCAAATCAAATTCAGAAGTCTAAGAGACCACTCACACTTAAGTTAGCAATAATAATATCTTGCTTTTTAAGCAGTTTTATTCAAATTTTATTCAATGTTGACAACAAAACAATTCCCTTTCACGGAGCAGAGTTGCATTCAGATTTAACAGAGTTCTAACTGTGTTTTAACTTTAACCAAAATCTTTCCTGGACAATGCAAACATGTGAAATGCTAATGGGGCAGAAGAGTGGGTATGTACCCAACAGTACCCACTAGTGCTCACAGCTGCTTGTGACAGGCTGTGACAAAGTCACACAAGCTTTTCCTGACTCTCCACTACTTCCCAGTGCAGAAAGCACTATTATGTAGGATGCAGAGCAAAGCCAATCTATTTTTACTTTTGTAGCCTACATCTCTGCATAATCAACAGTCTCTCTACTAAAACTGCAACGAGACTTCATTTTGATGCCAAATGTGGCAAATTTTTCCTGACCAGCAGAGTTCAGAAAGTTTTGATAAGTAATTCTATTCCTATGTAATGAATTTTTTTAGAGATTATGACCAGTTAGTTTCATTACGTGAAACTTGTGTAAATGGGACTATACACATCTCACTCACTTGAAGCTTAAAAGTGCAATTTTTTTGCATTAAACTAAATATTCTTACAAGTATGAAAGAGAAAGAAAAAAGCATAGGGTTTAGTTTTTTTGTAAACTACAAGTTCAAATTATCATTACGCTGAAACATGTATCAGCCAAGTTGTATTATTTAAAATTAACTCCCAAGTCTCTCTATAATCACATTTCATCTTTAAACTAGACTTTTGTTCGTGAAATATTAAGATAAAACCTCTTTCTTCAAATGGTGAGCCAGAAAGCTGTGGAGAGTCAGCCACAAAGAAAGCTCTAAAAGCAACTGATGTTCAGTTTATAAAAGTTTCCACTGTGATTTCATGATACATGCTTATTTTGCTTACCACATCGATAAACTTCACTGAAAAAACTGTATTGTAAAAGAGTGATGAGCCCTTATGTGGGTGATTATGCTGAGGCCCATTTAGCCTTTCCTCTCATATTTAGAAAATTAAAGAAGCTGTAGAAGAGGTGAGTTGGGTAGAGATGGAAGACTCTGAAGATAAAGCTTCCCTTTATCATAATTACCACTCATAACCCAAGGGAAATCTATCTGAATTACTGTTAGAGGAGATCTACAGCACTCAAACTAAGGGTCTGGGTCAGCAGAAATGAGCATCCTGAAGCAAAAAGTAAATGAAAGCTTCTGGAAATGCCCTGCATGCAAAGGTGTTCAGCAAGTTAAACTAAAATAAAAAAGAACAGCTGCATGTCACACTAAAGAGACAAATCCAATACATGAGCAGTCTCACAAGATTGAGGCTTGGGAGCTGTAAAAGCAAGAAAGCAGAGGTGAGAGCAGCACTTCAGTTGAGCCACATTCATTTCATGAGAGATGGATCTTGCACATATGGAGTTCAACAGCAGCAAAAAAACCTTCAACCTATTAGTAGGAAGTAAGAACTGCTGGAGAAAACAAGAACTTCTAAACACAATTTGAAACAACTCTGTCATTTCAGTTCCTTTCCATATTGATGGGTATTATTTGCATTCAAGATTGTTCCTTGAAAATGTAATCTTTGAAAATTAAATGTAGAAATAAAGATTGATTGCAGGCAAAATACTACCAACTGTCCCTAAAATAGGAACTTACTTTAGCCTTCCTGGCTTTTGTTGAAGCCCATCCAAAACTAAGCACAAAAAATAATTTTTCTTTTTATTTTAAAACGGATATATATAATGTATCTCAACTTGTCTAGATTCTAACCAAGGTCAAGATTCAAACAGACAAGTAGTATTTTGCACAATGTAAGAAGTCACTCTGCTTCTGGTTCTTGTGAAAATCCAATTATTTTGACTATGAAGGCATAATAAACTTTCCATAATCATCTTTTCCCTCTGCGTTATTATGAAACATGAAGCTGGAATTTTAAGACAATGCCAATACTGTAACCTGAGTGTACATCTTACTTTTAAACAGGAAAAATCTGTTCAAGCTAAGAAGGAAATCCATGTCAATGGAAAATAACACTTAGGTAAATGGACATGTCATTTGAGATTAATCTTCTGTTTTCAAACAAGGAACAAGGCCAGATGCATATCTTTAGATTATCCATTCCAATTGCACAGTAACTCTATCACAACCTCCCAAGCATTAGGGAATCGGCATGAAGCTGTGTCAGGTGAGGTTTAGTTTAGATATTAGGAAAAAGTTTTTCACCCAGAGGGTGGCTGAGCACTGGAACAGGCTCCCTAGGGTAGTGGTCACAGTACCAAGCATGTCTGAGTTCAAGAAGCCTTTGGACAATGCTGTCAGGCACATGGTGTGATTCTTGGGATGTTTTGTGTAGGGCCAGGAGCTGGAACTTGATGTTCCTAATGGGTCCCTTCCAACTCAGCCTATTCTATGGTTCTCTGAATAGATAACAGTTCATCAAATCCCATCACTATCTTCAAGGAAGTTCTCTCAGAATATATGGGGGCAGGAGATGAACAGAATTACTATCCGTTTTCTTCCCCTCCTTAGATGGAGAGGTGTAAACTGGAGAACTATCTTTATTGATTTACTTAAGCCTAGTATAACATCATAAGCAAAGTTTAAACTCAAGGAGAAATTTTCAATTTTATTAAAGATAATAAATGATTCCTTTGAAACATAAGCAATGGTCCAACCATAGGTTCTTATTTCCAAAATAGTCCTTTAATTCAGACATTGTCCTTCCAAGAGAGATTCCTAGATGAATAATGATTACAAATTCAACCACTTAGCAGTCTCCTATCAAAAGTTACAGGTAATTCTGAATAAATTATTTAGATTACTATAACTCTGTGGTTCCTAGAACTCTAAAACTACTTATTGCAGATTAAAGTAGATTTAAAGACATCGCAGCCCTCCCAAAATAGCTTTGTATATAACGTGTAAAAGTGACATCACAACTGTGGATTAAAAAGTGCTGCAGGAACAGCCTTTTCTGCACTGCTCACACCTTCCAGCATGAGCTCACAAGCAGACCAAGGCAGCACGACCAAAGTGTGCTCTGGCAGCACTGCTCCCTGTAGTGTCTGTGAGCAGGACCAGCGGGGCTGTGTCCATTGGGCCTGTGTTGTTTCCTATGCCATATGAACTCCACAGGGGCTGGCAAAACTGCAGCTTCGGTCTTTTTATAAATTGCAGGTGAGGAAAAGAGGTCATTCTCATAAATCTACTGTATAGCAGTAGCTATATAGTAGCACATCGTGCTACTGTATAGCATGACGTGCATATTTCTAACAGCTGAGAACTTTGACAAAAGACCAAAAAGGCAGCTGAATTACAATCACCACCATAAACTCCACACAAAAGAGAAGCTTTTGCTTGCTCTGGATTTCATGCAGTATTTCAGGCTGAAGCTTTGTTTGTGCAACACTGAATGATTTAGGTGGGCAAATGAGAAGAGTTAGTATCGAAGCACCGCAAGGAAATGGCGCCTGGTGTTTCAGTGGGTTTTCTTTTTTATTCATGTATCTGTTCACACACCAGATCAGACTAAATCATTAGTGAAGGCCATTTCCTGAACATTTCTGAGTTGGAAAGATTTTAAATAAGTGGAAGTATAGTTACAATAACCTGCTCCTGATTTTTTAACAAAGTCTCTAAAAATATTGCTGCCTAGTAAGCTGATGGAATTGGCTTTTTTTCAGGGTCCCACAACTGCCCCTGGCGACTCTGACTCAAGGAGACAGAGCTCTCACACCAGGCTAAGTGGATGAGACACACAGTTAATGATATGGCTGTGATCTGCCATGGAGCTGAGGATGTGGATGAATGTTATTCCTTTGATCAGTTCTTCAGTAGTACTGTCAGCAACTGCCCCCACTCTACCCTCATGCGCACACAGTGCTTCAAATGCAGGCAGGAAATGAGGACAAAAGGTAATTTTAATGTTTCATTTATGTCTGTCCTTGAGGATTAATGCAGAAGCCTGAAACGATTCCATGATGACAGAGAGGGAGACTGAAGCCTGAGTAGCTTAACCATTATTACAAAAAGGAGGTCATCCATTTGCCAGTGGACAAAGATTTCAAGGACATTGGCACTAAGTTTTAAGAAGGCAAAAAAAATTATGCCTGAAGAGGCAAATATGCAGCCAAAGGTATTCTGGAAACGTGCTCCTAGATGCATCATTGCCATTTATTAAAGCTCTCTAATTTGCTGTGTTACCACATTATGGAGGGTAACGGGGAGGCAGGCACTTTACTACAACAAAATTAGATTTCTCGTAGTCTGCACCAGAGGCACAACAATATTTTCTTGTAAAAACTTCGAAGCAGTGAAAGCAGTTTTCCAAAAATGGAACTGACAGAAAAAACACTGGAAAGTACTTCTCAGTGAAGGATAAAGCAGTTGAAAGCTGATGAGTTTGAGTACTTGATTGTCCCATAACAACATCTGCTTTTAATGTGATGTTGTTGTAAAGATGGACAGGCAAGGCTGTGGAAAACCAGAGAAATGAACCTTCCTGGTTCATTATCATTTGCAGTGAAATTAAGCTGTGTATGTGAACTCTGGACCTGACCTTGAAGGCAAATAAGGATAATGAATTTGGCATAAAGTTCTGTTAATTTGCACAGGCCATAGTGGAAACTCTGCTGAGCAAACCATACTGGTCTCAGAGTTGGAAACAAGAATCCCTATGTAGTGTAAGTGCTCACACACAGAAGAGTACCTCCACCAGTGAGATAGCCAACCTCCCTCACCCCAGGAGTTTAACACTAAAAGTTTTATCTAGCTGGAAGATGCACAAGATACATTTCTGAGAACAGCATGCAGAAGGGGACCTCTGGGAGTAGATCAAAAGCAGGATAAGGGGAGATCCCAGAAGTAATCCTGACTGATGCGAGATCAGGGCTGGACTGGGTACACAGCTGGCTTTTGGGTGACTCACCAACAGAGACTGCAGCTGCCTTGCATGCTTTTTCCCTCCTAGATCCAGAGACTCACACAGCCCAGCTACTCTTGTGCCAGCATCGTCCTACTGCCCGCCACGTAACAGCACATGGATCAGGAGGGGTCACCCTAACCTATATGTAACTATAATGAAAATACTGCAAGAAAAAATTGACAACTGAAAACAATAACATATACACGCTGCAACTGCATTAACTCAAATGCCAAGACTCCTGTCTGAATTTACTTTTAGGAAAAATTATTCTTTTCCATTTATCTAGACTAATACTACATGGAAAAAATCTGAAGAGTTGGAGAAATCTGGGGCAATCAGTAGTCCCTGAATCATTTACAGAAATTTGCTAGTGATAGTCGTATCACTTCATAATTACATTAGAAAGCATAAAAAATGGTGTTTCAAATCCTGAACTGGCTGGAAGGTAAACTGAGCAGTAATAAGGACTCTGACCTATAAAGGCTTTATTGTTAAGAGGTTAAAAAAACCCCAACCACCAAACCCACCAAAAACCAACACAAAAAAACAAGAGAAAAAGCAAATCCTTAATAACAAATAATCAGAATAATCTTTGTTAGAAAAGGTAGCTACTGGCCCCACTGAAACTGCAGTTTCATTTGATCTCCTCCATCATAGCCACATTCACCACCACAAACAAATGGGCTCTATATCATGTAGATGGTTACTGACAGATAGTCTCATTAAGTAGATGATATTCACTGGGGGGAATTGGTAATACTGTTATCATTTTACAAACTACACAAAGACTGCTCAGTGCTTCTGATTCAATGGATTTCTTAGCTCCTCTGAGAAATACTTCAAATGCAGATTCAAAGAGGACTCTCAGTGTCTGCTCTACGGCCCTGAGTCCACATTGAGATGTTTCCAGTTTTCCCCAGCTTCTTGGCCTCAAACATGGAGGCTGTCCTCAGGAGTGTGAACTGAATCTCAGCGAGAGGTTGAGGTGCTGCTGTTACCCTGGTTTGGTGTCCGCACATCAATGGGCTTCATGCCTTAAATCACCTGTTTCCCCAAAGGAGTCAAACTGCTCCACCTGCACAAAAACTTCTCGCCATGGGACATCACTTTATCTCTGCAGGTACTTACATCACCTCTGTTTGTGATAAAGTAACCTACCCTTAATCTTTGAGATTATAATCTGTTATTTGGTGGCCAGGGTCAGCATGGATTATGCCAACTGAATAAAACCTGTATGCTTCCAAAGGACAGAAATCCTCTGAGGAGAGGACTGCTTGTGTCTACATTGTCACTACAACCTCCTTTCTTTTTGATCTCTTGATCTGAGTCCCCTGAATACTTGACTGTGACCCTGTTCTAGCTCGTTCCCCAACTCTCCACTTGGGTAGCTTTGCCAACTCCCCTGAAAGGGGAGAATTCTCAGGGGATGCTTCTCTCTGCAGTTGGTGTGAGCTGGGGAGCATGGATCTCACCAGCAGGTTTCACTCCTGCCACTTAGGGCAGTTCTTCCCTTGCTTTCGTAAGTAAAAATAATTCCTCACTACCAGCTAAACAGAAATGAGAGCTATGATGCCATAACCCACAAGCTATTAAATCTGAATACTTTGCTTGAGAATACATTTTCAAACAGCTTATCTCCAGCTAGCTGAAGAGAGTCCATAGAAACTGTAGAGAAAAACAGTAATTAGGTCAGTTCTATGTTTGTGAAAATATTTTGCTAAAAATTTCAGCTACACAACAACACAGAACCTAACTTAATACACACAGTAAATTGTCGGCTGTCATAACCAGTAATAAGGGAGAAGAGTTACAGTTGTAAAGCAGTTGCTGTAGCACTCAGCCATATTCTGCTGGCAAGAAAATAAAATTAATGAAAGATTTAATGGAAGAATGTTATGCATGAGCCTTCTTGAGACATGCAATTAAATACAAATTGCAAAACACAAATAAGTACATTATAAAATGCAGAACTGCGGGCCAAAGATTGAAATTATTAGCATTGACAGAATTGCTTTTAAAGCTTTCCTTCTCCAGCTACACACAGGATGCTATTCTTCTAAATGCTATGCTTATAAATAAAAATAAAATGAAACAGAACACTACAAATATTTTCTCTTCATAACTATACTTTAAAAGCAGAACCATGCTTCAACTGTAATTATGTAAGATGCTATTCCATTAACAATTATTATTAAGAGTGAGTGAGAAAACAAACAAGCCAAAGGGAAAAAAAATCTGCTTTCAAGTATTGCTAAAAGAACCCCATTGCTGTTTAGTGATGAGGCTTAATCTCTCAATGGAGGCAGAAAAGCGATACAGTCACAACTAAACTGTGTTTTGAGGTCAGGTGAACTGGATTCCTGACAACATCCTTCCATCACTTGCAAGTGCAACTATTCCTGGAGGCCAAAACCTGCTCTACCTGGAAGATACGATTTCTTGACAGAGAGTAATGGCAAGAAAGAAAGACTAAGTACATTTTCTTAAAAGAAGAATGAGCTTCACAGAGGTCAGCATTTTGTCTTCATTGCTTCTCTTTCCAGAGCAGGGAGAACAGCTTCAAGCAAATCTGACACAGCATGCTCTGTGTTAGTGGTTTTCTTCCTCCATACATCAGCCTGTCTGTACCAATACCTTCCCATTAATCTGGGAGTGGTTCATACACCTGTGTTTTCCAAGGAGAAAACTCAGCATACTCCAACTCCCCATGCAGAAGCAACACAGAAAGCAACTTTCCTCTTCCTGCACTACAGGTGAGAGATTCACCTTGAGACTTGATTTCACTTCCTGTGGGATTCATTAAGTCAGAGATCAATTGATGCAAGAGATGCACCATCTGTTTGGGGCTCAGCTTTTAAAGACAACTGCTATAGGACACAGACTCTCATTACAGACAAGTGTCATCTGAAGTCATGACTAAGAAGAAAATTAAGAAACGAGTCTTCCTGTTTTTATTTCGGTCACTTGAACAACTCTGAAAGTACGCAGTAGATGTGAGCAAAAGATCCATGTATGTAATCCTGGTACTTCTTCAATATCACCACATTATTTGCTGTGTGCTAATAATAAAGATGGGTGCCAGGCAAAACTCCAAATGAATAATGTCATCCTCCACAAACTCCTATTGCCATGAGCAATGGCATCCACATGATGAACACTATGCAACCAAGCCAGTATTCTCACAATAGATCTTCACATCTCTGTGGAATAATGAAGTTCACTCCACTGTCAAGATACATTCAGAGCATGTGTGTATGTATTTCATTATCAAGACAAAAGCCAACAGCCAAGTATGCAGAAAGAAATATGTATCATATTCTTGACAAATAATGTATGTAATAAAAAGCTCCTGTTTCAGAGGAAGGAATATAGAACGATTTTTTTTTTCCTGCATGAAAGGTTTTGAGTTTAGTTTTCCAGCTATGGTTTATCGATGCAGCACAGCTAATTTATACTCTAGATGGATATTAATGTAAGATCTTTTAAATACATCTTCTAATAAGAAGTCAGCATATGATCTACTGCAGTAAGTAGCAAAACATAGAAATAATCTATTTTCAGCAAATGCATGGCTTGTCTACTGATGTAAATAATCCTTTGAAATATCAGTTTTTGCAAAAAAACATATTTGTTCAGAAACTGATACATGAGGAAGGCTTTCCTCAGTCACTACACCACTCTAGCTGGGCCTCTTCTATACTGATCTATAATACCAAACAGAATGTTTTCAGGGCTACTATGCAGGAAGCTACACTAAAAAAAATCCTTTGAAATATGATTTCACACATTCCCCAATGTTAAATTCAATTATTGTTTGAATTTTTCCTTTAATTACTTTACAGTAATAAAAATCTTAAAACTTTTTCAAGTTAAACATTCCCTGTTATTGTAGCCTTGCGAACTGACTTGATCACAAAAGGTTTAATTATTATGTTATAATTCCCTCCTAGGAAACAAATACATAAATTAAGTACATCAGTGAATTAAGAACACTCCTTCCTACATCTCAGTTACTAAATTAAGTCTCTTGACTGAGCTGGAGAGTTCAACAAATCACTAAGCACTGTTTCTTTGTCTGTGGAAAAACAATTTGCATAGCAAAACAATTAGTTGTGCACAAGTACCACTGCCACTGAAGTTTCATACAACAGTGAGGGCTAATGAACCACCACATTGTCTTCTCCATGTCACACACTGCCTCTCGCCTGATGCAAACTTCAGTAAATAAACAATGGGGGAACAATGATACCACTGTGAAAACCTGCCCCAGTCTCCATAGGAACAACTCAAAACTATCCTCTTTTTAATGACTTTTTTCATATCAGAAGACAGATACAATGTTCTGTCTCTCAGTCCTCTCTGTTCTGAAGTTCATCTGGAGTCTCCAAACGACTACTCCATGGTTCCCAGGTACGGTGGTCAAATCTGGACACAGCAATGCACCTGTGATATACAAACTGGAATATTTACCTGCAACTTTTATGGATGTTAACACATCACACAATGAAAATGGAACTTCATTTAATAATATAACACTCTCATCCTTTCCTGTCACAGGGCTGATTAACTAGCTATTTGCACTTATGCTTTAAACTTCTCCTCAGCTGTGGCGCTCTGCTTTTTAATGCCAAATTTCACATTATTTTTTTCTAATTATTTCTTCAATTTGCCAGGACCATTTTGACTCTCTCTTCTCAAAGACCTGTAAGCCCCTGCTAATGCCAGCTTACTTATTTTTAAAAAATTCATTGCTCAGACAAATAATGAAGACACTGAACAGAACTAGGATGTGGGATTCTCAGACATTTGCCTCAAGGACCTGCATCGGTATTTCAAAGTTTAACCTCAAACCATTCACAGCTACTCTTTGACAACAATTTCTTCTCAACTTATCATGTGGTCATCTGATGAAAAATAAAGATGTATCCACACTCTATAAACTTCATGAGAAAGTAACTATGGCAACACCAAAAGCCTTAGAAGGAAGATCACATTCACTGCCTCCCTATTCTTTAAGTAACCAAGTTCCTAATATGGCTTAACAGACCTAATGTCGTTCTGCTACCATCCTCTGCTCACTCCTTGAATCCTCCCTGCTATAGCTTGCAGGTGTGTGGTCTGATCCCCATGGAACAGCAGCTTTATGCTCCTCAAACTGCTGAATTCACTCGAATGGTAGAAAACTAAACATTTTCTTCCTCAGCATGAAGGGATTTTTTGAGTTTACATGGCTCCTGGAGGTGAGTATTGTAAAGCAAAAGAGGCAGCACCGAGTCACCAGTGTGACAGACTGTCCCACAGCAGGAGCACTGTCTCTGCAATCCAGCGGCAGAGAGCTCATTTTCTCCCTGTGTCTCATGACACCACATCACCTGTCAAAGAAGGTAATTAAAGTTCTATGACAGGTTCAGTTCCTGAAAAGCCCATATTAATATTTTTATTATATTTAAGATAACTTAAAGTGGATTATTTAGTATTTTTTACAAATTTTTGATCCGTGATCAAAGACAGTCTTATTCACTTCTTTATGATTACAGAATCACAGAATCATCAAATTTAGAAGAGACCTCCAAGATCATCTAGTCCAACCGTCAACCTAGTACCACCATAATCAGTCCTAAATTTCGTGGTTTAAACACAGATTAAGTATTCTATAATATCTACCATCATCCTTTTCTTTTCCCTTCTTCCCTCATCCAGAGTCAGTCAATAAACCTGTCTCTTGCTCGTCCAAAATTTCATAGTAGGCATACATAATCTTGCATACCACACAAATCCTCCTCCTTCTCACTCTAGATCAGATTTGCAAAACACAGCAGTTGTTGTACGCAGTAGAGCACTCCTGTGAGCATTCTGAATTTTAAGCTGCTTCTGAGACCCAGAAGAATATGCCCACCCTTTTCAGTTATGCTGTACCCAGTAGGATCATTTGCACCAGCAATGATGCCCCAGATCTGCAGGTTTCTGGGTGCTTGATATGAGACTCACACAATCACTCCAGTTTTGGAAGAACCTGGGGAAGCCACAGACATCACAGCCTTCGTCTCAAACAACTTTTCCCTGGCTCACTTCCTCTGCTTGTTGTTATCAGAGCATGTTGACCCTACCTTCAGGACAGGAAAGTGTGTCTGCAAGGTGCACTCAGACTGATGACATTGAGTATTTTGCTTGGAGAACACCAGCTGGAGCGTCCCTGGAGCCAACTCTGACATCACTCCTGCAGGTAACTAACACGGATGGATGGCTAATTTAGCTTTAAGCCTGTCCTCCAGGATGTTCTACTCAGTATCAAGCTTACTTCTGATAATGAGAAAACCTAACAATTCTAACAAAACACTTGGCTTTATGCTGGTATTTCTGGTTTTTCTCATTTATTTTCCATAACGCTGACATTTGCACTCAGAAATCTCAAATTCAAAACATTTTCCTTGTTGAAATCAGTTTCTTTTTTAAATCTTATAAAATACTTGCATGCATTTTTCTGTGAGCATAGCTGTGACTCAAAATTATTTCATTAATAATATTTTGAAATTTATCTGCATGGATCAAAATTTCCACATTCTGAGCTGTATTTATTGTGACCAGTCAACTGAATCAACTGGTATGGTAATGCTCTTCCTCCTTGCTTGTGTGAATATACTACTGTCCATTCACTTTCCAATAAGGCCTGTACACAGAAAGCTGAAATATGTTTTCCACATGTTTTAAAGATAATAAAGGTACGTATGCATCAACTGAAGACCAAGCAAAAGGGATTCAAGTTGACATTAAATATTGGTGACATTTATTTTTGTGTTATTTCCTTAAATTAAAACGTGATAACTAAATGTCAAAAAATATTTTAGGAAATGCTAGATTTTTTTATTATTATTATTTCTGCCAAAGAAATAAACTAGTTAATTTAAATTAGTTAAATTATAAAGAAGGGTAACAGCTGGAGAAAATGGGGGAAAAAAGCCTAATATGTTGTGGCAAAACCTGGCCTCAGCAGTCCTCTGTGGATGCTTCTGTCTTAACACTTCAGCACCAGAGTATTTTATGTTTAGTATGAGAAAGACTAGATAGAAAATTGGATGGCTGAAAAATTCTTCGCAAATTCAAATGCAGATAGCTGCAAGACACATATGCATTACCAGTGACATCCACCAATAAAAAAGACTACCTTATGAGAGCCACAACTGGATCAATTGAACATTTGCAAGAATAGCTGTCCCAAGGATCCGAGATATGCAAGGTCAGATTGTTCAGGAATGGAAGAAACAAGTAACAGATAAGCCTTGGAAAGGGTAAAGACAACTTTAAGATCTATGAATAGAGATCGTTCCAGCAGATATAGGTCAACTCCTGAAGACCGCAGGAGAAAATTAAGGTATGAAAGAACACTCTGTTCTCTAATTTTGTGCCTGTTTAATGTTCTCCCCTTCTCCCTCGGGATATGAGGAAAAAGTTGTAGTGTCTTAAAGACAACAGAAGCATGACAGAAATCCATGTGAGAATGAGAGGAGATGATATCCTGACTTGTGAGGAAAAGGAGAAGAGGGCAGCTGGGATCTTGAAATATTCTGTAACCAGGGCCAAAGGCTATAGGCAAAATAAGTTTCAGGATTGCATTTGCCCTTTTCACAGCTGTTTTCACACTGGAGAGTCATTCTTATCTATGATCATCAGCTTCTACAAACAGCTTTTCTTCTACTGTTACCAATGGATGATACTATTCTGAAAGAAATTCAGTTCACTTTGACTTTGAACTTTTTGTTACCAAAATTCAGCCTGTTCTCTTTGCTAACTTCTAAACCGACGTTGAGATTTTTTTTTCTTTCCTCTTTTTTTGCATTCTGGATGCAGCACTAAAACTGATAATCATCTGACAGGTCATCTGAGTTCTTTGCTACAACACATTTTTCAGTTTCTCTTTTTAAAAATTATTTCTCTACTGACATCATTCCTGTCATACTATTAATCTTTGAGTTGCACAGGAATAACTTTCTGTAGGTCTGCTGTGTACTTGGCTATTGGATGTGCTCATGCATTCCCACTGAAAGGCTCCATAGGTGGCTTTAGATAGGTACTTTTTCCTGATTTAAAATTTTTTTTGTACTTTCTATATTAAGACCTAGGCTAATATGCATATGTCAATGAGTTTGAAATCAGTGGCTTCATTACATATGTGGCCAAACAACTTTGAACAAACCTCTCCTGAAAATTGTGGCTATATATAATTTTAATATCATAAGAAAAGCTTTTACAGGCAAAACACTACTTGAATTTCATTTAAACTAAAATTTTGATGGGACTTTGCCATATCATCCAGTAGGTGGAGATGTAAGTCCAAGAAAAGGAGAAAACAGATACTTGGCAGTCCTTGATGCAACTGAAGGTTTGTATAATACAATTTATCCGAGGTTAGATTTCTTAATAAGCATTAGATGAGACAGATGAAATCTGTCTGCAGTTAAAGCCCATCTACCAGCCTTCCTTGTCACAGACATTCTTACAGCCTATGGTCAGCTGTGCCCGCAGAGCTTTGGAAACTTTCATATCCAACAAAGTATTAATGAACGTAATAAGGCAAAAAGCTAAATAGGTGATCAAAAACATAATTTCTAATACATGAATGTGTAAAATCAAGTATTTTTAAAAAGCTTGATCAGTATCTTGTTACACCACATCAAAAAAAAGTATAGTTTCAGGTATCCACTACTCACATTTTGACAAGTTTTGAGTCCTTTCATGCCTACAGAAATTACAAGCATGTTATTACCTTTCAGTACATATACAAAGTATTACTACTTCCATTGAGATAGTCACAATACTCTGTTTTGGCATTAAAAATGTATGAATCTATTAAATTACCATTACAGGAACTCATACTGGAAATTGGTAGCAATAGCAATAATATCTTGTGATATACAAAACAGACAATCATGTCTCTTAACATCACTCTGCTATAGAATAATAATATCCCTGTCTGTAGCAGAAATGGAAATGCAAACAAAAGTAGCAATATAAGATAAAGTGTAAAAATTAAGGCAATATAGTTGAACATTTATAACAACATCTTTGTTTCGGTTATGCTGTTTGGTTTAAGGTCAAGTGAAAACACCCCTGAAATAACAGGGCCCATATGAATTAGATGTATCATCTAATTATATATATATATATAACTAACAAAGGACTATTCGTCTTTTCTGAATGCCCTTTGAACAAATAGGGAACAAAGATTGTGCTTTGAACAGTTTTGCTGTTTAAACTGTCATTCTGTCAAAAAAATAACTACATGATGGGCTAGGCATTAAAACCTGCTGCAAAGTAGAACCCTGGGGACTTGAAACTTTTCCTGTGGGCTGACAGCTTAGGGTTTGCTCTCCTTCATAGCCTTTGGAGTCTCTTCAAAACCACTACCCAGTGCTCCCCAGACAGTGGTCTGAAAAAATTGCTCCAAACTACTTTCTTCCCCATTATTTACCTTTTCCTCGGGTACTCTGAGAGGTCCTTTGCATGTCTGCAGTGCTTTGAAAGGGAAAAATGTTGTTACTGTTCTCCCACTGTGCTCCTCCTGGCTTATCATCAACTCTTCCACTCCTAATTCACCGCATGTCCACAGGTCATTTGCACTCATGGGAAAACAGAGTGGTTATTTGCCCTAGCACAAAAAAGCCAGGGAATTTCTGCGGCATCAGCTAAACTTCCTGCTGAAGAACTAGGAGAGTGGAGGGAGTGGGGTCTCCTCTTTCCTTGCAGGCATCTCATTCTCTGTAGGGGGCAAATGGACTTGTGAAATTTCATGCCTACAGTGACTTTCCAGCACTGAAAACAGCACTGATACACCACCTTAACAACAGAAAATATCAGAAGGGTTGATTTTCCAAATAATTCACTTGAAGAGGTATTTCTCTGCTGTTTTGCCGAAAACAAAAGAGGTATATTTAGAAATGAGCAAAGCTGATACATGAATCTTGTTCCCTAACAAAGGACACTGTCTTGGCAGTTTATGGAAGAGCTAATGTCAACTGTTTTAAGCCTCATTTGTTCCTTGTCTCTCAAAAGATATGCACAGCATTTTATAAATAAACAAACATAGCAAAATTTTGAGTGTTTATCATAATTTTCACCTCATAGGTTGCAGGAGGCATTTACCTTGCCTCTTGACAAAAGTTGTCTTCCAGGTGGAATAATGATATTTTGGTTCCTTACATGAAAAGAAAGCAGGCACTAGTTTGTCTGGGGATAATTCAGAATGTGATCTCTCATGTCTTACTTCTAAGGTCCTCATCATGTCAATGCCTATACTGAACTCTCCTAAGATTGTAAAAAAAAATATGCATTCACTCTTCTTTTCTCACTCAAGTCTCAGATAAAAGATCTGATTCACAGATAAACTGCCAGGGTTAACAACTGCAGAAATATGGAAGATATGTAATTGCTGTCAGTGATGCAAAAATGCTAATAGCCTATAATCCGACATCAAAATGGAAATTGTCTTGAGATTATCTGCAAACATTGTCCTGCATCTGATTCATTTCAGTGTTGCATTAAAAATCTGCATGGTGCAATTCAGCAGCTCCACTCCCTGGAGCTTTAAGAAGGGCTTTATGCATAACTGTATCAGATTGGAACATGTGCCCATGAGATCCTAGATCTTGATCTCAGGGCTGGAAAGGGACCTGAAGAGCCAGCTGCCATTGTGCTATAAATCTGATGCCATTTACAGGATGTGGAGCAATTCTTCTCTACCATTTTATAAAGGTTTGCTTGGCTGGAAGCAAGGCGTCCAAATCTGACAAATTTTCAAGGGCCACAGTGTGGTACATGCTGTATTTTTGGCTGAAAAAATGGATTGTTGGAAAGCCAGGGACTTCACATATCTTGATTTCTGGCATGGACCAAACAGACATTATTGCAATCAGGATTTAGAACAGAATTTGCCATTTGCATAAACCTCAAGTAAAGCACAAATAACACTGCAATAGGCTGTAAAAAATTGGAGGGTTAATCAGAATTAAAAAATCTTAGCAAATTGAAGAAGTGAAGTAAACAAAGAAAAAAAGACAAAATCCTAAATGTTCAGCTACAAAATATCACATGGATCTAGGGATAATGAAGACAGATCACCCTTTTGGACATGGCACTTGAAACAGATATGAAGATAAATGCCTTGCTTTTAGACATGTAAAATCTGAATTGCAAGAGGAGGATGATGAGCACTTGGCTAGATACCAGTTCTGCAGAAAATGATGTGGAGATTACACCACAGCACAAGCCTGGCATGAATCAATACTGTCAAGGAAATATAAACAAGAACATAGTCTCTGAGACAGGCAAAATCACCTGCCTATTCTACTAGGAAATGATAAGACTTTGGCTGGTGCAGTATGCTCTCAGTATGGAAATAGTCCAGAGAAGAGCAAGGATAACCATCAGAGATTTAGAAAACACTACTTACAAAGAGAAACTTAAGAAAGGAATACAATTTACTTGAAAATGAACAATGAACTGATCTGAAATGAGTCCTCAAGGACTTAAAAGGTCTGGTCCCAGTGTATATGACAAAATTTAAAAGGGTTACAATGAGGTAAGAAAATTTCTGATTGGATATTGTAAGAATAGCACTGAAATACTGTCTATATATAAATTTCTCTTCAGCTTCTTCTCTTCATGCTTCCAGCACACGCTGCATTGGCAGGTTAAGTTCTTCAGAGTAGAAGACAGAAAAATCTCTTCACCTCAGGGCTAAGGAGATTCTACACCAAGATAGCTGGACAGTCAGAATTATTCTATGCAGACAAAAAATCAGAAGGTATTGGCAGGTGAAGATGCTTCTATGTCATGCTTAGTTGATCACTGCCTCTGAAAAAAGAACCCTGAGCAGTGGAGGAAAAGCACTGTGATACTGTAGAGTTCCTGCAGACCCTGCAGAGCAAGGGGTAAATGACACACACACAATCCCGCCCAACCCCAACTGCTCATACTGGACAGATGCTAAAAAGTATTAGTAAACTTGGGCGGATGAGCATGTATGGAACTTGCATCAATTTACAGATTTGAAAGTGGTTTGGCACAGAGTGTTCTGATAAAATGAACTGGTTCAGTCTTTGTTCTCTTTTCTTTTGGAAGCAAATGCAGCACTAGATTGAGGTTTCAGACAGCAATAGATCATTAAATAAACTGCAACAACCAAATAGAAATGGAAGTGAATACAGCGGTTGCTCCCACCTTTATGCCAATAAATACTACAGAATATAATAGAAGGGTATGGTTTTCTGTTTCTTAGTACCAGTAGGTGTCACCAAATTCTATATGAACCTCCTAGAGAAAATGGCTTAAAAATATATAATTAAAAATAAAAATAATTGCTTTAAAAAGGTGATTTTCTTTGTGGAAAATTGTTCAGACATGATTTAAATAATTTTGAAAGTTAAGTCATCTCTATCAATAGCATGTTGACAGTGTTAAATAGTTCACCTGTATGCATTGAGCAACATATCTCTGTCTTCTTCTTGGCCACCATCCTAGTCTTTTTTATGTAAAGGCATATTAAAACAATGCCCAGAAACTTCTTATTTTTCTAATTACTAGTAGTTTTGGTGACCCATTCTATG
Source organism: Corapipo altera (assembly GCF_003945725.1). Taxonomy (NCBI): domain Eukaryota; kingdom Metazoa; phylum Chordata; class Aves; order Passeriformes; family Pipridae; genus Corapipo; species Corapipo altera. Next base: position 12,370,726 of record NW_020884876.1, read on the forward strand.
AATCTGCCACAGAATGTGTATATATGTAGGCTGTCAAGCTCTAAAGTTTATACCTGTGTGAAGCAGCAGGCTAACAGCTCTAGAAACATTACATTCTAGATGTTTACATTTTTATGCCAGCCATGATGCTCCAAGTGTTAAAGAAAATTGGAAATATGAGTTTCCACAGAAACAGAACAACACAGATACTTTGGCACTGCAGCATAAAGGCATTAGGAACAAAATTAGTGCCCTTTGTCTTGGGTGGCATAAGCCGCTATGAACATTTCAGTGAAAAGTTGTATATCAAATCTGAATCTACCCACTTCAACTAGCATGTAGAATTAACTAATTCCTTGACTAATTAAAATGTAACCAGCAGCAGCTTTTTATCCCTGACGTTTATTTCTTTTAGTCTGACAGGTTACATTATCTCTCTTCTGAACTGGTCCTCAGAGAAAATGTATCGGTTGTACAGAACCTCTACACTGAAATCCTATCAAAGGCAGGACAATATGATCCAATATGAGCAAATGCATTCTCACAGGCTGTGTGCTAGTGTTGACATTTTTCATTGAAAAAAAATCTGAGATTTCATGGGGCCATGGGTAGATGACAGTTTGTAAAAGCTATTGTTATATCCACAATTGTTAACTCCACTCACAGTCTTTTACAGACCATAGCTTGTCAAAACAATAAATCAAGACTGTATGTTACGCGAACTCACACTGGTTAGAGACTGCTTCTCTGTAGAATAATGCCTTTGCGTAAAACATTCCTATAGCACAGTTCAAAATAGACGATTATACTCAGTCTTTAAAGAAATAGATGATTGTTTCTGGTTGTGAGACGTTTTATGAATATGTTTATAGGCAGAAATCAACCATAAAAGACATAAAGCCCCCATAAAGCACTGGAAGCTATAGAACAGAAATCATTGTCCAAAGCACTTTCTGAACTTCAGAAAATGATAATAAAATTGTAAAAGTACTTGTTAGATTTGAAATGCAGTCTTAGCAAAGGCTTTCTTTACACCAACATGTTGTAAAAAGTATATATATAAACAGTGAAAGTAAGGAGCTGAAGAAAAAGTATTTCTGAGAGGATGTCAAATTCGAATAAAAGAGCATCCTGATGAGAGCGTGCAAAATAATGATATGATTTTAGATACACAATTCAACATAAAATGCCAAGTAACCTTCCAATCCTACACAGAACAACTGACTACATTAAGGTCATACACTACATTCAAGGTTGAGAGCCTGTGATGCAAGGGAAAAGAAATATGTAACTGATCACCTAATTTCATCTCTTGAGCATGTCCAATATTTTACCCAAAAGTACATCGATTAAACATAAGTGGTCCTTATTACTGTGAGAGCCTTGTGATGGCGGAGTGATTCTAGTTCTGTTTTATAAATGGAAATATGAGTACAGAAACTAAAATGTCTTGTCAGACGTTACTTAGTTGTTTCTACTTACTTGAATAAGCTCATATTTGCCAAACTATCATCCCGGTCCTTTGCTAGAATTACAAGACTCTTCAGCTTTGTCTGCCCTCAGGGAGGGCTGGAGATCACAGCTCTACACCAGAAGGCAAACAAAGAACTCTTGGAGAGTAAGGAGTGGTCATACACCAAAACACTTCTAACTTTCTCAGGTAGGTGCTAGAAGTCTTGGCATCCAGAAAGCAGCATAACACTTTGCTCATCGGTCAGAATTTCCATCTGAGTTGCAATTCAAAAGCAATGTTGTTATGTCTCACCTGCACCTTTCCTTCCCTCCTGCATCATAAAGTTACACTATCATAAAACTGCTCCAAGGAGCTGTGAAGCCCATTCCTACCCTAATTGATCTGTGCTATGTTAATATTCTCAATTAGTTTGTGGATTTTCCAAATAGTTTTTTGAATTGAATTGATGTTTTTTTGTCTGGTTAGAAATATGTTTCTGCTGGCATGAATGGACACTGATGCCAGTTTACAGATCAAGCATGTGATAACACGAATCGATGTAATGTAAGTGCTGCCAGGAAATAAAGAGCAGTCATCCCCAGCAGGCTTCAGCATATCAAACCTCTGCTTTAAACTTCTACAGAGCTTTTAGCCCAGACAGGCTACTAAATCATATAAACTGACATGCTGTATATCACAGTCCATCATAGTAACAAAGTTGCCCTATTAGTTTAAGTGGTGATGGCTCAGGTTAGGCAACCTCCTCCTGACACCAGGGTGCTTGCACCACAGAAAGAAACAGCCACAGAAGAGCATGCTCTTATGTCCCAAATCTGTGTGTCCTGTAAGGGCATACTCTCAAACCTCTGCCATGACAGAGGAACAAACCAGCAAGAGATAATAGGCCAAGGTGACCTTTGCCACAAAGGCAAATGTTTATCTCTGGTCCTCCCTGCTAATAGACTAGAAGAAAATTCCCCAAGTCATCTCCAATTCTGCTGAATGATCACTGACCCTGGGATCAAGACAGTGAGCATCACCATGACACGATGAGGATTTCACAATTGTCTGACAATTTCCCGCCATACATCAGAACACCAATTTGTCTTATGTTGTTTACACAATCTTAAATGAATCACAAGAAAATAGCATGAAGCCCTTTTCAAAGTGTATTAGGGGAGTTGTATATGAATTGCAAGAGAAAAATCACTGCAGTCACTGTGATGAGCTGCAACTGTGACAGATCAGTTGAATATAAAACAATATAAAACTTCTGTTGTTTCTTGGCACATGAAAAAGGGAAATCAAGGAGTTGAGAGATTTAGTCTCTGGATGAGAAGACAACATTATAAGGGGCAAAGTCCAATTTCCATGCATCTAAAAATTCAGTGTATCCTGAAAAATAGCCGGGGAGATCTTTCAGAAAAGTAGCTATCTTAAAAGCTACATAAGATTCATTTTTGGAATAATGTTAAACTTTCCTAAATGCTGCAAATGAGCATAGAACAATATCCAATAATTAACATGGGAGCTTTGATTGAAAATACATTTTATATGTCTGTAGTTTGGTTCAGTGAAACCTATGGGAAACTTGGCATGGCCAGTGACAAAGTACACGTGAACCAAACTGATAAAATTTATGGATTGATGAAGCGTGATCCAAATGCAAATTTCAAATTTGTCATGTGATCCCAGGTTGGTGCTAGTACATCATCTGTACCTGAATTTGACACTGGAAGATTTTGAGAGTGTTTTACAGTCCTAAAGTCATAAACATCAAGACATAACTTGCTCTTCACAAGAGGGATTCTGAACTGAAAGACTGTGTCTAGATAAATGGCATCCAATAAGAGAACACCAGTCAAGCACTGAGTACTGTGGAACACAATTACAAAGACCTTAAAAAGTGGGAAAAGATTAATTCCAGAAACACTAGCTCAGCTGGCACTGTAGCTTAGTAAGGTCTGTGCTACTGTCACACCAAAAGCCTACCTGACAACATTTCAGTTGGCTGAGTCAACTGCAAATATGCTGCTGATGTGTGCTGCAGCAGTATTTTGATCATGTGCAGATGGAAAGCAAGTGTACCACACAGATAATACAACAACTGTTGTTAGGTTTTCTGTATTTTGATCTGGTTTTATGTACATTATTTTTTAGGCTGATGTGACCTTTTCTGCTTTGCACATATACTGCATTGGCATTTTAAGTGAGGGGCAAAAGTCATCAGCAAAATTTTTGGATCATGTATCCGTTATTTGCTGGTGTTTTACTAAAAATGCTGGCAATTTTCCAGTTCATTAAGGTTCATCTCAGATCTGGCTCTGCTGGCAAGAAATAAAGCTATTAGGATGCCAATAGTAAAACATTTAACCTAAATTGAAAAAAAAATAAAATCCCTACTGCTTGCAAAATAGTAACATAATAATTATGGTTGAAGCTGGCTGAAGTAATTTCTAGTTTTAATGTATATGCATCTAAGGGAAAACTGTTCTGTCTCTTTAATTCCATAGAAGCTGTCTTGGTCAATTAAGTTACTGATAGCTAAAATGGTTTGTAACGTTTACTGTATTTGTTGTAAGCAAGGTATTAAAAGCTTGAGGTCTCAGCAGAGAAGGCCCTAGGAGAAAAGCAGTACTGACTTCAAATTAGAAAATAATTTCTCCCCTAAGCAAAATTCATACTGATTATTTAAACCACTTCCATTCCCTTGCCATTCTAGGCAGAGGGTACTTTAAAGAAAGCATTGTCCTAGCTCAGCCAGCCTCCAGTCCTGCTGGTATATGTGGGGACAGACATGGTGGTTCCATGTGCAATGCTGCTTTGCCTCCTGCATCGCTCTGATGCAGATCCTGTGACAGCGAAAACAAAGGAAGACTCTCACTGATTTGTGTAAGAACTGGGAATTCTTTCCGCCTAACAACTACTCAGATTACAAGGGATTTATAGGCTGCATTGTCCTATATCTTGTTCTTTGTGAACCCATTTATCTGCCCATGTGTTATGAATGCTGTCAGGGCAAGGTGGGTATCAACTGCTGCCACGCTGATTGGAACAGCAGTTCATGCAAAACCACCATACCTATTCTGCACTGCAGAAAGCCTCATCTTTCTAGAAAGTTTCCTAAGAGTGTTTCCTTTTCCAGCCTCTCTTGCATTTGAGAGATGCATTTTACAAATGTGTAAAATGGCTGATAAGCAGCTCCATATTGCCCCGTATGGCAATACAGAACTTTTACTTATACACAAACTTTGAATGCTGAACCAAATTATACAATGTACTAGGTGACCTTCAGTAAGTGTCAAGAAATTACAACTGCTCAGAGGACCAAGAAGACTCGTGGAAGAGCAGTGGAGGCTCTAGCAACTCCAGAATGTTATGTATGTGCAATAGCTGCATCTATGCTGTGGAGTGGTCACATTAGCAGCTGAAGAAAAGTACTTCATCAGCACTCACACTAATACAAGATGAAGACTGAGAGGCCTGTATGGAGATAAGTAAAAAGGAACAAGCAGATTAATGAAAATAAGCCCACAAATATCACAATTACCTACTCTTCCCTATACAGAGCTGGTCAGTCCCTGGATATTAGGGTAAATTTCTGCATGAATTAGATCTATTACTTCAAGATAGTGCAGAGTCTGGGTCAGAGACATAGGTTTTCTGTTGCTATTGTTTCCAGGTTTTGCTTTGGGAAGGGGAAAATGCTGAGTTTTTAAACTGCTGAAACCTACAGTGTAGAGTTTCAGCCAGGGTTAAAGCATCAGAGCCCCCTCCATTGCCAGCACTGCTGGAATGCGGCTGTGTGAGAGACTTGAACCGTATCTGTCTGTCCTTTCTCTGTTGATGCGCACTAATCCTAGCTGATCCTTACATGAGAAAATAAAGCAAATATAAGAAGAAATGAACGACCTTTGTGAAAAGTAGATCATTCCTGTGAATGAACTGATCTGTACAACACTGGGATTAGAGTCTGGCTTATCTAAAACTATCTACAAATCATCTTGAGACTGTTCAGGTTTGAGAGCTCTGTGTTTAAGTTACAGCAATATATATACAGTAGTAATATCACCAGTTATAAACAAGGCACCTACTGGCATAATGTGGACTCAACTACTGATGCATATATTGCATCAACCTTCAGCAAATAAAACATTAAACGAAGTCTGTTCAGGAAGTCTTCTGCAGAATAAACAGAATACCTGTAATCGCATTCACTTCTTGTCCAATGCCAATAAGTGAACAACAAGCATGTGCCTGTTTCTTTTATGTACAACCACTGAGTCAGGCTGTGTTTCCAGGCACAGCTTGTGAATTTTGAAAATTGTTGCCCTGATCTTTTTCCTAGTTTTGAGGTTTTATAAACCTGTATCATCATCATCATGGTTAGGCTTCACGAACGAAGATCTGGGATAAACCTGTACAGAAGCTGTTTAATTCTACTACCTTTCACTAGTAGGAAGTGGCCTACATGGAAATGTCTGGGCTTCGATTCTGCTACAGTTACCTTTTCTCCTTGCTCTTCTTCCCACTCTCCCCTTTATCACTACTTACTCAAAGGGGTCGCTGGGATCAGCTCTCTGGAGCTCTGGAGGAATCGGTATTCTTTTGTAGTACATTTCCCAGTCAAAAGCTCCTCGCATGGCATCCCCCGCCTGTGCCTCGTAGCCAAAGTGATTGTGGTCAATGACATCGATCATAGGACACACGATGGTTTTGTGGTTAAGTGCAATCTGGTCTGAAAAATGAAAGTAGAAAATAGGAAACGGCATGTCTAGTCAGGCCATCTATCATATTACTGCAAAGTGAATCCCACGGGTTTCTGATGTTTGAAGATTGCTTGCTTTGTGCCCTATGGCCCCCCAAATAATTTCATTTTCAAATCTGTATCAAACTTTTATCTAAAGTGGAATTAATGCAGTTGGGAAATGATTAGAAGTATTTACAGTTCTTTAAAGGGAGGCATATCCCTGTGAGACCCACATGAGTCCAGCCATGTATATCTCTGTCACTTTGCTACTCTGAGCTGTCCCCAATCTGTCAGCTATGAAACAAACCAGCAAGCAAACTGTAAAAATACTCCTTCAGCTGTGGGGAGTGTGTATGGCAAGCTCCCGCAAGAGGGATTTGTGTTCCTAAATGTGAAACTCAGCCCTTGCAACCATTCAGCCACTGTTCCTACGGCTGTAGCGTGCATCAGCTTTGAGATCAAATGCTCTAAATTAAAGGCAAATTCCAACATGAAGAGCAAAACAGAGCTTGTGTCCTTTTCTTGTACCAATCTTTGAGATATAAAGAAGGCTCCACAGTATTATTCTTACCTGCTTTCTAAAGAAAGCAGTTTGAGTTTGCTTTTTTTTAAAGAAAAAAAAATGTTAGAACTGTGAGGTTGAATCAAATTCCCATGTCTAGTATAAGCTCAAGGTGGTCTTCAGTCTGCTTTGGTGAATCCTATTGTTTAATCCTATAGAACTCCTCCAAAAAAAAAGACAAAAAAATAAGATATGCCAACTGCAAGAACTAGGTAGAAGAATGGCTTGAAATTAGGAAGTACAGAGAAAATCCAAAAGGACTGACATGAAAGGACAGTAGAAAAACTACCTATAAACCCCTGGAAAAACTAAAATCTCAAAATTTCAAGAATAATAAAGCTTTTTCTCTGAATGGCAGCCTAGATCCTTTAAATTATTTAGTATATGTTAGGGCCTATGTGGAAAACTTGGTTTTTGTTTTTAAGGCTTAGATTTCACTGGTGCTTGATAATACCTTAAAAATAATCAGAGGGCTCAGTATGGATTGAACACTTAGATAGGAAGGTGTATACCAGTCAGGTGTACACCAATACTCGTGCAATGATTAATAATACAGATTCTTCTTCCTTGCTTCCGAGGGACTGAAATTAAGAAAAATATATTACTTTAGCAAAGCATCTGAGTTTTTATATTTATTCTAAGTTCCTGTTAAGAGGCTGTCCAAATCAATGCTGACTGCTAGTGAGAAATTACTGTGACTGGAAGTTCAGCAGGTTTTTACATCCTTATCCTTTAATAGTGAAATAAATTTAAAGCACAGGCTCTCACAAAATTCTAGGAAACTCATCTCAGAGATAATGACTGCATTACTGTTGCTATTCCAAATATAATTACATTCGCTAGTATACTGTGTAGTGTTATCTGTGATCATTATATAAAGTCACTTCTACATAGTCTCTTTCCGGTGATGGTCCTGCTAATAGTTATAGGACTCATAACAGTCTGACTCTGTTCCCCCCCTTCTAAATTGATTGGAGGAGAGAAACTAAGTGGGATTGATTTGGCTGGAGCAGGTCAAAGGTAGACTCATAACGCTTTAGCATCCCTCTCTTCATCTTTAAAAGCTGCTCTCTTTAAATACACTGAGGGATTTGAAGTCTCCAAGTCACATGCAGAGATAGTCAGGGAGAAATTTATTTGAGCAATGCTCAAACTCAATACCAGTCTTCATTCTGCAACTCTCAAGAATTTTGTAAGTATGATGATGCTTACCTGCCTGCTTTTGTGTATTTCCGCGGAACTTACTTCTCAGCCCCCAAAAAGGTTTTAGAGATGAGGAACCATGGGAAGATATTGACTTTTGATGAAACCAGGGTGTTTAGTTGTGCACACAAAAAAGCAGAGTAATCAAAGTTGCAGCCTCAGTGTTTCTTTCATACGCCTAAAATAATGCATTTTTCATATATACTACTTAGGCTTGAATGTAGCATGAATAAGAATTTAGGAAACAGAAAAAAAGTCTGTAGGGCTAGCCTTCACATTTCACAAGTGTGCTGGTATCATAGCTTTAGAGATGTAAACATGCTACTGCTCTTTACCCCACCTGCTCCTAATGCAAGACACCCAAAGACACTGCATAAATGCTTCACAATTTCTTTTCCATTGCCTTTATTCATCATCCTCTCACAAACTCCTACTGGTCTGAAAATATCCATGTATTGTTTCAATGCATCTATGCTGCAGTTAAAGGGAAGAACAGACAGATAAGCATCACTGTACATGCAAAAATCTTGCAGACTTCAGGGAAAGCTTGGGAACAAGAGAGAACATTGCTCAGAGCTTTCTCCCTAGCAATTTTAAGCAACATATACACACATATTTGAATTCTGCACTTTCAGTATCAAACAGAGTGTGCATCATGGCAATAAACAAGAAGTTTTCAATACTGGATGAGTCACTATTTCAGTAGGTTTTATCTTTATGAGAAAGGTGCACCTCTTTAATTTCAAGTGGTTGTTTCAAATTGACCTGGATAAAGTAACAATGCCAAGTTGCAAATACTCATATTTTTGCAATTTTTCATTGCAAATACTATTATTGTCCTACTTAAATGTGAGATTACAGATAGTGACAACATTTGAGTGGTTCAGCAAATGTCTTGCTATCTGAGTTGTCATAAGTACTTATATCCTCAGTTTCCCCACTGACAAGCAATACATCATGTACATGTTGTGAAGATGGATGGCTGTACTGAGTGAGTGTTTTGATAACTTGCTAAGCATAATCTAATCATGATACAATTTTAATTCTTGGTCAGGAAAAAAACACATTTTAACAAACCTAGTTCTGGTACCCTATGGGACTATTGATCTATTGCCCATCTCTCCACTTACTTCTCCTGCAGCAACATCAGAAGAAGGAAATATGTGCCTGCACCTTTCAGCTGGTTCGCCATTCAGTTTCTTATCTGCAATAACTGTGACTTCACACTGCACTAAACTGCCAACTACAGCAGCTAGAGCCCAAGTTACACCTTTCCTTCTGCTGACTTTATACCACCAAGGAGTGACAACAAACAGCTGGATTTGCCAGCCTTTTTACATCACTACAGCTGCCCACTCAGTGAATATGAGTATCTGGTATCTCAGAGTATCTTATCTAAGTTTAACAGCCCTTTTAAGCTAAATAAACTAAATAAAGCTTAAAGAAAATAAAGCCATTTTACACCAGTTTTTAAGAAAGCAAAACAAAGGACTGTAGCTGCAAACAACTGTGGCTCAGCTCTACAAAGCCAATTAGACACCCTACAAATAATAAAATAACTCACTTTTCCTTTGGTCTAGAAGCTGACAGTCAATTCTGAAAATATAAGTTAGATACCTAAATAACTGTAAGAACCATCTTTAAGTGATTGCTCTCAGTTTCTTCATTGCCCCCCTTGTCCTCTAACTTTCAAGGTCTTGCTTTGAACAAAAGCTGGGCTGGAACAGTGGAAACCACTGCCCCTCTCAGTGAAGGCTGCCAGTCCAGAGCAGGGCTGAACTGTGTTCTTGTTTAGGATTTTTCACTACACATGGCAGAAACAATCAGAGCTAAAGCAGGTCAGCTTCAAAGCAATAAACACGCAACATATCCTCTGTTGTGGCTTCCCCGAATGACTTTCAGTCACATGCAGTGCTGAGTGAATCATAAGATAGATCTTCAGATAAACACTTGAAAATATACATTAACTTTACTATTATTAGAAGCCAGGTGTCATCTGATTTCAATATGGTAAATATTTCCCATCTAACGTTTATAAGAAAGTTCTCTCATCCCTTTAGGAAAACAGGGTATCCTTAAATATACTAAATGTGTGTTCATTCTCTATTTGTCCTTCTTCATGTAGTGCTCTACTTTTTCTTTCAAAATATCTCAGTATTCCTCAAGATTCATTTTTAGATCCTCTAGCTGGTTGGTTATCTATGGGAATTCTACTACATGTGGAATGAGAAAGATCTCATTCCACTTGAGAACTAAGGACTTTGTCACTGATGAAGTTTCTCTCATCTTTCCAGTTTTCCATTTTGAGTACGAGGGTTGAATACCCAACCGCAATCTAACTACAATTATGAATCCTGTGTCACCATTCTATTATTTTTCCATTTTTATAGGGTGAAACCTGGCTAGATGTATGGAATAGACTATCTGGAGTGAGATAACATATGTGCAGGACAACCAGGGGACCAGGCCTAGCCAGCATGGGTTTATGAAAGTCTGGTCTTGCCTGACTAACCTATTTCCTCCTATAAGCAGGTGACCTGACTGGTGGATGAGTGAAAGGCTGTGGATGTTGTCTATCTGGACTTCAGTAAAGCCCTTGATACTGTCTCCCACAGCATTCTCCTGGAGAAGCTGGCAGTTTAGATGGGTGCACTCTTCACTGGGTAAAAAACTGGCTGGATGACCAGGCCCAGAGTAGTGGTGAATGGAGTTAAATTCAGTTTGCAGAAGGTCACAAGTGATGTTCTCCAGGGCTCAGTACTGGGGCCACTTCTATTTAACATCTTTATCAACGATCTAGATGAGGGGATCAAGTGCAACCTTAGTCAGTTTGCAGATGACACCAAGATGGGTGAGAGTGTCAATATGCTGGAAGGTAGGAAGGCTGTGCAGAGGGATCTGGACACTCTGGATCAATGAGTTGAGGCCTGAGGGTCACAACAACTCCATGCAGCACTACAAGCTTGCGGATGCATGGCTGGAAAGCTGCCCAGAGGAAAAGGACCCGGGGATGCTGGCTGACAGGTGGCTGAACATGAGCCAGCAATGCCCAGGTGGTCAAGAAGGCCAATGGCATCCTGGCCTATATCAGCAAAGTATGGCCAGCAGGACCAGGGCAGTGATCACACTCCCGTACTGGGCACTGGTGAGGCTGCACCTCAAGTCCTGTGTTCAGTTTTGGACCCCTCACTACAGGAAAGACATTGAGGTGCTGGAGAGAGTCCAGAGAAGGTCAGCAAAGTTGGTAAAGGTCTGGAGCACAAGTCTGCTGAGAAGTGGCTGAGAGTACTAGGGTTGTTCAGTCTGGACAAAAGGAGACTTAGAGGAGACATTATTACCCTTTATAACTACCTGAAAATAGGTTGTGATGAGGTGGGGGTCAGTCTCTTTTCGCAGGCAACAAGTGATAGGACAAGGGGAAATGGCCTCAAGTTGCACCAGGGGAGGTTCAGACTGGATATTAGGAAAAACTTCTTCACTAGTTAAGCATCAGAACAGGCAACCCAGGGAAGTGGTGGGCTCAACATCCCTGGAAGTGTTCAAAAAATGCATGGACTTGGTACTTCATGATATTGTTAGTGGACATGGTGGTATCAGGCGAAAGGTTGGACTCAATGATCTTGCAGGTCTTTTCCAATCTTAATGACTCTATGACTCATTTCAGAGAAGAAAGCAAGAAAAGGAACTGTTTTTGCAACTTGCAGTTTTTTCATGTTAAAGTTTGCAAAATAGAAGGTTACTGCTGTAACTTAGCAAAAGACTTCAGAGGACAAGAGTGAGAAACTTCTTGAGATTTTTTTAATTTGTGGCAATGTATTATGAGAAGTGGGGCAAAAACAGAAAACAAAGGAAAGGAGACTGTATATGTAGAGTGCTCTGGAGTGTTTAACAGCTACTTGTTGGGGCTGCTTGTTGAAGCCTTGTTGAAACTTGTATTTTTCTCTGCTCCTTTATACCATTTGTGCTTCACATGAAGTCATAGAGGTTATTTTTAAAAATGAAGATGTTGTGACTAAGGGCAAAGGGGTAACAAGGGGAAAGACTGTATGCATAATTTGATACAGAAACCAGAAAGCATAAAAATTTAGAATTTTGTGCATTATCTTGTTATTGATCTGAAGAGAAACTAGTATTTTTTTTTGGTCTCTAGTGATAATCCATTAGCAGAACAGCACATCTTGCCTGCAAATGCTTTATCAGCTTACTGTGTGGCCCAACAGTCCAAACAACAAAATTCAAGAAATAATAACCATTAATTGGTGAAACCATAACCTGTTCTCCACTTACAACAGGCTGTTTTAATTAATACAAATTTCTTTAATAGGAAACTCAGAAATTTTTTTTGGTTACGGTAGCAAAAGAAGCACTCACTTTACAAAGTATATACACTTTCCATGTAGTTGGGTGTGTAGAAAAGCGGACATTGTTTCCTGAAGTGAAATCCTAGGCTACAATCGATTCTTTCCATTCCTTTGACTAATGGAGCTTTGCTGGCTGCAGCTGGAATCCAGCAAAGCAGTCAATAGCATATCATTCTTTCTGAGCTTCCTGTTGTGAATGCAGTTGCTACTGGCTTTAACACTAAGGCCTTGGATACAGTAAAAACTGTTTTAATGAAATGTGGAAGACTAGGAAGGAGTACAATACCTACATAAGAAAACTTTCCTGGTATATAATGAGGACATAGCATAATACTAGATTTAGTAGTGTATTTCGTAGTATTAATAATAAAACAAATTGTAACTATATTAGGCCAAAGCGATACTTCAAAATTTTACTAATTCTTTAGTCATAAGAAACAAAATGGAGCTGCTTACACTTCTCAGAGTTCTCTCTCATGATGACACTTCAGACACTGCAGCAGAACTTCAAACACTTTGATAAAGTGTATGTCCTGCTTATTGTGGGACACAGCTTCAGTTGTTTGCTCTATGTTCTAATTTTAATGTCTGATGAACGCTCATACACTTACTAAGCAAGGGAGGCAGCCAATTCACGTTGACTTCGCAATGGGAATCCAGAAATGTCAAGACTTCTCCTCTAGCCAGTGAGGCTCCTAGCAGTCTGGTTCGAATGAGCCCTTCTCGTTTCTTGGTTCGTACAATCCTCACTTTGGCAAAACGGACCATGTATTCCTCCAGCTTCTCTTTTAAATGTTCTAGAAGGAAGGGCAAAAAAAGTGTCAGTGGTGCCAGGCCTGGAGGAACCAACAGAAGGACAGGTTGGCATATAACCTGCAAGCAGCTTATCTACTTCCATCTCTTGTCACTTCAAGTCCTCCAAACTGCCACAAATCCTCCCTGAAGTGGTTCAGAAAGTGCAAATATTCTCTGTTTTATCACACAGAGGAAGACACTGACACTCTGCTGTAGTTGCTACTGGCAACCTGCCATCCACGATATAATAGCCAAAACAACTGCAGGATATTCATCCATCCTCTGATTCCTGCAGCCCAAGGCCATATAAACATTCTGGCATGCTGTTTTAGAAACAGTGTCCTTTCCAAATGGGTCTCCTATATCAACTAATTATGAAGAACTATGCATGGAAATAAATTTTAAAAAATAAAACTAGAATGATTATGTTGTTTTTGCAATGGGAAGGGAAACAGATATGAAGAAAGATCTTAATAGCTGGATATCAGCATGAAGCACATAGACAGACAGCTGACTTCCTAGTAAAATCAAGGTGCAAATGTAGAATAGTTGATAGGTTCTCTGATCTGCAAAACCCGGCTCTGTTTGTATCACAAAAAATCATCTTTGTTAACATTTTTTCTTCTGACTAGAAACGCACACTAAAAATAATAGAAAAACCCAACAACAAAACACACCCTATAGTTTAACCACTTCCTAAATACATCTGCAACACAAATCCTGATCTTTGGTCTTTGCTGTAACACCTCAGCTTGCCAGACTCATTACTTTAGAAAAATATGATAACTTCATTTGTCAAGGAAAAAGGGAGAGAAAAGCTTAGTCTCTGGTAATTAAAACTGTTGATAAGCCACATTTAGTGATGCTAGGGGTTGCAAGCTAAGTCTCAGTGAAATGGCTTTCCCAGGTTATGATTGTTTCTTACATTAGTTACTGATTCTTTGGACTTTTAGGGACAGCACAGGCCTTGATTCAGACATTACATCATAACAGACTGCAAGAAATCCAAAAGGACTGCCATTTAGCAGTACTCTGGAGTACTGGAGTACCTGCTGACACACAGACTACAGGCAACGAGCAAATAAGTCACAGTGCAGACAATACAGGATCTTGTGTGAAAATAAAATTAAGCTCCACTGAAGTAGAGCTTCCTGCACATGCTCCTTCTCATCTCCTTTCTGTCCTAGTTAACAAACATGTAGGACTCTCCAAATTTACCTGTAAATTAGGAAGAACTAGAACACTGATGTGTAGTTACGCGTATTCAGTGGGGGATTGCTACACTGGATGCTCCTCTGCACTGAGGAATCCTGATGCATGCTGGCACAGAAGAGGGACCTGGGAACATCAGCTTGCAAGGATTACAGAACAGGTTGGGGTTTTTGGGAGGAGAAACTCGACACTTTGGAGATGTGCTGAGTCAAGAGAGTGGTTTGTGTTCATAGTACTGCTCAGGAGAAGTATTAGAGCAAGTGAGGAAAGCCAAGATCGGGAGGGTGGGAGAAAGAATGACATTCAGATAAATAGAAAATGGTTTTTGTTTTCTACTCTGTGGTTGACTGTAGAATATACATTTAAATTCTGAAATATGAAGGAAAGAGGTATCCCTTTATCCATCCCATTTCACTATTTACATACTCAATAAAAAACCAACACAATCCCTCAAAAGTCACAATGTCAAGAGATGTTTTGTGTCCTGAATGGTGGGCTTTTGTATGACCAACCATTTTCAGAAGACAAGGCTTGTGTGCTACTCTGACTCATTTTAGGTACCAGCGACAATTCAGTATTGTGACTGAACTGAGGTTCATTCAAGTCTTGGATCATTTTGTGTCCACAGGTAAGACACTTTAAAGTGTGTATTTATTGAACTGTTTTCCTGTTTTTATGAGCTCCATTGAGACTATTCCCTTGGTGCTGGAATATAGAAGAAGGGAAATAGAGTTTAAAAACAAAGATAAAAAGACCTTGCAGGTAATATAAGAAAGTCTGTTAGGGTTGTCAGTCTGGATTTTTTTCTATATTGTAAATCGTATCATCTAATAGCCAGGAAAAATGAAACAGCTCCAAAGTGACAGGTTATTACATATTTCCAGAGTGAATCAAACCTAATCTGTTATGGTACCATAGCTTCTGTTAGTCCTCAGACACCAGAAATTTCCTGTATTTCTCTAAGGTCACCTAACCCTTTTCCTCTGACCTCTTCCACCCATAAGTCATAAGTTTGCACTGAATAGTGCATAGAGACCCAGCACCAAGAGCAAGACCACATTGCTGTGCACTATACAGACAAGTAATAAAAAGAATCAGGTTACTCAGCCTGAACACAGCTCTCCAATTGTGGAAACAAGCATTAAATGCCTTGGTTATAGTGCAAATCTCCCATCATCACCTGCCTACCCTTAGAGACTCCAGCTGATCAGAGGATAGCTCTGAATTTGATTATGTATCAGATACAATTACTTTAGTCTTCCGTGTGAGCTGGTTCTATGCAGTTTCCCTCCTTGTATGTGAAGGCAGCTACAAAGAAAGCACCTAAACTCTCTGATGGAGAGAAGCAGGAGCCTTACTTGAACAACCCAAATTGTTTGTGGTATTGCTAGGCTCTCTGCTGCCTGTAGGTACACCTGGATTGGACATTCACTAGTTAGGTGTCACAATGGTTAATGTAAGGCCCTTTCAACAGGCAGTTTTGAATATGGCCACCACTGATGTTTAAATGAACTAATACAAATGCATTCTTTTCATGTATTCTGACTGTTAACATTTGTCTTGGGCCAAATTAATTCAGTGAAATTCAGTCTTTTACAAAGGACTTAATTTCATTCCTTTCACATCTTGCAGTGAGCAAATTCTGAAAGCTTGAGTGCCTATCTTTTCAGGAAAACACTTCAGAGAGAGATGATGTAAACTCTCATATTACAATACTTTCTTTTCTGTTCTTATATCAATTGCTAAATAACAATGGAGTTGAATAATATGATTTGATTGTCATCAGTTGTATTGGAGCTTGAACTCCATGAAATCAATGGTAGTTCACACTGTTCTTTCATTGCTTCATATTCCCCGCAAACTCAGGAAAAAGGTCTCTCAAATTTTAAACTTTTTTTTTATGTGAGAATAATATATGAAATTCTGTGGAGCAAACAAGAGCTCTGTACCACCTTCCTCACTCTCTCTCACATAGCTCTTCACACATTTCAGACAGCAGGTCACCTGATTTGTGAAGAACTGCATTAAAACATTCAGCACATCTTTTGATGCCAGAATTACATATCCCAAAATTGTTTTCATCTAGTCAATTAGTTCCATAACTGAATAATTTTATTATTTTCTCTCTGCTGCTCAAAGAACAAGTTGGAAAAAAGCAGTATACAAACATAATTTGCATACCTTGTTTACACAGAATTCTAAATGAATCCTCATTTAGACATATCTGGAAGTAGTCAGGAAGAAAACAAAACTAATAAGTGGTAAATTTTATAGAGCTTATTTAGAAAAATGACATTAAAAGATCAGGTCTGCATACAAATCAACATATATAGATTACTAGAGATACATAAGGTATTAAAATTTTATAAAACAATTACATGTTAGTAATATCCTAACCGTTAAGTCACAACATAGTCAAAGAGATGCCTGTAGCAATACCTACTGTACCTTTAGCTTTGAGATATGGCAAGGAAGGCAGTATGGGAATTTATTTGGGAAAAAAAATCACAATAGCTACAGATAACTATAAAAACACTGCAAAGTATTTAAATTCAATGACCAACTCCAATATGGTTGTCAGAATCAAAAGATCTTAAAATGAAGGAAAAAAATTCCCTTTTGGATCCATAAGTAATGATTTTTTAAACTTAAATCAATATGAAAGTGCTCTCATGCTGTATTTTCTCCTGTAATGTCTTGTAGCAATATCTGTTTTGAATCTAATCAACCTCTAAAAGCATAAATAAAGACAGAGTAACAGCCAGCAACAGTAGAACAGTATGTAGACCATAGGAGTTTTAAAGAAAACTGCAGTGTTTTTTACTATTTATAAAAAGCATATCTTTCATGTTGAACCACTCATTAAACGTCCTCCTGCTTTACTTAAGACTCTTTAAAGCAAAATGGTAAATCTTAAGGACCTTCAGTCAGCAGCTGGCTTTAAAGGCTAACTACTTAATGCAAGAGCCCATGTTTGAGCCAAGGGTCATGAAGACATACCTGCTCTGACAGACAATAACTGGGAATCTCACAGCTCAACTGTTGCTTAAAACAGACAAGACAAGATTTTTGAATTCTCTGTATGGGAATAATTGTGATTAAAAAATGATTTCAGTGTTTGTGATCACTGACAAATTTGGATTTTTTTAGTCTAGTATTATGTCAAATATATTAAAATATACTGTCCATTTTCACCGAATTCCATAAATTTCCTTTACAGAACACCAAATGACATTTTATTTCCTACAGTACAACTGCATTTTCTCACAGATTCCAATTATCTTGTTGCTAATATTATATCCAGAAGAAGCATCTCACACACAAACCCTGTATATTACACACATACATTTACAAGTAAGTAAACTCAAGTGCACAAGTAAACATGCATGAATCAATGTCAGTGCAAACCTGTAATTCTAAACAAATTCTTTGAAAGAAATGATAATGCAGTGTGTAAAATAGAAAGCAACCTGTAATAAAAAGACCTTTAAATGTCCAAGGGACAACACATTCTGCCCATTTATTACCAAAGGAAGCAGTTAAAACAGGTTTGCTGTGACAACAGAACAGGGACGTAGGATGGTTTAATTTATATGCTGTAATATTACATAAATTCCACTTTCAGAGCTGGGCATGAGAGAGAAGCCAGTATTTAAATTCTACAGTGAGCTATAAGTGGTACCTTTTGCATATAAAGTAGTCAAAGCCCCTGCCAGTGGATATGGGGAGCAAATGTCTAATTTGTAATTTAAAAGAAAATACATCATACTTTTCTTTACAGTCCTGATCAAATGAACCCATAAATCACAAGTTTGACACATGCCAGTCACCTGCCAGGGTAAGAGTTGGCACAAGCGGTGACAAATAAAGGATAATGCATGGGCAGGAGGTTTACAGGCTGTCACTGCTCTGACAAGTGATGATAAAGGGAAGCATTATGTCTCTTCTTGTGACATCCTGTAAACAAATTCTCTATTGTAATTATTCTGTATGGGCCTCCTCTGTCTTCATTTAAAGTCTGGAGAAGTTTTTCTAGAATAATAGCAGACACACAATTGCCTGGTCATAGTAATTAAAGATCTACTCAAGCGGAGTATCCATTTACTTAATTTGGTGCCCAGAAATAAATTGGAAATCAAGGTTCTGCCTTTGTCAGGAAAAAATTGCACGGTAGCAAAACGCAGAACTGCAATTCTTCTGTCTTGCTGAGATGCACACAGGAAGAATTTCATTATCACATTAGAACAACATGGCAACATGTGCTATGTGACAAGAAATGTTCCCCCAGGTTTATAAGGTTATTGAGAAGGCATTAAAGAGACTTAAAAGATCATATGAAAGCTAGACCTGGTCTTCAGGACTTGCTTGACTGAAGTATGGTCCATGAAAAAGGAAGGAAAATAAAGCCTTTTGTTGAGCCCTGCTTCTGGACAGCCAGGTAGGTCTACCAAAATCTCTGCCTGTAAAACAGCCCCTCTCCACCACCTCAAATTTCTGTCCAAAAGTACTGACAATTTCTGTTACAGTATCAGTGACCTGCAAATTATCAAATAATTAAGAGCAGCAACAGAGTCTGCTAAACGCCCGGATAAACAATCTGAACTTAATCTGTTTATTTCTAACCTTAATTGACTGAGGGGCAATTCCATGTTCTCCCATTCCCAACACGAGCCATATAAAAATAGTTCAAGAAAAAATTTCAGTAGTAGAAAAGGTATGCTGGCCTCTCCTGCTATCTCAGCACATGCATATCTGAGGAAGCAATGTTGCTAAAACCATAGCAGTCTGTGATCTTAGGTCAGTAAAACAATATAAAAATGACTAGTTTTGTTCGTGAAAATGAAAGCTGTCAAATGGCTATTTTGACATGCAACAGCTTCTTTGAGGCTCAAGATTTTCCTCAATCTTTTTTATTCTTTGGCCAGCAGCAAAGAGTTTTGTGCCCCATAAGCACAGAAAAACCTGCAAGTACATTTATGCATTGTCCCTGGCTCTCATAGTGAGAAGGACCTCCATCACCTTACTGAGTCCTTTCTGCAAGTTGGGATTATCTTCCCAGGTAAAATTAGCAAGGATATCCTCCATTCCTTTCCTGAAGCCTTGAGCGTACTTTTTCCCTCAAACAAATCAGCTTAATCTTTTGGTGACCGACTTAAGCTTGATAAAAAATACATAAAGGAAACTTAGTGGCCCATGGTTTTTCTGTTCTTGTTTTCTGCTGCAATTGACAAAATAGCCCTCTCTAGTGCAGTGTCATTATTTTTACTTTCCCTGCCTGTAGATATGCTACCATAAAAGCAAATCAGACCGTAGAGAGAATACAAGATGATTCCGTGAATTTGGGTACATTATTTTTTTTTTCTCACAGCTTCCTCTCAAATTTCTTATTTGCAGAAGGTTGGTTGGATGTGTTAGTTGAACATAGAAAGGTTACACAGTAAGCTGCCACTTTTTCTAGCTAAGTCAAACTCTACAAGGACAATTCCCATGTTTACAGCTCTGGACAAACTAATCCACTGTTGCACTACCCTTTTTGCGAATAAATCTTTCCTAAAATCCAAACTGAATCCTTCCAAGCTGCATTCTGGGGTTATTGCCTCTTATTATACAATCTGCCAGTATCAGGTAGAATTTGGTTCTGTCACCTGTGCAATTCCCATTCAAGCTGCTGGTTTGCCAGACTAAACAAGCCCAGGTTCCTCAGCCTCTTCTCAAAGGTCACAAACTTTTGGCCCATGACAGTCCCGCCAGTCCTCAGCTAAGCTAACTCCAGCTGTCATCCTTCTTGAACTGCAGAGCCCAAAACTGGATGCAGAATTACAGCTGTATGCAGAACCAACTTTGTAAAAAGCATAATTGAATTTTATCTGCTTACTCTCATCCTAGCACACCCCAATCCAATCTGCCTTCCTGGTGATTAAAGGCCACCACTTTCTCCTATTCACTTGGTATCCACTGTGATGTTTGCAGGGCCTTTACAGCACACCAGTTATCCAGTTTGCATTGGTATATGGGGTTATTCACCTAGGTACAGAATCTAGCACTTCTTGTTGAACTTCATGAGATTTATTTTGTCCAACTGTAGAGCCTCCTATAATACTTGATGTGTCAATCGCTTTCTCCATTTTAGTATCATCCCCAGATTTGCTGTGGGTACACTATCTCATCATGCAAGTTATTGGTGACTAATACTGACTCCACTACTGACCTAAGATATTCTGTCAAATAATCCTGACTGAGAAAACCTGGAGGAAAGATGGGGAAGTTTTCTGCCAAACAGACTTTAGCATCTCATCCATAGCCATTCCAGAAGCAGATAGGTAGCATGGAAACTAATGGATATGGTAAGGCTGATACAGACTGATAAATAGGAGTAAAATTTATAACTACTTGGTAAAATAGCATTGTTTAGGGAGACATTTGTACCAATCACTTGGAAACTCGTTTTGGCTGTGATGTTTGAGTTAGCTGGATGAGGCAAGCTAAAAAGCAGTCTCTTAATTCTGATATTAATAACGAGCCAAGCTAAAATGCAGTTTCTTTTTCTGATCTTAATAATGAGTCAAAGGCCTTGGATGATATACTATAAGTCTACGGAGAGTATCCTGAATTTGTAATAGTTCTGTTCACTGCTTGCACATCAATACTATAAACTCCCATATATCACCTTCATTTTGATGTTGAATTTCAACTTCAGCCTGTTAAAGTTGAAAGAATCTCCAGAATCAATTGTAAATACACGTTCTTCTGCCACAGTCTGAAAAGGTCAGAATTACTAAGAGTAGGAGGCTGAACAGAGCAGATAAATACATAGTTTAGCTTGATTTCCTTCATGATAGACTTAATAAAAGTTACTCTGAACAAATCTCTTTTGTTGTGTGTCTCATATAGTCATAAAAAAAGAGCAACTGGGACTGCAGAATCTGTAAGGCTAGTTGGATTTGCTGAGACTTTTTCAGCCTATAGTTCCACTCAATAGATACATGCAGAGATCCTAGTATCTCTTTGTTCCACTTCCCTGAGCCCAGGTAATTGTGACTTACCACAGTTGTTCTGTTGTTCTGTCCCAGAAGCACCTGGGACCTCTTTGTCAACAAGATGAGTGTCCAGGTGATTACACACATGTTACTCAGATATAGGGTGTGGTGACTGCTTACACAGATGCCACTGAAGCATTATTAAATTCTTGAGGTACTTTTCCATTCCAGATTTTGTGAACAGAGAAAGAAGTGTAACACTTCATTTTTAGGTTGCAGCAATTTAGCATAGTAAGTTAGACCAAACCATAAGCAACTAGGGCTTGCTAGTTTGCCAGTAGTGCTGACACACTCCAAGTTTTCCTTTTTAATAAGGAATAATGAAAGATTTTTCTTTTTATTTTATTTCAACTGCCAGTTGTAGGAGGTGGTTCTTGATACTCTCAGTGGTGTTGTGGTGTGGTAAAACATGTCTTTTATGCAGTTGATATTGATAGCAGACTCCTTCATTTGCATCAGTCTAGCTCAGAGAAAGGGGTCTCCAGCTGGGAGAAAGGTGGGGCTACCTTTTACCCACAGACTAAATGATCTAATCATTATTTATCATCCAAAAGCCTCCAAAGTAAGAAAATTACCAAAATCTTATTTTTCATATGACAGTTAGACTCTTCTAGGTATTAAGTAATGCTCAATGTATTTTATACATTAAAATGGAGACAGAAATAAGCACTTAGTCCTTATTAATTGATCCTATGTGGTTAATGCACAAAATTAAACAAATTAAAAAAACCAAAACCAAACCTTGGTATCCACCTCAGCTTTTTGCTCTGTCTTTTGCAACCAGGACACTTAATGTATCTCCCCAGAAGAAATAAATCTTGTAAACTAAAATATTTAACATAAAGACAATTGTTATTTCTTTGAATTTTCTTTTTATCTAATTTTGTAGCAATTATCTTTTATATATCTCAGGCTGTTCACATACTTTCAATGCCTGTGTTCAGAAAAGGATTTTGGAACTGCCTGAAAAAAGCTATGACCTGCTTCTTAAAACTAAGACCTGCTTCTTCCTATATGTGCCCATACCTATTTTTTAATGCTTCCCCAATATTAACTTTGAAAAAAGTGAGGAAATATGTTATTTTTTTAGCTCTGTTCCACTCTTTGCATGCAAGTAGTTTGCCATCTATAATACATGGATGAATAATTTTGTTCACCAGAGGAAGGACACATTATAAAATACAACCACCTTATGCTGGATAAGGAGGTTAGTTAAGAAGATACAGAAAAGCAGTCTTAAATGAGAAGGAAAAATTAATTAACAGGAAATTATTTTTGCTGCAAGGTAAACATAATAATTGCCTGATTTGGAATGTGATCAAGAAACTGAACCAATTAATGACACAGCAGATTAAACTGGAGAGAGCTCTTAGTGCACAAACAGGAAACAAAAGCTACATTCTTCTCTGCTTGTCCTCCAGCTAACTATATAGGTTGAGAGCACTGAAAGTACAGTGACTGACCTCAAGGGTGAAAAGAAACCATACAACTCACTTTGAATGACACTTTGCAGAATATTTCACTCCCTGGAATAACTTTACCACAACATCAGCATGGGTCATGGAATAAATTCAACCAAACTCGGAAGAATTTGTTCCCAGTGTAATTTTGGTAGTCCTGAACTTCCTGTTACCCATACGAGCATACTCAGGTACATACTGCCCGCTTGGGTGATGAGAAAGAAGGCAGAAGAGGTTGAAAAAGCTTTTTTATGAGACAATTTTTTTACAACAAATACTTTACTGTGGTGTAGCAGGGCTCTTCATCCTGGAATGTGGTCAACCAACTCAATAGGACAATGTCCTATTTGCAAATCTAGGTGGTGGGCTGAGAGAGGGCCCACATACTGATTTTGGTATTGAATTATGCTAAAAGCAGTCTAGCTCATCAACCCCAAATCAACAAGCTGGTAGTGAGGCGAAGATGTGAAAGATAAGCTGCTAAGCTGACCTGGAGACATGTGACTGAAAGTCAATCACTTTATACTATAAAAGTCTAGTCCACTTTTATACAATCAGAGTCTCCTAACATACTCTTCTTGGAGTGTGCGAAGATCCTCCCTTGAAGTGGGGACGCCCCTTCAAGGACTCTCCTTGAGCTTAAGAGAAAGAGGTCTATTCACACGTGTTGGTATGGTGCGTTACATTGATCTCTAATGATTGTTCCTTTTTGCTAGCTTTAATACAATTGCTTTGATATAATTGCTTTGATATAGTGCACTATACTATACACTTCTAGTAGTTTTACCTTTTATATTGTGTAGTAAATAATTCTAAGATCCTTTGTCTAATCATTTGTCATAATAAATAATTCATTTTATATAACTATACCTGGTTTGCCATCTTTAACCCTGCAAGGACAAAGTTGTATTTAAAACCCTTGACAAAGTCTGGGGCTAAGGCTGGATCCAGCCAACCCAGGCTCATTTCTGAGAAGTTTAGAAAGCAAAGGGGTTCTTTCTGCACCTCATGATTCAATGGGAGGGCTTCTCTAACAAACTTTGTCTAAAGCCCCACTCTCACCTGCGACATGTATGCATGCAATTGATTTGGTACTTTATTACACCACTAATTCAACAAATATAACTGTGGCTACAGCTCGAACAAGGATCTGGGCAACTGCATTAGCTATAAGGGAAACTATAATAAGTACACAGTAAGATAATGAAGAAATGTAGCTGCCTTTACAGATCATTCTCTGGACGCAATTACGTAGTACAGATCTGCCAAAGAGTGACCTTGCTGCATTAAAATTTGATTCTTTTTAACAGGTCTGTTTACTACACAGGTATTTATACAGTAATTTGCCCCCAAGGGAAGCATATTGTGAGATTCCTTCCAGGTTGCAAGGCCAATTAGAAGAATGTTATTAAGCGAATCTCGGGAAGTATAACTTTCCTTAAGATCAATACATTACTCACAAATGCTATCCTCTTGCTTTCAGTCACAATTTTGCATCCTGACAATATTGATTGTTTAAAATTGTAAATGATGACCTGTCAAGAAACACTTCCTTCTACCTTTTGTAACATATTTCTAACACTGCAAAAAGCCTTGCAGATTTTGAGACCTGTCTTTAGACTGACATTTTCTCTGTTTTGCCTGAAACTATCTTTGATATACTCTTAATTCTTCCTCCAAAACATATCACTGACTTTTGCAATAGGTGCTGTTTTTCTCTCATTCTGCTCTTTTTAACCTCTCAAATGCCAAGGACAGATTATATTGGAGAACTAGTAACCCATCACTGTGAGGGTAGCACTGACCTTACATTTGCAGAGGACTGTAACACTTGTCTTTGGGAACAGGGAAAATAGAAGTCACAGAACTCATGTAACTACTTTTTAAGTGGCATCTAATTCTACAAGAGTAATTCTACTGACATTCTAACTCATTGTAACTTAGGCTTTACTAACAAGGTATTGTAATATAGCCATCTACTAACAAAATCTTTGAATAATTTTCTGCCTAACTGAAAGGGCTACACTTCTGTAGTTCTTTTGCGTTGTATGTGGTAGCCATCCCAGGTAAATGGTCAGGTCCTAAAGAGAGCTTCCAATTAATCTTGTTCCTCAAGAATTCAGTGGGTGTTTTTTCCTATTGCACAGGTTTGTTCTTGTAAATAAGTCCTTGAAATACGCTTTGAAACTGAGATTTCAAAGTATGAAAGAGAGCATGGGCAACATCCTTATTCTCCTTGAAATTTGGTACTATATCAAGAGGTTGCTCTTGCCTTCCAACTTTTGTACCAACATTTTTACTTTTAAAAATGCCCTCTCTGATACAGGAACTGGAGTTCTGAGGCACAAAGTCTCTCCTATGGAGTGGATGAATTTACCTATGCTCTGCATAGTGCAACAAGATAAAACATGAAGATACTCAATGAGGTTTCTCTAATCTACTGAAAGAGGCCCTAGATTCCTAGCAGTGCAAATTTTAGAACTAAGTATGGAGCCATAAACTTCTAATTATCTACGTATCTCATGACTTTTATTTCCTATAACAAAGCACCTGGTGTTACTGGACTTTTTTACAGCTGGAATGCAGTCCTTTATAAGCTTTAAAAACACTGATTGTTGAAGCAAATATCCAGTTCCTTCTCTCAATTGCTGCATTCCATCATCCAAATATTTTCTTTTCTTAGTTGTTATTTTGAGAGTTTTTTTCCTTTTCAACTTTGTCTAGAGTGGAAACACAATCCTTCTCATACTTTGATACTAGACAGTTTCTGGTTTTACTAAGCTAGAACTGTAGTTCCCAAAACTGTTTCACTCATTTAATTGCAAAAGTTAGCTGTGTTGTTAGTATAACCTTTGCACTCACTGCTATGTCAAGGAGCACAGTGAAAGAAGGTGGCGTTAATATTACTGAAGAGGTTTTCAGAAAGCTGCAGTCCATGGGAATTCTCTGACAACCTCCTGGCAAAGGAAAGCAATCAGTTTAAGTCATGTTTTTTAGATGAGGTCAGGTATCTTTTTTACCCCCTTTCAATATTTGCAACAAACAGTTTGCTTCCAAAATTAGGTAGACAGAAATCTTATCATGAAAGAGTTAGACTGCTGCCTGGGTTACATACTTTGAAGCATGAGAATTAATTATTAAAAAGGAAACTATTCTCTGTTCATAGACTAATCTGCTATGATGATGTTCCTCTACATAATGAGGCAAACACTGATGCATAATTAGGCATCTCCTAACATCAGTATGAGCTATTAATCAAACAAAAACACATGTTTTTTCATGGATAGATAATCCGCTTTTCACTTTTTATTTAAAACAAGAAAAAGAATAAATAAATGAGCTGCTACATAAATCAAGCTTTGGAAGAGGAGACATCGAGTTCTTTCTTTTCTTTGTTATGTTTTTCTCCCTTTGTTTTAAACATTGAATCAATCTTTCTTTTCCTATCTCTCAGTTGTCACAAGCTGTTCTGCAGTATCACTAATGCTCTTCACATCATTTTTAGTTTTGCAGGTTGCCTCATTAAGGATAAGAAACAGAACGACATACTGAATATTAAATGAACAGATAAGACCTAAAGTTTAAATAATTAAATAAATAAATATTATATTGAATATTAACTAGCAGATCCAAGCTCCTAGCAGCTTTCATAAGATGACAATGGAATTAGGCTTAGACTATATCCATACATTTCTATGCAGCTTATTCTGAACACTCCTCCAAAACCTACCCTCACACAAATTGCTGTCTGCCTTGCAAGATCAGAAGACAGAGGATGTGACATAGAATATAATCTAGTATTTTTTATGGTAATATGGTCACCTCTGGATATAAGGAATAAGGATGGCATGGACTGTTCTAAATTCCCTTGGAAAACTGAGCCTTAGGCTTGTTCCACTTTCATATGGACAGACACATGTATCCAGATCACAACACAAGAATTTGTTACATCTGGCCTTTACTTGTATAAACACAGCATTGTTCCTAGCGATCTTTTCAAATCTTTCATAAGTAAAGGATTAATGGACTAGCTGGTATCAAATGAAAAATAAATCATTGTCATGAACGTGTCTCGCTGCTCTTAAAAAGTTTAAGCTATTTCAAAATCAGAATGGACATATCTGCTTTATGGCATTTTACCAATCTTTAAAGATGGACAAAGTGCTGTAATTCTAAACATGATTTTCATACCTTTATTACTGTAAAAACTACAGATTGTAGAATCAATAGAGGACATAATCTTTGTGTTTCATATTTCCTTTCAAATTTCCTTGATACATGAAAAATAACATTTTAAATCTATTTTAGAAATACCTTAATTTAAAAAATATATGAACAGAAAAACAAAAGATGGTGTCATTTTCATTTTAAAGCACTTTTTATTGAGTATTCAGTGGACTTTCAATATCTTGGCTGATCCAAGAAGTCCCACTGGTCCTGACCAGAACTACATGAATCTTCCCCTCACCACCATCTTTTCACTAAACTGGAAGTGTTGTGGTTCACACAGTGTGTGTGACTCTACACCTCCCCCCAGTCTTGTGCTGGTGTGAGCTTTCCCACCTTTAACAAAGCAAGTCTTTTTAAAGAAATGTCTGACAAAGGGAGTGGGAAAGTTACTGCCATTTGCTGCAAGAATTTATTTTTTTAATCTATGCGTTCTCTGTACTCTAAGCTGAAAACCAGCCATGTGAAGATATACTATGGTAAGCATGTTAAGTGCAATGCAAAAATAAATCAAGGCAGAAAATACTCTCCCTGCAAAAACTTTTCATTGTCTGAGATGCATATCAAGACAAATAACCTCCTCCAACTACTCAGAATCACATGAGCAGCTGCACCTTTCCAACAATCAACTTACTCATCGCCATGGAGGCTCCGGCAAGGACTTTTCTGGAAAATATACAAGTATCTTTGCATTTTAGCTGCAGTTTGACCTGTAGAATTGGTAGGTTTTTTTTCCATGGAAATGTTTGTAACCACCCCTCTCTCTCTCTTCTTTTTTTTTTTTTTTTCTTTTTTTTAGGTTTTGTTTAATTTTTTATAACTTACTCCCTGTTTTGTTTCTCTGGTTTGTCTAATTTCCACTTTTAGTAAGGGCATAACTTAGGCCCAAGTAAAGCAGGTAGCAACCAAGCAGAATAGGTGTAGGCAAAAGCATGTACAAGCAAACAGAAATAGTACCACCTGTGACCTACATACCAGTTTCGTAACTGTTCTTATTTAGTGAATTGTTTAGAAATGAAAGAATCACTGGGGGGAAAAAAATTATCTCAAATTCTCTGATTAGCTAAGACATTCCTAGATTTACTTATCATCAGTTGGAGTGGCAGATGCTTATCACACTCTGGAAAGTAAACTGTGACAGCACTTACACATCCAGGAACATGTTTAGCAAAATTTCAAAGCTATCTGAGACCTGGAGCTCTGAATTCTTTCTAGAGATAGGTTTCTGTGTTCATATTTTCTTGGATGCAGCTGAAAGAAAGTAAGAGCAACAGAAAAATAACAGGGGAGTTAATAAAACCTACAGTGGGCAAAGCTAAATATGGGAAAACTATGCTCAAAACAGCAGAGTACATAAGTAAAAGGTAAGGTGCAAATAAATATAATATTCTGATATGGATATGACTTCTATTCATACCAGCCTATCATTCTGCTGTAGAAAATGTTGGTCTTTTCATTCTGCTGTAATGACCACACTGCATTTCAGCAATATATATTGTAATTTAGTTCACTTTGTAGCTTGGAGTCAAAGGGAAAATACTTAAAACTCACAGGCAAATGAACCTGATTTCCAAATGAACAGCTGGAGATGTTCAGAAGAAGGAAACAGCATGCTACCTGGTTTCTTTCACTGACACACACTTCACTTTGCAGAGAGGAAATTCTCCCTAGGATAAGAGACTCCCTTGACAGGAAATTTCCCTCAGTATGAAGGTGACGTGCTCCATTTGTTAAGATTATGAGACAATGTTTTAAAACAAGAGCTTTACACAAGTGTAAATTTCAGTTTCAAGGGAATTAAGGATTGAAGGGCTCATTTACATTGCAGCTCTGTGGACCACTCATTTTGGCATGGCCAAGCAGTAGCAATAGTCCTCAGTCTTTATAAAAAAAATTAAACACATCAGGATATGGTACTTGTGTTGTGTATTAAACTTGCTCTATTTTGATTTGCTGTATCTGTAAAAATACATAAGAAACACAGACCATACCTGCAGCTTGCTTAAAGAGCTGATGATTATTGTCTAGCTTTCCCTAGCTGTAACACCACAATTACTGGTGGAAAATTGGCTGCTGCTCATTCTGTGTTTCTAAGCTTTAGTTACATTATCTGATTTTTTTTCAGTTTCATTTTGTTTAGCTTTGTGTAGTTGCATGGTTCTCCCCCTAAAACGAAATCATAGCATCTACAGAGAAGGATAAAAAACCGTAAGTTATTAACCCCAGGAGGAAGAAACCCTCACCCTCTACTTCATATTCCTGTTGGCAAAGAACTCAACTCAATGGAGCAACAAACAGGGAGGGTGAGCATAACACCATGAAGAGAGTAGATCACAGGATGCTGCTTTAAAACTATTTTAATTGCATCATTAATAAGAACAAGGAATAATCAGACTATTTGCATAAGTGTAAATACAAGTTCAATTGCACTAAATTAAGTGACTGTGGTATCTTGATTAGGCAATTAAAACATTAGATCAACAGTACATTTTGATTCTTGGATACAAACATGTGATCTTGTGTTTACCATGACAAAATTGTATATATAGCAGCACACTTATATCATGCTTTTGGAAGGGTCTCACCGAATGTGAGAAAATCAAAAACACTTCAGTTTCCATTGAATATGTCCTAGAAATTTTTCACAATATTTTCAATAGAGTTTCAATAGAGTTGCAATAACTCTACTGTATATTTCCTTTAGCAATTACTCTAGCAAAACTCTGCAGAATACCTTTAAAGCAACTAAGTCAGCAAGGTAGTATTTCATCTATTCGTCAATGTCAATATTGTTTTTACTTTTAAGGCCTTTTGCAGCCTCTGAACACCAGAGCTATCTGTTCCATCAGACAACGGTTTACAATGGGACTTAGCACTTGTTAGTGTAATGATTCAGTATCTGCTGTAAGACTGAGGCACACACACAAGCAATTGCTTTATGTATCTAGCAAGTTTATGAAAATGCACTTTGTTTTAAAGCCAAGATCTTCTGAAAAGGACTTTTAGATAACACTAATAATTTGTGAAGTATACAGGGAAAACTTCAGCATATACAAAAGAACAGGAGGTAGAATTTATGCTGCCATCTCTGTATTTGACATCTCAGGTGAACTTCACTAAACCTCAGCCAGCCAGGCACAAACTCTCTGGGAGCTGCTGTTCACCAGAGCCACTATGGTACTGTGTGACTTCAGTTCAGTCCCTGTTTCATTTCATTTTTCCTAAGCTTCGTTTCTGGGGAGTGTGAAGGGCTCAAAGTAACTACCAAGAGGAGCTCTAAGAACTGCTGGGGAATGAGCCAGTGTAGCCTAAGGAGTGCATAAGGTAGCACCAAGTCTTTAGAACACTGTCCCCAAGTAGTAATACAGAACATTCTACCTGTGTATGTGTACACATGAGGACGGGAGGTGACAGCAGATGGGAAATTCACTCTCCGTCAAGCTCCTGTCTCACTCTGGTGACTGGTTAGACAACAAAAGCGAACAAATTACCATGTCAGGTGGCTAAAGCTGAGAACAAATAATTCTACTCAAACTTAGGGCTATTTATTTTGTAGGAGTCAATTTAATTTTTGCAAGTATTTCTGTTTGCTTTGGAGTTGTCACCAAATTAATTGTCAGGTTACAGAAACTTGAATTTCTTTTTTTCAATGAAGCCCAGTTTGTTTGCCCCAAACTTCTCCTATGTTTTGAACATATCTGTGCAGAACAACTGGAACTCTGAATCTATTGCATGCTTCTGAGTAATTTATTTTTTTTTCCCCCTATAGTTTTCACATTCCTTCACAGTCTCTCTTCTTGGGTAAAAATAACGGATGTATTGCCAAAAAAAAAAAAAAAAAAAAAAAAAAAAAAAAAGACAGATTTTTAAAGTCAGTTAATTATGTATTCATAAATTGTCTCACACTCTTCATTATTGCCATTATAGTTACATGAAATTAAAAAATAAAACTAGACTGTGGGCACTGTTTTAGGGGAAAAGACAGACATCACCTGTTATTTTTCATTATTATAACCTAAAGTTAATTTCCTTTTCATATTTCTGAGTGAAAAAGGTGATTGCCTCAGCAAAAATGGAGAATGGTTACTATCGGTAACTTTGTGAAACACTCTCAGTTATTCTGCACTAGACTGACATCATGTATTTCATGTCATGTATGACTTGCTAAACTGCCCAAACCAAAAAGACTCGGCAGGACATTTTTTTCTTTTAATATTTCATAATATGAATGTTCTGAATTTTTCTGAAAACAAAGGTGAATATATGTGTGTTTTAAAAATGGTTACCTTGCACTAAATTTCTCCCGGAAAACTTCAGCTAATAAAGCAAAGCAGAAACAGTCATCTGATCCACAGTATAATTTCTATCAGATTTTTCTGTCATCAGTCATGGAAATTCTATATAAAGAACAACATGTTTCTCTGTTTTCTTTCTGTTATACACCTCAGTTTGAAACAACACAGCATATGACCAACTAGAATGACATGCAT
Organism: Corapipo altera; assembly: GCF_003945725.1. Classification (NCBI taxonomy): domain Eukaryota; kingdom Metazoa; phylum Chordata; class Aves; order Passeriformes; family Pipridae; genus Corapipo; species Corapipo altera. Next base: position 12,402,255 of record NW_020884876.1, read on the forward strand.
CTAGGCTCTAGATTTTTTTTAAAATTTTATTTTTTTTCTAAATCACTGGTCTATATTTCCTCATTTTGCACGTCATTTAAACGACTTGCCTTCTACCTGGTTGCTGCATTTTCCCCTGTAATTGCCACATGAACACCTGCTCTTGAATCTGAACTGTCCAGGACAACACACAGTTGGAAAACTGCTGCTGCTGTTACCATAGATCGATGCTTACTGGAAGCATGGATTGATAGATCCTGTGGCAGCAATTAAATGACTGACTTGTGGAACTGAAAATTTCTCCCCAAGTATAATCTAGATCCTATAAACGTTCTTGATGAAACGAAACTGCAAAAACTGCTTTACAAAAGACCTCACTGAAAGATTCATGTTCTTTTTACTTTGCACAATTCATCTCTCCAAGGATAACTTATGAATATACGCTTTAACATATTAACACTTTCAGACAGCTATGAATTGCACACATTAGACAGGAAGATTTTTCTACATAATACAAAATTTTCACAGTACAGCCATATGTTGCAGAGCATTAGGAAAAGAGCTGCCATTTATTTAAACTCTGCAGATCACTTTGCTTCTTTATCTGAAGTGAGATGAATTAATGGTATTTAGTCAAGTGCTCTCAGAAAAGTTTCCTTCCTTATATTTGTAAGTTCTCATTAAGCAATACGGCTAAACTAAGTACAGAAAATCTTTTAACAAGCAATAACCATGTCAGATAAACTAATTGGTAAGTAATGGCCAGAATGCTAAAGCTCTTCAAGCATTGAGCAATCCTTGGTAACAATGAGAGGTAAGTATTTAAGTACTTTTAAAACTCTCATTAATAACAAAAAAGCATAATAGGTAAAAATATTCTGACCTCACTTCCTGCTATTTTTCTACAGCAAGTTCATTTATAAAAGCTACTTAAAAAATGGAACTGGATATAATTAGTGAGTAATATTTATCACTGTACGATAACTTAAAAGCAGTGCATGTGTATTTAATAATCAAACCACTGTAATTCATATAAGTAGGAAAGTGGTGAGCAAAACCAGAGTTTGAGTATTGACACTAACATAAATGATTGCATTATGACATTCTGAACCATCTATGCTTTAGAATTATCTTCCTTCATCAGTAGCTACTAAAAATCTCATGTTCCTTCACATACAGTCTGCTTTGTCATAGGTAGCAGTGCTGCAAGTGGAGCAGAGCATTGCAATTGGGCTGGGGAGACTGAAGTGCAAAGTGCATGCTGAAAAACAGATGCATGAACACATGTTCTAGAACACATGTTCACAGTGCTAATGGATCTGGCAAAAAGTGAGGCTTAGCTTATTTCAAACAGTCTGCATGTCAGAAACAAAAAATCCCAAAGCACATTTACTAGTGCAAGTGGCAACACCTGCACATGGACAAGGACATGAAGCCAAGACAAATGCAGATTGACAGAATAATGAGTAGAAATGAAGCTTGTACTCCAACAGGCTGAGGAAGATGAAGACAGTGAGGACATATCTTTGCTACACTCAGAAATATTCAGAATATTCAGCATGTTCAGAAAAGGCTTTTTAATTTTTCAAATAGGTTTGACGATGTTACTGAATAATATAACCCAGTAATACTAATAATATGGAAGCAGTTCATTGCCAGCCAAAAACACAGAAGGAGACTTTATCCATGATCTAGACAAATCTCAAAAAGAATAATGTTAATATGTACATCCCAAGCAAAGTCTCAGAAGCTGCCCTTTATTAGAAGTGATAATTATCACTCCATGATTCACAGCATTCAGAATTTATCATCAACTTACAAGCTCATTGCATGTGTTATTGTGATTATTATCAGTCTGATTGACACTGCGAAAATGTTTCTATGGAACTGTTTACAAATTGTTAATATACCAGCCAGAAAAGTGTATTTTGTTGGCACTTATTCAGTGGTAAAAACAGGAGGCAAGAGAGGTGGAAAATTAACAGAAATATTTCCTTTTTCTCTGACCATAACCAAGTTGTGGTGACCAAAAAGTATTTAGCAGGTTTTAAGACAAAGATGAATGAAATGTTACATAGCTGGATTTCCTGTGCCACAGAAAGGATGTTTTTATAGCCTCTGGTATTTACAGTGCACAAGTATACATTTTACCTCTGTTTTAAAACATCTTATTGTCAAACTAAACTTACATGTGGACATTGAAGAAACTCTTTGGTAGAAGTTAGCGTACTGTAAGCAAAGTTGTCTCAATATCTGCACAAATTAACAATTTGATCCAACAGCTTTAACTCTGAGAAAGTTCCTATTGATGTACCTAATGTAGTACAAAGCAACTTAAGTAGTGAAATGGCTTTTTGTCGTTAGGCATTATCAGACTTGCAAAAAAAGTAAACTCTTCTGGCCAATTTAGCCTTTGTTAAGTAATTACCACGCTATATAAGCATTTGTGGCTCACTGATAGTCAGGTTGCTGAAAGTCAGATTGCGTGAAGGATGACTCCAATTCTGGTCCATCCTACCCTCTTCACTATTTTGAGCCAGCCTTCTGTAGTCCCTACTGGAAACCAGAGGCCAGGGAGAAGTAGCTGTATGTCCAGGCTGTGAAACCTGGATGAAGCCAGTCATACACTTGTATCTGTATGAGTCTAGGGATGCCCTGAACTCTGCAGTCTGTTTAGAGGTGAATTGATCCTGGCTGGCTGTGAAGGCTGAACCTAAGATCATATTAAGTCTAGAAAATGAAAACAGTTTTAACTAATAAAAATTCCAGTGGTTATTATCTCTGAACTTTGGCCCATGAAGAATTCTAAATATTTATATGCATTTGCATTTTGCATTTGTCATTCTGCCGGGAAAAAACAAGTAAACAAATAAAGTAGTACTCCAAGTCTGAACTGGACTAAGCTTAATAAATGTAGAATTTGGATTCCTATTTGACAGTTTAGATTGGTTCCTCAAATTACTGATGTGCATTTACGAAAACTTGTGAGTCTAATGATTTGGGGCACAATCTTCACTGTCATATTATGCCTCATGCATTAGAAGGTCAGTTTTGGAAAGAAGGATCAGAATAAGAAAGAAATTGTGAAATAAGAGTAAATCTTGGCACTGATATAATGTTTATAGTAAAGGTATTTATAATAGAGGCATTACCCTTAAAAATTCCATCATGATGGAGTTACTTAAGCACTTACATGGTAGGTAGTTATTCATGCTGTGGGCCAAAATACTGATTTATCTGCAAATTTGATTGCGGTAAACTTTCTTTGCCATGTAAGGCTCTTTTGGGGTGTGATTTGGAGTTTATTCCAGCCCAAATCTGTCAACAATCTCCTACAGAGACTCATTTCTTTTCTCCCCCTCCCCCTATATATTTAGTTCCATAATTAAATATTTCCTTCTTCACATTTGCAAAATAAGATTAGTTTGTGCACTGAACAAATAGAGTTGATAATTTCAGACACAATATGGGTCTGAAAGGGGAAAACTTAGACCCTAGAGGGCAGAGATCTATGAAATTTGAGCTAGATATAAGTAATGAAAATGACGATAATGATGATCATACAGGATGATAACTGTAATGAACATAAAGTCTTACACAATCCATAATAATTGCAGAAGATATCAATCACTTTAGGGAATACTATATTTACCTCAGCAGCAATCTCTTGCATTGAGTCAAAATGCCCAAACCATATATCCTTCAAAGTTTGAAAAATTTCTTAAGTAGCTTGTATATATCATATACATATGATATATATATCATATATATGATATATACACATACATATATAGCATATGCAAATATGTGAATGTGTGAACTAGAAGCTTTAGTAACAGATTAACTTGAGATTAACAGAAAGTTTGGTGGTTTTCTCTTGTTAATTAAAACCTTTACACTTTACCACATCCCCATATTTGCACTCCATACTATAGATCTCACATAATTATCTACATGCTTATTTGTGTACTACAACACTACAAATTATGTCCAACTACACCTAATAATGACTTACAGATGAATAAAATGTTAATTTCCAAGAAAGATAGAATATATTAAAAATTTTCCATTAAGACAATACTTGAAAAATATGGTGTGATCTTTCAGGCTCTTCTATGTTCAGACAACCATAAAGAGACTTAATGCCGCAGATATTTCTGTTCAATTTTTGCCTTAGGAAGCTGGATAGTTTCATTCAGGTAAATGGAACTTTATTGTTTCAAGTTAAAATGATTTTTGTAAGCTTCCAGTCAGACCAAGAAAACAAACAAAAATCAAACTTCTAATATTAAGTTTTCAGAGATATTCCTAAAACATTCTTAAGTTAGCTGTAGAATTTCATAGTCCACTGCTCAGGTGAGTGATTAGAGAACAGGCTGAGAGGCACTTGAGTCAGATATTGATTGAACATCATGAGAAATCAATTCTGAGAAGCTCTTTCAGTATGTTTCTACAAGAATTGGCAATTTAAAATATGTAGCATATACAATGTTAGGAAATATTAATGGTATTCCAAAAGATCAGAGATCCAGATTAATTTCTAATTTATGAGAAGAGGACTCCTGAGGAGCTGAGAGCAAGTTTCACCAAGTTCCTTCTAACCATTATTTTATGCTAAAGCAGATTTTTGAAGATATTCGACACAAAAGACACAAGATAAAACCCAAAAATGAGAAAAAGGAATAAAATGGTTAAAGTTAAATAAAATGGTGGTGGTGGTAGTCTCCTTTCTTTTCTTTCTCTTCATGTAAATTCTTTTAATTTAGTTACCTGATGCCACTCATGGCAAGAGATTCTCTGATGCTTTAAGAAAATTATGTTTGCATGAGAATTACTAATATCAGTGTTATGTACTTGTGACAGACTATGAGTAAAGGGGAGACAAAGGTTTGCAGTACAGATCAAATCTCTCACTAAAGTAGGTAATATAATATAGCTTTCTTTCAATTAGGTCATCAGGTGTAATAGAGGATGGTACATAATAAAATAAATGTTAATGAAAAGTAATCTCACTCAGAGTAAGTGAGCAGGATGACTTCAAGTTAGTAGTCTGTAATTTGAAGTGATATCTGTCCAAGGCATTTAGCAACAAATACTTGCAAACCACCCCCCCCTAAGTTTCAAAGCCTTCAAAATACTATATTTTTAATTTCTTAGGTAACTTAGTTGTGAAGTGACCTGTAGAAGATAATTCATGGTTCTTGCATTAAATCAATGTAATCCTTTCCTTACACATTGAAAAAATAGAAAAATAATGAAAAAATCAATGCTTGCTGAATCACAATAGCTTACACATTTACAGATGTGAAAGACTTTCCATGAATATTGCTGTGAATAATTTAGGCATCACACAAAAATTTCAAGGATTGAATATAGACCTATCAGATGAAAAGATTTTATGCTACTAATGTTAGCAATAAAAGTTCCACTCTTGAGTAAGTTAAAATAAATAGAAATTGAAATATACAGAAGAAAAACAAGTCTTTGAACAGATGGGTTGGTGATCCAGGTTTATGAAGAATCTGATATAGATATTGGGTTAATAATATTTTACAGACAAAATAAATACAATGCAAGTTTGTTTCAAGAATAGTCGTAAACCACACATTCAGCATAAACAACACAATCACTACTGAATACTGCCAACTCCCAAAAAGGAAATGCCTTCTTGTAGTTACACAAACATTGATGCCCCTTCTTCCACACCTTTGAAGCAGCACATCATAGCTTTTTCTGTATTTGTCATTATAATAGGTTTTTCACAGTTATTCCACCTCCCAACTAACCGGAAATAAAAGAAATTCAGCATCTTACTACACAAACCATGTCACACGTGAATATTTACACATGTTACAAGTTACTGAAATTACTACTTAAATCCTACCATCATAGCATATTTTAAAGAAACAAAATACAAAGACATAGCATAATTTAAAAAAAAAAAGAAAGAAAGAAAAGAAAGAAAGAAAGGAAAGAAAAAAGAAGAAAGAAAGAGAGAGAAAGAAAGAAAGAAAGAAAGAAAGAGAGAAAGAAAGAAAGAAAGAAAGAAAGAAAGAAAGAAAGAAAGAAAAAGAAAGAAAGAAAAGCTTGCCTCAAAGCAAATTGATTTGAAAATCAAAGAACGTGGCTTTTGTGATTCACTTTGAACACTTAAGATTTACTCATCTGTGAAACTATAAGTTTTAATCCTACAGAAATGGACCTCTCAAAGAAAATATGAAGTTTCAACAATTTAGTCCAAGGACCACAACGTTTCATAATTAAGGATTTTTCTCTAAAACTGCAATGTCTAGCACAACTGAATTCTTGATAAGGTGGGAAGTCCTGGAATAATGCTGATAATGCTTATTCTACAAAAATGAATGTCTTGTCTTTGCTTCAGTAGCAATAGTTTGTCTATAATAATTATTTTGACTGACCTTTAGGAAAAAGTAAACACTTCATATCTTTTACTGCAGGCACTAATAATCTGGTCTTCCCAGAAATGTTGAAGGAATTCAGCATCTTTGAAATGTTTTGCCTTTTACTGATAGACAGTTAACATTCAAAATCAATACTACCTATACTTTGCTGTCATAATTAACACTGGGTGTCTTGAAGACAATAATCTGAAGTTTGCTTTTTTCCTATTGCATTTTTGTACTATGAATATTTAATGTTCATGAAAAATAACATGGAAAATAAATAATATTGTTTAAAATAATATCACAAATAACTGCAATTCAAAAGTGAATTATTTATAAAAAAATCCAAAACTTACATTCAGATTTGTAGCGTACTTAAACACATGCTTCATTAGTCAACAGGATTTAGAAAGAGTGAATGCTGCTCTCAAAATACTGACAGTTCATTAGAAGTGCATATTATTAGAATACTTGGGGGTTAGATTTTCATGTTTTCTGATGGTCATAATTTTGCTATTAAGAGTAGTAATTCCACTCTTTGCCAGATACTATATTAAGTGGACTAAGTTATTATCAATCTGTTTACCCGCTGGAGGGCAGGAAGGCTCTACACAGAGATCTGTACAGACTGGATCAATGGGCTGAGGACAATGGCATAAGGTTCAACAAGGCCAAGTGCCAGGTCCTGCACTTGGATTGCAAAAACCCCATGCAGTGCTACCGGCTGGGGGAAGAATGGCTGGAAAGCTGCTCAGAGGGACTTGTCGGTGCTCTTTGACAGCCAGGTGGAAGTGAGCCAGCAGTGTGCCCAGGTGGACAAGAAGGCCAATGGGATTTTGGCCTGTATCAGAAATACTGTGGCCAACAAGACTAGAGAAGTGATTGTCCCATTATACCTGGCACTGGTGAGACTGCACCTCGAATCCTGTGTTCAGTTTTGGGGCCCTCAATGCAAAAAGTATATTGAGTTGCTGTAGTGTGTCCAAAGAAGGGCAACGAAGGTGGTGGAGGGTCTAGAAAACGTGTCCTGTGAGGAGTGGCTGAGGTTGTTTAGTCTGGAGAAGAGGAAGTTCAGGAAGAACCCCACTGATCACTACAATTACCTTAAAGGAGGCTGTAGTGAGGTGGGAGTTGGTCTCTTCTGCCATGTCTCAAGTGAAAGAGTGAGAGGAAATGACCTTAAATTGCACCAGGGGAGGTTCAGATTAGATATTAGGAAAAAAACCCATTCACTGAAGGAGTGGTTAGGCATTGGAATAAGTTGCTCAGGGAGATGGTGGAGTCACTGTCTCTGGAGGTGTTCAACAGGTGTCTGGATGAGGCACTTGGGGATATCATTTAGGGGTGATTACGGTAGTGCTGGGTTGGTGGTTGGACTAGATGGTCTTGAACATCTCTTCCAAACTTGAAGATTCTGTGGTTACTGAGTGAAACAACTTGAAAATATCTTACACTAAGCTAATCACTCAGGATGAGTAACAATAGCAAATGACTTATACATTTAGTAAACAAAGTAAGAATTTCAGAAACATAGAATATCCTGAGTTGGAAGGGAAATACAAAGACCAATGAAATCCAACTTCGGGCCCTGCAGAGGACCACCCCAAGACTCACATCAGAAGAAATGCATATACTGAAAATTACCTCCAGCCTGGTCACTCATAATGGAAAAACCCACAAATACCACTCTTTTAGTGATATTTCAAGTAACACATTAATTCAACACACTTTTTTTATTCACAATTCATAACATTCACTACAAGTCTTTCATCATGCTATTAAGTGTGGGAAATTGTCCAAAACTCTCAAATCTCAGGTAAAGTCATCTCATCGAAGTCAACAGCAAAGCTCCTACACATCCAAGACAAAGATTTCTACCTCCTTATTTACATTCGGATCTGTTATACAAACATACCCTGCAGTAATTCTTATGGGTCAAGTAGATATGGGCTCTGTGGTACCTATGGCCATCGCACTAAGTACAGAATCAGGTTTACAGTTCAGAAATTGATTTTGCCTCTTAAGGCCAAGGCAGTAGAAAAATACACACATAAGTTCATATGCAAAATGGGATAGTAGTATTCTAAAAAAATATTATGCTTATTATGTATGTAATTGTTTTATTCTATGGAAATTCATACTGGTTGCTCAACTCTTTTACTGAAGCACTGTGCTGGGCTCTTCTCAACAAAACTGCTGCTGAGATCCAACAGTAATTTCCAAGTTTCTCACTGGGTCCAGGTTAAAAAAAACCTCTCCCATTATACAAACTAAGCAGAAGAATCCACTGGCATAAAGCTACAAACTCCTGTGCCTACTCTCTATGCAGCATGAGAAACCCAAGGACAAACAAAAGTGCTCTCACTGTACATGGATGTTCTCATGGTACAGAAAGCTACATATATGCATAGGCACTTGCTCTATCATGCTCTGCAGTCCTTTCTTGACAGCACTCACACCAACAAGACAAGCCTCTTGCCTAGCCTAAGAAAATAGCAGCAAAAGTTTTTAAAACCATGTCTGGGGTTGTCTACAGGGAAGAAAAAAACATATATATAAAATTTAAAATAATTTAGCCCTCAGACAAAATCCTATTTGCCACTTATTTTGGGATCTTAATGAAGGAATATAAAAATATAATTTCAAGCCAAGTGACTTTTCTATCTGCTTATTTACTGTAGATTCAAAACTTAAATACAATGTCTCGTCAAAACTGAGCAGCAACATTAATCATGATCTATAAATATGCAGAATACGAGCACCTGACGAAAAATTTCATTTTTTTCACATAACTTATTTGCAGTATTTTTGTTACTAAGCAACAAAATGAACAAAATTCTTCTATTATCCAAAACACTTGCATTATTGCCAGGGTCGCCTTAATACAACTTTATTATCTCAATTGTTTCACTTGCTGAGCATGTGGAGCAGCAGATTAGGGATAATTAGACTAGGAATGAATGAAACTCCAGTGCAATCACATCCTGAGACACAAATGAACTATTGATTTTGATGATTCCACTAACAACCATTTAATATGCATAGCTACTAAACATTTGAACTGATATGACTTCACTCTCAATATGTTGTTAAATGTATTCTGGGTTCTGGCTGAGGAAACGATGTTCAGCCTTTATGACACTGCATAGCATTCATGGTTATTAAACACAATTAAACAACGCAGAACAAGTGTGAAGGTTGAAGGAAAGCTCACCAGGGCAGCTTTACATATAACCTGCTTTCTGAGGTAGGATGAAAGGGAGAAAACAAGGTAAGGTGCCTTTCCAACATGTACCCCCACCTGTGGCATGTAGCATTTCTCAAGATGTTTTCTAGCATAAATCATGTATATGTTTTAATACTGGAGAAGGAAATAGTGTGCAAGCTAGGTAAAATCTGTGATGTCCCTATCAGAGCATTATTTATTTTTGGTTAATGAATTATGTGCCCACAACTGTATATAAATTATGTTCTGAGAGAGGTTAAAACTGACTTTCAAAAATGTTTTTATAAACATTTTTGCCTTTGGTAATATCATTACAACACAGGTAACAGAAACTAGTAGAGTTAACCTGGATTCATATTCATGTAACTTAGTGTTGCATTTTCTTCTTAAAACTCCAGAGGAATGGCTTCTCAGGATTAAAACCCGGTTCTTTCAAGCAGCTTAAGAAATATTTCACTGCACATTACTCAGTGAAGAGGCCCAGAGGAGAAAGGGAAGACTACTAAGCATAATTGAGGGTATAGACACTATTTTTATCTAAAAATCACATGAACGCAAACATTCCCAAGATAGTAAGGCTAATGTCCATAATTTTATGACTCTTAAATAAAACATCAGATTTTCACACACCATACTTTAACGCAAATCTAGATCAACCACAGTGCCCACAAGTCTAATAACTTCTTTGAATTCAAGGCAGAAGATACAGCAATATAAATGAGATCATATCCAATTCTCCTGAGTGGTCAAGACCTCATTACTCATCCAAAAACTAAAGGGCAAAGACAAGAAAAATAATGTACTGAGAATTAGTAGCAGTGAGCCTGGTGCGTCCTCATTCTAGCAGACAAGATTCAAGACCAGCTACTGGAAGTTAAAACTGAAAGCCTAAAAATACAATGGCTTTTTAAAATGAGGTTCACTCATAACGTTTATGTGTCTGCATGGGAGACTGCGTGTGCATTTGCTCAGGCCACTTTGCAAACAGGACTTACACCAAAACAGATGCCATTTCTGCACAACAGAATAGTGCTTGTTTGGACTTAATGCTATGACCATAATTGCTGTACCAGCTTTTGGTTCACACCGTATGGTATCTGGTCTGTCTGAAACACAAGTGTCTTAAGCATACACCTCAGACCACTGCAGAGTTCAGGAACACCAGAACTCCTCAGTTCTTTAAGCCCATGTATTTCTAGATGAGCACGGGCCTCAATTGCCTAATGGCCAAAAGAGCAGATCTCAATATACTGCATTACTGGTACACTGTGATCTCTCATCAGGCACTATACCTTTCAACACAAGAAGATGATCAGTGCATGTCATGAGTGGGATTTTGGTCTATGACAGAGTAGCAAACTCAAGGCAGTAGAGGCTCCAGGGAAACTTACTATGGATATGCTTCAGTCTTACTGTATGTTCTGCAAGAGATTTATCAATGGCATCGGGGAGAGAATATGTGCTCTTTCTGTCACCAACATCCTTATAAGTAGCAATCAGAAAGCACTTCTAGGGTTTCAGAGCACATTGGACTGTTGGAGCGATAGGCTTATTTTGATTCTGACAAAAACAGTATCAGGAAAAGAAGAAGAAAAAAGGAAATGAAGGATTTTCAGGGCAGAAAGCTGAGGACAAGATCCTTTTGTACAGAGTGATGGGATGTATGCCACAGATCTGTTTGTGTGTGTTTATTTTAAGAAGGTGGTTAAAATACAAGGATTCTTCTGTGTTAGTTTGGAATTTTTTTAGAATTTGGGCAGTGCCAGATAAGGTTGAACTCAGTCACTAAAACACACCTCATGTATGAGAGTCCTTCAGTGGAGAGCCAAAGGCAGCACTATTCTGGCTGGTGTACATTTCCAGTGGGAGTGGGCAGCTGACACAAGCTGTAGCAGGCACTTTGAATGCAGCAGAGTCATCTAGGAGTTCCTCTGGTGACTCTCTGATACCATCAGTGGTATGACAAAAAGGAGTTGGTGTGGTGGGAGAAGCAGTCTGACAGCAGTTTATACCCTGTAATATTTTTTGTTGGTTAGGGAAATAGCAAGCAGATTTTATTAATTTTCTGTGAAATGATTTGGTATTTTTTAATAAGGCAAACCAGCACAGCTCACCATAATTTGGCCTGAAATCACTAGTAGGACTTAGGACAGGGACCTTCTAAACCTTCCTGTGTTGACATAGCAAAAGTACTAGCCAAGGATTTAACATAATTTTGAGTTACACTAGGGAAACAACTGTTATCTTGCTGGGAAGACAGGAAACATCAAACCCTCCTTGTGATGTCTCCTGAGGGAGATGCTCAACATAGCAGTGAAGGTAAGTCTGCAGCTTCCTGTCAAAAATTCAGCTGCTGATAATTAGGAGATACTTGAGTTATGAACCTAAGAGCCAAGAATCAGGGTTTCAAAAAGGAAACAAAACCTCAAAAAGTCCAGCTGCCCTCTGAGTGGTGGAAAAGATCTGGTGTTTGGTGCTCCTGCCTTCATGCACTGTAGTGAGATGATCTTCTCACAAGCTTCAGACTGAGACCTTGCATAGCATGAAGTCTCCTTCCCATAAATAAAAATATAAACTGTTGAAAACCATAGACAACAACATTTTGGCTATAAACTAATGTTGTATCACAGTCCAATAAATCTACTTTAGTTAGCTTTTGAAGCTGTAAAATACACTTGACTGTATGTTATATTTATATAGTGTTCAAGAAATTCATGAGACTTGTGCCAAGAGGCCTTTCAAAGGCAGAAATATTGGCTTACATCCATTTTTATTCTGTGAGAGTAGTTTTTGAAAAAAATTGCAAGTCTTTTAATGCATTGCTTTTATGACAGTAATTTGAATTTTAGAATGATTTAACTGCACAGAAATCATTCTTTAGAAGTACTTATCGAAGAAAAAATTAATTTTGATAGCATGGGCCACCATATTGCTTAAAAATAATAAAAGACTAAAGAATACTGAATATATGGATACTTGTCAAATATTCCAGTGAACAACACATACATAGTTAATTGAACAAGCTACTATCACTTTTAGACAACTGACGTACAAAAAAAAATCTTTGGTCTTGACTTATTAAAGTAAACATTAAGAAGAGATCCACAAAAACTTCTCTGAAAAGTATGTTGTGGCTGTGTCTAGGACTGCGGTTCTTGGAATCCACCTAAATCTTTGCAGCACCTAAGTAGGCAGTAACACATTTTTCAATGCTCCCAGCATTGTGCATATCTGTGTGCACCTGTGTGAGGCTGTACATGCATATATCCAGCTTTATGGAATAGATCCACCTTGTACGATAAAGGGTCTCTATTTCACACCCTGCTGCCAATATTGCATAATAAAATAACCACTGGATAAAATATGTAAATAGTCTGTGGAATAAAAACTTCCACTTCCATAGGGAACCTATGCTACCTACTGGATAACTCATTAAATTTCCCTTTCCCTGGCAAGTATATATGGTATAATTTTCACTCCCACATTTACCGCACATTAAAAGAATGGCCTTTCCTCTTGTTTGGAAGAAAGCAGGCAACTGCAGGAGACAGATCGGAGCAGTTCTTGCCAAAGGCATGCAAACAGGCACTTGTAGCCTGCCCAAGATAATGAAGGGGTATTACATAAATCCCTTAAATAGAAGTTTCCTACCAGAAGGAAAGGGCTGTATGCTGATTCTTTGGAATGCCACTTAACAGCAGTAATCACTAACTCTGCAGAAATACATACGTATGAACATTACAGTCATTAAATGTCCCAGTAGGGACAGAGGAAGCACTCTCCAAGCATCTAAAAGGGATGCTGACAGAGTCTTTGTGTCTCCATCTATCTTAAAGGGCTTTTCCCTCAGGATGGATAGTTCAGCCATATAGCATCTTTTAAAATTATCATACCACCAGAGAGGTTCTATCCTATAGTAAGGAGTACTGTACATTTTCATCCTTGTTTATACCCCCCAAAATATTTATTAATGCATTCTGCAGATACGAGCCAAAGGATCTCTAGTAACTTATTCACTGGGCTGGCTTTGTTTCGAGAAGCAATTCTGCTGAATTGCAGTACAATACTGTTCAATCATTCATAGATGCCTTGGCTTTTCATGGCTAGCAGGAGTGAATGGATGAAATCATCAGCTATGTGACCAACCACACAAAAGAAAGCAGTCTTACAGTTCTGTTTTAGAATACGACTTTTTTTCTGAATTATTTTACATCATACTGATCAGACTACATTGCCACAAGAAATAACAGTGCAATACAGAAAACTGGTTATTCTAGTAACCATTTATACTCATTGCTCCATGAAGTCCACCAGTAATTAAGAGTCTGTCATGGTGTTTTCAACACTGAGTTCTAAACAAATGAACAATTAGCTTCGATAATGTACCTGGTAGCCCTTTCCCCCTGTTTTACTGCTTTCTATTTAGCTTAAACATGACTTCTCTGTAACAATAAACTCTATGCTTTTATCAAAACTTTGTGATGCAAAAGGAACATTGTGGAAGCTACCAAGTGGCAGCAGCTCCAGATCTCAGTTTAAAGACAACAGCAAGTACTGAGTCAGCTCAGAGTTAATAAAAAATTTCATTTTTCCTGCCATTCACTTTGGCTCATCCCTTTTAATCTGTAATAGATCACTCTGAAAACAAGAAAATACTTTGTGCCATTGATGCAAGACCAGCAATATAGAACAAAAAGAAGCAAGAAAATGATAGTTGTCAAGTACTGTCAAACACATTTTCTGGACATCACTCTCTTAAAATAGTTTTCCTGATTTTTCCTACACAACATACAGCCATAAAGCCTGTTAAAGGAACTGTCTGTGAAAATTCCCACAAAAGCTAATAGCACAGACATTGTGACATGAACCTAATGAAGTATATGCAAATAAATACAAATCCATGAGGAAGTCACTTGCTTTGGCTCAGAACTCTTATATGGAATCTTTAAAGGAAATTTACTGAAGTTCATGGATTGATATGATTTATACAAAGATGATAAAGTTTTTGAAGTATGCTAAAAGTTTTACTTTATGAAACAATTTTCTTCCCCTTCAAAAAGTGATGACCCTTATCATAGCATTGTTAACATGACCTACAAGAAGAGATATGCTGACATTAACGTTTAAATACAGAGGACCTTCCACTGTGATACGTTTGAAGGTTGAACTTGACATGTTACAAGATATTTGGCTATATATAGCTGTATTAGAAGTGTCTCACCACAATAGGTGTATCACCTTTAGTATCAATGACAGTAGATAATATCTTAATTAAATATGTCCTATCCATCATTATTTGGATACAAATGTTTTTATAAACTCTAGAATGACATATTGTTTCATATTTGCGGAGTACGTTGCTGGCAAACCTAATTACAACAGAGATAATTTCAGTATGTAATAGGATATGCATTTTTTACTTTTTTAATAAATGTTCAGGTTTTGCTTTATTTTTTTTATTTTTTTTTTTTAGCCCTTGAATCTGCATTTTGCCTTTCTTTAATAATTATTTTTTTAATTTCAGTTTGTCATCTACAGCAAAAGCAATTTCGCATTCTTAACATCATTCTGGTCTATATAAGAAGGCATCTCATGTTCCTGCTCCATGCAGGAGTAAACAGACATTGAGTAAACAGACAGATCCTTCAATTGACTGATTTTCAATCTCATTTCAAAAGATAAACTCTTCACAAACAAAAATCTGTTACCAAAGTCAAGAGCAAAACAAACAATACCACAGTAACTGAAGATGAAAAAAGTACAAAAAAGCTCCCAGAGCCATAGTCAATTGAAGATAATTGTCATTCTTATGCAAGCAATTCTTACAACAGAATTGAACCAAGAAAGTTTAGTCACCTCACAAACTGTATCAGTAGGTGGTAGGTGGCTGTGGGGACAAAAGTGGCATTTAAGTGGACTCATAGTGAGAATTCAGTTTTGAAGTATTATTGAAAAATGTTAGAACTAGTACATAGTACACTATATCTGCACTGCAGAAGGCTGCTGGCTTTACTTCTGCCATCACCTGTATGTTTTTAGAGGACTTGCTTCCAAGTGTTTTCCAAGTACAGTTTTTTTCAAATAGTGGCACTGAAGTAGAAACTGGTTGCTAAAATTCAGTTCAAAATCACAGTTTTTACCAAAAATGATTTTGCCCTCAAAAAAATCCCTTAAAAATGTTTCATATTACGGTGAACCTCTAAACTGCTTTTGAAATGCCATCACCTCTTGAAAGTGCCATCAAGACTTTGGAAGTAACTTTGCCCACGTCTCATGAGTTTTAGGTAGATTAACTGCAGCAAACATTGATTGGTAGCATTTTGAATTTTGTTCTTTTTGCTGGTAAACATTACAAGTTTAATCTCAATTTTTAATACAGCTCACTTTCCTACAGTGTATTTCTCAAATCAAAGTGAAAACTCAGCGCAAAGCAGTCTGGCAAGTCTTATAGAAGCCTAACCCATAAAAATCTCCCAAGGATTTGAATGCTAAAGGAAGGGGTAAAGGGAGCATTATGATGCATGCAGGGCTGTGTGAAATATAGGATTTTTTCAACCAGTTCTCTCCACATCTCTTTTTCATTTTTTTAATTATCTTTAGCTTGCAAGTTGTAGTTGTTTGAGAACAAAACTAGAAGCTCACAGACTGCTGTCAGATCTTCCCCAGCTAGTTCTATCATCTGTACAGTTGTTTCTGTACTTTCTTCAACCTTTTGTAACAATTTCTTGTTAAAGAGTAAAGGCTTTTCTCTGTTGTTGCAGTGAACTGAAGGTTTGTGTCTCTACTTTTGCAACTTTGCAAAAACACACAGAGAAAGATTTAATGACAATGCAATATTAAGGGGGAAATGGTTTCTATTTTCACAGAAGATGAAGGAAAGGTCTATTTGTTCTGATTTGTGCTCAAATGAAACAATGAAATTGGCATTACTGTTTCTGTAGCACACTTGCTTTTAGCCCTTTCTGCTCATTTAGGTCTTGAGGAGAGGCTCAAATGCAGGCAAGGAATCTTCAGAGTAATTGAACACAGAAAGTCCCTCAATACTCCAATAAGCTGGATTTATGATTCAGAACTTCAACAGCATTGGATGAAAAATAAGGGAAATCTTGTAAAACATCATATATCAGAAAAGAAGTGATCTTTTTCTGGTTGAGAAGGGATTATAATGATGCAGGAATTTTTTCTTTGGTGATATTTTAAAATATTTTATTTTCCTCAAAATTTAATGTTTCACACCTACATTTTCCCAGATGAATTCCCTGGAAAAGGGTTGATAATTCCACAGACTCTAAAGCTGAAAATCATCTTTGTAACAGATATTGGCATGGGAGAGAAGAGTATGCTAGCACTTAGAAACTGAGATTCAGCATCTAATATATGCGAGTCCTTTTATAGTTCAATAGTTTGTGAAAGAAATTATGCAAGGGCTATTCAAATGGAAGGATTTATCATTCATATGTACATTATGGTAGTGTGAGGGGAAAGTGAAGCACTGGGAAGACTGAAACCCAATCACAAAAACATACGAGAAGTTGTTCACTCATCAGCAACAACAGGCCGCCAAGAGTTGAGCAAGAAGTCCTTCCAGAATTTTGCAAGGTTTCAGATGTGTGGAGATTGTTTGAAGAGGTCATGAGCTGTCTTAGATGCCTGCACTGAAGGGAGTGACAAGTCTTCATGTAAATAAAAAGCTTTTTGTAGAGGAAAAGACCATCTCAAATTCATGGTAGACAAGACAGAACAAAATGGGCCTAACTGCTTGCAGCACAGACTGTAGCAAAAACCTTCTCACTGTAGGAGACATAAAACAATGGAATAGATGTCTAGGGAAAGTGAAGTCATCTTCACAGAACAAGATCAGACAAAAATACATCATGAATTATGTCTGTATAGGTATCCAGCAACTTCTCATGCATCAGTGATTTGCTTTGTGCTTGGTCAGCCTAAA
Organism: Corapipo altera; assembly: GCF_003945725.1. Classification (NCBI taxonomy): domain Eukaryota; kingdom Metazoa; phylum Chordata; class Aves; order Passeriformes; family Pipridae; genus Corapipo; species Corapipo altera. The sequence goes on from NW_020884876.1 coordinate 12,419,812, forward strand.
AAATGTGTAAAGGTTTACAGATTTAAGATTTAAAGCTGCTTATCTTCCCAGAAGGCTGCATAAGAGATTTCACAATTACTGTAATTTGGTCTGACTGAAAGCAGATAGCAAGCCTTTTTAAGTCACCAGAGAAAAAGCAGTGTCCATTTCTTGCAGTTTACAGGGGAAAAACATTGTAGGCAGCAAGTGGTGATTCAGGAGCCACTACAAGCTCTTTTCATGAGCTCAGTGGGATAGAACAAACCCCTCGTTCTGTAATCTCCTGATTCTTCCCAGTTTTAGCAGACCTCTCATTGGGCAAGGTTTTGCATTAGAAAACTAATTTGCAGATCAGAACAGTCATCTTCTGTATTCCCCATGAGCCACTAAGTAAAACCCAAGTCCTACCCGCTACACATAAGTCCTCAGTGGCTGCTCTGCAGCTGGGGAAGTTGTGCATGCTTCCTCTGGCACACCTGCCTCCACATCCTTCCACTGAATTTAAATGGGATCTCTCTACAATTGACTGAATGCAAGTGAAAGTAGTAGGTACAGAGAAAACAGCAGCAAGATATTCTGTGCCTGAGAGTGCCATTTCATAAATCTCTCTACATATAAATATCAAAAGACATTTTGACTACTCTGTTTTAATGCCAGATTCTTATGGTTTTTTTTTTCCCCCTAGATATAGTCTAAAGACAGTAATCAGAAAAAGCTCCTGTTGAATGTACTCACAGCTCTATTTATGGATATGAAAATATACATTGCTGTCTTTACAGAGAAAACCAGGGATTTCAATATTTGTGAGGTTGTGAATATGTGACAGAATTTGTTGTCCTCAGATGCTTCCCCACAGCCTAAGGAAAGGAACAAAATCTGACATTCTGTGGTATCTGGCAGCTGCTACCCAAAGAAAAAAACATTCCCACTCTCTCAGGCAGTTTGTCCAGTCTGCAGGAGGAACTGATATGTGATATAAGAGCTCAACGAGTCTATCAGAGGAATGATTAAAATCACTGTGCCTTTCTCCAATTGAGCAGGTAACACAGTACATAATCAGCCTTCAGAGGTAATGGAGTCTTGAGCTAAAGGAACAAATACTTTAGGAGTTCTTTTGTTTTTTGTCATCTTTGTACCAGGATTATTTTTCTTTTGTTCTACCTGGTATCATTTGCTTGTTTTTAATACGAAAAAATCACAAGGTGTTTCTTTGACCACAAATGATTCCAGGATAATACTGGAATATACTAAAAAAATGATTAGCAGAGGAAATGAGACTTTCACTAGACTGGTTAATGGAATATTACCTTTATCCTATTCAAGCTCCTCTGTATAGCTTTAGTTTTCAGATGACTTCATGGTCAGTACTCGGTTCCTGATACTAGAGATCAGAAAGATGCTCCACTACCTACCCATTTCCCTCCAGTTTACAACATACTACTTCTATAGCCTAAAATCAGGCCTCAGAAAGCAAGTGGGATGAAAAATTAAAATTAAATTCTCCTATCACGGAAGGATGACAAACTCAAGCTATATACAAACACTGAACTAATAAAAGTTGAATCTTAGAGCCAAATACTTGTCATTCATTCTTGTCACACCTTTCGAATTCATACAGAATATTTAAGGGAGGTTAAATGAACTGAACTTGAAACATGTACCTTTTATTCATTTTGCATGCTGTCTTCTTTTTCTCAGCCACCGAAAATTATACACAGAATAACTAATTATTTTTTCTTCATTGTCAATCATTCAGTTTCTAAAATAGAAAGAGGTATCATATGTGGATTTGATGCAATCTGTCCCGAATCTGCTCTATTTCTTTCCATTAAGATCTGGAAAAGATAATATGATTTATTCAACGGCAAATCAGGTAAGTTTCCACATGACAGGGAGCTGAAAAATGCTTATATATATATATATATAATTTTATATATATATATATATAATTATATATAATTATATATATAGTCCCTCTCAGAATTCAAAATGACCTGGTCAAACTGGATGATCTGAAGAAAAAGATTTCTTTCAACAAAGGAAAGCCTCTAACATTCAGGGGCAAATAAGCAGTTGTACAAAGACTGGATGGGAAACATTTTCCTTCATCAAGTAGTTCCTCAAAGCAATTCCCTTATTTATAGCAGATCAGAAACTGAATATGAGTCAACAAGACGCTTTGCATAATTTTACTCAGTGATTTCCTCTTTAACATCTAAGATGATAAGAATGCTCCACTTCCAGGGCAAGCTGATGGTACTGAAATCTCAGAAAATAGAGAACCCTCTGACAGCAATGTGGTGAAGGCAGGTATTCTTAGTTGACAGAGCAGATGCATGGGGGATGCATGCCATGCATGCCATCTGAGAAAAATCCTTCCCTTTTTATTTCATGTGTACAATGCACAGTTATGACAGGTACGTGTAATTTTCCAATCTCTGTTCTAAATTCTATTGGAATATTTTATTTTCTATTAGAATATCTAGGTACAAACCACAGTTTATAGCTGTGTATACTATAGTTAGACTTAACTTGTTCTAAACCCCTTTGTTGTACTACAGATTTATGTTCTGATTTTATCTCCTTGCTTTCTTAGATCAAGTTCTCCCATATCAGTTCCTCTCTTTGAGACTTACATAATTTACAAAGAAGTCTCAATTAAACTCTTTGAACCTCTCACACCATCACAACAACCCTCAAACTGTGTAACAGTAATAGTCTTGGTCCCTCCCAAACCATGCCTGGGAACTGTTTCATATGGTTGGTTGTCTCAGGCTAAAGCTGTACCACAAACACTTCTACAAATGTAAAGTGTTTAGCCATCTAGATCATTGAGCTTAAGTATTCATACAAGCGTCTGGTACTGTTCAGCTTACAGCTACATCCCCTGCCACAAATACTTCAATTATCACTTTATAAGAAAAATTAAAACAGGCATCTACAGCAATAGATCTTTTGCCAGTGGTTCAAATGATTTTGGATTTTCTGCCCTGCTTAATACAAAATGGTGTCAATTCCACAATTTATAAGAGAAAAATCCATTTTTTCCACATGTAATGAAGCTTAGGTTGCATATAATCAAACTCGGAATTAGTAAGTGGAAAACACTGTTAGCTGCACATTCCTGTAAAACCTTTCCTGATCTTCTGAATGTACCTACACATTAACAAAAGTAAGAAGCTCATTAATAACATTTATTCTCTTTCAAAATTCTAATGTCTCATGATGAGACTAGTTACAACTTCTTCTATGACACATGGGTAGAGATTATTTTTTATAACTAAGGAAGAGAGTAATGATTTTGTCAATAACTGCCTACAAAAGTAGACACAAATTCCCCCTCCAAAACACTAAGAAAAGTGAGAATACTTTTTATCCTCTATAAAAAGAAACTACCACAGAAAAATAGAAAAAGCAATGTATCTTAATATAGTCTGGAAGCAAAGTCAATAGTTATCATGTGCCCATCTTCAGTCTACAGAAATACAGAATATTTAAGAGAGTTTTTGTAAGCCATGCCAGTGTGTAAATATTACAAAGCAAAGTACTAATGCGTGGTCAGACCACATTCAGGATCTGCAGAATTCAGAGCAAGCTAAGGTGCAAGTGCCTGAACTTACATCCAGACTTTCCGTGCAGCGCTCAAGCTTGGAGAACCAGATTCCCGTCTGACGTATTTCCTTAGTCCCTCTCAGTGTAGCTACTACTATAGTACAAGTAACACATTTCAGCTGTCTTAATTACAAGAGCTGTTCTCAAACTTCTTGAACACCCAGCTTGCTGCAATTTAACACAAGACAACTTTTCATAATGGGATGCTTGTCAAGAAAGATTCGGCACCTGAAGGATTTCACTTGGAATATTTTAGAAGCAAAGACAGACTTCCATTCCATTTTGATTCAGTAGACAGAGACAAAAGAAAGTGTACATTAACATAAGGAATTTAATGTGAAAATTCAATGAATGGATGAAGAGACACTAGTTAAATTAAATTCTAAATTCTTATTTAATTAAATGGCTTTTGAACAATTTGTCTCTTCTAAATCCTGCATATTTTACGAGAAATGTACTGTAGTGTTTACATGTTTTGTTTTTTTTTTCTAGTGAATGAACCATTATTACCTACTGTTTTTAAAGGTATTGCAGATTGACCATTCAGTAACAAAGTTATAGAACTGACTGCATGAAGCCAACCCTAGCTTTCCTTCATGGTAACTACTGAACATTGCTATATCCTCAGACACAACAGCCTGCAGGCAAAGCCATCGAGCCTGGAAAAGACGTTATTTTCAAACAAAGATAAGGAATGGGAACAAGCCAGACCGTATAAAAATGATCTGAAGCAATTCTCTAAATCACTGACATGATAAGCCTGGAAATATTTACCAAGATACATAACCTTACACTTGATTATCAGTGTTGTTTCTGTCAAAGTAGTTTTCCAGGGATCAAACGCCTGACCACACAGATTGCAGAATCTTCACAATTAGAAATATTCAAAACTGAACCGGACAAGGCCCTGAGTAACCTACTTTACCTCCAAGGTCGGTCCCTTCCAACCTCAACTAGTTTTTGATTTGATTCTTAGGGGGGAAAAAAAAACTGAAAAAAGAAAAAGCTTCCAAATCTGGGAATTGACTAGTACTTGTTCAGAGTTTGTATATTATTAAGCATATTCAAGCCTGACTAACATAGTTGTGATGGAGAATAGCTGAAACAATTATATTTTTTCAGATGAGTTAAAACCTTGTTTGTTTTGAAGTTATGGCGAGTTTTCCTTTTACCTTCAGCTACAACTGCTCATGTATGATTACAGGCTGCTACTCCTCTTTGTGCATTCAGGGACCCTAAGATCCATTAAAAGATGCTGTTTCATGAACATTTTAAGCTGGTAGCTTCATAAGAAGCCATTTTCCCACCCTTTCACCCCACTACTTGATCTTGTTACTCTTACGCTAGCACAAGCATTTATGCAGCTTTGTTGTAAATCAGAATAGGGAAATCCAGGTCAAAACTATTTTGTTTATTTATTTTCATGCCTTTTTGCTTTTATAGGCATTAGTGAATTACTTCTGACAGCATGGCTGGAGATCAGGGACGCTGATGATTTTTTAGTGAAGAAAAGGGAATGATGCACATACTATCTGAAATGTGCCAAAATTAGGCAAGAAAGCTGTTAAGAGTCAAGAATTTAATCAGATGCCCCAAATTCCTCTCTTTTAGCAGTATTTTCTTCACAGAAAACTGTAATTAACTCAGTTACCCATTAATTCAATCAGAACTTGAAAGGTATTCTGCTTAAGTATTACTATATTTTATTAATTAAATTGTACTAAGCAATTTCCAGAAGAAAATATCAATACTTGCAAACAAAAATTTGCTTTACTCTTTCTTAATAATTCAAAATGAATGGCAAATTTTTTTTTTTCTGAGCACAGGTCAGCTTTTCTCTTTCCTCTTTACAAATATTTATTTGAGCCTGAGGGATAATTCATCATTAGATTGATCTCAGTTGATTTTTTAAACACAAAGCACTAAGCCCACCTGACAATGGCAAGAACCTAGCAAGGTAAAGTGACCAGATCTGTGACACATAGTATTAGTGAGTTCAGAAAATACTTGCGTTTCATTCTGTTTCAGAAAAAAGAAATAAAATTCTTGCAATTCTAAATCCTTTGAAGAAACTTTTCCAAAGCTCAATTATTTTTGACTTCCATACAAAATCAATTACTTTCTTTGCAGTCTGTAACTGAAAGTGTTCCAACAAAATAAACATCTGTAACACGACAACAGAATCCCAGTATGTAATGGCTGGGATCACATCATGCATGGAATTTTCCTCTGTCTAGTGCCTTCAGCATAGTGACTTTGTAGTCAAATGTTTTACAAGCGTGACTACATGTGTGCATATAAAAACATGTTTCTTTTTATGGAGGACAGCAGTCACAGATCTTTGTACCATTGTTTTGGCATCTTGAAAACTCATGGTCAATACCTTCCACAGATTCACTCAAGCCTAGTTTATTTAGTGGACTTCCCTCCAGCCTGGTATGATAACAAATTAAGCACTTCCCAAGTAATCATCAAGTTTACTTTGAGTTAATGGAAAACTCAAAAAATTCCCCAAAGATTTGGAGTGCTGATTACAGACTCCTCTCTGGCATTTGCCTGTGCTCTCTGTGCACCCATCGCACTTAATCAACGTCTTTGAGAGTCTTCAATTAATTATTTGATTATAAAGCCATTTGTATGTACTTAGTTTGTTTAGTTTAAGTGTACTGGATAATGCCATAATTTTAAGCTTCGAATGAACCTGCTGGACAAAGGCTAATTAAACTAACTTCTGGGTCATAACATAGACATTGCCACTAAAAACATTATTTAAAATGGCAAACAGTCTAACAAGCTCTTACAGACTGCAGAAAAAATTATATGCATAGTACTACTATTTATCAGAAGAGAGTCAAAGTATGCTGTGCTCTGATAGCCCAAAGGACAAATATTCATTGTAATTCATTCTGTGAAAACTGAGTGAAAAGCAGGCATGCTACAAAAATCAGCATGCTTATGCTTCACATTGATTTTGTAATGATGTAAAGATTAAACAAGGCCCAGAAACATGCAGATTTGAGCCTGTTGTTGTCTCAAATTTTGCTATTCTTTCACTGGATTCAGTAGGTCCATGTCAGAATGGAGAGCAACCATCTCCTTTCATTTCATCTTCCTATTCCTTTCCGAACTGCAGCCAAAAGGAGTACAGTTGACACAACAGATGAAAAATATAAACCCGGACAAACTTGAAAAGTGGGCCCATAGGAATCTCAAGAGGTTTGACAAGATGAAGTGCAAGGTGCTGCACCTGGGTCGGGGTATCAATCCAGGCTGGGGGGATGAACAGATGGAGATCAGCCCTGCTGAGAAGGACTTGGGAGTGCTGGATGACAAGAGGCTGGACATGACCCGGCAATGTGTCCTTGAAGCCCAGAAAGCCAACTGTATGCTGGGCTGCATCAAGAGCAGCATGGCCAGGAGGGTGAGGGAGGGGATTCTGCCTCTCTACTCTGTTCTCATGTGACCCCACCTGTAGAACTGCACCCAGCTCTGGGGTCCCCAGCATAAGGAGGACACTGACCTGTTGGACCCAGTCCAGAGAAGGGCCACCAAGATGATTAGAGGGATGGAGCACCTCCTCTACAAGGAGAAACTAAGAGAAATGTGATTGTTCAGCCTGTAGAATAGAAGGTTTAGGGGTGACCTAATTGTGGTCACTCCCTAAAGAGAGATTACAAAAAAGATGGAGAGAGACTTTTTACAAGGGCATGGAGTGATATGACAAGGGGGAATGGCTTTAAACTGACAGAGGGTAAGTTTAGATTAGGTATTAGGAAGAAATTCTTTACTGTGAGAGTGGTGAGACACTGGCACAGGTTGTCCAGGGAACCTGTGGATGCCCCACGCCTGGAACTGTTCAAGATCAGGTTGGATGGGGCTCTGAGCAACTTGGTCTAGTGGAAGGTGTCCCTGCCCGTGGCAGGGGGACTGGAACTAGATGATCTTTAAGGTCCCTTACAAGCCAAGCCATTCTATGATTCTATATATAGTACTATACAATTACAGAAAATTAAATATCAGTAAAATATTTTTCCTCTAAAAATGTGCAGTTAACAATAGAAACCTTTTAATTTTATAGTTATGTTGTGGTTTAACCCCAGTCAGCACCAAAAGAAGATGCCTCACTGGACATGTTGTTCATGACAAAGAAGGACTTGTGGGTGAAGTGATGGTTGGAGGCCATCTTGGGCACAATGACTGTGAAATTATAGACTTTTTGATTCTTGGACAAGTAAGGAGGGGGATCAGGAGAAATGCTACCTCAGACTTCTGGAGGGCAGACTTCAGCCTGTTTAGGAGGCTGGTGGACAGAGTTCTTTGGGAGGTAGTCCTCAGGGGCAAAGGAGTCCAGGAAAGCTGGACATTCTTCAAGAAGGAAAGCTTAAAGGCACAGAAGCAGGCCATCTCCATGTGCCAAAAGACGAGCTGGCAGGGAAGATGGCCTGGTTGAACTGACAGCTTTAGCTGGAACTCAGGGAAAAAAGAGAGAATTTATCAGCTTTGGAAAAAGGGGTGGGCATCTTAGGAGAACTGCAAGGATGTCATGAGGTTATGCAGGGACAAAATTAGAAGTGCCAAACCCCAAGTAGAACTTAATCTGGCTACTGTCATAAAAGACATGGAAAAATGTTTCTATATATACATTAGCAACAAAAAGAGAGCTAAGAAGAATCTTCATCCTTTATTGGATGCAGGAGGAAGCAAAGTGACAAAGGCTGAGGTATTTAATATCTTCTTTGTCTCAATCTTTAACAGCAAGATCAGTTGTTCTCTGGGTAACCAGCTCCCTGAGACAGAAGATAGCGACAAAGAGCAGAGTAGGCAACCCATAATCCAAGTGGAAATTGTCAGTGAGCTGCTACGCTGTTTAGACACACACACACACAGGTCTATGGGGCTGAACGGAACCCACCCAAAGCTACTGAGGGAGCTGGTGGAAGCACTTACCGAGCCACTTTCAATCATTTACAAGCAGTCCAGGCTAAACGGGGAGGTCACTGTTTACTGGAGGTTGGTAAATGTGACAGTCATCTACAAGAAGGGTCAGAAGGTGAATCTGGGGAATTACAGGCCTGTCAGCCTGACCTTGGTGCTGGGGAAGGTCACGAAAAGATTATCTTGTCTGGATCCCTTTCCCCACCCACGACGTAGGGCGGCCCAGTTCTAGTTCCATTTCCATCTGATGAACCATTGCAACGCTTTGAAGGATGGGGAAAGGGAACTCCAGGGGTTTCCCAGGGGTCTTTTCAGGCCCTGAGCCTGGAGGGGAGAGGTGCTCCCCCTCCCCCCCCCGCACTTGGCCTCATGGCCGGCAGGGAGACAGGACACAGGACACCGGGCGTGGAGAGGAGGCAAGAGAGCGTTTATTGTTGGGGATGTTACATTTATAGGGTTTAGGAGGATTCACAGAGTAACCAATTAGAAGTCTCAAGGGGCTTACAGGAACACCCAATCACAAGAAGAGGTTAACAAAGGCCAATGGGAAACACCTCAGGACACCTTCCCAGGACATTCCTGCATGGATAACACAGGGGTTATGCAGGACATTCCTGCATGGATAACATGGGGGGTGCTGGGAGGAAGAAGCATGTGTTTGCAAAGAGACCACCAAAAGCCATTTCAAAACCTGTTTAAACCACAGTTTTCCCATATAATGCAGGTTTAGTGCTACAATCTTGCATGCCATCACTGGCCACATGCAGGATAACCAGGAGATCAGGCTGAGCCAGGATGGGTTTATAAAAGTCAGGTTCTGCCTGACTTAACCTGATCTCCTTCCATAACAAGGTTGGCCTGGTTAGCGGATGACTGAAAGGCTGTGGATGTTTTCTGCCTGGACTTTAGTAAATCCTTTGACAGCATTTCCCACAGTATGCTCCTGGAGAAACTGGTAGACCATGGCTTGGATGGGTGCACTGTTTGCTGGGTTAAAAATTGGCTGGATGGCTGATTCTAAAGAGTACTGGTAATACTGTAATCAATGATCTGGATGGGGGGATTGAGTACATCCTCAGTAAGACTGCAGAAGACACTAAGTTGTGTGGGAGTGTTGATCTATTGGAGGGTCAGAAGGCTTTGGAGTGGGATCTGAAGAGACTGGATCGATGGGCTGAGGCCAGTGGAATGAGGTTCGATAAGATGAGGTGCCAGGTCTTGCACTTCAGTCACAACAACTCCATGCATTGCTACAGGTTTGTGGCAGAGTGGCTGGAAAGCTGCCCAGAGGAAAAGGACCTGGTTGACAACTGGCTGAACATGAGCCTGGAGTGTGCCCTTGTGGCCAAGAAGGCCAATGGCATCCTGGCCTGTATCCAAGATAGTGTGGCCAGCAGGACCAGGGCAGTGATCATCCCCCCGCACTGGGCACTGATGAGGCTGCACCTCAAGTTCTGTGTTCAGTTTTGGGCCCCTCACAGGGACATTAAGATGCTGGAGAGAGCCTAGAGAAGGCGGTGAAGGGTCTGGAACACAAGTCTTATGAGGAGTGGTTGAGAAAGGTGGGGTTGTTTAGCCTGGAGAAAGGAGGCTGAGGGAATACCTTATCACTCTCTACAACAAGGTGGTTGTGGTGAGGTGGGGGTTGGTATCTTCTCCTTATGTAACAAGTGATAGGACAGGAGGAAATGGCCTCAAGTTATGCCAGGATGCTAGAAAAAATTTCTTTGGAAAGGTTGTCAAGCACTGGAACAGGCCGCCCAGGAAAGAGGTTGAGTCACCATTCCTGGAAGTAAAGATATGTAGATGTGGCACTTAGTGACACAGTTTAGTTGTGGACTTTGCAGTTCCAATTCACAGCTGGACTCAATGACCTTAAAGGTCTTTTCCAACCTAAAGAATTTTTTGATTCTATGTAGCTGGAATTTTGATGCAACTTGAAAACTGGATACATACACTACCACCACTCCCTGCCCCACATTTTGTAGGCTTTCAGGAAGAAATCTAGTAAGAGTTTTTGTCTCTTTTTATTTTTATAATTATTTCCTTTCTTTCATATATTTTTAGTAGTGATTGAAATAGAGCTACATCTGAAGTTATACTTGGCCCTGTACTTTTCTTTTTATTGATATTTTTTAGAAAAGTATTTTCTGCCTCAGTAAAAACTGAACTTCTAGAGACACATTTTAACATTTTAACCATGTTTTTACAGGGCAATCAATACAGCAATCTTTCTCTGACTTCTCCAGATGGGGGTGTCACATGCAATCATGACTCCTCTAAAATATTTACCAAAAAACTAGCACAAATCTTGGTAGATAATGAACATACTTTTACTGCCCCAGAGCAACACCCATGTCAATTTTCTGTAAAACTTTGATAAGCATGAGAAATATGGCATAAATGTGAATATTACTGTCAGAAATGTCCCTAAATAGGGATGCAGTAATGCAAGGTGTAGAAAACATGAGCAGTTCTTTCTCCCCTGAAGCACTTAATTTTCTTTATCCTGGAAATATCATTCCCTTTCCAAGTTTGCTGCTGAAATAGTTGTTGCCCAATACTCCTTTATGAAAAAAAAAAATTACCCCCTCCAATTTCTCTTGACTTGGACTGTACTATTGTTACCTAAAAATCTTCAGAAATCATGTGCAGTGGATCTGACTTGGAAGAAATAAAGAAGAGAGGAACCAGGTCAAATGTCCGTTTCAAACATTTGATCTCCATCTCATTCTTCCTAAATTCTTAAGAACTGACTTAAAGATCAGAAGCCAGCTCTTAACCAACTCTCAGCCTGTGCCTCTCACTAAGTTTCATGCTCAAGTCCTAGAAACTGCCTAGGGCAAGGAGCAGAAGCAGTAATGGGTTCAGTTTTCAATCTGTCTGTCTGTTCCTGTCTGCAAAAGTTATTCATCACAACATTCTTCCTACAACTGATATGGTGTCACTTTTCTCAACCTAAAGCATGAATAAAATTCCTTTTTTTTTCCCCTTACTGCAATGCAGTTTCCAGAAACACACAGTATTTTTACCTTTGAATCCTGCAGTGGTTGTAGGAGCTGTTCTGTTCAAACCAGCTTTTTTTTGATTCAACTCAAAAGCATATTGTTTGCTCTCCTTTAGACCTTCTCACCAAGTAAAAGTGTTACTGAAGCTTGGAAACCACCCTTAAAAGCCTACACACTTCAGGGACCTTTGAAACTAGATGTTCACTTGACGCCTCTCTTATTGCTGCATCAACTTGCTAATCCCCTTCAGCCCCTCTGACAAGTTAGCTCCAAAGCCCTTCTCACTTATTACCATATCCTAATCTCACACATCTACAAATCCAGCATTATCTCTTTCAAAAAATATGCAAACAGCTCTTAAAAGAAAAAATTAGTATAAACAGAACTGCCAGAGTTAAGTGGATAGCACTGATTTACAGCATATACTGTGGGAAAAACTCCCCCACAGGTAAATGATACAACAGACCTTTAAAAACTGACACTATGTAAATTATCAATGAAAAATATTAAGCAGGAGGATGCAAGGGGTATTAGACCTTTCCGATATACCCAGAGAACAACTGTTTAGCCATGGCAAATGCAGCTGAGAGTTTTCTTTTTACAGATCATTTTACACTGATTTCTCATTTGTGCTAATAGTTTTAGCACAGTGGCAGGCAGCACTTCAGTGACTTAGGAGAAATGTAGAATTTTTTGGGGTCATATTTCAAATGGGATATATATTTACCAAAAAAAAAAAAAAAGGAAGGTATGATGTTACGAAGCATTATTAACCCAATCTCTACCTCTACTCTTTATGCTTAGTGTCATCATACAAATTTTTAAATCCTACAATACACAAGGCTACAGAACCTTGCTGGGTCTTTACAAATCTTACTCTAACAATACAGCCAAAACAGTTGTTTGATAGTCTCAAAATATTCCAAGGCTGTTGTCTTCATTATGGTTTAACGGTAACTGCTATGCCAACTTATACATTTTTAACCTCAGCATTTCATTAGTGTCATTCTGTTTGCCATTTTACAGTGTACCAACTTCAATTAATGCAGCTTCACGCAGGTCAGTCTGATGCATTTTAAATCCTGTTGCTATACTGCTGCCTGTGATAGAGTCACCTCTTGGCATCTGCTCAAGTACTGAAATACATGACGGTAACTTTTACAATGCAACCATAAGAAGGGTCAAGAAACAATCATTTTGGGTGACACCTGAACCCCTCAAACTACAGCAACTATTTCAGTATTTTTGCCTAATAGCACATAAGTGGCACACACAGAAATTTAAAAGAAGTTTTAGCAATCTATAAAACTCTTACTGATATAAACCAGACAACCTTTGATACTTGTGCCAAGCCATGTTGCTTCTAAATACATTTCCTGTACTTCACCTTGTGATAATTACCCATCTCCTTGCTCTCACTTTTAAAACAGTAAGACAAATAGTATTTTTTAAAATATTTGAGAGTCACTAGTATTATTTGTCTTATGGTGGTCCTAATGACCTAAATGAGGAAACAATCCAAGGCAAAGCAGAGACAAGAGAAAAGGAGAGAGGCTTTTTTTAGATAGCTGTAGGCTTGTGAAAAGATACAATGGAGAGACTGGTTGTATGGAGAGGTGGACTGGTGCTACAGGCAAAGCAAAGGAAAATGCAAAAGGAAGGAATAAACATGTAGTGTAATAGCTGCAAGTGAAGCAGTAAGTGAACTCAGACCATTGGATTAGCCCATTTTGACATTGTTTTAGTAACTATCAGGACTTTTTCAATTGCTGGGGAAAATCGAAATTTTATAAAACCTAAATCTGAAAACCTTTCTGTTGTAAAATAAAAGTAATTTCAGGAGATGATAATAAGACTTTAGATACAGAAAAATTATTAACTAATAGAAAAAGAGCCAAAAACGTGATAACTCCAAGATAAGTTGATCTTGGGTAGTGACTTGTACTCCTACCCTTCAATATATTTAACATTACAATACAGTGGTGGGGGAAAGTGAGCAGATCAGGAAACATGACATGTCAGGGTGACATGAAAGAGATCAGGCAATAGTAGCACTAAACAAACTACAAAAAATATTGGTTTCTTGAGAAGCTGTGAAGTGCAACTGAGAAGTTAAGGAAGAAGAAATCACTGGGAGAGAAGATGATCTCTTTTTCCTCCTTGAATTCTTTATGTGAAGTTTAGGACGGAGAAGAAAAAACAGCAGAGAACCTACCTCAGTTCATATTACCAAAGAGAACTATTTCTTCATGTTCCGTTGCATAGACTCTCACTATGTAGAATGACAAAACTACGTGTATCACTTAAGTTTTCAATATTAAAAGTTCCATTTTTACAATCAAGTCCAGATGTGTGCACCTCTTCACTGGAGCAAACCCTGATTTCACTTTTCCCTGTTTGCTCCTGTATAGTCTCAAAGAGCTTCCTGCTGACTGTGCAGTGCTTTTGATCTGATTATGCTCTCAGGTTAAATCACAGATCCTTACTTTTCTGACATAAGAATAAAACAGGCACCCCTCTCTAATCTTTCATCCTCTTTACGAGAGATCTTTAATTAGGATCTTTCCTATGCTAAATCATTTTAATGGAAAATAATAGCAAAATCCAGAGCACTTGTAATTTTTAGCATTGTCAAAGATGAGGGTAATCTTTCCACACTTCTCAGAGCGCGAGACAGAGGGAAGTAACTTGCTCATCATAAGGTAGAAGCTGCACAAAAGTTCAGAAGCAAAATTTTATCCAGAGTCCTCTGGACAAAATTCACCATTTCCTCATCATCAGGCAATACCTCTGAAAAGAGATAAAAATTGCTATTTAATATAGGATAGGTCAGTATCACAGAGGTGTAGCCAATAAACGGCATGGATTTCAAATATGCAGAATCTGAGTAAAAAAGCTTGAGAATGGTTGTAACATAAAGGTAAAGACGCATCCCAGAGACTAAATGATGTTCTGGTGTAATGTGTTGAGATCACAAAAGATTTCACTGGAACAGAAAAAACAGTAGATGAAAATAAATTTAGCAGAATTATACAGTTATCACACAAAATAGAGATGGAAAAATTCATACACATTGCGTGAACTCTGACAATTAAAGGGGGATTTAAACAACAATGAAACAATGAACTCAGTGCTTTGTGTTCAAAAAACTACATGACACAAAATGTGCATGTTTAGAAGTTGTCTAAGAAGCAGAGTAGACAATCCTTTTAAACAATATTGTGTTAATAATTAACACACATATGCATACATCGAATTTTGTCCAAAAGCACTACTGAGAAGCTGTTGTATTTTTATGTAAAAATTAATCAAAATTTAATACAGAGAGCTGAAAGAGTCCTTAAGAGTTACCTAATCAATCCCTCTACTTTAAGGCAAGAGGAACTGTAACTTCATTTTTATGGCAGACACTTCAAGTATACTTAAAAGTACTCGGGGTGGAAATGTCACCTGAACATTAGGAGTTCAGGTTGAAAACAATCACCTCTCATTTTGGGAGAAATCAAGGGGGTATTTAAGTATCCACTGTATAATCATATACCACCTACTCAGAAGTCACCTGCTCAACCCACTGGGCTGAGAGACAAGGTTTATCTGGGGTATATTTGGGGACTAGTTCAAGGTACACTGTAAATAAGTGATTCACTACAGCCTTGGGTTTAAAGAACTTAAGTGGCATGAAGCTTTCAAAGAAATGTGGATCATATTCTTCTTAATAAGATAGCCATATCTCACTCAATATCCTATTGCTGTCAGACAGACAATGACTTTTAAAACACCTCAAAACATACAATCAATTTAATGATTTTCTAAAGTGCTACGTTTTATAAACGGGGGTGCTTTTTTAATATTTTTCTTTGAAAAAAGAAATCAAAAATTGATCTATCACACAGGCTTTCTGACAGTCTAGCTTCAGCAGGAGTGTTTACCAGGAAGAGAAAAGGAGTGGAATCCTAGCTTAACTGCCTTTTGTGATAAAACTCTTTTACGTAGAAAAAGCACAGATCGCAATAGCGAAATCAGTGTTGCCTGCTCTTCCTTATTGGTTACTGGGCCAAATTTTTTTCTTATGTGCTGGATTCTGGACTAAATGGATAAAACTGAGTAGCTCTAATATTGGCAGTTATAGGCAAGACATATCTTGTAGGATTATCTTTAAACACCATGAGGAAGGGTACACACTGTAGCTGATATCACTAACCAGTGCTGGGCATGGTAGACAGTAAAAGAATAATTATCAGCAAGGGTTGAGAAAGCCCGTAAGGAAAATGAAACTTAGCAGTAAAACAAAAAATGAGAAGAAACTGACAAAATTTTCAAAGAGAAGCTGTGAGATGGTATTGTGAAGTGAAAAAAATGATTGTGGCTTGCTACTTTTCTCTTCTGAATCTACATAAACCTTTATTATTGCAGATAAGTAGAATCTGTTCTCCTCAACTACATACAGTGAGACTGAGGGATTCTGTGCTATAGAAACACTGGGGTACTACATCTGTGGGAACAATGCCACTTTAGTCAATACTAGGCAAGTTCATGGTACAAGCCTGAAAGAACTTCACGCTTTTTAATGGTTTTCGTACAATAAACTACAGCCAAGATACTGAATCCTTAGAAGCAAGAACATTTTCAATGAATCTGAGTGGACATGCCTCAGCAGAATCCCAGTTCCCTCCAGATACACTGCCAAAGCAAGGTCACAAATACTCATGTTATTTTCAGGCATTTTCTGTTGATCTTATTGGGGATACTTCATGTCTGTCATGGTCATAGCAACAAGATCTTCCAACCTTGCACCACCTTCTCCCTCTTTACCTGGTGCTAAAACTAATATAGCCAGTTTCTAATTTACCAATTACTTAACTCCTCTTATTGTAAACCAGATGGAAACACAAAAAAACCCATCATCCCAGAGTATCAAAAAGTGAAATCTTCAATATGCATTTTTTTTCCCATTAAGCTATTATTATCACTTCCATGGATGATTTCATTAAACCCTACAGAAGAGTTTAAAAGACAAAATAGGAAGATTGATTAGGAAACAAGAGTTACCAGCTATGGGCTCATTATTCTTTATGCTCCAACCCTGAATGGCCTTTACAAGACAAATTTCTACTCTGCTATGTGGTTTCTGCACCATGGCCCCAGGATTAATTATAAGGCGCCACATGCAAAATCCACTATGATGGATTGTCTACCCGCATCAGCATAATTACTAACCACAGTTATTGACAGTCCTTGTTACTGGAGCAACCAACCAGTAGTATTGAAAGGTGAATGAAAATACTTCGTAGGAAAGGGCAAAGAAATGCAATTAGAAAAAGGAAGACCTATCAAAGGAGTTAGTATAATCCCTCAGCTTTAGGGAACAACAGATAGCTGACAGCAGAGTGAATAATTCACAACAAATCATTTAGGAAATGCAGCATCTTTAGAGTGAGTCTATAGACTCTGTAATATCCAACACTAGAATTTTAGTGTTGCTTAATCATTTCTAAAAATCAAGTCTCTTTTTATGATCCTTGAGGGAATTAACTATAGTTACAATCACAAAATCCCCTGAACACTTTGAAACTTTTACAGTAACTATGGCTTTCTTCTTAAGATGACAAAGAAAAATTGGATTCTGAACTACGATATATTTAAAACTTCTGAGCATTACTTTATATTTACGTGGAAGGTTTAGTCTCAGAATTTAAAACTGAAGTCAGTAAGTGAACAATAGAACACCTACTGGGGCTAGACACTATCTACTATTTCACCCTTCAGTAGTCTACAGCAAATTCAGTCACACAAAGTAAGATTCTCATAAGTCTGATATTTAAAGACTGCTTTCAGGTTTGTGTTTGCACTCTTGACTCTTCAGTGGCCTTCTCCAATAATTTGAGGATTCTGTTGCCTCCTGAGCCTACCTCTTTCTCTTGCATTACTTCAAAGGAAAGCAGTCTGAAGAAGTTACTAATTTGGTTGTTCAGAAAATACTCCTCCCATTCATGTCCCTTGTGGATTCATTTCTGCTAAAAACAGATGTACTTGCTGTATGGAAGAGAGAGCCAGGGGTATTCAGCTGTATTGGTCAGCTACAACCAGATAACAAAGATAGGTGTATTTGTTTTCACCTAATGAATTGGCCCTTCAAAGCATCACCTTTTATTCTCCTGTTCTTCTAGAGTGATTTTTTTTTTAACAGAAATATAAATAATTAAGGGCAAATGAGAATGGTGGAGTTCTAAAGGAAAAATTCTGCTGCAGGGAAAGCTGTGTATGGATACTCTTTCGTGATATATAATGATAGACTCAGTGGCTGTATGCCACCGAGTCATAAGTTGAAACTTAATCACATGAGAGTAGCAGGCTGAAATGAGACAGATTTCAAAGGGAAAAAAAAAAGGAAGGATGACTTCAGGTAATTTTCCTATGGCACTAAGATGAACTTGGACTTGGTTACAAAACGGACCTGCCATTCAACGACCCAACTCAAACAGGTCAATCAAGAGTAACAACTCTAAGTGCTCCCTACTTAGATAAATGCTCCTTACATCATAAGCAACATCTTTAGTAGGTATAATATATTCTTGTACTTTTTCACTAATAACTGGAGATGTAAAATTACAAATTGAGATTATGCATACAGAAATTCATAGCATCTCCTCTAAGGAATTTATTTGCAATCCAATTAACTGAGTAAAAAAATAAACAAAAAGGGGTTTTCTATTGTTCTTTCTATTTTTAAAACTAAGCATGTTTTATTGAAGAGTTTTCCATTTTTATAAAATAAATGACAGCACTGTCTGATGTGAGTGGTGAATCAGCATAATAAGGCATGAAGACAGTGCCAGATTGCAACAGCTCAGAACTGTTCTGAACATTGCATTGCAAAAAGCATACATCTCATTCATTCTTAATAAAATTATACTGAGAAACTTTACTTGGAACCCCTGCCATTTCTTTATCAGTATCTACTCAACAGGCAGGAAAAAACCCTGTAATTACTGTAACTACAGTAAAGATGATATTAAATGGTAGAGCTCATTCTTAGAGAACGACAGGCAAAAATCAGGACTTGTAAAAACACTGTAACATGACAACAAAATAACCAGCCCATAGAAAACATCCCAAACTGTAGGCATGTTAATGCATGAAAGTTTAGCCTATATATGAAAATGAGAAATATACCTGATTGTCTCAAATATCACAGGTTTATTAAATATTAGATGGGATAAGACCATAGATATTCTACTAGCAAGGACTATATTCCCTAACATAGGTAAGGAATACATATTCTACTTGATAAGGAAATATTTCCCAATTCCACTACAGTGTTTCAATGAAACTTCTTTCTGACAGGAAGCATTTTGTCTGTTATATATGCCAACAAAGCAAATTTTAGAACAGTAACAGGTTGTGCAAGTTTTAAACCAGATGGCTACACTCTGACTATTTCTGTGAAACAAGAAACCTGTGGAATGATGCCTCTTAATACCAGTAATGGTTCACCTCACAAGAAATGGTAAACCACAGTAATTATATAAGCTTCTCTTTTAATGACTGTAACTTCTCTGTTATTAATACATATTTAATAAAATTTCTCTTGTGTAAGTAATTTGACATGCTTTACCATGAAAATCTTTTCACTTTTAAAGGAGGAGTGAATCCTATGTCTTTTTTCTATTCCAAGAATACAAGCTGAAGTTCCGTTTCACCACCATGAGGCACTGGAGAACAAATTCTAGAGAAATATGAAAGTGCCATAAAGAGTGGGCTGTATGTATCTTTTAACAGAAATTCCATCACCTCACAAATCTACTGATTGAGAACCTACAAGCATATTCTTCTTAAGATATGCCGCCCATAGCCTTCATTCTTACTGGAAAAATCCTTCATAAATGTTCGACAATGAAATGTTACACCATTTATCAACATTTAACAAGCAAACACTATTGTCACTGATAACTTCTGCAGAAAGGTACATGGCTTCCAAAATTTATAAAACAGATTGGCATGTGAACTGTAAGCAATGAATGCAGAGTAACACATTGTATTCATAATCAATATATAAAAAAGTGATATCATCATGGTCAAGACTGATTCATCTATATGTGTTAATTTATGAGTAATTTATCTTAAAAAATTCCTAGCTATAGGCTGTGGATAAAATCCCAGCACTGTATGGTTTCAGCTATTCGGCATGCCATGGAATGTATGGTTAAAGATGTAATGGTATGAGAAATACGGCATACTTTTTTATATATTATTGCTAATACATTTCACACTATTTTGGTCTATTTGGGAAAGGAAACAATTTAGGTTTTAAAAAAAAATATGGACCCAATATTCTTCTCTTTATAAGCTTAGACATATCAGAGCAAGATACTCAATAAAATTTATCAAACTAAAAAGGTTACAATTATTAACATTTCAATTATTGTTACCTGAGTTACTGCTCTAATAACATTATAACCAGATAATTTAGAAGGCAACCATTACCATGAAGGGAGATTTAACTGATTATGTCAAACTACAGAAGTTTTCTGAGATTAAGAAGAGCAGTAATCATCTGTGGTATGCCCTAGTACAAAACAACTAACTACATAGAAGAACACAAATATCTACAATTTTAATTCCTACATTTAACAGTGGTATACAGAGTAAGACTATATATTTATGTTGATCTTTCACTCTCCATTTTTCCATCTGTCCTATTTCTTTTTAAAAATGGATAAAAATATGTCTGTTTTCTGTGTCTATAAGATGGTCTAAAATTCTCAAAAAAGTTTCATATAACATATAAACTAAAGAACTTTACGTATATGATTTCCCATTAATGCTGTACACTAGCAGAGAGTGTATTTCTAGGCTAAGCGAAAAGGCCAGAAACAACATTCCAAATTAACTACTTGGTTTGCAGACACCACCTTTCTCTTGAAGAATCTTAGAGACTAGGACAAAGTCAATAAAAACTTCTTTAAGCACAAGTCTCTCACAGGATCCTTCTGGACAAACTGTTCAGCAAACAGCTGGATAAACACATCATGAGGTGGGTGAGCAATTGGCTCATAGGTCGAGCACAGAGGGTAATAGTGGATGAGGTAACATCAGACTGGTAACTGGTGACCTGTCACTAGCGGGGTTCCACAGGGCTCCATCTTGGGCCCTGTGCTCTTCAACATCTTCTTAAATGACTTGGACACAGGATTGGAAAGGATACTAAACAAGTCTGCAGATGACACAAAAGTGGGAGGAGCTGCTGACTCCCTCAAAGGCAGGGAGGCCCTGCAGAGAGACTTCGACAAGTTAGAGGACTGGGCAATCACCCACCATATGATGTTCAACAAGGGAAAGTGCTGGATTCTGCACCTGGGATGGGGCAACCACAAATGTACAGACAGACTGGGGAACGAGAAGCTGAAAAGCAGTGCCACAGAAAGGGACCTGGGGGTCCTGGTCGATGGCAAGTTGAATATGAGTCAGCAGTGCCCTGGCAGCCAGAAGGGCCAACTGTGTCCTGGGGAGCATCAGGCAAAGCATCGCCAGCTGGTCAAGGGAGGGGATTGTCCTGCTCTGCTCTGCACTGGTGTGGCCTCACCTTGAATATTGTGTGTAGTTTTGGGCACCTCAATATAGGAAAGATATTAAACCATTAGAGAGTGTCCAAAGGAGGGCAGTGAGGATTGTGAAGGGCCTTGAGGGGAAGCTGTATGAGGAGCGGCTGAGATCACTTGGTCTGTTCAGCCTGGAGAAGAGGAGACTGAGGGGAGATCTCATGGCAGTCTACAACTTCCTCATGAGGGGAAGAGGAGAGGCAGACACTGATGTCTTCTCTGTGGTGACCAGTGACAGGACCCAAGGGAATGGCCATTCTGTGAAGTGTCAAATTAGATTATTTATCAATATATGATCACATCACCTTACACAGCAGAAATATAACATGATTTTATATTAAAAATTAGATTCTTACTTACATGAAACCTTAATCCACTTGAAGTGTAATACTTACTTTTTGTATTCTAAATTACAGCATCTCAATTATCAGTTTTAAATGCAAGTTAAATGGCTATAATTCTTCATAGCTCTACCTGAAGTAAAATTACTTTCTATATAGAAAAGTACCTGCATCCAGGTGCAGGCATAAAAAGTCTTAAAATAAATTTTTAAGGTAATGACTTGGAAACCATGCCTTTATAATCAGGTTCAAAAGAGACACATGTAAACCATTAACTGAAGTTCTATTATATGCTATTAAAGAAAGTACCTATTCCTGCAACCACCTGGAAACACTTTTCCATGTAAATCTAGTCAAGAGCCAATTTAGGAACAAAGCACCATATGATGGACAGCCCAGTCTAAACAAGAGGTTTTAAGATAGCTGGCAGTTAACCTCGGGGAGAACAGTGGAGGAAGCTGCTGGTTCCTGCCTGGGAGAACTACCTGGCAGTTTTTTGACTTCCAGCTATTTTAGCAATGGAGATTAAATCTCACATTTCAGCATGCAAAAGGATTTTGTAATGGTCAGAAATAATTCTTCGCAATCATTTTAATAATAGTTGTGGAATAAAGGAAACTGTTGTAGGACTTAAGATTATTTCTTTATAATTTCAAAGCATCTACTGTTTAAAGTGGTTAAATCTACTTTTTTTACGGCAGATAATGTAGATTTGCTTAGAAAAGTAAGAGTCTGTCCTTACAGGGCCTGTGGATAAAACCTTTTATTTGAGATCTTGTGTAATGAAACTATATTTGTCAATAAATGGAACAAATAACAGAGTGCAGACTTATAGATTTTTTTTTCCACATCTTTTTAAAAACATTAATTCCAGAAACTTTTGCAATGTGGAAACAAAACTTGAACAGTGTACATCAATGGAGGCATTGACATTTCTGTGAAATATAGAACGTATGTACAGAAATATGACTTGCAAGCTTTTTAAGTTTTGGCAGTACAAAAAGACTATTAAGCCACTCTGCTTGTGAAGCAACACAACAGCAAGTTCCTATTCTAAATAATTGCTACAGAGCAAGCTTCCCTATTCTCTACTTGCTAATTGTTTCCATTTCTCTTTATTTCTAGTTGTCTTATTATATCTATTTATAGATAATTATAATATTCTGTTTCAAAGTGTGAAAACATTGCACTTGCCCTTATTGAATAGCATCTTCTTATTAGATCAATTTACTTATTTGTCAGAATAACTGTCAGTTATTCTACATATGTATATATATATATATATATGTATATATGTATGTATATATATTTTTTTTTTCACTTGTTCCTCCATGTCTCTGCAAGCCCTCCAAGCCTGCGCTCTCTGCAAAAGCACAAGAAGTAGGCTTCCTGAGTGTGAAGTCATTAAATCCTTTTTTCTACAACCAAGAAGCAAAACATATTCTAAAGAGATATCCTGCATTAAAAAGAATTAAACCAACCAAAATCTGTTAAAGGTATGGCCTTACAAAATTATCACTTCCAATATTTTATATGCAACATGCAGATGAACTGCCTAACATCTAATGTCATAGTGCCCTTTCAGACAAGTATAGGTCAGTGCTTTCTGGGAAACAGAGACAGTGTACACAGAAATGCTGTGACTGAAATACGTGGTGTAGAGGGTAAAATAAAATGCTTATTTCTTACAGTGCAGTTTTACCATAGTGTGTACTAGGAACTATACCATTCAATATATTAAAAAATAACCCAAAACCCAAGGAGTAAAATGCAAGATGACATTAGTTTGCTGATGATACAAAGTCAAGTCAATGGTTAGTTGTGAAGAATCACAGAAGAATCTGTAAGAGGAGCCTGAACAATACCTGGGCCTGATGAACCAGTACCCATCTGCTGCAGCCAGTCTGAAAACCACTGCTATATTATATATTTGAAAAACATTTTCTTCTTAGAAAGTTTATATGAGAAATTTATTATTTCTTCTCCTGTAACAATATTTTCCCATAAGTAACATTAAATTCTGTATTCACTGAGGTGACAGTTGGAAAACAGCCCTTTTTCCAAATGAATGGGTGATTTGCCTTCATCAGGATTTTGCCCCATATGATTCTCCATGTATGAAACCAAGAAAAATACTATAAGTGCTAATTGTTTAACTTTATAATAATTTAGTTACTAAATTATTAGTATCTAATATAAGCCAGTAATACAACTCAGATGAAAAACAAAAACTTTCTCATATTCATTAGAATAAGACCTTATATGGCCACTTATTATTATGTTCCAAGTTTTTTATCCTTTCGTGGCACTTGGAATCTACATTCTGTTTCTGTAAATCTGACTGTACAATGACTCAATGTCTGAACATGTCAGAGTGTCGATAATATATCCACAGTATTTGTCCATAAGTCCATAATATTTGAACGACTCTGAGAAATCTGGTATCGACTGAATAAAATCCCTACACTTGGTTTTAAACAGTTTATTGCATATCTTCCTTCATTTATGTGTTTAAGAGAAAGTATATAATTGTTTTTTTGTCAGAAACAGCAGATGGAATTGGAAATAGAATATTCTGTAAAGTGTATCAAAAAAAGAAACATCTGTTGTAAACATATATAATTACACTGAATTTCATTTGTACCTAATGAAAATTAAATTTTTTATTAGGGGCAACCAAGACAAACGCAGAAAAATTATCTCAGTAATAAGTTCTTCCTATTGAAAAATTGGTAAAGATCTTTAAGATCTGAGCAAGCACATGATGACTGAGTAATACTGGCTCTAAAAGATGAAAATCAAGTAAGCTTTACTTTCTTGGTAAAGCATTTGATGTAACTGTCAAAGTTTTGTGAATAAAAATTGCATAAAAAAGACAAAACTACCTATTTTACAAGACAAAATCATGCCTTTCGTGCCTAATAAACAGAAAATGACTCATGTTATTAATTAAAGCTAATGATACCAATGCTCCAGATTAAGATCCAGCTAGTGCAAACCTGCTACATGTGTTGGAAACATTTTTTAGGACAGCAGTAACTTAGAAGATGAAAAGCATGTTATAATAAGGAAATTAAGTCATATTCTATCTCTAGAGAACTCACTGCCATCATCAAAAAAGTGAGAGTTATGGATTGGATTTATAAGACATACACATGCTTGGTATATTATTGTTGAACTAATTATGAATTGCACAGAAATAAAGACAATGAAACTCACTGCTTTCACCTCATGGAGAACTAAATAGACAGAAATAGCATCTTTAAGCTATAAAACATGCTTAATCTGCACAAACCAATGGACCTGAAGAAGAAAATAAGAGCAACAGAAAAAAACGCTCAAAGCCACTCATAAGTAAACTATAGTATTACACACGTCTCTATGTCATTTCTGCTTTACATAATTGCTTGAAATAAATGATCTGTTTGACAAATTTTGGAAGAGCAAGGACTGAGGAGGAAGGAGAGTAGAAAAATACAGAGATTAATAATGGCTGAAATACATTTTCATTTTCACTCTTTTTAAACCAACATAATATCATAATTTGTAACTACCAGCCAATAGCATCTTCTCTGGCACAGATAAACAGGTGCACATAGATAATGGCATGTGAATTGGCTGGATTGTCTTCTGTTGAAATTATGCAGACACACCATCTTCAGAGGAAAAAGTGGTTATCAGAAAGATGCCCACTTCCCTGTCTTATTCTAGGTTGAAGAATCTGTATTGTACAATAGTTCCCTAGAACAGTCATTTAAGTTTATTATTCCCTAACATGCATACTAACAGCACACACTTTAACATGCTGCTTTTAAACAGTGCAGTATAGCGTAAAATAGGCAAAATAAGCTCTTGCAGGTTATCACTATGATGAAAACCAGCTAAATTAATCAGAATCAGAAGAGAGGAGGTACTTTTGTAATTTGGAAAGTGAAAAGTCCCTTTGGGATACACATTTTTCATAATTTCAGATCACGCTTGACCTCACCTCTTTTGTTTAACCAAGCCTATTAATCAAATACATCCCAGAGGTGACTAATGATCTTCCAGAATTCTAATAGAAGCAGAAAGTCAAGGACAGAACAAATTGATCCACATCACCCACCTTATTAAGTTTACAATGCTGACAATGCTTCCCCGGTTTTACTCAGAAATGTAGCCCATCTGGTTATTTTAAGACTACTGCTTAAGACTAAAACTATTTGACATACTCACTCTCAAAGGACCAGATGACAGATTTTTGTCTCAGTGCAATATATCCTTTAAAATCTATGTTGTAGATTTTTTCCTTCACATACAAAATTAAGGGGCAGTTAAAGTTACTTTTATAAACTTCCCTGAAACCTGTAAGCAGCCTCCTGATGAATGAGCCTTAAAGACTATCATCTCAACGTACTTTTAAAAATAGTATACATCAACTTTTCCACATAGTTTTGTTCAAATAAATGAAGGCAAAATGGAGTTGACATCACATGCAGTTTTCATTCTTCAGAAGCATAAATAGAAATTTTGCTTAAATGATCACTGCAGTGAAAAGACATGCTAAAAAGTGAAGCTTAAAAAAAAAAGCCAAAAAGGACACATTAATAAACAAAATTTATGTTCTTCATGGGCCTCACAAAACAGTAGATAGATTTTTCCAAAAAGACAAAAATTGGAAATAATGCTTCCCATGCCGCCTTTGCACAGCAATTTCAGCAACAACCAAATTTGAGATCCAATGCTACAACAGTTGCTCATATAGGAGGGATGGAGTTTACTCTATGTTTTGTAGATCTCTGATTAAGAGGACTGGAACATCTTTTGTTGACATAAATGTGCCAAACCAAACCTACCAACTCAGTTCACAGCCAACACAAACAGTGATGGGAGATGGGAGCCCCATCTTGGAGCATCACTCCTTAAAGAATATACTGCTATCCCACAGCAGAAATTTGAAGAAGGAAGAAGAAACACTGCCTATCCACATCAAGGGATGAATGCCTACCTATGATATCACAAAGATTACTTAATGAGTTGGAGATTACCTGTTCTGTTGGTCACCATATATACCACATTCCCCCCCTAAAAAAAGTATGTATTTAAGAAAAAGTTAGACAGTATTTGAGGCAGAAATAGGAGTTGATCTGCTTTAGAATACATAGACAGTATTTTTTTTTTACCATTGAACAACACATTGGTCATATATACAACATAATTTTCTGATTTGGAAATCTTTGTGCATATCTGCAAATAATAATTATGTCATGTCTAGCAGAAAGAGGATGCCATGAACATAGAAAACTGAAAGAATCTATTTAGTAAGTACTGAAAACCCAGTGTAGTGAAAGATCCATCATTAGTCACGTTTTAGATAGCAAGCAGAAGAATGGAAAAGCAATAAAACAGAAACCTCAAATTCTATGATTTTTCAGAAAGGAAACAGAACACAGAAAAATTAGAGATTTACTATATGCTTTACTGGTTGTGTGGAAAGAAATTATTAACAGAGGACAGAAAGCTACAAAGAGAACATAAAAAAGGAGTGAGAATAATATTGCTTAAAGAAAATGACTTTAAAATTATATCTTTAAATTGAATACATGAAATGTAGTATGAAAGAAAATCTCAAGAACATAGTGACTCACCAAAGCCTAGCAAAAAGTAAGAGAAGAGCTTTGTTCAGATCCACATTAACCTAAAGATTTTGATGACTGGGTAAGAATTTCCTTACTCGTTGCCCATTGCTCCTGGGAAGGGACTTAATGCCCTACATATATAGCACATATTTGAGGTGAAAAAGACTGTTTTGCTAAACATGCAACAGAATAGTCACAGTTCTACTCATAGGCCTCCCTCTGCTAAACTCAGAATTGAAACTGGAGCATCAGAGGTTGTTCTTACCCATCTTTCAAAAGTAAACTGAAATGTATTGAAACTTTGTTTACAAATTAGCTTTATTCATGACCACCTCGTGGATGTATCTTTCAAATAGAAAATCTCACTGTAAAACCACTGGTTTGGTTTTGAAACCGAGAAGGACTACATGACCAGCAGAAATACATGGAAGTTATCTATCAAGTACACAGAAGTCATCAGAATTCTGAGTAGTGAGAGGTGGTGGACCTGAATTATTTGTTATTTTCCTGAAAGAAAAAAATAAAATCATAATTCTTTTAATTACATCAGAAGTCTTTATAAGATATTTGAAAACTGTTATGACTGAGAAAAAAAAGTTGAAATTATACATAAAATTTTATCAAATCATCTGTTATAACTCACTATGATTTGAAGGATCATTGTGCTCATCTTGAAGACAATGTGATTCGAGACAGCCAGCATGGCTTCACCAAGGGCAAGTCCTGCCTGACCAAGCCAGCGGCCTTCTATAATGGAGTGACTACATCAGTGGACAAGAGAAGGGCTACAGATGTCATTTACCTGGAGTTTTGCCTTTGACACACCCCCCATCCCCCAATAACTTTCTCTCTAAATTTGACAGAGAAGAATTTGATAGATGCACTGTAGGATGGATAAGGACACAGCTGGATGGTTGCATCCAGATGACTATGGTCAATGGCTCAGAGTCTTGATGGACATCAGTGACAAGTGGTGTCCCTGAGGGGACAGTGCCATTTAATATCTTCATTAATGACACAGACGAAGGGTTTGAGTGCACCCTCAGCAAATTTGCAGCCAAACTGTTCTAAAATAAACCCTACATATACATATTTACACACACTGAGTCTTCAATGCCATTTCACTGTAACCTGCCCCAAGAGATCTATCAACAAGAACCTGGGTTACCCTCACCTTCTGGGGCAGGTGATAGCACCATATCACTAACTTATGGGAAAGTCATAATCTCTATGGTGCAGTGATATAGTTTCTCTTTGCCATGATTCTAGAGAACACACTTTTAGGAAATATTTTCATTTTATAATTAGGATACTATTTTTGCCATAGAACTGGCTACTTATTGAAAATTTTTGCTTAATATACTTTTATTTTGTTGATTTTTGTCCTCCAGTTTTTCCCCACAATGATTAGCTAGTTGGAGTCAACATCCTTGGAGATATTCAAAAGGTGTCTGATGTAGTCTTGGGCAACTTACTCTAGTTGCCCTTGTTTGAATTCAGATGAGATGACCTCGAGGCCCCTTCGAACCTCCACTGTTCCTTGAGTCTGTGATGGCTTTGCAGAAAAACCAGGTTGCAAAGGAAGGTAAGCAGACAGTTCAGGAACACTTCATAATGTGATCCAAAGCACAGTCAAGTGGGATGACAGTGAGACTTTCTTTAAAAGCATATGTCCGCTTCTAACTCAAACAATACTGAAGTGGCATCCATAGCACCAAAGATGTAGAAAAAGGATCAACAGTTGGTGAGTCATGGCTCATATCTTTCTGAAGGGATTTCCTGATGAGTATGGCATTTTCCATTACTCAGCAAACTGCCAAATTTTCTATCTACATTGAACAGAAAGGTTTGTAGTCTGAATATAAAGGGCAGGGCCAGGGCAGATAAAACTAACCACTGTGGTCTGAAAAATCTAGTCCTGAACCAAAGTGAGATTTCACTTCATTTCATAACTATGTTCACCATGCTTATAACAGGCCTAGGATACTTGCCTATCTCAGGACACTGTGAAGAAGAACACAAAGATGACTAGATAATGAGCCAAGCAAACAACTCAAAATAGAAGTATATTTGACCTTCTTAGAGAAAATGGTTTAGCTTTCAAATTATGTTATAGGATAATCCACCTATAAAACCAATCACTATGCAAGCAATGCTAATCTGCCCTAAAATGCTCCAAGTGGACCCGGGTGAAAACCATTCTCTTCTCCCTGTGCCTTTACAAAAGCAAGTTATTCTTGTT
Organism: Corapipo altera; assembly: GCF_003945725.1. NCBI lineage: Eukaryota > Metazoa > Chordata > Aves > Passeriformes > Pipridae > Corapipo > Corapipo altera. The sequence continues at coordinate 12,449,146 of NW_020884876.1, forward strand.
ACAATGGGAAAGCTTTATCAATAAAAGGCACTGTGAAATACCCTCCACATTAACCGAATTCAAAAGGTGTATGCCACTCCCCATAAAAGGTATTTTCTACAACCAATACTCCTTATCCACGACCATTTTATCTCTGGTTGTCACACGCATCATCCTTGGCCTGGGAGCTGTATTTGTCTCACATGAAATCAACTGGTTTGGATCATCACACACAATGCTGCAGTTGCTGATGTGCTTGGGCACCTTTACTGATGAACTGACAGAGACTGACTCTGCAAAAAGCAGTAGGAGCCATGAAGGTCCCATTAGTTTGTGTTGTGTAATGGCATGGGGACATCTCCATTAGCAGCGTTTCTGAAGGAGCCACTCCGAGCTGGTTAGCAGTTGTGTTAGCAATTACGTAACAGTCACAGTCTGAAGTAAAATTCTTCCTATTAAAGGTTTTACTGGGCTTAAAGACCTTAAGACATATTGATTGTATTGACTAGAAAGTGCTATATGCCTCTATCTTTGTTATTGGTAAAATAAATAAAAATCAATCCTGCATCCAACTCAGAGCTGATCAAATTAAGGTACACAAATAATCAAATCATTGAACATTACAACAATTACTCCTATGCTATGTAAGCTAGTAAGAGGAAACTTGTAAACTAAATAAAATCCACTAAAAAATATTTTCCATAATTTTAAGTATCGACACCCAGTTCCTCCAACATGAGAATACAGTTCTTTCCTTATTACTCAAAGCACAGGTAACTCATATTTAATGTTACTAAAGCAGTACTGAGCCATCAGTGATTCCTGTAACATTCCTCCAGAGAATACCGAAATCCAGCATGATTAATGATTTAAATTAACCCAAGTATATGGATACATTTTAATTTTTGAGAAAATCATATCAAAAGCTATGCTATGGTAATTTTACATAATGCAGTTTTTAGAATCGAATGAAAAGCAATCAAGTTACAATAAAGACAGCTGAATAGGAATGTGCACAGAACTAAAGTAGGTACCACCTGTAACTGATGTCCCCTGGTAGCAAATCTATTACTTTTGTAACTGTGATCCAGGAGGATGCAAATAAATAGGACTCTGGGAGCAATAACTACATGTGGCAATATTTATATAAGTAGCATTTTCATTTATATTACTGAACAACAATGATCCATTAGCAACTCAATTTGGAATTTTTACTAAAGCCTGTAACAAAAGTCTTAAGCACATTATGGTACATATCATCAGTGAAAGTTCACAAAATATCACGAAATTAACACAAAGAGTTTACACTTCCTCAACATCACAGGTTATCTTCATAAAATATTCTAACCTACCAATAAGAACCAGCTTAGCGCTACCAAGCAGCACATCCAGTCCTTGCCATATTGCCTGCCCTATGGGGCAGGTCTAGCTACCTATATACATATATATATATAGCTATATATATATATATAGCTAGCTAGATATAGCCCTAGCTATCAGTCTCCATGATCTCCATGAAACCTAATTGAAGTTATCTGTGTGAATTTTCTCCTGACACTATTTTTTTACCAGTCACACATTTTTACTGTCTGTATATCTACTGGTGAAAAAAATCATCTTCCTACATCACTTTACTTGTGTATTCTCACACTGTAGGGTTTGTTCTTTAGAGGGGTTTTGGATGTAAAAAGTAAAATTTGCCTGCCCTGAATGCTTGGGGCTTTATTATGTAACTGCCACTCATGCAGTTGGACCAATTATTCATAGCAAAAATCCCATTGAAATCCACTGGAATCCATTGAAAAAATCCACAGTTCCAATAGCTATACAATAAAGTTATAGATTTTTCTTTCCAATGGGCTAAATTATATATCATGTTGTAATAAGGTGACGGTTTGATGTTCAAAACACATCAAAGACTTCCGGACTCACAAATGCTTTTCATCTTCTGAGATCAAATGATCCTTTATCCTCTATCGCATTTACTCAGCAGTAGAATTTTATGCTGCTTCTGTAGATCCAAACAAAGGGTTTACAAAGCAAAAGAAGAATGGAATAGGAAGTTGATCTGAGGAACTTCTATTATAAATGAAACAACTGTCAAAAATGGAGGGAAACTGTGCAAGTTCTCTCAAAGCAGGGAAATGATTTTGTAATTTTGTCCTTTAAGTATATACAAAATTAAATGGGCCCATGTCTGGAATTCCCAAATGCAGATGCATTCTCATTCACTTTGCAGCAATAACCACTTTATGAAACAACTGAAAGAGATAGCCCTATTTTAATAGGAAAATTTAGGGAACATGGTGTTTTCTTCTTCCTTCTCCAGCTTCAGTGTGTGCATAAATATGCTATTTCAAGCTCTAAGGAGCATCTCGCTTTAGTACTTGGGATTTGGTAAAGAGTCTCATTGCAGAGAAACACTAACAATTATGACTGTGCATGGCAAACGCATTCAGAATACTGAACACAGTCTGCCTTTCCAAAATCAACTATGGAGTTCACCACATGTAATAGGTATATGTTGTACAGATCTAGCCTTAATGCTGAGCACCCAGATCTTGTGGGCCAACAGGTCACTGTGGGCACAGCACTTCGGATGACAATAGTTCAAAACTTCTTGTGAAAATATGATGATGATGATGCTTTTGCTTGCCATGCAAATCTATTAAGCAGTATCATTATTGGAATGAGGCTAATACTTTTTTTACATTATTATTATTATAACTAGAAGGATCACACCATATCTATACATGACAAACTCAAGATGTTTGTTCTTCTAACAGAAACATGCCTACACTTAACTGTATAAAAATAATAAAATATAAAATGTTCATTAAATGTAATAAACTGCTCTTGATGTCATGTTTTTCTTGCTTTACATCATAAAGTTTAACAAAAATTTAAAAAATCCAAATCCAACATTGCATGTAGTGGGCAGGTTTAGCTCCATGTATGGGATACTGCTTAACTCCATTCTGAATTTGGTTGCTAGATGGAAAGGAGTCTAAGTTCCTGATGATGAAATCTCTAAATTCACCGTCATAGTATTGCTTTTTAGTACTGAATTATAAGAGGTCTTTGATCAAGGAAGTTCTGATGCAAGCGAAAAAAACCATCCTATTAAAAAAAACCCAAACACCAACAACCTATGAACAGTCACTACCAATCCTTAACTGATAACGGAGGAAAGGAAAAACAGTGATATAATATTCATGACTGCCATTAGGGAGTAAAGTTTTTAAAAATAAATCCATACTTTGGAAAGGTGAAAGCACCATTCAATTTCTTATCAGTTCTGCCTTAATACATGCACAGCATGTATTGCTGACCTAGAGCTGCAGGCTTGTTCTGAGAACTCAACAGCTACTCAGTCACAAACTGTCTTGCTCATTCTAACCTGTACTCTCCCTGCACATTAATGAACTGTTTGGTGGTATAGTCTCAACAAGACTGATACTGTCTATTTTTTGCTATGTGTATCACACATCAATACATTAAATATCACTTAGGATTTCAGAATTCACAGAAGTTATTATTACATCTCATTGTGAGACTATGATTGAATTTTCCCGAGTCGAAACGAGTCTTGTAACTTATCATTTGCCTTTCTGAAGCCTCATTTTAGGGCATCTACTGTACACAAATATTCAGTTTTTAAGTGTAAGAAGTCCGTTTAGTGTAGCTTAAAATTTAAACATCTACATTTCCCCACTGCAGAATCTTTAAGTGTGAAATTGAAAAATGCCCCTCAGTGGGATGGGGCACAGAATTTGAGAAAAAAAAAGTCAAATTCATGTTTTGAGATAAAGAATTTAATTGGACAGAAACAAAAGGGAAACTACTACTACTACTACAGAAAACAAGTGCAACCCAGTGACCAATGTCTGGACAGCTGCACTGAATGAGGTTATCTTGAGAGGTCCCTTCCAACCCCAACCACTTCATGCTTCTATAATCACAACTGGTCAGTAATAAGGGAATATGTGAAGGATGAGATCAATTTTGTGTTAAATGCTTGTTCAAACAAGTCACTCTGCAGGGATCTGGCCCAGCAGTGTTGCAGACTTCGCAAATTTAGGCAAATATGTCCCCATGCTGTTCTGGTACAGGCTTCTGTGGCAGGTTAGTGACCTTTTGCAATCTTTTTCTGAAGGGAAATGAATCTTGATATCAAAGGCTCACTAAACAATAACAGTATGGTTGTTTCTTGGTTATTTCAATGGTATGCTGTCAACAGCAGGGTTTATGAGCCTGATAAATGTGCGTTCATGCAGAATAGGGAAAAGGCCACATTTGCATTAAAATTCAGTTTTAATTGTCCTTATTTTTTATTGATGCTTGGTGAATTGGATCTATAAAGAACCATTTTTAAGCAGAATGAAATTTGACAAATAGTATAGCTGTGTAAACAATTTCAGTAATTATGGCAGCAATTATTCTCTCTTCTATCTCTTGGTAGCTTTAAAAAGAGGAAAAAGAAAGTGACAAGAGACCAGTTTTAGAAACCCCATGGAGATCTCAGTATTATAAAAGTCAGAGAAGCCAGATATCAAAAATTTATGCAACATAGGTTTAGCAGAAGAAGATAAATGTCGTCCCTATCCTGAGAAAAACCCTTCTTACTCAGAGAAATCAATAGACTAATTAAACAAACACATATGAAAAATGCCAGCTACACAGAAACTTTAAACAAGAGTATATAAAGTTATGCAGTCACAAAATATACACCACCATATTAATTATGCAACTACTAGAAATCATACTGACATTATTCCCTCTCCAGGCTCTGTTAGAAAAATCAATCACTGCTCAGGATGATAATGAGGACACACTGGCAGTCAGAGATTACCTCTTCAGACAGGTTTTGTTGTCTTCTGTAGAGGCCTGGCTACACAGGAAGCCCTTTAGTCTGAAATTATTAACATTTTCAGTGCAGGGAGGGAGGAATTACATTCTAGTTGCACTAGTGCTGGCTGAGAGCATGATTTCTAAAAAACCACAGGTATACTGCATACAAGTATACAAGAGAGATCAGATTATGATAATATTCATTTCTAGAACCAAACCTCATTAATCATCCAGTATCCAAAGTGTAATAACTCCATCCCAACAGAGCACTACTTGCCAGTTTCTCATTTCACACTAACTACAAGTGGGGCCACTGGGAGTATCGTCATACACTGACTAGGGAGAGCATAGAGACCTGAGCATGTCACTGAATTCCTCCCCAGAATAGTAAGCTTTAAAAACAGTTAGAAAGAATACAAAATGGCAACCATTTACTTTAGGAGCTTAAAATACAATGCAGAGACATAGAGAGAAAAATCTAGACAATAAAACAATAAAAAGAATCTTGTAAGGAGAAAAGAAGCCTATGAATTCAGAAAGAAATAGCTTTAACAGAGGAATAGCAACAGAATCCTTATGGCTACAAAGGAAAATATGAATACCCTGCAGAATACATTACTGATGAGAAGCTAAACTAATTTACAAGTTTCTTGGTCCTCTAGCTTTTTCCTTTTCTGAAACTCAGGAATACTTTGGAAATGCAGAGAAAGGAGAAATATTTTCATTATCTGTCCATTGAGAAGATTCAGAGAGTTGCTAGACACAGTGAATGGTATGTGACCTAGCAAATAAAACCTAAAAAATTCAATTAATTCCTAAACAAAACCCAAAGCACGTTTGTTTACTGTAATTTTCTACTGCTCATAGTCTCATACAAAATACTGAAAGTTACACAGCATTTCAATTAAGAATGTGTATCAAGGTATGTGGCCCTGTGTCCCTTGACAAGTAAGAGCTAGATTGTCCAAGGGAGTGCACAACATTTACAAGCTGTACTAAGTGAAGTTGAGGTTACACTTACTTTTCTGAGTATCAGTACTGTTACAGTACTGTTTCCCTTCAAAGTATTCTGAAAGCACAGAAAGGAAGCAAAACGTATGCAAAAGAACATGTAGAAACTCTACACGTAGAGTTTCAATGAGACTCAATTCTAGAAGCACCAGCAAACATCAGATTCACTGCCACAAAAAGCACCCGTAATACAAAGCTCTGCAGCTTGCAGATAAGACAAAAAGGCAACAAGGATAATCGGAATGACAGAATCATAGAACTGTTCAGGTTGGAAAGTGCCTCTAAGATCATAGAGTCCAATCATGAACCCAGCACTGCCAAGTCTACCACTAAACTAAGTGGCACATCTACACATCTTTTAAACACCTCCAGACTCAAACACTTCCCTGGGCAGCCTGTTCCAATGCTTGATCACCCTTTCAGTGAAGAAATTTTTCCTAATATCCAGTCTAAACCTCCCCAGGCATAACTTGAGGCAGTTTCCTCTTGCTCTGCCACTTATTACCCGGGAGAAGATGCTGACACCTTTCAGGTAGTTGTAAAGAGCGATAAGGTCTCCCCGAGACTTATTTTCTCCAGGCTAAACAATCCCTTAGCTGCTTGTCATAAGACTTGTGTTCCAGACCCTTCACCACCTTTGGTGCCCTTCTCTTGATTCTTTCCAGCACCTCAATGCCTGTCTTGTAGTGAGTGGCCCAAAACTGGAGACAGGACTCGAGGTGCAGCATCACCAGTGCCGAGTACAGAGGGACAATCACTGCCCTGGTCCTGCTGGCCACACAATTGCTGATACAAGCCAGGATGCCACTGGCCTTTTGGGCCACCAAGGTACACTGCCAGCTCATAAAATAGTGCACCTAGTTTGACCAATCAAACGATCAACGTCACCAGCAAAGACAGGTATTTTTTGGGCATTTAGGCACATGTTATTTTAGAAGACATTTACAGGATGAGTGGCTGAAGAGTCAGAGGTGATCTGCCCACATAGCAGATCCTCTCAGAAAGGTATTAGTTAGCTCCTTACAGGATATACCATCAAATACACGGCTTTGCAAATATAGAACTAACTCACCAAGAACTACAAGACTCCCAATATTTAGCATCAGACAGCTGACAACTCAGTTGGTTTTCTATATGCTGAGCACTCACTTTTTTCACTTCTAAAATTCAGAGAGCAGCAGCCTTGCTCTCATTTTCTGGACCAAGAGCTTTCTCTGACAGAAGCACCTGTCGGTGCTTCAGTCAATCCATCAGTTGGAGCCGCCTGCAAAGCAGTTGTTGCCTCCATTCTCTGCATGCAACCCGTTCTGCACATACAGTTCCAAGAATAGTTTACTTTTATATGTCAATATTATTATTAATTACCTGTCTGGATTAGCAGTGAAGATGTGTTTTATTAGGCCACACAAGTATAGACTACTACATGACTGAAATATAATTAATCTCTTAAAACCTTGGAGAGTTGATGGACAGGGTAGTCTAACAGTAGAAAATAAAATTTACTGAAGCACGGTTAAGCATATGAGAATGTTAATATTATCAGAGAATAACAAACATATTTTGATATTGAGAACATGAGTCTAATGACTGTGATTTTGCATTTTTAACACTAAGCAAAAATTTAATCCTATCCTTCCCCTCATCAATAACTGCACTTAATTACACAGCTTTTATCTGAAAGGATGAAGAACTGTGTTTTTTATTCATGCCCACATTTTATTTCTTACCATTTCATTACAATTGACCTGTTAACCATGACACCTTCTGTCTCCCCTCCATATCCTAAAACATACTGTGAATCAGTTCATTTAAAGACATGATGAACAGAATTGCTTTTGTCTCTGATTCTCTCTGGAACATGTTTTGTTTTATTGTCTGCTGGGGAATACCTTGCTGATGAGGCACAAGTTCTCAAATCAAGGCAGCATTCCTAATACACCAATAAAAATGGATTCCTTTTGCAGTTCCTCTGGCAATCGGATATATTCACTGTAAGTTGCTGATATGCGTATCGTTCGATGTGCAAAACACTAACACAAACAAAGCACTACAATCCCCAAAAGACAAAGAGAAGACAACTGATGATAATATTTAGGTCTTCCCTAGCCTTTGGAGGTATCAACACCTTATTTATACCCAACAATCTCAACAGCTGAGTAACTCAGTACTGAGGTAACATTGCATCAAGCAGTATTTTTAAAATTAGCAAGTTAGGGCTAAAATCAGTAGAGATTGTCAGTGAGAGCAATAATGTGATATGCATACGGTTTTGCTAGATGGTCAAGTTAAAGGATTAATTAAATCTCAGTTAAGGTTGATGGGCTTCTGTATTTAAAGATTAAGCATGGAACATTTTGTGCTTTGAACAAATATATGAAGAGAAACTGTGGGAAACATGATGGATGCTTAATATTTGAGATGTCAGCAAGACTTTGTCAGGTGCTATAACCAGGTCTCAACATTTGCTTTTGTCCCTAAAAGATGTTTTTGCCATATGGATGGTATTCCGTACCTAAAAAGCTTCACATAATCACTTTCAATGTGCTATAAGGTATTCAGGAGATTACAGTCCATAGAAGAACATGACTACAGACATGGAACAATTCTAAAAAGGATCAGAAATATCTGACAACACTGACTGTGGCCCAAAATAACAAGGAGACCGATTCCTTGCAGAAGTGAGTCTGACAGAGAAATTTGTACTTTGCTTGCCCTACAGAAGCAACCTGAGAGCTCTCCAGTTAATTCAGGAAATCTACATAAAAAAAAGTATGAGGACATTTAAGATACTGAGAGAACTAAGTCTCTGTGGTGTATCCACCAAAACTGAAGTTATCACAGATATCTGGTTAACAGTCTTCTAAAGTTGTAAAGCAAAATCTAGATGTTTTGGATCTCCCAAAGTAATACATACTATATGATTATATACTTGGACCACATTAATTATACTCAAATAGAATAGTTGTCTCTGACAGTGGTCTGTCAGCACAAAAAAATGACTATTCACATGAAAACACGGCTTATGTAGGAAAAGTCCATGTTAGAAAATACTGACTGCAAACTGCTAGTATTATAACCAAACAGGTCCTAATAAACAGTCCCTAAACATACAGTCTTTTTTTTTCACATATACAACTTCAGAGATAGATTACTGAAGAAAAGATGCTGTTAAGCAAGACTCACAACTAGACTGCTTGTTGAAAAAGGAAAAGGACCTAAGCACATCTGTCTGAATTCACAAGAAAAAGTAGAGACTGCTTAGACATATAATAATTTCTGTCACTAGCTGATCAATAGCAATCAAGACCTGAGACTTCTTACTGCTTCTTGAAACTTATGGTGTATGTCTGTAACAAGAAATAACACTCACTTTCTGACATGTGATAGGCTTACAAATGTACAAGGTTGTACACACGCTGACATACTCCATTAAATATTTCTTCTCCAGAGAGAGGAATACTTAATTTCAAAATTAAGAAATGTGATCCAGGGCTCACAATCCTAAATGACCTACTATAACAGTTACATTCTTTCAGTTTGGAAAAAAAATAGCAATATTTCTGGTAAATGCATCTTCCCTCTCCCCACCACCAACCACAACATACTCTCCTTGATTGCTTTTTTTTCAAATGCATTCACTATGGAAACAACTGATCCACATCGTAAAACAAACTTTAAGAAGTACTACAGTAAAGGACCTCAAATGTTTAAAAGAAAAAAGTATGGCACAGTGCTAGCCAGCTTGTTGGAGGTGCATTTCTTATGCTGGTTTTCAGTTTGAGTGCTAGGGATTGTTCTGAAAGCTGGATCCTTATACAAGTCTTTCAGTTGCTGCCAGAAGTACTTCAACACTCCTCAGTTTAATGTGCAAAAATGAATTTTCTGTCACGGGGATGAGTCCTAGGCCATTTTTCATAAATAAAAAGACTTCAGGGAACTAGAAGAGGGCTGGAGAGACAGCTTGGACAGACAGACTGTGCTCATACTTCCATAACAAATATTCTATCCTTGAAATTACCCTGTTGGAGTCAGCCTGACGCTGTCACATTTTCCCACCCTTTTTCCCCATCAACTAGTATTTCTGACAGTCTGTTCTAATGCCTTTTTTTTGCCTCTTCTTTAAGTAGGTTGTAGCTGCAACATCACATTGTATCAAATTTTCTGGGGCAAATACAACTACCATCAAGCCTTCAGGGAAATAATAACAAAATCTATAGAAGCAAGACAGAGCAAATCAAATAGGGATTGAAGTTTCAAAAAAGGTCAGTTTTCACTCAGACATAATACACATAATTTTTGCTTATAAACGATGGGAGTAACCATATACCACCAACCCAATAAACAGACTACCTACATTGTCAAGATATCATAAGGAATGACACCATATTTGAAGAATGTAAAAGGAATCACAGTGAGTTTATCAGAGGGGTTACTTCTCCACATTCTCAAAATATCCTGTATAGATTGGTAGGATTTAGTCAAAGATCATAAACAAATGCCCCATATTACTGAAGTGAATGGAAATATCTATGATCAGTAGCAATTATGACTAATGCACAGATAAATACTGAATTACTACAACAAAATACAGCTCTTTTGCTTATTTTACATAATAGTTAGACATCAGGCAATTTTACTAGGTATCTTAAGATGTATCCTTTAAACCTAATACTGTTAAATTTCTTTTCACCTTCTAAGTTTATCAAATACATTAACTATTTAATATTCATAGTTTCCTTCTGGGGAAGATAAGTACTATTTTCCTGAAACAAGTAGCAAAACTGTTTGGGGTTTGTTTTCTTCCCCAAGACTACTGATAGAACTCTTTATGCAGACCACTAGAGGCTCCTATAGCAATTATCTCCCTCAATAAGTATTTCTCTCTTTCCCTTGTATTCTCCATGTTTACATCTTTATCTTGTCACATGAAAATTATAATATCAAACCTGGTTTCTGTGAGCTTAGACATAGGCTGAACTCAAGGCCATTTTGACAATATAAATTTCATAAGCAGCCCTGTACAGAGAATAATTACAAAGCAATGGCCCTTTTTTTCTTTGGGGCACAGGACCAAACGTGCCCTTTTGTTTCATCTCAGCTATTCGATTTTTAAATCTTTTAAAGATTGACTTCTAATTTTAAATTAAAAAAAAAAGACTGTCACAGAACTTTTCAAACTTTGAAAAGTTTGTCAAATGTAAAACTTTTGCGTAGGAAGAATTAGAATAAATCCTTTTTGCCTTTGTTCTATTATTCCACCTCTATTAAAAATCCATCTTTTACTGCCCATTATGAAATGAAAGAGAGGTCAACTTGCATATCCAGACTTAAGAGAATTTTAGGTTCTGTGATTCTTGGTTCCTTTGGATAACTTAGTAATATCTCTCCCAGGGAATTGTAATTAAGCACACTTATATAGATCTAATGTGAAAAATTGAGAAAATTATTAATATACTCTGAGATATGTACTCCACTGTGTCACTTCTGGATTCATTACTTTTGAACATATTTTTCTCTTTATGTTTGTAATTAGATTTGCAATTCTGGCATTTATCTTGTAAACTAATTCACTAGTTATGCACAGCAACTTGTGCACTAGAGCTGCAGTGATGACATATCATGAGCATGTCTGTGATATAAGCATTACAAGGTATATTTTCTTCCCTCCCACATACACTGAAATTTCAAGTCAAAGTTCCTTGAAATATTCTCTTTTTCCTTCTGATCCAACATTTACTCTGGTTAGTGGCAATAACTGACCTTGAAGGAAGCACGTGTCATGCTCGCTCTGTTACATCATATATATTAAACTTGGCCTGACAAATTATCTTCAGCATTTTTCTTTCCTCTTCAGCTAACTTCTAGCTACTTACATGCACCTAAAAATATGGAGAAAGTCCAGATTCAAATATGGCTTGATGATTACTGGCAGGACACAGAGTCACTGCTGGTATTAGACCCTTCTTATTAGTCAATTTTCTATAATAGCAATTCCTTTGATTAAGACCTGTTGACAATGGAAGATTCAGGTGGAAAAACAAACAAGGGCTATTTCAAAAGGAATTCAGACTAAACAATCAGTAATGAAAATGCTTAAACCTTTTTGCAGAGTCAGAACACTGATTTCCAGACGACTTTGGTTACTCAACATTGACATTGTAAACACGGAAAGACACAGAAAAAGTAATAGAGATTGCTTTCTTCCCTTCAAAAAAACACTATGAGCCTTTCTACTACATAACAGAGCAGCTCACATTCTTGGGCTGAGGAGCACCCTACACTATTCTCCATCATAGAAAAATAATTTGCAACAAGAACACAACATTTTATCTGTACTAGTTATTGAAGTATAGAATTTATCAGTATTACCATGTTTGTCTGATTGCAGCTTAATTCTTAGCATTCTTAAGCAATGTGACTCAGGAGAGAAATGTTTTTTTGCCTTGCTTCCTGTACTCAGGGTTCAGTTATTTTTTTAAAACATCATTTTGGAAATCTTTATAATTGCCAGGAAAACAGTTCTGCAGTGTTTCTATACTAAAAAAAGTCACACAGGAGCATTCCTTCACCTGGTAAAAGAGCAGTCCCATCTCAAAAACACTAATAGCTTGTAATAATAAATGCATGCTTAAATATTGCGAGGACATTTCAAATAAACATACATAATAATTAAAAGTTCTTTATCTTATTTATTTTGCATCCCTTGAAAAATCATCTACATGGTAAAGGCGTGATTCATCATCTGGAAAGAACTTTGCATCCTCTTCATTGTAAGCTTTAATTTCAGAAAATTCTGTATTTCATGAATATTGGGGCAGGATTCAAAAGACAAAACTATTCATTTCAAAACGAAGACTAATTAATTAACAACATTAAGACTGGACATCAAGGCTACCATTAAACAGCATTTGTCCAAATGCAACTCCAACTATTGCAGCATTTTTGCTTACTTAGTGGCATTGGAAAACATCAGAAAAATAACCAAAGACTGAAACACAAACCAGTGAAAAAAGCAGTTGCACACATCTGACTCAAATTTTAATCACATATTGAGACTGTAATACTCCTTAATGAGTCAGCTTATGAGGTAAGTAGACTTTAAACACTTTTGAAGCACCTTTGTAATGTATTTGAGTTACGTGAGCCAAAGAGTCTTTCAATATTTTAAACTATAACTAATAAGAATGTATCAAACTCACAAAAAGATGAAAAGGGATAAGGTCAAAGATCTTATCCCCAATTAGTTTGCAGGGAATACTCAGCAGAAGTGCATATGCACTTACACATGCAGGACTTTAAGTTACACTAATTACTATGAACTCCACGAGACTTTAGAGTCAGCTCTGTAGCTTCACTTCCTTTCACCAATGAATTTATTAAAAAAGTACTTTGTTCTTATCAAGGCACCCTCTATATGCAACATAGAGCAATATAGCATATTATTTATACATTCTGACTATTAAAACAAAGTAAAAATAAGTAGTAATGAAAATAATTGAACTGGAACCAAAGATGTTCTAATTTAAATTTCTGTAGCTGTTTAAGTTTCATAGTATTAAGTGTTATAAAATTAGTTTTTAGAATCTGTCTTGCAATGCAAGCACCACCTTGCCATTAAACCTTAAAACTGGTCACTGAAAGGCCATTTTGGATCATTTGCAAGAATGGATAATGCATTTGATTCACAATCAAAAATTTACAGGAATGAATTTACACAATCCTGTAATCTTCCTGCTAGATATACTAGTCAATAAACAGCAATTAAAATCCTGGAAACCTGTAGTTCTTTGTTTCTTCCAATAATGAAGACAAAAAATGAAAACAGAAATAATTAGGGCAAAAAAGTGCTTAATCTTATTTTTCCTGTTTATGTTACAGAAGATATCTAGCATCTATTTTAGAATTTAAAAAAATAAATAATTTGTCACATCTCCTTTCAAGTTTTGCTCATTAAAAAGACTTTTTTATTTTGACAGAGGATATCCCTGCTTTGTAACAATAGATGCCTCTGAAAAGATTAGTGGCATCTTATCATTAGTGAGGTGCATTTATAAGCAAGATGGTAAATAATACTAGACTAACTGTCTTTCATGAGAGAAGCTCTGAGTACTAGCCTATTTGCAAATCTTTTCATTTACAGTGCAGCAATTAGAATGTTTTCTTAGATTACGTATCAAACATCACATTGCTGACCTTTAGAATTCTTAAGTTGAGGATTTCAGAGGATTGGGTAGCAACAAACAAAATACATAGATTGTGAGTAACTCAAATCAGTGAAACAGTCCCCATCTACAGTGCTGAGTGACTGGAGACAAGAGATCTGAAATCCAGCAAGGAGAAGCAAATACATCCCCTAAAACAGCAGAATTCTTTACAGACCCAGCTTCCTCTTGACATGTCATGACAGCCTTTGAAATATTTGCCAATTAGTAATTTCTAAAAGTATCTCCTGATGAAGATGAGAAGACAGAATAATTTTAAACTCCTGGGTTTATAGTATTTGATTTAATTGGAGGTGCTAGACGTCAGGAGCAGTGTGGAAGGAAAAGGAGATCTTACTTTTTCTTAGGCAGACAATGCATAAGGAATTCAAGCAAGACCAATATTGCCAAGTACAATCTACAGGGTGCAGGTGAAGGAAAGAAGTGACGTAGACCTGTCTCATTCTGATTGCAAATATCCACCACAGTCAGAAAAAAACCAAAAAAACCCAAAACTTCAGAAGGATAAGAGAGAGGAAAATTGTAAGCAATGTTCTCCTGATATATTATTTCTTCTCAATTATGCCAAAATGTGTAAAATGTTAACATGAAAAATTAGAGATTATAGCTTAATTTGTCACTTAACTTTATGGAATATTTTCACAAGAGGAGAGTGCTGAAGGATCAACACTCTTTTTCAGGAGGAAAACTTGAATTTGAATTTTTCCTCCAAAAAATTAAAAGTTGAAAGAATTGTTCCAGGGTTGAATTCCTGATTACATTAATTGTCAGCTACATGAAGGAAGGATCAAGTGACCACCAGGTTTTTGGTTTTGGTATAAGTGAATTAACTATGTTTTTATCTCCTTCATTAAACTGTGCATAGTTGACTTTGGCTTTTGTACCTTAATAATCATCTTTCATCTTAATTCTGTGTTAAATAAAATTTCATGGATATTGAATAATATCAGGACATTCCATCACAGTGGCAATTTGTAAATCCTGGGTGTTTTGCATTACACAAAACCTATTTTTGTGGAATAATCAGAAAATACCAAACTGTTAACTCCCTTTAATATTCTTTAGCTGGCAATTATAGCCTGTGAAGACAAATCTTCAAGAGCTAGTGTTAGCCAGGAAAACTTCTTAATATGTGGTAGATTAAAGAGGTACCAAGATAGCTACTAAAAATTGCTTTACCTGAAGCCAGAGAAATGGAAATTACTTCCCCTGATCAACTTTATCAACTCTGGCAAATTAATTATAATTGGTGGGAAAGTAGCAAGGTACAAATACAGTACAAATCATTGCATTTGGTGCTCTAGCAATGGCCATAATAAGTGAATAATAATGTAGCTCTTTTTTTTTCTCATTTATTGAAGTTACAGAAAGGGTTTAATAACATACTTTAGGGAATAGCTTTTCTGTTTCATCATTTCAAGGAATCTGAGCATCTGGAATAATATCTAGCAATTCTGTATATTATAATGGTTCAATCTTACATACTTGCAAGTGAAGAGGAATTTACTGGAACAGAATCACAGCTAGAGTAAATCCATAGGAATAAAGTGAAATAACAGAATGATGCTTATTTATGTAAAGTGAGAATTTAATCTATGATTTAATATAGGTCAGGATATCAGTACACAACATAGAATACTGCTTGTATCATACTAGGTCCTTCATGGCAGGACTTTAGTTCACCTTAGAAACTGAAACAATTTTGCTCAAACTATTATGCCAAGGTGTAGAATAAGCTCAAAGCCACAAAGTTCACAGTTGATAAAATAATTTTAACCTAAATACACTCAACAAAAGTTAAGAACTATAGAATTGCTTACTCATACACCAGGTGATGTTATACTAGTACACAGGTTACTAAATATATATGTATTAGTTTGGTTTGAGGTCTGGTACAAAGATAGAAATGAAATGTTCAGGATAAGTTAGTTCCCTCCAAATTCTAAAGGAGTGCTAAGAGATAATTCTGTAAATAAAAAGATATCTTTTAGGTGACACTTGAAGCGTAACAGACATCAGAAGAACAAAGAGGTTTACAAAGTAACACTCTCTGGACACAGTAGGGAACTAGGATCAGGGAGAGCAAGGCAAGACACACAATTTCCGAAGGTTAACTGAAAGCAAGTCTGTTCAGCTAGAAATTACAGAGTAGGAAGACCTTTAGAAAAATAAATGTGGAGTACTTTTAAACATGCTTTTCCTCTTAGGAGGACTATAAACACTGTCATTTCAAAAAGCTTGTCTGATTGTTACATGTGTGAGTGCTCACATGCACTAAAGACGGTCAGCCTTGCTGAACACAAACGGTTGCTGTGCCACAGTACTATCTCCAGCTGAAAGTACTATATGAAAAATAAAGGTTCATGTCTAAAAAACTCTACAGAAGCACTCAGAGATATGCAGAAAGACATAAAAGCACAGGTAATCCTCTACTTGGGAAAATCTTACATTGCAAGAAATAAAATCTGATTATTAGAAACCCAAAAACCCAGTACTGGTGAATACTTCCAAAAATTCAAAAATAGCTGTAGATATTTGATATGGAAATGGCATTTTTTATTCTTTTCCATACAAAAATATTATGAATACACATTTATCTTTGTGACTCCCTACTCTTCTGTGTCTTTCAAAATACCCACCTGAAGCTGAAAAAACCCCACTGAAGTTCAAAACAGAACTCAGCTCCAAGGTTTTAAACTATCCTCCTGACACAGTATCTGGCAATTGTCTCAACTAAACAGAGAAAGAACTTGGTAATACTTCCTCATTGCATGGTTGTCTAAATAAAGAGATAATGAGATGTTTTGGTCTGAACAGAATAATGATATTACAAAGGGAAAACAAGTTTAGAATTTCAAGTGGGCTTCTCTCAGTTTCTTTAAGACAGCCCATGGGGATTGCTTTAAACCTGGCACAACCACTGTTACCAATTCCTATGGCTCTTTGCTGGTGTGAAGAATGCATTAGTCAAGGATGTTCACAATAAGTAGTTTTGTTACGAAAAATTTAGAACCCTGACTGAAACATGGATAGACTTTCTAAAAACTTGCCAAGATCCTGCAGCTCTTCAAATCTCACAGAATTGACAACTTTGATACCTACTGACACCTGAGTAGCTTCTGCTACAAACTAGGAAAGGTACTCTCATGTGTAACCTTCAGGGTTAACAATATACGTTTTTGTTTAGATTAGCTTTTTTTTTTTTTTAAAATCAGACCAAACATTCAGAGATTCATCTCCTTTTCCCTTCTAAAGTACTGCAGAAAAACACTTCAAAAAGCAAGTAAGTAGCTCTGTGAAACATCAGCACTGCTACAGTTTGTCTTTCTATGACTTGTTTGCTTCTCTGTGTTAAAAAAGATGATGTGTTCAACTCTACAGTATTACATTATTTGATGGGGTTTATCCATGTGAAGTGCACAGAGATGCAGATGTCTTTACAGGGCCAGAGGATTTTTAAGACCTTGAAGTTTATTAACCTTGTTCATCCTGATAGTCATATTTTCAGGACTAAGTCATACCTAAACTGTTGGAGATGGTATTAAAGTAGTTAGTATAAATATACATATTTGGTTTCTCTTGTATATTATTTATGATTAAAATGTTCTTTTCTATTATCTCTTCTACTAAGTCAATACTGGAACACTATTATTAAAACAAAAACTTTCAGATGTTATGATTCACCACCATATGGTTGGAAGAGTCTAATTTTCAGTATCTAAGACTTATTGTAACTCCCTGAAAAATTACTTTGTAAGGTAAAGACCAAAGAGAGAGGCACTTCAAAACACAGTATTTCATAAAATGATCAGAACATTACTAATTTTTACTCTTTTAATCTGAAAACTTATGAGATGATATATCAAGGCATTTCTTAGGAACCCCAGAGAAAAGAGTCAGTAGAGAACTGTGAGTAATGGGAACAATAACGATTGCACTAAAAATTCTTTCGCCTTTCAAAAGGAAGATCAAAGGAAAATATTAATCAAAATGAAAAGTTGTTGGTTTTTTTTCTGTTCTTTTATAAGTAGCATGATCCAGGACTTCTGTTGGTAAGGTATTTTCATTTAAGGTTAAGGCTGCTCATGAATACAAGCACTCCATATAGTTATTCTGAACTAATTTTTTTTTTCTCATGTGATATTAGAGACTGTATGCTGCTTTCTAAATAGAATGAAAAACAGTTGGAATAAAACCTTGTCTTATTTTGTGTTTGTAAATTAATAATTCTATATGAACTGCCATGGAAACCCAATGCTCAAGAAACTTAATTCTTTTCCCAGTACATCAGCATGACTGTACAGGTAAGTCAAAGTACAAGGAATTAAAAAATTTTGACCATTCTACCAGTAATTTTTACAAAATCCTTTTGATGGTAATTCACTAGATTCCGTATTTCACAAATTATCTACCTTTAAGAAGAAAAGGTATCATACTAACTCATAGTGGGCCTACTACACTGCTGTTAAAAAGTGGTAGTACATACTGAAGGTGCTTTGTAACTATTTTGTACAGAGGAAATTGTAGTATTATTTACTAATAATGTTTCTCAAGAATTCCTTGCTACAAGTCAGCTTTCACAATGTCAGCCTTACAAAAACTTAATGATCAGTACTGGAATCTTCCACGTCATGGTCTTGATGAATATTTATTTTCGTTTTCTAATCATCAAAGTAACTTCAGAAAATGGCTCAACAGCTTATGAATAGCTAGGAAAAAATTATTTCTTTGATTAAAAACAATTCTCAGCATCTTTGCTTTGGGAAAAAAAAAACAAAGGGAAAAATCCTGTTGAGAAACTTATTTTCATGACACGTAACTGAAATTTGACAGATGTGGGTGTAGCTTGTGCAGAGTTTTCTTTTTTATCATTCCTATGGCAGTCTTTTCAACAAAGTTTGCATATATTTCCTAGAGATGTAGATTTTAGCTGCTAAATGCCTTGGAGCTTCGCTATACTTTTTACAGTGTCAGCTGTGCTCACCCTTGAGAACTTCTAAAGTGTGAATTCAAACTAGTGGCAGGACTCAGCTGGATCTGGGAGCTTTCAGGACGCCACACAGAAGATGCTACACTTGCCTGACATATTCATGTGTGGTCTCCATGCCTTTCATTCACAGGACATCACAAGAAACTTAGTGACAAGCTACATATGCATATGTCTAGAGATTTATTGCCCCACCACACGTAAAAATGCTCTCCATACACACACACTATTTGGTAAAGAAAACAGGAACAGGAAAAGAGAGAGACCAGACAAATAACTTTTCATAACTTTAAGTAGCTAAACCCCTGTTTTGATTAATATAAGTATACTTGGAGTAAACGTAACACTTCCATTGAAAACCTGTATCTACCTTTATTTCAGATACTGGTAACACAAAAAATAATGTTACATTTAAAGGTTTTTTTTTTTTCTTATTTTAAATATTTCTTTATAAAATAATACCACTTAAAACTCTTCTAATGAAATGCTTTCATTCTACTTTTGCATATGCACATAACAATGGAGGACTACATCAGTGCACTGTCAATATAAATTCTTCATAATCATTGCAATTTTTTCAGATACTAACCCGATTGAGGGCATATTAGGCTCGCGCAGAGGGATGGATGAAAAGCCAGAAAAGGTCAGTTATTGAGACTGTTCTACCAAAGACTACTACATTTCATGTCTATATTCGCACTGCTATGATGCAAAAATAAACAATACACCAGTCATCAACTTATCAAGTCCCTTGGTACCATCATTTTGTGGCAATATACAGGAAAAGATGGGGAAACAGTTGACCATGCGTTATCAGATCCCTATCCTGCCAGTTTGAATTAGCCATAATTCAAAAATCTTTTTATTTTGCTCCTGTCTTTTATAGAAATGTGGGTTCACATTATCAACTACCTTTTCTTTGGAAGAAATAATATACAAATTGGAACTACGCATATATCTGTATGAAACTCTCCACCTCCAGTTCCCAAGTATTTGACTACAAACCACCAAATAACGGTGGCTTGATGTATTCATCTCATATGTTTTTATTCTACATATTTGGTATCCTTGGGGGAGTAGAAAATACTACTTAAATTCCTAAGGCCTTTAAAATGAGTAAGTCTTAAGCATTTCAAACAAATTTATATGCGCAGTTGATACTGAGTCATATTAATGAAATCAATAAGCTTAAACTAAGACTTTATATTAAACTGTGAATTTGCATAATTCATGTTCAGATAGTTGCAATTTGCACTTTGAAAAAATAAACAGTAAACTAATCAAATAATTTTAGAACCAAGTGAAATGTAAAACTGCAATTTACAGAATTAAAAATGAACATTTTAGTATAAAAATACATAAATTGGCAACTCCAATAAAATTAACTTTTACTAGAACTAGAAAGACAATAAACTTTTATGAATTGAATTAAGAAGTACATTAGTTACAAAAACCCAGCAAGAGTGTACATTTGAAATGGTTTAAAACCTTGGCAAAGTATGATTTTCACAAAGAATGAAGTATAGTTCAAAAGTTAATGAATATAACATTAATTTTTGAGGTTACATCAAAACCACCTATCTGTTTCAAAACTCACTATGGCACTGACTTCACAACATACTAGATTCTGAAATTACAAGAACAAATTAAGATAGCTGGCATATATTTGAGCCTGGATAATGAAATTGCTT
Source organism: Corapipo altera (assembly GCF_003945725.1). Classification (NCBI taxonomy): domain Eukaryota; kingdom Metazoa; phylum Chordata; class Aves; order Passeriformes; family Pipridae; genus Corapipo; species Corapipo altera. The sequence goes on from NW_020884876.1 coordinate 12,469,887, forward strand.
TCTGTTCTGACTTTTGTTTAGATCATGCCCACAAAAGAACACTTGGAAGAGACAATAAAAGAAACTTTCTTTTTAACAGAGATGCATAAGGCAACAGCTGAGATACCAGCAAAGTAAATCACCTCAAAATGCTTCTCTTTTGCATCTCATTCTAAAACCTACTATCTTTCTCAAAATAAGTAACATAATGGAAAAATTGACATTTTTTTTGTAGAGTAGGTCACTGTGCCAGAGCAGAGAACATGTAGAAGTCTTTCTGTTCAGAGATTTTAATGGTTCACCTTCCTGTGGAAGTTCAAGAAGCTGCTTTCAGCAAGAATAAGCTCTAAGTCATGCCTTTAGCTTGGCAAAAAACATGAGTTTATCTTTACAATACAAAACTGTTCTGACACAGACACTTCAACATACTATTCCCTCACCCCAGAGTAGAGGACAATATATAATCAATACTACTGAAAAAAAACCCAAAACAACTCCACCTGCCCACCTTCCCATTTTATGCTGAAACTGGCACACTTCTTTTTACAGCAAATCACACAGAAAACCATTAGAAAATAGTTATGCTCAAGCTTTACATTCCTTAACATTTCATATGAAAGGAAATAAGAGGTCCATCTCAACACTTGCTGTATTATTAATATATCTCAGACCACAAGCTTCTATAACTGCCTTTTCAGTGAGTATTGAAATGCCAATAACCAGAAGTACCCTAAGCAAATGGAAATCTAAATCTAAATGTCTATCAGACTTAATTTATCCAATAGAATTTACCATGTTACTTTAAGTTATGTTATTGCTTTAAAAATGACACCAGTCATAAAGAAAGGTTTGGGTCCAATCCATTGCAAGGAGTTTCATCTATTATATATTTTCTAGATAGCATCTGACATTACCAGTGCCAAAGCTGTAAAATCAGAGCTAAAGAAAACGTTAACAAAATTTATGTTTGCCATGCCTTTCAGAGAGTGCGTCAGAGTGCAGGCTGAAGTTCAGGGCATTTTGTGACTCGGACTCTGTGCACCCACGGTCCACCTGCAAAATACCTGCTAATTCAGGAACAGCACACCTAAGTGGCCCCAGGACAAGCCTGCCATTGCAAGTCCAGCCTCACCGCAAGCGAGGAAGACACAGGGTGAGAACACAGCATGCTCCTTCTTTCTCCCTTGGTGTGTTACAAGGCTCTCCAGATTTGGATATGAGCTTGAGAAAGAACCCTATGTCTCTATGCTGAAAGTAACTCAACGAACACCATGATAAAAATTATTTGCTGAGCACTATAACCACTATAGTTAAGTAACAGCTCAAAAAGACTGAATGTGAATGAAAATGCATCAGAGGATGCATGTTGGTTTCAGGAAAAATACTTTCAGCCATTCTCACTCATTTTTATCAGCTAGCATACCACAAAAAATTATCTTTGTCACTCTCCTTCATTATAAGGACTGACACTTACAAAACCAGACATAAAAACATGTTGAGCTAATTCTGGTTTATATTTATATTACCAGGTACATTAATGCAATAGGAATGTTTTTGTCTGAGCCTGTCATCTTAAAAAAAGTGAAAACTTTCTGACTTAGATTAATGAGTCAGTCATTTTTAGGAAAAATGTGTGGTTTGGAAATAATTTTTTAAAAAATATTTTTATTTTATTGTTGGAATAAAAAAACGGGTTTGGATTCTCTTTGATTAAACACATATTATTTTAAGGATCAGAACTGTACCTTCTGAGTTACGGATATTTCATGTGTGAAATCTGTAACTTCTTGTAGAGTGGACACCATCTCTCTTCTTTTTTATATTCAAGTAATAACAGCAATTAAGTACTAATTCTTGCCAGTACTTTCTGAATTAATGTAATTAGGTGTGAATCTAAAACTCCAGTCATACAGACACGATACAACTGCCTTCTCATGAAACTATAATGAATAAAATCAAACAGCAGGAATTTCACTGGAAACAACGAACAGTAGCAATCTACTTCATCTTATATTAATGACTGCTTCATATAATTTCATTTAATTTCTGCATAAAATAGAGAATTCTATTGTCTGCTCTGCTGCCATTTCTTTTGATATTTGAAATATATTTAATTATACAAGGTCACATCTGAAGAGATAAAGCTCTCTGGAGAGAAAGAAATTGAACTTTTCCATATCAGATCACTTCTCTCTCCAGAAATGAATTCTTTATTACCCCAAAATTACATGGTATTATCCTGAAATGACACGATATGTCTTATTTCTCATCTAGCACATTCCTGGAATTAGGCTTGAGTATAAAAGAAAACTAATGGTTCTGAGAATTGGCTGCTCCAAAGGCTTCACTCTTTCATTACTCACTCTTGATAATTGGCAGTCCACAGCAGGGGAAGCAGGAAGAAATATGCCAGTTGCATTTAGAGATGGGAGTTATGGCCTTTTCTTTATGATGTTGCATAAAAAATTATGGCAAATTATAACAGCTGTTACGGATGTGCTAAACCTGCCAAAGGTTTGTTTGTGCTAAAAGATAGCTTTTTTCCCCAAATTCTAAATGTTGAGTTTTTCAGTCCTTCAAAGTCCTAAAAAGTGTTTGTAACTGGGGTGACACAAATGGAAAAAGAGTAATTAATGGGAAGACAAATGTCACTGAAGATAAAAAGAGATAAAAAAATTTCTGAATCTTCCTTTCTATCCCCATATTAAGTATACTTGAAAAGAGAAACACATCTCATAGCTCTATATTTTAGTAATAAATGGAAATGTTACACTTTTTGAATTGTATCTAATACCCACAAAATGCGTAAATAAAACAAAACACCTATTCTATTTTTTATCTAATTTTTTTTTAGCTACTTACTATGGTTTTATAAGGAAGTAATTGTTTTACAAATAATATTTTTAATGACATGTATTTGAACTGTGGGGAAAAAATAAGAACAGTAATAATTTTATAGAATATAATTGCTTATGATGGTTACAGTTTTCCAAATTTATTTGGCCCATTTTCCAAAGATAGAAGACAAAAAGTTCCAGAAGAGGAAATGGGAGGTGCAGAGTTGGTGAGGTTTGATACCATCTAAGTGAGCTTTAACCGAGGCTCTAGGTACCTTCTGCATCTTAAGGCATTTACAGCCTTTTAGGAGATACTCTTAGGACAGCCTGCAGTATTCTTCATAAAGTATTGTTTTTGTTGCTAGTAGTGCAACAGTTTTAGATCTATTATGGGTTTAAAATCAACTACTAACAAGAAGCAACACCTGCAGCAAAATGCATTTGCAGACCCAAGGTGTTACAAATATAATACTGAAAGCACAAAGGAAATAAGAAACTGCAACTAAAGACAGAACAGTTTTTTTCTCTGGGCATGAGATTACAATGCCTTCCTTTCAAATAGCTCATGCTTTTCCATGATACGCAGAACTGGAAAAATCAAAAGAAAGTTTTATGAAAGCTGTACATGCAAATTCTAAAAGCCGGCGTTCTGCCAACTAATTCTCAATAGCATGCACTGTCATGGCATGCATATACTGCACATCACTTATTAAAATTTTCTACATTCATTAAACTTTAGACTTTATTTAAACTTCCATTAGACTTTAAGAGATAGTTGGAACTTCTGTTTCCATTAACATATTGTTAAAAAAACCAGATTTCCGAAATCTTAAAATAGAACAATGGAACTACACTTTGATATGTCTGTGTTACAAAGTTTTCAAGGCATTATGCTGTGCACAAGTTTTTGTTCAGATGTTTCAGAATTTATTACTGCTTATTATTTATATTTGCCTGTTTAGCAAAGCTAAGCAAAGCAGCAACAACAAAAAAGGAGATGTAGAGATAATTACAGACTGACTTCTTTGAATAGCTTCAAAACTTTTTAGCAAAGCTAAAAAAAATTTAAAACATATGCAATCCTAAAATCTGAGCATAGGTCACAATTGTTTTCATGTTCAAGAGTAAACTATGATGCAAGGGAAAGTGAAAGTGGTTTTGAAATCATTCTAATCTCTTTTTTTCTTTTTTGTTTTTTTTTTTCTATTGTTACACTGTTAAGGTGTTTAATGGAAGCCATGATTCTTCATAGAAGAAATTACTGACTTTTGGAAAACTTTATTTTCCAAGGGTGAAACATTTCACTAAAAATTATGAAGACTTTCTACGTTATTTTCACAGCAGAAATAACTTTCCTTCCCTTGGCTAACAGATGTCAAAATTAAATTAACAGCTTTGTTGCAGAATCTGTAAATGCCAGTCAAAAATGTGATCTGAAAGACAAACAGAAAACTCCTGAGGCAAGAACAGTCTTTCTGTTTTGATAATGATCAATATGTTTTCTGTATACAACTACAGTATGAACTAAAAAGTAGCAATAAATAAATTACAATTGGTCTCAACATTTAACTTTGGCACTGTGGAAATCATATGGGCTTTTTAAAAGTTTCAAATTATTGACAGTTTTCACAGCTAGTATGAGACATACACATTCATATCATATGTGGAGAATATAGAAAAAATACTGAGACAATAATTTATATTTCAATAATTAGAAAGTAACTATGAAAGTTTATTTAATGCTTCTTTTTGATTTTTCTACTACTCCTTTATAGGCTTTCAGTACACCATAAGCTCAACTTCCTTTATACCCAAACTAACTCCACTCCCTGGCAGATAATTTTAGTTTGCATTCTTTGAATGTTAAGCCAACAGCTGTAATGTTTTCTTGAGATGTTATCCCTTTGCAGTAGATCTCAGACCAAAAGGACACATTACCAAGACAAGAAAATACTTTTTTTCCACAGAGGTGAGACATGGTCTACATTTCATGGAACTGGAAAAGGGACCAGACTTCTGAAGACTAATTTGTCTATGCTCCTTCTGCTGTTTGTGAAAAGAAAGAGAGAAGGTGGCAACGAAAGACTGAGACAATATCCTACAAATTTCTTTTACCTTTTAAAGAATAAGTTATTATTTGGATTACTTGGATAGTCTAAAATTCTATTTTTGATTATTTTATTAATCTCTTTTTCCCAAGAAAAAAGAGGGTCAAAACTGGACCTTGATTACCTTGGAGAAAACCTTCAATAATTTGAGACAAGACTCCAGATTTCTATTTGTGAGAATTTTGTCCTGAATCATTAAATTTGAGACTTCTCATAAAGAATTAATACAAGGGTCATTTAACAGTAAATCTTCATCATGATACCACAATAACAGTAGGAAAACATAAAAACGGCTTTCCATTAAACTCGGTCCCTTTCACTTTCTTAAAACAACAGCTTCTCTTTTCCCATAAATATTCCTCTCACATTAAATATTTACTCACTGATCTATATTTCATCTACTCAGGTCATACTTTTAGAAATTATTTTCCTTGGAAAAATAAAGTGTTGAATAACTCTGTAGTCATAAACTAGGGAAAATTTCATTTACTTCAAAAAGGGTATATAAGTTCTTTAGAAAGGGTATTTAAGTGCTTTAAGGGAGGATTACATGCCCAGCTTAACACAGCTGTGTGAAAATTTCTAAACCTGGATTTTACAGTATATTATTCATATTTTATTTTATTGTAAATGGAAATGTTAATGTGCATAATTTCTCTGCTTTACTTTTCAGTCAGTTTGGAGTAGAAGTCCTTTGTGGGTTTAGTTAGCCCAGCATCTTCTGAGTGATCAATAGCAGGTAATTTCAAAAGCATATGAGAATTTGCCATTGTATCTTCCCACACCTCTCTCTGCTTCTACATCTATGAACCTCAGAGTGTCCTGAGGTGAAGGGCTTGCCTATGGATTTATGAAGCCTCAATGAATTTGCCTTAAATTTTTCCAGTCTTGCAAATCAATACAATCATTTAGCATTCATGACACTTGTAGCAAAGCAATTTCATACTGCTGAGTGTTCATGCTACTCTTCTACAAATCTATTCCCATTCTGCACTGCCATTTTTGAAATGAGAGCACTCCACACAGGATTCAACTTGTAGCTGGATCAAGGATACATTATTGGCATAACAATGTCTCCATTTTCTTTACTCAACTCCTTTTCTAATTTGCTATTTGGCCACTATTTCAGAGTTAGCCTTTCAGTAAATATTACCTGCTTTAAGTTATACCTCTAAACTGGTATCAGTGCATTAAACTACACTGAGGAGCAAAAAAAAAAATATCTTAGAATCCCTAAACTATGATGTTATAACTCAAGGAACTGAGGAAACTTCATCCTTATGGTAATTGCTGTGTAGATATGAAGGACTACATCAAAATTTTACACATGTCCTAAAACTCCAGGCACTGTGCACAGAATTAATTTTATTCAGCATAGCTCCATCTTTTAGTCAGCAAAACATCAGAGGGCATTTTTAAATTGCTATCTACTTTCTGTAGCTGGTTCATTTTTAATAGCTAAGAAATAACCACACTGTTTGTCTTTGAAGAAGTCAGCAAAACAAGAGATGACAACGAGGATTCATCAGACCTTTGACTATTGTACTTTGCCAGCTTCTTAAATAACAATTCGTGTTTCCTCCTCTTTCTCTCCCTCCCCCTTTGAGAAAGAGTAATGGAACTTTTCAAAGCTTTGTAGAAATTTACTGAGATAACTTACTGCTACTTTCCCTTTAAGAAACCTTTGATTTCTGGAACTGTCAGCAAATCTTACCAACACACATACTTGAAATTATTTGCCTTAATCGCTGCTAATACAGCTTGAGGTGCTATGTTATTCACACCAACCAGACATCAGCACTTATCTTGTCCTTTCACCCTCCAGTGGCTGAGCTACTACATAGCCTGAGAAACTGTCATAACCCTCCAGTTAACCTCCTGTTAGTTTTTCTGTTAATGAATTTTGCACATCAACTTCTATGAACTCCCTGGCTTCAGACACTTAAGGTTTTCTCTATAATAAAACCTGCCTCCTCTTGATAAACTTTCCTCACTTAACAAGTAATACTGGCACATACTCAAGTCATCAGGTCCAGTGCATACACCAAACCCTCCAAATTAAAAGAAATCCCCCCCCCCAATCTTTTCATCTTGCAGGTATCATATTCCCTAGCTATTCCAAAGACAAAGCAGTATTACCGTCTTCATGGCTGCTGACAAAACAGTCTAACTATTTCCATCAACATATAATGTTGTGCACTGTGCCTTGTCACCAGAGCTGGAATTAAAGAAACAATTTCAGCTTCCATATTTTAAACTCAGTGAAAAAGTCTGCCTCAGATACACTCACTTTCCATCAACAGATCAGGAATTTCCATAAGGATGACCTTGTAGATAGGCAGATTCACAAAGGAGTCTGATATTTCACTCAAAATAAATACATAATTTTTGTTTAGTGCTCAGCATTTGCTCTAAAGATTCAGTTCATAACACACTCAACTGTTTATTTAGAAGTACATAACAAACTGTTTGACCTTTCTCTGGTTTCTCTGAGCATAAGAGAAAACTTCTATTAATATGTAACATCAAAAGTATCTCTTGCATATGCTCCATGCAACAAAATCAGAATGTAGTCACTTGTGTTCACACACTTGCAGGAAGCACAGAGAAGGCTGTTATCTCCAGACTGATCTTTCTTTCTAAGAGAACACATTATCAAGCACTATTGCCTCTCGCAAGCTTAGAAGGACAGCACTTTTAAAAGTTTCATGAATGAGTATATTTCTACTGAGTCAGGTTATTGATGGCACAACCTTCTTAGCACTTTGGCGATATAACCCATTGATTATAGTTGCAATCACAGGGCATACACAAAGAGCTACCTTGTATGCTAAGTTTTCTTTCTAGTCTATAGACTTAGACCAGACTATGACGTTGGACTAAACAGAACCCTTAACACAGTAATACTGCATTTAGAGCTCATACCTGCATAAGGCTGGAATAACAAGTAAATAAAAAATGAAAGCTGAATCAGCTGGTAGGATGAGATGCTGGTGAGTGACCGTTGTCACCAACACCATGAAAGAATGATGAAACGAAGAAAGAGCCTGAAGGAAGAGTCTAGAGAGGGGCGCAGCTCAAACCTGAAACTAGTGACTTCCAGCAGAAATTCAGGGGTGTGTGCCTCAAGAAAATCCTGCCTGAGATCTCAGTCTTGGTTACCCATTTAATAAATAAGGCCATTCTGTATCGAATAACCATGAAAAGGAAAGGAGGAAAACACTCTGGATGCTAAAAGACCATATCTTTACTGTAATGCTCCTGGAATCTCGTCACTATCAGTAGCACAAAAGTTGGAATTTGTTGAAAAGCATCAGATGGATGCCGTGTAGCAAATGCCTAAGCTGTTCAACAGAGACCACAATCAGCACGTGGGAACCAAAAACAACTACTGCCACACTGTGGTAGACTGGAAAAAAAAAAAAAAAGTAATTTCTTTATCAAAGTAGCCTTCAGGGTATCTCTGGTCAAAGGGAAGTTTTTCCTTCTGTGACCAGTCTGCTTTATTACAATACCAAAAACAAGGAGAGAACTGTGAAACTGCATGGAACATCACAGTTCACCTCCTGGGAAATGCTTGAGTAGTCACAATGTAGCAAAGAATAAATCAGACAAAGGAGTTAGTTCGCTGGAAAGATGAGAGTTCTTTGACTAAACATCTCTTGGCACAACATTCAGCAGGAAAAAAAAAAAAAGGATGAGGCAATTTAATAGATATTTAAATAAAATACTACACTTTGTAAACATGACACGACCACGGAGTACAATCACACATATACTATATATGGCAGCTGAAACACTTGTTTCTTCTTTAAAATGCTAAACCAGCTTTAAAAGGTTAAAGAAACCTTGAAGATACTAAATCACAGCATATTTTATAATACAATTAATTTTTCATTAAAAATTTGCTAAGCATTTTTTTCAAGCAACCCATCGTTTGAACTACAACATAGCAGATGATGCTATGAAAAGAAATGACTATGATTCTTAATTCTACCTTATGTCCATTACAAAAGATGAAAACATAGGATCAAAGAATTGCTTAGGTTGGAAAAGAACTCCAAGATCATTGAATCCAACCTAGCACTGCCAAGTCCACCAGTAAAGCATATCCCTAAGTGCCACATCTACACATCTAAATACCTCCAGGATGGTGACTGAACCACTTCCCTGGGTAGCCTATTCCAGTGCTTGACAACCCTTTCAGTGAAGAATTCTTTCCTAATATCTAATCTAAATCATAATTTATACATACATACCTCCATTCAAATACAAATCCTTTTACTCAAAAATTCTTCTTGTATACATAATAGAAACAAAGGAATTAAATCATGCAGTTCTTCTGAAGAAAAAAACCCCCATCTATTGTAATTAGTATTTACGGATTGCCTTTGCATTTTAAACTTTTACCATTAGAGACTGCTCAAAAGTAGTCGTAGAAGAACCAGCTTAAAGAGAGATTTGAAAAAGTGATATCTATTTGAAATGTGTACAGACATGCTGATTTAGATGAAAAACACCAGAGGAAAGTTTTTAATATTTTGTGAAACTTTCAAATGAAGTATCCAGCACTAAAGCTGTAAAGGAGATGGAAATCAGCCTTGACAGCTTTGCCTATCACTACAGGCTGCTGAGAAATCAAATTATATTTGTTCAATTTTTCTACTACTGTTAGAAAAGCTTTTACTTTTGTAAATTAACTAATAGTTTTATTAGTTGAGTCAAGTACAGCTTTACAAAGTTTATAAGCTATGATTTTCTGCAAAATGCAGGAAATGCATTTCAATTATGCAGAAACTGAGAGACAACAAAAGAATCATATTAGACAAATTATGATAAGAATTATGTTTAATTGATTATTAGTTTCTCAAGTATATCTGATACTAAAATGACCATTGCAGAGGTAAAGCTTAAATCTTTTAGACTCAGCTGTTGGGCAAAGTTAGCGTAAGTCAGTTCTCACAGATGGAAAGGCATGGAGTAGAAAAAGCTACTAAGATAACATCCTAAACCACGTGTAATTTTGTCTTCCATCCTAAGGAACTGCAATGGCATAGTAAAAATGCCATCATAATTAGAAACAAAGGCATTCAAAATTATGTGCTATATCTTTTTTCTTTGTACTTTTATTTTGTTACATGCATTTCAGGTCCCACATGTAGCTGAATCCAGTCCAACAAGCCTTAGTGCAAGAGATGTAAGTATATTATAGCAAAGAGTGGAAGGATTCACTCCAGCAGCGTAAGAGACCTATGCCTTTGTGCCTTGAGGGATCAAATATACCTTATTACTGACTATTTTTACAGACTTCTCGGTTTATGTACTTACTATGCTGAGCCCACAGAGCTTTCATCTTGCTATAAAGATGCTCAGAAGAGAGGTGGCACATTCAACTGCAACCTCTGAGGCTGACCACGGGATAAGGAAAAGAAACGTCTTAGGTAGAATCCTCCCTGAGAGGTAACAGTAAGTCCCTGCCTGCAGGCAGCAGGAACAAGCAGTTCCCCCAGTCCCGGTCTGATCTACCAGGGCTCTGCAGAGACTTTGAACAGTGGTCCTCTTACCGTTTGCATTGTCTCTGTGTTCTTCTGCATCTGAAGAAGCAGAAATGCTCCTAAGCTGTTTTATTGCTTTGTAGCAGCATCAACTTGGGACTGCAGGCTCAGAAGCCACGTTATGGAGGCAGTTTATACATGAAGCACATACATATTTCTACATAAATCAAGTTTTGGTTATTTTAAAGTCTTCAGTTCTCTCAGTTAAAAAAAAAAAAATCAACAAACCACAACCCAAGAACACAACACTTGAACACCCCAAATGCTCTCCTCCACTGTTTTTATTCCCTCATAACAACAGCTATGATATCATAACTGACTTTGTAATAACCTTTAGTTTTTCCTGAATCATCTTAGATATCCTAGCCAGTTCATAATGATTTCCATAGCTTTAGGGCAAGCAGTATTGGACACTCAGAACTAGGAGCTGAAGAACAGATAGAAAAAAAATAATTGGAGCTTGACTTATACTCTTTAAGCTATCTCTGTAATGAAAGCAAGAATTTAAAAAGAAAAGAATTTTTTTGAGGTGACAGCTGCAAGCCTTTTCTCTTTTTCACCATTTGTCAGTACCCTCCTCCAACACATACACTAATTTTTTCCCTTGCTACTCTGACTATCCCTACGCAGTCTAAATCCTTTTTCATTTCTATTGCTGTGACCAATCAAACTTTACCCCGCCTTTCAAACTCCCGTAGTAAACTTGGAAGCACAAAGTTTAGCATTAGACATTACACTTCAAGGTCAATAATCTTGATACTGTTTTCACAAAGAAGCAGTGGCCCAGTACACCAGCTATAACTAGACAAAGGATGATTTGGTACCACTAACTCACACTAGATACAATGTTCATGAATGAAAACAGAGGCTGGAAAGAAAAGACAGGGATCAGAGGACAGGTGATGAATGACTTTTTCAAATATCATCAGAAAAAGAGTTCCAGACCTAGAGAGCAGTGATGCACATGAACAACTCAAGACTATTCAAATAAGGATACAGGTTTTGGAACAGTCAAAGCCAAGAGACTGTTTCAATCCCATTAAATTCCAACTTGAGCTCTGTGATATTAGCCAGGTTCAGTTTATCATGATACTTAGTCCTGGTAGCTACTTTTCTTTCTCTTTACTAGATAGGTAGTTTTGCATGCAAAAAAGCAGAATAATTTACATACCTTCAATACAGTTTAATATGTAATCTAGCATAACTATACCCTGCTTTTTCTTGTGGCAGTACATTCCACTGCATGCCAGTAATAACTTTATTAATAATATAGCACTTCCTATTCTTTTGGAGGTAAGCTGGATTTGTTTTTCTGAAGCTCTAAATATCAAATAGATTGACATAATAAAACACATAGCTTCCACATACATTTTGAAGGTTTTCTCCCAGAAACATGATTCTACTGCTACCTTTTTTCCTTCAATTTTAATTTAATTTCAGAGATTTTGGTGCCACGATCAAACCTGCAAATGCTTCAGTTTATTTCCTCACATACAAGAAAGGTTGAGGGAGCTTGGAGAAGACCAAGAGGGGACCTTACCAATGTCTGTAAGTATCTGAAGGGTGGGTGTCAAGAAGATGGAGCCAGGCCCTTCTCAGTGCTCTCAAGCAATAGGATGAGAGGCAACAGGCAGAAATTGATGCACAAGAAGTTCCACCTGAACACGAGGAAGAACTTTACTGTGCAGGTGACTTGAACAGGTTGCTCAGAGAGGTTATGTTGTCTCAGTCACTGCAGATACTCAAAAGCCATTTGGACACAATCCTGAGTTACATGTTCTAGGATGACTCAGCTTGAGCAGAGGTTGGACCAGATGACCTCCAGTGGTGCCTTCTAACCTTAACCATTCTGCGATTCTGCTGTCTGTTCAGCTGAATAGTTATGCTGAAGTTGGTAGGAACATTTTCCTCATGAAGATTACTACCACAGTTAAAAAGTCAAGGGACTGAGCTTCCAAATTTACCCAAAGTATCTAGTAGGGAGTTGCAAACTAAAACATGCATAGCAACAATGACAATGCTGGAGGGTGTTTTTGGTTGGTTGTTTTGGGTTATGGTTTGAGTACTATAATGCTGAACCTGCGTTATAAAATGAATGATGTACATATAAATGATAATTTCCACTACTTCTTAAAAAGGACATTTAGCATGATAGTTCTTAGAATAATTGAATAAGCCTTACAGCGTTTTGCTAAGGTTTTCAAATAGATGTGTACCAAAATTAGAAAGAGAAAGATTTCAAAATGATAAAGGTTAAAAAAAAATCAGAATTCATATAACTAATATGCAATGTTCGACTTTGCAAGTAAAAGCAAAACTGCTTCATTTTAAATCCTGTGCTGCTATTTCATTTTCAGTTCAACTCCTAAAAGGCTTATTTCCTTCTGATACTGCTCCAGTTGCTCTCTGTGGGAAACTACAGAGTTTATATATTATTCATCCAACTAAAAACCCTGAGGCAGGACCCCTATGGAGACTCTTCAGTAATTGGTCTCCAGATGCTGGTGATATGCAGTGCTCTAAAAGTCCTTAAACATCATGAGAACACAATTCCATCTGCTTTTCATGCTGCGTATGTTTAAAGGAACAACATTGACTGCTCACCCACATTTTCAACCACCTCCTACAGTACCTAATTATTCACAAACTCATGTGCATTGAGCTACAATTTATGTGGCTAACACAACAGCACAAAAATTTTCAAATGAAGTAATCACTGTATTATTCAATAAATACGTGATGTAGCTGAGCAATCTATCCACAACGGTGTATGCTGGCAGCAAAACTATCGATTGCTTTAATGTTTCCACAATACACATAAACAGGAGGCTGAGAGTGAAAAGCTGAGCAGGAATCATTCTGTATTAACATACCCTGAGAAGATGCAGGTATGTGCAGCAAAAGTTCATTTAGCATTTGCATTTATACCCTGAAACAGTAAAACTATAACATTGTTTAAATCTTAATTTCAGTATGACTCTAAAATGGGTATTTATGCAATTCACTGAAACAGTCCTCGAAGCAGGACTAAAATAGTTTTGTTCTAAACTTGGATGGTCAATCTCTGCATTTTCTTGAACTCCTGTAAACTTTGAATAATAAGCACTTTAATATTTCTTTTTCCAAGAACACTAAAACCCAAAGGAGATTAGTTTTCAGGACATCTTACTTGTGAGCACTGTTTAAATGCTCAGCATGGAAATTATTAATGATAATTTAATTTATATCTGCAAAAGATGCTGACATCAGTTATTCATCTAACAGCCCTTTCTCCTTTCTGTCTTATCTTCAGGGTTCCCTACAGTACAGAAGGGTAGCCCGTAGCCTGTATAGTATCACTGCTCTTTTTTCTAAGTCTCCCCCAATACCCTTTGTTTCCCTCAACTGTCATATTGTACAGAGTTGAAATGCAACAGTTCAAAGCTGACAAACTAATTAAGTTCATTTAGCCTAGAGTTGTTCTTTGACATCAAGGTCAGTCAGAAGCAACTGGTACAATTTGTACCCTAGTGCCATAAATTTGTACCCTAGTGCCATAAATTTGTACCCTAGGCACATCTAGGTGTGCAAAACAACAATGTGACATGAAATCAGATGCTACTCATGCTAGAAGCAGCGAAGACTAGCGATAATAGTAGACAGAGACATGTCTCCTCAAGAACAGTGAAAATAAAAACTAAACTGGGTATGTAACGCTAAAGATAACAAGATGAGTACGCTGGTGATAAAAAGGAGTAAGATGGATAAAACACAACCTAATCCTACTTGGATTAAAACCAAATTTTGTCACAAACAATGAAGCAGCGTAACATCAGAAGTCAGGTGTAAGCCTTCAGGATGAGATGGGGGAGACAAAAGGACCAACTGCTGCTTCCTGATTGCAAGTGCCAACAGATTTCTCACCACTACCATTGAGCCAGTAGGCAAAGAAATTATGGATGGAAAGTTTTGGCCAGCTATAAGAAAAGCTGTCAAGATGGCATCTTCTGAATAATCACGTATGACTAAAGAATAAAATAAAAATTTGGGCAGTAGCTCAGAGAACATATATTATAACACCACTATCACTGCCCACAGTAAAGCAACCTTGAAACAAACTAATGCGGCAATGGTTTTGTGATACTTGCTTATGCACATTCTTACACCTGTAATGAGTTTGTTCACTGAACCTCAGTAGCCAAGGGCAAATATAAAAGAATAAAGCAATAGTGTTCTAGACTGGAGAACCAGCCTAACCTAATTTGGAGTTAATATTACAATAGTTTGCTCCAAAACAAAATTCATTTACACAGCCTTACCAGTGGTCATAGATGTACTGATATTCATTTTAGAATTATGACAGCATGTATCATTTACCTGGTAATTGTTAAATAATGTATAGGGAGTTGCAAAGCCCACCCAAACTCCACTCTTATATATGGTTTTTCCTCATCACTGCTATGTAAATTATAATAGCTCGGCTGTTGAGTGATTCCATGATGTGAATGGAGCTGTGCTTTTTAAGTTATCACATCAGTAAGTGTTCTGTGTAGAGATGGGACAATGGAACACTAATAAATTCCTGCAGTATTCACAAAACCATTAAAATGTAGCATTACTATTGATGAAATACTGTTAAAAACCAACACAGTAAAATTACAAATTATGGTAAATTTCTATGAAAATAAAGACATCATAGTGACCACTAATGGAAAAAAGGCATTTATGACCATCATCAGTAGTGTAACATCCCAATGATAACTAAGGTTTTATAACACCCTTTGGAAAGTCTAAGGTAAGGCTGGCTTCATAGATTAACTGCATAACAAGTTGCTAAGAACTACCTTCATTCCAGACTCTTCTACTCACTGCAGCCATCACTCTGCTTTTCACTGGAGAGGAGCTCAACCTCACAGTGCTCACCAAAAAGGTGGACACTTCTCTTACAGGAGATATTACATCTGACAGAGGAAATATGGGCATGATATACAAGTTTATCTGAATACAGAAACACAACAGATGGAAAAGGAACCTTGTGGTGTTATTTTAGAAACAGAAAAAAAACAGATGCACACTTGCCCCATTAGAAAAATTGAAGAACACATGTTTGTTACCAGCAATGTATTCCAAGGCAACATGTGTTGGGTACGCATTTACACCTGCCCAAATGTACATACTGAAATAATGTAGCGATAATAGAAGAAAGCTAATATAAACAATTCTTGCAGTCCTAAGCATGAATTACGAAGTTTTAAAATGCTTTCAAGAAATCTTACCAGCAGGTACTAGAAAATTCTGTCTAAACCAAACGGTTACAAATAATAATTGGAGAATATCTTTTTTTATCATTGTAGAATCCCAGAAGATAAGGGGCTAATGTGCATGCGCCAAACACCAGTAGCTGGATGGCTGTGAAGCCAACCAAATATTGTTAGCAATAACAGATAAGAATTGTTGGTAATAACCAAGAATTGTTGGTAATAACACTTTGTGAGAAAGAGGTGTAATTTCTATGAAATGCAAGTAAGAAAATGGAACTACCTTGCTTTTTCCTGTTCTTCCCCTTAGCCTGCATGTCCGTGCTAGCAGAATATCTTACATACAACAGCATCTTGTGATGGCTTAAATAACAGAATCCCCCTTCCTTGAACACTGGAAAATCTAATTTCTTCTCCCAGGTTATCTCAGTTTAACACGAATATATATCACTCCTCATGCTTACCACCACTAATACGGAAGAAATCTTTTGGGCCCCAGTCCTTGCTGTCACAGGCAGTCTTAAAGTAAGGTAAAACTGTCTTTGTACAGAAACTAAAATCTTCAGCCATACGATAACTGATACCTTTTTTCTTCTACTTTGTTCAAACAAGTAAGAATTTTCTATCTTTTTGACTTCCTCTTCCAAGAGAGCATTGAGTTTTCAGAAACTCCTCTTGAAAAGTCTTCATTTCAGATCTGGAGAGAATAGATGCATTGTTTTTCTAGCTAAGATGTGTAATTCTTTTCTCAATTCACATTTGGAGGGAACATTTAGCAAAATATAATCCTATACAGATTAATTACCTTAACCATCTTCAAAACGTTTGTAGTCACAAAGGCTGACCGCAAGGTGATGAGAATTCAGTGCCTCCTACTATAAAGAGTTTTCCCCCTCTGATATTTCTGTTCTCACATCCACATATTAACTCTTTTCTTAGTTACAGAAATCAAATTAATATAAGATGCTTAAACTCAATCCAATAAAAATGAAAACAGTACCATTTTTCTGCATTGGTATAAAAAAAACATGTGGCCTTTATACACAGAAATGCATATATATGTGTGTCTATGCACATGCACACATTTACCATTTGTAAGAAATCTTCTCCTTTACAGAATTTTTATACTCTGTAAATTGTGATGCAGTGTTTTTTACAGAGTTAGGTAAAGAATCCTCCCTCCAACTACATATAAATTGAAAACACTGTGATAAAAAATTGAGATAAGCCACTTAATGCTCGGAAATACAATATTTGAAGCAAATACAAATTAATATTTGAAGTACCTGCTATTTAAAGCACTTTATCTGATAAGGTATATACAACAAAATATGTATACATTTTTTGACTGTTAAATGTTGTTCTTTTGCACTTAAAGTATTCAACATAGCTGTATTTTTCATTAAAATTTAGAATATTCTCTGATGGAGTGATCTCTCTTTTACACACTTTCCCTAGATCTCCATAACTGAATTTTATGGTCCAAAAAGCTATCCACAAAGTTACCGAGTTTATATTCATGAGGTTCTATCAGCAGGTTACATAGCTCTGAACCCATCTGACACATCACACCACACGCTCAGGACAGTATTTAAGTTCAAAGTACAAAGCTACTATTTGAATGTTTCTCATAAATGGGGTGGCATTCTGTGATTGTTGTACCACAAATCTTAAAAATATTTACTATTTGCACTTATTATTACTCTATGTCATCAGTCCACTGGAAAAATGACACTTCACTGTGAGATGACTTCTGCATGGAGCAACTAGGGAAATGCATTTATAATGCCTGGAAAGTAAAACAGCAGTTCAGGGAGTTACAGCTCACAGCTGAGAGTTTTGAAGAGATTATATTAATTTTCTTAGAGTAAATCACTGTAGTTGAATAATCAAATTTACAACTACAAGAAATGCATAAGCAAAATAATCCCAGGAGGACTAGGAACATGAAACAATTACAATAAAAGGTAACTTTATGAGATTTCCGTTTACTGTAGTTGTGCCTCAAATCTCTTTGAACAAGGTCTATTTCTGAACATATTTGTTGAGGGAAATGAGAAACAAAGCAAACAACATCAAAGAACATGGAATAAATATACAGAATACTGCATTTGTATACATAGGTGGTTATATAACAGTAATCTGGTATGGATTCTTACATGGACTTAGCATGCATTTGGAAGGTAAGACTAGAGTACTTCTTTCCAGAATTAAAAATATATCGTGAAATCAACACGACAGTAAAATAGTAACAATTGCATTAACCTGCTAAATAACATGGGCTGACCTCTATAAATCTTTACATCTTTCCTATGTCACTTTAAAGGATAAAAATTAACCATCAGTTGTGACATTATTTTGAATTAATAATCAAGAATGTATTCTATAGTTTATGGTTGGCTTGACGGATGTAAGAGACCCTGCATTAAATCACTGTAATAGCATTATAGGTTCTAGTAAGAAAGTTTATACAGTCTAATGATATTATTGATTACAAAAGGTAACTACAGTTATACAGTAATGATGCCTTTCGGTCTTTTCATTGGGAAAAATGTTTATGAGAGATGACAATGGAATTACAATCAAAGTTAATGGTCCTCCTAAACAGAGAGTCAAAGAAAAATAGTTGTAAGATGGCACTGCTGAAATGTCTTAGCTATCTTCTGCAGGAATTACTTTTGTAATTCCTTCAATATATTAAGATGATATTAATGTTTTGAAGCCAGCACGACTTTGGCATCAACATGCTGTGTTTGTCCTTCTTTGAGGCCTTCATGTTTCATTTAAAACAAAAGCTGTTCTTCCTACAGCATGCAAAAAAATTTTCTGCACTATAATATATACCACAACACATAAAATTTTCACCACTAACAACTGTATCTGAATTGGGGGAGGGGTTGGGGAGTGGAGGAAAAGCAGTAAAAACATTCTACAGGCCTATTAGGACATATTTTGAGTGTGGAAAAGTATTTTATGTCTAAATCTAAAGACTTAAAAAAATAATCCATTTTGTGTGTATTATGTTTACACCACCACGCCCGTTGATGTTGCCTTTGCAAAGTTTCAGTGGGGACAGACAAAATGTTAGCTATCCATATGATACCTCTTAAAAGAAGTACAGAATCACTTAAGAATGCAAATATAAGATATATTCACCTACATGCTCAACCTCTCTAAACACCAAATATACCAGTAAACCATGGGTTTGCTAGAGAGTAATTCTTTTATCTCAACTCCTCTGAATTCTGAAGATTAAGCCTGGCACGGCCCAAACAGATCACCTATACCATAAAAATGGTTCCTGCTAAGGAAATTTGTGTTGCATCTCTCACAGAGCAAATGCACAAATTTAGGTAGAAATGTGTTACAGAACTGACTTTAGAGTCTGGTGGTTCCAAGCCTTTCTGGAAAGCCCCAGAGGTGCCTGACCGTGGTGCTGAAAGGCCAGGCTTGATACCACAGATGGACATAGCCATCTGCCAGGGACCAGATCTCGCTCACATTCATCCAGGTTTCACAGAAGGCAAAACTACTCCAATCCATGACCAGAGGAAAGCATAATGGTCCACTGTCAAGCTTCCTCTGTCACTCAGTAGCAGAAAGTCAGAAGGAAACTGCTGATATAGAGAGGTCCCTCTGCAGTAATGTGTCCCTAGCTGGAGGGGAACTATAGACTAAGTTGTATCTGGAACATCATTTTTCTCAGTAATAATTAAATCTGGCCTGTATAACTTCACCTGATGAAATTTTTGCATATCCATAATATCTTGAAAGAATGACTTTCACGTTGCAGTCATACTTCACAGGATAAAGTGCAATTTTTTTCCTTTTATGTTCTCAGGCTAATAATTCAAATAGTTCTCCATTGTTATATCAAGACAATGAGAAATATCATCAATGTTTTTTTACCATCGTCTTCTGCACATACCTATGTAGACCAGGACTAGTCAGGTAGTTTTTAATTCTCTTACTGTGAGGGTGGTGAGACACTGGAACAGGTTGCCCAGAGACGTTGTGGATGTCCCATCCCTGGCAGTATTCAAGGCCAAGTTGGACAGGGAATTGAGCAACTTGGTCTAGTGGGAGGTGTTCTTGCCTACAGCAGTGGGTTTGAAATTAGATGATATTTAAGGTCCCTTCCAACCCAAACCATAATGATAACAATACAGATTTTGGCTCATCAGCACTTACTGTTTCCTTCTGCATTTTCTGCTGCACTGCATTATTTACTGCAGACTCAGATCCCTTCACTACGTGGCCATTCATTCAAATATCACCAGAGGCAAAAGCACAGCACTGGAGACAGCATCAAGAGAAACACTCCAGCACAGTCTTACAAAATAGGGCTGTTGAGAAAACCACAGACTTTAGGCAAATGTGAAAGTTGCTAGAAAGGAACATTCAGTGCCTTCCTGGAAAAGTAACCTGATGTGGTGGAAAGACACTGTGATATTAGCAACATAATGTAACTGCTTTAAGGAGATCTCCATGACACAAGGAGACTTGAATCAAAAAAGAATATTTGTAAGAGCAATAAATAATGTATAGCTACTCAAAAAGATTAATTTTAAGGATAAAAGGCCCAGCCCAGCCTATAGCACTTGATGGAACTCACCCTAGAGTAATTAATTGAGGATCTGAAGCAATCTCTACACCACCATTGTGAACTGAAGGAGGACGAGAATCCCAAAAGACTGGAAGAGGGCAAACACAGTACCTATTTTTATAATGGAAGAAAAACTGAAAACCTGAGAATTTAGAGACTAATCCAAATCTATTCAATCTCTAGAAAAATATTAGAGCAAATGAAAAATTTGCTCTAGTAAACAAAAGAGCACCTATAAAAGTAGATGATGAAGATGAGAAACACCCACAAGTTTACCAATAGAAAAGTACTGAAAACAATGAAATAATTCAATTTTCTTCTCAAACAGATAAACTGCAAACTGGATAAGACACTGTAGAAACAGTGCATTTTAGCAAGGTTATTTGACATGATGTCCTAGGATTTCTAGTAATAAGTACTGTCTGGTATCTACAAACATTTCAGAACGTTAAAGCCTTATGATGTAAAAGTAACTTCAGTTCTTGCTTTCCCTCTATATAAAGGGACACAGACACATTTTTTTGAAGTCAAAAAAACAAGCACACAGATGCACCAACACAAAATTAAGAATAAAGGGATTAAGATTCAGTCATAGTCAAGGAAGACAGGGCACTTCACAGCTGCTCATGGGAAACAGCACCATAAGATTTATAGTCATCAAAAAAAGATTTGAAGACAATTGTGAAGCACAATGTGGAATATCCCACATCAGACAGACAATTACTAAGATTCTGCAGGAAGCAACTGGCTAGAATAAAGTTTGGATGTGAAAAAAAAATAAAACAGCCATGAGCAAGACTTGTGTTGAGGATAGAAAAGAAGAAGACAGAAAAATACAAAATAAGGACAAAACCACAATAAAAACATTTTGAAAAACTGTTTCATTTCATATGTCAATATTTTAAAGGATTGCACAGGCCCTCTTAAATATATGTACACAATCTGATTAAGAGACCATATTTGTGAACTCAGTTTCAGTAAATATAACATGGTATCTGGTAGAAACGGTAGTTATATGGTTGCAAGTACATGTAGGAAAACATCAAATAAGCAAACAAATACCTTAAAGCTGACTCACAATCCTTGTAGATTTGAGAGTCTTGTAGCAACCACTTCAGCAACTTTTCTTTTTTTCCCACAAATATTAGCACTCTCAAGAGCAAATGTAAAGACTTGCAAATTCTGCTAGGCACTGAAACACATTTGATCTCTCCTTCAGTTTCACAAAATAATGTAGTTATGGTGAAGGCTGCGATAACGAAAGTCCAAGAAGAAAAAGAGTTGGATTACCATAGGAAAGGGATGAAGAATCCACAAAGATAAAAAATTTTAAAAAGCATGCAAAAGCAAGAAGGGGAGAAGAAAATCTGTAAAGAAATCAGAACCTCCCCATAAATACACACAAATACTACCGCAAATCTACTAGAACATATATAAAAGGGTTTTTATGAGAAAAACAGTGAAGTGAGTTACTGTAATGAGGTATAAAACATAGATTGGGGCTCTCTTGCTTTGGTGACTAACCTTACAAGATTTATACAGAGTATTAATGATGAATAGTTTAGACACAGGTGGAAAAAAAAAAAGGGCTAAAGCTGTTTTCTTTCAGATATATGTACACCTCAGAAGATGAAGCAGTAACAAGCTGCAGGTGCTTTAAAGTGAAAACCAGAACCCTTTAGAAACAGGGGAATATCACCTCCTGGAACATTATACTTGTGAAGATGGGAATCCCATGGGAAAGGTGCTGTGGAGAACAGAGCACCTTCTTTCACGGTAGGCAGTGTTTGTCTGAACAGAACATTATCAGAAACAAAGACAATACAGGGCAATATGGTAATAGACTCCCAGTGGGAGAGCCATGTGTCTGTTCTGCTTTAGGAGGACATGCACATTCACTCCAGAGAGGAGGCAACACAGGAAAACAGCAGGATAGGCTGTCAGCTCTGACTCCGGTGTGTCCTGGGAGGATCTTCTGCTCAAGAGAACGTATGGAGCCTTCTCATTTTCTGTAACAGAAACTGAAAACTGACTACCCTTGTTGGCCTATGGGAAAATGTAAACTATATGCAGTCTGACTTTTCTACTTTTCCCCTCTCTGTTGCTGAATTTCTAGATACTAAAGGCTGGCTTTCAGGGAAAAGGAAATAGCAAAAAGCCCCTGGACCGGACAGTTCAACACAGCAGCACGCATTAACAGCACACAAATCCTTTAAGTGAATTATTAGGAACAAATAAATATCCTAATTTTAGACAGAAAATGGTTCTTATTCTCAGTTGTAAGTAGCTAGCAGTGTTTTTCATTACTGTTTTAGGATTTTTTCTTCTTTTATTTTTGTAGTTACGAATTTTCTTTTAGTTTCTTTGAAAAGCCTCCTTTCACAATTGGCATGGGTTTCTACATTGTTTCAACTTCCTTAACCCAAAAAACCGCAGGTGGGCTCCATTGTCATGGGATTCTCTTGCACAGAATAGCAGTAGTACAGCACTTTACTTATTTTTCCAGTCATTTCTGGAGCATAAGCAGATGCATAAGAACATTAAAATATGTCACTAAGGATTTTTGTGCAGTAAGTTTGCCATCAACAGTAGTGACTTTCACATCAGAGGTTTTCTGCTGCTGCTTTCTGTCTGGCTGTTTGTGAAACTCCTGCAATGGAGAAGTCCACTGAGGGAGGCAGCAAGCAAGCACAACAAAAGCACAAAATGTGGCCGAAGTCTCATTCACCTTTGGTAAACACCTTTTTCACATGCGTTAATAGTTCCTCATTTCCAAGTGTGTAAGCCTGATTTGCTTCCATGTACTCTCCCCGCAGGTGGCTTTCTTTGGACCCATCCCTCCCACCTTCTTACAAGCATTGAGGCAAAGTTATTGAGGCAAATGCAATAAACAATATAATTTTCTGAGGTGGTTTACTTTTAAATTGACAAATTGAAGTTAATATTTATATTCAAGGGGTTTTACCTCTTTCACTGGCCCCTCATTTATTTTTGAGGACTTCTCTGTATTCACAACTATGCTACTGTCTTAACTAAGAGTAGGTATCTTTCTTATGTGTGTTAGAATTACTTTCATAAAAGAGGACAGAAAAGAAATTTTTAACCTCAACTGTAAAATCTCTAGAAATATTGGATTATTCTGTTGCATCTCAGTGAGTAAAAGTCAAGGTATTTCACTCAGAGTTAACAGAGGATTGGCCCTAATAAAAAATCATGAAAAAATACAATAATTTTGCTCCGACACCCACAAAAATGAGGCTGAATTCCATTTGCAGTTATAATAAACTAAATCCAGATGAACACCAATGATGAAATAATGCTAATAAAAATGGTGACAATACATCAGAAGAGGTTCCACTTGGAATAGAGGAACATAATAATTCAAGGCAGCCTTGAACAGCAAAGTATATCAAAACAGATCCGTCTTCCCAAATTTGCTTTAAAAGTTCTGTAGACTTACTGGAAAGTAACACCTAGAGCATAACCATTTACATAAACTTCTAAAAAAATAATGTCTGCAAATATTTTAAGACAATGATTCCATATTGCCTCACTAGAAGACAGAGGCACGGAACAATGGCACAGAAATTCTCAGGAAAGGAAGAACAGCCATTTTATAGCTTATTTAAAGATGATATATAAGTACTGCTATAGCTCCACCGACTCACTAGAATTAAGAAGTATATCAGGTGAGGACTTGCTCCTAGGTGTGTTGAATATGTGCAGATGTCAGGTAAATTCACCCAGAAATTACATGGTAAAACTCTATCCATTATCTTCCTAGAATGTCAAAACTAACTGATGATTCAGTGGAAAGAATTTAGTTTGTATTTGAAAAATAAGTTAGTATGGACATACATATGGAAACACACACAAACATACAGACTTGTCAGAACTAAACACTGACAATCCTCTCACAGGATGCATTCATTGGATACTTCTTACTGCTCTGCATATGGAAATGTGACTGCCTTTGGCAACACATTAGTTTATGCACTGTGTGTAAACATTATTTTCATATAAAGATGTGAATTTGCAGAGATGCACTGCAATTGGAAATAAATTCCACAATCCACCATTGGACTCTCCCTCATTTGAGCTGTACATATTTTCATCAAATGTGGCACATCAGGAGTAATATCAACGGAAGAGGAAAAAGTCAGAAGCAGGGAAATTGTGGACATGTTGCTGTACTCATTTTTAAGCTACCTCTCTGACCTGAGTTTCTGTCTTAGACTGCACAGATGTACAGACAGGGAGATTTCAAATCACAAAGACCTGGTTTTCTGTAAGCAACACAGGTGAGACTGTAAAGCAGAAAAAATTTCCTCTGCATTATTTTTATATCTTCTTCAATCCTTCCATGCAGTTTCCATATAATTCCAGAGTATCAGAGTTGAATAAATGAACAATTTAAAGCCCGAGAAGAAATTAAGAGTCAGAACTGCCTCTCGCCTCTTAAGAATCATTTCTGTGTTCACATTTTCTCTGTATTGGCATGTTCACATTGGATTGACTGTGCCTCACATTTGCTGCAAACATGCAGAAAGAATGCTAAAATTCTGCAGTTTAAACTGAGTAAAACGATAGAACACATGCAAAAGGAATTCCTCATCTTCTCTTTGAATATATATAACAGATTAAATGAACAAAATAGCTGAAATTGTCAAAAGGCATGTAAAATGGCCCATTTCTTTGTTGAAATGTCACCATTTTAGTCCTTTAGTCCACTGTCTGGTTCGTTCAGCATAACCTCAGGGATGCACACTGCACTGCACGCTGGGCAAAGGAACTCCTCTCCTCATAGCAGACTGTGAATGTGCTAAAGGATCTAATATAGAAACAAAACAATTGTAGGCTTTATCTAGTGTGACAGATATATCAGGTAACATCTGGCCTGTTGGTCTGATCAGACAAAAGAACCACCAGCATTCCCAAATCATGAGTTTCTTTCCCTTTACAAGTGTATGCACTATACAGAATTTCATTATCACTGTTCACTAGGAATTGAGATAATTCATTGAGGTTATTTTCTGCTTGACAATATTGCTAAAATATACACCCTGTTAGATGATGCTGACCCAATCAGGCTTATCAGGTGCAAGGAAATCAAAGCTGGAAATCAAGAACCTGGCTGTGACCATGTTGGAAAGTTCTCTCCGGTCTTCTTGATTCAGTTACATCGCCTACAAGTCTGATGATGCAAAGAAGTTCTAAACAGACCTGCTCATGACAAAGGTGTCTGAAAAAGTGGCAGAGCATTGTAAGGAATCAGTATATTCCCAGTGATTCAAATAGCTAAGCTGGCACCAGCAGACCAAATCCTGCCTGCCTGCACCCTGATACCTACAGATCTGAAAGGTAAATAACTCAAACCATCAAGAAAGAAAAGATTTTAATGGTGACCATTCTTCACATAATTGAGGTACTAGGATTATTATCACTTGATTGTTTAAGATCTATGGAAATGCACATAAAAGTTGACATAAATGCTTTAACAATATTTTTCTCCTTATTTAATTCAAAACTTATTTGGATTAAAACCAAAGATCTTACTTTAATTGCTTTTAACTAATTATGTTGATTACATTTTAAGAACTACATTAATTATTAAAGACATTAGGAGCTAAAAGCGCTTGCCTGTCCTGCTTTCTGTGGCACACAGGTGGAATCATTAACCAACAAGAATAAAAGAAATGGAATTACAGCGATCAACAAAAAAACCCCAGCAAACAATAGGAAACACGTGAATTTGGAAAGAGAAGTAGAAGGAAAAACATAAACCAAGAGCATTTATTGAGAAGAGGTATTTACTCGTTCAATTCATTATTTTCTTCACAGTTTTGTGACTGTTGAATAGAAAATATTCACTGATTTATTTTTTCCACAGGGAACCACAAGCACTAAAACTGACAAAATGCACCATAAGGTTCAGTATCCCAAATATCAACTCACCAGATAAAGGAAGAAGAATGGCCTACCTATTCAGACAGTTCCATTAGTCTAGAGATTCTGATAGCATCATTTCTTCCGGCTGCTTTCACATAAATGATGAAAGCAAGGGTCTTTCACAACTTTTTCCTCCTACACAATTAAGTTTAAGCAAAAAATGTTTACCAGTAGTATCATTTGTTCTGCAAACTGTGTTAAAAACTGCAAAGCAGTTTTAGCTCAGGTCAGTCCATCAATTACTCTTTTATCCATTTCTCCACTTCTCACTTGAGAAGTACTCAAGTTTCAGTACTCAACTGCCTCTCACCCTTCAGCATGCCAGATGAGACTCTGGTAAAGGCTTTACAAGTCTTCTATATTAGTCCAACGAAATAGTATTTCTAAAAGCTTTGGAAGCATTCCAACAATGTGGTTCTGTTCCTGCCAGCATCTTCACACTAACAGAATCTTTGTTTTGGTCACTGAGATGTTTGCATATTACACATGCAACCAATAACAGATGAATGCTCGCAGTGCAAAACTGAGATGTCTGCTCATTATGTCAGCGAACACTTTCCATCCTTACTGTGAGGTGAGAATAGTTTCCAATTGTTTAGGACACACAGAAGTTAAAAATTAGAACTTCTAACAGGAAGAAAAAAAAAAACATTCAAATTCTGAATGCTTACTGCCTGGTTTTCAGTCTCTTACATTCCCCTGTGCAGCTAATAATTTTCTTGCTTTAAGAAAGAAAACATGTTTTCCAAGGAGAATGAAGAGGGCTAAGAGGGCTGAACTTAATTGGAAGACTAATTATTCAAAAGGTCTCTGGATGTCTGCCAGATTCTTCTCAGTCACACTCACTGCAGTCTTCAGGAACTAAAAAAAATAAATCCCAGTGAACCTCTCCAAAAATTAACTGCAACATACTGGTATTTAACACACATAAAATAAATCAGTAAAATGTATTGAAGACAGAAATATCATTACATTTTAAGCACAATTTTTGAAAAGAAAAAAAGGTTCCAAATTACTTCTGCAAACTCATCGCTGTGGTAATGGAAAGTGTGTCTTTATGAAAGCACACAAAACAAAGAAATAGATTTGAAAAATTCTGCCACCTTTGAATAGCAGAAATTCAGAGTCTGCAGGCTGGCCAGCTAATCGTTTAGTTATTGTTATAAATTGTTCAGACAATTCAAAGTAAGCAATGAAAAAAAAGACATAAAACGCATATAAAAGTAATAAGTGAAAATCTCTACTTCCGTCAAACATCATTCTGCCTTATTAGTCTCTTACAGAGAAACCAAAAAAAAAAAGTATTGATGATTACAGTGCATGTACCTATATTTACAAAGAAACAAACAAAACAGGGAGCTGATGAACTTTCTAAAAAAAAAAAAAACTTTTTTCAGCATTACCTTAAGCTTCATTCTTTTCCATTGCAGTTCTACGCTATAAGAAAAGACTGTTTAACTCACGCATGTCAAAACATTAGAATATAGTCAAATACAACACGGAACTTGCTCCAAACACAGACACACAATTTTAAGTGGAGCCTGGGAGGAGCCTGGGATACTTACATAAATGTACAAAACTGTTGAACTAAAGTTTAAATAGTTTTTTAGTTACTATATTTAAATAAGGAATAAGTATCCTGAAATGCACCAGGCAAAGCATCGCCAGCCGGTCTAGGGAGGTGATTGCCCCACTCTGCTCTGGACTGGTGCAGCCTCACCTTGAATACTGTGTGCAGTTTTGGGCACCTCAATATAAGAAAGATATTAAGCTACAAGAGAGTGTCCAAAGGAGGGCAATGAAGATCATGAAGGGCTTTGAGGGGAAGCTGTATGAGGAGTGGCTGAGGTCACCCGGTCTGTTCAGCCTGGAGAAGAGGAGACTGAGGGGAGACCTCATTGCAGTTACAACTTCCTCATGAGGGGAAGAAGAGGTGCAGGCACTGATCTCTTGGTGACCAGTGACAGAACCCAAGGGAATGGCCTAAAGTTGTGTCAGGGGAGGTTTAGGTTGGATATTAGAAAGAGGTTCTTCACCCAGAGAGTGGTTGGGTGCTGACCAGGCTTCCCAGGGAAGTGGTCACAGCACCAACTCTGTCAGAGCTCAAGAAATATTTGGACAATACATGCGGGCCCATGGTGTGACTCCTGGAGATGGTTCTGTTCAGGGCCAGGAGTTGTATTCCATGATCCTGGTAGGTCCCCTGTGATTCTGTGAAGTACACACAGTAAACACTAGGTTCGAGTCACACTCATAGAATTCCAAAACAGATCAAACTTCCAATCAGATGTGGTACTATGACAAGTTTTTGTGACACTCTTTGCAGTAACTAAGACTGATGGATTTACTCCTTTGTCATCACTGTGACAGAAACCAATAAAAACACAAATCTATCGATACACAAAAAAGCATATATGGCCACACAGGCAACAGAAGATCTCCTCTCCTTCCTTTCTTAAAAAGTATGTTTGTACAGTGCCACAATTTATAGAAATGCTGAAATAATACCATGAATATCTGGGACATCTGCATTTTAAAAAAATGTAGTGTCCTATGAGGAGCAGCTGTGGGAGTTGGGGTTGTTCAGCCTGAAGAAGAGGAGGCTCAGGGAACACCTCATCACTCTACAAATCCCTGAAAGGAGGTTGTAGCCAGGTGGGCGTCGGTCTCTTCTCAGGCAACCAGCAGTAGGACAAGAGGGTATGGTCTTAAGCTCTGCCAGGGGAGGTTTAAGTTGGATAATAGGAAGAAACTTTTACAGAGAGAGTAATCAGACATTGGAATGGGCTGCCCAGGGAGGTGGTGGATTCTCCGTCCCTGGAGGTTTTTAGGACAAAACTGGATGTGACACTTAGTGCCATGGTCTAGTAACCATGGTGGTGTTGGACTTGATGATCTCGGAGGTCTTTTCCAACTCAGTTGATTCTATTCTATTCCATGATTCTATTCTATTCTAGTGTTCATATTTTAGAATTAGGAGATGTGTGAGATCTATTTTTTTTTTTTCTAACCATTGTGCATTCAGTAGTCTGGTCTTTTCAGAAAGAAAAGTTTTCAAAGTCATTAATATCTCTAGAAGCAGAACTTGATGGACACAGACAACTGTTTTTCTTTCACTATAAGCTTCTCAGTGCAGGAATATATCACTTTTTGTCATCTCTACCTCCATTATCAGTTTCAGTAAAATGATTTACACTGGGTTCCAGTGAACAGAAGGGAAAAGGAGAAAACAAAATAACAATGAAGCAATTGCTTGTATCTTTGATCATTTCATTGACCCAGAAATCCTTGAAGCACAGATGTCATTTCAGGCCCATGAATAGTATTATGACACCAATGGAAACTGCTCCTAGAAGTGTAAGAGTAGAAGACTTTGTCTAGAATAAAGACTAAAAATCTCAAGTATGAAGCACATAGTAAGGATCTCAGAGATTTTAAGTAAAAGGAACTCTTCATATTTCCTCATACACTTTTTACACACTTTATAAATACCTTTTTTTTTTTTTAGCTAATACACGTCTAAAACAGGGATTCTGAAGGTATAACTTCCACTTAGAAAAACTGCATTGAAGACTGACAAAAAAGCCTATTGCCACAAAAATTTGTACCAGTTGGGGATTTAAACATCTAAAGAAGTGTAAATAAACAAGACGTTAACTTACATCTGGACTAATATTCAATTCACTTCAAGAATGTGATTAAAACACCCCTTCCCCCCAAAACCCCCCTCAAATTTCAAATCCTAAAACATTCCTTTAATTAGGAGTGGAACTCATGCTCATTTTGTCTGAACTCATGCTGCAGTTAGTCTGAAAATGAAAAACCAGACTGGACATATATACAAAGGGAACAACCTCTCATTTACTCCCCTTTACTGCCTATTTAGATGGAGGTCAAATAAAGTTGCAACACTAACACCTTCATCCAATAAAAGCACCTAAGGAATCATTAAAGTGGCACATACACGAAGGTGAACCAAGAAATTTTAATTTGCAGGATTTAATATATTTTTAAGTCTATAACAAGGCTTCAAGATGGACAACTGCTTACCTCAAATAAATGGACTAATTTTTAAAATTGAATGAAAATTGCATTGAACTACTATCTTGAGAATTCATCTGTCAGCCTTTCAGAATAAAATTCATGCTTCAACACAGTCCCAAGTAAGGACAATAGTGTAATCAACAAAGGCCGTCACATGTTAGTGGACTTTGGTAATTCTTAGAATTCTGGCTATTCACTGATCACTGAAATGCACTTCACATGTTGAGCATGCACTGAACCACATCAAGTAATATGTACTTTTAAAATTTTAGTGATGAAAAAATGATACAGGTAAAATATGACCTCCAAGGTTCAAGAAATTGCCCTGCATAGAATTTTATTCTTGCAACTTATTACTTATTCTAAAACATATTTTGTATACTACCACTGACTTCATAAAACTACCATTTACATTTATTAGCTTTAGTAGAACATTTTCTTTATAATTAATGGTATATTCTAATACAGTTAAACCAGAATAATAGTTCGGATTTCATCTTGAGGCTCATTACATCGCTAATCTCAAAGACCATGGATGACAGCAGTTAATTCTTATGTTTTGATGCTCTTTTAATATTTGTCTGCTGGAAAAAAACCCACAAGACCTCCCTAAAAATGTAAGGTGTTTTAGTAGTCATATGGAGTTTCCTGTTTCTTTACACAGTTATTAAAACTTGAATAAAACCTCTTTACAATTGAGCCAATCCTATAATTAGTGAATTCTTCACACTTTGCAGAACTGTGCTACACAAAATACTTTTCCCCAAAAGGGGTACATACTATTAAATTCTAAGTATTTAATAAAACAGTCAATTAGCCAGGGAGTATTCTGATTTAAAGTTTTCAAAATCTTACCTTTGACCTAATTGTATTTTGCTACTTTAGGTATTCGCATGAAAGACATGAATGTATTTTATGATGACAGTAGTTTTAGACAAACAGATGCTCCCTCAACTATGGTCACTGCGTATTACTATGTAAGATTGTTGCTTACATTTTTCTAAAGCCTCTTAGACTATTACTTGTATGTAGAAAATCTGAGACAAATAAAGTGGTCTTTGGCTTTGCAGCAAACACCACATTTAAACAGAAGAAACAAGAGGGAGAGAACACAGATCATCTCCATTGAAAGGTAAAACAGTTATTTATGAAATAGTTTCAAATAGAACATTATGGTCTATAAGTATCTCAGAACGTGTCAATGAAAGTACATGAATACGAAGAAAAAATCATTTAGCTGTACCAGTGCTTTAAAGGAGTGTCTTCACTGTAGTACCATCAGAGCTGGCAAACAGTGTTTTCTTTTGTGAGAACTTACCCTTCCCAGCAGCAGGCAGGATTTTGATTTAGATCACACATAAAAAAATACCTGATTGAACCAACTGAACTGATAACAGTTGGCAATCATCATCTAGAAATTTCAAGGAAGGAACAGACACACTGGAAAAACATTCAATTCTTTTAAAGGAGGGCTACAAATATTACTAGGAGATTGGAGCATCTCTCTTGAGAGGAAAAGCTGAGAGCAGTTCCTGTTGAGCCTAGAGAAGAGACAACTGCAAGGAGATCTTATCAGTGCACACAAATATCTTAAGTGCAAGGGTTAGTGGTTCCCAGCAACAAGATAAGAGGCAATGGACACAAAGTGAAACACCGGAAGTTCTACCTCAATATGAGGAAAACTTCCTTACTTTGAGGGAGACGGATCACTGGAACATGCTGCCCAGAGATCCTAGGCAACCTGTTCTAGATAAACGTGCTTTAGTATGGGGTTTGGACTAGATGATCTCCAGAGGTCTCTTCCAACCCTAACAATTCTGTGATTTTGCTACTGTGAATAAATATTTCTTGATTTATTAAATATATAATCACAGTATTAAGCAATTGTACCTACTGATCTATCACACTGATGCAAATAACACACTTAGTACAAAAAGATTTTCACATACAGACTGTTGGTTGCAGCTATTGTTGACAACTGGAGAATTTTATGGTACTCAGATATAACTACGATAATTAGTTTACTTACTTTCTCATTTTAAAATCTTTATCAAACAGACATATTTGGAAATATTCTGAAACCTTTGAATACAGCCCTCTGGTACAATTAATCATTACTAAATTGTATTCAGTTGTGCTCAGCTTCTTCCTTAAGTGCCAGCGGAACCGTATAGAAATGTGCAATAGGCACACGCTGGGTTGCCTTGCTCATAGTCATCCCAGATTAATAGGCAGGGAGAGGGGAGTATTTGTGGAAAGATACTCGAGCACTGTGGCCAAGTGCTCAGCTGTTAAGGGCTGTGTTAAGCCAGCAGGGAACCTTCAATTTCACACG
Source organism: Corapipo altera (assembly GCF_003945725.1). Taxonomy (NCBI): domain Eukaryota; kingdom Metazoa; phylum Chordata; class Aves; order Passeriformes; family Pipridae; genus Corapipo; species Corapipo altera. Next base: position 12,502,537 of record NW_020884876.1, read on the forward strand.
TGAAAGGATGAAAGTATAATTCCTGTGCCAAACCCAGGCCTCAAATTAAGAGTCTGATGCATCTCTAATTCCATTTGACATGAAACACTCTCTCAGAAGGGTTAGCTCAAGCAAGTATATTAAACTGAGCTCTATTTACTAGAATTTTATGTGTAAGAAACTGGAGGGACAGACCCAATAGGAAAATAAAGTTTCTTCTTTACTCCCCAAGGACTGGCAAAGAAAGAATTGCCAGAATTTAGCATTTAGGAAATTTAATTCAAATGAACCAGTCAGTTGTTAACAGATAAGCACAGATCTAAAAACAAGGACTCAGAATGTTGAAACTAATGTGCATCAGATTTTTAGTTCAGAATCTGGCCTCCTGCCCCAATTAAAGAGAATCTGGTAAATACAATGCTCAGATAGAAAATACAGGTAAAGTCATAAACCTCTACGCTGTCTGACCAGGCGACTAAAAAGTACTGAAATAAGGCACAGTACATCTGAAGAAGTTTTCATTAAATCACTCCTGTGAAGAACCTCCTAGCATGGAAAAAATAAAGAAGCACAATACATACTGTATTAAATAAGGAAACCTGGTCTGGTTGTGTGAGTGTGGTCTGGGTGTAGCTGAGGAGGGACCTCGGTACCAGCTCAGATGGTGTGATAGTGACTGCTGGAGTGGCTCCTGGATGGCCGGAGGGGAAGTTTCCTTAACACATTACAAAGGAAAGAAGTGGTAATTGAAAAAATAAAGTTGTTTGTTTTTTCATTATTATTTTAGTAATACTAACATAAAAAAGACAAGGAATTTTTAAAGAATATTTACAGATAGAGCAAAACACTAAGACTGTTTTTCAAGGTCAATGAGTAGCCTGCTGCTACTGCTTATTACACAGCTGAAAAATCAGAATACATACATCAATAGGAAGCAAATTTGCAAGACCTGAAAGGTGCAGCAAAATTCCTTCTTCAAGTCAAAGAGAAGGCAGATAAACTAGAATTCAGAATCAATATCATGCTGACAAAATATTTCCTGGTAAAACTATCAGCTCGTGACAATGAGTTCTTTTATTTCAGAGTTTAGTAAGACAGACCCTATAACATAATGACATATACGATTATACGACATGTATATAATATCATGACTTAATACTCTTATTTTTTAGCATTGACTCTAACTGCTGGGTGAGGTCTGCACTGACTGAAAAAAAAGAGCAAGTGTGGGTAGATCTGGCTGCCAAGGCATTTTGGTTACCAAATCAGGGGGTTAGCTGCTTTCCTCCTCCTACGCAAAAGCATGTTACACACAGTGGTCTCTCTCCAGGTCTGCTACTGCAGTTGTCAACTCCCTTCCTTTTCCAGGTGCCGCCTTGGTTGTTCTACCTTTTTTGCACAAACAGGAACTCTCTGAAAAGTTCCCAGAATGTACGTTTGCCTGATGCATTTTTACCCACTGAAAAATTATCACTGAAAAATTTAGTAGCAACACTTATGCAGTATATTTGGTCAGCAGCCAATGAGGCTACCAAATTTTGTGCTAACTAAAAGTTTGCTGAAAAAGTTATTGTTGAGAAAAGGGTATTATACACATAGATCAAAAGCCAATCTAAAATAATCGGAGAGCTTTCCTTCAAGTTTAGTCACACAGTGTAACAAGATAAAAAAAGTCCAAATTAAATTCTTGTTTATCTGGCCTTGCCATTTTCCCAGTATGACATGTTCTTTATTTAACAGTATAAGTCCGTCATAATGAAATTAGATTTTGCTCTTCACCCAAATAGAGAAAAACATCACATATTTATTTTCTTGTTCTATAAAAGCATACTTATGAAAGGCAATAGGTAAGGTCTTGCATTTCATTGCTGACTCATATGCCAAACAGAATCATTAAATGAAATTGTTTATGAGAAGACTGAATTTTAAGCAGTATATTAAAGGTGTAAATATAAGCCAATGGCTCTTGCTATGCAATCCATTACAGATCTGCTAGGTAATCAAAATTCAATAAGATTTAATCCACTGACATCCAATAAACACATCAAAATAATGCTTATAACAAATAGTTAGAAATCACTATCCTTTGTCTACCAATGAAGATACCTATCTAAGACAAATATCAAAACTGAGAACTCACAGTTCAAATTAGCCCATTATTTTGACTAATTCAAGTACTCAATTTTTCTTCAAATTTAAAATCTGGAAACTCTTTCATTAATTTTCTTTAATTTTACCATCAGCAAAATTTCTAAATTGGAGGTTTTATAAATGATGGCTGTTCAACAGTCACTGGTATAATTACAACTCACATAACTGTTCAAGTGAGATTCGAATAGTCTTATTTTGAGAAAGCTTTAACCTATGGTGTTAGTCCAGAAGCATTCAATTCAACTGCAAAGAAAGCACTTAGGTGGTATAATTGCTCTGACTTTCATGTCATGTTTTCAATTCATCTTTAATTGTGGGGAAATAAATGTTTAAATTATGAGCTACTGTCAACCCCTTTCCTTTGCAGATCCTTGTGACCATGAGCTGGGCAGAGGAAATAGCCTTATATGATGCAGGTCATGTGCAAACAGAGAAAAGAAGAAATCAGAAAAATTTAGTAATGTCAGTGATATCACTCATTATAATGTTGCCTAAAATCAAAGGAAAATTCTCTGGACAATTTAGCAAAGTAAGGTAGAGAGCAGGTCTTCAATTAAGGCCTTAAGGTGCATAAAATACATTTAGCACGAGCACACAGAATGGCTGTTACAATTTTATAATACTGACTAATTACCATATCTAACCATTACATCATGGATACATCTAGCCCAAAAACTGTCCGTTCCCTGGACCTCCCTCAGGCCCTTCCCCAGGCCTCCCCAGTATGAGTCAGAGGTTCTATAACCCCTCCTTCCTTCAAATCTTCCTCTTTGTCAACACCTCTCGTCCTGCTTGGAACCATTTCAAGGATTCTGGGTCTTCTGGATAATTTTGTCTAAAGTTATATCAAACAATACGTATATTATGTTCTTTTAGGTACATTCCCTGTACACTAGCTGTTCTTGCTAAAATCTTTCCTTGAAAAAGAACATTAAACAGAATTTCAAGAATTTGGCATGAAGGGTGACAAAGGGTGGTTAGTTACCATTACTATAAAGTGTTAAAAGCTACATTAAAATTCTATATACTAGGATCTAAGGGTCTTAAGGTATCAATAACAGTGATGTAGTTTATTGACAGGCCTGCCTAAAGCAGTCGGAAGGCCAGAAATCCAAATGTACCTCTCAAATTTTATAAACTTATATAATACAAGTCCAATACACCAGATTTAGTATATATACAGTAAAACAGGCCACTAAATCCCAAGTACACTACTCTGTCCTTTGGATTTATGCTCTTTTGTTCTCAAAGATTCATGCACAACTCTGGTTCAAGAGTATCTGTAGGTCTGACAAAAGCAGACTCACACCTACTGGACACAAGCAGCTTGTCAGTCCCACAGCCTGCATATCTCTAGACAGTAAAGATTTTCCCCTCTATTCTTATTTTGGAATGTAGTCCATAATTAACTTAAGTAGCATAACACGAATAACGCTTCAGATGGGAAAGAACATGTTTAAAAATGTTTTAAACCTCAATTTCTAATTTTTCAGTGACAGTCTTGGTACTTAAATTTATTTTCATTCACAATCAATTGAAGGCATAGATAATAGAATTTAAAAAGAAGTAATTAGTTAGGCAGGTATATCCAGTAATTTGCTACTGTAATTACACATATAAATTAGAAACAACCCTTAATAAGGACATATTATTAATAGAGCAACTGGTATTGGCAGGAGACAGTATTCGTATGTCAAACTTGGGGTGTGAAAAACATGAACAATTTTTATACCTGTGATCTGAATTTCTTTTCCATCAAACTGTGGAATAAACAAATTAATGCATAGCCTGTGATATGCCAAGAGTATATCATTAATTATTTCTATTTTTTATTTCCCTTTTTCAGTTTACATATAGCAGATGGTAGCTGTTAACATGTCAGCACTCACAATTAAATCACTCAATATCACATCTCAAAAACATTTAGAAAGTAATTTCTTTGCTGAGCAATGTATTTTGGTCGAACAGAAGTTCATGTGAAATTTAGTAAATTGTTCTGATTAAACAAAAATTGAAGTCACAATTTTCATTTAAAATACTTGAAATCCAACAGTTATCATGATTTGGAATTTACTTTTGTTACTTTAAGTGTGAAAAGAAGTATTTTCCTTCCAGTGAAATTAAATGTTTTATGTAAAAAAGAAAATTTTATGTAATGTTTTAGTCATGTTTAAAAAAAAATCTTTTCAAGTTGGTTTTCCAAATCCTTGATTTAGTAAAAAATCAGTAACTACCCATTCAGATTTACTCATCATTAGAACACTTTCAATAAAATTTATGTTTTAAGATTTGAATAAAAGCAAAATAAATAAGAAGAAACTAACTGGCTACTAGCAGTCACATAGAAATTGCTCTTCACTACAAGCAGGCTTAGTTAAAAGTAAACCATCTCTGAGTTCAGGTCTACATTAAAACAGGCCTCTGCTCACGTACACACACAGATATGTATGCATGAATAAAAATCAGCAATATCTGCTACAGGGTTTTTTGTTTTGTTTTGCTTTTAATTGCACATCACTTATTTAGCAATCAAAACCAATTCCACATAATCTTTAAATCACTTTGCTATGTAAGATCAAGTCTAATAATTTTTTTGCCATAATGTGAAGATATGAATAGCAGGAAAGCAGTATACCTTCCATATTTTGGAAGTTGTCTACATTACTGACTCTAAATCCAGTGTTTCTCCAGTAACTCAGGCCACTAGATCCAAAATTATATATGTTTAGGTAATGCACCATGAAACATTTGCCCGAAGCAGTTCTCTTGAAAGTTTTTTGTTGGGATCCTGTTAAGGCTTGTTATGCACCACACAGTTATTGCAACATAAAAGCCTTCCTCACTAAAGTCTAATACACTTGATTCTGATGTTGAATCTCTTTTAAAATGAGGGGGAAAAGCCCTTAAAATTTACATGTTTTATACTGAAAGAAATATTATCACAACTTTTAAAAGGATATAAAAGGATCAAACACTTTCTTGCACCATCAATTCCAGAAGAATGTCTTGTACTCCCAGGAAGCACAGAGAGGACTAACGCTTTTCTTCAAATTAACTCAGATTTATATCACTCAGAAGGGTACCTTCTTTTCTTAAGAGCTACATCACTTATTCCATGAGGTTCATCATACTCATTAAGCCTGAACACGCTTAACAACTACAATCACAGTGTAAATCACAAGTAGTATGAAGATATAGGTTGTTGGAATCTCATACACAAAAAAAGCAAAATATAGGTGCACAAACACATAATTTTACAATTAAATGAACATTTTACATATTACTCTTTCAGTGGTCTTAAAGGAATATCTGCCATTCTATATCTAAACAAATTTAATTTTCATTACTTTTAATTGGTCTATTTAAAGGGGTTTTAACTTTGTAGCTTGACATTTATGCTTCACTAGGGAGTCAGGAATAAGCTTCTGGACTCCACCGAAAGTTTTGTCAAGCAAAATTCAGACATATACTACACACTAGGAGTAAAGCATATTGTATATGTGTTTCAAATTTTATTTGTAAGTTTCTTACTGTTTCCCAACAGATATAACAAGAACCTTGATTTTCTAATCCACTTCCTTTTAATACAACTATTTCATTCAGATCGAAATCAAATGCTGAACTTTTACAAGCATTTTTGGTGCAAAGAGCCTTTTTCAAATACTTTAGACTGTGAATAAATCTAAGGAGCAAGGAAGAAGGTAACAACAATTTTCTTTTAAAAAGCCGACTCTGCTATGGTTCATGATGCAATGTAATAACAGGTATGCAGGATTAGACTAATCAATCACTTGATTCATCTATCCTGCCTCTAAAAGCCAGGAAAAGGTAAAGAAAAAATAAGGGCAAACGTACACAGTACTTCTTTGAGACTTTAACAATTTTTGTTAAAGGTGTTTTCAGAGTCATCTGGCTTCTATGTATTTCTGGATGAATTTTCCAATTTTACCTTGAACCCATCTACACTGTAGGAAACACAGAATTGCCTACTGAATTCTGCAGCTGCATGATCTATGTTTCATAAAAAAACTACCCTTCCTTTGGCTTGCTTAGAAATCAGCTTCTACCAGATTCAACTGATATTTTCTATTGTACAAAATAGATAAAGTTTATTAAAGAATGGGTGTTAAATATATATTCCCATTGCACTCGTGGAGATATGCAAGTATGCTTAATTACTGGCAGACAAACTTGGACTTTGTGATACCTATTTATCATCAAGATATGCTTATAACAGTACATTTGAAACAGAAGAATGCCAAATTATGTTTCAGCACATTAAAAAAAAAAATGCATAAGAAATTACAGAAATTCAGTTAGAATAGGGAATACTACAGCAGTTGTCCTAAAGGAGAATTCCAACCAAACGTTGTCGTGATTTTGAAATGGTACTCCCCAATTCAGTGCCCCCACCGACATGCTCCCAAACCACTCTGCCACTCTCTTGCTCTCCCTTCCTGCTGTGGCAAGATGGAGTTGAGAATTGGAGGTACAAAAGGCAAAGAGCTCAGGTTGAGATAGGAACAATTTGCTGGAAACTGCAATGAGATAAGAATACGAACAGTAACAGCAACAATGTTAATAACAAAAGGTAGAAGACAAGGAAATTATTTCCACGGTGATGCCTTAAGCCCCTAATGGTTTTTTATTTTCCTAATATTTGTAAGCCTTTTAAATTTTATAAGCAGACTCTAAAAGCAGCATCCCTTATATCCCTTTCCCTGTAGCACCCTTGTTTACACATTCCTTAACCCTCTTACCCCATTCTATGCACCCTATATCACTCCTACTCCCGAATCCAGTAGAAATGTTTAGTCTTTTGTCAAGGCAAGGCCTAGATTGTTTGCAGAACAACATATCAGGGCGTGAATAACAAAACGAAGTCAAGAATTAGGTAACTATGTACCCTTTGTGCTCTGAAGAAGATGAAGATAGATGAAGAGAGGGTCCCAAAATACACCCCAGACCCATTTTCAGGGGGTGGACCTGGGGCAGTCCAGAGTAAAGGCCACAGGGTGGACACATTTGGGATTGGATGGATGGTATTATAAAATGTAACATCTGGGGCAGAGCGGGCGCATGTGTCATAACATCTTTGCCTTGACATAATAAACCCTTTCTTATCTCACCCCTAATTAACTGCTCCGGAGATTTTTTTTGAAGCACCATACATCCCACGGCATCAACGGAAAGCCCGTGACAATAAAAAAATACCAATCACCTCTTCCCCACCATGTTTTCTCAACTGGAAGTGATGCCCTTCTCCTCAGAAGAGAATGCCCCTTTCCCCTGTCCCTGGCAATGACCCAAGGTGACAGAATAACATCTGGGCCCTAGTTACGGTCCCTCCCAGCTACTGCAAAAAATTAACCTGTCCCAGCTGAAACCAGGACACATGTCAGCCAGAAATGCGAGTTACACTTTAAAAGCTACAGTGACTTAAACAGATAAGACAAATATCCAAATAAATTGATATATTCTTAGCTAAAAATTAAAAACTCTTCCTGCTGTTGAAGAATGTCTCACCACTTCTTTTATAAGTGTTGCTGCAGGAAAAAAACTCTGTGAGGCTGAAGTACAAGTCTGTACCGTAATCACAAATCTAGGATTATAGATTTACAACAGCAGTTACATCCTTTGGACTACTGTTGCATTATCTTGCTTTCTTGTTAATAAAATTGCAAATTAAGACTAAAACTTCAAAAAAAGCTAGAATAGATCTCAGAAACTCACTTCATAAAAGGGAAATGCACATAATTACAAACATAAAATATTTAAAATCTAAGTATTTAATTTTCCTCTTACATTAATTTAACTTACACAGCTATGAACTGATACCACTAAATTATCTACCTCCGAAGTACATAGTTATAATGTGACTAGGATTTTTGGCACATATGACTATGACATAATTATGAGGGGTGTCTGGCCAGCTCTGCTGTCCAAGAGATGCTACTGCCAGGGAAACTTGTCATTGGAAGCGAAACAGAAATAAAGTACTCCAGAGCATTCAGTAAAAATACTGGGAAAAAGCCCACAGCATTTAGTCACCTGCCTTTTAAAGAATTTAGAACAAATATATAACTGCTCAAATACACCTAATAAATTATATGCTGAAAGTATTTGGCAGTTAAAGCTTAAAAAATTAAATTAGAATTTTATATATATATATACACTAAAGCTGCATAATTTTACAGGTTTCATTTATGTTAGAAAATCAGTGACATAAAAGATCCCCCATAGGGCTTCCCTTTGGAAAGAAAAAAAAATCCAACATACAGTTGGAGATTTTCTAATGCCTTTGTCTGTGCAGAGGAATGCATTTTTATTATATCTCAACTGTTACAATTTAGAACTGAAAGACCAGTGAAAGACATGCTGTGTTTCTTTCTTCAGAAAAAAATGGACAACTATTTTTTTAAAACAAAATGAAAAGTCTTGTTCCTGTCGACTTCTACTATCAACTACATAATCACTGATAATCCATTCTCATGGAAAGTTCAGAGAATACAATTTCTTTGAATGAGAAATATTTCTTTTATGAAAAATGTCTTTCAAACTGAACTCAATATTACACACTGTAGTTTAAGGAAAAGGAGATTATTTAAGCAATAACTCACAAAAAAACATATCAGGACACACTGTCACTAGTTACAAGACTGCTATTCCTCTTGGGGAAAGCCTGAAAAAACATGTGGAAACTATGTTGATTTGTCACATTTTGTCCAATTCCCTTCTTTGACCTTTATTACTTTTAGTACAGATGCTTGTATCTCAGTGAGGTTTTCAAGTACTACTATACTAGATTTAAAATCCTTATTTCCTGCGAAAGCATAAAGCTTTTCTCATGAAAACAAAACCTGTTTCTTCTGAACATATGAACTTTTATGAATAGGGGTTTTTTCCCTGTTATATTACAAAATTGTTTTCTCAGTATAATTTAATAGTAACTGCACAGAAATAATGCTATCAAGAAGAGAAAATAAATTAGGGGAAGTAAGCTTTGAATAGGTGTGACATGTTTCAGAACAGCCTTATTTTCAGTGTTTGTGTTAAAATATTTAGTCTAAAAATTATAGAATGAGAGTTGGTTCTTTCTTAATGTCAACTTTAAAGTCCGCACTACAAGTACTTTAGGAAAAACATAGACATACACTGTAGACAAATAGACATTTCTTGTACTTCCAGACCACTATGGATCCTTTCAATCTTTGTCGTCTTTCATGGCAGAAGAAAGGGCAACCCTTGTGAAATGGTGTCCATTTACATCCGGTCGAGAGCGGAAAAACCCCTTTGACATAAAACTAGGGAGAAATTTGCAAGTTTCCTTTTTTTTGTGAAGGTTTGTGAAGAGTACAACTGAATTGAGGAAAAAGTATTGTGCTCCATTTTTTGTACTTTTTTTCGGGACTCATTGGCTGCTTTAGTTTCATTATATGTCTCATATATCACATGTAAGTGATAGGCTTATAAATACCCACATACAGGAGCCACTGAGAATTATTGTAAGCACAGGTGCACATACAAGAGTAGTTTCACGTATGAGCTACTAATTTATGCAAATACCATTTATGAGTTTTTAAACTGAAAATCGTATCTTAACATTCTCAGCCCCAATGAAAATGATCCATTTCTAAAACTACTAAAAGTGTAGAAACTGTGAACTGACAGCAGCATCAGCTTCAGAAATACTTAGACCAGGACTAAGAAATAAAAATAAAATTGCTTAATCCCATGCAAAAGAAAGTACCATATAGAAAACAAAGAGTCAGCATTCCTTACAGAAAACATGCTTATTCAATTTCTAAACCAATTTTTTAAAGTCTAAATATTACAACACTTTTGCACTACGGAGAGTAAGGATTAATAGTCCCCACAGGACTACACTGGATATACTGTAGACTTAGGCTAATTGCATAGTAGGACACATACATTGAATTACATTTTTCCACATATGCAACTTCATCGGAAAAGAATGGCTATTGAAAAGATAAAATATTGTTACCAAAATATACACAGCAGGTCAGTGTCAGAAGTCACAACTGCACAGAGTCACCTGAAGGACCACCCTTCTCACACAACAAATGCTGCAGCAAGAGACAGTCCACAAAAAATCTGCATTTTAGGCCTCTTTTATACTTCTGTCTTTCATCAGCATCTACCACTTCTGTGCGAGTCACAGGCCTTCTCTTGAAGTCAACTTGCACCAATTCTGCTTGCTGTATTCCAGTACCATAACTGTTGTCATAACTGAGGACAAATAACACAATTTTGTACTAAATACTGAAAACAATACCTTAGCCCCAACTGCATACCAATGCAGAGATACTGTGCTATAGTTGCTGATACTCGACAGATGGTACAGATTATGCCCTTGCAGTTTATGACACTAGTAGAACTGATTATATTGCACCATAATCATGTCCTTAGCTGAAAAATAAGAGCAGATCTTACAGCACCTGTACAAATACCTTCCAGCTATGAAAGCACAACTTGGGATCATCAGTATAGTCAAGGTAGAAACTTTCACAAATAATGAATGAGTTCTTTCATTTTGATACTGTAAATTTTCACTACTCAAAACTGAACCATTTTGGAAGAAATAATACATTTTTTCTGTCCAAGATAAAAATAAATTTATCATTCACTCAGTTGCACAAGTTGGATTTTAATTATTCTACCAATCCCATAATTGTGTGAGTTAGGTCACTCTCTTCAGGATAATCAGGTTAGATAAATTAATCCTTTCTTCTGGTACTTCAGCCATGGTAAAACGTGCATATGCAGTGGGGAGCAGGAAGATCTAAAGTGAATTATTTATGTTCTTATTAACTGTTTTTTAATGCCTCCGATTCTTCTCTCAAATCTTATGTTCTTTTACAATAGAGAAGAAAAAAAGAGAAAAGAGTAGAACCTAACGTAAGACTGATGATGTCAACATTGTAGAATGAAATAATCAGTTCAAATGGTACTCTTAAGAGTAACTCTACCTAAGATAATTTCTGGATAAAAACATGTCTGAATTTTTATTAAGATTTGAAAGAGGGAATTAGCGTCAAAAACTTTTTGATGAGTTCTGAAATGACAAAACATGGTTGAAATCATAGATATGGCTGCTCAAACATACATTATTTCATCATGTAAGCACAATTTCCAAATACTAACCACACCCAGTATGGGGTTTTGCCTATTAAAAATATATATATATATATTTAGGATACAAAATTTCTTCAAAGGTTTCTATGTGGTGATAATTCAATGTTTTAAATACACCTTGTTAGCAAGTTTGTGCACTGAACTGTGCTGAAAACTACAGCAGACGACTTTATATGTAATTCCTTGAGAAATGTTAAAAGGCAGGCAGGCATTTAAAGGGAAAAAAAGTGACAACAAAACAAAAAGAAGAAAGTTTCACTTTATCAATTAGATATTTTCCAAAGGTTACAACTTTTCTGAGCTGAAATAAGGGCCTAATAAGGTGGCTGTAAGAAAGATGACTAGTCATCATGACAAATGCCAAATCTGTAATATCCCTTTTCATCTAACTGCAATGTCAAAACCCAACAAAAAAACCCAACAGTTTGTGGGAGGAAGCACTTTCTGTTTTAATTACCAGTTACCAATTTCTTTGTAAAGTCTGAAATTTGTGCCCTGTTCTTTAATTTACTAATGCACTCTGGAATTAGATTAATAATAGAGAATTGCTACAGGAACTTTGTATATTAATTTTCTGAAAAAGTCTGTTATTCAAGGTCACTCCTACAGTTATACTTCCTTGTGGGCAGGTACAGGTGCCTACTTTTTAAGGAAAATCATCTTTTTCTGGCTTGTTAGTGTCAAAAAGTATCATGAAGTGTAAAGAGATGCTTGGCAAAACTTTCACAATACATGACCTTTCTGTGGCTGAGATAGTATTTGCAATATTGCATATTATTACCATCTAAGAACATGTTTATTTGGCACCTACTAGAAATGGGCTACATGCCATCCTCACAGATGGTTTTAAGTGTTCACCACCAAACTACCACACAGCTTAAGAAACGTGAGAGTCAAGGGCAGAGTTTCTTATACGAGATCATTCACATGTTGTCACATTTAAGTTATCTGTCATTGTAATTCTGCTGTGAGCTAAATTAATCTTCAAAATGTAAACCTAAATTTTGAAGACAAGTAAAGGAATACTTGTTAGAGTGACCTACGAGAAAAGAGCATGAATTCAAATGCCTTGAGTATTTTCTGCAAACAGCTCACTTGCCCTCCAAGGGTTTTAAAAGTAAATACTATCCTATTGTACAGATGAGAAAAGCAAATTGAATGATATTTCCAAAGATGTAACACAATCTGCTGTGAGTCTTGGAAACAGAAAACAGGTGATACTGACACACAATACTGTGTATCTCCTGTTCTAGATGCAGAGATTTATCTGTCTCCAGCTAACTTGCACAAAAGTTGGATGCTGTAAAGAACTGAAACTTTTCATGTTTCAAACAAATGCTTGCCAAACCAAGTCTATTTGCAGAAAACAGTGTGCATCAATACTTCCTGAGACTTTTAAATGAGATTTTCCTTAGGCTCCAATGAACAGAGTTGCATGCTGACAGGCACTGAGTAGGACTAGTAAAATGGAAAAACACCTCCTTTAGTCATATTAAAATAGTGTAGCATTTGAGTTTACCTGGATATAAAGGCCTACTTAATTTCTATCACTAAAGAAAATATTATGCTCACTAATGGTAAAACATGAAATGAGAAATTTTACAGTTTATTTTACAGAATACTGTATCAGGAGAAAGGAAAAGATAGGAAGTGTACCATTTCTAGGAAGAGTTTGCCTATACTGTAAAATCAGATACCAAGGCTTTTAAGCCAGCAATTTGCCATGAGAAGATTCCAAACGATTGGACTTTTTTTTTTCTTTAAGTTTTAAGAATGGAGAACAAGACTTCTATTCCCTCTCCTGTAACTGATATTTATAGTAATCTCAGAGAAACAGTGACTATGTTTGCGCCTCCCAATCCCAATCTGCAGAACTGAGACAGTAATGCTGGCCTCCCCAGAAAAGTACTTCTCACCAACAGCTTGAAGTCCATTGTGTCAGAGTGAAGTATTACAAGCACACCATGAAAAACGTGCACAAATGTAGAACAACACTGGGGATCTCTGACCAACACCACTGCCAAACAAGCGAAAAATAAAAAATTCATTTCCATTTCAACAGATTGTACCATGCTAGCTTCTTTAAAATAAACATTCAGATAGTGCTGCACTGATTTCCTGTTGAAAAGAACTGATGTTCACCAATTTAGAATATGTCTGGTTTCAGAAAATGGTTTTTGCCCATCATCTGATTCTGGTGAAGTTTGATGAAAAAATAATACATAGTGGCTATAAAGTCAGACTTCAAGGCTATATGGAATGACTGGAAGATACTAGAGGACAACTAATACATTCATAAATATTGGCCATTTGATTTTATAACATTTGACTGCAATCTCTCTGTAATTAAGGAATGTGGTCCTTTTGCACAGTTAGATATATAATTTATTATTTTTACACATGCCATCAAACTAACACCAAAAATGTTCTGAAAGGTTGTAACTGATCTCTGTAACTTCCCTCAGTCTGTTCCTGTACTGTTTGTGAACTTATGAAGACTCCCATGTATGAATTTCTAATAACAATTGCCCAATTAACTTACACAAGTAGTTTCTGCTTAGTAATGGCTTCATTGAAATACTCAATGTCAAACTTGAGCAGAAATAACAAGCTTCAAATCTGAAATGATGCAAGTACAGCTTTTAGTTTCCCCAGAATTACAGTTTAAGAAACTTTTAAGAAGATAAATCAAGCAATATTTTTAAAGAAACTCAATTTTTTTTATAACTATCTTAATCAGTAAACAAATTTACTAGAAAATGCATGAACAGCATGCTTAAAATATATTTTACATAATTCAGACAATTTCTTATCGAAGTTTAGATATGTTTTAATATTTATGCTCTGGAGCCAGCATTGAAAACACAGCAAAATAGCAAAACCACTTAACCACATGGAATTGTGACTAAAGAGTGTAATCTTTTTAACATTTGAAACCCATTATAATGTTTCTCTGTTTATCATCCACAAGCCCTTAATCCAAATCCTTTAATAAACCACCACTCATTAAAAAAAAGAAAACCAGCACTTTCTAGTTAATATTTCCTACATGTATACCATAATTTTCGTTGCAATACATATATTCTGAGAGAAAATGATAGTTGACAATAACTGTCTTTTTTGCCCCCTCAGAGAAGAATTGGCCCTACTTGAATTCTGCTTACAGCTCTTGGATTTCCTTGGAGAACTTAATTTAATTCCAGCTGCAACACAAACTGATAATAAAACCCTAATTTCCTCTTTTTTTCTCCTTTATTCTCTTCTGCCAATATTAGTTTTCACTAACTAGGAAATCCAAAGTTTCCTAAATGGTGAAAATTGGACACTTTCAGATTGCTTTCAGTTCCTTATTTCAGTGACAGTTTTCGGTGGAGACATTTTGGTGTGAGTGACCCACTACCACTTCTGGAATGGGAAGAAAGCTTTAGTACAACTAGTGATATATTTATTATGCAAAAAATAACCACAAATGATTATCAGGATATCAAAACTTATGCAATGGGTTTGCTTTTTGGAGTCTATAGGTGATCCTTAGACCTGAAGCAATCTCAAAACCCTGTCTTTTGTCACCTTATGAAGAAAAAAATCCTTATGTAAGATTCAAGGCAGCAGAAAAGCCTTGATGATGGAAGCCTCTACTATGTTCAATCAGAAATTGGGACAAATATAAATAATTTTATTTTCCAAGATGTTGTATGAACATATTTCCATATCCAATTATTATTAATATTCATTTGCAGTTTGTTCTAGACGGAGAAAATATATCAGCACTCTTTTTAAAGAAATGAGGACAAGAAACAGCCAGTTGCCAGGCTTATTGCCAGTATTTGAGAAAGAGGGAGGTTTGTGGAACAAAATCCAGTCAATATTCCTTTTGAAGATGGCAACTTGAACTGAGTGAAAAGCTATTAGTACTTCAGTGGTGCTTTTAGTACTTCAATAACCCAAAAAGATGTGCTAATAGTGTAGTTCCAATATTGCAAAAAAAGTCTCAAAGCAAAGCAGCTTCTCAAATAAAATGAAATTTCCTCTCCTTCAGGGGAGACCAGTACAAGGCTTGGTGAATGGAACAGGAAAATGAGTCAGTCTTTTAATGACGAAGTCTTTCATCATTTATTCTAAGGGCTTTCAGGTAGGCTCTAAAACTTCAGCAGTGACTGAATTGAACTGATGTTGAAGAGCCTGTACTGCATGTTAAAATAACATGTGTTTGCCCTAACATAACTGTTTGAACCTTCTCCTCTTGTCATTAACCTGCACTGTCTAAAATCTCAGTTAATAGTTTCCCACTTCAGGAGCTGTTCAATATGTGATTGTAAAAGGTTTTAAAAGAACTGCTGCACAAGTGTAATACATTGCTACAAAATACTTGGTTTGATTAGGATATGCCAGACTGGGACAGTCCCAGGAAACTGATTCAGCTAACAATATGGAATAGCAGTAAATGTTACTGAAACAGGACACTAGCAGCATGAAATCAGTGTAATTGGGATGATTTTGGATAGAAATAAGTGATGAAGTGATAAACAGAAATAAATAGCTAACCCTTATCCTTTAATACACCAGTTGTCAAATGCACAATTAAAGGACAGACATAAACTTGAACACATGAAGACAAGACTCAAGTACAGCTGGCTTCAGAAGACCTCAAACCAAACAGTTTCATGAAAGGATCATGAGTGCAAGAAGATTTCACTCAGAATGATTAGCAATCTCTTAACCAAACTGAGACACTCTTCTATCAGTGAAAATCATTGTTTAAATGAAAGCACTAAACAAGATAGTTACTTAATACTTATAAAGACAGTTGGGATTAAATGGTATTGTACAATCCAGAATATGTGGTGTACAAATGCATGCATCATGCAAGCATACATACACGTTCAAATGCAAACCAAATCCAAACATACAAACTTCTACAATCAGAGTAGCAGTCATATCTTCTACTTCTTATGCCCCAAATACATTTCAAACACTCTTACAAATTATTTCTCATGCTATTTACAAAAAAACCCCAATCAAACATCAGACATAATTGAATTAGTGCAGTGTTGCAACACAAAAAATAGCATCAGCATTCCTAAAAAAAAAAATCCACATTTACCCATAATCTAGATTAATACTTTTAAAATGGTATTATTGCCCCAGAAACATGAATGAATAATCCTGCACCTTACATCTGTTCATCATCTCCAGTCAACTGAGTCATTATGATTCTGGAGTAAATGAAGCCTGCTCTGTGGGCCAAATCATTAATCAATCTTGCCATGTCATTCCATTTTTTCCTTCAGTAGCAAACCAAACTCTAGACACCAAGTTTGTAAACTACATCCAAAAGGGTATCATAAGCATAACAAGACTTTTTTAAAAGCA
The DNA here is from genome assembly GCF_003945725.1 of Corapipo altera. Taxonomy (NCBI): domain Eukaryota; kingdom Metazoa; phylum Chordata; class Aves; order Passeriformes; family Pipridae; genus Corapipo; species Corapipo altera. The sequence continues at coordinate 12,519,196 of NW_020884876.1, forward strand.
AATAATAGAAAACAGAAAAATAAGATATGGTACAGGGTAAAGCATATGGAAACTAGAGTACCATAATAAGCATTCTGACTCTCAACAATATTTTCATCTTAACTTCTGCGAGATAAAATTTATCTGAGCTGGTTCACATGAGAATTTCACAAAGACAGTATTTTCTCCCCCCACCCCCCATATAATGCCATCTCATCCTACACAATGATTTTCAGACAGTTCTTAAAGCTACAGGTTTGTGTTTGAATTTGTTTTACATTTGCTCCAACTTAAACCAGTTTTTACTAATTTTATAAGCAACAAACTTCTATTTATTGTTGGACCTTTTTTTGTGCATATATTTTTTGTGGTTTGTTTTTGTTTTTTTTAAATAAAAAAAGGGAGGAAGAAAGAGAAAGCGTGACAGAGAGATGTCTTTACATTTTATCTTCCAAAACCCACAGGACACCCATATTCTTTCCTCAGAGGAAACACGATCAGGAGTTCATATAGGACAATAACAAAAAGTGGTAAGTGCAAATACCAAAGGGAACAAAGTATGTTGATGCTGATGTTTATGAGACACTAGACTAAAATTCATGTAAATTCCTCAGGCATCAGCACATTTTGAGGTGGTTTGCTCTTCTGTTCCATTCTTCCACCCCACCCAAAGGAATAATTTGTTTTGCACTCAACTTTAAAATTAATATTAATGGGAAATCAAGTAAGAAAATAACTTGTGTAAGGTCTCTCTCTAACACCAATCTTGGTTAGGGAGATAAAGAAAAGAAGTAGATGATTGTGTGCTCTTTTAAAGTATGGTTCAGGAGACCAGCCTGCAAATCCAAAATCAAAAAGAAAGCCATGAGCCACATCTAAATTAGAGACCAATCTTCATCCAAAGTGCAAAGTTCTCTGAATATGACAGGATCCTGTTAAAATTACTTTGTATATTAGTCTGAAAACTGGAAGAATAAATTTGGGAAATAATTTGGTATGCCTTTGAGACCTCCTCTTCCCATATTCCCCAGAGAACAAAGAAGCAACTGAGGAAATATAAACATAACTATGATATTCTCTACTGCAATATTTTGGCTATGTCTCATGAAACATAAAAATACGGTTCCTTTGATAGTCTTACTAACAGCTATTAATATATTAGCTTTGGAGCAGAAGATTTGTTTAGTGAAACAGATTTTGTAGTAAAATATAGTGCTAAAATAGAGAGCATGTATAATATTTCACTGAGAATGTATACTTCACAAGACTGAGACAAACCACCATTTAAAAAAAAAAACAACCACTATTTACAAAGTGTTCCCCGTGCCTAAATAATGTATAATTAGATGAAATTTGCATGTACTCATTTCCTCTCTGGAATCTAAAAGTAACACTGCACATGCATGCCCAGATGGAGTCAATAACTACCAATGACTTTTATATACCAGTGACTTTTTTATATCCTTTCTCCACAAATTCACTACTGGTCACAAAGTGTTGATCTAGAAATTTAGCCTGAACTGTCTTCATGTTCCATACAATCTCCAAAACCAGTCAAAACTCAAAGGCACCAAAGCAAACAGCTACTTTGGAGTTTGTAGAGAAAAAATACACTATTTTTTTTGAGTTAAATATCAAATATTTTTCAAAGAAGTCTGTTTCCTATAAATTCCTATAAACTCAAGTGATCTTGATCTAACGAATAAGCATTTTTTGTATTTGGGGTAGTTGTCCAATTCAAACCACTCATCAAGGGTCACCTGTAACTAAGCAGGATTAGAGAGGAAATAAAAAGAGGCCACAGCTTCATTATTCGGTGTTACAGGAGAAAAAAGCAAGATGGAGATACACAGGAAGAAATTTATTCTGTTCTACTGTGCCAGGAGAGAAAGTGATTCAGACAATTTCATAGGAAATCAGTCCCAGTGCACCATTTAACAGATTAGAAGCCTTTGTGTAAAATAGCATTCAATCTACTGTGGGTGTCAGGCTTAAAATCGAACAGGCAGTTACACACATCTAATTCAGTAATAAATTATTCCAATTGCTTGAAAGTACCTCTAGGAAAGTATGCTTCATGGAACTCAAAGAAATTAATAAACCCCAAAAGATTAATAGAAATTTCAAAAAGACTAGAGAATTTATCCTGCTGTGAATTTGTAAAGTGACCAGTTCATCTTTCCACTTCAATTGGTTGATCTGACAGTAAACAACTTAGAATTAAATAACAGAAGCTCTATCGGTCATCACCAACTATACCTTAAACAGAAAACAAATATTAAAATGCAGAAATCTCAAAATCTTTAATCATCATGGGGATGACACAAAAATACTTGTCAGAAATTCTCTTTCAGCCTTGTGACTGCCAAGACTATCCTTGACTGCATGCAGCAAAGGTAGAAGGGGAGAAGAGAAATTGCAAAAAGACATACCAGACCTCCACTTGTCACTAATGCACAGGCTCTGGTCAAACAACATTTTCAAAGTCTCCATGCTTTAAATGGTAGGAAGAATTGTTTTGAAGTCATTCTGTCTTATGGTGGGCTTTTCTAGAAGTGCTATTTAATTCCTTCCAAGAAGGAGTGACAAAAATGTGGGGCTTTTCTTTGTTGTTTGAAGTAGTAACAATGGAAGGGAGAGAGTTAATCACTCTCATCTCCCAAAATAGAGAATAGTTGCTGTGCTTTGGGCAGAGTTCCACTGTTGCTTTTGTAAATGTACTAATGAGCCATTGTCATAGTGGTGCCAACCTGGCATTAGCAGTCACCATAAATTTACTGCAAGAACACTGCTGTTTGTAATTAGCTCTTCATTACACAATCAGGCTGATTTAGAGAAGCTCTCATATGATTTGCTCAGCAAATGAAGCAATATAATTACACCTCAGTTGAAATCAACAAATTAGACTGCTGTTTGCAATTGGCTGTATTATATGCTGTTAGCATGCTAGCAATTGCAGGCCTGCTGTGGCCTTTAGCACTTAAATAAAGTAAGCATAATTAAAGTACTGAATATTTTTGAATTTGCAAGATCAGCTACATAATAGTCACAATTCTTTGCAATTAAAAAAGGAGCCAAAATTTATATGCCACAAACACTCCATAACCTTAAGTTGCAATGTTGATAATATCTAACAATACATACAGAAATCACTTAAAATTGCAGTGAGGATATAGTCAAAGGGAGTCAAAGCACCTTTGCTTCATCATGACTTACTCTGCAGTCAGAACTGAAGATTTAAGTCTATTCTGATCAAAAGGAGTAGAGAGTTATTAACTGTGCCTTTGTTTGTGTACATTCTTAATAAATGTAACAATTTTTGCTTTTTACATTTCATAAAACATTGTAGAAACGTTTCTCCTTTCTAGGTATATGGTTTCATGTCAATCTCTCAGATGAGTAAAAGCAACAGAGGACAAATTCAACTGTATCAATATGAATTCAACTGTTTAAATGTCACAAAAATGCTTCAATGGAGTGGTTAATTAACACAAGTTCTTCCCTTACACAATCACTTGAGGCTAGACTGTAACAGGATACAGGAAAACACAATCCTGGGTTTACATTCAGTTGTTTCTAAGAAACACATTAACATCAAAAAGCAAAACCATACAACAAATGTCAGAAAGGAGAGATGGATGACAACGCGTGAAAGGAGGAACAATCAGGTGTAATTATTTATATTAGGCTATTCTAATGGACGAGATACAAATCCAAATGTCTAGAAGATACTATACTGACTGACACTGAAGAGGCAAACACCATAACAAGTCCAATATTTGCTAGTATGAGCCAGATTGATATATTCATTGCAGCAATAAGGCATAACCAGCTCTTCCATTTTGTTTTGGCAAGACTTTACCAGTCATCCTCCTTTACATGGCAGGATTACTAAATCCTCTGGGTTTGGGATTCTGTTGGTTTGTCAGGAGAGACGTCGAGTAGCTCAATACTTAAAGATAATATGCATAAATAACCTACTTGAAAAAAACCCCAAAACAAATTGTAATGACAGTCATTTGAGCTGCTGAGCACCACTAAAGCGTTCATTTTTCATTAATATTAAAAGATTGGGATAAGTCCTTTATCAGTTTAACTGGACAGTGACAATTTTCTCAGTATTCATCAATCTAGCATCCAACAGTGCAGCAAAAATTCCCTTATCATGCTGGTCTGTTTGTTTGCTTTGGGGTTTGTTTTCTTAGTTAGTTTGGTTGGGGTTTCTTTGGATTTTTTTTTTTTGGTTGGTTGATTGGTTGGACCTTTTTTGTGTTTTGGGTTTTTTTTGTTTTTTTTTTTTTTTTTTTTTTGGTGGGGGTTTTTGGCACAAGCTAATGGATATCAGAAATATTTGTAAGTAGGAAACATTATTAAAACAGCAATCACTTCATAACCAATGCAATTTATCTAAAGTTCAGGTCAAGACACAATTTCAAAGACTTACTCATGATAATGCAAAAAATACATTAGCACACACTGCAGTAAACTACACGAAGAAAAATGAGTTTTCACTTTATCCTAAGCAATACTCAAGATGTTTTGAATAATTTAACGCAACTTCCATGCAGATTTTGAGATTTCCTATATTCTACATTTTTGCAGAAGATTGAACTAAGATCGTCAAACAAGAATTACATCAAAATAATAAAGTTCAATAAGAGAATGTTAGAGGACCAGCTGAAATGGTAAAAAGTATCCCTGAAGCAATGAAGGATTTTTGGGTTCCATAATCACTGACTGTTTGAAACCATCTACACACTTGTCTCTGAGCAATAAATGTACAGCAGTTTAGAAAAAGACAGAGAAGTAGTTCACCTGGTCAAACAGCAAAGTATCAAAGCCTGTTTAAAATAAGGTTATACTCTAAGTCAAATCTAAATGATTAAAAAACCCCTCATGGCTAGAAAACTGAGTGTCCTACCTCACAAAGCTAGGACAAAAAAGAAAGAAGACGTTGAGGAACATCTTGCAAAAGTATACGTGCCTAATAAATTCTTTTCTAAAGAGAGAAACTTGCCAAAAAGTAAGACTACTGTATAAAACCAATCAGACATGAACAGAAGTCTTTGCACATTAACTGGCATCTGCATCCACTGTAAAAGAGTTTACAGTGATTTTCACGTAACAACTTCTGCTTATCACAGATATGGTGGAATGTCTGTCTCAAAATTAGTTATTAGTAGAACAAACTACAAAACAAATTCATAATATGATCAGTATCAGAATGTCAGAAGCAAAGGCTATCTCATTTGAAATTTAAGGGAACCCTAGCATGAAATGGCTGAATTGCAACTCCAGCCCATAACTATCAATTAGCATTTAGACACTAGAGAAACAGAAGGTGGCAAATATAGCCTCAGTACTTAATAAGAATATGGTTGCAGGATCTAGCAAACTACAGCTCCTGAAGTCTGATACCAGAAAAGAAAACTGACAGAAAGTGGAAAATTAATTACTAGAATCAATGCACATATATCCGTATTAGGCTTATGCAGAATTAATGCACATATGGATAATATATAATCCTACAGAATCTGTGTTGTTTTTACCAAACATAAAAATAGAAAACAACTGAAATGATAGGGAGGGAAAATTCCTTTCAAGAAAGGATTAATGCCTAATCATAAGATTAATGGTAGGCAAATGCTAAATTTTCACATCAGAGGAAAGATGATACTCAAATTCCACAAAGACCTATTTAAGGATTGCTTTTCAGCTTATACATATATAAATCAGGAAAGAGTTAATAGTGAAATGACATTTTTTTTTTCCTGACAAAAAAGCTAGCAAAAAAGACTAAATTCATCAGTAACTGGATGGCAGATGAATTTCAATGCAGATCAACAAAATAACTCACATGGGAAAGAAAAGGCTAACTTCAAATATGTGATGGACTGAGCTGACAACTACTACGCAGAAAAAATGCTGACAACAGACATAAATATAGACATCTCAGTGGAAATGGCAGCTTAATGTTCATGAGTAAAATAAGAAACAGTATGCAAAGAAAATATAAACCCACTAAAATCTGCTGTGTGCCCAGATCTTCAGTGTTATCTACAGTGCTCTTGATGTCACACAAGATATAGGACAGGTAAAAACAGGGAAAGCAAAAAACAAAAGCAACGGTAGAAATTAGTATTTCTGAACAAGGAATGATAGAAATGGTAGGCACACCAAGAGTCTTCAGAGTAGAAAAGAAGTGACTGATGACTGAAGGCAAGCATTGTGTGTGAAATCACGAATGACAGAGAAGAGACGCACAGTGATAACCCTACTTTTTTTCATTTACTGATTCTTGTACTGGAAGAACTAGTAAGTAGGAAAGCAAACACAAGTGAACTAAACAGGTACTTGTTTTACACTACATGCATTTTAAAAAACAGAACTCGGTGCCACAAAGCATTGTTCAAAATAATGACAAAAATTCCTGGAAGGAAAAGCTACCAAGTTCTAAAAATAAAGAAATTAGCACTTCAGCCTCAAAGAGTTATTAAGCCACACATTGTTGAACCAGTATTTCATGTAAGCATCACTACTTTTTTGACCTGTTCTACTCATTCTCAAGTATGTGTTATCAGCCTCATGGGTATGGGATGCAGAGCATTGCTCTGACTCTCTACAGTAACCCCTATATTCCACCAGAATGAAGAAATAACTGCCCCAGACATTCACCACCAATTCAACGATAGATAACACTTGCTTTTGGCCAATGGCATCCAGTCACTTGTAAGGACTTCAAGAGGACAGTTGCCTGTGTCAAAACACTATCAAACACAGAAGGAACTTGCTGTATGATAAGCCACCATAATGGGAACTTGAGATAAGCACAGACGTGAGAAATTTACAACAGGAAGGTGTTAATTCCAGGCCTGGGAGAGGAGAGATCTGGTTAGCACATCCTGGTTAATGCATCTAGACAAAAATTCTCCACTGTGGCAAACTGTGGGAAAGGAAGGAACTGCTCATACACATGCCACCCCAAGTCATGGGAACATTTGCAACCACCCTGTGGACACCTGGAACTTGGACTGTGACTGTATAAAGGTGGTACCTCCAGAAGAATGACTCTGGGATCCCCATCACCAAGAAAGCCCAGGGTGAAGAAGGACCAATGGGACGCTGCTGGATCTGCAGGTGGTGACTATCTTCTGCTTTATCTCCTTTCTCTCCCCCAGACTTTCTTCTATTTCTTTCTATCTCTCTGCATCACATTTCTTGTTAAATAAAATCTGTATTATTGACTTTAGCATATTCTTTTGCACCTTAATTCAGGCAGAGGCATGTCTCACTAATCAGATCATATCATCACGTCAACAGCAAAAACAAAACAAGAAACTGTATGAAGATTGCTGACTTTCTGTGGATATTCAAAAGGGGAAAGCATAGATTCTGTTGGTTTTCCAGTTACTTCAGCATAACTGAAAGATCAACTGCAAGTAATAATACATTTTGCTATCTATAAATCTGGCTAGTACTCTTCTAAGTTTTAGATTAGATAATCACAAGAAAGTCAAATTGAACACTGAATCTAGCACTGAAGAGAGCCTCATTTATCACAGTGTTGTACTGTAAAGGATACAAGCAAGTGGAAAAGTGAAGTCACTGATTATTTTAATGTGTTAATTTAAGGTCTGATGTGTATGACAACCTGTTTTGTGCAAAATTCAAGTTCTCAGTATACCGTCCAGATTAGTACAAACTATAGGGAACTGCTGACCTTGACAGCACGATAAAAGATCACTTTTTTGGGGACAAATATTTTACAAAATTTGAGAAGAATACTATAATGAAGACGACGATAACATAAGCTTACACTATCAGTATTATGCCGTCTGGTGATTATTACATAGAGTTATTGAGAAAATTTCTATTCTTTTCATGTCATTAGCATTTAGAAATTTAATTCTAGGTACTTTTAAGGATATGAATTCTTCTTTACTGAGTGGTTTGCTTGTCACAAATATAACAGCTCTTGATAAATTCACTTCACTACAATGAAACAGGTTATTACATTCCTCAGGTAAGAAGCAAATATTTTAGAACTTTTTAAAAACCCAGTAGGAAAGAGAATCAACTTAATACCTCTATAAGAGTATGCTTTCATTAACCCTCACATGTAATACTATTGAGTTCCTGACAAAACTTAAAAAACATCTTAAGCGTTTCATAGAAGTAATGTCCTATTAAAGGTGTTTTGTAGAAGTACAGTCTATAGTCTTTTCAAAGCAAACTTTAAGGAATTACTTAGGTCAGTAATACATTAGAATATCTACAGTGAAAAACATTCAGCTGTTTTTAGGCAATCCAACCAGCGCTGGCAGATCTTAAATTTGCATATTTGAGATTGACAAAAGATAAAAAATTGCGGGGGGGAGGGGTGGGGAGGGGTTAGGGCAGAGGGTTTATTTTGCTTTCAAATAGAACTAAAGCATGCAGATTAGAAGGGATGATAAAGTACTTTAAAATCGAGATAATAAGCTTGTTTAATATATACAGAGACATATATAAGTTACATAAATCATTATGAAGACCAATAAAGATATTACTACTTTCACAATCAAATACTTTTAAAAACAGTAAAAAGCATCTGTGGGGATGCAATCCTGACACACCTATTTAAAGAGAACAGTTTGCTGCCCACAGATTTGGTTTATGTCTCAATAAATGAGGCCAAGTAGAAACATAAATGCTGCTGAGTGGACCTAGTGAAATGCAAAGGATAGCAAAAAATGTTACAGAGCTAAGAGTTTTATATATAAAAAAATAATGTGTGTATATTGTGTACTTCTCATGAGAACGCTGACTATGCAAGGATAGGTGTAGAAGTAGTAAAAAAAAAAATACAAACACATACAATATCTTAAATTCTGTTTTTACTTTGTACTGCATTCTTTATCAAATAACAGGGATACTACATTACAACTGCATTTCATCTTTGCCTTTTTTTTTTTTTTAAACTGCAACTGTGGTTTTGAAGAAAGCTGCCTACAGTTTTCCAGTTTTGACTTTCGGGGTAAGTTCACCCAGAAGATTTAAGTTGGTTTTGTTTTTCAAACATACAGAAGTTGCTCGGAGTTCTTTTGCAAAATGTCATTAATGTGCTACTATGTTTCCACTCCTTATCTCTCCCAGTTTCATGTCAGAAATAAAGTAATTCTCTCCCAGTTTCATATTATATAGCAAGTAATTTGTGTTAACCCTTTCAGCTGTCATCTTTGCAGTGCAAACAAAACTGCTAACTAGGGAGGAAGGTGGTAGTATGATTTATGATGCACTACTGGTTTCCACCTCCAAAAATTAAGTTTGACTCATATTTCATTACTAGAATAAATTTGGTTGCTTGGGTCATGATGATTTATCCTAGGAAATGAGAAAACAAAATGAGCAAAACTTATTGATTTAAGGAGTCCAGGAATTAAAGTCTGTACATTGGCGAATGGGAAATTAATTGCAACTAAATGAAGTTTCCAAACCATGATCCAACTCTAATAAAAGTGCTGTAAGAAGTACTGATGGCATTCGCATTGACATTCATGCTCTAGAAGGAAACTGTAGGAACTGAGTCAAAAGCATGGTGTTAATAGCACACACTGGCATGAAACAGGAACAGTTTACTGCTTTAAATGATCATTTACTACTTGGAATACCATAGTTTTGGATATATAGCATTAGAAAATTTTGCAAGCTATATTCCTCTGTATGCATTTCCAAGAAGGTACCACCTGTCACACAAAATGAGAAAGGAATTAAATAATTCTTAAAGAGAAAGGCATACCTGCCTCACATACTGGTAAGCTTCATTCAGACTGAGTCATTGTTTAATGTTCATGCCATTGCTACTACTTACCTTTAAAAGACACAATTAATATTAATTGTTTATGAGGCAATATATTTCTTTATATTTTCAATGTATTTGCTAGTAATTCCTACATGTATCACTTGAGATTGGGACCATGCCAGACACACACAGACACATATTCTCCCCAAAATAGCTCTTGCTTCAGAGAAGCCTGCAGCACACTGCAGAATCAGACAACAGGATAAAATGACAACTGAAGAAAGTCAGCCCTGAAGGGGCCATTGGCATTTATTTTCTTTCTTATTTTACCTTGCTGCTGCAGGATGTGAATCTGTGCACTAGCTAGATGTTTGAGTGCACTGAGAAACTTTTTTTGAGAAATATTATAAATAACATCAACAATAGTTTAGCAGTGTTTTTCTAAAAAACATTTCACTTATAATTTCTGCCCTTATTGAAAGAATTGAAAGATTTTTGCTGCTGTTATTAATGGGCAGCTAAGAACTACCTAGAACACAAAATGTCTCCAAAAATATGAAGCGAATACAGATGCCATGCTCCAAGTTTTAGTAGATAATTTCTTTAAAACATTAACAGGCAAATTTGAGTTAATCCCTAGAATAACAAGCAATTCTGAGATACAAGTGCAATTAGCTTTAGCTAAGTCAGAAAGTAGCCAAGACAACTGTGCCCATGTATGTGCTGAATACAGATGTCTGAGAAGATTATCTTCTTTAATTTCTCTTACATACCCTGCTTAGTTGTCATAATATCTGTGTAAACATATTAGTTAAAGACTGTCTCTAGTATTATTGCAGAAGTGTTAAGGAGCATACAGGAGCAAAAAGGAACAAAACCTGTATTTTTTTTCAAAAGACTACTTTCTTCTCCTCTGAAATTTGGTCAGGTCAGAAGCTCCTACCATTTAATTTTCACATGCAACATTGTAAGATAATTACAGACGCACTTAAAAACAAACAAATCCAACGACAAACCAAAGCGAGGATACTGCTGGATATAAGTACAAAGCTTTAGAAACTGCATACAGAACATTTCAAGAAAGAAAGGAAAACAGGTTAACAGTAAAAGACTAGTGTCTGAACAGTTAAAAATCAACATTCACCTCCCAAGGCAAATGGATTGTTCATGATCATCTGTCTATCAGCATATTCAAGATGTGTGACCACTTTTAAAGCAGAAATTACACCTGATCTGTAGCTTGTAAGTCTGGTAGATGCTGTACGGATAAGAAATGCATGTAGAGTTTCTTGTTCAGTGTTTAAAATAGCAGTACATTACAAATTACAGTATAACTCATACAATACCATCCACTAAATATAATTAATTACTATGCAAGTATGTGCTTTAAAAGTTAAGATGTTTTAAGTAACCATACTGGTCTGAGATGAAAGTCTAGAAATGTCAGGAATTTGTTACATCTCTGTGTCCTTTACTTCTTCACTGTCTTTCTTGTTTCAGTCATGACCTACAATCATCTTAAGTCACACCTGACAACCCCCTGGAAAGGCTGCAAAAGCAGCAATTAGGAAAACACTAAAATAATTTGTCACCCTGGGAGTAATTTGTGCCTGTTACTAAAAAACTCTAGAGTTCATCACATCACAAGACAGTCTTAGCAACAAGAAACAATACCCAGAAAGTGATAGCAAGGAGAGGTGAGCAGAGCCCAAGGTGAACCTCTTGGGGCATTAGGAAAGAGGAAAGCATTTGGAATAATTGGTTCCCTTCTTTCTACCACAGATAACTCCTTTCTGTTAATATTCACCATCTGCATTTTATATTCTGCTTACAATGCACAACTTTTCAGAAGAAAAAAAAGAGTTAAAGGGATTTTCATAATGAGTGAGGAAACACTGAAAGCAATAATTGGTTTTAATGGCCAAGTGCACCAAATGAAACTCCTCTTGTTTACTGTCTTACTTTATAATGTAATTTACGCTATGCTGCAATAGCAATGTATTGACTAATATGCTGAAGCGTCACTCTTTGTAACATTTAAACTATGAAAAAATTAAACATATTTGAATAAGTCTATTACAACCAAATTCAGTGCTCAACTACAGTTCTGTGGCCAAAATAACTTTACCATTTTAACTCTTCAGTCATAATCTACTATTTCAATGATTTATCAAATTCTTTTCAAGCCTAACTTTTATGCTGAGGCTAGACAAAATCAGAAATAAACCATTAATGTAATCCCAATAAGGTCAGCCAAGTTAGGGAAGCAACTTGCTCTACATAGCTGCTGACCTTCCACTTCACGTTAGGATTGCTTACCTTACATTGACTCATCTCAGTGTTTATCCTGCATTAAACAGTTAAAGAAAGCCATTTAGAAGATAGTTTTACTTCAGTATGGGCAGTTTTACCAGGATAAAAGCATTTATACTGTTAACTTTCTTCTAAAACATGGTACTTACATACTTACTGTAACAGTAGTTTAGTGACCCTCAAGGTCTTATAAACTGTAGGGAAAATATCAATCCTAGATGTAGGATTGATATTTACATAGATTACTCAATGTAAGCTTCAGAAAAATGTGTGTTTTGCCTTAGCTCCTGTAGTGACCTACTTGAGGCATGCCACCCCAAATAATTTTCTTGAGGCTTGCAACCTCCACAGAACAAAGATTAAAACAGACATTAAAATTGCAGTGGCCATTAAAACACAAGGAACAGAGAAATACATGGCCATTCACCTAAGAGCTGTATGCCCAAGATAGTGGGTATTCAACAGTAATAGAACAGAAGCGTAAGGTAACCTTCTACAACAAATTGTGCAAAAAGCAATTTAAACTTTACTCATTATTGTTTGTGTTGTGCCACTAGAGTACGCCACACTTTACACACATCTTGTTTTCACTGCATCCCACAGCCAACAAACATTTGTCTTACTGTTCAAACATTGGAGTCGTTACCATGTGCTTTGAGGCACCACAAACTGAAAGTATTCAGTTGCTGGCAAGGCAAGCGATCTGATCAGAGTGCCAGGGAACCGCACAGAAGTTTAAAACACGAACCAAGCGTAAATGTATGCAAATCTTGAGGCCCACCTGAGAATGTTCCCACGGCAAATCTCTTTTTCCTGTTCATATTATGTTAACAATAAGATGTTAACATAAGATGTTCTGTGCCTGTGGAATACAGTTGGATACCAACAGCAGCAATACTTACTTGGCATGAAGCTTCTCAAATGCATAATCTTATCTGCTGGGTTAGCATTCCAGCTGGCTAGGGGTACTTCTGAGCAAACTAGTGAATGAGATGCTTTCCCTGGTATGAGACTGTTATACAAATCCACAGGAATTTTAAGGAGGCTAAGTTCATTCTGCTCAATTAGATAAGATGTTGTTGGTTTCCCTGTTGAAAACTGATTGCAAAACAGACAAAATAAAGTTAGATTATTACATTAGCAAAGCAAATTTAGTGCATGGTATCAAGCACTAAGCAGACAAGAATGACCTTGGAGTTAAATATGCTCACAGATGTCCAACATCAAGAAAAAAAAAAATAAAGACAGATCTTAAAGACAATTAAAAAAGCTGGAAACAGGACTAAAGTATAAACATTCTCTCTCCCTCTAAGACATGCTCCAATTAAAAGTAAGTTTCTTATACCAGATTTCTCAGTGGAAAAGGCATAACTTGCAACCACTAAGAGAAATTCTAAATTGGTTTCCCAAAAATTAATTACATTTCATTTTCTCTTCTACTTCACTTTTTGGTGAACTCTATCTTTCCTAAACCAGCAAAAGCCATAGTGCTTAGTTATTTATCAAACAGCAAAACCACCCATCTCTAACTAGCTTTCACCATAAAATTAAAGTACTTTATACAACAGAAGTCCACTGACATAAACAGGAAAAAGCAATGTAATCAACATAAGAATAAATAAGATGTATTATTCCCTAATTTTTTCTTTAAATACCAATTTTTTCTTTTTTTATTTTTTTTAACTCCCAAATAAATCTTGGAATACAGCCACAAACTTAAAGAACACAGAAGGAAAATCATGGTGATACATTAGACGCCTTTGCATATACCTAGGGTTTATGAAATTAGAATTAAAATGAAAATTTTCACTAGAAATATACATGAAAGCAACAAAATCATCTTAATGCTTTTTTTCTAGGTGCAATCTTATCCAAGTGTTTCCTAAACCCAACAGAAAACAGTACTAGATATGTTCATGTAGCTGGAAACTCATATTCCTGTTCAATGACTACAAAGACAGTTTATTTCTTTTTCTTTCCACACAATAAATTATGTTTCACCCTAAGGTTATTTGCTTTTCATTATCATCACTTGAATGGATTTTTTTTTTGTTCAATTTAAAAAGGAAACTGTCTAGATGAATACTATGAATACTACTTGGTTAATTCTTCTAGCTTACTCTTTCTCATACATAATCAATCTATGTTAAGCCTTTCCCTGTAAAACAGGAGATATACCAAGGAACAACATGCCTTCTGGGACAAAGATTACATCACTGACTTTTTACCTTAACACATCAATCACTCTACTTCAATTCTCCTTGACAACTACTAGTTCCCTAAAGCCATGCAGAAAAACAGTGAAGAATAACATTTTATATCATCCCAGAGCTGCTTCATGAGAGACACAGAAATGAGTAGTTTTTCAAGTCTTTGATTTCTCATGGTTTAAACTAAATATTTTAAATATCTTCTGCATTTTCTGAGTCTTACACAAAGAACAAAATCATATAGGTCGTTATTATGAATCACTTTACTTGATTTCCTTCTGCATTCATTATGCTTGGCCAGTTCTAGGATGCCAGACAGCCAACCATCTCTTTTGTGACACTCGGCAAGGCAGCTGTTATCTCCTGGTCAAAGGTACTGACCTTGAAACTGAATCAACTTCATTCTACTTAAATAATAACGGGCTGACCATGGCTGGACAGCATATGCCCATCACAGACACTTTATCATTCCCCTCCTCAGCTTGACAGGGGAGAGAAAATATAATGAAAGGCCTATGGGTCAAGATAAGGACAGGGAGAGATCACTTACCAATTACTGTCACAGGCAAAACTGACTCAACTTGGAGAAATTAAATTTATTGCCAAGCAAGTCAGAATAGGATAATAAGAAAATAAAACCAAATCTTAAATATACCTTTCCCCCACTCCTCCCTTCTTCCCAGGCTCAACTTCACTCCTGTTTTTGTCTACCTCCTTCCCTCAAATAGCACAGGGAGACAGGGAATGGGTGCTGCAATCAGTTCATCACATGTCTCAGCCACTCACTCCTTCCTGCTCAGGGGAGGACTCTTCACACTCTTCCCCTACTCCAGTGGGGCGTTCCTCCCACAGAAGACAGTACTCCACCAACTTCCCCAGTGTAAGTCCTCCCCACAGGTTGTAGTTCTTCACAAACTACTCCAGTGGAAGTCCCTTCCATGAGGTACAGTCCTTCAGGAACAGACTGTTCCACGTGTGGGTCCCCCCACAGGGTCACAAGTTCTGCCAGCAAACTTGCTCCAGTGTGGGTTCCTCCTCCTCTCTCCACAGGTCCTGCCAGGAGCCTGCTCCAGCATGGACTTCCCACTGGGTCAGAGCATCCTTTGGCCATCTGCCTGCTTTGTGGTTCAGATCCTCCATGGGCTGCAGGTGGATATCTGAGGGCTGTGGAGCTTCATGGGCTGCATGGGCACAGCCTGCCCCACCATGGTCTTCACCACAGGCAGTAGGGGAATCTCCACCTCCACCCCCTCCTTCACTGACCTTGGTGTCTGCAGAGCCATTTCTCTCATATATTCTTACTCCTCTTTTCTCTGGCTGAAATTGCTTCTGCACAGTAAATTCTTTCCACTTCTTAAATTTGTTATCCCAGAAGCGCTACCACCAACACTGATGGGCTCAGCCTTGGCCAGTGGCAGGTCTGGGTTGGAGTTGGATGGCATTGGCTCTGTTGAATCAGGGAGAAGCTTCTGGCAGAAGACACCCCTATAGCTACCCCCACTACCAAAACCTTGCCACACAAACCCAAATACAAATATGAAAGAAAACACAAAATGCCTCATTCAGTACTCTTCAGTAATATTTCTTATGAAGGCAGGTAAAAGCAAGTGCTGAGGTAGCTGGGCCTGTTCAGCCTCAAGAAGGGATGGCTGTGGGGGGACCTCATTAATATCTGTAAGTATCTGAAGGAAGTGTGCCAAGAGGATGGAGCCAGGCTCTTCTCAGTAGTCTCTTCTTAGGTGTCTCTTCTCAGCAATAGGACAAGAGGCAACAGACAGAAACTGATGTACAGGAAGTGAATATAAGGTAGAATTTCTTTACTGGAACAAGTTGCCCTGAGAGATTGTGGACTCTCCCTCACTGGAGATATTCAAGAACTGTGTGGACACAACCCTGTGCTCTAGGATAACCGGGCTTGAGCAGGGAGGTTGGACCAGACAAGCCACTGCGGTCCCTTCCCACCCTACCCATTCCGTAATTCTGTGAATCGTATTACTCATAAAAGCCTTAATGTATTTCTCCACACAGTGCATTTCTGTAGCTAATTTAAAGGAGAGAACTGGCATGCCACAGAAGAGGTATGCTCACTTCAGTAATTTTAGAACAATTTATTCTTTAAAAAAACATACATACTAAACATCTTTTTTATTTTATACATTGACAAAACAATAGAAGAGTATCTGAATTCAAGAACAGTTTCCATAAACCTAATATTACTTGTTTCCTTGTGCAATAATTCTAAGAGCAACAGAGTTAAAATTACATACTTATTTGGCAGTACTCCACAAAGTATTTGAACATTCCATAAGAATCTTTTTCTGGCAAGATACTTTTTGAATGATTTAAAAAGCATTATTATCATACTTTTCACAACATGGTTTTGAATAAAACAGTCCATTAAATAAATGAGCATGCTACTGTGAGACAATCAACCTTGCTCATAGTTCTGGGCTTGTTTTTCTGAAATATGTCTCTGGGAATACTAAATTTACTAGATTATTTGTATTTATATCTAATACTTAAATAATTCAAATTACACTCACAAATACATTAAACATACTGTATCAACAATATGTATACATTACTTACTAATCAGAAAACTAGCATAACTATATAATTCCAAAGCTCTGTCCAGTTATCTAAAGCAGACAAGAAGAATTCTAATTATATATTGTATTTGTATATAAATATACTCAAAAAACCAGCTTTTACCTTTACAGTAAATGGAAACTTGCTTTTATATGTCTGATTGATACCTGATTAATCATATAATGGTTTGGACTGGAAGGGACCTTCAAGATCATCTAGTTCCAACCCTCCTGCCATGGGTAGGGATACCTTCCACTATACCAGGTTGCTCCCAGCCCCATCCAACCTGACCTTAAACAATTCCAAGGATGGGGTATGCACAACTTTGGCCAAGCTGTGCTTCACCACCCTCACAGGAAGGAATTTCTTCCCAACAGAACATCTAAAACCACCCTCTTTCAGTCCAAAGCCATTCCCTCTTGTCCTATCACTACAGGTCCATGTAAAAAGCCCAGTTGATGGCAAGTTGAATATGAGTCAGCAGTGCCCTGGCAGCCAGGAAGGCCAACTGTGTCCTGGGGGGTATCAGGCAAAGCATCACCAGCTGGCTGAGGGAGGGGATTGTCCTGCTCTGCTCTGCACTGGGGCAGCCTCACCTTGAATATTGTGTGCAGGTTTGGTCAATGCAATATAAGAAAGATATTAAGCTATTAGAGAGCGTTCAAGGGAGGGCAACAAAGATAGCAAAGGGCCTTGAGGGGAAGCTCTATGAGGAGCAACTGAAGTCACTTGGTGTGCTCAGTCTGGTCTACGATTTCCTCCTGAGGTGAAGAGGAGGCACTGATCTCTTCTCTGTGGTGACCAGTCACAGGATCTGAGGGAATGGCCTGAAGTTGTGTCAGGGGAGGTTTAGATTGGATATTAGAAAGAGATTCTTCACTCAGAGCATGGAACAGGCTCCCCAGGGAAGTGGTCACAGCACCAAACCTGAAAGAGTTCAGGAAGCATTTGGACAGTACTCTCAGGCACATAGTGTGACTCTTGGGGATGGGTCCTGTGCAGGGCTAAGGGTTGGACTTGATCATCCTTGTGGGTCCCTTCCAGTTCAGCACACTCTGTGATTCTGTGAAGCTCATGCCTTCTACTACCTAAAGAGGACAAACAAAACCCCCTACAGCACAGAGGAATGCAAGTGATTGTCCATATACAAAATGAAGATGACACCACGACCAACAACTGTGCTAGAATAGTTTGCTATATGATAACTGCATATACTTTACAGAATTTCACACCTCTTCGAAGGTCTCCTAAACTCTATCCCATTGAAATAAAGGAAATTTGCTTTTAATTGAATTTTTATAAGTACTGTTATTTCACAAGACATAGCATTTTAGAATTTATGACATTTGTCAGGTACAGTATAAGTTGCCCACTCCATGAAGGAAACAAAGTTGAAATATATAATACTTCAGAAAACTAAAATGAACAGGGCAACATGAGAAAGGGGAAGAAGAAATCAGTTCTTTGTGAAGCTCTAAATTCAGTTAAATTACCTCTACTAGCAACACTTACAAGACTGTACAGAAATAATCCATTTAGTTCAGAAGTAATAATCATTAATTACCTTCAAAATTTAATCACCTGTACTTCAGGAGTACACATAAAAAAAAAAAAAAGGCCTCCAGTATAATTGGCACCATTATCCTATTTTACATTTCATGGCCTTACATTCACAGCTGGCATCCAGACTGTCACTCATTGGTTAAGAACATGTTTAACTTTCCTTCAAAGAAAAAAACTACAGGGACTGCATTACAAAAAAGGATATTTAAGGTTCTGTAAATACACTCTGACTAGATGCATGTATTTGAATTTGTCATGTAGTACACTTCAACGCTATGTTCATGCATTATTACCATTCGTAGCACAAAACTTATTTCCTATAATTAATATCAAACTGCCAATACTAAAAGAATGAAGTTTGCAAATGAGAAGTCAGCACTTCAGCTAGTTTTTTCAAACACATTCAAGAGCCACAATAATTTTAGACTCAAATGTAAGTATGAATTATTTTCATTTTTTCCATTAATTAGCACAATCTGTCATTGCTTTCTGCAGTTAAATACTGCAATAGGTAAACCACTCAAGAACAAAACTAACATCTGCTCTGTACTGCTTTGTAGTGTTAAAGGATATTGACTTTAATATTATCACTTTTGTTTGTACACAGTGTGCCTTTCTACACACCTGGAACAGCTTTATACAACATACTATGGGACTAAGACCCTTGAGTAATTTTTTCTCCACTCTCATCTAAATGAATCAGTTCTACTTGAAACATTTTAACGCATCATCACTTTCCACTAGAACTGTGTAACATATATTTAAAAAGAAACTTTGTGAAGTTAGAACATTTACAAATTTGTCTTAAACACAAGCAGATTTCCTTTTTGACTAAAAATGGTGTACCACAAATACACAAAATGATACAAATAGGCAAAGGAAAGTTGCTCACAGCTACTCTATGGAGCTGCAGCAGAGACTACTCAAACATCAGGTGAGGAATCTTACACCTTGTTAACTGTCATTTAACTCACCTTCTCCATCAGTACTGATTTTCAATATGAGGCATGATTTATTATGTAGACTTTAAAATGGAAGACACATAATTTCATTTTTATCAGAAATAAAACTTTAATGGCATTTTGGCCTTTAAGATTACTGGATACATATGATACTCAGAAAGGTTCCCAGCTCTTATAAAACAGTCCCTTCTCACCCAACTGTTGTACAGGCTGCATTCCTATAGGTAATGATAACTAATTAGTTGATCAGAACATTTAGAAATTCTTAAGGAAAAAGCAACCAAATCCTAGCCTTCTTACAGTGAAATACTGGACTGAACAAGCAACCACTGTACTCAGTACAGCCAGAGGACATCAAAAATCCAGGAGACATGGGAGGTCTCTCTTCAAAAGACTTTCATAAAAGACCTGCAAAAATGTAAGGACAATTAATTTCGGTATCTTCTGTGATTAAATAAGGCAGAAATTGAGTAAGACAATAAACTGATGTCTATCTTTCTAAATCAAAAGCCGTAGGTTTGTATTTTGATAGCTGTGCACAAACAGTACCTTTACAAAGAAAGTCAACACTCTTCTTTAAATTCAGTATGTTGCCCTTCAAATAAAGGGGTAAAAGATCTTAGCCATGCATCCTCTTCTAGAGTTGTTGAGAGATTTCTACCTATTAAAGAATTAGGAAGTCCCTAGTAAAGAATCAATATTTTGTCTGCAAATTAATACTATGCATTCTCTGTGATTATTTTTTCAGAGACAGAAAATATTGTGTAAAAGTATCCTGATGTAATAGTACTAGAAACGAAATTACATATCAAAAAAATGGAATAAACAAAACCAAAATCCCCCAAAACCCCACACACCTCTTTGATGACAGCAACACTTAATCAAGCTTTGATTGCCAGATATCAGCAGAGATTGGCAAGTCTTCATTCCAGAACGCCATGCACTATTTGCAGTACATTTTACTGGTGTAATTAGAAGGGTCTTCTCCATTCCATAAAAACAAAATCCCCAGTAATCACCTGTTCTAAGTGGCTAGGACTTTTCCATACTGTGTCATGCATTCTGCTTTGCTGGAACACTGCAGGCATCTGGCCTTTTTTATCTGTCCTACTGCATATTTCTTGAACTTGTGGGGAGGGCACTTATGGGGGTTCCTACAGCAGGTAAACAAAGGTTGCTAAGTCACTGACCATAAATGAAATCAACGTATTTGTTTGCCTCCTTGTGCTGCACGTCTCAACAGAATTATGCAGCAGCCCTGCGAAGCTGAAGAGCATAAGCACACGGTTGGATAAAAAGAGGAAAAAAATTTTTTTATACCTGTGACTTGGGAAGGTAGAGGGGAATACTAAAGCTCTTTGCACATATCAAATCACTTTGCTTCTGGTATACTCTTCTTCACCAAAATCTTCCACTACATGTGGAACTTCTAATTCACAAAACCTGGTTTGACCTAGTCCTATTAAAATAAATCCTTTACACTTGCTCTATATAAATTATTAATGTTTTGCTCACAAATCAGTAACATTTAAAAAACAAACTGTGCATGACAGAGCCATTAAAGCATTCAGCTATTTATAAACTTCATAAAATTCCCCATCTGTCTGAAAGATGTATGAGCTCAATTTGGGAAATTAGCACATAGGGAAAGGCCCCCAAAGTTGACTGAATGTCTAGATAGTGATTTCTGAGAACAATAAAACATTGCTTTTCAAGTTAATCAAAATTATAATTGTATTTTTGTACAAGAAGATTTGTAATGACAATTCCATATGTCACAAATGCTTCCAGTGAAACACTCAAGATGCTGAGAGCAATGAACACACGTAAGTAGACTTCTGATTTTTGACTGCACAAAATAAAAATCTGCATAAACATATACAACACTAAACAAATAGATGCTTTTGGCAAGAGGCCCTTCATTTACGTAGAATAACTAAATTAAATAAACACTAATGATGGCAGAACTGCTTGCCGTTATCCAGGAAAGAATCATCAGAAACAAATGCTGTCAGATTATGTACTGTGTTATTTCAACATAGAAGTATCAAGATGAAATTATGATAGATGAATTGCAGCTCTTTTAATATTCATAGAAAATATTCTGTAGGCTTTGTTTGTTTTCACAGAAATAGAACATATGAGAACTTCAATGGAAAATATTATCTGTTTTACTCCATCAGTGAAGCAAGGTCAGAATACCTATTAAAACTCCTTAAACATTCCTGATTTTGTCAGGGTTACCAAACTAACAGGATAGGATAAACCTTTGCTCTTCATGTACAAAGCTTTGAAGGCATTCATTTCCTAACCTCATTCCCTTCTCTAGTCTGTGTTCAGATTTGAAAACTAAACACTTGCTATCAATCCTAAATGAAAGAACCAGTCTAGAAAAGACATCAGCATTTAGTTTGGGGAAAGGAAAAAAAAAAAGTATATAGTTAGAAACCAAATCAACATTCGCCCAGTCATCTCACAAGGAAATTATTATCAGATACTATCTGCATCCCACTTCTGACTGTAAGGGCTTTTACCAGCCTTTTAGTAAAACACTGTTTTACCACCAGAACTTTGGGTTTAAAATTCTCTTACAAGTAACAATCAATTTCCCTCTTTGGTCATCTCACAGCTTTCCTGATACAAGCCACTTTTTTTTTAATCTTATGTGAAGTTCAGTAGCAGTACATGAACAGGAAAATAACCTCTCTTTTATGTTACCAGCAATGTATTTGGAATAATATTAACAGATCTCGGGCTCAACCATGATTTGCAAACAGGACAAAAAAAAAAGCGAACAAAACAAAATACTATACATTTATAATACAGTAAATAAGGTAAAAGGTTTTCTGAAGTTATTTTGTTTAAAATGTATAAAATGTAACTCATCAGATGCACAATACTATTACCTATTCTTTAAAGATGTTGTAATTTTGTTTGGTAACTACAAGACTACTTCAAAATCTACATTCAGGAAATATATTTTTAAAGTCTGCTTAGGTGAACTCAAATGCTGTAATTAAGGCAACCTTGACTGTAACAAACTACCATCTCTGGAAAGACTATTAGGATATCAATTCAAAGCTTCTCATACCTTATTAAAATGCAATTAACTTTGAAAACCTTAAAGTTGCTATCTCTTTCTGTATACAATGAGAAGATAGTTATTTAACATAAGGATAACACCACTGAAACAACAGTTTCAATGAAAACAATCATGAATGAATTTCAATTTTAAATGAAAAGAAAGTTTCTAAGTAACAGACAACCAATATTTGGCAATACTATGATACTATGATACTATGGCAAAATACTATGATACTATGATACTATGATACTATGGCAAAACCTAGTTGATCAGCTATGAAAAATAATATGTAGGATCTCAGGCTTTTTCTCCTGACACCTAATAACAAGAACCACTCAGAAAAGAAAATATGATCAGTTTAGATGGAATATTTGCAAGAAGTCCAAAGCAACAAACTTCAGCCACTATCCTACATCAGCTGACTGTGGGTTTTCATCCTGAATATTCAGGAGACACATCATCCAAGGATTTAAAAATTCATATCTCCGTTATACTACTCAGTGAAGTTGTGGAAGTAATACATGTGGAATACTAGTTAAGAACTTCCTAACACAAATGAGATTCCCAAGATCATCTCATCATGTCACCAATTTTGACATAAAAAAAAAAATCTTGAAATGTATGAAGAAAAATTAAAACTTAAGAAGAAACTTATAAAAGACAAAAAGAAATGTAGGGAAATGTCGTGTAGGAACCATATATTTTCCAGTTTTCAGAAACTAATGTGCATCTTTTCCATAGTTCATTAACTTGAAGCTGAAGAAGATAATCCTGAGCTAATTGTTCAAGTCTCTTGTTAAGTTGTTTAGTGTATTACTGTAACATAATAATGCTTTTTCAAGTGGAAAGTAAACAACTGATATTTCAGAGAAAATCCCATGTAGAAACCAATGTTTACTCATGTTTAGAGATTTTCTCTCCTGTTTATGAGATCAAATTTGTGCATTCCACATGAGGAATTTTAAAATAATTTAATTTCAGCCATAATTCAATTTAACCCTAAGAAAATGTAAATCAAAGCTGAGATGTATAGTAGAAAATACAAAACAAAAACCCAACACAACTAGAATGCATTGGATTTGCCACAAGAATAAACGTGCTTCTAACATTTCAAGATTACTCAGTGACCATACTGTTTTACATCCAAATTTACTTCAGGTATCTCATGAACCACACTCGATACAAGTATGGCACAACATTTTTAGAAGTTGACACACAGAGAACACAGTCTTGCTAAGTACAGGCTGCCCATTGGTTCCCATGTCAAAAATTCTTTGCATGTTCACACACGAAAGGGATGCAAGCTGTAGGCATGATGCACAGCCAGCAAGTATTTCTTCGAGTGGGCAAGTAAAGAAAGACTGACCCATACAGTCTGTGGAAATACAAACTTTGTATTCAGACTCCACAAGTACTCAAAAGTAAAATTACTTATGCATTACAAGCAATTCAATGAACTATGTGAAAAGTAAGAATTAGTTTTCATCATGATATTTCATGACTGGGGTTTTCATTTTTATAGCCGAGTTGTATTTGAGTTGCCCAAGTGCAGACAGCACTGGAGGGTGGGGGTAACTCCTAACTTTCTCCCACAGCAGATGCATTCCCAATTAATTCTGTCTAGGTAAAGTGTAAAATTTCAACTATTTGAAGTTCTTCACGCCTTTCCCTTTTTTCTCAATATGGCAATATTCTTTTACTCCAGCAAATAAATGCATTTTGAGATGGGCTGCAGTTGACTTCAAGATAACCATTATTCTTGGAGCTGAACTCTCCCCAACCTCAGGGCAACCCTTTTTTTTCTCCCATTGGTAAAGCCATTCTGTCAAGTTGGAATGCCTTCAGTAATGAAACTGCTACTGCAAGGTACATCAAGGAGCTGAAGGCAAAATTTTGTAATCTGTAATTTCAGAATAAAACCCCCATAACAAAATTTATAATGTTAAGTAATCCAAATCGAGAATGTGCAATAAAGAACAGGAAGTTAGTATTACAGATTCAAATCAGTTTATTCCAACTCATACTCAGGTATCTTTTAAGTTGTACTTGTTACAGTGTATTTTATTTTGACCAGAGGCAAATACAAGTTTCATGAAATTCAAATAACAACTGTGTGAGTGCACTGTAGAGGAAATTAAAGAGTAATTTTATAGCTCAAGATTCTAAGTACAAAAATGTAAATCCTCTGTTTAGTTAGATCTCTCGTCAACATAGACATTCTGAAAATGAATTAGTTTTGGTTTTCTATTTGGTCTTTTTCTTTTCTTTTTTTTTTTTTAATCTCCTTTAAAATATGAGACTGACCCTCATGTAAAGTTAAGATTTTTTTTCTGATGTAGTCCATATGCAGTAATATGCTAATGTTAAGGTCAAACATTACTTCAAAACTTTGCTGCATTAAACTCTGCTCCTGTAAAGGTTTGCTTACCATGTCAGGGACAAGAACAGCAGAACTCAAGATGCTGGGATCAGTCTGGGTTCCAGGACATTGTATTAAGCAAGTGTGAAGCCACTGCAAATTCTTTAGGAAGTAGAAAACATCTATCTTTACCTTTGTATAATTACTTGACTGCAGCAATAGGTTTCCCAGCTGGTAAGGCTGTGTGTTTCAGGTCTAACTATTCATCTATAATCCTAACAGGTATGTGCATTCACACTTACTTTCCTACAAATAATGTCTTATGTCAGTTATGTCTAGCATTGCAAATACCTGCCAACACTGTGGTTGGTGAGAGCACGCTGAACTTGACAGTTCTAGATAGCAGTGTTAGCTCTCTCAAGTTTACAGCTTTCAAATACCTGAGGTGTCAGCATCTACATTTGAGATGGCTTTTGGATGACACTGATTCACGTGCAAGTCCTCCTTCTAAGTATTCTGTCTACTGTAGGAATTATGCTGTAATTGATAGGGTCACCAAGCAGCCTTATTACTAACAGAATACTTATCCTTCCCAGGTGAAGAGGCAAAACCTGGGCTGGTCTAACAGATACAATATTGCCTCTTGTTCTCTGCAGTCTCCCTTCTGTCTATGCTACATCAGAAGTACAGATACTTCAAGGGGACAGGAATGGTAAACACAGCTTACTCCTTGCAAATCACTTCCAGGTTCCCCAGTCTCCAGCTACTTTAAAAGACAGCAATATCTGGCCTACGACTTTCAGCTGATTGGAAACTTGCTTCAGTGAACCACTCCCTGCTGATACAACAAGGCTTTTCACCACAAACTTCTCTGACAGAGCTGTATTTTGGGACACCCAAAATTTAGAAGGGAAGGTGGTAAGGGGAAGGATTAATAAAATAACATATGTATAAGCTTATGCTTGTTTAATCACTGTTTTCATGAAAGTTTCACTCAGGTACTCACAGTTTGTTCTTAACAAAAAAAAAATAAAAAAAATTCAATTGTTTCAGAACTAAATCAAATACCAAGCCTTATACAAGGACTTTTATTAGCATTTCTTTTCCTATTACTCAATGTTTCTTTTTATTAACAATACCCAGCAGTTTGCTTCAGAAAGTTGTAACATGACCCTCAGGTTCCACTGTTGGTATAGAAATAACAATGACCATGTCTCAAAGTTCTTCCCAATTCAATACACAAAAGACATTAATGAAAAAGATAAGGCAACTCCTCATGTCTTTTATTAGACTAAGTGTGCTTCATATTCAATGTTCATCACTTAGTTTTATATTGTTTCATAGCTGTTTCAAAATGAAGCAGATGTCTCCAGTCTGAACCAAATTACTAATGTTCTCCAGAGGACTGCTGCATACTAAAAGTCAGCTTGACTTAAGTGTAAATATTGATGTATGCCTACTACAGCAGTAACAAATTGTTTTTATCTGCATAGCAAAAACAGAATAAGGCTTGATTGTTCAATTGAATTATTTCAGTTTAGTACTCAGTTAAGTCAAGGAAACAGATTTCTGTGCACCATTATTCCATTCCTTTCTAACTGCTATCAATTGCTACAGTCTATCCTACAGTATAGCATGTGATTTCAGAAGTTTTTAGAATTGTATAAACTTTTAACTATGGGACTGGCAGCTGCTGATTTCTGAAGTTTTTCCTATTGTATAAACTTCCAGCCATGGGACATCTTAGGTGGATAGCAGAAAGTTGCATCAGCACAGCTCTCTTACAATAGATATTTATGCTGTCCAACACAATGCCAGAGTGACAGTCAAGCTACCACCAGTCCCAGAAGCAACCTCAGAAACACAGCACTTCCCCCAAGCTTATTAACCTTACTCAACACAATTGTTTACTTGTAACATCACAGGGAACACTCACTGTTAGTATACTAATACCTGCAGAAGGATGTATGCTCCTGCTTCTGCCTTTCTCCTCCCACTGCTGTTTTTTGTTGTTTTTTTTTCCTGTCTGCTACAGAGGGGTATTCTAATCACAAACAACACACAATGTTCCAGATCAACACAACATGGAGAACAGCAACAAAACCACGGAAACAAACCCCTTGCCATCAAAAAAAACCCCAGTGATTTGTCACAAAATACTGCCACGAAATCCCTTGGATAGAATTATTTTTCTGTATTTGTAATAAATTGTTTCTCAGCTTTCTGAGAAGTCATACACAGACAGTCAGGCACCATCAAGGTCAAGAGCAAGCATGGTCCTCAGTCCCTCCATTTGCCACCACTGTTGCCTCCAAACACACACCAGTGATTGCATCTAGTGCTTATCTGACTTCCAGCATATCAGTTGCCAGGTGCAGGCTTCTATTCCTACCAAACATTTTACAGTTACAGACTTTTTTCTTGGTTACAAAGACAAATATTGGATGGAAACTCCAATAAAATGAACTCCCTCCCCTTTTTATTGCCCCCCAATACAGAGAGACAAAAAAATGTGAAGGGGTTATAAGTGAAAAAAAACTAACAAATTTACTAACAAGGAAAAACAATTGTAGCACCACAAAGATACAAGGGAAATGGCTTACCCACAGAAAAGCAGTTCATCACATCACCTGGTCCCCCAGGAACAAAGGGCAAAAAGAATGGCAGAGGGTCCTCCCCACCAACCACAACCCCCCCATCTGCCCCACCAAACAAAAGAAAATAATGGGAGAACAGGGGTAACCCAAAACCTGGAGAGCTAATTCGTCCAAATAAGGGGTTATACAGCTGCTGGCTGAGATCAGTTCTCCACAGTTACC
This sequence comes from Corapipo altera, assembly GCF_003945725.1. Lineage (NCBI taxonomy): Eukaryota > Metazoa > Chordata > Aves > Passeriformes > Pipridae > Corapipo > Corapipo altera. Next base: position 12,546,856 of record NW_020884876.1, read on the forward strand.
TGGGATGCTGCTTCCAGCTCTCCACCGCTGGGGGCAGGGGGAACACGTGCCGAAGGTGCTGACCCTGAGCCACCCGGGCCTGCCGTACATTGTTTTTTTTTTTTTTTTTTTTTTTTTTGAGAAGGGTGGTTGGTTTTCAGGGATGAGCAGAAACTTGAGTTCAAAAGTTTGGTCTTTGATATATAAAGGTGAAGAATCATTAATATATAGGAAAAACAAATCACTTGTCTGGATTCCTTTCCCCACCCGCGGCGTGGGGCTGGCCCAGTTCTAGTTCCTTTTCCATCTGAAGAACCATTGCGACGCTTTGAGGGATGGGGAAAGGAAACTCCAGGGGTATCTCAGGGGTTTTTTCAGGCCCTGAGCCTGGAGGGGAGGGGTGCTCCCCCCTCCCCCGACGCACATGGCCCCATGGCCGGCAGGGAGACAGGACACAGGACACCGGGCGTGGAGAGGAGGCAAGAGAGAGTTTATTGTGGGGGATGTTACATTTATAGGGTTTAGGAGGATTCACAGAGTAACCAATTAGAAGTCTCAAGGGGTTTACAGGAACACCTAATCACAGGAAGGGCTCAGGACACCTTCCCAGGACATTCCTGCATAGATAACATGGGGGGTGCTGGGAAGAAGAAGCATGTGTTTGCAAAGACACCACCAAAAGCCATTTTAAAACCTGTTTAAACCACAGTTTTCCCATATAATGCAGGTTTAATGCTACACACTTGTGTAACTTTGAAGAGCCCAGCTTAAAAGTCATTGAGCAATTATAAACCATGTTGAATAACAGATTCCAAAACTTAAGGAAAGGGACTGACTTAAAGCATTTTCTCTGGTAGAGGCTGACTTTCACAATATTAGAACATCCTGTTCCAATTTTCTATTTTAAATGCTGTATATTTTGACAAAAATGGCAATTTTTGCAGACAAGAGCTTTCATCCTACCAGAGAATTTCTGTCTATAGCAGAGGTTTCTTATGACAAGACAGCCATTCATACAATATAGCCTTCTCTTTCATTTCATCAGAAGAGTTATATCCAGCCATGATCTGAAGCCAAGCATCCGTAAACTGGAATCACAATGACCTGTTACATAAACTGTCTGCGAACAAAATACAGGAAATTTCATCTTACATGCTATAGATCAGATCTTCCTCCATGTTCACACAAACCAAAGCACATCACTAGCATTGAAGTTCATTGACCAGCTAAACTGAGTTCTGATCAAGTAGTCATAGGTTGCTTTTTCACACCGACTTCCACATTTTTAATCTGGGCTATTCAGAGACCTGGCACAAAGCATATGGTACCAGATATGGGACAGTATGATACTCTCAAACGAGCAGCAGTGCAGAAAATAGACCTAAGCAAGGGGACAGAGATAGGAGAACATAACAGACAGCAAAACTGGCTCATCAACATGAAGGAGAAGTTCACAGTTTGTCATTTTCTACCAAAACACAAGTTCATTGCCAGTGACAGAAACTAGTCCTGTCCTGCAAGAAGTTGCTGACTACTAAGTTCTCAATTGTTTTTGGTGGCAAATCTGATAATCTTTTTCCAAACTAAAATACAACTCTAGAATTGTTACTGCTAGTAAGTTTACTTGTTGGCTGTGGCTTTGTTTATTTTTTCTTATAATAGGTGCTGCACCCTTTCAAGAACTACAGAGTAAAGTAAAAATGCTTGGTAAGTTAATTTTACATTCATGCGCACATGCTGTAGTAGTGTTAGTACTAACTGTTACTGTTAGTAACAGTTCACAGGTCTGACTATGCTAATAAAGTAATTAAAACACAAAAGAAATACAGGTTGATGCACAAATCTATCACACGTTGGCAACCCACATGAACTGTTTAACTAATTAATTATGCAAATCTATGTTCCCCCGAAGTTTTAGAACATCAATTAGAATTTTTAGTACTCCTTTGTAAATGCAAGATATTCCATAACAGAACCAATGAAAATATGGTGTCTTTTTCATTTTGCTCTTTCCTTTAAAACTGTTGCCCATATTCTGCTTCTTGCCCCCTGAGATGTCTGCTGAGACTATTTCAACAATAAACACCTCATCCCCAAAGTCAAAACCGCAAATCAATCCCCTCCCACACTCCTCCCATTTCAAACACCCCTCACACAGAATCACAGAATATTCTGAGTTGGAAGGGACCCACAAGAATCATCAAGTTCAACTCTTAAGGATGGCCCAACAGAGACCTAATCCACAGCCTTGGTGTTATAAGCACCATGCTCTAACCCCATGAGCTAATCTCAGGGTCAAACCCTCCCAGAAAAAAAAAAAACAAAACACTTTCCACAAGGCTCACTTTCCCAGAAACCAGGATCACAAAACCAGAGCTGCACACAAAGCCACTGCAGAGATACCTGACACAAAGATATGTTGGTACCTCCAATATAAGGGTTCATTTTTGTGGTAGGTGACACTTTCTGAAACTGCTAAGTCTTTAACTTACAGAGTTTAGAATACAAACTTTACATGAATGAGGTTTTGGGATTGCAACCCCAAATCCATCAAAAAGTAGAAATATTTTGCACGCTTTAGTATGCAAATGCATGTCCTTCATTCAGTTGTTAAATTAAATTTAACAAATTCAATTTGTTAAAAAGCCACAGTACTTGGACCTAAGTTATTCAGTGGAAGTCTCTAGTGAAAACCATATTGCTGTGTCAGTGGGGAAGAGTAAAAACATTCTTAAATTTTAAGTGTTCAACAGCACACGTCATAGCTAGCTCCCTTATCCATAGCTTTCTAAGGTAAACTAAGTTTAAGTCTAACTATTTGCCTCCTGGCCATATTTCTCTATCCCATTGTTTCATCACTTTTAAGCATAAATTATATGAACAAAGAAATTTTGCAACTTTGTGTACATATATTTAAAATCTACATTTCTTTCTGACTATCACAGATGACTTTCTATACTCATGTAGTCTTTTATATTAAATCTGTCCATTAAATCTGACCAAATACTGCAGTTTCAAATTTTCTAACATTTGCTTACCTCCCTCTTAATACCAAGCCTCTAGTCTGCATTATATTGATATTTAAAAAGGTGCAGCTGTCTTTTTATTTTATAACATCTAAATGTCATAATTTATGGTGAATATTATGCACAAATTATCTAAAGTTTTTGGGTTTGATCATAAAAGCCAAATGAGTGAATATGAATAAAATAAGGGCATGCCAAGTAATTCTGCAGACAAACCAGCAAACTGCTTAGTACCTGGCTGTTCACTAAAACATTTTCATCATATGTTATCAAAAGTTCTTAAGTGTATTTCTCTATTTATATTTGGATTAGTTAAAAAAAAAACTTCCATCTTTTACACAGCTTTCAAGTTCCTAATTTTTCTTATTTACTTTATTTCTAATAGAAACAGACTTTTCATAACAACTTCCTCGATGTTTACAAAAAAGGAAGAGTTTGATCAGTAGAACACTTTAGAGAAAAAGGTTATTTAATTACTACTTTTAAAATACTGGTGTTATTGAAATATCGCATTTTCACTTTTGACTACTTACAAGTGATGTTCAGGTCCCTAACAGAAATCTCTCCTTATAATATCAAGTTGGGAAATAAGAATAACATACACAATATCCCTTAAATAGTATATAATTGATTTCACAAAACAAAGTAATAGCCATTTGTCAGCTATTTAATGAAAAAAATATACAGTAAGAAAAAGTGATATAGATTTATCACTAATTACTATACTGCCTCAACAATGCAGCAAACTTTGCTTGCAATGATTCTACGAGTTTTGACAAGATCTGACCACACTTAGACTGAAGCCAGATTAGGTAAAAAATTATTTTACGCTGCTTTACTTCTCTCATCAGTCTAGGAAAACGCAGTGAAAGGGTGAATGAATAACAACAGTAAGCTAGACATCTGCTACTTTTAAAAAAGATTATGCTATGAACTGGGAGGAGACAGGGATAGATATCAGTCAGCATTTTTTTCAACATAAAATAATCCAACTCCATTTCAGTGGTCACCTCATGAAAAAGAAAAAAGAGCACAAGAAAACACAATATAATCTCAGTTAAGTATAGTCTAGAGGATCACAAATACAAGAATTAAACACTGCATACGGGCCAAAGTGATTCACCTGACCTGAAATTCAATATTACTGAATTCCGAGTAGAGACTCCAGCACATTTTCCTTGTATGCTTTCTCTTCTTAAAACATACAGCACACCAAATGTGCTCAAGTTGAAAACTGGCAACCATTCATAAACACATTTCTGATTTTTATTTCAATAACACCAATAAACAGAAGGAAATCCTCCTACTAGAGTAGCAGTTCTAGGCCCAGTTCCATACAAGTCTTTCAGTTTTTCAAACTAATGTTAAACATTTCCATGCTATATGAACCACTTCTTCCAGCTGAAAAGCATTTCAGTGAAAGTTAGGTAGCTTTATATAACTGGAAATGAAGAAGATTATAGAAATTTTTATAGTGTTATACAAATTAATATTACTTTCAGCAAGTAGCAGAATTTAAGTTAGGGCAGTTAACCTAAAAATAGCAACAGAAGTTACAAATATTCCCTGTTTACTGGCATTAGTTCTTTTTCTAATAACCAGGAAGTAGCTAAGCTTTACAAAACATTAACATATTTAAAAGGGCATCAACAATAGTCATTATAATCTTCATCAAAAAAATGCTACATTATTACCATATTGAGCAAGCATAGCCTCAATAGCTACCATCTCAATAAAAAAAGTATTTTTCACTTGTCATGTACCTAATAAAACCAACTTACAGACCTCCCCGTAAGTTGTTTACTACTAGGAAATTGTTAGCCTGCAGAAAAATGGTCATGCTGTTTTGCAGTTCTTTTTTTGGAAACTTTCATCCAAGGTCTAGATTTCATCAACATAGAATAGTCAGAACTGTACTCACTTTACAATTTCTCTTAAATTGCATTACAGACTGAGAGGCAGTTCATCAAAGGACATTGCAAGTAAATCAGTAGATATGAGAGGGTAAGATAGATGTGTGCAGCATTAATCTTTCTAAACTCTGAAATATCAAGTTAAAAATCTTACAAAAATCATTCTGCTGCTGCAGTGCTCTACTAGTATTCCTCTCACTCATCCAGGGGCTTCTCACAACAGTAGGTCAGAAATTTGCTCCTCTAAGGTCGTAGCTGAGACAAAGGTTTTAGGTAAAATATTATAAAGGGTACAATTCTCTCTTTTGTTGTCTATCAATCTACTCAGAACAAAGCTCACATACACACCAGCAACTGATGTTTCAACAGAAACAGAAACCCTACCCCTCGAACACCAATAAAAAGTCAAAGGTCTTTATGCTTAAACTTCTACGAGAGGTCCTGGAATTTGAAAGAAAAACTATTTCCCAGTTCCATATCCTTATCACAGATGAATTTTACCTAAGGAATTGTTAAAATTCATTTACGAAACTGTAGGCATTCACTTTTTGTGTTGCATTCAAGAAACGATAATGGCAGAAGCCATTAAGTGATTGCAGTTTTCTTAATTTCAGTATATGTAAATGACATAAACTTGGATCAACTATTCTAAAGCACTTTTTTCACATTCCATTCAAAAAGAATCACATTTTCTGTATGGCTATTTTGTATTAGTATTTTTGAAGCTAATGATTTGGTTGCATCCCAAATGGTCAAACATAGTACATTTTCAGAATAAAAGGGAAGCGTAAGGAAAAAACGTGGAAACATTAAAATTTGCAGTATTTCAGAAATAATATATTCAAAATACTATATTAATGAACATCTCAGAGACTCTTCCCTTTGACATGGAATTCAGTATTCATGCCAAGTAAAACAAAAGCCACTTATAAATATTTATTCCCACTAACAATCAAACAGCACTTCAAGGCAAGCATTCCACTAGGTCTGGTCTCCTCTCTTTTTGCTTCCCTTTAGTTTCTGTATAGATCACACAGCATTTATAAATTTCAAGTTAAAACAAAACCAGTTGGGCCTTACCTCTGTCACTGAAGTCATCCACAAGAATGATTTCTGCTATCAGGCTGTCTGGGGTGCGGTTGATAATACTGTGTATTGTTCTCAAGAGTGAAGTCCAGCCTTCATTATGAAATGGGATAATTATGCTAGTATTTGGTAGTGTTTCCAAGTACACCTTGTGCTTACAGCTGGAGAGGCAAGAAAACAATTGCATAAGTATAACAAAAGTCTGAGTTGGCATACAGTGTCATCCATTTGGGCCATTCAACCATCATGGTTTCTGGCATAAAAATTCAACAGTACAATCAAGCAGTACAATCACTTTCATGTGACAACAACTAGTTAATTTAAAACATTTATATTGCTTACAATATAGAATAAATTGGAACAATGACAAAACTTAATCAGAACGAGTGAAGTATTTAACTGGCTGGAATTCTTTCCTGCAAAATGACAGAGGATGTATCTTCTACAACATCATTTCCAGAAAAAAAACCCAACCTCTTATCATAAAGAATTCCAAAACATAATATGAAGTAAACAAAAATCTGAAGTGATCCTTTTTTTGTCCACAGCAAAGATTTTAAAAACAGTCTATTATTGCAGGAGATAAAACTTGAGAAAACAATTCAGTATTATCCTGGATGATACATGCTTACAATATGAAAAACAACAACATCCACAAATACAACTCCGACTTCACATCTCGATATCCAAAATGATTGCTGGTATTAAATATAGAGATAAAACACAACTCTGAAACACAGACTCATAAAGAAAGGTTGTTTACATTTCCTTTATTTTTCAAAGGAAAGTACTGTACATTCAGCATCTTAATTGCAATTTGTTTTCTCCTAATATCCAAAAATATTTTATGACTAAAGTTTAGGTTACTGTAACTTACAGGACCTCATCTTTCAAGTTTTATTGAAAAAGGGAAAAAAAGGGACACATTCCTCTGTTATTAACAAAGCCTGGCATTTTCACCTACTGGGGACAAAGTAACTGAACGATTTCTCGCCCAAAAAAGTAAGTCACACCCTGATAAAGGTATCCCTACAAGCAGGAACACGTCAGCTTTGCAATAAACAATCAAAATAATATTATCAAAAAAAAAAAAAGAAAAAAGTTTAGACCTAGGTTTAAAAAAAGCAGATATCTTTGCTCCTTGTCAGAAAGAATAACTAGGCATAAACACTGCTGTAGGTTATAATTTTGATTTACATATATTTGCAGCTTAGTTTGCATTTCCTCTTTTTAAATGTCATTTAGAAATCAATATTTACCAATTTATTGTACAGGTACCACACTGATGAAATGTTAAAAAAATATAATAAAAACTCATAGCTACTACAGTTTTATTTGGAAAATATTAACTGTTATGTAGCTAAACTATCTAGTTCTTAGATGCTTTCAAAAAAAATATAAGATTTAAATTTCTAATTCAGACTTTTCTTTCTAAAACATAGTGACAATTTAATGACAAGTCATTTTCAGAAATAACAATTTCTGAAACTTAATAAGTAGCTTGTAGGTATAACATATATGCACACTGGAAAAAGGACAGTTGCTTTGCAAAAATTCTGTAGAAAACAGTGCTCATTACCTAGTGACAGAAAAGTCTAGGTATATATTCAAACATTTTCTGAGAAAAAGAAAATCCACTGCAGCAAAAGAATTTAGAAAAAATTCTTTTTCTTATATGTAGGAACAATTACAATAAATGAAGCAAATTAATATGTAGCTCATTCAGTTGGCAAATTAAGAAAACCAACTACAAAAAACAACACCTACAAAAAACACTGTTTGCCAACAGTAATGCTTCTTGAACTAGAACAAATGCACCTACCATACATACATGTAACTCTCACACTATTCTTGAAAGTTTTTTCTTCAGAATTTTCAAACCCCAGTAAATATGATTTTAAAACTAGTAAGTTTTCATCTCCATAAAAGTCTAAGACAAAGAACCCAAAACACCACACAAAACCAAGCTGATCATCTTCATCTCACAGAATCCCTTAACAACACACAGTGACACGTTTGATCTTTGTTATTGTTTCTAGTTACTCTGTAATTGCAGGAGTGTTTCTTACCAGACATGCATGCTGTACTGATATGCCTATTCTCTTTCCTCCTAGTAATCTGAAGATATAACTAATAAACAAGTTACTCCTAGGGATATCTCCTCCACCCCTAAATATACACACACAAAATAACTGCACTCAGTCAGAGGAGACCACACAGAAGAAGTGGAAAAAACTAGCTTACCATTACTCTGTATGGTAAGTTAGCTATTAAACCCAAACAAATTACTTCTGTAGTCTAATCTTACTGCATGTTGGTTATAAAGGCTAATTGTGAAGTGGATGTCCTCTAGGTGTTCTCTAGGTGACTTTTTCCTTTAAATTTAAACAAAGTGTGCAGTTTAAATTTTTGTACTTTTAGCCATGCACTCAGCCTAGACATTAAAAATGCAGAACTTTTCAGACAGAGTTTAGTCAAATAACTACTAGTCTTTCAATTGTACTTTTCAAAACAAATAAATGGTTGCCATCAAAAGAGATGATTTTAAGCCTTTGGAAAGCAGTCATGTATTTCTAGAGTGCAATATCCAAATGCCTGAATCAGTAAGTTAGGAGGGGATAAGGGGATGAAGAAACAACAGTATATATCTAGGTCCCATGGCAGGAATACTATTCAAGGGGGTGAAGAACGTGACAACTGAAATTAGAAACTGACTCCTACTCAGCAGATGCCTTTTTTTTTTTCCATAACCTTAATAGAATACTATGGATTGGCCTTAATAATGTATAACAGGTGCTTTCCTGAAGATATGTCTTTTCCTGCATTTCAACATAACATATTTTAGCGCAGCACACCAGGACTTATTCATGGAACAATGCTGAATAATGGGTTCAGTAGCTAAGGTTATAAAAATGATAATTTCTTAGCACAAATAACAAATTACTTCAAGCTTATTTATTAAGTCTTAAATATCAGAATAATTTTTGAGTTAGGTCTGAAATGTCTTCGTAGATACATCTAGGAAGAAAATAACCATGATAAGCAACTGTCCTCCTACTAGGTAAGTAGCTCACACCTCTATTTTCTCACTGAAGTTATTACCTTACCATTCAGAACAATGGGAATTCAGAAGAGGAGAACATGCAAGGGGCATAATGCATTGCCTCTGCACAAATATTCAGAATTAGGAAATAATACCAGCAATGTGGACTTAGCGAAAAGAAAAAAAAATCTATAAATGCCAACACTTGTGTATCTATGAAAAATTGGCACCAAATGATGAATTTGCCGATCAATCAGATACATCTTTATGAAGAGACATCTTCAAGATTATAATGAATCAGAAGTTATGAACCTTGAATTATGCTCTCAAATATTGCTATCCTTGATTAATTTTGTCTGTATTTACATGATATTTCAAAACTTAGTATCTGGTATTTCTTAGCAAAGAATAAGACCATATTATTAAATCTCTCCTGCAGAGACTTTCGGATGAGATTTTTAAAAACATGGGACCTATCTATCAGTCTGTGAGCTGTTTCCACAATAGTTTTCAAAGCAGTAGGTACAACTTCACTGTCTCTGTCCAAAGAATCTCCTTCCTCTCTCCCTTCCATTATTAGATACTGTAGGGATAGGTGCAACTGCGCAAGAATTTGTAACAGAAAGCTAGAACTTGCTTCACTCAGGAAGACTGCAAAATGCCTTCTCAAATGAGTCAGGTGTTTTTTTTTCTTCCTTCTGAATTTCAGAGAAAGTCACAGGGAGAAGCTGTGAGCAAGCTATTTCCTTGGTACGCAGAGAGATAACATGTTTGCAGACATGTACAAGGCTGTTGCAGGCCAGAGAAAGTGGAGGAGAAGAGAGAGAAGATACAAAAGGGCAGGGTATTGCCTTTTGCCCTGGCACTCGATGCCATCGTTAAGAAGTGGTCCGTGCATCTGAAATAAACATTTTTTTAACCCTTCCACTGCCTTGGCATTCTTGGGAAGAATATCTGCGTATGTTTTACCTTACAGATACTAAGCACTAATAAAATGAATGAGTCAAGTATGTAATTTATTAATGTTTTGAAAAACTGAACTTGGAAAGCTGCACAATACTGTTTATTATGCACATCTGCCACAGAGTCACCAGGAAATGTCTTCCTAGGAAACCAATGTTTTTTTACAAAAAGGTAAGGTAGAATTTATTTGTAAGTAAATTCTACAGTAAAAACTATTAAATATACATTACTGACAAAGTGAAACTTTCTACTAGCTTTGTATTTGGCATGCTGCTCCCATTGGAGCTGGGCACTTGGCTCCAGAGTTCAAGTCTTATTGACAGAAGTGATATACTGTCATACTCCTTAACCTGCTTTAAAACACTTAATATTTACTTAATTATTCTTTTGAGATACAGAATTTTTCAACTGAATTGAAACACGAATCAAAACTGAGTGTCTGAGTTTCTGAACAAAACCATTTTAGAGTTGGCTTCAAAGTTGTAAGGAGACTTTTAGAAGGTTAAGAGAATACCTGTATTCCTGAAATATTAACCTGCCTAAGGAAGAAAAAAAAGACTGTCACAAAAACACCATGAAGCTGTCTGCAGCAAGCACTAATAAAATACAGCTTAAAGAAGACTGCTTATAAAAAGAGAAGTAGTGAAAAGGATTACAATTACACTTCTTTCTTATTCACTACTAAGAGTCCTAAGACTATTGTGATTTAATTTTGTAGGTTAGCCTACTCTACTGCGCAGAAATAACAAAACAGCATCCTTTGACTTCAAGAAATAGGGATAGTTCTGTTTAGTTCCCTCATGAGCTTACATATGGGAAAAAAAAAAAATGTCCTAAAACATCACACCAGCTTAAGAAAAGATGCAGAACTTCCAAATTCTCCACCTTTACAGCTTTTTTGTTAAGAGAAACATGCAGAACTCTGTAGGAGACAAAATTAAAGAAAATAGGCTTCTAAAATGATGAGAAAGGAGAGCAGGGCTGGTATCACTTCAGGCACTTGACAGTAAAAGCCAATTCATAAAAGCAGCAATTTGCTTGACCCTGTGGATATATAAACAATATTTTTTGCACATTGAGGGATACCAGTAGAAATGCTGTGGTCAGTTACCAGGCTCTGTGCCTTCCAGACATATCAACAACTTTGTAAACTGCCCCTTCGGAGAGATAATAACATAAAAGAAGTTAAGTGTCTCACAGACACCCCTTTGCTGCATTTAGGAAGCAAGGTAGTAGCCTACTATGGCAGTTTCTGGATCATAAAAGTCACCCATATCTGATTTTCTCCTCTTCCAGAAGTGCCAGTTTAAGCAAAACAGAAAGATTTCAACCTTTTTTTCCCCCATTGGCTTTGTCAGCTCACGCTCTCTTCACTGAACTGCTTTCTCAGATCTGACCTTTTCTTTCCCTTTATTAAAAGAAACTACAGCACCCACTGGGCTCCCAGCTACTGACAAGACTCCTATAAGCTACCAGGACAAAACATTTTCCAGTGAAGATTTACATAGTAATTGTCTTAGCACGTCAAACTATTTAATTTACAGCAACAAGCTTCAGTCACACCATGTTTCTATTCCAATCTAGCCTTGTCAACTGAGCCTGATTAAGGAGTGATAACTAGTAATTTCTGCTGCCATTTGACAAGGCTGTAAAATTAGCTTGTGTGTGAGCTGACGGCAGGGAAAGTAATCTTTATTTTCACGGTGGCTCACAGCTGGGAAACAAGCAGGCATTACTGCGTATGGACCTCAATAAATGTCACAACACTTTACTAGAACAAATAAACCTTCTCCAAAACACTAGTGCTATTTTCATGAAAAAGAAAAAAGATTAAACTGTACAGTAGAAATTGTTTGTGCTATTGCTATTAAATGCACTAGCAAACAACATGTCTTGGAAACTAAGGAGGCAAAGCCCTGTGCTCTTAACATAGGCTTCCTTCACTATGGACTTCACCAAAACTTATGGAGCTGAATTAGGTGCTTGTTACTTTATGTCAAATTGCATCATTTTGGCCTGTCATGTACAGTCTCCAGCAGCATTGCCTGTCTTTGCAGAAACCAAAGTCAGTGAGTTCACCTCACTTCTTCTTTCAAACCAAAAGGTTTCTCTAACCAAGGGAAGAGTCTGAGTCAGATAAACCATATCGACACAAAGCATGTTTATGTTTGCAAAGTTATTTTTACAAGACAGTTAGTTATAAAATCATCATCATTTATGGAAAGATCTTACTAAAAAGATTAAAAATAATTAACATAAAATTTATCCATTCACCCATATGTATTAAATCTAGGAGGCTTGGGAAAAAAATACATATGATAATTTTATGCCCTTTCAAAATTCTTCACAAGCAAGTTGACACCAGGAAGCATCTTAGTACTCTAATTATTTTTTAGCTTAAACCTTGAACTTTGTTAACTATGAATTCCAAAGTAACAGCTAGCAGACCACTTTATATAATATATACACAAACACCCCAAAACCACTTTTTTCTTTGCGAGAGAAGATCACAGAAATATCAATGTATTTAAAATTATTTCATTCAAACCTAGCATACTTATCTGATTGCCTCTCAAAAGTAAGGCAGACCTTAACATGATCAATAAAAAGCCTCTATTGTGAGTCTAGGGTCATTTTCCTGGCTGAAGAAGAAACAGAATTAGAATTAAGGTTTTTGTCACTTCAAAGTGCATTTTAAGCACACGACTTCAGGAACAAACCAACATGTGACATTCAACTACCCTTTAACTTCTGTTTCAGAAATCCTAATTATCCTTTTACCACTTGCCCTTATATTCCAAAGATACCCTGTAGGCTTCTAGGAATCCTCTAGCTTATTAGCCACTTCTCCCAGTTTCATGACAGTCTTCAGGTACCTCTCCCAATTACTGTGTTTGTTCAAAAACCATTGAGAGTGGCCTCAAATAGATGTTAGTTCCTTCAGCATTCATGGGTACATCCCATCAGGGCACTGGACTTACTATGTCCAGTTTGATTAAGTATAAAATACTTAATTTTCAAAGACAGTTTTTCTGTGATCTACCTACATCTCTTCTCCACTCCCTTTCATAGCAATACATGGTCAGCATATATCACTCAACGATACTGCTTGTATGCAATAAAAGAGATAAAATAATGGGCAAGATATTACAAGGTCTGACCAGCGTCTATAACACCAAAATCACATCTGTAGACTTGGAACAAATGCTGTAAAAGTGGTCCATGAGGCCCAACAGCTGCACATGTGCCAACAAGATTGGCAAGTTCTCACACCTATTACCGCATCTTGTGGCCAGCACAGCCTTCAGAAAATTGGAGCTCCATAAGGTTATTCATAATCAAATCAGGCAAAATAGAAGTTGCTTTTCCTTTCCAGCATTGCTGCACATTTGCTCTCCTTATGCATGAGGTGTAATAGCCAATTGCATTGCTACTGAAAATGTACAGCTGGTACTTGGGGTTTTTTTGTTAATATTAGAGTTTATACAAATTCACATCAAATACATACCTAACTACAAAAAAAATATTTGAAAAGGAAGCAAGAAGCATTATACGAGAAAAAGTAAGGTAGACCAAGGCTTTTCATGAAACAACAACATATATCATCACTTTCACCTATGAACTTCACAGATACAAACCACCAGAACATCCCACATTTCTCACAGATCTTAGCAAAGATAGATGTACTTTCCAGTTTTACTACTGTATTATCTGACAGTTAAAAGTTCAAGCTTTAATTCTTGTCAAATGCTAATAGACTTGGCTATCCCAGATGTACAGAACTGGCTGGAGGGTAAATATGCTTCAGAATTCCTGTCCCCATTAAGTTTAAATTTCACAGTTATGCTAACTGCAGCTTGTTATTTTCTTAGCAGCATGGGAGGATTTACTGGATTATAAGTAACATGCAGGGCATTCCCCTACTTGTATAAGCAGATTATTTCTTTTATCAAATAATTTTCAGTAAACAGAAACAGACCCATCAGGTTTGGACTCTATGCACTGGCCTATTTAACAATGCAGCTTGTTTTTCACCAAAAGGATGCAAGAGGAATCATCAATCTTCTGCCATATTTTAGTTGTTGCTGCCAGAAAAAAGAAGACACACAGAGCATCCAGAAAGCACTTGGGAATTATTCCATGTTATTTGTTACTATCAATACGTATCCTGCAGAGGAACTGACACCAGGCATGATAGAGACAGAAAGCTATAGATTTTCTTGAGTAGAAAACATTCCTGATCCTGTTTTGAGTAGTTGCACTTCGAATGGGATGCCCTGAAGCAACTGCAGAGAAAATCTGATGAGGCTTGGAAAATGGGGACATTGCCTATCAAGTTTTGGACCGCATGACTTTTCACTTTCACTATGTTATTCAGTAACTACACAAAACACTTTGAAAAACAGTCACAGTAATAAACTCCAGCTTTTTCGCTACCCACTAAAAGCATACTTGGAGTTTAAGCAGCTGGTCCGTAGCCCGGAAAGGTTAAGCTAATTCTAGCAATTAGCAATATGAGAGAATGCAGCATGTCTGATAACATTTCTGATTTCCCAAAGTGAATGAGAACTAGAAAGAAACGTTCTACCATCTTTGTTTCTTCCAACGTCTAAACAAAAATTTAATGGAAGATCGATCCAAACAACTAATTACTTCCATGTGCCTTATTAAATATTGTGAAGTTCGGCATACTTTAATTAGATTAAATCATTTTCTTTTAGTGAAGCAGGACAACCTAAGACAGTCTTTAAGATCACAGAATGCTGAGGGACTTAACTGGAATTTATCTTGGAGTAGATTTGGAGACTAGTAGATTAAAGATGAATTTTTAAATTTTATTTTTAATATACTTTAGACTGTGACAACTGTACTCTATTTATAAAAAGAAAGTAACAAATACAAGGCAATGACTACTTTTTTAGGGAATTCAGATATGAACTACTGCATGACTGTATAATTATATATCCCTTTCCCACGTCAGTCTTAATACTAGTGTTTTTGCAAAAACACTATGTTTTTTACTAAAACATAGTGATTAACAGTTACTCCAACTCTGTTAACTCTGCAACTACTCTAAAGACACATAAAAACACAATCAATCAAAAAAGTGCTTCCCTGAGAAATCCCATTGCATATTCATTTCAGCGTCTTTTAAAAATACAGTGGAGAGCAACCACACTGCATTCAAATATTTTGAGAGAGAACCATTCAGGCATTCTCTCAGCTTCTGCTACTAAAAAGAAGAGTTTCAGTTATGCAGAACCCATAAAGTGAAATTTGGTTTTATTATTAAATAAAATCTCATTAGTGTTCAGGACACAGAAGATCTCACAGCCCTTGGCTAAACACTCATATTTCTTTGAATATGAAAATGTATTTCTTCTGAGGGCTATGAAAAATTTAATGTGTAAGAAAAATTAGCATAGTTGAGACTTCTAAAAAGGAATACTGTTGAGAGTGACAGCGAAGGGCCAACACTTCACTAAGCAACAGCAAGACCAGCAGACAATGCTTGGAAACACTGACTGCAGCCCTAAAAAACAAACATCACAAGAATCAGGTTTGGCATCCTTAATGTACAATAAGAACATTAAGACTTTCGGTACAAAATTCTCTATGCCTAGGAAAACCTTAAAAGGATGGGATTTCTCATGATAGATTACTCAGGCAAGCTAAGAAGGATTTGTGCGCCTGATCTGTGATTACATAAGTCACATAGAATCATGGAATATCCTGAGTTGGAAAGGACCCATCAGGATCTTCAATATCACAGTGTTTGCATGAGAGTATTGTCCAAACACTTTCTGAACTCTGTCAGGGTTGGTGCTGTGGCATGCAAAACTGCACATGGGGCTTGAGGCGAGGCCACACGAGCACAGAGTAGAGCAGAGCAATCACCTCCCTCAACTGGCTCACAACGCTGTGCTCGATGCATCCCAGGATACGGTTACCAGCAATTAATCTACAAATTTTAGATAAAAGGAGACCTGGTCCTAAAATGAAGCTGTACAAATATACCAAACCCAAAGATTTTAAAGGTCTCAACTCTACTGGTATCAGGAACAAACTCAAATTCCTTGATTCAAGAACAAAAGGCTAAAAAACGGATTCTGTAGTTTACAAGGACTTAAGAGTTTGAAACACGATAGATCACAAAATTTATATTCACTGTTCAGACTAGATGATTGCAATCACTCCCCAAAGCCTCATTAAAATCACATTTAGAATGCTATTCAAAACGTGAATCAGATTCAGTTTTGTTTGTTTGAACAAAACTGGTATGAATGGCAGAATATTTAATAATGTGGAGAAGATAAGAATTAATTATAGTTGGTACATTCAATAGTTTGAATAAGTAGCATTTCTCTTTCAACAATAGAAAATAATACTGCCAACACTTTCCCTAGCATTAGCATGTTTGTTGTATTCCAGACTACAGAAAGTGGTACAAGGCAGGTGAAAAGGAAAACATGAAAACACTCTTCTTGCATGTTTTGAAATATTTTTTTTATACTAGTACAGAATTTCTACCCCCTAAACATTAACTCCATTACTTTTGCTCAATACAACCTAAAGGTTATAATGCTGCCTTCTGCTTTAGGTGACCAAACTCTTATTTTCACTGAATTGGTCCTGAAGCACAATGAACTGAGATGATAATCTTGTTTCAGACTTTAATCTACAATTAAGGGGGAGAAAAAAGTTTGTTTGTTTGTTTAAACTTAAAATTAGGGGGTGATTGTGGGCAAAGAACAGAGAATTAGCTAATATAGCTTGGCAAGAGCACCCACTGTGTGAAGATTTTCACACATGAGTGGGAAAGAAGCAGGACAAAGACCACTCAGAAATGGAAAAAATATTTGAGCATTTGAGAGAGAGAAAAAAAACATAGGAGATATTAAAGGGACGCAACAGAAACATATTAAGGACACAGGAAAGCTGTTAAGTCAGCCTTAAAATAGAATTTCTCTAGGGATTTTTATAGTACACATATTTTGATGTCTTAAAAAGGAAAGAAAAAAATCAATCATAACACATCTTGCTGAAGTGTTTTTTAAAAAAATCACAGGAAAAACACAAGAATATTATAAAAAAATTGAAAACCTGAATTTCTCAGAGATCAATCATTTGTTTAGTTCTACCTGTCCCCCTGCTAGAAGGTGTTATTTGCAAATTCCGAGCTCAGTTTGCTAAGAGACTCAGAAGGAGAAAATTTATTTGGATTAAAAAGAGCAAGTTTGGGTTATCTGCTATCTTTTCATACTTCCCATAAAACCAAACACTTGGAAGGAGTACTTGAAATTTCCTTGGTCTGACTTCGGACCAAGATATTTTTGAAGTTATTTCAGATAAGTGTTGAAACTACTGTAGTTGTTCTTTTGATTTAATAAGTTTTGATTCAAATTACAGGATTCACCAGTTTTTTGTTGTATTTGAAACTCCATTTTGTGAATTTTCTCTACTGATGGCAATAAAACCATTCTATTTGGTTCTATAAAATGTATCATAGACACTGTTTTCAGGAAGTTAGTCTTTAGCAGATGATCCCCTGTGCAAATGGTATACACTGAGACAGAGGATCAAAGACTCAAAGTCTAGAGTAATACCATCTCCCACAAATGTGCAGAAAACAGTTAAAAGCCTCTAAGTAGTCTGAAGTTCCACCAAGCCAAAGCACTTTATAACGTTCAGAAGCTGAACAAACTAGATCTTGCCTGCTATACCTCACCTGATTTATCTACTCTAATGCTACTGAAATAAGAGCATCCTTTCCTGGCACAGAAATTACATAATTTTCCAATTACTTTCTCTGAAAGCAACTTTATGAGTGTCGTGTTTTAACCCCAGCCTCTAACATGGTCCCTTCACAAGGGTGACATGCAAATTTATGAAGCAAATTAACCTTACCCCAGCCAAAACCAGCACAATGAGGTATGACCTACTTCACATTTCATGTACTTCTGAAGTGAGGACACATTTCCAAAAGTGAAGTGCAATTTGAGACTGGTCATATTTAACACACAACAGCCAAGAGAAGGGTTTGTTTCTGACAGCAGGTCAGAAAGCATTGTCAGACTTCTGTGTCTCTTGGAAGTTCAAGAAATACACTTGCTTCAAGGTGTAACCATCAGAAGTACAGAGCCCAGCTTTGTCTCCTTGATCAGCATATTAATTAGTAAGCAATTTTAGCACAAGACAAGAACATTTTTTTCTTTGCATTTAAATGGTAAGCAATATAGTCAATTAACCAACGGACTACTTGTGTTATGAGTGTCTAACGTAAAGAAAGTTAGAAGCACATGGTAGAAGTCAGTTTATGCAGAGCACTACTAAAACACCATACAATATTTCACTGAAGACCACAGGAATCTAGCTGAATTGAAACAAGGAAACAATGCCAATACCTAAGGATACAAGCTTCCCAAGTGAGACACTTAGGTGAAAGTCACAAAAGAATTTGTGCTGGGAGAAGGAGGGCAGACAAAGGCTGGTTTAGCACTGACTCATTCCTAATATGTCACTTCTGACAACACACCACTCACATTGCTTCTGGGGACATGCGTGGAAATGTCATTGACTGTGCAAAAGCAGTGGGTGAGGAACAAGTTGCCAAAAGATCAATTTACAAAAACACAAAGGGATGATAAACCTGACAGCTTCCTTTTATATTTAGTAATTGTCCTCTGCAGTTTTGCTAACACAGGAGGATGTTTAATGAACATATTCATTATACCAGCAATGTAATTTACCACAGATTTGATGCTGTAAAGCTGTAGGTTAGAACTCAAACTTCTTGGAAGCACTTTTTCCATAAGTAATTTCAAGTAACTTGGCAAAGCAGAAAGCAAAAAAAGTATATAAAACATACAGCTTGTAATAAAATCATTTCTTTTGACTTAATTCTGTGCAAACAATACTAATACATACAAATTAGGAGCAGCATTTTTTCCTCAAAACAATACAATTAGACAATTAATGCTTAACATTAAATTAGAAACTCTAGCTCTAACAAAACGTTAGTTTCTTCATGTGAATTACTTTTTTTTAAACTCCTACTATGCAAACAGTTCTGCCTTGGTCCTTGAAAATTTTTAAACTAATCACACAACAAAATTTTATAAATTAAGGAGTAGGTACCTTAACATGAAATGTTTCGTAACGAAGAGAATTATATCTGAAAGAAAATACAAATACAGTCATGGAGATAATTTGTTTTGTCTCACTCCTGTATCTTTCCCCCACACGATAGCTGCATAACATCTAATTAAAAGAGGGGAAAAATGCCAGGTAAAAAGACAATTCAAATCAGTCTTCTCTTCGGAGCTCAGAATGACTCTAGAGGACTGGAACTTGGAGCCTAGAAAGGTAAAAGTGCCCTTTTCCCTGTTACAGATAGGAAGCTTTACTCTTCAGATATAAAGGAGGCAAAAATTAAAGAATATAAAAGGAAGTTATGTTTGCTAAGAACTGTATGACCATTTTTAGCTCAGTGATTATTTTCCAGGATAATCTTTATCCTATTCCTCTGTGTTATATTAGTGTTATTAGGGAACAATACCATCATCCAGCATCCCTAAGTTCTGCATGTGCATCATGCATGTTCTGTTCTTACATAATTTTATACTGCATAAATCAACTGTAGTATCAGCATCTGACAAGCTGTAGTGTCAAAACCTTTAGCCAAAAACTGTATGCAACTTGTTACTCCACACCCCAGACCAAAAATCTGCAGGTATTAACCAACTAAGAACATGAAAAACTATATGATTTTCTTTTTTTTTTTTTTCAGAAATCACTACCCAGGAAATTAATGAAAATCATTCTGTAATGAAAAGACGCCTTCTATAGTCTTAATATGTTACTAATAAGATAAGAAGTCGGTTTAAAATACAGAGCAAATGATATAGCAATGGTGATAAAGTTTCCATTTCCTATTTAATGAAATTATCATTTTTTGTTGACTGGGGTTCATGTTTGACCTTCCAGGAAAACAGGTTATTTAGAGACATACAAAGATTAAAAACTTAAAAACTAAATAGTCCAGGAGACAATTTACATACTTAGGATGTCGGATGTCTGGCAGTGATCGTTCCAGTGCTATATTGTTGCTAACAAATATGTTGAAGCCGTTTTCCCTATAAGCAGAATCATCGTGGTCTTCCTCTGTAAGAGGGTACGGCTTTCCATGTTCACCTTTCCCTATAACAAAACAAAACAATTATTTGCCTCAAATTTACAGCACAAAATGGACTACAAAAAGAAAAATAAGTTACACTGAACTTCAACTAAAATGCTGTGCCTGGAACATCTCAAAGAAACATCTTCCAGTATCTTTAGCAACACTCCTGTCACTTCCAACACAAAACCACAA
Source organism: Corapipo altera (assembly GCF_003945725.1). NCBI lineage: Eukaryota > Metazoa > Chordata > Aves > Passeriformes > Pipridae > Corapipo > Corapipo altera. The sequence continues at coordinate 12,567,238 of NW_020884876.1, forward strand.
AGTAGGGACAAATAATGAGACTAAGAAGTCCCTCTGAATTCACCCAATTCATCCAGTTCTCTCTTTCCAGATACACAATCAGTTTAAAGCCATTTTATACAGAAAAAAATTGAACTGTAGATTAAGCTAAGACCTTTTTGCATCAGAATCAAGTTTTCATAGCAAAATTATGAACAAATTCCAGTTCCAGAAATACTCCTTTTGATTAATATGAGGAACTGGGTTACGGAGTTCCTTTACATTTTAGTAGTCAGAACACCCCCACCACCCACTCATCTTTTCAGAAAGCAACTTCATTATTGAAGTTTAGGGTGTCTAACTTTCCAGAAGAAACAGTAAGGAAACTAAATGCTTTGCTCTAGGCTCCTTGAACATGCTTGCATTCCTAGGGACAAGCCAGATGTGCTCAGTACTTCTAACATCAGAGCACTGCTGATCTGGTTTCAGAAACTGGTCACTTTGTGCTTCCCCAAAGAAATCATCTGCTTGTTCCCTGGCAAACTACAGACTTTCTATTCCAGCTTTTTATTTCCAAGTTAGTTCTCATCATCAGTCACTAGACTTGCTTAGTACCTACCTCAGGCAACTATACCTCTATCTGTTCCAGTCAGAGAGCAGAGAACAAAAAAAAAAACACTTCAAAGAAAATCAGAATATAAAAACCTTCACTTCTTATCAACCATTTTTATTCTTTCATTCTTGCAGAGGATGTACCCTTCAGAGTTTCAAAGCCCTTCATGCCTACTCATGTTCTCAAGAAGATATGCTTTCCTCTATATCTAATTGATCAGTTTATATATAACCTCTCTGTCCTTCTCCCTCTGGGCCCACTTACAAGAAAATACCTCCTTTTACGTGGGCTCTTATAGAGAAAATAATCAACTTGCCAGCTGGATTCAATAGGTGACCAGCTGAGTCCTGATCCTCAGCTAATCAGGAGCAGCTATAGGAGGGCATCAAGAAGAAAGTAACCGGGAACTGAGAGAAACATCTAGTGGTATCCTTAAAGCTCATGAGCCTCTGTCAATACTCTATTTCATACTGCAAAAGCAAATGACAATGAAAACATAGAATATGCAACTTAAGGTGCTCAGATTTTTTTCAGATTTTTTTCAGCTAGAATAATATTTTTCATAATACTAGAGTTTCTTCATATTGTCCCCTGCCAGTGAAACTGAAGAGAAGTACTTTTAAAGCAGGGAAATTGTTGGCAAAATAGATCAGCTGTAAATAAATTTGAACATGCGACAGAAGTGGAGTTCTGCACTACTTCCATATTCAATGGAAAGGAAACCTTGTTTAAAACTATAAACAACAAAACATATGGCAACAGGCTCTCTTTTCAGGGTCTTTCGGGTTTCCTTCCTGAGTTTTGTTTTTATAATTCAGATGAGCGTTATTTATAATTCAATAGGCATGGTAAAAAAGATTGGCTTTGCCAGATAAGTTCAAGAAATTAAGCAATTGCTTGACATCTTAACACAGGAAACCAAGTGGATAAAGAACATAAACCACTCAGTGTCTGTGGGGAAGAACTATGTACAAATCTGAATTATTTACTGCTTATACTCACTGCTATTAGTTTACTCAGGCATGACTACACAGCTATACCAAGTCAAGACTATAATTCACAAAAGTATTTAAGCATACCCTTTAATTCAGGCATTCAAACATCCTTTAATCCAATAACATCTGTACCAGGGAACAAGAATTCTCCATGTGGTAAAAGCTTTAGTAAATATGAGGAGTTTACTTTAATACATGAATCTACAAATAAGTAAGTCTTCTTACTTACAGAGCATTTTTTTATTTTGGATAAGTTAATTCTGCCATTTTTAAAAAATATATTATGAATTTTGTCTACTATCTCTAAACATTCCATTGAGAATATAACAACATTGTGCTCATCACACATAAAGTTCAAGTCCATCCTCCCTCATGAAAGTTCTCACTGTGAGGACAGTTATTTAATCTTTTCCTAGAGCAATATGTCAATACAGAATTGAAGTCCCATGGGGGGGGGGAGTGACCATATTTCTTAAACAGAGAAACACAAATTCCAAATAAATACAGTCACACATCCGCTTTATAAAAAGAGTGAGGGAAGTAAAATGGAAAATAAAGATCAGTAACAAAATAAGAACATTGAATCAGGCATCTTACATCCCCTGCTACATAAACTTCTACACAATAACCTTTTTGATCCCTGATATGGCAACTGGCCAAGTCAAGAGGGCAAAAACTGTTTAAAGCAACTGTAGCATCTTTTATATAATTTCTGAATTTCTCTAATGCACAGCTGTATACAACTCATCATCTTGCGCTGTGGAGATCAATTTCATATTACTTGGATTAATAACAGATTAGCAATTCAAACTGCCAGCACATTCTGCTTTTTTTAGGAAGCGAATTTTCATTTGAGTCAAACAAAATAACCGTATTCCTTACTTTTCCTCACAAAAAGAAAGGTAAGGTGCAGTATATCTGCTAAGAAACTGATTAAATTATCTTGAACAGAGAGGCAACTTGATATATGCACAAAAAAAAAGATTTTTGTTTCCTGACAGTATACATCTCATCTTCACCTTGTATCAACAGTATCTACACTTGGTGAAGTTCTCACCCTATTCACAAATTTTGTATTTTGAACCCTTAGGAAGACATACAGGAGAATAATTTTTCAGTTTAAGGGGCAAATCAGGGATTAGTATAGACTAGTCTTTGGGGAAAAAAGGAGAAAAAGGAAGTTGCTATATCAAATCACTTTCTCCTTTCATACTAAGAAAGGAATTAGTTGTTTTGAGCAAATGCCTTCTGTGGTTTTGCACATTTATGTTAATTTCCAATAAAAATTATGAACACTTTAATAAATTAATGAAGGATCTTTCTTTGCCAGTTTTTTAAGGAGACAGGAAATTAAAACTGCACGTCTCACATTAATGTAATTGCCTTCATATCAGATGGAACTATCCAAATTGCAAAAAATATGTGTGTACATTTTTATATATATATATATGTATATATATATATATATAAAATGGCTTTTCAGATTGAAAATAAGGAACATTTTTCTGTGTGAGTAGTGAAACAATGGAATAGGAAATCCAGGGAACTGCGGAATCCACGCAAGCAAGAAATGATATCATGCCTCAGACAGGCATGGTCGTCTACTGAGGTTGATCCTAACCTTAAATTCCTATGATCACCATGAGAAATAGGAGGAGAACTGATGATAAGTTCCCTCAGAGTCCAGAAAACTTGCATCAGAAACTCAAATATATTTATCTCAAGTCTGTTCTACTTTCCCCAAACTTCTCAGAGTATCCCACTAGGTCGTACAAGTTCATTAGCCTAATTTATAGGAAAGGAATTTAACTGATTTTGCATCAATGGAAATGGGATCAAAATAACCTTTTTTAACTTTTTAAAATTATTTTATTGCTACTCTACCTTGTAACAGCTTGAAAAGCCACTGCAGTAAGATTTACAACACTTTTAATTATTTATTACATAACTGTCAAGATCTGAGGCAATGTAAAAGGCTTTTTCTCAGCATTACAGACACAGCTGTAACCAAATCAAATGTAAATCAAATTTATTTATTACAGTTTCAATATCAAACTACTACAGAATACAGCAATCAAACATTCACTTAGTTTTCTGGTAGAAAGTCCCTGCTATTTTACCTGCCTTCAGATGACGGTAGCGTATACAGATTTTCAGTTCAAGGACCATGTAGTCCTTGGTAAGTGGTATAGAGATGTCACTGGGAGCAAATATGAGGCTTTGGCCTCCAGATTCCTGCTACAATAACATGATGGTTGGCAGGAGAAATATGAAGTACCCATAGTGGGTAGGAAGTAGGTAAAGGAAGAGCATTTCCTGGAGAGCAAGGAGATGAGAGAGACAAATGGGAACCTCTGAAACATACTTATTTTACAGATGTTTGAGAAGCATTTCTGTAAAAAGAAATTAATATCAAAGTGGAAAAAAAATTACAGCTTTGTAACTGCCTTAGACAAAGTTTCTAGATTTCCAGAGATCTACTAGGCCAACTCTTCATGCTAATCTAGAGAGATCATAACTTCTGTGTAGGACTACAAGGAAAAAATGGCACAAGATTTTTTTTTTTAGGAGTCCATGAAGTGGGAGAACCTGATTACCAGTATTCTGTATACATCAAAGACATGTCAGTACTTCATATGCACTTCTTAAAAGCTGAAGCAAGACAAAATGCTACAAAATGACAGCAGTGAGGCAGGACAGCTCAAAAATGAGGAGCAGTAGCAGCAGTCAGCAGAAGAATGAATCAGTGGAGCAAGTGGAGCAAGCAACAGCAACATCTGGCAGTGTCAAAAGCCCCAAATCACAGCACAAAGCTCTGGTAACTTCAGCTGGGGCTTGCTGACTCCCAGGACTCCACAGTTCCCAAAAGTAAGGAAGGCTTTATTTTAGGAGTGGAGAACAATCTGCTGGCCTAGCCGTTGCCTTGGCAAAGAGGATTGTAAAATTATTGTTGTTATACTTCAGGAATTAGCTTTTATATGTTACCTGTTTATATTTAATAAAATATTGTTTACTGAGTCAATTAATTTGCAAGAATAAAAATCGATCACTGCTCTTGAGATTAATTCCTGCAGGTATCTAGGCATTTTACTAGATGTCACTTTAAATTTCAGCCTGGCCTTCGCTGTTGGCAGTGGTGTCCTAGCAGAAAAGCACATTATACAGCTAATCACTGGAACAATCCAACTCTGCATCTTACAACTTTCAAATAACCATCATGAAATGACAACGTGGTTTACCTTAAATATGTGCATTTTTTCAATTGATAATTAGTTGCTAAATCTTATAGCCTGTGCTTTATGGAACTAAAAAGAGATACTATTAGACTAGTGTATCCCTTACCTTTTTCATTTATTTGAAACATTAAAAATGCAGCCTCTAAATTTCCAACATATACACTGCAGAGTAAAAATACAGTGTGTATGTGGGGCAAGTGATTGTTTTAAAATAAATCATAAGGTTAACCAGTGGCATTGTTTTGTTTTAGCAGAAAAGTGACTGCATATGAACTCTGAAACATAAATTGTCTGAAGGTTTGAATAAACACTTCACTAAAATAAGTACTACAATTAAAAAAAAAAAACCTATGGTTTTTAAAACTTGCTGCAAGTACTACAGTGTCTTGATGGGTGGAAAGACTCATTCTATCCCCCTTTCCCATTTTAATAACTCTAGCAAAAAAAAAAAGGAAGAAAAAAATAGACCATACTATTTGGTTTGTCCAGTGTATTTAGAATGCCACAGTGTACAATGCAAGATAAGCAGCAACATATGCTGTTTTGATATGAGTTGCTCTATCACTACAACAGAGCAGCAATATCCTCAGTAGCATTCTGCAGGCTGAGCTGAATCTAATCATAACTCTATAGCCAAGGGATGCACAGTACCTCTTCTATTTAGTCTAACTACTTATCACCAAATGCCACAGCCACCGGAATGTTTTTTTTCATTTAACATTAGAACAGACCATTAATCAGAGCCAAATACTGAATGAGCAAGCATATGAGAAACAGAATTCAACCATAAAAAAGGCTTCACAGTTTCATTTAGTAACTGAACGACCTGCTAGAATAAAAAGTCTCTACTACAGAACAAGATTACCTTAAAAAAAATAATCTACTAATAATGGTAAGGTGTTTGTTTCAGTACTTACATAAATTAATTCACACAAACTACATCAAGAATGGCATTCTAATAGTCTCTAGTACCAGTGAGTCTAGAGATTATTAATGCCTACGGTCAAGCTGATACCTTGAAAAAGCTCAAACTGAAGTGTTCCTAACATGATTTTATATAGGAACTAAACAGCTCCACAAATTTAATGCAAAATTATGGTTGCAAAGGTAGTGTTTCAGAAAACTCAAAAATACAAAATAATAGGGTTCTAACAGCTGTAGTTAACATATGACCTATCCCTCTTCCTCTATTTTTCTTCATTTTAAGACATAGTATAACCATGTGCCATTTATCATATACTATTACAGGAAAACAAACAGGATGTTCCATGCAACAAACTTACTATTATGAGCTCTTTATTTTTTTCTTTTTTTTTTTTTCATGAATTCAACCTAAACTAGCTCCAGAAGCTGGCTTTGCGGCTGTCACACAAAGAAGATGGAATAATCTGTAAAAATGAATTTAGCTACGTGTGAGTCAACAATGTGCAACAGCGTAGTGTGAGTCAACAGTGTGCAATAGTGTAGTCACTCTTGTACCTGAAGCACTATTCCATGATGTATATTCTATAAAGAATGCATAAGCTGTCACAGCTCCCAGTAAATTTAGATTTAGCCCGTAAGACTCCTATAGAAAAAAAAATTCTATTCCTGTATATGGAAATAGTAAATATGCACAGCTAAAGTTTGAGGCAGACCTAGGAAGTAGAACTATGCCATGTGATTCCCCACATGGTGACTCGGTGACAAAGTCAGACTTATTCCTACTGTAAATGCCTGCAAGCAATCAGAGTTTGCACACTCAGGACAACTTCCTCATGTAGTATATAAGTGGTTTATTACCTTTTCAGGTCCCTTTGGATCTATCCATTATACAGCACAGTGCCATATTTCTCAGATGATAATGAGTTTAATACAAAACTGAAGCTGGGTATGCAAATAATTACCTGGGTTAATGAACGAAACAGGTACCTTTTCAAATTCAGAGATACAAGAATTATCCTCAAGGCAAACAATACAAGCCCAAGAAGTGTACTAACATGTTAAGATGTAACAAGGTGTAGTTATAGCAGATACAAGCAAAACAAATCATATCATGTTCTAGGGACTGGCCATCCAGAGTCCTTCTGTTTACTTGAAACATAATGTATATTATCTACCACACCCAAAGTAACACTTTGAATCTCGGTCTTCTTTTCATGTTTTCTTTAGAAAAATCAGACACATTATTCCTGTGAAAACTGTTTTGATACTACATAACTGCTGCATATACTCACTACTGCTGCATTTCCCAGTGACTGCCTTTCCCTCTTCTTATAAAAGGCACCACTAATGCTGCAATCATTAATATCGCCTTTTATAATTCATTTTGTGGTTTAAAATGCATTCTTTATTTTAAAGAGCCTTACAATTGACTGACATTATTGTGGTAAGGAAATTGTGGTAAATTTAATGCTTGACCTGCTACGAGTACAGCTCTGCACAGCCCTTTTCCTCCCTTGCCATTGATTCACGTCTTTCTGAATAACGCAAGTCTAATTAAAGCCAACTGTTTTTCAAATGCCTGATACAAATTTGAGTAAACTCCCTGTATTAAAGTCAACTGAAACTTCAAGTCAATACATGCTGTGGAATCAGGTAGAGGGAGAAGTAGAGACTCAAAGAATCACCTTCAGCCATGAACTGAACAGATTTTCAACTAATTAGTTTAAAATATCTTCTATTAAAAAACACATGTCATCCCTTACAGAACACAACTAAATATTTATCCCAAGGCCATATTTACACATAATTCAGCACGAAACTGGTATGTCCATTGGGAACTTTTTTGAAAAAGTTAACTTGCTGAAAACTGATGTTTGGATTCAGCCAAAAGTATTTGTTGTTTTGGTGGTTTTTTTGGTTGTTTGGGTTTTTTTATTTTGTTGATACCAGCGTTAAAATAAGCAAATGAAAAATATATTTTGAAAACCAAAATTTTAAAACTAAAGTCTTCGTTTTTCAAAATCTTATATAAATGATACAACTTAACTAACATTATTAATGGATAGGCATTAAAGTTGAAAATTCTGTTTGTGAACCAAAACAATACTTTCTAATTCTATCATAGACAGAAAAAGGTTTGCGTATCAAAACAGCTTGAAATAAAAAAAGTCCATAAAAATTTCTTACTCACTGAGAAAAATTTTTAAAAAATTAAATTCCATTATGCAGATTCTTTATGTATTTATGCAGCACACAAGAACTCTGAGTTCTACTTTTGGCTGTATGATCAAAAGCCCCTCAATAAATCCAGTTTTTGAGGAGAAGGGAAGCAATCTTTAGCAACCACATTAAAGAAAGCAAGCATACACACTTCCCTAGCCCTCCATAACCACAGGTAACAGAGGAATAAGACAGATAGCAGAGATTTACTTTAATTGAAGGCTTTGCTTTGAAAGCATTACCAGAAATTCCACCATTTAATTTGTCCAGTATATTTGAAACTAGAAACGTGGAAAGAAATCTTCATTCCTTATATTTTCTGGTGAGAGGAAAAACACTTAGTTTGTCTATTTTGTTGCTATTAATTCATCTCTGCATTCATGTGATATGATTTAACTTAGAGAAAGTGCTTCTGAATATGTTTAATTTAATTTTTCCTGTACTTGTTTAAATAGTTAATCAATATCTTTACAATAGTGAGAGAAATTATAACAAAGGACTTGAATTGGATTAAGAATTCATGTTCCACTGTGCTGGGCAGGCGCCAGGTACCCACCAAAGCCACTCCCCTCCTCAGCTGGACAGAGAAGAGGATACATAACGAAAGGCTTGTGGGTTGAGATAAGGGCAGGGAGAAATCACTCACCAATTACTGTCATGGGCAAAGCAGACTCAACTCGGGGAAAGATTAATTTACTGCCAAGAAATGCTCAGGGTCTCATAACTTCTATGTATGTCTTCAGACATCTCCAAAAAATAAACAGAAAAAATGAAAACACAGTTTATTACAAATTTTATAAAGTTGATCACTGGATAAACTGGAGGGAAAAAGTAAATATAAATACCATACTAAATTGGCAGTATGTTAGTAACTTGCTTAACTTATTCATTAATAGCAGCTAATTTAAATGTCAACCCTCTAGAACTTTAACCACTCACAGCTTTCAGTCTTTTTGTGACATACATGAAGTTTCGATTTCTTCCCAGTATAACTGCTGTAGTAAAAGCTGGGAAAAAAATACATTAAAAAACCCCCCAAATAAATTAACATGTTATTTAGAGGCTTCTTTTCTTTTCGTGTGACAATATTAGAAATAGATTAGTCTCTCAACTAACAAATCCTTGAAGTATTCAGTGTTGCTTTACAGTGGAAAGAAGACCTGGAAGGACAACAGAATCAGTATCTTTTTAGTGTCTCCAACTTGCCCACTGGAGACAACTCCTTCCCTGCTTTATACACCAGTACTCACTCTGTTTCAGGATCAGTCTCACCTTTTGTAAGCTGCCATGGAATAAAAATGTAAGGAGCAACCTCATATACTTTCCAATAGTTTCCAAAATATATACGAGCTCTCCAATTAATTAACATCTAAAATAGAAGTAATAGTCAGGGTAACCTGAAATGACTTTAGCTATCATTAAAAAATATAAACCCGTAAACCAAAATGCATACTAAAAGAAAGACTTTTTCTATGTTTTAAGAATACCTATAATGCAATTTAAATGTGTATCTTGATTTATTTTTTTTAAATCTGAGAATTTGTCCTCTGAATTTCCTGGCAAGTTTTACAATTCACATTTAACCATTACCTACAGAACCTTTAGCCAGAATTACCTAAAAACAAGTTTATTTTCAGCCTGTAGACAGCAGAACTTTCACACAGGTTGGCAGAACAAAATGCCACTCCTAGAATGCCACTCCTTTTTTTACTTCCTTTTTGTTAGAAGGACAGATTCTCCCAGACACCACTTCACTGAAAGCGTGGAGGGCGGACAACTTTGTGTCACATAATAACATCCAAAAGGAAGCTGTGTTCTTTGAGAAGCAGTGATTACAGGCATCATTTGATGAGCTAGTGTCTAAAAAGCAAATTATAGCAAAACAATCATACATCTCTGCCTTTTCACATATATTCAATCGATGTCAGACAAATTGTTTCACCAGTCCAATAATTTTCCTCTGTCAGCTTGTTTAATGAAAACAGGAAGGAAAAGAAAGTCACCTTACACATATTTCATTTCATAAACTGCACTGAGATAAGTATACTAGACTTTTGTACTTGCAAACTTAATTCATATCCTCAAAAGTAAAAAAGCTATGACAGGAAAATAGGCACAATTTATTGGTTTTTTTTTTTCAGGAATCCAAACATCTTGTTGGTGTTTTGAAGGCCAAAAGGCTAAAATAATACTTTAAAAATGTGTTGGCAAATTTAACTACATCCTCTGCTAAACTGTATTTTTATGAAATAAACATTAAAATAATTAAGTTTACAGTATCAAGTCAATTGCAACATTAAGGAAAGCAAGTGGCGACTTTTAGGGTGTAAAGAGCTTTCTAATGTCTTTGGAATGGTGTGCTTGTGATTATTATCATGATTATTCTAGACGATGGAGTCTGTAACATGCAAGGTTACTGACCAGTGTGCAAGCAGTATCTGGCACTGGCATACAATGCAAATTCCTTCAAATATCATGTAGCTTAGACCAAAAAAGAGCCTTGTTCATTTGGCAAGCCTTTAAAATTGAAGTTCTTCTTATGGATCTTTTGACCTGGATTCTGATTAAAGGAATGTCTTTCTTAAATCTTTAAAAAGAAACAGACTTTAAAGGTGGCTGACAGCAGTTAATTCCATGTTTTAAAATTAAAAGTTTTAAAATTAAAAGATGACACAAAAGTAGTAAGGAAAACTTTCACTTTCCCATTGCAATTGAATTGAAAAGTATGGTCTTGATGTACTGTAATTGCTGCCAACCACTTGGTTCAAGGTCTTTCACTACAGTTTAGTCAGGATTCATTTCCTTCTTCTCTGAATTTGAGTTTTCATAGTAAACCAAGCAATGGTTCTTTGTTCCACTGAGTCAAGCAGTAATTGCCCCGAACTGACAAACTTGATCATTTTTACATCTATCAAAAGAGAGAACAACCTCAATTAAAATGTTCTATAGAGCTCTCCTCCTTCTTACATATAGACAGGTCTAGCCTGAAGGTCTCTAAACTGTTCAGTCCAAACTCTCCCTGCAAATGAGACACGTTTCATAAGAGTATCCAGATAAAATTAATTTTCCAGAATTACTACAAAAAACATCTCTCTTTAAAAAAAAAAACAACACCAAACAGAAAACTCAAACAGCCAAATATCTACACATGGACTCCTAATAAAGAACAAACACTTTAAAAGTCCTGGAAAAGTTTAAGCACAGGAAGAAAGACAACTAACAGTGCCCAAACCCCAAAACACCCTCCCAGACTGCAACTGCCAAATTAAAAGATCCATTTTAGCTGAGACTTCCCCTCATACCCCTCCTACCCAAAACCCCCCAACCCCAAAACTTCTAAAGTCAAGTTTTTTTATTTTTCAGGCAACAACTCTACTAAACCTGCAAGTATTACACATTAAATACTCACATGATGTGAGTCCGCTGACAGCTCTTCACCACTATACAGAACAGATAATAATATACTTGGGACTACCACAAGCAGATGGCAAGATTGTAAGAGAGCACTTCTTAGAATCTGGATGCTAGTTTCAATCTAGAATATGTATGATTGATTTACCATGTAGTCATAGATATTTCTTGCCAAGTTTCTGGAAATACAATTTTCTTTCTGCCTATCATGGTAAAAATCAACATGCCAATGCCCAGCACAGAAAGGTAAATAAGATAATGTTCAGTGTTCTATATAAAATGAGCCATACTATGAACTCTACTCCTGCTTCCTCTGCTCTGGTAGCTCTTTAAAGTTAGCTTATCAACTAAGTGGTTTAATTGATGAGTTTCCAACTACTCTGTGTGTGAATGGGGAGGGTGGGGGCAGGTAAGAAAAGGAGAAGAACCAGATTAACTTCAACCACATGAAGGGCCTCAAATCTGGCCAAGGCAACAGGGGCATTGTGCTTTAAAACAGCTTAGCTCTGACTTACAGCACCTTTATACTCTTCCTTATGCATAGATTTAAGTGTCAAGACTTAGTTCTATCGTGCACACTTTTCTGACAGACACAAATTCTACACAGTGACAGCCTTGCTCTTCCTGGCTTCTTCTGCAGCAGTGTAATATTAAGTTGTAACTTGAGATCCAGTGAGGGTGTGTAGTAACACAAATTACCACTGAAATGATACTGTGATACACCATTTCACAATCTGAGAAAGCCAGGGAAAAACCTAGGCACTTGTGAAAAAAACAAACAAACAAACCAAACCATATTTTCTAGATATCATCATTTAGACCTCTGCAGAAGGTACCACTGGAAAAAATATCTCTTTCTAAATCATTATTTGAGAGTATAATACAGGTTTTTTTTTGCTTGGCACCTAGCTCCAAACTGATCTTACTGTTTTCAACAGGATATCCTGACCATTAAGAATAAGAGTGGTAGAATCACATCTCAGTCTACAGCACTTTATTTACAGAGCAAATGCATTTTAATATGTGAAACACTTTATGTAACTGCAGTAGATTGCAAACATCTTTCATATTATATATCCTTTATGTGCTGTCTGTTTGACAAGCCATGATTAACATTACAGTTTAGAATTTTTTAATCATGTCAGACTTGCATTAAGATAAACTGATAAACATTTTTCTCTTTTAAAAGACAATACATTGCAAACTGCATGAAGCATATTCGTGATTAATGCTATGAAAAATTAGGTTAGGAATGTTTATTGAGACCTTGGCTATCACTACAGCTCCAATTATACTGGAAGTTCTCAAATTCTCTTGGAAAGAATTGCAAGTTCAGAGGCCTAAATTAAATCTAGTAAATTTGTTTAATATATAATGCTGCCAAGACCCCTAGTGTATAATTTCATACAAAATACAGGATAAGTAAATCAATATTTCAGTATGTATGTCTTTTCCTGCAAAACTTTTATTACATTTACCTGTATAAGTATCACAGAACTAATTTATTTCATAACCAATACGGAATTGCATTTAATGCTGCTTTTGTATTATTTCATAACCAATAGGGAATTGCATTTAATGCTGCTTTTGTATCATGCTGCCTCAAATCTTCTAGAGGCATCTTCTTTGGCACTAGGCTTTGCCTTGACAAGTTGATCTGAATTTAAGAACAGGTACTGTTCAAAATTATAAGGTTTAACCACAGAAGTTTGAGAGAATTATTTTACACATTTTATTCTCAAAAATACTTGAACAGAAGTGATGGAAAACAATCACCACTGCACAATGTCTTTAGGTCACACTGAAGTCAAATGTCAAGTGTTCACTACTTGTTACGGCAGTACTTTGAGACTTTTGCTTCCTTTAACATTCCACCCCAAGAATACAGAGCTTCATTCTATTTCCATTTTCATCACAAACATGTTCACTTATTTTTCAATATCTCTGCTTAGCTTGTTTATAAAACTAATCAGTATGAATGTTTGTTTGTAGAACTACAGAACATACTGTCTGTTTGTTTATAGAACTAATCTCTATGAAATGCCTACACTGAGTCATGTAAAGGTCAAGATCTTTAAAATCCTCTTCTCCCAGTCAATGTAACATTTTCAAGAAGCAGAAAGGTAAAAACAATACCAAATATAGGACAGAATTAAAACCTTCATTCCTCCCCTCCACAGCAAGCTTCCACATACTATTTAAATATACAAATAGGAAGAACAAATAATGTGCAAATTGCTCGACAACTGCTGGAATAACCTTGGGCTGTTATGGTACATGCTAAAAGGTTTTTCCTCTGAGATCTTATTAGCAAAGCAGCAAAATGGCTCAACAGTCAAACACAAAAGTATTGACAGTTACATCTCAGAATTCACTTCATCAACCCCTTAACCAATTTCTTTCGAAGACAAAGGCTTTTATATATTTATATTTATACAGCTCTTTACGTGTTGCCATTCTCTCAGAAATTTGCCTATTACACTAAATTTTTAACAAACCTCACAGAATATAATTTCAGCATACACATGCAATTAGACAAAAATATCTCCAAAGCATTATAAAGTAAAAAAACCCAAAAGACTGTATTAAAAAAAACCACAAATTGAAAACAAAAAAACACTATGAAACTTGCAGTATGCGATATTTCTACATGTACCTTACAGGTTATTGTGGTGGGTTCACCTTGGCTGAACGCCAGATGTCCACCCAGTCACTCTATTCCTCCCCTTCCCAGCCAGACAGGGGAGAGAGTAAGGTGGGAAAAGAAAACAACACAAATCATGGGTTGTGATAAGGCAGTTTGTATTTATGCAAAAAAAAGAAAGCAAAAGCAGCGTGCACATGCACAAAGCAGAAGCCAGCAGTTAATCTCTACTTCCCACAAGGAGCGATGGTCGGCCACTTCTGCGAGAAGCAGGGCTCCAGCACACGTAACAGTTGTCAGCAGGCAGCCATCAGAGACAATGAGTGCCTGTGGTCCTGCTCCTTGCCTCAGCTTTATATCTGGGTTGACGTCACGTGGTCTGGAATATCCCCTTGGTCAGTGTGGGTCAGCTGGCCTACTTTTGTCCCCTCCCAGGATCTTGCCCTTGACTGAAGAAGGAATGTTACAGTGCTGTGCTCAGCAGAAGCCAAAACATTGGTGTGTTATCAACACTCCTCTAGCTACCAGTCATCATCACTTGTATAAGAAGAAAGGAGATAAATCAGACTGTTCAAATTACTGAGGTATTACTCTGCTCTCTATTGCTGGTAAAATCCTTGGAAGAATACTTTTGAACAGATTAATACTCACTATTGCAGAAGAACTTCTACCTGAAAGCCAATGTGGTTTCAGAGCCAACAAGAGTACCACAGACAACTGCAAGAGTAGTATAGGGAACAGAACAAAGGACTCTATGTAACTTTTGTTGATTTTCCAAAGCTTTTGATATCATGAGTTGAAAAGGTCTGTAGTAGATTTTGGAATGGTTAGGATGTCTCCCCAAGTTCCTCAAAATGATCATTTTGCTTCATGAGGATCAGCGTGGCCAAGTCAGATATGGTGATGCATTTTCTGAGCCCTTTCTAATAACTAATGGTGTGAAACAAGGCTGTGTTCTTGCACCAACTCTATTCACAATCTTTTTCAGCATGATGCTCCAAAGGGCCACGGCAGACCTCGATGATCAGGACGGTATCTACATTCGATATCATACTGATGGAAGCCTATTCAACCTAAGGTGACTGAAGGCCCACACTAAGACCTTAAACCATCTTGTCCGGGAGCTGCTTTATGCTGATGACGCCGCCCTTGTTGCCCACACAGAAGCAGCTCTGCAGCGTTTAACATCCTGCTTTGCAGAGGCTGCTGAGCTTTTTGGGCTGGAAGTCAGCTTGAAGAAGACAGAAGTTTTCTACCAACCTGCACCTCAGGAAGTTTTCCACCATCCTCACATCATCACTGGCGAATCAGAGCTCAAGTCAGTCCAGCAGTTTAATTATCTGGGAAGCATTATCTTCTCGGACGGTAAGATTAACAAAGAGATAGACAACAGGTTAGCAAAGGCATATAGAGCTTTTGGAAAACTCCATAAAAGAGTTTGGTGTAATAAACACCTAAAGAAAAGCACAAACATCACTGTTTACAGAGCCATTGTGCTGTCTACTCTTTTATATGGGTCCGAATCATGGGTCATTTACCTCCACCACTTGCGACTCTTAGAACACTTCCATCAGCGCTGCCTCCATGCAATCCTAAACATCCACTGGACTGATTACGTGACTAATACATCTGTTCTTGAACAGGCAGCAGTTACAAGTATTGAGGCTGTGTTGCTGAGAACACAGTTGTGTTGGGCAGGACATGTCTCAAGGATGCAGGACCACCGCCTCCTTAAGATTGTGCTCTATGGCGAACTTGCCACTGGCTGCCACAAGACAGGAGCCCCAAAGAGGAGATACAAGGACTTCCTGAAACAATATCTCAGCTTTGGCCATACTGATCATCATCACTGGTCTACTCTGGCCTCCAATCGGGAGACATGGAGATACACTATACATAATGCTGCTGCTTCTTTTGAGAACACACGCAGAATCATTCTTGAGGAGAAAAGAGAACGCAGAAGGAATTGTGTCTTGCCAATACCACCTAAGGAGACTTTCCGCTCTGCCTTTTGCAACCGGACTCGTCTATCTCACATTGGCCTTTTTAGCCATCAGTACGCTTGTAGCAAATGTGTGTAGAATCCTTCTCAAATCTTCGTTTGCGAAGTCAAGCCATGAAGTTACCAATGCAGACCACAGCACTGTGAGGGCTACTATGGAGAAATAAATTCTGGCTCAGCCAGACCCGCCACAGCTATTAATATAATTATTAGAATTGATAAAAAGTTTTCAGAAATTAAACCTTATTTTTTGTTTTCCAGTTCTGCTCAGCTGGAAATTTTCCCTTTTTCTAATCCTTCAGTTCTCCTTTTCTACATTGGGAAAGATATCACTTGTAGCAAGGAATAGCTTTTCATGAAATAGCACCACATTAAAATATAAACATTCAATCTATACTTCTTTAAAAGCCCAAGAATTACACATATGAATCCTTCCTCTTATTTGAAAAGGGCTATAATTCATCATTACTGGTCCTACTTGTATCTGATGGTAGAGCTGAGAAGTTCTTGAGTGAAATAGATAAAATAACTTTCAGAAATGGAGGAACAATGACATTGACTGATTCTCGAGGACTGTTATTCTCACTACCCAGGACATAAAGATAGAGGTGAAATCAACATAATTTCTTCTCGTGGATGCTTTTGAATTACTACCTTAGGCTCACATGGCTCTCCCTCCTGTGAATTTCATCCCACACGGAGCATTCAGGGACCTCACATTCCTAGTTCTGCACAGAAAGCTTGGAAAATCAGTGGCCGTTGATGCCACAGAAGCTGCCACGCTCCTGAAATTAATGTCTTGGTAGAAAAGCACTCAGAGTCCTCCCCAGACAACTGAAGGCAAGTAGGGAAATCTCTGATGAAATGAAGAAATGACAACTACAGTAGCTGATTAATGGCAATATCAGGGGCTTCAGCATCCAGGATCTCCACTCTATCTAGGGATGCAGGTAGGTTTACACTGCCATGACACAATCAGTGCTGCTGTACCTGGGTTAATATACACAACAGCAGCTACCTAGGTTATTACTACGCAAGCTGAGTAAGGTGCACTCACAACTCTGAACTTCAATGCAAGAGTACTCTTCTGATATACTTAGGACACTGTTTATTACTTAATGAAACAAAAATTGGCAGATGCGCAATTTGCATTTGTTTACAGTTCTCATATTTTTAGCGCAAATTAAGCATATTCTTCATCAAGGCATGCCATCAGTTGTATTCCCAGAGGAAAACAAATTAATAGATACGGTTCTTATTTTAAATGCTGATTTCTTGTCAAAAAGATGGCATGACATATCAACTCCAACAAAGTCAGTTTCTCTGATTAGCTTATTTTGTTCCCTCCCCCTCCATTGTAATATCTGATTGACTTAATGGCTCACTTAAGAAAATAAAAGCAATTAAACGTCTTTTTTTTTCTTTCTAAAGTATCTATCACAACTGTTTAGTTAGGAATTATTTCTTGTTAACGTTAATTTTTGCATTCCTATTCCTATACTTCAGTCACTGGGTTTGAGCTAATGACAGAATAATATTCAGAGAAAAATGGAACTGATTGGGTTGACTGAATGACACTACATCTATTCTGTACTGATAAGTAGTATATTTATAAAGCAAATGGCTTTATAAATAGGAGGAGAGACTACACAAATCCAGGAATATAGATTTTTTATTTCATGGAATGAAAAGGGATCAAAATATTTGGCCGTGAAATGGAAGAAGTAGTCATGGAGAAACTAGTACCTCTCCATAATTAGAAATTATGAAATTCACATTCCCAGTGCTTAAGAAATTGTAAGCTTTACAGATCAACAGCTAGACTGAATTAAAAGAAATACTTCACTCCTTTTTTTCAGTGCAAGGACCATTGACTACCTCTCCTGAAATGTCCCGAGAAGCCTTTTCATTGGTGTTATTTCATGCTTTCAGACAGATTTTTAACTAAAAGTTCATTTCAGATATATTTTGTTTTGTTATTAGGAAGAGAAATCACATAGTATGTCCCAAAAGAGTGCACTGAGATAATCCACCTTTGTATTTTATTACTATACTGTGATTTTCACAAAAAAAAAAGCATTAGAAGTTATTTTGATCTACTGAATAATGATGACAAAAATAATTTAAAAGAGATTTCTTAAAAGGGCAAACTCAGCAAACAGTAAAATAAAAAAAATTAAAAATATAAATAAGTCAAAATATTTGAAGCACTATCATTACAAAGAATCAAAGTTTACTGGAAAAAATATTCACATACTACTACAGTTATAATGTTAGGATCAGGACTGGAAATAACAAAGCTACATAACACGTTCTGTAAATTTCTTAGTTGACTCAATGCAATGGCTTGCATTATGTTGGCAGTGCTATAGCTATCCATCAGATAATCCTAAGTATTACTGTTATTTTACCTAAAACATATGGGGACCATATTACACATTTAGGAATTAAAAGTACATTGCCAAAGCATCAGTGCACATCTCTTGAAAAAGGCTATTCTAACCAGCAGATGTGATATTCTCTATATATGTGCAAGTTTCTACATACATGCTGCTACTATTTTGTACCTTCTCTTAGATATTTGTCATTTTTCAGTTAGAAATTTGGAACACAATAATTATTGATCTGATAACTCCTAAGTTGCATAGAATAACTTCCTCCTCCTCCCCACCTTTTATACTTCCTAAGCACATGTGAAAGGATATTTTTTTTAGTTAGTGATCAAGATTCAAAAGAGAAAGGGAGAAACAGTTTACAAAATTAACCTACGTTTGCAATATTTTACTTGTTTTACTTACTGCAAAACTAAGTACTTACTACATCTTATGAATTTGTCAACTAGATTCAGCTGTAGAGGTATTCTGGGGAGGTGTTTGCTGTCTCAAGACAGTGGGATCAAGACAACGTAATTTATTTTACAATAGTAGATTGGCCTTTGTAAAATAATGACTTTGAAACACTGATTAAGGTGCAATTCAACTGCTGTTTCCCTTCTTTCTAATTTAATTCATCTTATGTTGAAGAGTTGTACATTATATTATAAAAGAAGAATTCAAATCTGAACACGCTCTGATGACAGAAAAAGGAATACAAACCATCCTTTGCAATTAGGGCATGCACCATGAGAAGGTACATTAAAACTGCATTACCTACTGTAACAAAGTGTCCTCCAGCATATCTGCAAATACAATTTTCTCCCATTTTCAAATACTTTTAGACTGTCAGAATGAAGTGAAGTAGCTTTAGCTTCTAGGATTGAAGTTTGACAATGGTAAAAGTGCCAAAAGTTTTCTTCCAAGATAACCTTAGATATTCTTGGCAGCTATAGGTACTGAACTCAGGTTTTATTCATTGATTTAAGGACAACTTGGCTTTAGTTGTAATGTATGCCCCTTTGGAAACCAACACTTTGTTTCAATTTGGTCACAGTCAAACAACTGATTTGAACTTGGAAAATATTTTGATCACAACATTTTTTCCCATTACAAAATCATTATATAGTTATTAGCATGAAACACATTATTTTTATTGTCACCCAGCTGTTTTCAGAGATAAGGTATTTATGCATGGTCTGACCCCTAAATTCAGAACATTATGTCCTTGTAGCATTGCAATTAAAAAAAAAAGGTTGTTAGGAATGCCTTTTAGATGACTTAAAAGAAAAAATAACCATGTAGATAAAGAATGAGTAAACCACTTTAATTTGTTCTGAACTCATGTATACCTGAACGCATAGCATCTTTTTGAATGCTTTCATAATCATGCCAGTCCTTCCTTTTTAAGCCATCAGTCCAGGCAAAGAGCTGTCCATCTCCCAGCCCCAATGGAAGTGTCTGTGGAAACAGTAAATAAACAAATAAATAAACATATACATACATATGTGTCTTGCATTATTACAGAGGAACAGTCAAGCAAATAAAACATTCAGCTTATTGAATACAAATATTGAAACTTTACTGTGGTAAATGAAGTACCTTGATTTTTTCCTTAAACTACCACTCAAGCAAAATTGGAGTTATATTTACTCTGTACCTTTCAATGTTTCCCTTTAATTTTTTTTTATTTTTTCAGTACTTGCTGTTGAGTTATTGGTATTTACACAAGGTCAAAAAACTGCATCAAAGACACAGAGCAAAGAGATCCCCCAAACACTTTCAAATCTCGTAGATCTTTCTTCACGATAAGTGATAAGGGGTAAAAAACAAACACACACCACCACAAAATACCCAGAAAAAAAACCCCCATATGACATCTAGTTGGTAAGATGACTTCCTCTTTCCAGACTCCTGATTCTTGGGTAAAGCTAAGAACTGCCTTTTGCTTCTAGGTGAAATTATCTTTCTAGAGCTTTTATTTTCATCATTCTTTCTGCCAAATGTTAGTATTTTTATGAAAAATAAGAATCGAAAAGTCCCATTAGAAGTACATGAAATGTAGATCTGTAGGAAGTAGCACAAAGCTGCAGCAGGTTTCAAATAAAGTTAGGCTTTTCTAAATGCTTTATTTACAAAAATTGTGGTAAAAGTGGACAAAATTTGACAAGCAAAGAAGACGACTGAATCAGTAGGTTTGAATCAGCAAACTGTTCAGAATAAAGAGCAGATATATAACGCATGTTAGAAACATTGTTATCAAAGTTCTGTGAAAACACACTTGAAAAGCAGTTCCAGGGACGCAACATCTGATCAACCTTCTAACAGGAAAAACTGAAAGCTCTACAAAAATCTTATGCATATGTAACAGTGATACTTTGCCCTTCATGTATCAAGTCTGTAAACCCAAAGAGCATTGGACTCACCCATTTGCCATTCCTGATTTTACACTACTGGCTGCACAAAACTGGATGACACTCACTGCCTCAAAGTGAAATTGTCCCAGCATGCTGAGCTAGGGTTTCTGTTTTTAGGAGAGACAAATATCTGCCAAGCTACATGGTGCAGATGTGGTCACTAAGCCATCCTTAAAACTGAGGTTCTAAGGCTTTTGAATTTGTAAGCAAGACGTGAGGAATGCCAGGCATGACTGGTTACCTTTAAGCAAAGGATGCTAGAAATCCTGGCTGACAAAGATTCATGCTGAAAAGCTCTGCTTTGGGTCAGATGAGAATGTTGGATATTCAGGGCAAAGTGGTGTGAACTCAGTGGTCTCCAATAAATCCCTGAGATACCAAGAAAAATCCATCACATCCTGCTAGCATGACCTACATTTTTTAGTCTTAATATCAAAGGTAATTTATGTTACATAATCCCAAAATGCAATCCAGTCTGTGGTTATTTTTCTATTAAAACTTTTGCAGACATATTCCAAGAAAACACTGTTGTCTCTGTATTTTAATATAATACAAGTCAGAAATTCACACCTGGAAGAATCAAAGAACTTAATATATCCTGATAAAATATTTCAGGTTATCAAAATATCTAACCTTTCATGTTCTTGAAATAAACTCACTAAATTCAGTAAGTCTTGAGTTCAAACAATGCTAATGTTCTAATAGTAATACAAAACTGCTTGCTTTTTAAAGTCAGAAGCATAAGGTAGGACACAGGCTGCAAGAGCGTTAATCATGATTCTGTAGCCCAAATTCCTAAAATCATCTACTCTGAAGCAGGCCCAGACAGATTCAATTAAACTTCTATCTCTTGTCAGTATGGGTACAGCTGGTGTCAATCATTTGGTCCCAAAAAATCAAGACTATCAAAACTATCAAAAGCAGGATAAACTTTACTTTTGTGACTCTTTTTTCCTATGATGGCTTCTTTCCCTAAAAACAGTGATCTAAATGGCAAGTCTGCAGGACAATGAAAGACAGCTGAATAGTAGAGTTTAGAGGTTTCTGGTTTGTCTATTTGCATTTTGATGCCATTAGTCTTTCATTAGTTACATGTAGTTACTTTACCTGATAACATTTACAAGTCTAACGTACCAGGAGGCCCTCTTGCAAGCATAATACAGTTAAACAAATACATTTACTAAAATTAATATAGCAAAAGGATAAATATACATCCAAATATTGTGCAATACACAAAAAGCTCACACAAATCATGCTGTGGCTCATATTTTGGAAAGGTAACAGTGCCCTAAGAGGACATAAGAAATTAACAAATCCAAAACCCTCGTGTTGGTGCCATCATAAGTCCCTGTTTAACAACTGAGTTTTGATTGGATTATTGAGATTTTTTTGTAATAAGTCCCTTAACTCCCTCACATCATACCATGGTGACTTTTCAGTTCTAACACTCTTTCAATATAAGGGGAATTAAATACAATGCTCTCGCATGTCACTTCTTAACTAGTATTCAGAGAGCATAATCTCAATGAGGACTGAACATTGTGACATTTACAGGGACTGGACTTCATGAAACTCACCCTGTGTGCACAGTTTTACCTCTGCAGTGAGCATAGAACAGGGATTAGGAAGGGATGTCGAGTTTCACAGCCAAATTTTCTGGAAAGAGCAGGAGTTTTGCAGTGCAAATTCTATAGCTCTGAAGAGATCAGAACTGCCTTTACTCCCTTGCCAGCAACTGAAGGATTGTTTTTCTTTTTTTTTCTTTCCCTTTTTTTTTTTTTTTTACGTTGCTGTATTATTTAAGGAGATACAAATGCACTTCAGAAAACGGATTCCTCCATTTCACTTCTGCCTAAGGGTAAACAAATTGCATTTTCAAAGACCCTAAAACACAGTTTCTGGAATGTTTTAAAACTGCTAAAAGGCTCCATTGTAAAACTCTAAGTATGCTCACATGCCTCTTTTCCAGATGATAATGACTAGAAGAGCTCCCATTTCTAAAGCATTTCTAGCTGTTAAGTAAGGAAAAGAAAAAAAAAACCTAATAAAAAAAATTGTAATATTCTTATTCTAGTTCTCCAACTTTTTGGATACATTGACAATTTAAACTATATTCTATCTTGCATCAAGTTGGCAGGGCTGATCAGGAGGGCTTTAAACTAGGTTTGAAGGGGGAAGGGATTGAAACTAGGCTCTCAAGATAGGAGCCTAAGGGTGAAAAGCCTGAGTTAAGAGTGAAATCAGCAGCCCAGCTGAAGTGCATGTACACCAGTGCACACAGCATGAGTAACAAACAAGAGGAGCTGGAAGCCATTGTGCAGCAGGAAAGCTATGATGTAGTCACCATCACGGAAACATGGTGGGATGACTCGCATGACTGGAGTGCTGCCATGGGTGGCTACAGGCTCTTCAGAAGGGATAGACAAGGTAGGAGAGGTGGAGGGGCGGCTCTATATGTTAGAGAGTCTCTTGACACTGTGGAACTTCAAGTCAGCAACAATAAGGTTGAGTGCCTGTGGATCAAAATCAGGGGGAAGGCCAACAAGGCTGACATTCTGGTGGGAGTCTGTTACAGAGCACTCAATCAGGATGATGAGGGTGATGAATTATTCTATAAGCAGCTGGCGGATGTCTCAAAATCACCAGCCCTTGTTCTCATGGGTGACTTTAACCTGCTGGATGTCTGCTAGGAACTCCACACAGTGGAGAAGAGGCAGTCTAGGAGATTCCTAGAGTATAAAGAGGATAATTTCCTGCTCCAGCTGGTAAATGAGCCTACCAGGGATGGGGCCTCGCTAGGCCTTCTGTTCACAGAGAGGGGCTGGTGGGAGATGTGGTGGCTGGAGGTCGTATGGGGCACAGTGACCATAAAATAATAGAGTTTTCAATACTCAGGGATGCAAAGAGGGCCATCAATAAAACCTCTGTGCTGGACTTCCGGAGGGCAGATTTTGGCCTATTTAGAAGACTAGTCCAGAGTGTACCCTGGGAAACAACCTTTGAAAACAAAGGGGTCCAGGAGGGATGGACATACTTCAAGAAGGAAGTCTTGAACACACAGGAGGAGCAGGCTGTCCCAGTCTGCCAAAAGTCAAGTTGGTGGGGAAGACAACCGGTCTGGTTGAACAGGGAGATTTTGAAGGAAATTAGGAGGAAAAGGAGAGCCTACCAATCACGGAAAAAAGGGCTGGCTACTCAGGAAGAGTTTAGGAATATAGTTAGGTCACGTAGAAAGAAAATTAGAGAGAAGAAGGCATAACTTGAACTTAATCTCACCACTTCTGTGAAGGATAACAAAAAGTCCTTCTACAGGTATATCAAGAGTAAAAGGAGGGGCAAGGAAAACCTCCATTCTTTATTGGACATGGGTGGGAATATAGTTATCAAAGATGAGGAAGGTCATCTGGGGAGGTCCCAGATGACTAGAAGTTGGTAAATGTCACACCAATCCACAAAAAGGGCCGGAAGGAGCACCCAGGAAACTACAGGCCCGTTAGCCTGACCTCAGTGCCTGGAAAGGTTATGGAGCAGATCATCCTAAGTGCAATCACACAGCACCTACAGGATGGACAAGGGATCAGATCCAGCCAGCACGAGTTTAGGAAGGGCAGGTCCTGTCTGACCAACCTGATCTCCTTTTACAATCAGGTGACCCACCTGGTGGATGAAGGGAAGGCTGTGGGTGTAGTCTACCTGGACTTCAGCAAAGCCTTTGACACCATCTCCCACAGCATATTCCTGGAAAAGCTGTCGGCCCACGGCTTGGACAGGGGCACTCTGTGCTGGGTCAGGAACTGGCTGGAGGGCCAGGCCCAGAGAGTGGTGGTGAACGGTGCTGCATCCAGCTGGCGGCCGGTCACTAGTGGTGTCCCCCAGGGATCAGTGTTGGGCCCAGCTCTGTTTAATATCTTTATCAATGATTTAGATGAGGGGATTCAGTCCACCATCAGCAAATTTGCAGATGACACTAAGTTGGGGGGGAATGTTGATCAGCTGGAAGGAAGGAGGGCTCTGCAGAGGGACCTGGACAGGCTGGAGAGCTGGGCTTTTTCCAATGGGATGAGGTTCAACAAGGCCAAGTGCCGGGTCCTGCACTTGGGCCACAACAACCCCATGAGCACCACAGCCTGGGGACAGAGTAGCTGGAGAGCAGCCAGGCAGAAAGGGACCTGGGAGTTCAGATTGACAGGAAGCTGAACATGAGCCAGCAGTGTGCCCAGGTGGCCAAAAAGGCCAATGGCATCCTGGTCTGTATCAAGAACAGTGTGGCCAACAGGACCAGGGAAGTGATTCTTCCCCTGTACTCAGCGCTGGTGAGGCCACACTTTGAGTATTGTGTCCAGTTCTGGGCCCCTTAGTTCAGGAAGGATGTCGAGGTGCTGGAGCAGGTCCAGGGAAGAGCAACGAGGCTGGTGAAGAGACTCAAGCACAAGTCCTATGGGGAGAGGCTGAGGGAGGTGGGGTTGTTTAGCCTGGAGAAGAGGAGGCTCAAGGGAGACCTCATCACTCTCTACAATTACCTGAAAGGAGGTTGTAGCCAGGTGGGGGTTGGTCTCTTCTCCCAGGCAACTATCAGTAAGACAAGAAGGCATGGTCTTAAACTCTGCCAAGGGAGGTTTAGGTTAGGTATTTGGAAGAAATTCTTTACAGAGAGGGTAATCAGACATTAGAATGGGCTGCTCAGGGAAGTGGTGGATTCTCTGTTCCCGGAGGTTTTTAGGATAAGACTGTATGTGGCACTTAGTGCAATGGTCTAGTAAACATAGTGGTAGTGGGTCAAGGGTTGGACTTGATGATCTCAGAGGTCCCTTCCAATCTGGCTGATTCTATGATTCTATGGTCAAACTAGAACAAACTCTAGTTTAGTTATAGACAGGCTGGCTCTCTGGCATAATGACCAGATAATAATAACAAAGTGGTGCTACTTGTAAGTACACACAAAAAGCCCATAAACCTCTACAGTCCAACTTGGAAAGGTAAGTTCTGAGTAGATGAATATGACATCAAAAGATGGAATGTGCTAATGGATCCTGATTCTGAATTTTTGCTGAACACATATTTAACCATAAGCTGATGGACTAAACTCAAATAAAATTAACCACATTGCACAAGCAGAAATATTAAAGATGGCAACAAAAGCAATTCTTCATTTCAGGGATAATGTATAAACTGGGTAGATAAAAAATTAAGAAATTCATGCCATAAAATACCTTATGAATTCAGCACAAAAATGGGTTTAGGCATTTAAACAAATAACCAAATAAGGTTAGGTTCCAAACCATAAAAGAAAAATTTATCAAAGGTTTGTGGCTAAGCAAATTATTCTACGATAGATTGTGGGAGACAAATTGTTCTGGAAATACACATTTGCTATTTGCACAGCCTGGGTTCTTATATACTTAAATGGCAGCAACACTCCATGACTAGTGTGAAGTGTTAGTTTTACATGTACCTGTAACTGTAAGAGCAATAATACTCCTTTGGTATACATGAGGGCCTTAGAAATGGGAGGCATGACTTTGGAACACTTTGGCTCTTTCTAACATACGAAGCAAAGCTTCTTTCTGGTGGAAACCAAGACATGAGAAAGGAGAAGACTCAGGCACACCTGCCCCTGCTTCCCCTCAGTATCTCACCCTAACACAAAAGCAATGCTTATATGTATTCTTTAGTAACATATCAATACACAGTGATGAGAAATGAGCTCAACTGATCAGCTGAAACATATTCAGGGTATAAGTCCCCCACAAATATGCAGTCTGCCTCTACAGCCCTTAGCCTCTTGAACTCATCAACTATTTTCACCATTTCAGAACAATTACAACAGCAAATATCCCACTGCATACAAAGTACTGGATTTTGACTGACTGTCAAAAACATCCTACAACAATTTATCATCCAAACACTTTTTACACGTAGTATGCACCTGTGAGTTGCACATTTTTAAGTGTTTCAGTCCAAAAGGGATTACCCATCTACAGGAACATTACGTACAGCATCTGCCTTACTATTTCATTTTCACATTAACCTCAAACCTTTTGGGATGCAAGACTGATAGACTACTACATAAACTCAGAAGACCCTTTTCCTCCAGAGAAGACTCAACATCTGGTTCAATTACAGAGAATATGATAAGCCCCAAAAATAGCACAATTACCAAAAACTCACTCACAGACTGTTAGATCCCTCAGAGAGGGAAAAAAGCTTCTCTGCTGTGACATTTGAAAGCTCCAACTCAGAAATAAGTGCCTTCATTGAATAATTCATTTATTTTTAATTTCACTCAGTGGAGGCAGACAATTAGAGGCAACTCAGGCAAGGGAAGAGGATATATCAATGGAAATGCACCTTTCTGAAAACTTTAAAAAAAAAAGAAGAGATAATTACAGATTCACTTTGAGCCTGAAGCTTTGTTCACTAGCTCTAGGGTTATTTTACTAAACACTAATATACAACTGAATACTGCATTAACAAAACAGTGTATGTTGATCAGCATAACCACTTCCAATTGTTTAATGAATTTTAGGAAATAATCTTACTTAGAATATAAGCACTTGTTCACACTCAGGAAAAGATGCACATGGGAAATAAAGGCACAAAGAAGTACTGAGCATAGACACCTTCAGGGATGTTTCAAGAGAAGCATAAAAACAACCACTGTTTTATTCTTGTTTGTTCTTGGAATAAAAGATTCTGTATAGTGTTTGTAAACAGTGTTGTGTAAAACAGATACTTCACTACTTTTTTTTTATACTTGTATCATTGATCTTTCTCAGGACTCTAAGCTCCGACCAAGTCCTCTGATCAAACAAGACAATAATAAAAAAAAAATCAGAACACACTGAACAATTAAATTCATTCCTTTATCAGAATAAAATTAAGGATAACTTTTTAAAGAGTGGTGTCACTGGATATTATGATCATATATTTATTATAAATCAGCTGCAAAATCACAACATCTTAATTTCCTAAATTTCTGTTCTGGTATTATCACAAGTATATGAACACAGACATCCTCATGAAGCTTCCTCCCCTGTAGCTGGATCAGTCATGAAAGCTACTAATTTTAAAAGATTTCCCCCTTTTCTGATTATGCTACATTTTAGCACAGGAACATCAAAGTGAAATCTTAGCACTAGGGCACTCAAATCTGAAGTCAAGTGCTCCCTCACTTCTACACTCAAGCAAAATCCATTCTGGTGCCAGTGACTGGCTGAGGACATTAGAGATGAAAAACAATATTATTTCCCCTAAGGATGTGCTTGATATAACACAGCCTGATCTACAGAAAAGGTATAAAATCCAAGCATCACACTATCTCATCTCTGTGCCTTTAAGCTTAAGCTCTGTACACTGCCTGGGTGGCTCTCCTTTCCTTTATCTCCTCAGTATTACACTGAAAAACAAAAAAGACCCTGTGTCTGAACTGAGATCTGCATACAAGTATTATAAACAGTGAAAAGGTACAATACAGTCCTTAAGCACCTGTGAAGTTCCCACAACCATAAAATGAGAGTATCACATGTAGTAATTTGGATCCATCACAAACCTTTCCTAAATATAACAGGAGCAAGGCATTACATAGGCTAAAAATATCAGCCAGTAGTTCTGAACCCCCAGGCTCCATGTTTCCTGTCAGGGTCCTTCTCTGGAATTCTGCCCCTGGAGTTGCAGGCTTTGAGGGGAGCAGCTGCCCGGCACACCGGGCACCCACCTCTTGATGCCATTCACGGACAGTTCCAGTCAGTCCTGCACCGCTGCTGGGCAGCCACTGCCTGCCAAAACTGCTGCTCATCGGAGAGGGACTTCAGGGACATACAAGACATCCCCAGAGAGAACTGAAGAGACAAGAGAACCAGAGGAACATTTGAGGGACCTCATCCTACAGTGTCACTCCCACACACTTCAAACAAATGACTGCTGCAGATCTGGATGGATCCTCATTGGGTTGGGAGACACTGATGATAAAGCGAAGGCTGTTCAGTAAAATGTAAAGAACTACTATTTGCTATCAATAGAAGGTAGTAAAGGCTCTAAATCTAGAATCTTCAAAAAAGAAAGAAAAAGAATACATTAAGATATAATTACTGCCTTTTATTTTTATTTTTACTTCATTTTTATGTACTTTTAAAACATTTTTAAAAATATGAACCCAAATTATTTTTTAAATCTTTGGCTTGAAGCTATATAATAGAAACTTTAGGACATGATAAATTTTTTCATATGCTCAGATTTCCCGTGTCATTTATTTGTTATGCCACAGCAAATAAGTGTTCATTGCACTGACATTTACATTAGTAGAAATAATTAGTCCAGCACATCAAAAAAAGGGCATCACTTGATTTAGTCTGCAACATCTGAATGACTCAAGTTTATTTCACTTTTGAAACACATCAGATTTTCTGTGCTGTTAGATTTTAGAATATCATGGACAACCCAGTAGCATCATGCCATCAATTCCAAATCAAAGCTGTTAATGAAGTTATTTAGAAAATGCCAAGCTTCCAAGCATTTCTTTACTGAGATTTTTTATAGACAGGTATAAAAGTTGTTATTTCTGTATGAGAGTTATATATTTAAAGTCACAAAACTGCAGCCAAAAAACTAACTTAAAACATGAGTTTTAAAAACTTCAGCATTTCCTACTGACCCATGTATGAGTGCTTGAGCACGGGGTGAACGAGACCTCTTTAACGATGCATTTGCAAGCTGGAAAGTTGTGATTTATCATGTCAAGTTATAAAGATCACGGATATTTAACAATATACATTGGTACGAGAAGACTAACAGCTTCTTTAGCACAGATACTGTCTTGCATCCATCATACACGGATTAAGATCTTGCAGTATGTACTGCCATTCAGGATGTAGAATTTTAAACACATGTATTTTACAGTTATCAGGAAAAACGTTCATGGACTCCTGAGTTGACTATATCAGGTACTCATCAGTGAAAGTTCTGAGCTTCACAGCTCTGCTGTATCTATCCTCAAAACTACTGAAACTATCCTCAAAAATTATTTCTTATTTCTTTTAATATCTAACATCTTCAAAACATCCACTGTCACATTGACGAAAGAACCAGAACAATTTCAGTTAATTTATCACATGGACAATGATTGCATCTCTTATTACCATAAAGGAGAAGCAACAAGAAAGTTGTATTTCTTGACTGACAAGGATGACTCGGACAACACAGGCAAAAGGATTCTAAATCCCCAAAGAAGACAGCAGAATGGAAATGAATAGCATCAAGTAGCTATCCTGGGAACATCACAGCATCTCTAAATGGATTCTTCTGTGTTTCAGTCAGTACGCACTGTCTTTTACCCTTTCCCTCGGCACCACTGAAAAAGGTCTGGCTCGGTCTTCTTTACTCCATGGTCAGATATTTATATCCACTGATACAATGCATATAAACATCTGCTCTTGTTAAGTAGAGCCCCCCCTGAGTTTCTCCTCAGAAGACAGATGCTCCAATCCCTTCAGAGAGGGATGATGGTATTACTATTGACAGGAAATAAAATGCATGGAACTCCAGAGGAGGTTGGACTCCACATCACCAAAATGTGAAACACCATGAGTTGCCAAAGGTGACCTACAAAGTCTGGGAGTGAACCTTGGCTTCCTAAATGACACTATCTGATCTGACTGTAGGACAGGAGAGTCTAGACTGAATGGATAATAAAAAAAAATATAGCAAGCAACTCCCATCTCTTTGTATGCTGGTCTAAGCTGCTGATAGATCTGCTCAATAACTAAAACGCTTCACCCCATCTTTTTTTGGTTTATTTTCATTTGTCTCATTTTCAATTTGATGAAAAGAAATCAAACTCAAGTAACATAAGCATCTATGACAGATCTAAATGAACACATGCTGACAATGTACTGCTTCTCCAGGTCTTCTCTTTCAAATGAAGAGTGCTTTGGCAGCACAACAGGGTAAGCTTGCAAAAGAGCCTGCATCCATATTCAACTATTCATTTTCAGCAAGTTTAAAAACCATACCTGATGATGTGTTAATGCTGCATATTTTTAATGAGTCCTTTTTTTCAGAAATTATTTTTAACATCAAAAGACATGAAAGGGGTTTGAAGAGACTCAGCAGGATTTTTGCCAGTATGGCTACTGGTTGGTCTTTGAACAAAAAAAATTCTCTAAGATCCTTCTGATTAACAATATAAAAAAACAGCTTTGAGTGACTCCTGAAATAATTTATTATATGCTAGGTTTATGGGGGTTTTAACCATGTGCTACACAGTCACAGAAAATTTTAAGTATGTTCTTTTATATGAACAGTCTTCTTCTCCTTACAAACAAACAAATAAACAAACAAACACACTAAAAAAACCCCCTAAAACACCAAATCCCCCAAACCAAAACAGAACCCTCTGTTCATGGCAAAGAATCAAATTGTTCGTAATTCTGTGGTTTCTGAAAGTTAATTAAAAAAAAACCAAGAGAGAATCTATTTACAGTCTGCAGACTAATTAATTTTTGACTACCTGCAGTGTGCAACATTGCAAGGCTGTATAATAAAGATATGATAGTGCTTATTGCTAATAGACTTTTCATATACATGTTTTTCCTCAAGTTAAGAAAAACGTCTTTACATTTTTACTATGCTAAGTGTTATGCTGTTTCGCACTGGCCACAACACCAATTTAACACAAAAAGTGCTTTTGTTTGATTCAAGTGTCAGGTGTTTTAAGCAGGAATACATTTCTTACTTTGAGATATCTGCTCAATGTGATGGTGATTAAAAATCTTATTTTCTTATGATAACTTACTCCTAAAGTAATTTGCTTTTGAATTTCTTTTACTAAAAGCCCATTCTCTCTTAGGGAACAGATTTTATAAACAGTACAAAATGTTTACTACAGTTAGGTTATCTCTTACGAGTAAAATTCAACTTATTTGTTGCTTCATGAGAGAACAACAATAATTTCAGAAGCATTTTCTATTTTTTCTTCTCCTTTGGTGCACCTCTCACTTATAAAAATACAATTCGCTTCATGAGCGTCATGTTGTTAAAATCTCTCAGGTACAAATGGTAACAGCTTTGCAGCAAATCTCAAACCACTGATCCAGCAGACATAGCAATATTAGAAAAAAGATAACTACCACTTATGATTACTTCTCTTAAATAACCCAAGTTGACCAATCTTTTCAACAGAAATGGGTTTTTGTCTTTTGTTTGCATATTCTGTTGTAATAGAAACATTTTAAGAGAAAAGTCAGATACAGAAACTAACTTTAGCCAAATTTGCTACCTGGAATGTTGGAGCACAAATAAAAAATTTGGTACAAAACATCAGTTTCTGCAGCAGTGAGATAGCATATTCTATATTTTTGACTGCGGTATAAGGTAAAATTTAATTTGACCTCTCTGAATATTTGTAAATGATAATTGCCGTCTATGAGTAAGTTTTTTAATTTTTACAATAGAAAAGTAATAGATTTTTTAACAAGTATTTTAATGAGCTTTAAATTAAAATCTCTGCAGTTAAATTAGCTGACAATGAAACAGCTCTGCATACAGGTGAAATACAGTGACTTTTTATTTTATGTAATTACATGCACATTTTTAGAAGTAGCAGAAGGAAAATACTGAGTTCTTTAAACAGTATTTTTGAAGTTTTTTGATCATCCATGACACAACAGAATTCATGTTCCATGGGTACCAATTTGCAAAATACTAGAGCTTTTGGCATTAATAACTGATTTTGTAATTTGCAGTTTAGGTTACACTAGATTTAAGAAAAAAACCCCAATGTTTAGTTAACTAAAGTAGTGAACCTATGTTGGAAAAGAATTATTATCTTGCACTTTAAAGAAGACCTTAAATCAATTAATTAATCTGTCTAAATGAGAGAGACAACTCTTATCAGCAGGCTTCTGATGTTGCAGCATATGCATTATTACACAATCTTTCAAAGAATTCTTCTTATGTGGGCATTGGATAGTAATTTCCATTGTCTTAGAGATTTTCAAAGTCCACAGACTGCTGCAGAAAGCAAGCCATTTAAACATAACTGATAGGTTTACATTCTTGTTCAGCCTTCTTAAGACAGCCCAAAGCTGATAAGGAGACCTCTTGCAAGGTCTTTGGAAACATGACAATTTCTGTGCTGTGTATGAACTCAATGCAGGTTTCCTGGGATCAAAGACAGTCTTCCTAGTGCTTCCAGTATGATGGAGTCTGCAACCAAAGGAACTAAAATTTTTGGTACATTTGGTTGCACATTTTCACAGTGAAGTCAGAGACTCATCCACTTAAAACAGTTCCTAAGCTCTGAGCTAAAGACTTGGTTTCACTTCCCTATGTAAAGTCAGATTGCATTTATACTGCCTTTTTTTTTTCAGTCTGCACTGTAATACTTCTTCCTACTATTAATAAATTGGTTTTAAGTTTTTGAGGTTTTGGCTTTTTTTTTTTTTTTTAAGTCTAATCATGCTTTCTCCTACTGACTCCAATGCTTGTTTTATTCTCAATATCATACTAATTCCCACAATCATTTCCTTTCTTCTAAGTGTTTTTAAGTCAAGCTATTCCCATGCATATACCTTTCTTATAGGTAACTGCCTAAAAACTAAGTAAATTGAGGGAGATTTGACAAAACAGCACTGTTTAATATAATACTTTCATTTGAGAAAAAAGTTTTCACTCTTACATTCTACCAGCGGAACAATAACACAAGAATATAATGAATACCTTAACATATTAAAACAGAATAGATTTTGCTCACTTTTAATTGAATCCAGTTACCTGCAGGAACAGGCAAATTAATACTGAAGTATCTTAATACCAAGATATTACGTCAGCTCCTGCTGCTACACTGTCATGTCCATTTTTGTTGAAATACCAAAATAAATTGACTACTACAGTAAGTTTTAAGGTTTTTTGTGTGGAATTCCACAATCAGGCACAGAACTATAAAAATATATATGGAAGTTCCTTTGAGACATAATCTTGCCCCACCTCAAATCCAGACTGGGTATGCCTAAATCACATCTGCCCTTGCAGATTTCCAACAGCTGAGATTGCCTAATCACTCAAGGTAATCTCCTTCAATACCTCATTATTCTTGCAATTATGAAACTTCCCCTTTCATCTAACCTGCATTACTCGCCATAATTTAAGCCTTTTATTTCTTTGTTCTTTTCACCAGGGACAGGAATAACATATTTCCTTTCCAGGAGCTTCATTTCACAGACATGAAAATTATTTTCTCCCCTAGACTAAATGCTCTTATTTTTTCAACTTCTTCTCAGTTCTTGTTGCTGACCCTGGGAGTATATGAAACTTTGAGGAGAAGAGCATTACTGTGTTAGTAATTGGATAAGGCTCAGAATAACAAGTATAAACTCCTTATTAAAAACCCCAAACAAATTGACAAGAAACATGATTACTAAATAGACAAAGAACTAAGACAAGTGTCAGTAGGCTAGCATTTCCTAAAAATAACAGAGATTAAATTATTTACTGTAACATTCTTTTTCCCTGTCTGTGAATAAAATAGCCCACCACACCCATGTTGGGCATTCATATACTTTATACTTCCAACCCAACCTCACACAGTGAATTTTCCTAATTAAAGTGGACAAATGGCTGAAATGTTTAGACATAATTAAGGCAGTCAAGGTTACATGATGTTACAAACCTGAAAAGACAGGAAAGTTCAACAGGATTCATATACTTAAAATTACCAAACTACTAGCAATAATGATCTAACAGGTCTTGTACTTCTGGTTGTACCTGAATCAATGCCAGATTTTCCCATAGCAGTCAGAGCGTATTTGAAGAATTCACATATGCAAAGAAAGTCATCCCCAGGTGGGAAAATAGGAACAGGAGTGGAAGTAGGGAAGACTTATAAGGGGTTCAAATTCAAACAATGACTTCATTTTTTTTTCCTCTGAACCAAAAATATTGATATTGGACAAAAATGATCTCCTATGCCCAATGCCATTTAAGATGACCTTTCCATTTTATGCCAATAGTTTTCAATTAAAAAACCAATCACAGTATATTTCACTAAAAGGAATACTCTGATTAGTTAAATCTAATTTTATCAACAGCCAGAATGTGAATAGCATATTAAAGAAAGATGAAAGCAAGCTTTGATTGATACACTGAGTTTTAATTTCTAATTTCTTGTCTCCCACTCTTTTGGAAGGAATTGAAGGTTACACATCATTGAACAGGGTAAGCTCCTGTAACTCAAATGTAGCTTTACAGATTTGACCTTCAATTTTTCTCAGATCTTTTTTTTTTCCCCAGTAGTATATAAACACCAAATTGATAGGTCTGGAGCTATGCGAAAAGTTTTTAAACATAAATCCTTATTTAAAAACACCCACAACAAACCAGGATGAGTATTAAAATTAATTATCATAGCTCTTTCGGCAGAAGACTCTCTATCCATCTTTGCTACAGACTATTTTTTTAGATTGTGAATAAGTCTTCCTTAAAATGCAGGATAACAATTATTTTCCAGATCGAGTTCACTACTTGAGCTAATTAAATAAGACCTTCAGTCTTCTAAGAACTAGAACCCATCCCATGTCCAAAGCTAGGGAGTTCGTGTTTTCATATATTAATAAAGGCAGCCTAATTTTCATCGGTACCTACAGCTCATAATGATGTCAGCTTTTAAGTTTGAAAATGTTAGTTACTATATCTAAACATCTTGTACTTTAGATCTTCCTGTGGCATCGCACTGAGAAATTCATGAAAAGTTTGTGCTCAAGAGCCTTTAAATTGTACAAAAACCATAGCAGACACAGAAATGGTATTGCACTTTCCATAGCTCTCGCCCTTGAGAAAAGGTCCTGCAGCAAGGTCTTACTGACCCTTTCAATAGTGCCCCACTCTCTGACGGCAGGTTTCCAGTAAACTCAAGGCAACAGACCTTCCTGCCAGCCTCCTGCTGGGTCACAGCTGTGGTACCAGTTAACCCTGGCCCTTGTGGAGGCTTTCATCCCAGCAGGCCCACGTCTGCCTGCAGGCTGGCTTTCACCAGGCCTTCTGGCTAAGAGCTTAGGAGTGTATCCATTCTGTCTTTGCAAAGTCTCTATGCATAAACATAAAATGCTCTTATTCCCTTCACACTACCTTGGCTGAACTCAGTATCCTTATGTTCCCCAGTAGATCTGATATCCAGCTATGCTTCAATGGCTTTAAGGCAAACTCCAGGGCTCCCTTAAAGACGAGTTCTCTCTACAAGCAGGCCCACTACTACCATGTAGACACAGACAAAAAAAAATTATTATCACAGTTAGCACCATAAAGTAGCTCTTTTTTAAAAACCGACTTTTTACTGATGACTGTTACAATTACAGAGATTAATATTATTAGTCCCCTTTTTCTCTTAGCTGGATATTTCAATACTCAAAAAACCCTGAACTTTAAAATGTCTTGGATCTGGGGAGGAGTCAAAAAGGAAACACATTAAATTGTCAGTTTAATATGTATTAGAATCCATGGAGACATTAAATTTTGCTTTTCATCTATGAATATTAAACATTAATGAGGTCTCAGGTACAAAAAGACATTAGTGAAACATCAGAGAGCTATGACTTAGATCGTATACAGAGAAAGAAAGTTCACAAGGGAAGTTAATAAAGGTCAAAACCACACAACTACCATAAAACCAGAACATACAATAGACAAAAAAGAGAGACTCAAATAAACCTGATTTTAAAGGGACTATTAAGAAATGTATATGCATTTCCAGAAGCAGAATTTTCATGTAAAACACGAACAAATGGGAAGTAATTAAATACATAGTTCTGTTCATGTATAATATTCAAACTGAGAGCCCATAGACATTTCTTAGGTGACTTGAGAATAACCTTGTAGAGCAAGATGCCAAACCTTCAACTGAAGAATTCATAAGCACAAACAAAAATCATAGTAATAGCTGCATTCAGATCTTCTTGTTCCTCCCATGCCTCCTGTTCTGGAGACTTCAATGTCTACAGCTATAAATGTAGTAATTAAAAAACCAAGACACACAGGGATTACACAAAAAGATAAAGTAATATTCCCTGATTGCATGACAGCATACACAAAATACAAGGAAAGAAATATCTACAAATAAATAGAAAAGCAAAATATCATAGGCCAAACAAGCAACAGCTTATTTTTTTGTGCATTGGTAATTTACCTTTTTTCCTCTATTGTTTATTCATACACACAACCCCTCCCTAGAGGTATAAAAGCAGATATTCCTTTCCTCCACCCTGAAGACAAAAATTTCTGGTTACAACATAAAAACCAGCCTGGGAGATATTCAGTACTTGGAGGCATAGTCCAGCACATTTGACAGAAACATAATGAGGCAAAATTCAATACTAGATGTTCCATAGACAAAATACAAAACTGGAAGTCACAGATCTCCCTAACTTTATATTAACTAGAACTGTGTTTCTAGGTTGTTTTTAAAGATGTAATTCTGTAAAATCAGAGTTACAAGCACATGATGCCTAGCACAGCATATTCTGAATGCTATCAACAGTATAAATTTAACTGAAAATTTTCACTTCTAAATGTTCCATTATCAGTCTGATACACAGTGCCTTGGCACACATAACATACAATGAAATATAAATAGCTCAATTGCAATTTGTAAAATATCTCAGAAATATATTTAGAGATAGATATAAAATAAGGTCTTTTTATTATTTTACAGCATCTACCACCATATTAAGAGTCGCCAATATGTGTACCTTGAAAAGAGCGGTACCAGTACCTGTACTGTTAGATCTTGGAATAAAAGCCATTTGAAGAAGCCCATCACTTACGGAAAGTTGATCAGGTCACCATGAACCCTAAATGAAACAAAGCTCTGACAGTATTTTCCTCCAAGTAATTTTCTGAGCAGCAAAATCAGAGCCCCCAGAGCCACCTGCACACAGTCATGTGCCTCCCTGAGTTTACAGCTGTGAAGCCTGTTCAACCTCTAATTGCAGGTGAATTATCAAACTCAGTCAGGGTGAAGGAGAAGGAATAAACTGAAGTTATGCTTTCAGCTGTGCTCAGCATGAACAACGTTAACAGAAGGAAAACAAAAGGATCTAGTTTTGCTACTAAATTAAACACCCTTACCTCTGCATTCATACTAACTGGAAATCTACTGAATAGAAAATTTCTTTTTAAATAGAATTTCAGAATGCAAGTAAATCTTATTAAGCTTTTACCATAGACAAAGTTTTAGCAACAGTATCAAGAACAGTTGCAATTAAAGTTTTATTATAGATACTTCAACAGGACAGTGCCTAACATCCCTAGTTAAGAATCATAAGCCTGCTGTGCTCAGCAGCAAAATTTAGTTTTTGCCCAAATGTGTTTATAATCAAAACCTAAGAAGATGAGGAGAGAAATACAAGCAATGAGACAGGATCGTTCAGCATGGAAAATTAAGTTTTCAGTGCACTGTGACCCTAACTAGTGCTAAATTCAATAATCAGTTATCACAACAAAAGATTTTTTCTTTTTACTTAAGGAATTATTTCATAGGAGTTTACCTTGTGTTCCTCTCAGGTACCTACACAAAAGGGAGATCATGGTTTCGCCTGAATTCCATGGGCTGATGAGAGTTGGTATTACAAGACCTAATGAAAGAGCTGGGGTAATTTCCAAGCTATTTGGAGATTAAAATCAAGAAGAGAATGCTTCATGTTTTATATTAGGGACAACAATGTGTCATAGGCAAGGCAGTAGTCTTCTCCATGTTCTTCGTCAATTCCAGCGAGAAAGGTACAACAGTAATCGACATGCTGACACCTGAACAAATACTGGATCAATAGGCAAGCCTGCATGTCCCTAAAGATATGGAAAGAAAAGCCTTATGTTTTCAATTTGTCTTCAAACAAGATATCATATAGAGCCCTTAAACCAGAATTAACCCTTCAGCTTTCTGATTTTTCTTGTAATTGGTCTGGAAATTTTGTAAGACACAATTTTCTCTATCCACATCCTTTTATACATTAAGCACGCCTGTTGGGTTTTACACAGTCAACTAGACCCATGCATTCCTGCTCCCCCCGCCCCGTGTTTCTTTCATACAGACATGGCACTGAGAAAGGTGGTGACTCGAAACTGCACTGTCAGTAAAGGCCTCATATCACTGCTCATCCTGGAGAATATGTGTATAACCCTTGGTCAGGTCTATATTTCACTGATTACTTGTATCAAGACCACACTGCACATGCAAACCCTACAGAAAGTGCATCACTTGGGCATTGCAACAGCTCCCCCTTCATCACACCTCCAGGTACGCCAATATGCATCAGTCCTGTGCCCACAGTTTCATTTTCATAAGCTGCTCTGTATTCACTGCCATTCAATACTAATTAAGGCAGTATTTGTAATTTATCTGTTCAGGTACTCATCTGTCAGATCGTCTGTATTTAGCACCATACATAAATAATGTAAAACCAGTTGCTTTTAATGTTTCTGCCACCCAATTTCAGTTCAACACACAATTCTCACTATGAGTGAGAATAGTTCTCCTTAAGTTGACCTGAAGAGGAATTAAGAGCTTCAAGAGAAGCTATAACCCAGTCCTTCTCATACCACGGGCGGCAAAACCCCCTTCAGTTATTGCTAACAGTCTCTTCTGAGATGAAAAATAATCTCTGATGTACGTCTACTATCAATATCTCTAGCAAGTGCAACTTAAGCAATTCATTCAGTAAGAAATTCAACTAAAGCAATTTATTCAACTCAAGACTCATTCAATTTCTTCAGCAACTGGCTGTAACTTCTTTTTCATCCAATAATGTTTTCTACATCTCTTTAAAGGAGGAATCGTCCTTGGGTCAATCACCAGCTGCCTTAGCTAACATACACGTGGAAAGGGAAAACTCACTGTAGAAAAAAATCTTTTGGAAGAGTTTAATTTCAATTTGTATTTACATATAGCTTTTTTCTTTCTGTCAATTACTTCATATTATCTGAAAAACTGTGGCTCTCGAAACAGAAATTAGATAATATGTAATCATTATGAATGTTATACTGAAATATTTTTCACAAACACCGTATCTTAGTTACTAAGGTGTAACTTGGTGGCAAATAATCACATTACAGTCATCTTTAAATGTTTCACCGTTGTTAAAATGAATCGATATATTAAAAAGCTGCATTATATAAGGTACTTTTAATACTATATTCTTGTCAGGTTGCTGCAGCTCCCCCTCTAGGGTCTTGTTGGGGAGATCCGGACCTTACCTGAGTGGCCGCTGCTGCCAAATCAGGCCCATCCATGGGCCTGGAAGCCAGTCCTCAACCCACAGGCTGTCTGCTCATCCGCTGCCCTGCTTGTGCCCTGCCACCAGACCCTAAGGAGTGCCCCAGCCCTACAGCTGGGTACTTGCTGCTCCTGACCAGTCCTACACTGAAAATATTACTCACTTTACCAAGTTCAAAAGGCCTGAGAGTACCTTTAAAAAAATACATAACTCACCAGAAAACTAGAGGTACATTATCCACAGAAATATAAATCACTAAGTGGGATCTTTATATAATGCTAATTATTACTTAGCATAAAAATGACTGCATTAATTAATTGCTACATAATGTGAAGAAAGAACATCATAAAGTCAGCTAAAAAGTCAACAGCTGCAGCCACCCAACCACCACCACCAGATCACCCTTTTGACCTGGAAACTAAGGAAAGCTCACAACTTCTCTCCAGAAAGTTGTTCTTGAGGCCTGAGAGTTATCCATCCATCCACATGGGGATCTGCAATATAAACCCAACACCCAGCAGGGCCCATAGCAGACCATCTGCTCAAACTGGTTGTTAAACATTACCTAAGAAATGCACCAAGCCTGGGGTGAACTAAATCAGGGCAACAATAGACGGAGGTCAATCTTTTGTGGTTCATAATGCACCTGAGTTTACAGTGACCTAAGGGCTTCTTCAAAGCAGTTCTGGTGAAACCACAGAGGCAGCTGACTTCTGGACCCAACATGAATCATTTACAAGAGAAACACCATGCTGCTCAGGCTATAATGCGCTCGAATAAATTAACATACCTGAAAACAAATGCCATAAACAGCAGTCTTTAAGGAAAATACAAGGCTACAGTCAAGCAGTACTAGCTGCTAAAAAGCAAAAGGAAGACCAGACATGACAGAATATGCTTGCCAAAAGATATCTCACTCATAAAAAGGGAGCATAAGGTAAAAATAAAACCAACAAGGGAAAGGAAAATCATGAAGAAAAATCATTTGCACTGCATGTAAGTCAAATCAATATTGAAAAAACCCCTGTCATCTATCTGGTCTAGATACCAGATATATTACTAAATGAGGAACTACATAAAAGCACTGACAAATGACATAATTTTTTGCTTTTAAAAAGGGTAATAATCTGACAGAGTGGATTGCAGACTACGAAAGGTGACATGCTATACCTGCACTAACACTTTGAAAAGTGCTTGGGAGTAATTTGGGGCAAGGGAACGTGGTTTTTTATAACTGAGAACCATTAGAACAATCCCTACCATTCTTTTGTCCCTTACCAACTAGTCCACATAAATTTCTGCAATGATAATATCCTAAGTGTCAATTCATATAGGCGTTTTTCATTGAGACATCTTGTTTTGGAGACCAGGAGCCACACAGTGAGGATGGTGGCCACTCTGTGACAACTGGCTACCGTTCATGGAAGTGTTAATAATTTGGGGAATCACATGCAATAAAAGCACTGCTTGGACAAAGTGTTAATGCAATGCAGTCAAGTATCAGCTGTCACATTCCATCATCCAATTTCTCCGTTCTAACATTTACATTTAACAATCATAAAAAATACTAAAACTCATATCTGCAAAGTACAGTTAAGTGACTTCATGACAAAAATTATAAATACATTAGCTGTAACTCTTCTAAATTTCATTTTTAATCTCAGTAACGTCACATCCTCAAAATGCTTGCTGAAGAAACTACAAGCATTATTGTAGTGTGTAGTGGAGCACTGAGTAGCACACAAACAAATTTTCATTACATCAGGTAATTCACAAGGTTTGAATCATCAGTTAGTACATTTCAATTCTGCTACAGTAAATACACATGAAACACAGCAATATTACGTAAGATCATAAAAAGAATGAAATCTATAAAA
The DNA here is from genome assembly GCF_003945725.1 of Corapipo altera. NCBI lineage: Eukaryota > Metazoa > Chordata > Aves > Passeriformes > Pipridae > Corapipo > Corapipo altera. The sequence goes on from NW_020884876.1 coordinate 12,609,163, forward strand.
CGGTCCTTGTAGACATAGAAATAAAGCCTACAATGTAACTACTATAGCTTGGATGCTTATTAACTGAAAGTAGAGAGAATTTAATTAAAGTGTCAAAGGTGTTTCCGATACCTTCCTCTTACTTGCCATATCAAATACCAGCACTACAAATGTCATATGACAACAATTTAATCACAAATACTAAAGCACTACAACTACTATACAGTCAAAACATATGCAGACAGAAGAAAATCTTCATGGTGTCTAATTGATCCTAAATACCACCTTATTGTTTTCTACTTAATCCTCATGGCTTACTGTAATAGACACATGTCTGTATACAACTGTATTGAAGTTGTGACTTTAATCTGACATTATAATTGCCTTTGGAAAACTGTGACCTATGTTTCAAGAACGTATAACCCACAAGTAGCTGTCACAGATAAGCTGTTGACTGGTTATTGGAATGCCTGTTACCTTCTTGGACAGCTTACAGAAGTGTCACGAGTGGTGACTGTGATCTCAACATAAGGACTTCACCCTTAAAAGGTTTTGCTAAAGAGCATCTCTGAAGTGATGCTGAGTATTGGGTGTCATAAGAACTCAAATTTATTTAATAAAGTATTTTTCTTTGTTAACCATCATTACCAAAGAGGATCCGCACATGCAAGAAAAGATCTGCCTGAAAAGACATCTGGTGCATTGGAGCTTAATTCAAGCAGCATGTAAAACATGGTTTTATGTAACATTGTAAAGCATCTTAAAAAGTATTTTAGTTAGATGGTACAAAAGCAGTGTTATCTTTACATTATTAGTGGTTTTGTGTCTGTCTGTTCTCGTGCAAAGTTGCCACCTAGAATTTTTATCAGCTTTTTAAATTTTTCACATAGAAACAATTATGGAGTAACAACACATTATTTTAAAATATGCTGGCATGCTGCAGAAATCTGTTTGCGTGTTCATCTATGATTATTACAGAAGACAAGTACCATCAAAAAGCCTCAACATTTTCCAGTTATTCCAGAGAATAATGAATGTATGATTTTAAAGGAGGGAGGGTTAGGGTTAGGAAAATTAAATGGGTTATATTTTGGAATAAAAAACTAAATGCCTTTTGAAATTTATTTTTACATATTCTGAGTTTACTTTTGAAAATTTGCTATTTAATAACTCATTTACATAGACTTCAATTTCAATAACATATGCAATACATTATTTTCACTTTCTTAGAAGAAAAATAAAGCCATCTGCTCTAAAAAAGGTGAAAGCTTATTCCATTGAAAAATAAATGCATTTTTTTCTACAAAAAAAAGATATCTTTGTTAATGTTTTAAATTTAATATAATACTTAACCTAAACTCAGAAGATGTAGAATTTTATCATAAAATAATTTCTCAGTTGCAATAAGAAAGGCTAAGTCTTCTCTAGACAGCAATAGTACTGGAACGTAGGTATTGATGACTCACATGCTCTTCAAAGTTTTTTTCATATTTCCTTTGTGGCTACTCTAAACAGCAAATTTCGATCAAGTCTTATAGCAAACTCTCACAAAAACTTCAACTGCACTCAAGGGATGAATGCTACATCTGTCATACCATCCACACTATCCTTATGCATTTGTCCCTACAACTTTTGTATGTATCCTTGTTCAAGAAGCTGAAAAGGACTCTTTTGATCACAAATCTCTCTTGAAACTGACTTCTGCATGGTGAATACTGTGCTTTATGAGACTGAAAATATTTTTAAGGCCAAATTGCAAGTGGTGGGTTTTTTTTTATTTTTAGAACAGTTGCTGACTTTGTTTTTCCAGGGCAGATATATAATTAAAAAGCAAAACTAAGGAAAATTATGATCACAGACACAGGTATTGTCGCGACGAGGGAAGAGAGGGATGCTCAATATGAGAATCAGCAAACTTCGTTTATTGATCACTGCTAACAGCTTAATATATGCTTTATAATTAGCTCATACATATTGCAAAAGCTAAGCTCATTATTGGTTCTTGCTTAAATGTTGATTTCACTTTTACTCCCTTCTTTTGTTGACACGGGTGGCTCTTAGTTGCTTTTGTTTTGCTAATCACAATGTCCTGTTTACCAGCCAACTAGCAGGCACAAAAACACTGTATAGCCTTGCCATGGCCTTGCTATCTCAGATCTTCTCATGGGCCTAGACAGGCCGTGTTCTATACTCTAACAGCTCATCCATAGCTTTAGCTATATCCATATGTCCTTGTCTTGCTAGCCAGCCCTCTACAAGGTATAGCATTGAAGCAGATACCATGACATTTCAAATGCATACAGAAACAGAAACTCTGGTGGGGCAGAATGGAGACTGACAAATAGTACTCTGAAATCTATTTCTTTTTCTTTTATGCAGAGCATCTAATAAACTCACATAACAGGGCTTGCTGTCTTATACTGCAGAAGAGTACTCTACTCAAGAAACGTGACTAATCCAGAATGTGAAGTCCACAGCACAACAAAGTACAGCCACACTGACTCCATCTGTTCCCTGGAGCAGTACATTTTCTTTGCACAGATGGTATGAGTGGGACTAAGGAAAGAGAGTTGAATTTCCAGCTGAACTTGTGGAAATAGATTCCTTTTAAAGGAAGAGGATGTTTTTTTACTGACACCATATGTCATTTATTGATGTCATATATTGAAAAATAATGAGGCAAGGTGCCCTCTCTGCCCAATCCAAATGCTCAACTTAAACTGTAAGGACATTTTTTAAGTATCTTTCTCCAAGTGCTTTTAAAATTGACTATTGCTAAAAGGTTTCTCTGCTGTGCCTATTCTATTTGCTATCTGTTGTATCTAGAAAGTGAGTTAAACTTGATGCCCGAGTGCTGTCAAATGCTGAGAGAACGTGTGCATGAGTGACCATTGGATAGACACGTGGGAGACCCAAGACATGGATTTCAGAGTTGAAGCATTGCAGTCAGCTTGTTTAAAGGAAGGATGTTGGACCAGAGTCTCAAGACTACAAGAGCCAAAAACTGAGAGCAGAAACACCTAATGCTTCTCTCCTTAGGCTGAGGATTTTGGAACACTTCAGACCAACAGCCCTGTGACCACATGGTTGTAAGCCAGGCTGTAACACGTATGGACATGTTTTGAATTATGAATTTCAAATTGCCATATATTATTGCTGCTTTCCTCACACAGCCTCTGGAGTTCTGGTCAAAGTTTGATTTTTATCACTTTTGTCTTTGCTCAAGTTAGGTTAAATTTCAGCTCTGAGACTATGTTTCTTTTACTTATAATTATGCAACACTACATCACATCATATCGTTAAATCCACTCCTTCTGTTTGAATTAAACTAGAGTCAAAAGAATTTACTTATATCTACTTTTCAGATGTGCCAAGCAAATGAGTAAGGAATAGAGAGAGAATGGATTTGGAGCTTTTAAACAGGAGCCATGTAAATAACTTAGCTGCTAATAATACCACTTTGTGCTGTGACAACCCTAATTAGCAGATCTTGTCCTCTCTGCCTGCTCTTCCTCCAAACTGTCTTGAACACCTCTGAGTGTCTAAAGCTTATCACAGCACAGGATTCCTGTGCAGACTTCAGGATGACTAAACTTATGCTCTCACTTTCAGAGGATTTGGTAATATGTAAAGACAGCAAAATTCAAAGGATGTTTACTGAAACATGATGGTTATAGTCAAAAGCTTTATTTGACATGACCACTGCATTTTTTTATTAAAACATCTTTTTACTTTAAAAATTGTATTATGTAACAGACCTACATTACTCTAATGTAATAAATTATTCAGATTGTTACAGAGATGGATTACACATACATATAATATGCATATATAATATATATAGTGTTGATAAATATTTTGCAAGTTATGCCTGACCTTTGCCTATGGTGAATTACTTGTTATAGAGTATCAAGTTCAGTGTTGGTAGATTTTGTTACAGGGGTGCATATTAAACTTTAAACTAACAAAAATCTACACATGATCAACGCTTACAGAACTATAAAATACATAATATAGTTCAGCAAGAAGAGATGATGCACCACTGCAGTTTAAACTGAAGCACAATAGCTTTCCTGTGTTATTAAAAAATCTTATATATTGTGACAAGATCACAGAATGGTTTGTGTTGGAAGGGACCTTAAATATCATTTAGTTCCAACCTCTCTGCCATGGGCAGGAACACCTTCCACTAGACCAGATTGCTCAAAACCTCATCCAACCCGGCCTTGAACACTTCCAGTGACAGGACATCCAAAACTTCTCTGGGCAACCTGTTTGAGTACCTGACCACCCTAACAAGAAGCAATTTCTTCCTAATACCTCATCTAAACTTATCCTCTGTCACCGTAAAGTCATTAACCCTTCTCCTGACATTACTTGCCCTTGTAAAAAGTCCTGGAGCAGAAAGATAACAGTGTGAATATTGCTGATGCAAAGAATGTGTATTTCTAGAATAGCAAGCAATCATAAATATATTCTTTGACAATAAGACATATTAATTGCACTACCACTTTGCATTACATGTCCATGTTTAATTTCTGTGTATGTGCTTTTGTCTAAACAGACAGGTTAAATAACATATTCCTTCATTGTATCATAGATGTTTAAGTTTATTTTTATATAGTATAAACAGGGCACAGTGAATTATTATTGCAAGTACGGTAAATTCATGCAGCAGAATACAGTTCATTGGACGCGTTCAGGTTTCAGCACTGATGTTCTGTCTAGTTCTCAGCTGCACCAGGACCTAGCAGCTAACAGTGTCACAGAAAGTGAAGGGACACCCTCAGTAACTCCACACCTGTAAATATAGTGATAAGAGTAATGAGCAGATCAGGTTCCAAAGTGGAGTCCAAATGCAGTGGATGCTCCAGAAAGTAAAGGGGAAAAAAAAAAAAGAAGAGGAAAGAATATGCCCTACATGTGCTGACAGTACAGAAGTGAACATACAAAAATGTTATTTCCAATTGAGATTTTTCTGTCGTTGACCTAGAAATTTTTATTGCTACTCCTGACATCATCAGTAGGAATACTCCAACTGATGTGATGTGAAAATACACATGACTATGCATGTAAACATGGTGACCATTTTTTCCACTGTTCACTTCCTGAAACAACACAAAAGAAATTCCAGATTGCTTGAAATAGAAAAAAATAATTATAAAACAAAGCGCTTTGAGGTCAGAGGTGTCAAAAGGAACCATTTTAACCTTTCAAAACCAATTCTGTTCAGCTCTGTTCTGATGCTGTATATCATACTACTTACACTGGAATCTGAAAAATAAAACTGAAATATATTTAGTCAAGGGGATTCCAAAGTTGAAACTGTAATTCAAACTGTCTTAATTTAATTCATATGATCCCCAGACAAGACCTAGATGTCATGATCCTATTTGAGGTTGACTAAATTCCCACAGGCTTATACCTAAGAAGACAAGTAAATAACAAGAGAAAATGCATTGTGTTTGGCTGACAGAATTTGATCTGACCAAAATAACCTCTAGCATAGTTTAAACGAAAAACTTACCAGCTTCATACACCATCATATTGATATTATTATTTGCATGTACATTAGTATAAATAACATATATTAGTAGTTGTAATAAGAACTTTAGACAGAGCAAATACAAATAGTGAGTAACTTTCTTTTATAGTGTCTGAAGAATTTCACAGGAGGAGATGAATTGCACTTGAATTTTTTTTGTTTAGGTCTTTTGGTAATAATCACCGTACCAAAAACTCAGTGATGCTGAAACTGAAGTATATGCTATAGAGCACATCCATGGTCCTTTAAAACCATTCCTGAAAGACAGAGAACTGAATAGCCTGTACAGCAGATAGGTCAACCTTTCAATAATGAGTTCAGCTGCTTTAGTGGCTGTTGAGATAGATTAGACAAGCTTTTCCCATAGACTTAAAATCATCAATATACACCATTTTCTTTATCAGAATTCTGCAGGTGCTTTATTTCCTTCTCTGATAGCATTACTATACTCTCATGAGAAAATACTTCTATCCTCAGCTGTCACATTCCTGAATGATCCACACCATTTTATCTAATGCAGATTTTAGGTAATGAAAATAAATTATGCCTTTCTGTAAGTATTGTGGAACCTCTAAGTTTTGCACCTTGGAGTCTTTTGACTTAAAAATTCCTTTGTTTATCTCAAAGTGATTTTATGATCATCAAGATGTTTTTCATATTTCTATCTAAAAACTTTATATTAAAAATTTAGGACAGTCTCAAAAGTTACATTTGCTAAAATGAAAACAGTAAGAACTGCAAAATCCAATGTTTCAAGACCTCTACGCTGAGAAAGAACTCCCTTATATTAGTATTAGAAGTTCATGATAGATTCTTTCACTAGGTATTTTCCCTGATCTTTTCAGCCCATCCTGTAGTGGATAAGGCACTGGTTTAAACTCTTACACCTAATTCCTATTAACATTAGCAGCAAGAAATGTCAGTCTATCAAACTGAGTAAAAAAAAAAGACTTAGTAATTTTAAAGGATTATATAACAAATAAAATAAGACAATGATACCATAAACCTACTGAAAATGGATATTGGACTGGGTGTAGAAAGATGGCTGGGGTAAAATTAGAAGAAACTGAGAAATTAGATTCACATCCTAACAGACGTTAGTAACTGTCCACAACAGTATGGAAACTACAGAGTAAAATGCAGCTGCTACTCCCTGGACGGAATGTGGTTGGCAGCTCCATGACGATTTCCCATACAACAGTAAGTACTTGCTAAGAGGGATGGAACGGAGAGTGGAGCAGAGCAGAGACACCATGACCAGGTTCTGTGGAAATCCTTGCAGGAAGGGGAACTCAATGGTACTTTTCAGCTGATAAACTGCACAGCACCTGTCAGCCAAGGGAGATAAGAGAAGATGCCCTGCTGCTGAGCCAACAACTGTGGCAAAATCTCTCTCTTTGGATGAACTTGGTTCATTAAAGCCTAACTGTAACATTAACGCACACCTCCAATCCAAAGTTACCCACCTCCAAGGTACAACCACCCCCCACTGAGCATGCACCCTGTATTTTTTTGACTGTGTCTTTAAAAGCAAACTGAGAAAATTTTACACCAATCAGTAACAATGGTGTTCACGACTATAGTCACTCAAGCTCCACTTAAACATAAAGAAATAGCATAAAAGTAAGTTGACAATGGGGGGAAAGTTAGGGAAGACTCCATTGTAACTGCTGGGATCAGTCAGGGCTGAACCTGTCTTTTCCCCCACAAGTACGCCTTTGGGCAAGAATCCTACTCTAAGCTCACTGAATACTTTTATTGGGCACTAGAGCTTGTCTGCGTATTGCTTTGAATCTGTTTTTGCAGTCAGATACTATCACCAGCAGCCCTCAAACCTTAACCTGTCACCATTTTCTATTAATGAAGAGTGTTATTCCACAAACGGTTAGTGTGAGTCCTCCATGGGCACTGGAACATCTTCACCAGCAGCAGATAACACACTTGAATAGTGGAAAGACCCACTGAGGGGTCTCCCTTATGCTGTTGGTCAATCCAGCAGGACTGTTCACTGAGGGGTCCCCACAACAGGACACTGACAGACTGGTCAGGCATAGGGGGCTTGAATTTCATTTTGATACAAGAGAGCTATTTATGATTACAACCCTCTATGCAAATTATAGTACCTATCTTGGATCAGAAACTTGATGAGTAGCAGACATTCTCTGTCTGGGAATCTGTGACAGAAGAATCAAGAGCTTTCCACACTTAACAGCTCCAATGTACAGGAATAATATGTTTCCTACCAGCATGACCATTAACTCTGAACAGCCATTTACTCAGGAGTTGATGACAGGAAACTGGATAAATGTCAGCAGCAGAGCAACAGGGACATATCCCATTTTGCTTTTCAAATGGTATGTTTCTTTGCAGAATGGAGTCCAAATGGACCATCAGGAGCAAAACAAGACCAATAAGGCTAGAAGACCCCTCAACAAATGCCTGACTCCAAACAAAGACTAAGTTGTAGAGAGATGAGCCTGCTGTAATGGTGAAGTCTGACATTCATAAGCTGGATGTCAAGGCTTTTCAAAGACAACGTTAGAGATGACACTTCAAAGCACCTCTAAGAAACAGAGCTGCAGCTTTTATTCAGCATTCCTTTTTCAATTAAAAACACTATTCCCAACACCATAAAGTGCTTCTTAGTAGGATATTCAATTGCTTAGTCTGTGCTCCACTTTGTTTTATTAACATGGAGACTTTCCAGAACACAAGTAGTTCACAGCCATGGATACAACATAAAAGTACAGATATTAGAAGAACAGTAGCACAGACTCCAGTGACAATATAATTCATTTGTGAAATGCCTACAATGTCCATTAAACATGTGACTCCACAAAAGGGTCAGTTTGAAAGGCAGATCAGAAATAGTTATGATGAAAGCACAAAAAAAGACATGAGGCACTTGGTAGGTGAATTGTGTGCAACTGTGCACTGGTAACTGTTAAGAACAGAACTACTCTTCATAATTTCAATACCCGTTTTACTGTTTTATTCTAGTGTATGTTGTAAATTAGATCATTATGTTATCTTATGAATGAAAAGCTATATACTGCTGGATGGACACTTTTTTAAAGGTGATTTTATCCTTCAGACTTGCCTTTCACTTTAGACTATTTTCATATTTAGAGTTTGAGGTTATACATTAAAAAAATCTGTGATGCAGCTGCACTGTAGTTATGTATACACAAAAGTAATATAAAGAGGAGTTTTCTCAGAGCTGCTTCTGTCTCCCACAGCCTGATCCCCCATAGCTTAATCTGTTTCTCTGAATAGTAATCTTGCTATTACTCATCCTATTTCCACTACCACAAAAACCTGTCTTGCTTTTCATCCTCCCCTGCTTCTGACATTGATTAGGAGAGGACTGTCTGTATGTGTGGGCTTACGTAAGTGTGGGGTTTATGTCTAAAAGTATAGTAACTGCTTTATCTTAATTAGGTACACTTAGTCGATACAGAGAATTTATTTAAAATTATATAAGAAAGAGATGCCAACAAGATGACTTTGACAGCTTTTACCTTTTTTTACTCATTAGAAAACTGTGAGTAGACAGACAGATTGAAGCATTACTCTCACTTTTTAGTCAGTCTTTTCTTCAAATCCAATATTAGAGTAATAAGAAAATAATTAAAACTATCAGTTATGAATTCCACTTCAATGTCCCTTTAATAGGCATTATTTTGCACTCTATTGCAACGTAAAGGAAGTTTATCCACAGAAGATATTTGAAACTAGCAATTCCCACAGGTTCCTGTATCCTAGTTAGGTAAAGAAGACACAGTAAGTTTTTCTCAAGGACCTTTTAGTTCATTTTGCATGGCATTGACTTTCTCTTTTCAAAGCTAAACAGTTGCAAGACTGTCACACATTAAGGACTTAAAAGAAAAGCTTTATCTTTCCAAAGAAATGAACATATTCTTCAAGAAAATGAAGAGCACCATACCTTTTTTCAGATATACAATGACTGAATCACAAATATCATATAATATGAGCTGTAACTTAATTCACAAAAAAAAAATAAATTATGAGTAGTCTGCCTTGATGGCTTAAATAAACTTTATTTCACTCCTATACACTATAGTACCTGAAAGGAGACTACAAGAAATCTGGAAAGAAACTGTATACAAGAAAATGTGGTGACAGGATAAGGGGGAATGGCTTTAAACTGACAGAGGGTAAGTTTAGATTAGGTATTAGAAAGAAATTCTTTACTGTGAGGGTGGTGAGACACTGGCACAGGTTGTCCAGAGAAGCTGTGGATGCCCCAGCCCTGGAAGTGTTCAAGATCAGGCTGGATGGAGCTCTGAGCAACGTGGTCTAGGGGAAGGTGTCCCTGCTCCTGGCAGAGGGGTTGGAATTAGATGTTCTCTAAGGTCCCTTCCAACCCAAGCCATGTTATTGTTCTATGATTACAGGTATGAAGGCAAGTTTGTATTGGTACAAAATGAAATGGCATGGATGCTTGAAAAAATCAAATTACTGTCCTGGATGTTATGGAACTTTGGGGCACACAGAGTTTAATGACAATTTCTTTTTAAAAGAAAGTGATCAAAGCAATGTTTTTTAACTGTCTGCTTCTACACAGGCCTGAATCAACTTAGGGACAAAGCTCTATTGGCCAACACACTTTAGCAAAGAATTAGTCAGTGTAAGGAAAGTACAAAACAAGATAGAAACTAAGAAGTGCAACTGGTAAGTACACGACTATGTGTATATCACAGAGGGCAGAAAAATACAGGGAGATTAACCTTTTTGTTTACATCACAAAAATCTCTGCAGAAAAACTTTAAAATTTCTATTATTTTCTCTTTTCTTTGAGCACACAATGGTGGAAATACGAAAAATCTTCACATACTGTGTATGTTTTGGATACAAACCACACAAAAGAAATGTACAAGTAATATTCAAGGTAGTGGTAATAAAGTCGGTCTAAGACCTCTGAAGGTCAAGCACGAAAAAGAAAGGGGGGACAGACCAGGGAAGTAGGCATAAATGTTAACATTGAGAATGAGGAGAAAGACATAATGGAGGAGCTTCCACTGACCGCTGAAATTCTCCTTGTGCACAGTCCAAAACAATGCAAACAGTATCTTGTTTGGACAGTATATAGTTGGGGAACCAGCAACATGGAGTTTAAAAATATCTGATACTTACCATACAAAAGAGAAGCTTGGAATACTGATCAGCTTTGTGTGTGCAATTAAACATTCTTAGCAATAAAGTTGTAACTAAATTGTTTCAAATTAAATTGATTTGTTATAATAGAAGACCTTAAGATAAGGCATCATTAAAATTATACATATTTGCTTAAAATTAGTACCACACTTATTTTTAAAAACAAAGAAAATCCACAAACATCTGACCTGGTGACCCTGAAACAACCAACTTTATACGGATACAGCATCAGGTAGCATCAAAATATACCTATGTCACATCTGTAACTCTTCTCTCAAACAGACTGACTGCACATGTCCCTGATCTGTTGGTAGAAACTGTCAGCAAATGCTGATGCCTCCTGAGATAAAAAAACAATATTGAAACTCTGTGAACTGGACTGAGACCAATATCATTTCACAAAGGTATTCACTGATCCCCTGGAATGCCAAAAACGCTCTGATCACTAATCATGGTGACTTTATTTACACTGGTTATTTCACAGTGATAGATTATATATCCCATTACCATTCTCTTGAGCTATGCAATTCCCCCAAATAAATAAATCGTAAAGTAAACTAAATTTTTTTCCAAATTATACCAAGATCTGGCTGCAGTTGTATTTGCTTCACTTGCAAGACACTGAGAAAATCAAGACTAATGAGAGTAGAGAGATTAATTCCTTATGTGGAATTAGATTCATATGTGCTCTGAACTCTTGCAAAAGGAAATAAAAGCCATGAATATTGGTTAAGCTAGGTCATTAAAAATAAATAAAATTAAATGTGGTGGGTTTTTGCACCTGTCTTTTTGACTTTCAAGGACCTTATCCAGTCAAAAATCAAGCCACTAAGCAATACAGGTAACACATGGTTATCACAGATTCACCGAATGGCTGATGTTGGAAGGGACCTCTGAAGGTCATCTGGTCCAAACCCCCGCTCAAGCAGTGCCACCTAGAGCAAGGTGCCCAGAACCACCTCCAAAGGTGGGTATTTCATAGCTTTCCTGGGAAACCTGTACTCCATGCTTTGGAACACTGATGCAGTTTTCTTTTAAAGACTCAGTTTTTTTCATCCTTAGTGTAATTTTTCCTTAAATTGTCTTCCAGGACCTGAATTAATGCCCACTGACATACTGTCCCATATGTATTGATTTTGAATGCACAGATCTCTTTCATTTTATCTTTTAAAAAAAACCTATAATGAATTAATTGTGTTTATTAAATCAACTATGAAATGCTTCCTTCACATTTTAAAAAAATATTCCAGCTCATTTTCAAAAGCTTATTTATTAAAAGTTTCTAGTTTTCAGGGCTCAAAAATAATGGAGAAAAAGAGAATCTGTCTAAAGCTGTAAACAGCAAACTAAAGCACCATTATTAAATTGCCTGATGACGAACTAATTGAAAATTAGCAGTTTAGCTAATTTATATTTACAATAGATCTTATGTTACAATGCAAAAGGCACCAATTTTGGCCTAACTTTCAACACTTGCAAAATTAGTATCTTCCAAAGACTTACAGGGAACAGACAGGAACAATGAAAAAAAACAATTCCTACCTCTTCTATGGAAAAGAAACTTCTACGGAAAACTTTACTCAACCAAGAAACAAGACTATACACTAAACATTCAGAGAAGTTGATTGTGATGTCTTGTCAGGAAACATATTATGTAGGGCACCGCAACAAGTCAATAGTGCTAATTATCAATCACGGTTAAAGCCTCCTCATTAGCAATGAGATTTTTATGAACATATATTAGGTATCTTTTTTTTAAAATAAAATTAGGTTCTATGACTTCAGAAAATGTGCCATTTGAAATGTACCTTAGGTACCTTATCAAGTATAGCTTCAGATATACATCAAATAAAAACAACTTCATCACTTGAGCTTGGAGGAGAAGGTGAGGAGAGGGGAAGCGGCCCAACTCCCACAAAACTCTTCATAGCAAGGGAATGTGCAGTTTTGCTTCCAGGTGATGGCAGTATGGGTTTATCAAGGTATTGTTTACCTTCTGCCAGGTAACCATTCCCAGCATTCCCAAGTGAAGAAGAAAGATGAACGAACTCACCCCTCCAAATCCTGTATTTCAAGGAAATCTTAAGGAATCATATTCGCTGAATTTGATATATGTAGATTAGATGTCAAATTGGTTCTCAAAGCCCTCGCTACATTTAAAGATAATGAATAATTATTACTGATGAAATTTTGCTAGAACTTACCCCTGAAATTAGGCAAGGAAAAGAGATGTTTGCATCCTCCGGGAAATCACAAACACAGACAGATGTTATTTCCTCTTTTAAACTATTTTGAGATTCCTCTAGCATTAACATTCCAAATAATCAATTTCAAGTGTGTATCTCTAAAATCAAATAAGAAAATAGATATCTCTACCAAATTAAAATTCATGCTGAAAGACCTACACCTTGTAGCTATTATCTCTGTCATGTAAATATATTTACATCCTCATCTGCAATCAAATAAACCATCAGCCAATAAAGTACCATTCACGCATTTGAATATATACCTAATATTAATGGTTCCTAACCTCTCCAGAGACAAGGACAGGACTGGAGGGACTGATGATAAATTTCATCAAGTTAAAGTAATTTCACTTCTATCTCTTCCTTTCCATGTCTACTGTGGCCCTGCTTACAAGGTAACATTATTCTTGAACTTTAAACACGTTCTTTCGTACTGTCTGGAATGCAAACGATCTTCAGTGCATAATGACTATTCTTTGGATCAGATCTTGTAAGGGAGAGAAGGAAATTAATTCACAATACCTTCCAAATATAATCTGCAGCAATGTAGGTGAAATCAAGACTCCACAAAGTCATCTGCCTCTTTTCTTATTTGTACTTCATCCCACTTTCACTTCCCTGTTTCCAAAACACCTCACCTAGCCCAGTGATCATCACCAGAAAAAACTGTACGTATTCTCTTCCCACTCCTTATTTTGATTTGTTCTGGTGCCTTTTCTTTGTCAGCCTAGTCCTAGCTTCTATCCCCCATACCTATCTCCTAATGTTATCAGATTTTGTACCCATTTTTCTTCCTTCCTTTTCCCATGTCACTTATGACACAAATCTCGTGTGCCACATTTTCAATTCTAAGCTTGCCTCATGACATGTTTCCAACATACTAGTCCACAGGATTCTGCTCTAATGTTCCACTGAGTGGTCAAGGTTACTGATGCTAAGTGACAAACAGATTTAGCTACCCAGGAAGAACTGAAACACTGTCATTGGGAATGCAAAAAGTGGTATTAATAAAAGTTTTAAAACTTGTCCAAATTTGGGCCTATGAAGCAGACAAAAAGGATGGATTTGATAAAATCTCCTCCAAGTAATTTACCTTCCTGCTTCAAACTAGGACAGTAAGACTATTTAAAGTAAAATAGTATGCACAAATAAGCAAAATACTGTTTTCTCTACTTGAGGTTTCTGAAATATGCATTTTGCTTGAAAATGTCTCTCCAAATATTCAACCTGATGCAGATATCTCACATTAGGAATTCCAACCATTATGCCCTATACTCAGTAGTGTCATAAGCCATTTAAAATCAAAAATTATATTGAGAAATACTGAACAAACTTAACAGACATTTCATCAGTTCTACTTATACTAATTGAATGTAAAATTCTACAATGTATTAAAGTATAAAGTGTTTGAGCTAAATTATGTAAGTTCCTAGATTGCTCTATTACAATATTAATTGTTAAAGCTGACAAAAGGAACCTTCTGTCAAAAATATTAAAAATCAAGTGGAGATTTAAAAGTATTTGGCACAAGAACTGCAATTATTTTCACAAAGCAGCATACACTTATGCCATACAAATCACTTTCAATTATCATTACTTCAGTTAACTAATTTACTGGTCTAAATGATAGGGAAAATTACATACAGAGGTTTTTTTTTGTGTGGTATTTTAAAACATGAAGGTTATAGAAAATAATGAATAATTTTTCTTAAAAAAAAATTGCAAAATATACCTCTATTTTTAGACAAGGTTGACAAATTTATGTATATATAAAGCCTTCCCAAATCTTCGTTCGCGAAGCCCAGTCATGATATATATATGACTATTACACTTTCATGATGTATAAGGAGAAGCACATGCCTAGGAAAGGAGTTTACTACAGTCAACACACTCAGCACAGAGCATCTCTGCTAGTCACTATAAAAGGCTGTCAAGAAAGCTGAGTTCTTTCCCTTCTACAGGCTCAGGCAGCTCACTTCTGGCAGAAGGTGGCCTTTATCCTGATTTTTAACTCTGAAATTCTCTGAAACAGGGTCCTGAGCTTCCATCTGAAAATTAAGCTCATGGAAGCAGCAACAATTCTAATCAGCATAGATTCTTTCAAAACAGGTTTGACGGAGATGCTGTTTTACCTGGTCACTTGTTAGTTGCAAGGCACATGTGAGATCACAGAAAGCACAGGGTTCAAAACCCCACTAAATAAGGGCATCTGAATACTTGCTCTCCACTTTGCCTCAGCGAGCTCTGGTAACAGGCTCTGCATTCATCCTCATACTCTCGAAGCACATCTCCCTGGCACCACAAGCAATCCTGAGATACCCCCCGGTCACAGTGAACACACAGGAATTGCCATAGCTCCACGATTAGGTTATTCATTTGGGAGGATGGAGAACTGAGTTCAAGACCCTGCTATAATGAATGCTTAATTTAGAATACTGAAATGTTCATTGTTGCGGAATATGCAGGCCTGTTCTCCCATCCCAAAAGGCTGCCTTAATCACTAGGTTACAGAGTTCCTCTCTCTAGCTTAAAAGACATTTAAGTACTTAATTCTAAAAGAACAGCTCCATCATGAAAGCCTCTGAAAGGACTAGTCAATTGTTTAACATGAAAACCTGAATGTAAAACCCATAGAGAAAGGCAGGAAGAATGACTCCAGTCTCTCAAATATTTCAGCAAAATATTTTCAGCAAAACCATTTTACATCATCTTTCTGGCAGCTCTTTTCTCATCAGTTCATTTAGGACATTGTCTGCATATCGCCATGGAAAAAGAAATGTGAGCATCCATGTTGAGTTTCCACTCTTTTAACAAACAAGGCCACCAGTGCAAAGGTTCCCTGCAGCTCAACTCACTGGCCACATTTTGTAAGACATGCAAATACTGAGGAGTAGCAATTTATCAACTTATACAGCTATGGAATCTGAAGCTAAAAATCCAAAGCAGTTTTCTTCTCAGTACTTGACAGGTGAGGTATGAATACATTGACATTTAAATGCTTGATTTAGATGCCTGCAGGGACATTTAGGCAACAGCATCCCTTTTGCAAATTTGTCTCTTAAATACTTTAAGATTTACAGAAAAACAATACTTGTAATAATGAATCTGAAGAATTTAATAATAATGTCATCAGCTAATCTGTTTAAATTATCTAAATTACTTCAGCTAACCTGAATAAATATGTTGCTATTAACTCTCACAGAATCATAGATTCAGAGAATGTTAAGGAGTTGGAATGGATGTCAGAGATCATCTAGTCCCAACTCCCCCTGCCATGGGCACAGACACCTCCCTTTAGACAAGGTTGCTCAAGGCCTTATCCAACCCAGCTTTGAACACTGCCAGGGTTGGGGCACGACCTCCCTGGGCAACCTGTTGCTGTGTCTAACCACTCTTACAGTAAAGAAATTACTCCTAATATCTTTCAATTTGTACCCATTACTCCTTGTCCTATCACTACAGCTCCTGGTGAAGAGTAACTCTCTGTCTTCCCTGTAGGTCCCTGAAGGTTGATATGAGGTATCAACACAACCTTCACTTCTCCAGGCTGAACAGGCCCAACTTTCTCAGTGTGTCTTCACAGGGGAGGTGCTCCAGTCCTCTTACCAACTTCGTGGCTCGCTTCTGGACTTGCTCCAGCAAGGACTTCAATGTCCTTCTCATGTTGGAAACAACAGAACCGTATGACTCCAGGTGGAGTCTCACAAGAGCAAACTACAGGTATAGAATCACCTCCTTTGAACTGCTGGTCACGCTGTTTTTGATGCAGTCCAGGATTTGGTTGGCTTTCTGGGCTGCAAAAACCTAAAACACTTAACTTAAAAATTGGGTAAAGACTGCTAAACCTACAAATGTTCCTGCTATATTTCAGAAATTCACAGTACTTAAAAGAAGAAAATAATTTGCTCAGTCTATCATGTCTTATACTGCTTGTGTGCAACAAACATAAATACAATTTTACAAAGTATAAGCAATTTCTTTTTTTGTCACAAGTAAGATTTACTAGCTTCCATTTCATTCTGGTGTTATATAATTAATAATAGCACACTATAAGCAGGCATGCTTTATATGTAGGAAACAAAAACAAAAAACCAAACCCCAAAACAACAAGCTTTGAAGAAGAAAAAGAATCCTACAGAAGTCTCCACCCAAGATATTCCGACACATTTTAGGACCAGTTCTGCTTGGGTCACTGGGCAAACTGCAAAGGTACTGATCCAGCTAGTGCTTACTGCTAATGCTCTGAATGCAGAGTTGAAATAGAAATCCTTTATTAATGATCTCTGATATATTTTTAAAAGATTTTTAGGAACAGATAGCCTTCCACTGCATTAAAGGGAAGTAGTCTAGTTTTCACTCTCACATGGGTGGGTGGGTTTTAAGAGTAAAAACGTAACTAAAAATGTCTTGTTCCTACAAGAGCACTGTGGAAGACAAGAGCTGGGATTCAGTCACTCTGCTTCCCTAATAAGAGACAACAAATACACTCATCTATTTTTGGAAAGTTAAACTAATGACTGTGCTTTTCAAAGGCTTATTCTCTTTTCTTCTGTGAAGGGAGTGCTTTGTGAACGTTCTCACACATTCAGGCACTGATAAAAATCCCTTCGTTTCAAACAGGGATCTGTGTTCTGTTGTCAAATTACTTTACAGCAGACTTATGTTGTATAGACAAATATTCCCAATCACTGTGTATATCTTTGCTTTTAAAAATAATTAAGTGAATCTCTTGTTCAGTACACTCCAAATCACAAAGGCTGAGAGACTGAAGTTCTCAATGATTTGACCCTACCATTAATAGATTAAATGTCCTGCAACGAAAGAGAGGGAAAAAAAAACATTTCAGAGCAAACAATTTGTATAGGAGAGACACAGAAAATGTTTCCCAGTTTAAGAACATCTTAAGAGGCCGATGAGGAAAGTGTGCTTTAACTAGTAAATTATTTTACTATTTCTCATATAACAAGTAAAGACTGATTTCATGAAATCTTTAGTTTGCATGCCATTCTTGGAACTCCAACTCCTTACCAAAAAATAATCAAATAATTCTGCTGATGGGAAAGTTCTTTATAAATCTGTGAGACAGTTGACTGACAAAAGCATTATACAAAATTATATAGAAAGAATATAGCTCTTTCTTGATGTCTTTCTCTGTAACATTTCATATAATTAAATAACCACTTTGCATTTCTTCACTATGAGCACAAATGTAACATTTTCTATGCTTATAAGTGTTTTCACAAGACATATGTGGCAAAAAACAGTTTAACTGTTCTATTTATGCTGATGATTAATGTGACTTTTAGAGAACAGAGCTATCACTAAGAGGCTTGAAAAATCCTATACATACTTCTTATCATGGATTTTATCATGAATTTTTGATTTGCATTATATGGCACTTATCTAAGCAAGCAGGTTGGAAGTTAAAAACGTAAAAACAAATCATAAGGTATAGGGATTTCATTATAAAGAATCTTATTTCCAATACTGGACACTCACATCAAGTCACTGAATAGGCATCAGCATCTCTGGAGATCAGCACAGTGAGTGAGCCAAATAAATGGCAATTAGGATTGTTATGTGAGGCAACTATTAATAAACCATTAAACAAAAATAAAAATGCTGCAAGCATGAGATGAGACTTCCTGGAAGGGAAAATATAAGAAACTCTATATGAAGTTTTCGGGGTGGAAATCAGCTTTTACTTGCTACATAATTACATAACTTATATACTTGTTTATCACTTTTTCATTATTCATATTTTTAAAGTAAATAACTATAAACTGAAAATAATCACATATGGTGCAGAAGATAAATCTTTTATACAGATTTAAGCACTGTCATCTTACAGAAAGCAGAGAATAATTACTTGTATGTAATTATTGTAAGTAAGAAATAATTAAAGGTATGACACAATTTAAAGAAATTGGACAGGACACTAAAAGGCATTTCATAACACTTAGGTTAATTAAACTGTAATATAATTTTCCAAAGGAAGTGATTATATTTTTTTAAAATACCAAGGGAGGCAAGGAAGGAAAATGTGGTATATGTGTATACCTACACAGTAGTATTCCTCTGCTCGGGCTTCCAGGTTGCATCTATATAGACTTGTGGAGAGAGACAGGAACTAATTGCCCAGGCTCACAGATCTGAGCTTTTCCAGATCTTCTACTAGCTAACAGCTAGTGAGCATTCAGTCCATGAGACCAGTCTAGAGCTACTCCAGAGTGAAGCCCTCTGGAGCACACGTAACTAGATACTGAGCGCTCAGCAGCATCTATTGCGCTGTCAACACTGTTTATTGATGTTAACTTAGCCACCAACGGCCACCTATCAAAGCCAAAACTAAAAAATGGTATATGTAAGCTTGCATTCTGCACTGTGAAAACACAACCAAAGAGTTTTATTTTATTCTCAGGAGCAAACTCATTTGCATCAGCCTAAACTATGACGGAGTCAGCTAACATCAATCTGCAAAAGGTTATGTGGATTTTCTGTCAGTAGAGTTTGAGTTATCGGCTTTAAAGGCTGCTGT
This sequence comes from Corapipo altera, assembly GCF_003945725.1. Classification (NCBI taxonomy): domain Eukaryota; kingdom Metazoa; phylum Chordata; class Aves; order Passeriformes; family Pipridae; genus Corapipo; species Corapipo altera. Next base: position 12,628,649 of record NW_020884876.1, read on the forward strand.
AGCTGCAGAAGTCAGCCAGCTGTGGTGGGCTTTCCCTATGATGCCTCATCCCCAGACAGACTTCCCTGGCTGTGATGCTGTGGCATGAATGGCACTTTGAAGAGAGAGTGAACTTAAAGGACACACAGCCTCAGAATGGTTCCATCACTCCAACACAGTGCTCAAGACTGACTGGTAAGCTCAGCTGGCCTCCGCAGTTCCTTATCCAATTTACAGAAACCTTCAATGACAGCTGTGAACACATTCACACTGCAAAACAGTATTACAGCACTTGAAATGAGAAGCTTACTTAAGTTTTAAACTCAGTATTTGTAACAATAAACTTTACCAGAATGTAAAGAACAGAATACCCTGAAAAACAAGAACTTCTCATTGTTCAGATACGTGCACCAGCTGCCTATGCTTCACACTACTTTACTATATTCACATCTATTTCAAAGCAGTTTGGAGGGAATCCAAAGTGCTACCAGATGCTGTTTGCTGTTCCCCGAAGAGAACCACAGATTATATCATAATAACAGACTGCAAATCAGAATTAAAAGTGATACATCATAAATCCCTTTTTATGGTTCCACTCTGCACTTTGAGGTTTCTAAATATGATTTTTGTGGGGTTTAATATGTGCTTATATTTTCTTTTGTTTTCTACAGCTGGTTTCTTTGGCTATCATTCATGCTGCCCAAATTGCAGACAGAATATTCTTCCTCATATTGACCTCTACAGCACTGCTTGTTGAGAGCATATTTTAATTTAGATTTTCAATACTGGCACAGACAAGTGCAAGGGTTCTTGCATTCATAACAGTGGAAGGTGCCAGTAAGCACTCGCAAGATGTGACATTAGACACATGCAGGCCTAGCACAAGTCAATATGAAGATAATTAATCTCAGTCCCACCCCAAGAAAGACAATGAATATTTCCCTCTGATCTACAGACAGACGTGTTTTGAGCAGGACAAATGTCTGTATTAATAACAGCAGAAAATCCTAAGCAGCGCGAGATCCGTCCTTAGATCTACTAACACCACAAAGTAACGCTTAGTAATATTTTACTGGAAATATTTTTCCATTCATCATGTATCTTCTCATCAATGGAGAATTAAAAGAGAAATATACTAAAACCTTCCAAATTCCTTTTTACTTGGAGTTTTTTCCTAAATGACACAGCAGACCAGACTCTTTGAGTACTGAGATGATCCTCTTTATATTATTCACATAACCCGAACTGGTCTTTTCTCTCTCTATATATTTCTCTTCACTGTGCTCCTCACTAGGTAAATAAACAGAAGCACTGAAATCATGTCCAATACCACTCTATCCACCGAAAGCATCAGACAGCATTTCTGAAGCTTTTGTCACATTTCAAAAGTATCCAAAACAACCTATGAAGCTACTGGGTCATTTTGTCTCTCTTCTGAAATAACAGAAATAATGTTTCTCATCCTTAAAGGAGAATTTCTTATTTAAGAAGAAGAGATCTCTTTTGCTGTTTGAATTGTGATCCACTGCTCTCATGAAAGTAAGCTACAAGTAGTCAATGCCACTTTATCATTTCTGGTCTTATTCAGTATCTCTGCTCACAAAAGAAAAGAAAAGGTACATCATTATCAAATAGCACGACTTCTGCATATCACACATCAGGAGCGCTGTGATGTCACGTTCCTACTATTATTTCACATACCAGCTTCTGTAGGCTGATGTGGTAATAACACACTTTCAATTCACCAGCAGTAACAGGAGCACTGAATTCTTCGTACAGCAAAATCACAAATGAAAAAAAGGAAAACTATGAATGTATTAGCATTAGCGAAGACTCAGACTTAACTTAGATGTCATTTTTTTTTTTTTTAAATGTTAATACTGGAAGACAATACTTTATAATAGCTGTTCTGCCACCCACAGAGTAAATGTGGATATATCAGACAAGTACTGAACTTTTAATAAACCAGCCCATTAAGTACTCAAAGAACTCGTGTGTATCTATGTTACAGCTTTCTTTACACTTTCTTTGCATCACAGAACACCTGGAAGACTTACATTTAAAATTTATCAGCCAAGTGCAACGCTGATACAAAAATAAAAACGAAGAGTAAAGCACAAAAATTCTTTGCAATCACCACTGTCATGATTCATTCCCCTTCCTGCAACTACTAATGCCACACCATGTCTCTTCTTGCTTTCTCTCCTCCTCCTTGGCTGTTTTAACTAAATTACTAATTTTAAATCAATTCAAGATGACAGTTCCAAAAATTGCTTTCCTTTGTAATTCTATTTTTATTACTATTTTACCACTGTTTTCTACTGCATTATACCCTATCCCCTGTATTATGTCTTCTCCATCTTCTATCTAAAAACTACTTGGCCTTCATATTCAAAGTTTTCTATGACATCAAATTGGGCTGTGAAATCTCCCTAAAAGCTTACTTTTAGTTCTAGTGTTTCATGATACCTTTATATCTTGTTTTGGGGAGACAAGATTGTGCAGTTTTGGGTGGCTTTTTTCTGGGGAGTCATGGTGGTCGTGTGGCTCTTTGGTGCTATTATTGTAATATTACACTTCACCATCATATGCTGCATTAAAGCAAATATGCCCCTTCACTACAAACATTTTCAACATACTCATTTAAAAAAACCAACCAACCAAAAAAAAAACCACCAAAAATCCCCAGATCAGTATCAAGAAATTTGAAAGCTAGTCACTTCAAATGAAACATACAGATTTCTCTTAAATCCATTAACTGTCATATCCAAACTATCAGAATGTGTTTCCTCCAAAATGTTAAATGTGCCTTTCACATAAGTGCATCATATATTTTTGGGAAACAATGAGCCGGATCTGAGGATAAAACAGAGTAGTAATATTAATTGAATACTGATATATAAAAGGAAGAAGTGATAGGGTAACAGATTTGCCTTTTATAAAAATAAATGTGAGATGACATTTGCTAAGTGAAATTTCTATAGTATGCTACAAAAATCACAGTACAAATCCTTTTGCTTTATCACAGATGCAATAATATTGTGACAGGAAAAGTCTATGGCAGATTTCTAGCAAAAATAACCCATTAGCTCCTTATGGCTGGTTACTTCTTTCAGCATTTTCCTTCAAATACGTTACTAGGGCTGCCAGTTGTCATGACATATTATTTATGAGGCATATGTCTTTTGTTAAGCACTGTTCTTTTTATCGATTTTTTGACAGGTTTTACTTACTGCCAGATAATATACTAGAACATTTTACTGGCATTGGTCATGTTAGAACTGTAAATTAAAGCATTGTGATAAGGAACTGGAGCATACTAACTGAAATTATAACTGTTAGATAATAGGAAAATTGTGATATTTATTAGGAAAATAAAACTAAATTTATTACAAAACACAGCTATTTGTGACAAAACATGCCAAAATAACAATGTCAAAATTATTCATCTTCATCAAAAAGAGCATCTTCTCATAAAGCAATGTATAATAGCACTAATTATATCATTATTAGACAATTTTTTGTTTCATTGCTCCCAATACTGCAACTTAAAGTGTATTTACTTAACAGGACACTAAGAACTTACATTAACCTATAGATATAAAAGAGGGAAATTTTATTCAATCTTTTCTTCTTTATTTCATTACCTACGCTACAGCAGAGCAATATATACCCAAGTGGAGTACTGTATTAGCTGCTAACTTGCAGCTATGTGCACTTACCATGTGCTGTCTGAAAACAGTGCTCCACCACGCTGAGTCAGCTTCAGTACCTCTTCTCTGTTGTGCTATGCAAACCTAAACGAACTTTATTTAAGAAGTTTCTTACTTTTTGGAGAATGAACAGAACATGCTAACATTTAATATACTAAATATCCACTAAAAAAATCTCTACATCAAATCAACATACCAATAATTCACCAGTGGAGGTTTTATCTAATTACTTCAGTGATACATCAGTGATATCCTATGATTATGAGAAGCAATAGCAGTGAATACATACAAATTAATATACAAGGTCTAATAAAGACAGTATAACTCACATAGAAATCTGTAAAGCCATGACATCACTGATGACCCAGGCCAGGTCAATTCAAGGTAAAACAGGTATGCCTAACTAATCTGGTAGTCATACACTGTGACAGCAGTACAGAGATACTCACAACAGTCAGGAAAGCCTAGGTGATATTTTAAATGTTTTCATAAAGCTATTCCTGTTTTCACTCACTCAAAAAAAAAACCCCAAATGAATGAAACATCAACAACAAAAAAATATACTTCTCTAGTATTGCAATTCCCCTTAATTGTAATTCCACTTATTGTCTCTCTCTTTTTTTTTTTTTTTAAATCTTTTTGAGTCTAGTGGATACAATTAGGCCAGAATTAATTAGATGGAAGAACTGAAGGGATAATAAATCTCTTCACAGTTCTAATGCAATTACTCCAATTTAGCAAACAGTCTAAGCAGAAGGTTGAGCTAGCTCAAATTCAATCAAATTCAATTTAGGAGGTCCTACAAGGCCATAAACTGGCTCAATCTCAAGACACTTATTCTGGCTTTTGGAAGCTCAGTGCTGCTTAAAGGTTTTTCTAGCCTGGAAACTGAACTCACCTCAGAGGTTTGCTTGATGAGCTCATTCACTTGTATATACATACATATGTTGCATCTATATGACCTCGCATATGTTCAGCGAACAAACACCTATCAAGTAGAAAATGACCTATTAATTATTACATCAATTTAAAGACTTTCTGAAAACATTTCATTTCAATTAATGCAACCATGATGCAATTTTAAGGCAAATCAACAAAATCTCCACACCAACACTACAGCCTCTGCTAGTTACCAGGCAATAGCTGCAGAACTCCTAAGATGAGTTCTCTGGCTGCAACTTGGCACTTTATGGGGTCTCAGGAAAGACACCTTCAGGAAGGTAATATTCATGACTGTGCTGCTACCTCTGCATCTCTTGCAGAGACTGTCTTTGAAAGACAATGGAGGGGGAGGGGCAGTGGTAGACCTATCAGGCTTTGTAAGATACATCTTAGTAATGGCCAAGAATTTGTGGATTGCTGAGTTCTTTTAAATAGCCTCTTTCAATCTACTTCTGGTCCTTCTCCATACATTTAGCCCAACATCTTTGCAAAGTTCTCTTGTGATTTCTTGGTAGGAGGTCTGTTTTCATACCTTCTGTTTTGGTAAATATAACTGTAAGCATTTTTTTTCCTTCAACAAGAAGTCTGGAGCTATAGAAACTCCAGAGACCAAAGTGGACCATTTTGCCTAAAATTACAGACTCTCCCAAATTTCCATAACTAGACCAACTTTTCATATATATTTTGAATTCCTGTTTTGATATTTACCTTAGTATTATTAATCAAGCTCCTGGTTTATTCAAAGGAGAACAATATACTTCTCCAGAGGACAATTCAGCACCTTAAATTAGGATTCTGCTCAAGAGTTGCTCTCTGGAGAAGCCATGTCCTCTCATATACTTTGAAGAGATCCTAGGGAGATTAGTGAGGTAATTTAGCCTGCTAAATTAGATACTAACAGTCATGCCGCATTGATGTCTTCTCCTAAGTCTGAATATAGTGCAACTCCACTTACATATTTCAAATGCAAGTTGGTTATGTTGCTCATCTGCATTTAAACTGTTCTCCAAGGCAAATAAAACTGTACACGCATTACCTTTACATGGACATCTTGTTAAACATAATGATTATCATTAATATCTCTTACAATATTGGTACTTTTAAAATGGCTCATAGCTCCATAGTAATCTCATATATCATGTTTGGTGACATACTCAATGATTAAAATTTTCTTAGGACTAAAAAAAAAGATAAAAGACCTCAATAGATGTTCTTATTTAATACCGATTTGACTGATTCACAGCTACTGCAGTTAGCTAGAAAATTAAAGACAAGTAGTCTATTCCCCCAAAATGAAAAAATTAAAAGTTACAAGTTTCCTAAAGTAAAAAATTTGGTAGGTCTTGATCAAAATATCTGAATCTATAGATAATCTGTAATGTCATATAACAACATGAACCTCATTTACCTAACCTCAAGAATAGAGGAAAGAGAAAGAAAATGAACGTGCGAGAAAGAAACCATCTCAACAGCCAAAAGCACAAAAATGATTAGCAAAAAAGAGTTGTATAATTAGACTAAAATATTTTCTACTGCCTACAGCTTCTTGGCACACCACAAATCCAAATTTATTCATGAAAATATTTTTTATAATAAAAGTTACTTCATCAGACATGTGACCACAGGTTTACACTTTCCCTGTCCCAGACAAGAACAGAACTACTGGCAATAAACTGAAATCACTTTCTGAGGCCTCACTCCTGCAATGTCAAAAACCATAAGAGAAGTACAGGTGCAATTACCTCAGAAAATGAGGCTGCCTCTTTATCCTTGGCCATCTCTCTCCCTGCTGCAGCCATACCATTATTCTAAAATGGTATGTCAGTTTTTCAATTTACATCCTGATCTTGGCCATAAAATGTTTCAAAGTACATCTAAGGATGCATATGATTTACTGCCCCACTGTAATCTATGTCACATTAAATTAAGTAGTAATATAATTCATTACTTTTTTAAGACTAAATACTTCTTCACATATTATTCTACTGGAATTAACAGGAATAATTGAATCCTTGACATAAACTCTATGAGAAACATGAATACGGGGATTCTGCATCTATATTCCTTACACTTAGCAAATTACAGAGAGAGAGAGCTACTTTTATATTTACTTTCTGTGTTATATAGTGTGTGACCCAACATGCGATAGGACACAGGCAAATGGTTTTAAACTAAATGAGAGAAGATTTAGATTGATATTAGGAGGACATTCTTCACTCAGAGGGTAGTGAGACAATGGAACAGACTGCCTAGAGAACTTGTGGATGCCTCATCCCTGGAATAAATCTAGACCAGGTTGGATGGGGCCCTGAGCAGCCTGACCTAGCATCAGGGTGGCATCCCTGCCCATGGCAGGGGTTTGGAACTAGATGATCTTTAAGGTTGCTTCCAACCTGAACCATTTTATGATGATTCTATAATATAATCATCAAAGGAGAGCCATTACCTTCCCAAATTCTAAAAGAGAAAAAAAAAATAATGAAAGGGTCAGTTATGAATCAATTATGCATTAATAATTCACTATAACAACATAATGCTTTATTTTTATTCAGCAAATAAACTAAATATTCTGAAGTTTTTCTATAGCTTACCATTTCTTTTCCAAGTTCATACTGCAATATTATAACTGTCAATTAATGATTCAAGAAGAAATATCTCATGCAACAAAAGTAAAGAAATTGGGTCTTCTGCATACCATCTCACAGTGTTTCACTTGACGAAAAGTACAAAGATCAGTGTTTACAGAGCCATTGTGCTGTCTACTCTCTTATATGGATCTGAATCTTGGGTCATCTACCATCACCACCTGCGACTCCTAGAACACTTCCATCAACGCTGTCTCTGTACAATCCTAAACATCCACTGGTCAGATTATGTGACTAATACATCTGTTCTAGAACAAGCAGCAGTCACAAGTATTGAGGCCATGTTGCTGAGAACACAACTGCATTGGGCAGGGCACGTCTCCAGGATGAAGGACCACTGCCTCCCTAAGATCTTGCTTTATGGTGAACTTGCCACTGGCTGCCGCATGAGAGGAGCCCCAAAGAAGAGATACAAGGACTCCCTGAAACAATATCTCAGCCTTGGCCATATTGATCAACATAACTGGTCTACTTTGGCCTCCAATCGGGAGGCCTGGAGACACACTATCTATAACGCTGCTGATGCTTTTGAGAAAGCACGCAGGATCACTCTCGAGGAGAAAAGACAACGCAGAAACAATTGTGCCTTGCAGAATTTACCACCTAAGGAGTCTTTCTCCTGTGCCTTTTGCAACCAGACATGCTTATCTCATATTGGCCTTTTTAGCCACCAACGCGCTTGCAACAAACGTGGGTAGAGCCCTCCCCAAATCTTCATTCGCGAAGCCCAGCCATGATTGAATCTGTTACAGGCACAATCTTACACCATTATTCAGTTTTGTATGCCTCAATCACTATCTGGCTATCTAATTGACTTTATATTTGGTTCTTCTCCACTTAAATAACTGCTGTAGCAACTCTACATTTGTCTTAGTAAGGCTGAGAAAAAGTTCAAAATTGAATGTGTGTACTAGAATAGGACTACCATGACTCATGTCTAGTGACAACACAATAGCTGCAGACATTAAACAGCCTTATGATTATGTTAATGGACTTCCATTTCCTCCGTAAGAAGTTAAACAGCTCTATCTGTTTGCACTGTATTTACAACTGAAGTATGTCAGATCACTAGCAAGGGAGCCCCAATGATATTCTTAAAAGGACTCAAGAGCTCTTTTACACTGTAGCGAAGAACAAATGGAGTAATATGAAACAGGTGCCAACACTGCCATGCATCCAATCCAGCCCCAATTCACAGTACAGCTGAAGAGAAGAGCACAGAGAAGGTAACACTGATCCAATGTGAAGTGTCAAAGGAGAGTGGAAGAAGGAGAAGCTCTTATTAAAACATTCAGCCCACAAAATCACTGCTGCTTGGAACACCTCTGGATGTGCTGTGCAGCTGACACACTCACCCTAATTAGACTGGCTACTTAAGGATGTCAGCAGCTGCATTACTTCCCTTCCCCTCTACAATAAGAGTTTCTATTAACAGGAAGGTTTACGAAGACCTTGTAAGAGATAAAACATTTTGCAAATCCATCCTCAGTACTCTATGTCTTACTAAGACCCTAAGAAGTGCTTGCATAACCAAAACCATAGCCACAGAAATCAACAATTGCTGCAGTTATGGTAACATATGTGTCACATAACCACAGAAAGTGGCAATTCCTGAATTTCAAAAATAGTACAAAAGAACATATGAAAAATGCACAGCATTAATAAAGGTGATCATGCAAAAGCAAGATCATGTCTTAACCAGTGCTCTGTTAAATAGGAAGAAGGTGGAGTAAGGAAGAAAAAGGTGAAATCGCAATTTTTTCTAGAATTAGGAGGAGAAAACTCTATCTAAAGTGGTTAATATGTTGACTAAAGATATAATATTACAATAATTTCAGTGAGACTTCATCAAGATGCACTTGGAGAAGAAAAGCTCTAAGGGACAAATATAAACCACAGAAAATACTGACTATATAAATATAAACCACAGAAAATACTGCAGTGTTAACTGCAGGAAAAGATATAAGAAAAAAAAATAAAATATACTGAATGTGAACAGAATTACAAAACTAGCAGTATATGCTAAAGATTGTACATAGGGAGGTTGTGCAGAGATTTTTAGTGGGACAATTATCTTTCTGATTGTATTGATATAGATAAACTCAGAGTACTGTAAATACGCTGCTAATCTGTACATTTAAAATAGTGATAACAAGAATGCAGAAAAGTAAAGAGTTACGCTGTAATGCAAGAGCAGCAAGTGTGATAAAAATTATAAGGCATACGGTATAAAGAAACAGGTGGGGAAATTAGTTAATATACACTAGATAAAAAAATACTATTTAAAGAGTATAGTACCTTCTTATAAATATGTAAAGAGAGCTAATGAAAATGATTAAAATATATACATATAAAGTAGTTACTGTCAGAACATGAAGAAATGGCCCTTGAAGTATGAGAAAAACAAGCATAAATAAAATGCAAGCATAATTAAATGCAAGCATATTTAGTGGAGCTAATTGGCTAATTTTGTTGAAAGAAAGGCAACAGGGTCACCATCTTGGAAAGTGTTCACAAAAGATCTGGAAAGAGGCAGCGGGGGAGTCTAATGAGTATTCTGTAGAAAGTCATAAATAACGTTGAAGCACTGGAATGGAGTCATTGAACCAGACTCTCCTTCCAACCCCATCATCCACAAATGCAAGTACTGAATTACAGAGGATGAAGAAAAAAAGGGCTCTTCAAAGACAGGTGAAGTTGTCAGAAACATGGGGGTAAACAATACACAGGGTCAGTCCTGCTTCTACGGACTATGGTAGCACGAAAACATGACAGGCAAAATATGAAGAAAAGAGCACAGTAACATTAATCATGAAACTGTTTTCACTAACGTGAAATGAGGTAACAAGTTCTATCTAGAAATAAATGTAAATACCCATGTTGAATCTTTTAACTGAATTATAGAAATATTCACAGCCAAATGTCTGTGACTATTTAAAGCGAATGAGGCATTATTTAGAAGGTTAGCCGGACTCTGCATCTGGCCTTAATTAATTTTCTGACACTGGTCATATTTCGACTAGGAATTTCAGGCTCAGAGTTCAATCCAGGAGGCAGGTGACTTAAAAGGGAAACAGGTTTCTAAATATCTTTGAGGATCTAGTCCCTCCTCCAGCTCTTTTTGTTCCAACTTAAAATATAAGAATAAGGAAAATGGTGCCATGTAGCCATAGTCACTATGCCATCACTTCATCTTGAGTGTATACACATTTTGGGGGAAGAGTCAAAATTTCATAGTTATAAATCTTGACTTGTGACTTTTTGCACAACACAGAGATCAAACAACATAATGCTTGTTCTTAAAGATCACCTACAAAATGAAAAAATCCCACACATTTTCTTGTACTGGTCATACAGACAAAGAAATGGCAACAACAAAAAGCATAACTTTTGATAGTTTAAATAACTTAAAAACAAGAAATGGAAATAACCGTATAAAAACTGATGTGGTATTCAAAGCAATGTTCTAGCTAAAGAATATTTAGGGCTTTCCTCATGTGACATTTATCAACGGTCACAAACTTACATCTTAAGTTCACTCTAACAAACCAGTTTGCCAATCAAGACAAGTGGTTTTGGAGTGGATTTATGAGGGAGAAGTCCATAAAATGACTACACTGACAAGAGCACATATCAGAAAGAAACTGCACTTCTCATTCTTAGGAAGGTTATTACATAATATGCTATCATTGTTATCTGAATCGTAGCAAACTTAAAGTATAAGTTACTATTTCAGCAGTGGAAATAATACAACCTCTTGGGTTTTTTCTTTGTTTTTTAATTCACTGCAAGCATTTTCGATAACACTACGTCAGATCATAGAAAGATAATCACTTTCAGAGATAGCATGAAACAAAAGGTTTGTATCATATCCAGTCTCTGGAATTTCAGCCCGTTTCCATAAGAGATGGTACTGCTCACAATGTAACTGGGTGAGAGACTATAATTACTCCTGAAACCATCTTAGAAGCACAATTAGAAATTTAAATAATTAGTTGCACAGATAATATTAGTTATAATTGTCTTTTATTTCTCAAGAACTGATTTAACTTTTCAACAGATAACTTTTCAAGTTACAATTTAAACTTCTTTGGGAATGTCAATTTGACACATGGCGAAGAGCACTACAAAACTATCTAGCAAAAATCATGTATACCAAATAAGTATTTTTATGATCCTTACATATCCAAAGTTGAAAAGTAATTTTTTAAAACTGTAATATCAACTGGTAACACTAGAATCTCTTTTTTACAAGTCCCATTTATATAGTTTTACCAATCTCATCACTGTAAGCTAGGCTTTGTTACTATTCCTATTCCTCTCTCAGAGCTCCTCTGCTAGTTGCAAAGTATCAGAAACTGCTTAATATTTTGAAAATTTTCCTACTTGGTGGGACAGAAATTCAATGCAAAACAACAGCAGATAACTTAAAAATATCCTTAACCTTAACAGTGATAACATACTTCTGTGATTCCTTGAATAATAAAACAAGAAAATAATAAGGACATTTGGCATAGAAAGAAAAAAAAATATGGTGAGAATACAAAGATGATGTTCCAGTTGAAAACAGTATTGGTTTCCTTGTGTATTTAAAATGAAGTTGAGACAGAGACAATTTTAGAGTAAGCACGGGGACAAAACAGATGCTCTTGGTTCTCACAAATACATTTCTAGATTTGTATGCTTACATCAAGGTTCTACTGAAAAATGCAGAGTGAATTTATTACTTTTTCTTTTAATTTGTGGCAGAACAGCCATGACTCTTCTTCTTTACTGAGTGTCATTCGTTTTGATACTTATTTATTTAAACTTATTGATTTTTTTTTTACTCCACTGAGTAATTAATTTATTTTCCTAGTTTTCTAGGAAAATGGAATCTTCTTATATTTAACTCATCCAGAAGTTTTATATTTATTCATCCAGATTTTGACTGAATATAAATGTTCTTTCAGGTTTTCAGAATTACAGTAAATTACTTTTCTAGGTGGGTGTTTGTTTGTTTGTTTGTTGTTTGTGGGTTTTGTTTGTTTGTTTTTTATTATTAGTCTAACTTGATGTCAACAACACTAAATCTAGGTACCAGTTTTCAAGGAATCATCAAAGGAAGGGAAGGGCATCAAGGAATTTATCATGTTGGCAAGCTCAGCATCTTTCAGTTCTGCACAAAACAAATAAAAATTAACATCTCGTTAAATTTGTTGGGATTCAGTTACGTGTATAACTGTGTCATGGTTTAAACCCAGATGGCAACTAAGCACCATGCAGCCACTTGCTCACTTCCCACCCCATTAGAATGTGGAAGAGAATCAAAGGGTAAAAGTGAGAAAATTCATGGGTTTAAATAATAACAGTTTAATAACTGAAATAATGATAATAGTAACGTTGCTGATAATAAAAATTTAAATGGAAAGGAAAAGAACAACAAAAAAAGAGAGAGAAATAAAACCCAAGAGAGACTTATGATATAACAGAAAAACAATGACCAATGCACAACACCATACGGTAAGGGATATCCCTTTGGCCAGTTGGGATCAGCTGTCCTTCCTGTGTCCCCTCCCAACTCCTTGTGTGCTATCAGCCTCCTTGCTAGCAGGTTGGGGTGAGAGGCAGAAAAGGCCATGACTCCACGTAAAGACTGGTCAGCAACAATTAAAACATTCCTGAACTATCAACACTGTTTCTAGCACAAATCCAAAATATAGTCCCATACTAGCTACTAGTAAGAAAATTAACTCTACAATAGACAAAAACAGCACAAGCTGGAAAATATACTTTTCTGAACTAACTGAATTTATCTTCCTCTGCTTTCCTTTCATAACTGTTTAAATCCTTACACTGAGACAAAGAATGATACCTTATTATCTATGGTTAAAACATAAAAAAATTCATAAAACAACTGACTGGGCAGTGAGTGAGTTGAACTACATGAGAAATATTCAATACAGCTCAATTCATCAGTGTCTTCGGTAAATCTAAATCATTCACATATAATTAATTCTGAAACCTGACATTTGCACAAACCTACCAGATAACTGAATTCAGAAACCAGAAATGAAAAAAAAATTAGTTTTATAAAAAGCCTCTCTTTTCAATCACAGATATGGCAAAGAAATATAACTTTCTGAAGTAAACAAACAAACAGTCATTTGCATTTTCTTTATATTTGAAATACCATTTCAAATGAATGCTTTTTGTCTTTGTGGATCACAGGCTTTGTCTATTCTCTCGTTAAGCTAAAAACACAGATTCACAAGTGAGGACAGAACAATGTCTTTCCCTCTCTTCCCCTTTACTCCAGCTCCTTCCCAAAAGCATACTGAATAGTAAAGCATTTCAAAGGCAGTACAAGAGCGGCCAGAACAAAAGTATTATCATGTTAGAGAAACATTCACAAAAGATTTTTATTGGAGCAGTGAAACCACAGTTAGTAAAAATTATAGCTCTAGTACAGTTTGTGCTGCACATTGACTTGCTTATCCCACCACCTGTTCAAAAGTAAAGGAAGAGACAGAACAAATATTGGCTCTTTATTTCCAAAGATAAACTAAAAGGTGCCAGAAATAAGAAAGCAGAAAAGAAAGAATAACATTTCCCTTGCGCAAGAGCTATTTTTTGAAAGAAGCTGGCCCTTCTTCAGATTGATACAATTCCTCTGTGTATAAATTTTTTGAGGAGTGGATATGCCAATGCTGAATGCCTCCATCTAATCATTACATTGTGTGAGATTTTCTAATTTGCCAAAACTAAGAGAGAAAAGTGATTGTGATAATTACTTTAAAACAATAAAGAATACAAACTCAGTTTCTTTTTCCTTCTTTTAAAAGATTATTCTTGAAGAGAATTCTATAAAGGATGAAATACTTGAAATTTTAAATGGAGATTTTCTGCCTCCTTTTTCCAACATGATCAGCTTTCCAAACATTGAAAGATGAAAACTTGCTGAAAAGCTGCATGTCATATTTTTGGTTTTGGGCAAGTGAATGAAGGTACAGAGGGATACCAAAGATAAGATTAACATATTTGCCTTAACTCCTAGTAATGAACATGGATATAAAGCATTATTTCTTACATTATTTATTTTTAATATGCATGAATATTTTAGTCTTTGTAGTGTCAAGGTGTCAGTGCCTCCACTTGACACTCACTTAGTGAGGCGCAAAGTATTACATCAAAATGTCAGAAAGACTTTAATTCAGGGTTGAGAGATGAATCGTTCTCTTTCTTTGTCAGACTTCTAGATCTTATGCTCAAGCAAACAGCTCAGCTGCCAGACATGCCCAGAAAATAGTAACAAAGAAGAGCATAAATTCCAGCTCTATTCTAACTTAGGAAAAAAAAAAGTTATAGATATTTAAATATCTAAGCTATCATGGAATGTAGTAAGTAAAGTACGTTAGTTTCTGAATACGGAAGATGATATTCTTCTAATATGTGCTTTTTTTCCTGATCAGCAACAAGTACACACTTTTCTTCTTGATGCTTTAACCAGTCTGCTTACCTTTTTTCTTCTAAGGGACATCAGTTACCAACTCCTGTATACTAATCACACTATATTAATACAGTATAACCTAAATCAAAGTAATATATTTTATAATGTGACTGTATAATTTAAAGTATTTCTAAATTGGTCTAAACCTTCTAGTATTTAAAATATTTTATGTCATAACTTCCACTCTGGCACATTTTCAAAAGGCGTTGCTGTTGATGTCACTAGAAGTGAAGCATGTAGCATTCCTACGCATCTGGGTCTAAATTTTCTGTCAGAGTATAACTCTTCAGAAGAAAACTCAGTTGTGATTGATAATTTTCTTTCACAGAACTGGACAACCAGGGTAAGTGTTCCAATTCAAACTAAGGATACAGGATAAGGAGATTTCAGTTTTCAAGTTCAGTGAAGAATTAACTTTGAATGATCTTTTCTCCTGCCAATAATAGAGATGGTACCTTATAGGTACATTTTTGGGTAAGCAGGATTCACAAAGGACCTGGTTACATTTCAGAATGTCGACAATTCCTTACCTTGGAGCCACTACAGAACTTTACATACAGACTCCCCCAAGAAAGAAAACATACAATGCAAGACCCCATTTTGGCTTTTTTCCTTTTGGCAGAAGAAATGTCCTTCCTTTTTTTCAGCTCATGAAAAACACCTTGAGGTTAGCATAGTATGGATTACATGTTTTAAATTCAGTGTTGTAAAAAGCATATAGTAAGAAATAAATAAAAAGGAATGTTCCTTAGCACTAATTATCCTCTAATTTTTAGAATGTAATTATAGTAAAAAAGATTACAGTACTTGTAATTACATATTTGGTACCCAGAACAAATTTAAAATCAATGCTGCTCCAAAACTTTTCTGTTCTTTTCATTAATCTTTTCTTATTCATTTCACACTTACACTTATCACACTGAAATGGCTTCTAGCTGTGATCAGTGTACACTTTGGACATGAGGGCTTTTTTCTCTTGTTGAACTAATAATTTAAAAATGTCCAGCCAATTTTTCAGTATTTTCACATATTGTGTAGGGCAGTGAGGCTCCAATCAAAAATTCTGTAGATAATGAAGACTCTTACAAATGTTTAACCTCTACTTCTTTAAAGAAGTTGCTTAAAAATTACCCCGTAAAAAAGAAGCAACTCTGTGCATTACTAATTACAGAATAAAACTTCTGAAATGAAAATCCAAACTCTAAGCTTCCTGTTCTTACTGTCCACAGAGTTTATAGATGTAGCTGATTGCTGATCTGTATTAACTGTTTTCCAAGAGGTTTGTTAAAAAACAAAGCCTGATAAACCAGGCAGGGAAACAAGCTCAGGAGAGTCTTAGCAACATACCAAGAGTTAAGTGTTACATATAGGATGCTAATACATAAACTACAGACTGTATCCTCATTTCCAGCTGACAGCATTGGGTTATGCAGCAGCTGGAGGACAGGATCAGAGCTCTCCCTTCCAGCAGCAAAGAGGATAAAAGACGATTACTTTATATCATCCTAATTCTTTTGGATTTTGATTTTTACCTTCAACATTTTCAGAAATACACTCTTTGAGAGAAACAGATGGGACTGAAATTAATCGATATGAAACTCTATGACAGTATTTATTGCAGAATCATTACCCAGTGTCTAGCTTGCCTATCGCAGCGTGCCACCGAGAGCAAGACTGCCTGACCGTACAGACCAGTAAGGCTGTCAAAGAGTAAAAAGGGAAAACACACCAGTATGTTTTGGGAGACTGAAGTGGCAAGCATTCCTGGGACTGGAACTCAGACCAGGTTGGGAGCCCAACCCCCAAATTTCAGTCCACCAGTGAGCTGGTATTTAATTCCACTGAATATCCCATGCTGAGGACTCAACGGCTTTAAACACATGATAACATAATATAGTGGCTTAGTTTACAAGCCTAGAAAAACTCAAGGGAGAACCTTTTGACAGAGCCAACTGTGCCTTGGAGAATGCTGGTACAGTGCTGTGTTACCAGCCTTAAAACTGCCTGTGGCCTTTCTGCTTTTTGATACTGCAATGTAGTGACATAATTATCTCCACATTGCAGTAAAACTTAATGCAGATGCAGGTAATGATAATGTAACTCAATCTTAAAAAAACACAAAACCAAAATTAATAAAAACCACGGTAATCCTTTTAAAAAATAACACAATCTTTATCAAGGCTTATGCCTGTTTCAAGACCTCATGCAACTTTCGTCATTCAACAGCTGAGGAAGCAGAAGCATTTTAACTCAATTTGAAGAGTGTAGTCAGGATGTCACATTTTATAATATTCATACAAAATACAGACATCAACTAGTTAAAATTAGCTGCAGAGGCCACAGGCAGTGGTGAATGACAACAAATAAATGTGTATTATGATAGTTTTATTCTAAAATACTAAGGATACTTCAAAAACCTTTTGAAGCTACTGAAGAGATTTATTTGATTCTCATTTGACGGTAGTAAGTAAAGTTTTATAAAGTCTCCTTTACATAAAGGAATAGAATTATCTGTGACCTCAACATTTCTTCTAAGCAAATCCAAGCTTTACTATTCAAGTACCAAAAAACCAAACCAAAACACAAAACAAAAAACACCAAAACAAAATAAACTGAAAAAAGGAGAATCATCATGTGTTGGTATTCTGTCTCTCTCTCTCTCTCTCCTTCCAATGTGCTACACTTTAAATTAGTATGCCATGACTTTTTTTAATCAAATCAGAATTCATAGCAGGGAGTGCACAATTTTAAATGGATCCAAGGGACCAGGAATTCTTGCTAGAATCACTCCCCGTGCCAATGGAGCAATTTTGTCACACGCTCTCATGTCAGGAAAAAGCTCTTGGCTAGACTCCAACCCTCTATTCAAACAGACAAACACTTCAATTGCTACATTTTGTTCTGTTCATTTATTTTGAAATATTATATTTGGTATGAAGTTTTAGAGTTCCAGAAAAAATAATTCTGTAATATTCCTTAGGGTTTTATGCTTGAGAAAGGCCAAACTGTTTGACAGGCTTCATAAACTTATGGCTTTGAAACAACCGAGTGTTTTACGTACAGCTACTCTACCAATGTTAGATTACTGTTTGCTTTTACATGCAATTATACTACTACTGCATCCCATATACAAATCAAAAACACAGCCCAGGCACCAATAAATAATATTTCTGCAGGCAGACGTAAAAGACAGTCATGGTGCACATCAGCTGTCAGCAGCAATGTGATGTTATCACAATTCTCTTGCTCTTTTCCATGCCATGTTCTCTCCAAATGTCTCTGCTAAACGTAATTGAATGGGTCCTGATTTAATTTAATCTGGGTTGCCCTCTATCAGTAACTTTACTGCCCTGCTCACACTCTCTATTGATCCAAAGGCCTAGATACACAACTGATTTTACACCAGGAGATAATGCTGTAATGCTGGTTTGAGAGATCATGTGTTCCAGTCCTGACTAGAATAAAGTGTTTGTGAGATGGCAGAGGGAGGTTTTCTGCAGCTCTGTAATGAACTGCATTTGTACTTTTCCAAAGCCTTAGCAATTTGGAAAAACTGGACATGTGGACAGATAAAGAGCAAATTCTTTCACACATGCCAACCGGATGTGTCTAACCCTGAATGCCATCTTGATCTAGATCAGAGGTGCTAGGCATGTACAAAGAGATAATTACAGAGCCAAAGTCAGACACCCACTTTTCCATTCCATGCAGAGATCAAGGGAGGTCAATCACTCAACTACTAAAATTAAAATCCAACTGTTCAAAATGCTTTTATTTTCTGAAAAACTATTAATAATTTTAACAAAAAGAAGGGTAATACTGTACAGAACTTCCTTTATCAAGGAATCTACAAATTAATGAAAAATATGAATTCATTTTTGGTTATAAAACCATCGAGCTGCAATTCATAAATGAAAAAAAGCTCTAGCAATTTATTCTTATGAAGTCAACATTTTTTTTTTTTAATATAATTAATTCAACAATTTACTGTCTATCTAGGGTGCTTTCCTAACCAGTATTTTGAGATTTGAAATTTCTTTTCCAGGTTATAGGGCAAGGAAAAAAGCTAAATAAAGTTATACTAATACATCTTTTTGACACATTTGTTATTTACCCAGTGGTGTGCACCTTCCTATTGCTCATATAATAAATATCTCCTGGATTTTAATGTTTTAGGCCACTACAATTGCTTAATATATTTATATACTACACATCCATTGTAAGAGAGGCCCACAGACTTGCCTTGAAATTCAAATTAATCAAAAGCAAAGTCTAAAACCAAAAAAAAAATCATGTTAGATTCATGTGCCACTGTCTCGGTGAACCTTTTTTACCAGCAAATCAATAGAAAGCTGCAGGGAACACAACTGAAAAACAGTAGATGATGGGTCAGTCAATTAAGTAACAGAGGACGACAGCAGGTACCCTTTCCATGCTTAAGCTCAGCGTAAGGATGTTGCGAAACACCATCCCTAGTGAGGTTTTTACAATCACATAAAACCCATGAGTCATTTTCTCCTCCAAAATTCTGAGTAAATTTCTATTGGAACTGTTAAAACAATGGCCAGTCTTCTTCCACTTTGGAAAAACAACAAGCCTTGACAAAGACTGAGAGACCAAAATACTGGAGACGAATTTAGTATGCACCTTAGTAAAGTCCTGACATTTAAAAGCATATCTGATGAGGCAAAGAGAATATTAAAGTATTGACCTTTCAGTTTAATTCTGCAGCATAATGTCAGGATCTGGGCTTTATGATAAATTTCTAAATTATACTTCTTCTCCTAACTTCTTTATTGCATCTCTCTTTGCTTATTACTTATTGCTTAACTTTTGCCCTGCTAACAAGAAAAGCCCCTTAATAATCATGAATAGTCTAGCTGAATTAACTGAAAACACAGAGATACAAACAGTTAAGTAAGTAGAAAGGTAGAGGGTATTTTGAAGATTTATAGTATCAAGCCAGCTACAATATTAGGATACAATCTGAAAGAAAGAAATTAAGTCAGAATGTACTAGAAACTTTTTCATACCAAAGTAATTAAAAATAGTCATGCAAGTAAGGCAAGAAAGAAGAGATGCCATAAGATAACAGCTTATTGGATTTTTCTCTATTTTCTACTGATTTTCTGCTGATTGCTATGAATTTAATTGGGTCACAGCCATATTAAAACACCTCTGCATGTAGGTGTCACAGAGTGTCCTTGCAATAGCGATGCAAGTTATCTTCTACACTAATGGGGATGTCCCAACTGCTCCAGGAAATGTTGAAACAGCTAGGAAAGTCCAATGTAACTTTTGAAGAACTCCGGTTAGAAGAGGGGGAAAATCTGGCACACTGCTTTGGATTACTGTGCCAGAGATCCACAGCAATAAGTGGACATTGAAAAGCAATAAATAATCAAGGGTGAGCAGGAGGCTCTGAACAGAGGCAAGACATCAGAGGGTGGTACAGTGGGGACCACAGATGGCTGAGGTGTGGATAAGGACTGAAGAGCTGGTGAAATACGAGCCAAGAGATGTGGCTTTGAGGAGTCCATCAAGACTGAGGACCTCAATAAATAATTGAAGTGGTATTATCTATAACTATACCACTTACAGACTCATAGCACGTATTAACCTGTACCATATCTTTCCAGAAGGCACATATTTCAATATACTGTATATACAGGACTACTCCAAATGTAGAATTCAGTTTTTTGATGAGTCTTCAGCACAACCTTCTCAAGCATCATAAACTGAAACTTCAATATTTTTGTGCTATTCTGTTGAGTCTGTCAACATTAAATTCA
The DNA here is from genome assembly GCF_003945725.1 of Corapipo altera. Classification (NCBI taxonomy): domain Eukaryota; kingdom Metazoa; phylum Chordata; class Aves; order Passeriformes; family Pipridae; genus Corapipo; species Corapipo altera. Next base: position 12,649,209 of record NW_020884876.1, read on the forward strand.
GCACACTGCAGGTACTGGCTTGGATTTACATCTTCACCCCAATTACCAAAGTCCATCTTCTCATCTTCATTAACTTCAGAGCTATTAACATTCTAGATACTTTTCAAGAGCCCTTCCTGGTGCTGCCAAGACAGAGAGAAAGAAAATATGCAAACTGTAATTGTTTTTTCGCAATCTGCATTCTCATGTCCATCCAGTTTTAACAAACTCATCATTATTGACAAAAGGTCAAAAACTGCCCCTGGTGAAGGCTGTACCTGATGACTTGCCTCACTGTAATGTTAGTGCTCCATTCATGAGCATGAATCATTATCTATCATTGCTGGCTAATATTCAAATTAATATATTCAAACAAATATCTTTTTCCTAATAATATAGAAGATTAAAAGGATGTGTCCATGGTATATTTTCCCTAAAATTTCACGTTTCCTATGCGTTTCATTTTCTTATTCTTTAAAAAATTAGCGCCATAATATATTATTACTTATATAAACAACATGAGAATGACCCAAGAATAGCTAAACAGTAATTTAACTGTCTGTCCTTGAAAAAATAAAATCCCCTCCATTCACAAGTTGTACTTCACTGTAAAATAAGCTAAAATTTAGGATCTGTTCAAAATCCTATAATGTCAAACTTGAATAAGTCTATGATGCAGTCTATGAAGGCAGACAAAAGCCTGGTGAAAAATTACATATGGGAAATGTACATTACTGAAAATGTTACCCCTCTGAGCAACTGCTCTCAATGTACAGCTTTTTTATATTTTTGTTTCACAGCTAACTGGCATAGTCTTTTTCACCCCTCCTCCAATTCATGATTATTGTAACTGATTCTAGATACACTGAAATTAGTTTATAGTGAATTGAAAATGAGCAAAAGTCCAGTGCATTTTACACTACTTCTGTAATTACTTTCATAACTTTTTGTTGTATACATCATATAACAGCAGTAAGTCCCATCTTTCCTCCTCTCACTTTCATGCTGTTTTCTGAACACGCAGAAAGTATTAAGTGCTCTAAATATAACATGCCAGATTATAATTGAAACTTCAAGAGTTTCCACTGAAGTATACTACTTCTTTTCACAAAATCACTTGCCAATTCAAGAAAAATTCCCACAGTTTACTAAATTCTATTCACAAGGGAAGTAAATATGCTGAATTACAGCAAGGACAATATGTGTGAACAGGATATAGATTTTTTCTTCATATACTATCCATAATTTAAATTTAACATCCTTTTTGAGGAAGAAACAAATCCTTGCTGTTCTTTCACCAGAAACTGAAGGCCAGAAGTGAAATAATCTGTGACTCGATCAATAAAAACAATGAAGGATTTACGGACTGACACCTGGGAAAAGGTAGCTTTACTGATGTAACTGACAGGCTGACGGCAGATTTACTAGCTGTGCAGGACTACAATAAATTTGACTTCAACTGTGGGCAAATCATGTTAAGAAATACTGCCATGTCTAAGAATTTCTCAGAGATGTCCATGTTGTATAATGGCATGTCACCTGAGAATGTTATATTCTTTCATGACCTATTCCTCATCCAGATGACGAAAGAGTCCAATTAGTATTCCTTATTTAAAAGTCCCATAGCACTGAAAAATGTCTTGATTATCTCACATCAGACAACAAGACCTACAGAATTGAAATTTTAAAAAAAAAAAGTAATATATTACTCTAGTATATAACATATTACTTATGTAACATAATGCTGTGTTATGTGAAAAAGGCAGGGTACTTGCATACTTGCAATCCCAAGATAAATACAGTCACCTCAGTATCTTCATAATCTCCTTGACTTCCCATCTCCGTGTGTGGCAAAGCTGACCTTGAATATTGCTAATAGTGATTGACTAAATCCAATTTTTTATAATCATCAAATCTAAAAACTTTTAAGGAAAAAAATCAGGTGACATAAATCATTTCGGTTTCAGGGAAAGCTATGGTTTTATTTCAGCAAATGCTGGTTGGAAGTTAATTCTCTGGTTTCTATCTAGAATATTAATAGTCTGAAATGCCACTTCTGCAAAGCTTATGAATATATAATTTTAGGAGAACTCTTCTGAAGTTAATGGAAGTTCATCTGAATTTATATACACATGAACAAAAGTATAGGGGATCAGTATTTAAGACCAGAAAAAAACAGTAATTACTGATGAATGGAAACAGTAAGTCAGTATAGTAACATTTCATGGCTACGCTCATCATTATTTATCAAACTTCATGTTCATTTCTTAAGATTTAATTATTTGTAGCACTGACCACAACGCATGCATTCAAGCAAAGGTTCTCCTGTGGAAAAACGTGAAACAAATCAAACATCTTTCTTCAAAAAGACATTTTTACAGGGAATGCACATAATAAAAAGCCAAAACATTTCTAGAAGTTACAAAAGCATGTATTAGAATCCTAGAGTAACTAAAATCCAAATAAATTATCATGAAGTAACCCAGACAAGCCTGAATTACTGTATAGATTAATGTCTGCTGCCACAGATTTCACTTCCGATATAATGAAAAGATCAGATTTTTATTTTGCAACTGAAGAGAAAGTTCAGGATTGACCCTCATCACATCAAGTCTAAGCCTTGTATTCAGAATTTAAGAATTTAAAAGCCATACCTTTTCACTGAATGTTAAGGAAGTTGGGTAATACTAAGGAAGTTGGGTATTTTAAACAAATTTTTAAGTGCTTCCCTGACTACAGATGGATTTGAAGAAAATGTTATTTCTTTTTCAGAAATGTGTCTTGCATAAAATTAGCTCCACAGAGCTACTCTCTCAGCTATATGACTACTCAATGTAGCAAAGCACTCAGTCATCAGAATCTACCATCAAATGACAATATTTACACAGCAGTGAAGGACAAGAAATGATGGAGAACTTTCTATACAATAAATTTACATTTGTATTGCCTTCAGATCATCTACTGCTGCTAGTGAAACATTAGGATAGTATATTTCCAACTACAGAAATTGCATTGTGAATTTAGTCAGGGCACTATTTTTGGTCAAGAACTGATGATCATGTCCCATTTTGCAATTTGCCTAAAGCGTACAGCATCTGCAGTTTACACACATCATTTCACAGAATTCCTTGAGGAATCTACCATAAGTGATATGAGGACCAAATAAAGCACTGAATAAAATGCAGCAAAAAAGCCACCTCTGTACAGCCAAAATACACTGTTACAGGCACTGGTGAAATGGAATAACAACCCAGGTTGAGAATAACTTTAAAATGTATATATTTCATTATTTTCAGTGCAATTTGTATCACAAAATCTGCACTTGATCTCACTCTTAATGAGTAATTGATGAACTAGGAGGAGTTACATTATACCTACTTTCCAAGTTTTCATACTGATACTCTGCTTCCTATTCTTTAAAGTGTGTGTGAAGTTATAAAAACTCCAGACTGCACAGGACTTCACCCACTACAGTAAGTCTTAGGCCCACTCTGTTTCCTCCTCTCAGAACAACGTGTTCTGCCACTACCTTTGATTTTCCTTACAGATTAGCCCAATTAATTTCTGAAGCTTTTGTTTAGCTTATCTTCTCCTGCTGTTAATAATTCAGTATGAACATGATCCCCCACCAGAACTTCTGTTTTTTCATAATACTCTGACTTCCTCTCATCTCTCCAAAGATCCGTTTCTCACACAAATAGCTCAGCTATCTGAAAAGTGGCTGTCTGTAATTTAGCTTTCTGTTTGTCTCTTTGATAATATAAATTAATAATAACGCTATTTTAATCATATTTACAATTTTAAATCATCAGTTTCAGTGCTGATCAGGATTTTTTCCTCCCTTGCATTAGAGTATATTTTCCATTAAAGAATTATTCCAGTAATTATTACAAATGAAAATGCATTTTCAATCAACACAGTCAAGTGCGATGGGAAAAGAATACTCACTTGTGAATGATATTTTATTTTCTGTAGAAGACAAATGTGGAGATATATGTTGCATGTTTGTGTATGTGGCTGAGTATGAAGAAGAAATCACAAGTCATATTCCTTCTAATTAAGCCATTTTTCTAGCTGACAACTGTCAAAGCCATCCCAGAAACCCATGAATATTAAAGTGCTGTTCACTGGCACATTTGGCATTTTGAAGCTGGGCAAATAGAAGTCATGAAATATGAAAGGAGTGCCCCATGTCATTTTGTAGAAAATGTTGCCATTAAGATGATGTATGGGAAAATTCACACCTTCATCATCAGGGAATGCTATACTATATTTTCTGTACTACTTTGGCCCAAAAGCAGTACTAGTGGCTTACAGACTTCCGTCTTTGGCTGAAAGAAATTTATGAAACATATTAAAGTCAAGATTTTAAATGCCTGTTAATATTGATATATACACTTATCTAAAACTAGTGAATATTTTTATTTATTAGGAAATTCTCTGTTGAGAGAGAATTCTAATGCAGCTCTTTTTCATATCTTTTAACACTGACACTAAGTAATTAGATTAGTTCTAAAAAAAAACCTTTTTTTTTTTTTTACAATTAAAATCCACCACAGAATACAACAAGGAGAGGGGACTTCTTTAAAGTTCAGACTCAACTTTATCTGTATTTTGGTTCTCACATTTTTAATCAGCAAAATTCTCAGAAAATTTAAATTCTCATCACAGAATATATTTGTTGGCTCCAACCTGCAAAATATTTCAGAAATACAAATTCTAGGGATATAAAAAATACATTAATCAAGTCTGCCTGGTTTATGTACCTGAACATGTCACCTAATTTATAACATAGGTTAAACACAATAACAGGACCTTTGACATAGTTATCTGATCTATCTGCTAGCAAGCAATTTGCAAACAATCTGGATGTCTGCTTTGTCACTCACACATTTAATACATTCTAAATATCCTATCAAATTCACATTTAGAAACATGAAACGCATGTGCCTGGCCCAGAAAGCAACAGTGCCCCACTTGGCAGAGCCCTGCTGCCTGTGCCCACGCAGCCCCAGTAGCTTGTGCATTTTAAATTTACTTGCTTAAACCTGAAATACAAACGAAGACTGACATTATATCCTGGATTTCACACACACCTGGAAGCATCCTAGAAAACAGTAATGCTTCCAAGAGACCTCAGACCTTCCCACCAAGGGCCCAAGAGGAGGCTTCAAAATACTGTCTCTAACCATCATCACCACCTTTGTGCTACTGTTCATTATTTTGGATAACTTCATCACTAATTTATTCTCATATCCAAATTAAAGTTCTTATATACAAATAAGAGCTGAGCTGCAATTCAACAGCAATTTTAAAGCATGTAAAGCAGGAACACATCTTTGATGAACAGGTCAAGAAGAAATGGCCTTAAACCGATTCATGATTAGACCTTGAGAAAGATCTTCTAATGAAGCTCTGGAATAGACTACACAAACTCAGGAATTAAGCAGTCAAGTTCAGTGTATTTAGACTCCTTTGGAAGAGGGGCTCCTCTTAGAGAACTAAGGTTCTCTAACGTTCCTTTGTTTTTCCCCTCAGAAAAACAGCGTTCTCATTTTTCATTCAACACTGTGCACTGTCCTCACTAAGCAAAAGTATTCACTGGAATCCCATAAAAACTGCAAAAACTAAAATACTGAACAATTGCTAAAATCCAGCTTAAAATACAACAAATGTATAAAATCATTACTATCTCCTTTCAGTGTCTGTATTACAATGTTTCATTTCAGTCCTCTTTCTATGTACAAATAAATTAGGTATATATTTGTATAAATACAAATGAATAAATTTATTTTCCTGATTTTTCTTCTCAGAGGAAAATATGTAATAATTTAAATCATGTTTATCCATAAGAGGGTTTGGCAGCTTATCTGGCCAATGCTTAATTGGGTTTTCAGATTAAAAGAAAATCTACAAGCTATTATATCCAATACAAGTATCTGTTTACAACACCTTGTGTATAAATTATCACCTTGAAAAGAAAGAAAACTAAGTTTTTTACTTGTTCCAGGGGGAAAAAACCCTGCTTTTCCTGAAACACATTAGTAGCAACATCCCAGAGAAATGAGCTTTGATTTCACACTGACAAAGTGAAAAGAAACTTTTTAAATTAGTCAAACACTGAGATTAAAGACACCTTAAAAAATGGAACTGAACTTATGTGAGACACCGCACACAATAAACTTTTCAAACTCAAGTTCTACTCTGACACAAAGAAAGCAGAGCATCTGTGCCTTAGCAGCCGCTAAGTACTACGAATATTGTAATATTCTTTTTTCAAAGTTCATTCCAAAGATGAATCATACATTCTCACTTGCAATCAACTTTTAGACCCAAGAGGTGAATTTCAGATGGTCAAATAAAGTCAGTAGTTGTGACACAAAAATTCTAAAAACTTAATCTGCCATGCTACAAGACTATACTTTGCTCCTATCTTTCTCTGCACAATCATACCATTGGTGCATCTTTGTATGCAGATAATCTCTATCTATGCAATTAACTGTTTAGCATATATGACAAATTTAAACCTTTCTGATTTGACATTGACAAAAAGTGCATCATAAACATTTTTTGGGGAACATTTGCATCCATAGCCTGATAACAAGGATTAACTAACAGAAACAGCATCTAATTGTGGAACTGATGGAATTCAACCAATGAAGAACAAAGATTAGATAGTAATAATATAAATATAACATACAACTATATATTTTTATGCACATATAAATAAGAAGGTGACCACAACAGGCCATCTGAGCATATTCAATGGATGCACAAAGAAATTATGTAATTAGTGCTTGCACTCATTTACCTCTTGACTCTTCAAACTCAAAGAAACATAATTTAGAGTATCACCGGCGGTGATGGCTTTCATAATTTCTCCAGTCTTCTCTGTAGAAATTAACTCACCTCTGTGGTACCACCATAATTTGGAAATTTCTGAACGAACCTGTCTTCCCTCGGCCCTACGATGTAGTTTTACTGAGCCTAACTCTGAAGTACCTGAAGCTGAATAAGTAAATATACATCTTCAGATATACCTATAACAAGCTGCTGTTTCACAGGAAATCCTGTTAAGTCAACCTTAAACTACAGTGCTCCATTCTGAATGGCCACGGCCACTGGATGCACCAACCAGGAATTTCCAGTAAACGGAGTTTGGAAATTTACTGGAAATTCCTAACTGATGCATCCTAGTACAGCATCCAACATTCGCACGTATACCTTTCCCAGGAAAATCCTGCCCACCTGTTCAGTAAGTTGAGCATGCAAATTAAGAGGCCACAGTTGGACTTGTCTCAGCAATTTTTTGTTGTCTGTACTTATCTGACACATAAATGACGTATTTCTTAAGATTGATGATTATACTTTGTTTCTTTTTCTTCTGGTTTTAGTTCAATTGATTAAACCAAATAGCAAGAGAATGATGAGTTTTTTGGAAAAGTAATATTACCATTTAATTTTGTTTTAAAAAAGTATTTTCAGTATAGTTATTTGAGCTTAAACTCCCAAGTTCCTGGCATGTCTGTGAGCTATAAATCAATACATCATTTCATCAATGATGATTTAATTAAGATAAAAAGGCAGTCAAGTATTTGTTCCTTTATCTAACAAACAGCCCCTAGGACTTTGTGATGACATCCTGTATGCTACCAAAAATACACAAAAATAGAAGAGAGAGCTGCTTAAATATGCAAGGAGATTTCAGATGACATGGATTGCAATAAAGGACCCTGAAGATACTTTTGTGAATAAAGACACTAATATTTAGCAATTGGTTTATCAAATCCTTACTCCTTGTAAATGTACTCCTTACGCTGATTTTAAGTTGACATATCCTAAAAGCATTAAGTTAGAGGCCTATCATAAATGCAGACAGGAAAAAGATCCCTTTTGCTGCACTCCATACAAAATGATTCCTGACCTTTTGGCTTGATAAAATGATCTGCAATAAATACTTCTCATGTTCCTATATCTTTAATAATTCAGCCAACAATAGCTGTAGGCACAGTCTATTATGATTAATGGCAAAAGTAGTGGCCTTTGTGTAACAAAACCCTACTGGTTCTAGACGTTTTCAAGGTCAAGACTTCATGCAGAAAAGTTCTGCTTATGTTAAATGTACTTTAAATATGTCAAAATTGTCATGTGTATTGGCTTATAGGAAGGATGATACAAAAAGATTATTATAAAACTTCAGACTAATAAAATTCACATGCACTTCGAGGAGAACTGTAGTGAGAAGGTAAAGCTGTTGTCACCCCTCATTATGTGTTGAAAGTACAATCCACAGCTCAGATAACTTTGCCACATTATCATTTTCTTGCCACACTAATGATCTTCACATAAGGCTAAAGCTACATAAACTAGCATTGGCATGGTCTGTTCAGAAAATGAAATACTGATAAAAATACGCTGTGAAACTTCAGATGTCATTATAAAGTAAGACTTATTTTCCAGGCTGCCTTAACAAATAGGTGTACCAGAAGAGAATGACAGCTTTTGATGCAAAAGTTTTGCTCTTAGCCTTTATAATACCTGAGAGATTTATCACTCAGAAATTGCCATCACTCACATACAGAAACATTCATCACACAGTATGAAAGATAATTATCACCAAACTTTCCACTATAAATATATGTTCCTGGTGGTTTATGTTCCCATATTAGTCTTAATAGTCATTGCCATACGTTAAAACAATTTACTACACTTAACAGGATATCTCCACAGTCTTAAAGAGAACAATAAAATTTCATACAATATTATATGTTTCACAGAGAACATATGCTAAAATACTTCACAAAATCAAAGTTTATAGCAGTGGTAAAAGGAATATAAAGAATGTAAAAGATCAGGTTACAAATAAATCCCCTCCTTTTATATTTTAAGATGATGAAAAAAAGTATGAATACACATAAATGGCTAAGTTTAAGCTTAATACAGAATAAAAACTGTTTAAAATAAAAGGAGATACATGCAGACTCCATTAGAAGTGATAGAAAAGGTTCAAGAGTAAGGAAATGGCATAGAAAATCACTAAAATTTTAGTGATTCTTTTTCAAAGAATGTATTAAAGTTAATCTCTGTTCCTAGAATCACTCAATTTTATGAAAAACATACCGTTCACTTTGCTAAATATATCTATAGTTTCTTGAAGGGAAAAAAGAGCACAATATTGTGACCCATGGAAACCTAAAAATTTTAAACTCTGTGTTTGGACATGGTGTAGAAACAGACATTACTTTCACAAATTCAGGAAACTATGAAGAAAAGATGCTTAGTCGCATACAACAAAGTTACAAAAATATTTAAGTAAATTGCAGAAAAAAGAGGATTTAAAACTGTATTTAGAATAAATTTGTTTGGCAAAAACAAACAAAAAAAAAGAATATTCATGTCATTTTGAGCAGTATCATACACAAACTGCCTCAAAATAGGAGGGAGTGAAGCAGGAAACAGGGCCAACGCAGGACTGCAAGTCCCAGTAGTCAAAATACTACAATACCTGGTACTACTTATGGAGGGACAGCATTAGGCTAATTTTTGCAAATAGATGTTTGTCTATTTAATCTAGGGCAAATGACATGCATCAACAAGAAGATTGTGTTCCTCCAGTGATAAAAATAAACTACTGCTATATTTTACACACAGTACTGTTATGGATCTAGATGACAGAGAAACTAGTCAAAATCATTCATTGTCAGCAGAACTGATAAGTAAGTTGCAGTCTTTAGTGCTGTTGACGCCTCTGCCAGACGAACCTAAGCCAATCTCCAGTGTTTGTGAAAATTCACTGTGAAAGAGTTAACATAAAACTAAAAGAAACAAGTAAAAATACATTTACAACCAAACAAAACAACAGAAACAACCAGCAAACCACCATTATAAAAATCACATACAACACCGCAAAAATATATCTTTAATCAAGTTTAACATGACCAGACGCTTATTTAAACAACTTAGAAAGTCAAGATCTAAACAGAAAAAAAAAGAAAAAAACCCCAAATAAATTACATTTCAATCACCCAAGAGTAGGATTAAAAAATCATAAAAGAAAAACTGAGGTTTCATTCTTATAGTAAGATTAACTTTAAACTTAACAAAATCATTACATTTAGAGGCAGGAAAAAAATGATGCAGGTAAATGCACATTTTAAAGCAGTATAAATAAACTCTAGCTAGCAGAATCAAGCCTGGTTCGTGACCTAGTCTATTAAATCAGGCAGTACATCATTTTGGATTAGTGTAAAAGACTGAAAGATACAGTCCTTGTCTTATAGTTGAGTGTTATAAAATAAATTGTGAAGCAGCACATAATGACAAGGTGCAATATAAAGGTCTACAAGTGAAATAAAAATGGACATATAACAGTTGACTATGATTGCTTAAGAGAAACAAGATGCTTAAAAGTGTTCAAAGGTGAGCATATCCAGAAGACATACTGACAGACAAGAGGATGTAAAATGTTTCAAAGCATATGACAACCAATTTAATCACATTTCAAGTATATTTTTGTACATTAATACTACATATACTGGGAGCAAGATTTAGTTAGGACACAGCACCTGATATAAAGTACCAAATCTACCATGGCATAGATGTCTTATACACCCTGTAGTACCAGCTCCTGATTGCACTGTGTATGTACATACAGACTGTTTATAATTCAGCTTTCACATAAATTTTACACTCTTATTGACTTTTATTTTAAAAAAAATCATTAGCTCTCTGGTTGTATATTCTGGTATCTGTTGGATTTTTATATACTATTGCAATGTAAGAAAGCTCTAGATGTTAAGCTTGCTTTTGTGGATTGAAGGATGGAGGCCCATGTAAGGGGGGTACTTCTGAATTAGATCATCAATGGAGCATAGAGGCGTGAGAAAGAAATCATATTAGGATGTGAAACCAGCTAGAGTATGGTACAACGTAACTTCATGGCACAAGCTAATTGTAAGGTCCATTGTGCTTTTTAGCAAGTCAGCTTGATATCCCCTATTATCAGAGCTGAGTTCTTCCTTGGTTTTGCTACACACTGCAAGATAGATACATCCACCCTTGAAACACAATGGTAGAGGTCATACATAGGGGTGAGAAAGATGATGGTGAGAGGAAGATTATGTGGGCAGAGGTCGCTCGCCCCTTGCCCTACAAGTAGGGCATGCGCAGACTGTTGCCATTAGGTAATGATTAGGCGGGGTTTGGCTGCCATTCAGGCATCACCTTATACTGCGTACTGCCCCTAAACAGTGCAACGTGGAACTGATAAAAATGGGGTGTCGGGGCTGCTGAGTGGAGCGATACTCATCCTACCACCGAGACTGTGCTGCTCCGCGGGGACGCCCGCTAAGCATGGGCACCGACCAGCTGCTGCAGATCCTGGCAGCCCTGGCCTGTCTGTGTGGGTAAGCACAGTTAATTGATAGGAAGCAACCAAGAAAGCAATTTTTTTTTTAATATCCTTTTAGTGTCCCTTTAACTCCTCTTTTTATTATTGAATATTGTTACATAAATAAGTTGTTCATAGTATTTCCCTTTAATTTCCATTTTTGCTAACCAATATCGTGTTAAGATCCATCCATAATATCGTGTTAAGATCCTTTTTGGTATCCCTTTTACTCCCTTTTTACTAGTTAATACTGTATTAAATGCTGTTCGTAGTATTTGTTTTAATGCCACCTGATAAGGTAGTTATTTTGTATCCTTTTTTAGTTTTTGATTCTCTTTGCTAAGTTTATTATTATTATTATTATTCTCACTGTAATAAAAGATATTTTGTGTGTTTGAATGTTTCTGGCACTTGTCTTTATTCCGGACATGTATCCAAATGAACTGTTACAGCCCCTAGTCCCGAAAGACCAAGACACTCATTCAGTAACGTTTAAAATTTGTTCACAGAAAATATTTAATGCAACTTTCAATATGTCAGTCACTAAGACACTACATTACGCATCTTTCCCATTTTTAACAGTTTAAACTCAAAAGTCAGTTTAATGAATAACTTCCATGTTAAAAAAAACCCTAACACTATTCAAATTTTTCATTTTCTAATGTAAGTCCTCACAGATACCAGTAGCTGCTTTTAGAGCTTTGTAAAAATAGTTCAAGCATGCTTTGCAATATTAATCTGGGAAAAAAAGTAAATCTGCACTTTCTTGTGTCAGCAAAGCGAGTTATAAAACTGACATTCTGTAAACTGCCTTTTTTTTACTTACTAAAACATGCTATGCATAGAACAATAAGGAGGGGCAGAGTGCCTTTACATAGAAAGGCTGCATACTACTGTCACCTTCAAGAGGCAGAGGGGAAGACAGGGTACTGAACTTGATGGTCTATTTGTATTACTGATTCAGTGATTTTTCCAAGTAATTTAGTAAGTGTTACACTGAGTCTGTGTCCTCCAATATCTTACTGGTGACCACTGACAAAAACAGAACCTTCATATGGGTTTCGCTGGCATAAAAGGACACTTAAAATGTAGATCATCCTGAGTCTAAGTTTACCAAATGGTCTGTTTCCCCCCACATGAATTTGATGAGCAGGGCCTATTAGAAATATCTCAACACATGCATATGAAGGAAGATTCACTGAAATTTACTCAAGAGAAATGAATAAAGATTGCTCCAAGTTTTGTAATAAATTTTACAGTGGCAGAGACCTATATTAACTAGCAGCCCCATTTCTTCTTGATATGTTTGTGCTTGTCCTAGCACCAAGTGACACCTAGGAAATTAATATGATCAAGTTCCTCTCTTTCCAACCATGACAACTGGTGATAATGCTGATAATCTGTTATCAGGAACTTGTACTTCAGCTGTGAGGAAATACATGTTCATTGTCACAGATGTGTGTGCCAGAGCAAAATGCAGAGGCAGGGAGGGTGGTAATTATTTCTTTCATATTAGGTCCCCCGCTATCTTAATTATATCACTGGCAAGACAGGAGTGCTAATATACTGTTTTGTTTTATAGTCGGTATTTTTCGCCTCCATTTTCTTTGCTCAAGACATGAAAGCATTCAAAGAATATTGTTTCAATGTTTCTTTTAAAATTTAATATTTTTTTTACCCTTTACTAGTAGAAATACTAGTAGATGAAAGTGCAAGAGGAAAGTTTATACCTCTGCAGAATTAAAAAAAAAGGTTAAAAAACAATCAAACAAAAACACACTAGTTGACTAATTTACATTTCTTAAAGAGTACAATATTCTATTTAAAATTCACCCAGTTGCCTCTGAAAAAATAACCTAAATGACTAAATTGAGTGTTAACATCATGTTGCATATGCAAAATATGAGTCTAGGAAAACAGAAATTCCCACAGACAAGAGATAGAAGTCAGTCCAGGACTGAGATTCCGCTTGTGTATAAGGAAGGGGCAAACCACAGCAGCAAAGACATTTGGAAAAGAATTAACAAAAACTAGTAAATTCTCTCCCAGTGTGCCTTCTCATTAGAGGAAAGTCAAAGAAAATGGACAAGGACTGTAGGTGACTAAAAGAAAAATAGCCTTCAGATGACAGCTAAAAACTTGAGGAACAGATAAAAATAGTCTGAATGCCCTTCTTCCAGAAAACGTGTCTATATCAGAGCATAAGAATTCACCAGCAGTAAAAGTATTTCATAAAATAAAAAGAACACTACCATATCTCATGGGATATGTAGCTGTAAAGATAATTTGATAATCTATATTTAAAACACCTAGAACAAAGGTTTCACTAGGTCAGTATTTCATTGGCATTTTAATTAAATAATTGGTCTAAATTCTAAACTGGGAAGTGAAATTATGATCTTATTTAAGCAGAATAACTGAGATCATCAAATGACTTTTAATTAAATTGTTAATTGATTTTTCTTAATTCTTTGGGATGATTGATGTCCACACACTTAGTTGCTGCGTTTGTTAATTACCACCATGAGTCAATTCCGTGCAGTGCACTTTGGCATGACTACTCTAGTTATCTCCATGTTAAAAAAAGAAAAATTTTCATAGTTTTGCTACACCATTTTGCATTACTCATGCATGCTTCCTTATGCAGTTTACTTTTAAAAAATTGGTAAGGTAGACCAATCATTTCCATGGGATATGAGTTACAAAATTAACCTGCAGATGAATTAGCAGCCCAATGATTTTTTTCAGCAAATCTTGCACCAACTGGATTAATAATCTTTTTAAGATTTTCTTATGTTCATTTCAGTCCTTGAAAAATATGCAAGACAAACTGCCTTAAACTTCCTTTAACATTTGGTGTAGAGATGGCAATTTTTTTTGGCACATTCTCTAGCTTCATTTACAGAGTTCTGTAATCTCCTGACAACAGACCTTCTGTGATTATGCACTAAATAAAGACCTGGAGAAATGACAGCTTGTTTTCACACCTAACTACTGCTATCTGTCCTCAGTTTGTTGACAGCATAATTCCTATTACCACCAGCAGCACAAAAGCAGTGTAACTGCTTCACCTTCTTTAAACATAAACTCTGGATTTAAACTTTGGATTGAGATAAGCAATTATTGCAGCTCATAAGACCTTAAGACTAAATAAATAACAAATAAATAGTCTCTGCTTTTTTCTTAATAAATTCTATATTCCCGAGAATATTGCTAGCAAGATCTGAGCTTCCAAGAAGCCTCTCCGAATGGGTATCTAACCAATTTATCAGCAGTAATCTTTCTCCATTTATAAGTTGATAAAAACTCAAACAAATAAGTAGTCCACGGTTTACTGAAGCAGCTGTCTCAGCTTATCTCAGTAAAAAGAACATCATTTCACCATCTCATCACCATCAGGGATAGTAGAGAATCACAATGCATATTTTTGAACAGTGTTACTAGAAAATTTGCAAAGGCTATATACAGAAAAGCACATTTAGACTATCACCTTACTGGTAATGTGTTTTAACCATTGTATGCTCCAGAGCCAAACAGAGATTACAAGATCCCTTTTGTTATTTTATCTGTGATTAATGTGACAAGGATAAATCTTCAACACCCATCACCACACAGGAAACACTATACTGTCAGATGAAATGTAACTGGCTAAACCACAAATTAAAAAACAAGTCATATTTTTTTAACAGTAGTGATCCATTTAGACTGGAAAAAATACAACGGGGACACAGTTAAAACAAAAACAAACAAACAAATGGAAAAACCCAAACCACAGATAAATGCATAGCAAACTTATTTTCTACAGAGTTCATTTTTACCACAATTACTTACTTATTGATTTCTTTGGTGGTTTTTGCTGAAAGTTTCAGTTCTCTTATCAATTGATTAGTAACACCGATGAAGTTGAGTGTTTTACTTGAGTCTCAATTTGTTCAGAACTGGAACACAGAGTTAGGAATAGAAAAGCCTACATCTAGTAATTTTTTCCAGTTTATCCACTATGTTTGAGGAGATGAATGGTTAGTTAGCACCTGTCTCTACTTTGGACTTCATTTAATCTTAACGTTTGCTAAACCAAGATGTTTGAATGAGATGGAGTTTTAAATCAGGCATTCTACCTGCAGCACACATAATTGAAGGTTTTGTTTAATAAAAATAAATGTCTTCTGTTGTTCCAGGATATCCAGGAACTTTTAAAATCAGGAATAAACTGATAAAAAGAACAGTGCTGGAAAGCAGAAGAATTAGATAATTCAGGACAGTAAGAGATGCAAGTAAAGGCTTTTGTTCCTTTTGAACTTTGACATGCACATGGGTGTGAGAACAGATTTTTTGCTTCATGTGGGCAAGAAAGGGGACAAATGGAAACTTGGAATTATTTGCTGAGTGCAAAACACCAGAGAGAGCACAGAGACCACTCAAAATTCTACCTGAGAAGAAAAACTCATTATAGGTCAAAGGAATATGAGAAAAAGTTGAATAATGGAAGGAGATTCAGTTTACTGGATTTCAAATTGTGTTTATGGAAATTTTTTGCTTCCATTTTAAAGTATATTTCATCAGGCTTCAAATATGCCTGCTTACGAAGAGGGTGGTCATTTTTTCTCCACAGGTAGCACTTTTTAAGAACTGAAAATAGCCAGCCTTTATCAAAATGTCTTCAGCCATAAGTTTCATGCTTGTGTTAGTGAATTAGGCCCTCTTCCATTATTTTCAACATTAGTACTTCACCAATAGAGGAACTAATTGAAGACAACCAGTTTGTCTTCTCATAATGATTTTCAGCTTTACAATGTACTCACTCATCCTCATTTAGCAAAAGGTTCTGAGTTCTTGAATAGGATAGCAAAGGCAGAATCCCCCTTTTTTAAACTCTTTTGGACACCAAAGCTTGGAGGCTAGCATGGACAGGATGGCACCTATGATCCTAGTATTTATACAGCATGGGAAATAAAATGTATTTACTTCTTTTCATTGTTTTACTTTTCTACTTAAAAAAGAACAAGGCAATAGAAGCACTATCGCAGCTTACAGACAGAAGTCAGGAAGTTATGTAAGGCACATAGAAACAGGGAAATACAAACAGGGTTTGGCACAGAAACTCCACAATCCTTCAGGTGATTGTTGTTCTGTTATTTTCCTTTCAATTCCTCCTTTTTTTTCCTCCATTTACCTTTGTATCACCCAAACACTTATACAAAAGCTTGACGTCTAATACCAAAGGAGACTTTTAACTACAAACTGTGAATTGTAGGGTTTTTTCTCCATTTGCCTTCCTGCTTAGCCAGAGGCAGCAACTAGCCCTTACAAGCTGTTTTACAACATGGGCCATGTCTTCCTGTTTTATATCATGCTGTCAGCACTCAAAAAATTACCCTAATAGTCATGTTTATCTTCCTTGCAGCGTGCAATTCACACATCAAGTTTGAAGCATGACTTCATATATTTTCACTGATATTTAAAAAATTGTATTCAATCTCAACAAACTAAAATTGCAGAGGTGGAATTGTGGGAAGAAAATCCTTAGACTTACACAACAATGAAAAAGAAACAGAAAATTATGAAGATGATTGCAGATGAAAGGAGGGAAATAATGCCTGGGAAGGATACGAATGTCTATGTTGCCTACAGAATTATATATAAAAGATGGTGTCACACTCCCAGTTCTGATCCCTATGCTCTGTAATTTGTGTTTCCTATTTTGAGTCAAAAACCAATTAATTTGTGGTATATTGTTGGATGATCATTATACAATTTATCAGTAAAGATATTCCACATGAAAAATTCATACTTCTAGATTTTGGTGTCAAGATTATTTAGGGTTTTCTGTTAGCAAAACACTGTCCTTGACAAAACTGTTCTTGGCTTTAAGTAATTGCAAAATCAAATGTCATCTATTTCTGTCAAAAGAAAGAAAAGAAAAAATACTAAGAAATTCTTCTTGCTAAATACCCCTTGCACACCATCTATGGTTATCCTAACGGACCCTGTACTCAGGTCATCTGTTCAAATTAAAGAAACTGCCTTCGCAGTAAGAAATCTGCATAGATTGTCAGTTGTTCTAGTTCATTACCTGTTAGCAAATGGGAAGAGCCAAAGCCAATTCTGACATCTATGCCTGGCACATTTTACTTTGGGAGAAAAAACAAAGGACAATAAAAAGGAACAAAGTAGATTAGATTTTTATTAAGAACATTTGCTGGAAGAATAGTTGCTGGAATAAATTCTCAAAAGCTTATTTCAGCTTTTTCTGAAATATCTTTTTTTTTAGTAGTTTATTACATAACTTGTTTTAGTTTTAACATATGCATATATAATATTTATAGAAAAGTGGATTAAATAAAATAGGGTCCTATCATCAAACCAACAGGAAGGTTTCCTTTTAACAGATTATACCAATATAGTACTTCTGATTTGCCTGGATTTCAGGAAACAAGAGTGTTATTTGAGCATCCCCACTACAATACAAATATACATAGTTAATATGAAGTATTGAAAGAAATTAAAAAAGTGTTCAAATGGATAAAAGCTTTACTTGCAGATTATTTATAGAGGAAAAGCTGGGGATTTGTTTCACTGTTTTCTGTATTTACTTTCCAGATGGAACGTTTTTTAAATATTCAGAATTTCAATTACTATAGTTTCAACAAACGAGTGTTTTTAAAATATAATCTCCAAAGTGCATATCAATTTGAAGTGGCAACAATCACAAAAATAAACTTGCCTGTCCTACAGATGTGTTATGTTTGTTCTTTCTATCAAGGCAATTTAGTTCACCACATATAAATACATACATACAATTCGTAATAAGGTTATATTACAGATCATTTAAAAGGTAGCATGAGTGGGAGTTACTTTTGAAATTATAAAAGAGAAGCACACAAAATTCCAGACTTAGTGTGAATAGGAAGCATCAGCTACCCAGGTATGTGTTTGATACAGCACACAGCTGAAAACAGCTGCCCAACAAGTTCTTGAGATGTGTTAGGAACCACCTTTAGAAAATGAGGTGGGCAATCAATTAACAAACTCTTTCACGTATGTAGTGTGGGAAACATACCTGAAAACTCATTGAAAATGTTTCCTTATGAAATAAGATGGCATGTTATTTAGTGCTTTTATTTATAACTTATTAAATTTGTAGGCAATGTCAAGTTTTAGGGGAGTAAATGCTTTGCGATCCAATAGAAGAATAGAAAATATTTTTAAACAAATCAAGAAAATTATTTAGATGGGATATTACATCAGGACAACTGCAAGATTTTTGGGAGCATCCACTTTTCAATAAAGAAAATGGGAGAAGAACTACTCTGGCAGTAGTAAGTAGACTCCTATTGTACTCTGTAGAGTATTTCTTCTTGAGAGCTAAGAGTTTATGAACTGATAAGCCATATTTGATATATCTTGAAGTATTAAAATCAACTGACCTTTGCTGCCTCCTGCAGGGGCCACCTTTCAGAATATCTTTGCCGGGAGCGCCCCAAGTACCTTGGCACTTGCATCAGGCTGACGAGCAACACACCACCACAGTTATATCCTCTCCTTCAAACCTTTCCACAGGCAGTTTTTTTGATATTTCTAGCATGGCCATCTCTATGCTGCAGTATCAGAGTGCCCGTCCCCAAGGGAGCTGCTGGTCTCTCTCATACAGGTATCTCACACTGGCCAAAGAGCACCATGAGCAGCCAAATCCTAAAAAAACCTGCCATGAACACTGGAGTGCTACCCACATGCATCAGCATGACAATTGCACCTACTCATTAAAATTTATAGACAATGGGGCTAATGATACAGCTTTTCAATAGGATTGAGCCATTACTTCATTTCACTCTTTCAGTCCAATCAATAAAAACATTTTTTAAAAAGAGTAAGGGAGATCTACGACTACATCATTACTTAATCAGATTCTTTAACTACAGTTATTTTTTTAAAGATCAAGCTGTCTCTCAGCTTGAAGAATACACTAGAATACAACAGATTTTTAATCACTTTAGCTTAACTTCTGACACCATAATTAAAGTTAAATATGGCCTAACTGAACAAACCAGCATTACTGTCCTGTTACACAATACATATCTCTTCACAAGAAAGGAGGAAAGGCAAACCTCTGTACACATGCAGAACGCAGAAAAGTAATGAAGCACCAAATTTCACAAGTCTAATATTCAAAAAGTGCCCTGACAACTTTCTGCTTTTTTGTCATTTTGCCTTATCCTTCTGTTTTCTACAGCTGTATGAAACAGAAATTTATTCAAGTGATAAAAGGTTAACAAAATCCCTACAGAAAAACTACAGTCACTGACTAACTGGTTTTCACTTTTGTTGAGCTATATCATTTCGATAAGCTTTTACCCCATTAAAAGCCAAAACCATGCTGCTGTTCTTATCATTACAGTTGATCAATCTTCCCTGTTTCTGAGGGGGAATCCTGTAAGCCTTGTCTTTTCAGCACATCCATCAGGCAGACAAAACAAAAGGTAAACCTGGTAAATACTGCTTGTTCAAAGTAAGCATTAATCTTAATAGCTGGCTGTAATTAGGAACAAGATGTATAAGCAGACAAAAAGCAATACATAACTCGAAACCAGAAATGTGATAAGATTTAAACTGAATGACTGCACTTGGGTTTAATCTAGCTGAGTCACTTTGCTGGTATTCCTCCATGCAGCAGTATTTAAGTCAAATTAGTTCTAGAACAATTAATAAACAGAGTTTTAATGTTTTGGATTATCGACTACTGAGAATTCAGCTCAGGATTTCACAGGCTCCAGTGCGCATTGACCCTATTCATTCACTAAGCCATCTCTAGCCCTTCACAGTCAATCTACTGCCTTCAGAGGTCCAGACGAACATCTGAAATTCCTGTATGGAAATCCCGCTAACCATTCCAGGCCCCTCTCTTACCCTTCTTTACCACACCTTTGCTTATGATAAGGGCTTCTAGTGCATTTAAAATAGTTCCTGTGTATGAAGTATCACATCACTTCCAGAGTAAACGGACCATTATCTAAACAGCTTGACAACTTACCGTGGTACATAAGGCTGCCCACAGGAAAAAATGAGAACATTTACTTCCATCCCATAAGTAGAGACCTTTGTTAAAAGGTGACAGCATCACAAGAAACCAGTAAGCCTAAGACACTGCGAGATTCAGTGTAAAACAAATTGGATACTTTCAGGAAACTTTTTAAAATCAATTCAATATCAATACAAGAAAGTTTCTTCCTAATTAAAACAACAAAAAAAAACCCCTCCAGAAATTAATAAATAGCTGAAGTCTGATAGGGTGGTTAGCACATGCAGCTGGAAGTCAGAAAAAAAAAACCAAAACCAAAAAACAAAAACAAAAAAGCCACAAAACCAAACAACAACAAAACAAAAACAACAAACAAACAAACAAACAAATGACAAAAAAATGTGTGAAAGGCAGGAAAAAGTCTAAACAGACACTCTGTGAAGAACTTTGAGTGAAACATGTTTTAATCCAAAAGCATAGACAAACAATCATATATTCTTATTTAATTTTGTTTTCAAGTTAAACATCTAAAATAGTGATCATCTGAAGTCCTTCTGCTTCCTATACACAAGAAAATATTGTCAGAAACATTTCAAACCAGAAGATGTCAATTTTTTTCTCGGTAGCTGAAAATGTGAACAAATAACATGGTGCTGAATCCTCTAGTTGATTCAACTGAACATACTTTGCTTTCTTTGTACTCTTGCTTACTGGTCATGATATAATCGGTATAATTAACAGAATAAAATGAGCTCAAAAAATGCCAGTTCCTATGTGACCTAAACCACCTAAAATCGGCAAGTGGTGCCCGGGGAGGTTATTCATAGACCCATGCAGAATTAAAGACTCAAAACAGTTGCCAAAACAAACAGTAATGTTCTCTGCCATTTCTTAGATACAATGGAGAAAGGGGTTAATGCACCGTCTCTTAGTCCATTCCTATTGATCAAGACAAAAAAGAGAAAGCAATTTTCCTCTGGTATTTCTCGACCATACACGAGCATAAGCACCAGCTCGAAAGATTTACCCCAGTGTGATTACTACTATGGTTTCAAATCACTGTATCCAGGTTTTCTTCACTCAGGAAGCAAAGGTTGACTTCATTCCAAAACCAGGAAGTCCATTCCCTATCTGACAGATAATAAATAGCACTAGTAGCATATAACAGCTTTCCAGATTTACCATGTTCACTGTTTAACTCAAAAATCAATTTCCTGAAAACACATCGCCCTGAGACAAAGCATTTAATTGTGATACATGTTTTTGAAACATCAGTGACCAAATTCTGTTGCCAGCTAATGGAATCAAAGTATAAGTTAAAAAAAGAATTTGTCATTACATTTTAATGCTATTCTATAAAAATAAATTAGCTTAAGAAAAAGGTTAATTAAAAATATACAGTTGTTGTTAAAAGGAAAAAAAACCTTCTTTTTGTGTGTTAGCTAAAAATATTATTCAGGTTTTAGAGTTTTAAAATAAAACTCTCTCATATAATCCCCACACTGTTTCAGTTATTACAAAACAGTTGTGAGTACAGCTTACATAAAAGTTCAGAAAGTTCTCCCATCTCGCAAGGCTTCAGACTTAACTGACTTTTATTGTATAAGCAATTCTATCACCTACATGAAAGCCTTCCTAACAAATTAATGAACAAATTCCTTAACCAACATGACCGCAAAGTAGCAATGGACGGACAGCATTTTTGTTGTTGTTTGTTTGCTTTCCTAGGAAAAATGTCAGCATAGACAGAATACAGAAAAAAACCAAAGCACACAGTTTAAAAAAATGTTTATTTAATATGGCCTCTTTATTGATTTTTAAGTAAATGTAATATAAAGAGAATGTCAACAAAATAATTCAGCTCCTGCTTATCTAAGGAAAAAACAAGAGAGCAGAATTAAATGCTGTCAACTGTGGCACACTCCAACAATAGAACCATGATTTACATTTACTCTTTAAAATAACTCAAGTAATGAAAGCAAAGAATAACAGAAATGGTTCTTTTTATTCGGGCAGTGCAATAATAATGTGTCAAATGCAATGGCCATAAAAAGGTAAGAATATAGAATCATCACAGAATCATTCAGGCTTGAAGAGACCTCCAAGATCATCAAGTCCAACCTTTAAACAATCACTACCTTGTCAACTAGACCACAGCGCTAAGCGCCACATCCAGTCATTTCTTCAACATCTCCAGGGATAGGTGACTCCACCATCTCTCTGGACAGTCCGTTTCAATGCTTGACAATTCTCTGGTGAAGAAATTCTTCCTGATGTCCATCCTGAACCTGCCCTGGCACAACTTGAGGTCATTTCCTCTCATCCTGTCACTAGTTACCTGGGAGAAGAGGCTGGCCCCCACCTCGCTACAATCTCTTTTCAAGTAGTTGCAGAGAGTGATAAGGTCCCCCCTGAGACTCCTTTTCTCCAGGCTAAACAACCCCAGTTCCCTCAGAAGCTCCTCATATGACTTTCTCTTGAGACTTTTCATCGACTTCATTGCCCTGATCTATAAAATGATGTTATCTACCTGAATTAAATATGCTTACTGTAAAGAATGGATGAAAATCTAAATGGGAAACTGTGCACCCACACAACCACAGCCACCACATGCTATACCATGGGGATTCTATTTGTCTATGTCATGGACAATAAATTTTTCATAAACTTAATGTCCAAAAGAAATTAGGAGTTGCTATTTCCCAAAATCATAAACATAAGTTTACATCCAGAATTGTGTACTTCTTCCCATGAAGGAGAACCTATTGCAATATTGCAATGAAAGAACATTCTGAGTACCAGGAAAACAAATTAGCATAAATTACAGATCAGAAGGAAAGCTTCCTAACACTTGTTTGGGATTTACTGCATTTATGCCCAGTGAAGTACACTTAGCAAAATTACTCTCGACAGAAGAAAAAACCTTGCTATGATGGACAAAAACAGTTTTAAAGTGGAACTAAGAGTGACCATGTGCTTAGGGACACAGACAAGCATATCAATTAGCTTGAAAAGAGCACATATTACTTGCAGGTTGCACAAAAAACTCTCTTCTTCCATTCTAAACTGTTGAAAATTATTTTGTGACTTCCCATGAGCCAGAACACTGGACAAAGGAGGAAGGAGATATACAGATATTTGAATCTGCTTGTGAATGCTGACAACTACAGAAATTTTCTTGTAGAGTATCAGGCATCATCAATCAATAAAGTCAGTAAAAAGCAATTTTTTGCATACAGAAAACTAACAACGGCTGTACTGGATGCAGAACTGCTTAATCATGGTCAAACAGAAGAGAGAAACATAGCAAATGGATCCTTAATATGAAAACTAAATAATCTCTAAAATGAAACAGAATTCAGAAAATATTTCATACCATTCAGAAGGGCACAAAAACTAAAAATGTTTGCATATAATTAAGTTTATTCTGCTCATATAGTGATGCTGTTCTAGTAAACTATTTACATTTTAACATAAATAACTTTTACTCATTTCACTAATAAAATGAAAAGAACATTAGTTGGATGGTGCTGTTTGCACATTGAAAGTTACAGAAATTTAAACAGTAATCTCAATAAACTAACTGCAATATATGTTTCCCCTTACCAACAATTCTATTATATGCTACATGGAATAAAAAATACATACATTGTAGCACTCAAAAATCGTATTTTTTTAATAGGTGGGAGAAAAATATTGCTTGTAAAGATGCTTTGGTGCACCTATTTTTCCCAAAGTAAAAGCATTTTTTCTTAAGCTATTGCTTTCACATTTTTTTAAAATATTTGTACACCTACTCAAGAATAGTAATACTTGACATTTAGTGATTTGTGTTAAAAATAATGACTTAAAACTGGTGTTCTACATAGGGAAAGAGAATATAGAGCTAACTGGTTTTGGTTATATAATGGAGGATTTTTTTCTCAGAAGTGAAAAACCAAAGCTGGATTTAATCTAAACTGAAAGCGTGGTATCCTCAGCTTCAAGAGACACTAAAAACTGATTCTTTTGACAAAACTGGTCAAACAAGTATTACTACTGCATTATTACGAATATTCTAAAAAACATAATTCCATCTTTTGAGAAATAAGCTTATATATATAACTGCCTGAAGAGCAGTACTTTGTCTTTGACAGCAACAAATAGGCATCTGATGCCTAGAGTGGAAAATTTCTTTTTGGGATATGAATCTCATGATGCTTTCCAACCTGAGGTTATTTGTTTACTGTAATGTCAAAGATGCGCATCTTTCAGAGATACAAGAAAAGAAAATCTACCCTTTTAAGGACAGAAAAAAAATTCAGGAACAGCAACAATAAAAAGATGTTCCATTAGATAAATATAAGTTGAATTCATGGAAATTCGTGGATCTATGTCCATATCTATGTCTGGGCAACAAGGATGCTCTTTAAAGGCTAAAAGAAAGTGCCAAGGGTGATGGAACCAGAGGCAGTCAAAGAATATACAGTGGTAAAGCAAAGATGAAAAACAGGGCACTACTTTGCACTGGGAAAAAAAATACATGTGTGTAGATATTTTATGTAGGAACATCTATAAATTACAAATATGCATGTGCACAGGTAGGTAGATACTCAGAAAAAAAATCTGAAGCACAGAAGATGGGATCCAATGAACATATTCAAGCAAAAAAAGTATGATTCCATCAGTGAACAAGAATTTAGAATGCACATTTTCTATATTCAAAGAAAAGCAATACTCCTTTGAGAAGCCAAAGACAACTGTGCCTTTGTGATGAATGAATAGACATTCCCCTTCAGCAAAGAATGAGAATTAGAACAGAACGAAGAGACTGAACATTCACCGGCACTGGGAAAGCACTGAATCGGAAAGAAAGGTAATGAGTATCTGTAGAAAAGAAGTCAAATATGGAGTAATGATAAACATGGGCAGGTGGTATCAAATCAAAATAACAGTCAAATAACAAAGAATAATTAGTTTGAACTGCTCTTACTTTAGCAGTGTACAATGCTGAATGAGCAGCCATTTCAGAAATATGATTCCAGGAACACAAGATACATGGTTGAAGACTGAGATGTGAGTTTGTGCTGTTACATTACCCAAGATACCAGGCTGGAACATAAATTTATAGGAAACAGATCATTGCCAGGACTAAAATCAAACAGTCTTTTTAGTATAGTAGACAGAGGTGACCACAATCAAAGAATGAGGAGCAAGAGATATTTCATGCCGCAGTACAGATACTGTCTCAGAAATCAATCAACTGAGTCACATAAACACTGAGGACACCAGTACAGGACAGTCATGACCAAGGAGATGCATTATACTCACAAATATAGTAAATTCATCTCCCTAAAGCATGTGTAGACCATATAATTACTGTGCTAATTTGTTAGTGAAATAGGAAGCTTTACTATTTACCACCTAGATATTCTAATTTTTAAGACCTAAGGGAAAACGTGATAGATCTAAGACAATCTCCTGCGAAAGCACTTGCTCCTCAGGAAAACACTCTCTGCAACCTGTTCTTGTTCAAGGGACTGCAACGGTCAGCTTGCTTATTTCAGAAAACTGGATAGCCAGTCTTGAACATATATCCAGAACCTGACTTTACACATCGTCAATTTTTATCACTGCAGAAGAAAAGATAATTCAACAACTAGTTGCTGAGACATATAGAATGTATTTCTCAATATAGTGACATGAGACTTTGCATGGTATTTGTAAAAGTGAGTAAATAGGACCAGGATACCAAAATACTTCACTGCTGGGAAAGAAAATCTAAAGCTCCGTATTCCATTTCAGAACTTTACCTCCTTTTTAACACATCAAAAGTCACTGAATGTCATCTACACATTTACTGAATCCCACTTTGTTTTTAAAGTCTCTCAAAACTTCTCAGAGACTGACACATAAAAAGATGGAAAAGGAAACACACATTTAAAGCAACCCACCCAACAGGCATAACAATCAGCAACAACACACTACAATTACAGCAACAGACTTGCTGCTGGTTTCAAGTGTGTAAGCCTTCAGCCAGGTCCTCGGTGCTACAGGCTTATACCATTTCTCAAATAAAAGTGCTGATGGCACACTAAGTTTTAAGCATAAAATACACTGATCTCCTCTGGCAATATTGTCTATGACACTGATTTGAGCCCTCCTGATACAGACATCAAATTGCAACCGATAAAAAGAGTTCTTAAATGCTGTCAACGGGACTAAGAAAGTAGATGCAAGGTGACAGAAATTGGAAGGGATTGAGAGTTGCGGGTATATTTTGAGGTAGTTGGCTCACTAATTAGAAAACAGTTTTGCAAAGCATTGCCTGATTCTTGCATCATTCATTTGCTTCCGAGAGGGAAAAGCAAGCAATTACCTAGATACCCATCAGAAAGTTTAAACTCTTAAACTATGCCATCACTGAACATTCTATTTCCACTGGCTATTCAAATATCTGCTGCATTTAAACACAAAAACAGATTATTTCCCTCCAGCAGCTAGCTGTGGGCTAGAGAGATCAGTGGAATTTTTGCTTTCCTGAGATTATACACAATAAAGGCTTGGTAATCCAAAATGGACTCTAAGCATCAGCTGCTTTTGCTTGAGCCTCACAGATGTTACTCATTAGCTGTGGGTAAGCTATCCTGCACTAGAAGAGAATTCCACTCAGATGATGCTGCATTGTGGTGTTAAACTGTGCTAGAATAAGCAAAAACAATAAAAAAAAGTTAATCACTACAAGTAACGCAATACCCAGAACCAGAAAGTATCCAACACCCCGGTATCATTTTTACACATGTAGTCTAGAACAGAGTAATGTTGAGCTAAAGAACTTTGTATTTTACTGAGCATGGATGAGAGTTCCCAAGGATAAGGATACCTTGTTTGTCTTGCATGCACCACCCTTCAGTACCTTAATCCGGGTGCAAGAAAGCAGAGTTTTGTATTGGTTTTGGAGGAAGGAATCTTACATGCATTGGATCACAAGCCTAAATTAATTTCTGCATAACCAAAAGACAGAAAACAAAAAAAGCAAATGCTTGTTTGCTATTCTTTTAGCATAAACAAAAGTTGTTTGAGATATATCACCTTGCGTTCAGCAGATTTGCATTCCTTTAGCTCTTTTAAAATCATTGACGTCCAGTAACTCAAGAGTTTGAAAAAATTAGGAGAATGTATCCTTTTTTTTTTTAACTGACAGATGAGAAAATAGCAAATTCAGCTGCCTGCTTTAGTCATAATTTCATATTCTTAATGCCTCAAGAGAACGTAATTTTTAGGTGGAAGGCATTATTTGATTTCTCAGCTCATTGATTTTCTCATTCAAAACTTCCAAAGATTCTTACAAGTTTTTATTCACAAAAGGCATTACTGAAAAAAAAATCAGTGTTATTGATGTATGACAAGCCAGCATTTCCAATATATAAGAGATCATCGGAATATTAACATTCATCAAATCTCTTGAAATACATGATTTTGGTTTTATAAACCTTCCAAGAGAACTTCATCATCTGAGTCTTCTAACAGTCAGCTAGTAGATGAAGTTAAAACATTTTGCAGAGAACTGAAAATGTAAGACCTAAGTTTAGATTTTCCTTTTCTTCACAAGCTCACCTAATGATATTTTTCACTTAAGTCTTTATAGAAACACATGAGTGTTATCAGCAAACTAAATACACGAGTATGCACAAACTTGGAACATAACACTCTATTTCTGCTTTACATTTAAATTAAAGCACAACAATTAAAACTTGCATTTTGGGGAAATAACATTTGAGCAATCAGAGGGCACAACCTTTAATGTCAGAACAGCTTGTTATATATCTCAAACCACACAATAAATGTTACCACTATTTACCTCTTTACAGTATCTATATTGCTTCCTGTATGCTATTTTCACCAAAAAAAAAAAAAAAAGGCATTTAGAAGCTTATCCAGTGGCAAGATACAAATACTGAATGTATTTATGCAGAAAGATTAAATAATCAGAAAAGTCATTAAGAGTGCTTACATATTTAAAATCACACAAGTTTTTACCATGTGTTGGACTGAGCTTTTAAAGCACAAATATACTAAGTGAACAATTCTTACTGATTACATCACTAACAGATTCACATTGTCTTTCTCTTGATGACCACAATCATATAATTCACCAAAAACAGTACAAGAAAAGTATCTAAAAAATAATTGGTTTTTACAGATTGAAAACAACTCAGAGAACAGAGTTTAAAATCCCCCATCTCACAAAGGTTTAGATCCCCACCTTAAAAGTGCTCTGAATCTCATATAGATCACCACAGAAATTTGCTGTCCAGGTGAGACAGCTGGGCCTTATCTGGAGAAGCACAAAATTACATCATGACGCATGGAAGTAACAACACTGCTAGATTGTGGGAACTGAGTTATTCTGCACCTGCATTTAGTTAATTGGAATCAAAAGGGAGGATTGATCTTGGCTAAGTGCTTTGAGAGAAAGAATGTTATTTCTCAAAGTGGAAAACCATTTTAAACAGCCTGCATGATAAGCGTGTGTTTTTCTAGCCACCACATGATGCCAGTGTGAATGTATGGGATCACAGCACTGGTTTGGAACGATCCTGGGAATTCTGGTTGACTAAAAGAAAAACACCGGGTGCTGTTTACGAGAGAATATGAAAAAAAGGGGAACACCAAAAAGTGTCAATGGACAAGTCCCGAAATAGAAATCTGTGCGTGAAGCCTCATTTTCTCCTTCAGCGCCCATACTAAATGACCACTGCTTTTCTGTATTATGGGGATTTTTCAGAAAGGGAAGGAGCAAATACTTTACATCTTTGTTTCTGACTGGATGTATTTGGGTTTGTGTAGCAAGGTTTTGGTAGTGGGGGGGTTACAGGGGTGGCTTCTGTGAGAAGATGCCAGAAGCTCACCAAAGTCTGACAGGGTCAATTACAGCTGGATCCAAGACAGACCTGCCACTGGCCAAGGCTAAGCCTATCAGCGATGATGGGGCGCCTCTGGGACAAGGGACATAACAAGGGGGGAAAAATTAAAATTGCAGCCAGAGAGATGAGTGAAAATATCTGAGACCAACAGCTCTGAAGACACCAAGGTCAGCAAAGAAGGAGGTGGAGTAGTGCTCCAGGTACAGGAACAGAAATTCCCCTTCAGCCTGTGGCAAAGACCATGGTGAGGTAGGCTGTGGCCCCTGCAGCCTGTGGAGTTCTACAGTAGAGCAGGTATCCACGTGCAGCCCCTTGAGGACCCCATGCCAGAGCAGATGGATACCCAAAGTGGGCTGTGACTCCATGGTAAACCCATGCTTGAACACGCTTCTGTCAGGACCTGTGGTCCCATGGAGAGAGGAGCCCACACGGGAGACTGTGGAAGGGATTATTTTGGTAATAAAGTAATTTCTCTGAGTTGAGTCTGGTTTGCCCATAAGGATAATTGGTGAGTGATCTCTCCCTGCCCTTATCTCGACACTTGAGCCTTTTCTTATGTTTTCTCTCCCCTGTCCAGTTGAGGAGAAAAGTGACAGAGAAGCTTTCCTGGGCACCTGGTATCCTACTAGGGTCAGCCCCCGACACTAGGTCAAACAATTTCTGGATTATTTCAACACAAACTACTCCCTCAGCACACTGTCCAGAAGTGCTTGGTGATACTGCTTCTCAGGCTTAACCTCTGGCATTCCTTGAAGGCCTCAGGAGAGCCTTTATTTCCCACTCTAAAGCAATTTCATTCATCTTGATACATGAACAACTAACTGATTTTTTGTAAACTTACAGTCTACAAAGTGTTTTTTTGGGTTTTTTTGGTTTTTTTTTTTACTCTTAGGTTTGATATAACTATTAACGAAGTCCCTTTGCACAGTTGAGCTATACCCAAGGAAAACCCTATGGATTATCAAAGTCTCAAACCCAATCTGGTAGATTTTGCCTCAAAACTTCCCACAAAAGCAATGACTCATGTAGTTAGGGCAATTTATAAGCTTCAGACATAGTTCTTATTTTGTCAACAGCTGTGGTGAAATGATACTTGACAATCCCATTTTGGATACTAGCCTTGGCAGTCAAGCTCTAGGCTCAAATGCCCAGGCAGAAGGTCCAGATGTACATATATACTTTTCTTCTGTCCATTTCATATTTTTTGTTTTTTTTTAGTTACAAGCAGATGAGCAGTATACCAGAAGGCATCCTTTATTCTTAGCCTAACACATCTTTGAGATTCTTTACATCACTTTTACAGCTGACCAAGGGTTTAGATGCACCTGAAAGCACTACAATTTATCTACATAAGCCTAAGGGGCAAATTTTGACTTTTGCTGTGATTTTCACTCTCCAAGATTTTGCCACTTCACCTGATAGTTAAAGGCCACGATAACTGTGCAAAGGCTTGAACAATATAATCAAGAAAGATAAACAGTGTAATAACTTTTGGCAAACACATCTGGAGCTACACACACCTGGTAATGACCTTTAAGGGTCTTTCAATGCCTCTGGAAACATGATCACCAAGAAAGAAAGGCCATTGATTTACTCTTATTATTTTGGACGAGGGGAAATATTCTAACATCCTGGTTCTGCTACCGAAATACTCAAACACTTGATAATGTGCTCAATATTTAGGTATCAAAAAAGGCACAAAAACACTTTAGTCTGGGTGAGGGTTTTTTTCCTTTTTTTTTTTAATAATAATGTTTGCAGTTGTCCTGTAAAAAGTATCAGCAAGGGACATATAACTGGAAAATGACTGTGAGTCATAAAAACCAGTTTTTCTAGGCAGATTATGGATCATATTTCCAAGCATAATGCATTAGAGTCAGTTTTAACATATTCAAAAGTTATCAACAATATAAATTTCCATGCCAAAAAATTGCCATAAACTGAATAAAAAGCTTTGTAATGTTGTTTTTAATACTATGCAAATGATGTATCCATTTACTTTATTAATAAAACATCATTGTATTACACAGAGACACATTTTGCACTTCTGTTTTTGAGCTATTTTTAAATTAGGTTAGATTTGACAAGGGACTATTTGTGGTAATGTGGTAATTAAGATTTGAACAGATGTCAGCATTAATAAAGGATTCAAATGAGGTGTAGGGAGATAAATGTACTCTTTTAGCTGTGCTGGCACACCAGGCATCATTGAGACGAGATGACAGCATGGATTCAGCAGTTCTTTTTTCAGGCAAGCTTCTGGAAAATTGTCCAGTAACTCAGGTTTTCTGATATTATTCAGTCATTTTGTATAATCTTTCAAAATGTCTTAATTTTAAAATAAATTACTGCTCTATCAATATTTATAACATGGAATTTGATTGATATCTTATAATTGCAAGTCTTTTATAAAAGAAATTATTATCTTTTGTGCTATTGCTCAGCACTTTAAAAAATACTCTATAACTAAATTTTCTTTCTCTCTTACTATGGGTTGCATAAGCACATAATTCTGTAAGCAACAACTTTCAGGAATTATCAGCTAAATTCACAAGCAGGTCCTAGTTTTAAATTCTGTTCAAAGAAGCCAGTATTTACATTGTGTACGCTGAACTAGAACAAGCAGTACATAAATTCACCATTAGCTAACAAAGATGAACAAAGATGAGCTGATTACTTGATTTCAGTCAGTCATTTAACCTGTATCGACACTGTTAAGCAAATCTGGTCAGACACCATTCTCTGCCTCAAAACTAAGTGATACACAGGCCAAACTCTCCAAGTCCTCAAATCAGTAAATTTGGTAAACTTGGCAGTGGTGATCAGACCTGAATCTTGTTCATGTAGTGTTTAAGAGTGGTAGCTGACATAAGCAACACCATATTCTGGGTGCTAGTGCTCTGAGCCATGCCTTAGCCCTTTCTTTACATTAAGTCAGCAAATCCCTTTGTCTGTTGACTGAGATCCTGTAGATATCTTCCCTGTCTCACATCATAAACTAACAAAATTTTGTAAATTCCCAATTGGTTTCTCCCTTTCTAATCTTTTTCCGAAGGTCACTTCAATGGCGTTTGGATTGAGTCAGAGAAGATACAGTGTAAGAAGCTGTCATGAAAGGTTTTTTGGTTCTTTTTAAAAATCTCTTATGAGAGAAAACACTATAGAGAGCCTTGTTCTCTTCTTGTTCCATTTCTCATAACACATTTTACAGATTCACAGAAACATATTAAGAACCTATTTCTTCTGGAATGTCTCATTAAAATTTTCATGTCTCATTACAAACTCCGAAAGAGAAGATCCATGAATTTGACCCATAATAGTTTATGCAAATTTATTTCAACCTATCAAGCATTCATTATATTTTTAAAATAGAAAAATAACAGATTAACATACAATAACAAATTGCCTTATTACCATGCATAAACTGGCATGTGTCTAAGCAACAACCTCACTGCAAACTGAAACAATTTATACTTTTGACCCTGTGATCACTTAGAATATAAGGCAAGAAGTGTATTACAAGGCTTGGGACATTTAAACTAGTTGTTGGAACTTGTTCCTGTCTTACACAGAAATTATGATACACAGATTAGGTTACAGGCACTATTAAGTCAAGTTTCATGACTCTATGCAATTTCTGGAAATAGAAAGTTGAAACAGTATTCACTAAAATATGAAATAAAAGAGTCTTTAAAATAACAGATATTTGTAGGAAAAAAAGCAATTTCACACAGCACTTCAAATTATTATTCAGCACTTGTAAACAAATAATGCTTCTTCTCAATAAACATAGAACTGGTTCTTTTTTTTGTTGTTGTTAATGGGCAATAGGAAGGTATCAATTAACTTAAAGCAACATGTAAAGAATGTGTCAAATGTGTCAAATTTCAGAATTCCTACCATCTGCCTGAAAGTCTTCAATACTATGAAGTACATGAAACATGACTAGACTGTCCTGGACCAAAACACTCAGAAAGACAAATCCTGAGTGTGAATGTGCAGGCAAGTGTGTCGACATTTTCTAATCTCATAAGCAACCCAAGACCCTATGAGATAAGAGAACGCTATGGGCAAAAGAGTTGTAAAAAAAACTGTCCTGGAGTAATAACATACAAATAAGCAAAGTCTAAAACTGTGTCTGGAAAATGAAACAAAATACAATCCACCTTCCACTCCTTTGCAACAGACAAACTGCAGCAAGTGATACAAGTCTAGACAGTGCTCCAATTTGGGAGTAAGTGCAAAAAAATGGCAATATGTTCTTGTCTTTGCCGGTTTTTGCAAGAATTAAAAACTGAACATGAAAACACAAGAAAGTAAGTACAGCACTGCCAAAAAGTATAAGAAAAGTAACATTAGTCCAATTAAGTTCTTCATAGGAGGACTGGAACAGAAAACTATCAGTTTATCAGTGCAAAGGGATATGAGGAATTTATTATTTTCAGGTTAGACAGTGACACAGAGGCCCTTATGTGCCAAGGGCAGCAATACCAGCAGTAAGTGAATAGCCATGGGCAAGCAGAATTATTAAGAACTCATAATAATCTTACTAATGTAGCATTTGTTTGAAACAAAAGATACATAAAAAAATGGAAAACTGTGAAATTTCTACCACCAAGGTGCTGAACGCAGCAGAGGGAGAATGAGAAGTTTTGTTCTATTATTTTTATCAGTGTATATATATATATACACAAATTAAGGTGCCAGTAACTGCTACCAAGTGCTAAAAATATGTCACTGTCCCATTTCAATACCATGGCTGCAAACTGCAGAGGTGCCACAGACATGCAGTTCTCACTCACGCAGACATCTACCATGAAGAATTACAAAACAATTATCTAGTTCCATAAACAGTAGAGAAGGAAATCAACAAACTGGCTGTTTTTCAACAGATCTCCCTCAGATTAGCAACAACACAACAAGGAAAATTACTAGAATAATTGGTATTCACCAACAGGGGCTAATGTTTAAGGGAGTCCTGAAAGTTCGTAGAGGGTTGCAGGCTTCAGACTTTCAAACTAAGGTATGAAAAGCCTCTGGCATGCAAATATTGATCATTATTAATTATAGATCTATTTAAGTGGGAAAAGAAGACAGAGAGGACTGTATCTGTCAAGACTGTGGAAGCTTATTGCACAGAACACAGACCAGTTAATGTGCTTCAGATGCACAACTTCTGCTTATGGTTTTAAACTGAACAACAGATTAGAATTAACCAAGCAACTATTATTTTGGATTATTCTGTCACATCAAGTAGTAAAAATATTTTTAAATTTGTTATTGTTACTGCTAAACAGTAGTTCAGATAAAAGAGAAGTTAATCCAGTGTTGCAGCACAATTCAGTTCCGTTTTAGGGTCTGCAAGATACTCTCTTTGAAACCTAGGTCTCCAGTCCTGATATAAAAATGAACTAATTTCTGAGCAAAATTTTAAGTTGTTCTAAATTTTTGCCCTAGTTACAGAGGACCAAAACTTCAAAAATCTCTGAAATTCTCCATTAAAAATACCCCTTCACACACAGTCTAATTGTTGGTTTTCCCCTTATTTACCGCTGTGATCTAGAATGTCATACATTGCTTTGTCAAATCCTGAAACTAGTTCACTTACTGATACTCAGCACAGCATTCTCTATTGGGGTCATTTAGATAAACTAGCAGCTCATTACCAAACTTAAATATGCCTTATAGAGAAAATACTGTACTGCTAAATTTTGACAACACTTGATAAAATAACTGGAAAATCTGTGTGTAGTTCTCTAGTGAGTGCTGCAATACATTTACGTTTTATTCTCAATCATTTCCAATGGATTATTGCACACACTCTTTAGAGTTTCTGGATTCCCAACAGATTATTGCTACAACATCTGTTTCCTCAGTGCTCATTTCACCACCCTTTGCTAGTTAATTATTCTACCAATCACTCCGTTTTCAGCACAGTAAAGAAATGTTTTACGTAATTCTTGTTTCTCTGGCCTCCATTATACACAACCAACTTATTTCAAAGGTGTGTATTTATACGCAGTTCTGTCTCTTTGTTCTCTGTCACTCCTGTAGCTCAATTCAGGCAGGCAGATTTCCCTCTTGTACCATTTGGGCGGGTAAAAACTGCAAGCACACTGAATCCCATGCTAATCCTCTTGTCCTGCTTCCTCCATGTGTTTTACCCTGTCACATTATTTTATTCACTGTTAATTATTAGCAGCAAGAGTACCAATCTCCCTTCTACTTCTTTTCCAAGCTGTTTCAAGGACCATATATTATGAATAGTATTATGTATTATAGTTTCTTTTGAACAGGGAAAAAAACCACCCATAGAGCAAAAACTGTACTACTTTTGCATCAGCATTTAAAGAACCTGTATTTAAAATGTCTGTAATGTCAATGCAGAACTAATTTCTCATATAGCATTACAACAGCCAGATACAAAAATGTACTTTCTGGATTATCCAAGATAGACATCAAAAACCTGACCGCCCAAAGAAAAAAAAACTCCAAAAAACACACACACACAAGCCCCATCCCCAATCATCAGAATTGCTACCCTCTACAGGTCTTGAAATGTGAGTAAAATAATTTAAAAATCATAATTTTAAAAAACCCTATTTTTACTTTGTTTTCTTCTTGCCACAGGTTTAGTACAACACTTTAGAAAATTCCCTCAGACCTGTGATTTTAAGGAAGTCTGCTAACCTCAGTAAATTATCCCCACACAAAATGTCACTACTCTTACGTCTCTCAGAAACATAAACTTTCCTTCCTTCCCCAAATTTATCTTGATCTTATTATCATCCCAAATACCATGTGATCCTCTGTGACCTCAAGATTTCTGTTGCAGTGTCTGAATTTCTGTACACATCACAGTGATGTGAACCTGGAGATTTCCAGGATCACCATAAGCAGTATATTCTGACTCATCAGTTAGTAACTAGGATCCTGAAGCAACAGCCATATATTATGGGCTGGAAAGAGATTCTTCCCAGATTACAACTTTACTGTGCCTCTGTACATACACAGGTAGCATTTGACCTGCCTCATACAATGAGCAACAAAAAGTGAAAAGCTCTGTGTATTCTGCACCGAAGTTAATTACGTTAAAGGATTTTCAGCTGGTAATGATATATATATTTGATATAGTTTGCTGAGACTCATATAACAATTGTTGAAGTATGCTGAAAAATGAAAGCTATGAAGACAGCAAGTGCTCTTAGCAGTGAAAAATGCTGAACCAGAACAACAGCACTGTAAAACAAGTTTGCAATTTTAATTACACAAGACTTTGCTTATAAGAAAATCAGAAATTCAGTGTCTGTGTGACGTTTCCACGGCCTGAGCTTTAGCAGCTCTATGTACAATGGTTTCAGATATTTCAGGATGAGCAATATTGTTATGAATTACAAAATTAAAGATGATTCTCACAAGTTCTGGCAAACAGAGCCAATTTCCCTGCTTTGCTCTCTGGCATGCAAGGCACAGTGCTTCACTCTCTCTCTTGCTGCAGCTACCCGAAAAAGTTAGGAAGCTCACCCTTATCTGCTAACCAAATATGGCATAGTCTGTCTACATTTTTGACTGAATGTAGCCCTAAGTGATTAAAATATCAGACCATCTGTATGTAAAACCCTCTCTCACAAATAGATAATATAGGAAAATTATTTGTTCTGATCTACATATTTATGATATCCAGAATAATAATTTAAATGATACATTTCCAAATATATCCACTAAATGGTCTTTTCTTTGAAGCTGTCCTTAGCAGTAAGACACCAGATAAAGCAGAGATGCAGTATACCTGCTTTAAGTTATATGCATGTTTGCTGCTAAAGAATAGTAAAGAGCTACAGAAACTGGAAGCTTAGAGCTATGGCCTTAATCGCACTGGTTTAGAGCTCCTATTTACCCATCAAAACAAAAATACTGCATGGAGACAGGAGTGAACTATGCTGAGCACCTTAGCCGGACAGAAATGAAAAAAAAAAAAGGTAAAAAATTATTATATCGCTATTTACTAATAAAGAAACAGAAAATATTTTCATGTTACAGGACGATGACAATCTACAGTTTTTAATTATTTACAGTATTGCTTTAATGTTAATGAGAAGGAGATATTAATGTTTTATTAGGTTAAAGGAGTTTATTTCTGCAGACAAATCTAACTATGAGCCTGACAATTCCTTATTTATACCCTGCTAAAGTGT
Organism: Corapipo altera; assembly: GCF_003945725.1. Classification (NCBI taxonomy): domain Eukaryota; kingdom Metazoa; phylum Chordata; class Aves; order Passeriformes; family Pipridae; genus Corapipo; species Corapipo altera. The sequence continues at coordinate 12,686,694 of NW_020884876.1, forward strand.
TTTCATATTTTAAAAAGCATTTCTTTACCATCCACAGTCTTTTGCACCCTGTGGAGGATTTTGTTGTAATGACTGGTTATAGTCACTGTCCTTTAACACCTGATAATATAACAAAAATATAGACCCAACTGAGTTCAAACATTGTTTCAGCAACACAACATCAGGACCATGAAAGACACTCAGTCACACAGAGAACGTACATGACATACATTTTTGCAGGTTAACTCTGAGAACCTATTTGTCCTCACTGAACTACGGAAGATGGGAATGATTATATTGGCATTGGCGTAATTCACTGGAGACACTGATGAAATAAGAGACCTCACCGCAACATTTATCTAGAACTGTCAAGTCATAATGTTGGTTCTTGTCCTTGTGAGACAAATACATGGCCAGCAGACAGAAACCTCTAGAAAGTGGACATGCAGTACCATCTTTAATCATCATTACCCCATTTACATATTATGTAGAACCATGTAATAATTTATTACATACATTCTAAACAAAATTAATAAAGTACTCATAAAAGTAAATTTCATCCATCAGAAAAGCGCTTCAGTTAGCATTCCATGTAATGGTGTATAGTAAGTACTGGTTTGAAGAAAGTTGCATTTGACAAATATATTTGTATTCTTAAAAGTAAAACATTACAGAAAGAAATAACTTGGTCTTACTGACTATCTGAATTCCCAAAATGCTTTCAGTTTTTCAAAATTTATAAAAGAAACCAACTTATCATGAAATAAATTCAAAAATATTCTCGTGGAAGATTATGTATTAGAGATGGGAAACCTAAGAGAAGAACTTACGATCCTTTCCACAATAAACTGTATTCTGAAGTTTTAACAGTATGTCTTGAGCTCTGTATTCTTCAGTATGTTCAACAAATGATATGAAGAGCGAAAGTGTAATGTTATATCAAAGTTTAATAATGCTTTGAAATTATTAATAATAATGAAAAGTAAAGTTAAATGGAAAAGAGGGGTAAGTTGATAAAACAAGAAATGAAATTGAGTGTTGATAAAAAAGTAACTTACATTAATGTTATGATAACGAGTTGTAATTTTGTTATTATCGCTTAGGAAAAAACAGGAATTGGAGCCTCTTTTCAGCAGAAGCCAAAAGGATAAAAAAACTTCTGGAATTATTATAGAGAATGAATTATTATGTCACTAACTACATAACTGTGGTGGTTGAGTACCTTGAGTACTGCAGATTGTTCACTCCATCTCAAAAATGTATTATTAAACTAAAATTAAGCTAAAAATCTTGTACAATGGAAGGCAACAAATGTGATTAACGACATGAAAAGCTGCTGAGAAAGCTTCAGAATTCTTCAGCTTAGCTGGCTACAGAAATCATGAATCATATAAAAAAGTTGAATGAGGAAATATTATTTACTGTTTCTCATAATGCAAGCACCCTTAAAGTAACAGAAAAATACAACCAGAAATGATAAAATTCTTTCTCAGACATCACATGAACTGTAGAACTCTATTTTGTAGATTCAAAGTGTTTCTGGAAATCTCAGGAGAAGCACCACTGAATAGACATTAATCAATGAACATTACAGCTAAAGGTCTTCTCAGTAAAGAAGGTAAATACTATTTCTTTTTTGCCACTGAGCTAAAGATGAGGATGGTGCCTGTTCCTAAAAAGTTTAGTTTGGAGAAAAGATTCCTATAAGGCCCTCTTTCAAGGCACCATGCAACAAAAGGTAGTGTATTTCCAATCAGACAATGTAGGATGCTGTAGAAGCCAGATATACTAAAGGGTTACTAAATATTGGATAGCAGTAAAAATATATTAGAAGGCAGAAACCTTATGTTTTGTAGAAACTTCTATTTTTTGAGATATTCTAAAAAACAAAAGCTTTCAGATTACAGAACGTTACTCTAGGACCCTCCAAGTGCAATATTCCCAGTAAGAAACTTGACTTTATTTTCTACTTTTAAGTGTTTTTACCAGGTGTTTTTCCTTCAATGAAAAGGGAACAATTTCTCATAAAAGATTTCTCCGACTTTCAATATGGGCATCTTAATGTGTAGAGGGCAAAAGATGATCCACATAAAGCAGTGAAGTAAGTAAAAGTGAATAGAAACTTCAACATTAAATTGGAAAAAGTTAATTCTTTACAAAAAACCAACCAAACAAAAAACTCCAAACAAATACAAAAAAACCCCATAAAATAAGTGAATTTATCCCTTCATGTTAGCACTTCTTCACTTTTAGGGAGACAAAAGACCCAGCACATATATCACCGCATTTATTAAATAAGAAGTCAACTGTAAATCATCAATGTCATCTTGTATAGTACATTTTAGTTAGGATCTTAACTGCTAATCTGCTGCCATTTAGAGTTTACTAAAACTGCAGGGAAAAAAATAAGTACTTCGGCCGTCATAAAAAAATTATGAAACCCGCAAAAATTTCTATCTCCAACCCTAAACATTGCTTTGACAAGGGATTAATCTATTTACCAAGTAACCAATACCACTTGACAATATTCTGAAATAGTGGTAGACTTGAACCATAACAATGATGTCATTAAATAAGATGACTCTGGAGAATAAAATTCTGAACCAACAGCCTTGCTTACTTCCACTAATAAAAGAAATCAGCAAACTGCAGCCTCTACAGCAGAACTTGACAATGATGTGGACAGATCTGTTCCACTGCACCTCTGCCAACTGAACACAACAGCAATGAAGCGTTTAGAACTGTTTTATTTAAAAAAAAAACCACTATTAGTTTTCTGTAAAAACTTTCAAATACATCCAGGAAATCAGTCTATTCTAAATTATATTTATTTTGTCAGTTAAAAAATATAGAGTAAAAATATCTTTAGATATTTTGGCAGAGTATTCCTCATTTTGCAATACTAGCACACAAGTGTGCAGTAGCTAAATTATGTGGTTTATGGTATATGACATAAAGTTACAGGATTTACAAAGGTCTGTAAAAAAGAACATACCATAAGATAACATGAACAAGCCTTGAAATCTTGATTCAGAGATCACAATCTCATTTATTTTTGAAATGACAGTGAAAATAATTTGCTTCATCTATGTTCTCTTCATTATCTATTTTAAAGGCATTATGACACTTTAATTCTCAAAAAGCTTTGCCTGTAATATAAATAATGGTAACATAAAATACTTCTGTCTATGACATGCCAATGATATTAAATTAGTGTGCTTATCTTTGAGGAAAACACATCTGTAAGAAACAGATACCATTTTCAAATATCAACATCCACAGAAGTAGTAATAAAAAAAAAAATCAGAAAATAAATCTTCTGAGCAAACCCTAACTTCATGAAACTCTTCACACTCTCACAGCTAGAGTGAACAGAAAACTCCAAGGATCCATCATGCCTATAACCAAAGAATTGCAAGGGTCCTGCACACCCCAAACTCCTAAGATCTAAGGACTAACCTTATATTATAGGCCTGGGTTCCTCTCTCCTTTTATCACCTGGCACAGTGATATTTAGAAAATAGTTTAAACAAACACTCAATTTTATTTAAGCACAAAAATTTGTAGTTGAAAATACACAGATGCTTGGATAGCCCACTGAACCTGAGATAGTAATGAGTGTCATTGAAGCAGCACACTTCATCCAAAAAGCAAACATTCACACCAGTGCAGGCACTTGGGGAAGGATCCTCTCTTTGCACAGCAGTTCTGGCACAGGCAGCAACTCACAACAAAAAAAAATCAAAGCCTTCAAAGGCAAAAGCAGTTTACGGAGAAGGCAAACCAGTTTCTTCTACAAGTACAGAAGAGAAGAATGTTGCTGCTCCAGACACACATTTTGAAATTCTGGACAACTGCTCCCTAGGTGCAAAGGAACACACACACGCACACATGCACATGAAGGCTTTAATCACTGTGGATATCACGTCAAGGTAAGTACATTTAGAAATTGAGCATGGTTTAAAAAAAAAAAGTGGATTCCAAAATTATTATTCTTATGCATTCTTCCATGTAAATGAAAGACTCAGGCATTCTGAATGAATATTCTCAACAAAATTAAATGAACATTTTTTAAAACTCCTTTATTCAAAGAAAAAATTGTGTATGTTAGCAAATTCACTAAAGAGTCTAACCATTGCTAATATACATTTTCTGACCTCATTCATAATTTTTCAATATTTCAATATTGAAGCCACTGGCATATACAAATTACTATATATGCTACTTATTCTAGTTTCAAACTGAAGAAGACCTTATGCAAAAGTTTTATTTCATAAGACAACTACCACACGCTGATTCAAAGCAATACTTACTTTTTTGTTTCTGTTTCCTACTAGTTCAAAAGAAATAAACAAAATATCTTTCTCATTTACTGTCACTTTCATAGAAAATCATATTTTATTTTTAACCTTCCTTTCCTTGTAACGCCTTCCCAAACAAGATGAGAAAAAGGAAATATTCTTTTGTAAGTTCTTCCCCGTGGAGAAACTTCTTCCCTCAGCTTAAAAAAAGAACAACCACCACCAAGAAAAATCCAACATCTCCTCTCCTTAACCACATACACAAAAAAAGAAAAAACAGTGGTACTTAAAAATTAATACAAATTACAAGGCTAAAGTCTAGCTACATAGTCTCACAGAGATTTCAGATATGCTGTTTTTTAATTGTTTACTAGGTATATGCATTTTACTGGCCATATCTAGATCAAAATCTCTACTAACAATAATGCTGGTGCATTGGTTTTGGTTTAGAATAAAAGGAACTGACTATAATCCTATTGAGCTGTGTTGTAGTAACAGATACCACAAATAAAAATAAATCATGTTTCACTTGAACCTTTTTCTACCATGTAAAAGAACCAATTTTTATCTTGACATTGAAATACAAAGTATCTGGGAGGTAATAGGAAGCTGAGTAGTTGTAAGGTGCTCTCAGCTGAAAGAGACTGGTACCCACCAACAGAGGGGAGCAGGAAAACCAGGAGTAATATTTTTGCCATTTCTGGAGACCTTTTTAAGGCATAAATTGTGAGAAAGCTGAGCTACTTTGAAAAGAGCTAAGCCTTCATCACGAAAAGAGAGATGTACCTTATGGCATTTCGTTCATCAGAATGAACCAAAGCTTACATATCGATCTGGCAGCCACAGAAGCAAACAAAAGCCAAGAATGAAAATCAGCAGAAATCAGTTGAGGAAACTTGATCTGCAGCTACAAACTGATACTAATAATTTGTCATTTGGAAACCACACACCACAGGATTCTGGGGCGTGGGTGAGTGTGAAGAATAAGGGAAACTGATTTTATTTACCTTCATGAACAATACTGAAATATTTACAAGAAAGCATTTTCAGTTATTCAGTAGCCAGGCACACAGGTTCCTACACAGCTTTAGACACTTGGAGATAATGTTTTTATTAGTTGTTGTTAAGAGTACATCTGCAATGTAGCATTTGTCCTGTTAATGATAACTGAGTTTCTGGACGTTCCACATAAAAAAGGCAGCACTATTGAGACAATTTACTAATGCGAGAATAAAACCATTAGGTTGAAGCCAACAAAATTTTTAGAAGTATTCACACTTCATATCCAGTGATGAGACATGGTGTGCAGCAGTCATTAATGCTTAGGTAATCAATACAGAATTATGAGACTGGTATTTTTCTTTTATGGATATTTTTGTAATCAGTTCCCTGACATTCTACCCAATGCTCTGCACAATTCAGTAAAGTCTCTTTACAGAATGATTAAATAAAAATACACCTCCCTGCTTATATTAATGCAGCACTGGAAAAATTTTCTTGTGGAGAATTCCCAGATAACAGAGGGAAAAACTTTTCAAACAAAATGACACATCATTGGCATTCACAATAGGGAATAGAGGGATTAGTGAACAGCTCATTGTTTTTGAAAAAACTGTCTAAGGTATTTCTTGTAAGTTGGCAAATTTATGAAAAAAAAATAAAATTTGGCATAGCCTAAATACATTTTGAAATCTACACATATTGTAATTCATACAATCTTCGCTTTAATGTTTTAGAGTGTGCAGATGGCACTGTATTTTGGAGGTTACTTATTCCTATATCACTTTCTAAAGTACACATATGACTTTTATGAATACACACATTTACACTTTCTTTTAACTCCAAGCTGGGATTTGTTAACACAGTTTAGCATCACATAGGAGTCTTGCTCCTGTCTCTATCTTGTCTGCCAGATGAGATCATAGCCAACATGAAAGCAGATTTTGTTACTATATAGGGACTTTGAGTTGCTATAATGACTCTGCTTCACCTTGTGCAACCTGTTTTGCAATAAAGAACTAATGCTAGTGATAAAAAGACACTGTTATCCATAATTCAGAAAACAGAATACTACAAGGTCTAGGAAAATGAAAAAGAATACTAATTCTGATTCTCCAAGATTACTGTCTTTGTCAAATGCATAGCATTTCACCAGGAATAACATTAAATTTGAAGCCTGACTTTCATTTTCCAATAAATTAGTTCCACAACAATAAATCAAGGAATCTCCTGAGAAAGACATGTTATAGCCTAGGATGCATATATGTGAACAGCATACATTTTTTATGTGAGGATCAAGTCCAACCTTTGACCAAATACCACTGTCAACTAAACAATATCACCAAGTGCCATGTCTACTCTTTTTCTGAACACTTCCAGAAATACTGACTCCTCCATCCCTGGGGAGCCTGTTCCAATGCTTAACCACTCTTTCACTGGAGAAATTTTCCTAATATGCAATCTGAACTTCCCTGGGTGCATCTTCAGGCCATTTCCCCTTTTCCTGTCGCTGGTTGCTCGGGAGAAGAGGCGGACACCCACCTCGTCACAACCTCCTTTCACGTACTTGTAGAGAGCAATAAGGTCTCACAAGTCTTCTTTTCTTCAGGTTGAACAAGCCGAGTTCCCTCGGCCACTCCTCGTAGGATATATGTTCCAGACCCTTCACCAGCTTTGTTACCCTTCTGTGGACATGCTCTAATAAAGTATTCCAACACTCCACATTAAAAAAGACAATTAAAGTCAACAAAACTAAGACAACTTAATATATAAGTCTGACCCTTAAACTCAGACTAGTGCTAAGAGAACTACAATCCAACGTCATGCAGCTGGATGGTAAATAATCCCATAAGCATTTCTATAGCAATCTTGGAACCAGTCAGGGAAGGTGTAAGGTACGATAGACAAGCAATATGTCTAGGACAGTAATCTAGATAACTTTTTTCACCACAGCAGAAGTGGAATCATTCCACAGAATCAGATGCACACCTGCACCCATATGTGTGCACAGAGAAAACCTGACCAGGACAGCAGCTGCTTTTGCCACTTGTGACTAACGGGAAAGTCAAACAGATCAATCAACAACAATTAGTAACAGAGAGCTTCTTAATTCATAGGGTATTAAGAGATAACTGCTTGGTTTTGTGACATTAGAATGTATAATTTTGCATTCTTAAATGGAAAACTACACTTTTCGCATCAGAGGGGGTGGTACTGAATTACAACAGCTCTTGATATTGTTTTCCCTTATTAACCTGATTATAGTGCAGTATTCTTTGTATTTGATTTGTAATCACAGGTTAACAGCATAGAGACACGTGGGGCAGGGGCAGGGGAGAGCAGATAGAACACCAATCATTCATAAAATACAAAGCAGAAAATCATGTTTTAAAGAATATAACCCACACATGCACAGAACTGAGCCAAAGTTACACAAACAAACTTGTTTCCAAAAACTTTATGTAATTATAAATGCAACCTCAACCATTTACAGACATTCCATGGAAAATTTAAAAAATCTTTAAATTAACATTACAATTTTTTGTGACTACAGCAAACATCTCTGATTACATTAATAACTTTTTGTGTAAGAAGTTCAAGATATGTTATGGTTTAAGAACATAATGGCTTTTAATACCTATGAGATTTTTTTATGTTTAGGGAACACCTCAAAATCTGTTCATAGATGTAACACATTTTTTGATTTACTCTGGTAGGTAAACAAATTGCTCAAATGCTACTCCTTAAAAAATACAAAGAAAATTTCCTGCAGTGAGTATACATAAATCTTGTCAGTACAGATGTTTGCAGTACACAGTATTTTTTCCATACAAGCCTTTTTATCTCAGGATTTTGACATTTTTTTAGTTAATGATTTGTAGATAAAGCAAAAAAAGCCAGCTGCAGGAAAAGAAAAATATATTTGCATATTCAGTTACAAATGAACAAAAAGGTACTTAGCCCTAAGGTGTTCTACATAACTTCCATTCTGACATAGTCCATTTTGATAACAGTTCTACATCCATCTGTTTTATTACTACTAAACATGGCATGCTCATTTATATTAAACAGTGTGGTGGAGCTGCCTGAAACCAAAAAAACACAACAAAACCTCTAAATAACTGTGAGCCACATCCTCAGCTATTTTGCTTCCATGATGCAAACTCATTCTACAGAGGTAGGCTGATCTTATAGTTGTTCTTTGTTCAAATTCTCAACAGCTACAAAGAAAGTTTACTGCATGGAGAAATCAGAGTGAATATGACAGAAATTTCTGACCTAGTTAGGTAGAAGTTTTGAGATACAACAAAAGAACAGAAAGAGGAAGAGACTATCATTTATTTTAGCTTGTCAAAATGGTTTCATTCAAATTTTAGTTATTCAAAGTAATGAAATACTTGGGAGCATAAAGGAAAAAGGAGATATCTAATTCTTCTCTGCAAAATAATGTTTGCAATCACTCTACTAGTATTACTGTATTTTTTCCAGTATGCATGTAGCACTTATTTATATCACATTTGCAATTATATACACACAAAACCATGCAAAGAGTCACATGCAAAAAAAAGATACAAGCTGCAAAGTATATGTATTATCTACTGCATATTTTAGGGTGTCCTTTTTTTCTCTCTTTTAATCCATTGCTTCTGTGAAAAAATAATTTGTTTGGAAAACTTTTTATTTGAGTTTAGGAAAAACAAGACTGTGAAACAAACATTGACCTACCTACCCAAGTGTCACTGAAAGTTGGAGCAGTAAAAAAAAAAAAATTCTTATTTTCTTAGGAAAGACCAACCAATTTCAGTCAATTCAAGCTCTGATTCTACAAGTAACAGACACTGCAGTGGTAGGGAAATGGAAATGTAAAAGAAACAAAAAAGTAAGCAAGAAAAAAAAATCCACAGTTCTATTTTTTTTCTGCAGGGCTTCTACATTTGGGAGGGAAAGAATACTACTAACAAAACCAACTAACAACAAAAAGCTATACCTTTTATTATAACATTGAAGTTAACCAGAATTACAGGCTTGGCTCTGCAAAAATAGCAGTGCAATGAACAAAGAAAGCACTGCAGTTAGAGGTGCAAGAATTAAGAGGGAATTAATATGTGTGTATATATATGTAGACATAAAATATGTAATGTGCATAAGTTTCATATATAACTTACATTCTTAGTGAAGAATATATGAAAATGTAGCAGTCCAAATTCTGAAGAGAATAAATTACAGAAAAGTCTTATGATTCCTTCCTGAACTGTTTGTGAACACACATGTTCTTTCAAAGAGAAGAAAAATCATCATTCAGCTCACCAACAGGAGACAAGACAACATTGAGGCTAATACTGGAAACACAAAATAATTTTATTATAAATATAATCCTTTAATATGTCCAGTTGAGCCACACATTTATTTAATATTCTGTTTTTCACTGAAATTACATAGTAATCTTTAATATTGTTGATATCTGTCATGGAAGTACTTTGAAGATAAAGGGAGAGTATTTTGCACCCTTATCACTGGTGTGAATCACAGCCTCTCATCCTTAAAAGCCCTGTGTGACAACTTACAATAGGCTTTTCTAGTCTCTTTAGGAGACAACAGTCCTCAAATGTGTAATAATCACTCTACTGCACATTATATAGCCTCCTATACTCCACATCTTTCTCTATATATACTATTGTGTTTACAGTTATGGTGGGATGAGGATTATAGAGCTATGAAACCACGCAACTCACTAAGAATAAGTGTTGCTGTAATAAACATGATTAATTATTTTTAAATATCTATGCTTTATTACATATTAAAGTAAGATCAAATTATATTTCACATCATCATCATGGCTAGGCTTTGCGAATGAAGATTTGGGAAAGGCTCTATCCACATTTGTTACAAGCACGATGGTGGCTAATAAGGCCAATATGAGATAGACAAGTCCGATTACAAAAGGCACAGCAGAAAGACACCTAAGAATATTTCACATATTACTCTTATATACCTCACATTAATAAAATATTCCTTAAATCCCATTTCTTTTTTTAATATTAATTTCATTTTCTTCAGCTTTTCATGAGTTTTAACCCATAAATAATGCTAAAAAATTCTCCACAACCATTCTGCCTTCAAAACATTTCCCTTTCTTTGAAAAGCTGTATAACAGGAGACCTTCATACAAACGAGACATTCCATTTACCAGCTGTTTCCCATGCAGGACAGATTTTGCCTTTGAAAGGTTTTAGCAAGCCTGCTGGCTCTGGGCTGCCTTGTTCAGCTGCTCTCCATTGATCATGAACCTTCCCAGGGCGCTCTCTACCTGCTACAAGTTATTGTGGGGTTGCCACACCGACAGAAAAGCAAATCCTCTTGTAAAAGCTCCAATTATATGAGTCTTAGCCGGAGCTTCTTTATGAAAGCTGTCACCAGCTGAGAGCGCAGACCATGCATCTTTTCCTGTAACAAACTCACTAAAGCAACAAGAACAAAAGACAAGAATTTAAATTCCATATTTGTTACTGGTTTGGGTTTTTTTCTTTTTTTACCTCTAAGCATAGCAAGTGACTTCAATAAGAAAGACCAGATCCTATATGCAAGCTGCTGAAGCAAAAGACTTGTTTTTACTTATTTGTGTAGATTTCCTCTGCATTGTGAAAGGTCTAGCAGAAGGGAAAGGGAATGGAAGACGCAAATGAAAACAACAAATGTCTAGATTCTAACTGTTCACTCTGTTGAGAAAAACATTTATGCAAATCTCACAAAGACCAGAAAACTCTATCTTCAGAGTCACTAACAGTCTCTATTTATTAAGAACAGCAACTGCTGATTCACAGCGATTGTCTTTCTGCAGCAGATTTATTTGGAAATAAGTATGCAATAGCAAAATAAAAGCACACGACCAATTTTCACCTCTATTCACTCAGGATGTATTAATAATCCTTTACTGTTAGGCATACTACGAGGCAAAGACAATTCATTATAATAGTAGAAAAGATAATGGGAGATTAATAAACTTCTTATCATTCCCTTTCCATTTACAGTCAATCATCCAACCATATTAACAAAGTTTAAATTTTACACCTTGTTTCATCATTCCTATTGAGGTGTAAGAATAGAATTTAAGTTTGAATAAGTTAGGTCGAAAGTGAGATTAAGCAATTTATAATCAATGCAGCATTTTAGGCCTCTCTTTTAAAACATCTCAACTTTATTCGCATTATCTGTCTTTGCTTCCTTGCTGTCAATTCATTACATTTCTCTTTGGTTATTAACCATGCTGTAATTTTTGTACTCTTGATCTTTGCTGATCTTACAGCAAAGATTACACAGATACTGGATATAAATCTCCCTCTTCTTTCAATTTGAGGATCAAAGATTTTTACTGGGGATTTTCAGAAAAAGGTCCCTATGCACCTTTGGAAGGCAAGACATGTTTGTTTCCCTGCTAGTTTTTTATGAACATACAGGTAATCTCCTTGCAGCATTCACTACGTATATACCTAGAATTACACATTATTGCTTGTAAAAAATACAGTAACTCATTTTTATAAGTACTTTATCTCCCCACTTTAGAAGGAAACATTCTGCAAGATGAAGAAGGAAATAAAATGGTTTTCTAATGCTATTACTAATGTTCTAGAGCTCTATAGTTTTAAAAATAACTACGTATGAAAGCCTTTTATTCATTGGAATCTCTGGAACAGATTCTGGCATACTTTGTCACAGTTGGTATATGATAAGCAAAATAGACTTCTTTAATGTCAGCAGTCCGAATGCAGATTAAGGCAATATTTACTGCAAATGTATGAAAAAAAAGGTATTTCTTCCTTTCACCTGTATTCAGTCAAGAAACATCTGCAGCTATCCACTACATAACATAACATAAAAGAGAAATTAAATACTAGCATAGGACTGATTTCTGCTTGGCTTTTCTGTAAGGATTCAAGATGTAGGGTAGGAGAATATTCCATTTCTCTATTGTTCCTTTTTCATCTGTCAGGTGATGTAAGACATCGCCATCATTTCTCTTTCAAAGGCTATTTCATATCGTCATTTTCACTGACTGAACCTGTGGGAAAGGACACAGATAAACTACTGAAACAAAAGGACAGGCACAGAGACTTTACAGGAAAAAAAAGATACCACGTGGAGTTTTGTTTTACAAGAGTATGGAGAGAAGAAAAAAGCAGAAGTGATCTCAGAATCACAGAACTTTTAGGATTGGAAGGGACCTCTGTAGAACACCTAGTCCAACCCTCCTGCCAAAGCAAGGTCACCAAGAGAAGGTTACACAGGAACACATCCAGGTGGGTTTTGAGTGTCTCCAAAAAGGGGAGACTCCACAACCTCCCTGGGATTCTGGTGAATTTTCTTGTGTTATAGCTTATAGGCATTAATCCTCATCCTTTCTCTGGGCACCAACAAAAAGAGTCTGGCACCATCCTCCTGACAACTGCCTTTGAGATATTTATATGTATGTCTACTATCATATGATATTCTACTTCCAAATCCAATGTCTTCTTCCTAGCTGGTTCAGGCTCTAAACTTAATTGGTGCAAAATTCTGAACCCAGAATAAAATAGTTTACTCCTGATGCAAAAGTCGAAGACTCTAAACTCCTTTCAAAAGATCACTGTAAGTTAAAATATAAAACATAGTAACGACTCCTCTGTTCTTTTCAAGAGACAATTCACAGCCATGACTATGCAAAATGAATACATTTCTTAAATAGGTTATCACAAAATTCTCCAAAATAAATCCAAAACCATAAAGGAATTATAAAAGTGATATGTAGAAAGATTAGATATCCCAAGTTTCCCTGTTAAATGTGCTCTGTCTGTTTTGGGCACAGCCTCGGTGTTCTGCCAAATGCTGACTATTTATTTACCAAAAAAAAAGTCACATGAGACTGGATGAAAGCAGAATTTTCCCTACTTACTACAAGTTTAGCATTGAGCTTTTTAAAGAAAACCCAAAAATTCAGGACGAAAACCTCTCTTTTAAGAACTAAATCACCAAGACATTTTTAAAAGGTGAAGTTCACTTGTGTACGGAACACCAGATAAAGGACACAAACACCAACTGGTGCACGCAATCAATCTCATTTTATCTTGAGGACAAAAGCTCAGATCCAGATAGTCTGAATTCTATTTATGTTCCCGAGACCTTTGGTTCTGGAGTTTTACAGGCAGTCAACAAAGAAAAAAAAGATGAAGTAGGAATCTAGGTAGAATTTAGGTCACTTGGATTTACACATAATGTCCCACTTCTGCAAGGTGTTGTGACTCCGCTTGCTGACTTTGAGAGCTCTGACTGAATGGAACAAGCTCAAGGACATGACTGTTTCATCAACGTGTAAACAAGTGATCTACCACAAAAACGAAACTTCCACTAATCAAATACTTGGCAGTGATCTCTGGGGAGAGGACACTTGACTGTGTGGTAAAGTTACTTTCACACTGTTTGCTTCTCTTCACCACCAATATCTCTTAAAGATTACTCAGTGACATAGTCACACACTATCTAAAAAATGCTCAACAATCTGCTACACAATTTGCATACAGTATTGATTGGGATTCTTTTTTTAACTCTCCGATTTTGATATAATTTATATAATATACTTTTAAGGTCAGGAATTATAGCAAAATATTTAATAGAATTTATTTTTTTTTAATTGTACAATACAACTCCAGTCTTTTCAAACTGTAAAAAAAGGCTTCTTGTTCATTTCAACCTAGGGCCTAAAGAAATTAATAACCTAGTCACAAAGCCTTCTAACTCTAAATCAAAATTTAACACTGGGGAAATAAATTCTCTATTTAAGAAAGGAAACACTGTTGATAGGTTTATACGTTTATGTTTAAGTGGAGTTACTGTCCAGCACTTAACTGCTCAGGACAGTAGTATGGTCTTGATGGATATATATCTTCAGATACTGGGCAAGGAAGGAGAGCGAAAGAAAACAACAATTTATTGCTTAACGATTTAATATATTAACACACATTGAATTAACAGACATTACACAAGGACCACTTGCAAATGCATATTCACAAAGACGGGCAGGAGTGCTTGGTAGTGGTCAGAAAAGGCTGGATCAGGCAGACAGGAGTTTGGGTTCTTCTTCATAACTATGGGGCTTCAAAGACAGTTGACCTCAGCTCAGCTGTGCTTCAAAAGGAAAAGCAGTGAGGCACATCTCCTTTGAAGCTACAAACTGCCTTAAGAGAACTGGGTCAGCACGACATTGTGAATCCCCCCAAGCACTTGGAGAGCCAGAAGGGAGGTCCTGAATATCTCTCTGGCCGCTTCCAGAAAGATGAAAGAAACTACCTGAATTTTTTGACACATTCTTCTAGAGATGTAACAGTGTAACTTCAACAGGCTCAGGAGTTCTGTTCACCAAGTCATTATCCTAGTCAGGAAGGATCCTGACATTTTAATCCTATGCCCCCTCATGTTTTCCATTTGTGAATTAGAAAGGCATGTTTTAAACTTAAAATAAAGAACTACATCTGATGTCAGAAATGGCCACAGTTTCTACCTGTTTCAGAAACAGAGTGGTACAGTTGTTCAGCTCCAGAGAATACCATCTGAGGATACACAGCACAACCACAGATACACTAAGTCAAGCACAAACTATTCCCCTGCTCAGTGGCCCTCAGAGATGACATTTAAAATTAGAAGTCTGTATAATTCAAAAAACCTCCCAGTGACTGTCAACTCTGACTAGAACTTCATTTTCTTTAAAGATACGCATTTTTTGCATAGTACAGTGATCCTGATTAGAGTTATCAGATGACTAATGAAATCATGTCAGGTACAGAGTTTAAATAAAACTAACTATAGAGCCTAGCTTTATAAAAAGATTAATTATTTATGAATGAATATCAGAAATTCCTCCAGATTTATCAGTTCCACAATCACTCCCCACTAAACTCACTGAGGGGGAATCAATCTATTGCCCACCTGTTTCTATCTCTTTTCTCTGACACCTGGATAGGTCCACAGAACTCGAGTACATTTCCCCTGCAGCTTCTTTTACATCCCACCCCACAGGCAATTTATGGTTTGATACGTTCTCCGATTTCACTGTTATGACACTAAGTTGTATCACTCTTATGATCGTCTCCTTTCAAATACATTTCCAGTTCTAGAAAATTCAAATATCTGGGCCCATTAATTCTTTATATAGTAATGCTAACACTTCACATACACTAAAAAAACCCTATGCATAAGTCTTTCAAAAGACTACTCTGTTATGCTGTATCAGGGATGTTGATACTTTTGGTCTGTGTTCGGCCCGGCCACCTGTAAGAGTTTATATTTTCCCTGTCAAGTTCACTGATAAAACGGTAACTTTGTCCTTGGAGAGAGAGCTTCTTGTATAAACTATATTAATTGGTGTTCTGTGATTGGTTCATTGTCTGCCAAGGACACTTGAAGGAGAAACTGAAGAGGAGGGGATGAAGTAACGACCTCCAACTCAATTAGGAAAGACCCTGGAAGCAGACTGCACATGTGGAAAGAAATTCCAGAGCACTCACACATGCGCTGAAGTGATGGACTTGAATAACCAAGGGGGTGGGACTGAGAACCTCTGGGGGGACGGTGCTGGCCACACCTGTCTAGGCAGATGTACTCAGTTGATTGTATAAAAGCAGACAGCTTGTTTTTTGGGGTGAGCATGCTCCACACAAAGGACCAAGTTGCCTTCAGCGGGGACGCCTGCTACATGTGAGCCTGCTGACCCTCTGAAAAAAGCAGCTGCTGCAGAGGATTTTATGGTACTCGGAGTTGGTAAGATCAGCTCATAAATGACATCTGAGTGAGTAGGGTGTCGTATTCCCTCTTTGTTTTCTCTTTCTCTCAGGTTCCCGTTTACTTCAGCCACTTCTTTGGAATAAATATTGTTTTTTGTTGAGCTTCAATGGTGTTATAGTTTACAATTTTCAGTATGTTCGAACGCTCCCTAATACATATGCTCTTTTTGTTACGCAATCTACCTGGAAATAAAGTTATGCATAAATCTAGAGAGAGCATGAGAAACATTTTCCTCTTATGAGAAAAATCTTCAGTGATCAGAAATATTCAGTGTCCTGGAGTGCCAACTAATTCTTGAAATCATAAAGCAAACCATTCGACCAGATTTTGACATGAATGAAGACTGAAACAATTCAGAACTTTGTTTCTAAAGGAAAAGTTCACAACAAGCCATCTCAACTTTCTTTGATAGTCTACAATTATTGAGTATCATTTTACCAGTTCATTTCTGCAACAAAGGAGCATTTTGCTCACAACACAAAAATGTATGCAACTACACCAAGGGTTTGAAGTCACAAGTGTAACATGCAGTCTGCTTTTATTCCCCTCAGAAATTTGTCCAGAGTAGAGAAGATAAAGCCACAACTTATAGAAGCTGTGTGCTAACAGCAAGTCCAACATATCCAAGATGACTTTACTGTGCAATAAAACTGACACCTGTATATTGAATTCTACACCATCACAACTCCTTAGACTTGCCAGGCTCAACCTGCAAACCCAGATCACACTGAATTTAGCAGCTATGTGCTCACTCGCAATAAACCAGAAGCACTGGGCTCACTGTACAAATGCTGCACTGATTAGAAACGGGAGAATCCTATGCCATATTAATAAAGACATGAAAGCCAATGGGCGCAGGTGGGATTAAAGCAGATTCACACTTCACCAGAGCAAATTTCCACCCTGTTTGTTAAATAATTTAAGAAGCAGAAGCTCCATCCTGTTTGCTCTTCAGTTTTCATCTCACATTATTTAATCTAAAGTTCTTGAACATTCTTTCATCAAGTACCAAACATAAGTATTTGTTGGATCCAGTGGCAATGGGATACAAACAATACTCCTATGTAAGCCAGTGAAATAAAGTGAACACTGTTTATCAGGACTCCTCAAATTTAAATATATTCTTAAAAATATGAACCTATCATCCTCACAAAAGGGAGAATTCAGAGTGCATTTCATTAAAGTAGTGTGACTAGAGACACTCTGTCTCTGCTGAAAACAAAAACCTATACAAGTATTCTTCGAAACAGTAGAAAACATTAATTGTTTACACAGAAATTCTGAGTTTAACCCCTAGAATGATACTCTTGCTTGAACACTGACAGTATGCAATAGCCCAGTCTTGTCTTAAAACATTCATCACACATAGTTGTGCTCAAACCAAATAATGAAGAATATCACGCTTTCTCCTATATTGACACTCAACATTATGAGTCCTAGATGACTTTTAAGCAACAGGTTTACGACCCTTCACTACTCTACTTCCTAGGTAATCTGGCACTTCAGATCTTTGGATTTCTTTGCTGCAGGAGTCTCCATCAAACTATATCCATGTTGCCATTATGCTGCCTGACAACAATGTTATTCGCTTTGCCTTCACTGCATTCTGAACATGCAAAACTTAGCCTGGGCCTGAGAATCTTTTGTTTGCATTTATTTTATTCATTCTTTTCCCACCAGGCAATAGAACAGGTAACAACTATAGCTATATCAGCTAAAAGTAAGGAGCAATTCAGTACCAACAAATCAACATTTCAATTATTTCAGGAGTTGTAAAATTTGCAATAACGTTAAAATGTTAAAATTTTACATTATAATAAAATGTAAAATGTATCATATAATAAAATGTGCAGTTACTCTAATTCATAAACTCTATCATTTTGATTAGCATATTTGCCTGTGCTGGGTATCTGCTATACTGAATTGGCTTTTTGTGAAATTAATATACTATCAACCATAAAGTGTGTGGGTAGCACAGAAATGTGACAGATCAATAAAGGAAGAATTTACTTCTATGTATATGAAAATATGTGTTATGTTAAATAATGTGTACGTACATAAACATATACATTTCACACAGTCACTTTTTCTCACCTGATAATTATTACCACTGAAAATTAAGAGACCTGCACATGAGAAAAGAGCATCTGAATGCAGAACAGAAAACCCTTTGCTACTTGATGTCTCTCTCTAGTGAAGATTTTGCCACTTATGCAATGAAATCTCAAGTTTAATTTAAATTACTGTCAGTTAAGATTGAACACAACATCTTATACCTGGAAATGAATGACAACACCGTTAATGCCCTCATTATATCTTAGCCCTCATTTGGCAATAATGCTTCTTAAATAACAAATCTTGTACACCTGCATATAAAATAGCCACATTGATCTTATCCTAATGATAAAAGTTGGCACCAGTATGAAAACTTTATTTTATTTTTATGCTTATCCAATATAAAACCAATAAGAGACATTATAATGTCATTTCTCCATTATTTTCCTCAACAACAGACACATTTGGAAAATCTCCAATTTTAAAGTTGTGGTCTTTGCAATATTCCTTTAAAATAATTGGACTGGGCTACACACAATTTTAAGCACAAACTAAAATAAACTTACAAGAAGGAGTGTCAGTACCCTGGAAGAACAGCTACTTCAATTGGCATTTAAGATTCCTATGAAATTTATTGCAAAAACCCAGCAATTTCAGAAAATTAGAAATGTAAGAAGTAGATAGTTATAAAAAATCATTTTAGTAATAATTGGTAATCAACTGAAGGAATTCATAATTTAAACTCCCACACTGTAAATTGCATGGTATAGTTTTATACAGCTAGAATGATGAGATTTCTTAACATACTGTATTAACCATTTATTAACAAGAACTGCAAAAAACCCTCTTATATTTATGCGTTACCAAATGTACTCAATCTTTCAGTAAATTTAAAGATAAAATAAATTTATATTATTTATATAAAATATAGAAAATATTTTTATATCTATATAAACAAAACACTTAAAATTGTAAGTCCAACTGATTTACATAAGATCTTGGTTTTCATTATTCAGATCTTTACAGGACTTAGACTACCAAGTTGAATCTAAAAATTAATATTTAGTTTTCTAAGGATGTGGATCTTTTGTGTTTAAATCACCTGTGAATAAGGGATACATATTACTTCCATTTAGGCACAGATAGCCTTTTAAAATGTAACTTCCTTGTGTCCAAAAGCAATACCTTAGTGCAACCCCCACTTACCACTGAATGTACATACACAGATATGTGTATATAGAAGAGGGTCATTTGTAAAAACATTTTAAAACTTTGCCAGAGTTGTGCTTTTCCAGTCAATAGCTGATAATGCACAAGAAGTATTATGAATGATTTTAAAGCCTACACTAGAAAGGACTGTATAGATTCATACTTTATACACTAATCTGTTCCTGGTATTTCAAAGCTGATGTTCTTGGTGCTTCAAACATTTTAGGAAGATGGTTGATACGCATATGTATCAATTTACAACAAAAATGCTGAAGTCCATTAAAGTTACTTAGTTATAAAAATGACAGATCTAAGAAATTACATGAACAATCCTATCCTATGTCAGAAAAGGCAGAAATTTTCTTGATAATAAAACTTTTTTCAAGACATACAGTGTATCCTATCCGAAGAGAGGATTTTAACTGCAGTGGCATTCCCTAATTAGACATGCTTTTTCCACACCACATTTTTTCCACTAAATTGAATTAAATAAATTTATTAAGAAACAATTCAATATAATTTCAATTAGCTGAATTAATGGATTAATTAAACAATGGTTTAAAATGGTGGAGCAATGACTTACAAAGTTTACTCTGGAACTCTATAAGGATGGTACTTTCTTCTGCAAAATCTGCCTTTTGCACCTTTTATTTCCACAGCGGGGTCATGAAACAAACATCTGTGAGGCCTTGAAATACCTCTCTGCCGAAGGTCACTACCTACAGAGAAAACAGCTGCGTGCATCCATCTGGGTAACTGCTGGTTGTTTGGCATAGACATCCATTTCATCATCAGGGACATCGGAGTGATACTGAAAAGCATATGAAAATCTGGCTTTGTATTTCTAAAATTTCACTAGGTAACTGTGGTGTGTATGGGGTTTCTTTTTAATCTATATTTAAGGAAGTAACACCTTTTAAACAGATTTTCTTTTGTGTAGACAAAATGCCTTATGCCACCAATTACTTTGTCTGATGAGATCAGATTTTACTATGGTACTCCAGCACCAAAAACCTTCACCAGACTTTGCATAATCACTTTTTTCCTCTTTTAAAGTACACATAAACCAGGGAGGTTTTGCTATTTTTTCAGAAAAAACACATTTATGTTGAATATTTGATATGCAAACCCTTCCATACATGAATAACTGGGTTCTTTTGTGTATCTCCATTGATTTTAATTAACAAGGCATATTAATGGTCACTTCAGAGTAGTTGAGTACATAATTTCAGTGTTGGTAGGGTAAGTTCATTACAATACAAAGACAGGAACTCCATTCATGGAAAACATCCATCACATTCAGTGGCTCTCAGAAAGTGTTTCCACTATCACAGATTTTGTGTAATGGTGTTCTCTCCAACCACCTTGGAAAACGTACACACTATATGCATCCTGCTACAAACTGACAGGTTACAGTCATGATGCCTCATGCAATTATTCAGTGTTGTGCCTGAAATAACGCTTTTCGTCCTTAACGTCAATGATCATGGTTGTGCCTTTGGAGAAGACTTTGGTCTTTGCTATTCCCACTCAGATGACGTTTACACAGTATGGTCCCAAAATATCAGAGCTAAGTGACCTGGTGGCTCCAAGTGACACCATAAACAAGCAGAGTAGATGTAATTTCAAACCCAGAAGCATAAGCAATTTCTGTTACACATCATTAGGAATCTCCAATCATCTCTACTGATGTCAGTTATACTTAGTTACCTGGGCAGTATCAACTCAAATAACTCTTACATTTTAGGCGAGCTGCTGAGGTAAATAATTCTTATCTTAATCAAGTAGGACATGGCCTTGAACTTGTTCAAGTTGTAGCTCTCCTGTGGTACACATTTGCCCTTATCGCTAGGCTAAAATAAAAAGACTGGAGAAAGATTATGGCATTTTACAAACAACATGCAAAAGTTTTTGTTTTCATTGCAATACAGAGCAAGTACAATTTTGGATCCCACTCAGCTGCAGCAAGGGTGCAGTGCTCATGTCCAGACCAATGCTCAGAAAGGAACCACTTTCAGAATCTTAATAGTAGATAAATTTTTGTTTTCTCCTTTTTTTTTTTTTAAACTTAAAATTTCTCATACCTCATTTTATTATCGGAAGTGACACACTGTCTCACTTTGAAATCACCTGGTGTTGTGGTTTTGGAACAGCACTCCCTAATTTAGTGCCCCCTCCACTGAGACTCTCCCAAACTGGATGCCACTTGCTCCCTCTCCCCCATCTTCTGGTGGGAGACACAAAAGGCAGAGGTCATGTGCTGAGATAAGAACAATTTACTGGAAATAGCAATGGGATAAGAGAACGAACAGTAACAGCAACAACAGTAATAGCAAGAGTGTACAGAAAAGAGAGTGATTTACATGCAAAATACTTGCCAAGTTGAGACAATGAACAATGGCAAATGGACCCTACATCCATCACGTTTGCCCACATCCAGAAACCACGTCACTTCTTCTTGGAAGTGTGACAGTCCCTTTCCCCCACTCCTGGCCATGATGTAAGATGGTATCTAATAACACGGTATCTTGGTCACACCCACATGGCTTCAGGCTCAACCCCCTCACAGCTACTGTGAAAAAATCAACCCTGTCCTTGGCAGAAACTCAGACACCTGTTGAAAATCCTTTGCTTAGAGGTAAGTAGGTTTTGAAATGATTCATAAAATACGAATCTCAAAGAACTCATGCCTCCAAATGGCACACGGACGGACTAGCTGTATGCTAGTAGATTGACTGAGATTTTATTCAAGCGAAAAAAAGTATGCTTGTCTATAGAAGCTTATTATGAAAGAAAAATGTACTGTTACTAGTCCAAGTCTCTGCAGCTGCTATTATTAAGAAAAGTCAAAAATCTAACATTCCTAATTATGATAACAAATACAAACTACTTTCGAATATCAGAATTGACAAGAATTCTTCAGGCGGTCCTTGTTGATTTTAGCAGTTGCTCTAGCTACAGCTTCTAGCTATACCTTTAAAGTCCCCTTCCAAAGTATTCAGGGAAAAGCAGAGACTTCCATTATAATTTAGTTTAAGACAAATTGCTGATGACTAAAAGATAAGCAGTATGTCACAACTGTTAGACCTTTATGCACAGAAAACATAATTTCTCAAATATTAAATGCAGTATTTAATTAACAAATTTAGATAAGCCCAAACTGTGGAACGTACTTCAATAATGCTAGAGATCACTGTACTGATAGTGCTGCATTAGCATCATAGTTAATATATTCACAGCATGCAAATCTCTTATACTTCTTTGGAATAAAGATTGTGGTTTGCAGAGATTTTATTTTTTCTTCTCTCTCCAAATATAAAGGTTATATTTTTAATTTTTACTGAAAGCACTGTGAAATTGTCTCTGCTGATTTTCTCCAAAAACCTATAAAAATGTTAGCCACTAGAAATAAGGAAGCCGATTCTTACTGGGATTCCCATTCAGATCTCCCACTGACCCTAAAGTCAAATCAGAAGTATCAAGACATCTTTAAGAATGAGCAGATCAAATTGATGTATTACAGTTTCAGAACTCTATTCCTTTACTATCATCATGTAGGCTACTGTCCGGATTGGGTTTTTTATTTGTTTGGTTTTGCAATTGGTGCAACAATGAACACTTCATATTCTCACAGAACTGGAACATTATCTGTACACAAAAAAAAAGCACATGCCTGTGTGCCAGAGTATTAATGAGGTACAGACCATCTCAAACTGAAAAATTTATTTTTACTTTAAAACAGAAATTAAGTAACCTTTATTTACTGACTAGGCTTCAGTAAAGTATTCCATTGGGGTTGTGAGGGGAAGGTGTAGAAGAGGAAAATCACATAGCAAAAATACCTAAATACTAAGTGTTAGTTTATAACCTTTCAATATTTGTACCTTTGTTAATGATAGTTTCATTACACTGAGTGCCTGTCTCCCCTAATTGTCCTTCTACTCTCTGGAAGAAGTGGTATGACCACAAAAAGATCAAGAGAGAAAAGACAGAATGCAGTCAATTGCACAAAACTGCAGAGACAATATTCAAAATAAAACTGCTGAGGCATCCCAGCTGATGTCTTTATAAAACCAAGAACTAAATCCTTACTCATTATCCTTGAGAGTAAAGAATGAAGCCCCAATTAAAGTCCTACACATGTAGCAACTACAAGTTAATGCTTTTCTTTGCCATTCTCTCCCCTTCAGAACTCATTAATGCATTGCCGATCATCTTTTATTATCACAGCATACAGAATAACTGCCCTATCTGCAAAGTTCTTTTTTTTTCTTTCTTCTGACAATTTTTAAAAATAGTTCTACAGATTTTACTACGGGTAGCACTGACTCACTTCTAAGTGTCTTATAAAGGACATACTTACTTCTTGTCTGGAGTTTCTACATAATCCAGATTACAAATTACAACTGCATTATTCTGCCTGTTTTGTTTTTTTCCTGTTGACTATCATACCTAATCATTCTTAGGATAAGTTAAATCACTCTAAAGGCTCCACGGACCATATTGCTTAGCCACTGACTATAACACTATATAAATCACGAAAGTGCACAAAATGCTCTATACACCACAGTTTTTTTAATATGGTGTATCAAAAACTATATTGCAATAGCACATAAATCTTTAAAGAAGATTTATGCTACTGAAAGACCAAACACTTAAGAATTTCTCCTCCTAAGAAGGTTCACCATAAACTCAGTATCTCCTTCGGCAGTTTCTGGAGTCCTTCTGTGTTTTAAAATAGAAAGCTTTTTCCATTATATAAACTGCATCAATAAACATTTTTGCTCATGAACAGGAGATTAAACATCAATTATTGTAAACATAATTTTGAAATTTTTCCATTTTCTTTCAGGTTTGTGGAATCTAACAGCAATTTTCCACAAACTCAGCTATTGTGATAAATTACTGAAGATTCAAAGAAAAGAGACAGTTTATAAACAATTAGAATTAATGCTGAAGTCAGTAAAATTACAGCACTTTATGCCACTTAAAATCCGATACAGGTGTTTTAAGTGTTAGTCTGCAATTTTGTATCCCTTTGGAAGATTTTTTTTAATTGAAAGTGAACAGCATAAAACTGTTCAGGTTGTCATATTTTTCTACATGGCTGGAATTTGCAATTTTGCAAACAAACTACAACTAGTAGATTATTAAGAGTATATTAAAAAAACAGGAATTCAAGATCAGATATTTTTATGACGTGGTTCCTATTAGCACTTATTTCTCTCTTTCAGCTAAAAAAAATTTATTTATAAACCAAATAATTACTAGACTTATACATACCAACATTAATATCTATCACAGACATGCTACACATGAATTGTTTCTATCTTTTGGGTTTCAGTTCCACAACAGATAAACCATCCCTGACTCAATACTCCTCTGTGGCATTAGATATTACACACTCTTTTGATTGAGATGTTATGATCACAGCTGAACAATACTTAGTACATAAATACAAAACCTACCATGGTTTTTCTCAAAAAGATAAATGGAGAAAAAGGAAATGCATAAAGGGGGATGAAAAAGGGAATGAAACACTGCACTTACTCCTCAATATAAACTGGCAAATGCTGAAAGTACCACTGAGAGTTCAGATACACTATTAGAATCTAACAAAACTATAAATTTTGAACAATTAGGAAGAATGCCAGTTAAAAAGGCACAATTTTGATTGCATAACAAATGTAATTGTAAGCTTGGGTCTTGAAAACACACAGTATTGCTCTTTCACACAGGTAAACATTTTCTGTATGTTATTACTTGTAGTTAGTTTCTCAGTAAGATGAGTCCCTGAATGCACATTTGTATACTTTCATATTTTCCTACAAAAAGCAACTCTTATTTTCTGCCTTTTCCAGTTATACTCTGCTCTACAAAAATGTCAAATTGTTTTAACTTATACTGTCTGTAGATGAAAAAAAAAAGCTCATCCAGACAGGCACTGCTATCAGCTGAGACACAGCAGACATTTTACTTAGGCTCCACTGTGCTGGTAGTTTCCAACTCCATGCTGAACACCAGCTGTTGGCTTTGAAAACAATTCTCCACTTTACTTCAGCGTAAAGTCAAACTGATTACATCAAAGATTTTCTGAAGGTGTATCTACCCTGTCACATGTTTTCACACTTGGCAACAATCTCTGGTAGTAGAACTAAGGGACTTCCCAGGCCAGGGTGGCTCACACGCACACTGCTCGCCAAAGGACCTTCATGACATGGTTGTTGGTCCCAACTGGGAGCCTTCTATGGCCCAAGACATAATTTTGTGCTTTTCAATTTAATGTACTTGAAGCACTGTGAAGACTGTGGTGTAACTTGTGGTGCAACATTTATGACACAGTCCTGAAGACTTCTATTGCATGCCATAAGGGTATGCAGCGAAATTTTAGAACAAAAGATGTTTACTTGGATAAGTCTGAAAGACCAGAACATAGAAACAAACTGGTGAATCTGAGAGTAAAGAAGCACAATTTCATCCCAATTAATACCAATTTCTTAGTTAAAAAAATTATCCCACAATTGATCACAAGATTTATCAATTTTTTTATTCCCTACAAATGACTATTGTTAGGCTGTTTCTTACTAAAATACACATACTAATAATGCAAACCTTATTCTTTTTTTGTCTATCTTTACATTTTATGAACTTAAATGCCTTCAAACTTCTGTCATTACCCACATATGAAACAGGTCCAAGGATATATCATTTCATAAAGCAACAAGATATTCACAGTATGTCTTCTGTAAGTTAAGCTCCTATCACATGTAAACAGTATTGCAAACTATAATTTAAGAATAATCTAACAATTTTTTAGGAAGATTACGCACTCTAGGTTCCTTGAGGTGAGGTTAGGTAAAAATTATCAATGTGCAAATATTTAATTAACGTTAAGCTGGCTTGGAAATTATATGTAATTTAAGATATTTTGTAAAACATTTTGTTCATTAATTCTTAAATGCCTGTTTCCTCTATCACCTACCCAAATTGGTTTGGGAAAGAAGCATCACAGAAACCTGCCTCTTGATTTTTCTTGTTTATAACAATACTTGTAACAGTGCAATTAGCGCATTTGGTGTGTATTTTAAAACACTAACCAGAAAAAAGCAAAACAATCCTGAGAGAAAATTGCTACACTTTCCTTATGCTTCCTTTTTCATTGACCGTGTCCTGTGACAAAGGTGCTGTAAACCGCCGTTGTAGCAAAAAACTCAAAGCCACTCTGATTTTCTTTTTTTTTTTTTTAACACTCTTCTTCAGTCCCAGGCATCTTCAGCCTTTCATTGGTAATAAATATGTGTTCTTTTTTTAGGAAGAATTCTTTCCTGCTACTGTCACAGCACCTTTCTCCTGAAGCCTTCTGCCCCACCAGTTTTGCTTTTTTTCCCTTTCCCTCTACCGCTTTTCTATTTTTAATCCATCCTAATTGCACCCAAAAATAAGTTAATCACAGTAGATAACCTGGTTATTACTTTTGTATATAAACATGTAAACCCCCCACATTCTTATGGAAAGTATGAAGCCCAGGTCCAAGCAGTTAATTCTTACTAAATGCCACACAGTTCTCAGATCTTTGGAGAAAGGCAGCGATAAAGGAATAGAGACACACATTTGTGCCTCCAGCTAGTTTCAACTAGATTATCTTTCAACATTTCATATATTTTATTTTTGTAATTACAGTACTAAATGTAAGTTCACAAATATCTCTGTCTCTATGTCACACACAGAAAAAAGATAAATACGTAAGTTCTTTCCCTTGGTATGGTTTTCCAGTAGCTCCTCTTTCCTTTAGACAAACTACAAGATTTTCCTTCTCTCTATAGTTCTTGCTACCCATATTCTGCTTTTTCATGTTCTGATGTCTTAACACTGCAACAACATCATCAGGTACCTTGAGAAAACAATGTACATTCAGGTAATGTTCCTTATATAGCTTACACTGGACATTAACACAGACATATTTCATGCATAAATCAATAGCACAATACAATCACTTTAGACAGACATAAAAGAGGTTTTCTGTAATGCTGACCTATGCCATGGAGAGAAAGAAAGGAGGGCACAAGTCAAGATGAGTGCAGGTTACTCATTAATTTAAGCAGAAAAAATCCAAAAGTCTGGCTACCTTTGAAGTCACATCTATAAAAATCAGCAGTATCAAACTTAGCTCCTGTGCTCTCAACAGTAATTCACACCTTTTGAAAAGAGGAGTTATCTACTTTTTTTCTTAATAGAAAATGTATCTTTAAAATACCAAAATTGGGAAAGAACAGTTATTGGCCCACTCAGCTTTTCAGGATGACGGTCTCCCTTTGCAAAGCTTGCCCCACATCTGGATTTATACCTCTCGTACTTTAAGTGGATCAGTCAGAAAAAAAAGGCATTGAAGGGGCATTGTTCAATTTCTGTTAAGCATCTTTTCAATGTATTTATTATACCATCAACATACAAATAAGAATCCTATGAGAATTCAAAGGAGGGGAAAAAATATAAAAAACAAAAAATCACATTTTGAAAATTACTAGTAACGTTTAAGAGCTTCAAAAAGTGAACAAGATTAATGTTTCTCATGTTGAGCAGGTCACTGAAGTGTTTTCCTTCTTCACTGTGACTGTTAGGAGCGCATAGCTCTATTAACAAAGACATGTCAGTATATAACAAACACCTCTTGCTCCAGTCTTATCGCTCTTCTGGCTCCTTGACTTTTGTATAGGAGAGATCAAAGAATGACTGAACTTTCAGCTCTGAAGTCAGTCCTGTTATTGAATTCACTAATAGCAGGAGAAGAACAGAAGCAAATTTCCTCAAGAAGGTAAATTCACTTTGTGATGCTTTTATTTCTGGCTTTACAGTGTTCTGGAGCAGACCCCACCAAGGTACACATCACCTCATGTGTGCAAAGTACTCAAGCCTTCACCCTGAGAAATCAGGAAACAAAGCTGAGCTTTACCAAAAGATAATCTTGCCTTCTTCCTGCCGTACTTCTTGCAGACGTTTGTAGAACAAAACCTTACATAATAAGTCACAGCTAAGAATTTGTATTTAAGGTTGAATTAATAATCCATGGGGGAAAAAAACCTGCCATGCAATTTCTTCCAGATTTAGTTTATTTCTTTCAATATCTTTGAGTACACTTTATTAAGGTACTAAGGCTACAACAGATGAACAAGAATAACAGGAATAACCCACCAAGAAGAAAATGATCTTGGAAATATCACTGGGCCTTAGACCTGTCTTCTTTTTACCTATGTTTTGTACAGCAATAGCTGGCACTTGAGACTATGTCACAGTAATGCCAAATCACTTTGTGATACAAAGGATTACTCTTTTTGCCAAAATTGACATCATATGCTCAGACTCTGATTTGAAAAAATGGTGGGGAAATTAACTTTCGTAAACTGTGAGAAATACTTCTTTCCTTGCAGACTCTTGTGAGTTTATGACCTTAGAGTAAGCAGGTCACAGCATGCCTTGTAGAGCTCATACTTACTGGTTTATATCTGACTTTGTGTATTTGTGTATGAATATCCATTGTGATGAGTCACTGTAAAAGGCAGATAATGTGCTTAGAATGCAGAACTAGAGTTACCTTTTTAAACTTGTTTGCAACTGTTTGGATGAGATTGATTTTTTGTCAATTTTTCATCATCTTTCTCAGGTATCTAAAGGAATCTGAGGAGAAGAATCTCTGTAACTGTGGATTGAAGGATTGACCGTTATGAACACCTTGCAGTAATGCAAGTTCCTTGTGGATCTCTTCATGATGTGGATCCTTGTGGGTCCCTTCATTCCTTCCAACTCGATATTCTGTGATTCTATGATTCCTTCCCACTGCAGGACTGGTCTTTGCTTAGCCATCTCTAGTGACTGCAATTACCAAGTCATCCTATAGACTCAAGAACATTTCTCACATTGCCAGGACAATGAGAAGTTCATTCAGCTACTTCCAGTAACTGGAGCAAAGCAAATGCAGTTGGAACAAACTCGTAAACATCACTCTATCCCTGTTCATACAGTTTCCCTAGAAACTGCTAATTATAGTTGATGAAGAGAATGAATTACTCGTTTATCTCATGTAAGATTTTTTTTTCTCAACAAAAATCTCATCATCATTATAGCTTCACACTTATTTTCTATAATGTTGTTGTCTCGTTGGAAAGAAGATAAGACAAGAAAACAGGGAATCATTCAAAACCAAGAGTGAATGATATCCCAAAATACTAATGTAGTGAATATTTGATATTACTAATGATATTTAAGGGACTGTATTTTTTTCTGAATTCAGTGGTAATAGTGTTTCATCTAAGTTACCTTTGGTGAGCTACAGTTAGCAATATTTAATTTGACTTCTTCATGGTTTTCATATTCTGACATTCCAAAGTTTCCAATGTAAGACAACAACTAAGGAAAATATAAAATACATAGATCCATCTTCCTTTCTTACTATAACAAGGAAAAAAAAAAGCCTTAAAGTATTAAACTAAGTTTTATTTTATAAAAACACTGAGTTATCAATCACTGTGTCTGACCGTATTCTTTCTGTCTGGAAAGTTTTGCTTAACATGTTAGAAAAGAAACAAAAAAATATGAATCATTGTTCCAGTGTCAAGTAGCAACTATCTTTCAATCCTTGCTAACACACAGGAAATGAATTCATTCTTAACTGAAAGCAGTGTCTTACTCCACTGGGGCTGTTTGTCAGTTCCTCCAGGGTGACACTAAATCAAGTTGCAAAGCACTGTAATGTAAATCACCGCCTAATTTACTTGTCACTGTGTTGTGACACTTGGTTAAAAATGCTTTTTAATTGCAAAGATAAATTATACATTAACAATTCTTAGTGGCAGTTTCAATACTACACCAGATTATTTCACTCTAGAGAAAGGAGCTTAACAATACGCAAGCAGAAGCTATGACAGAATATTTTTAAATCGTCGGTTTGTTCAGATTGATGGTGTTGGCAGTGTTGTGATGATGAGTTTTGTCCCTCACAAAAACAAAAGACATAATCAGTCTTTTATATTCAGTAACTCATAAAGAAAAGGTACTCTCATTTCTTGAACCTTTCAGATCTCTCCAGCTTCTCACTTGCAAATTATTAGTCAGACTCCCTATAGTAATATGAACTGGTTCTCAGTCATGCTGAAAAATAAGCTTCTCTTCTATGATCTAGGACAGGAAAATGATTGAAAATAGCACAAACTGCGCTTAAAAAAAGAGAAGAAAGTTGTTGAGTAATATTTAGTGATTTTGAGTATCTACACCTTTGGAATTCTCTCTACACAAACTAGGTTTTGTTCCTTGGAAGCCGAACTGGATCCAGCACATCCTGCAGCTAGTAGCCAGCAAGCAATGACCAATACTCGATGCCCTACAGGTAAAAGGCTCCACATTGGAATTACTAGTATTAGACCACAACAAAGCACTTTGCAGAATTTAAAAGTCAGCCCTATGGCTCACCTGTATATATTGCATTTTGTGTATGCTATTCCTCAGTTACACAATTCTCATAACTCACCAGTACACTAGTATGCCTGTTACAGACTACTATAGTGTACGCTGCTCTAACAGATGTGTCTGTGCTCCCCACAGTCACAGAATGGGTAAGGCTGGAAAGGACACAGTGGGTTATCTGGTCCAACCTCCTTGCTCAAGCAGGGTTATCCCAGACCACATTGCATAGGATTGCATCCAGATGGTTCTTAAATATCTCCAGTGAGGGAGACTCCACAACCTCTCTGAGCAATCTGTTCCAGTGCTCGGTCACCTGCACAGTAAAGAAGTTCTTCCTCATATTCAGGTAGAACTTCCTGTATATGAGTTTCTGCTCATTGCCTCTTGTCCTATTGCTTGTCACCCTTAGAAGAGCCTGAATCCATCCTCTTGGTACCCTCCTTTCAGATGAGGTCCCCTCTCAGTCATCTCATCTCGAGACTGAACAGGCCCAACTCCCTCGGTCTTTCTTCAAAGGAGAGATGTTCCAATCTCTTTATCAACTTTGCTGCCTTTTCCTTGGACCTGCTCCAGGAGATCCATATCCCTCTTGTTTGTCCTGAGGAGCCCAGAACTGGACACAGTACTCTAGATGTGGCCTCACTAGGGCTGAGGAGAAGGGCAGAATCATCTCCCTTAACCTGTGGCAATGCTCTTCCTAATGCACTTCAGGATTTCATTGGCCTTCTTGGTCACAAAGGCACACTGCTGCCTCTTGGACAGATTGTTGTCTACAAGAACCCCCAGGCCCTTCTTTGCAGAGCTGCTTTCCAGCAGGTCAGCCCCTAGCCTTTACTGGTGTCTTGGGTTATTCCTCCCCAAGTGCAGGGCCCTGCATTTGCTCCTGTTGAATTTCAGATGATTCTGCTGCTACTCTGGGGCTTGATGCAAACAGAAATGTGCCAACCACAACTCACAACATATTAGCTAAAGATATTGTGTCAGTAAGGCACCACACTGATGTATTACAGAGCTTACACAAACATGATGCTATCAATGAATACATATTAAATCACACATTCATTTTAACATCACAGAAGAAAGGTTTTAGGGTGGGTATTTTTTTCTGTTCCGATCTTCTGATTCCGCTGAGATGATGGTCACCTCACTTTTGGTGGTCTCAGCCCTCAAGGGCAAAGCAAACAGACTCAAGAGAGCTCATCCAGAAGGAGGGATAGAGTCAAGAGGGGGATGTGCCCCTCTTGCACTTGGGATCTTGTCCTTTTGTCAGACAACTGATTTTGCAGTAAACTGCCACCCCCTCGTCTGCACTGCCTGCTGCAAGCTGCTCACCAGGTGTTTCTTTCCCAGGCCACAGAAGCTGCCTCACCCTGTTGGGTTGGCTAAGACAAAACTAACCATTTCCTGGATCTCCAGGGTGGCCTTTTCGTTTCCCATCAGCAGGGCACGGTGGCCGCAAGGCCTCTGCTGGCATGCCATGCTCGTGCTTTTGCCATGTCCATGCCCTTGCTGCTATCACAGTCCCTAGGCTGTACATCATCCTCACAGCAACGGGCACCACGACACTGTCCACACAGCAAGTCCTCATAATTAGTTGATAATGAGCCTAATAAAAGGCCAGGGCTGGGCCCTGCACAAACGCCTGTTCAAATGAGGTACATTTATTAGCACAGACAACCTTGTATTTTCTGAGTACAAAAATGTTTCAACCCTCACAGCATACAAGGATGCCAGTGTTTAGGATCGACTGCCTCAGAAGCCCAAGCCTCGCTAGTGGTGCAACGCACACACTGTAAGGAAGCCTCTGCAGCCACTGCGGAAACTATGCTGTAGTGCTGTCATTGCTTCCCCTGTCCAAACAAAGCAGAAACAGCCATCTTTGGAGGCTTTAGAGGGTCTAAGAGACCTGAAACTTGTATGAGGTATCCTTCACATAATACATTTTAATGAGGTAGTTCTGTCAGAATGACATTGTGAGCTTCAAAAATCATGCATGCATACCAAGTTGAATCTTTTATCATAAAAACACCTTAGACTATTTCTTATAAATTAATTCCTTTTCTGAATTTCTTAATGTCAGTGAACAGATTTTAAAATCAGGAGGCAGATTTCCTGTAATAATTAGGTATTTAAACAGCATGTAGGAGCTTAGAAGACTTCTTAAAAGTACATAACTATCAATGAAATATGCAAGTACTGACATCTAATTCACTAACTGTGTCCTGAAACACAGTTGGTTGGTATTAGGTTGTAAATTATTGTTCCTGGTACACATAGTAAATCTCCTTATTAAAATTCCCTTTCTGAATATTTATGCAAAGTCTGCAACCCCCTACGCATAAGAGACCTGTATTATCACACAGAGTAACTTGGCAGTTTCAAAGAAATCTAATATAATTAAATCAAGCCAAAGAAGAAATGAAAGAAAGCACAACCATGCACGGGGTTGACACTCTAAACTTCCACAAAAGTGCATTAGAAGCATCCAGTATATTGCAATACAAAGGTCCAAAACACTGATTCAGAAAGTCTTTTAAAAATACAACTCATTTGTATTTTGAACTATGTTGTCCAACTCAATTTTTTAATATTAAGACAGATTAACCCTTTAGAATTTCTGGGATATCTCTACTTTTTGGAATATATTTTGAGTGTGTCTTCAATAAAACTTAGATTTTGTAGGGTAGAAACAGCAAGGAAACCCCCAAGATACTGACTCTTGCTGCTTACTACCTCAAAAACTGCTTAATCTACTTCATAAACTAGTCAAACATTGTCTTCAAGGATTCTTCACCCATTTATTACTGCTCTGACAGACTATTTCTTCATGATTTTTACATTTAATGACCCCCTTTACATTTCCAACTTAATGTGTTCCTGAGCAGTTTTTAAATTTTTGGAGTCTGCAGTTGTGCTGGATATTTGCAAGTAGGTTGTGGTTTTTTGCTGTTGTTTGATTTTTTTTTTTTTCAAGAATGAAAAACACAAAAGGATTTGTTCAATCTCCTCTCACATGCTCCATCTCCCCTAGTCTGGTCACCCAGCAGGTCCTTCTAAACGTGTTTAAATTCATCATTTGGGAACACAGTTCTGACAGCAATTAGCGGAGTTCTGGTAGCACTTCCATTACTCTTTCCTTATAAAATTAGTTACATATGCCTTTTTCCTACTGAATCACATTAGTAGATTGCAATTATTTAATGATCTGATGAGACTAGGTTTGTTCTTTTTTCAGCTGCCACTTCCAGGCAATGAGCTCTTTTTTGAAAGAAGAAATTCTTAAGCTTTTGATAAAACACCTTATGCATCTTCGTAGAGTATGATTTCATTTCAATTCCTAGCCCCTTACTTCACAAGAAAATTAAGTTCTTCATAGTGATGAAGCATTACAATTCTTGCAATGAGATTTTTAGCATGATACAATTCTAGTGGTTTATCAGTATCAAGAATAGAAAAATTTGTTCAAGTAATTTTCAGAGGTACATCCATATTATCCATTTTGTAAACACTTGTGATTACAGTGTACAGATGCTGTAGAGCTTGTGCTGTGTGACTACAGGAAAAAAACGTGGAAAACTAAAATGGTATAAGCAGAATTCACAGTATTTGTAGAAATCAGATGGCTCCCGCCCCACAACAGTTCTGAGGCCAATAACAAAAGTTACAGTATACTCAGAATAAGCTACAGATGAGCTCTATACTCAAGTCAAAGTCTTCAATACCAATTTGACAGTATTAAAGGAGTTTCAAAATGGCCGCATATCATTATCAAAATGGGTTTGTAAATATGCATAATGAAACAGAGATATAAAAAAAATTTAAATGTAAATGGAAGTTTTCAAAATGCTTTCCAAGATGCTGATTTTTTTATCCTTTGGGGAAAATTTTATGTTGATGTTGTAGAAAATGGAAAATTTACAGCATTTTTTTCTTAACAATTGTTTTAAACTAAACTCAAATATTTTAGATCACCAAGTAACCTGAAATGTTTTGTCTGAAGTCACAGCAACTATTGCCAGATACCACAGACCATTAGCTGACACTTTAAACTCAGTTTTTGAATCCTCCCTATTTTGAATGAAGAAGTATCATTTTTTCCAACACAAATTTTGCGAAAATTGGATTGTTGACAAGCTGCTGATGCTTTCTTTTTCTCTTCCCCTACCGTCTTTTTTTCTTTTAACTTTGAAGGTTTCATTTCTCCAGGGCATATGTAAAATTCCCTGTACAGTAATTCTAGTGTTCTGGTAAGACTTTACTAAGAATTTATAACACAGTTTTGCACCTTTACTTAAAAACATCTATTTCTACATATATGTGGATATATTAATATTATACGAATGATACAATTAAAGGAATACCATCTGACAGTTTGAATTTTGTAAATGCAAACCATGCAATTTTGGTAAAATCCTGCAGTTAGACCGATGCAACTGAATTCGATGTGAGAGAGGGGGGCAAAGAACATAGTCAGATTATTTTAATTTCATGCCTCAAGTGCCTAAATATGATTTTTATTCTAAAGTTCTCATCACATCCAGAATTGCCACTGAACAGGTTTCACTTGTTTAGCACAGAGACAAATTCGAAATTAGCAGGATTTTCCAGAGTTAACAGCCATTATTGTAGAGAAATTTAATACTGGCCTCCACAAACCATACAGCCAGTGCCTGATGGCCTTGAATGAGTGCTATCTGAGTTGAGATTTACAGTTCCCAAAAGAAAGACAACTTCCCTCTTGTGGTTTTGGATGCATTGATTCATATGATCTACCACTAAAACAGCAGAGCTCTGTAAGGACCCACATGACACCAAGGAAAAGAATCTTTCTACTCATGTTGCCATGAGTAGGGTCAGGTCACAAGGATCCAAAGATCAACCCTATCTGAATTGCTGAGTGCTCTTCTGAGCCACTCAGCTTCTCCGAGCATTTCCCTCTGATCAGCACCTCTTTATGACTCAGAGTGAGAAACGAAAAATTCCTCCACACCTGTTGTGAAAAGTCAGAGTAGAACGGGAAGGTGAGAAAACCTAAAGTTGTCTTGGCTCACACTAACGATGTTTGTGAAACCAGCATTTGTCAACTACTAGTGCACCAGCTCTGTCGTATCGCATACTGCCAATTTATGCACAATACAAGCTTCAAGGGCTGACTACTTCGAACACAGTGACAACGATTCATCATGTACAAGAAACTATTAACAGGAAGTGTGCTGTTAGTGTTTGCCTAGTTTAGTAAAGTTTAATTTTAAAGTTTAGGACTGGCCTGACACATCAGTCTTCTAAACACTTCTCATCACAGCCATCTCTAATTCCTTACATGATATATATATATATACTCAAACTCAGTTATACTAGTCTATTATTTGCAGTATTTTACCCACTTTCCATGGTTTGCATTTTTATCTACCTGCAATTGTCATTGCAAGAACATATTCTCTTCAGTTATTGCCCAGAATTACAAATCATATGTGATAGGGAAAAGTAAAGTACATACTACAGACAGTGCAAAGCAGATATTCAAAAACACAGAATGCCAAGAATTATTAGAAAGGTAGTAAAGGAACCTTTACTACCTAAAGTGCTGCTATGTAAGTCATGGTGTACCTATGCTTTGAAGGATGCATGATATTTTAGTTCTTCCAAATTTCATAAGCTATAGTAGCACTGGGAACAGATGATCACAAGCACACGACCTGCCTTCTTAAAAGCAAGATTAAATAGACTGGGATTC
This sequence comes from Corapipo altera, assembly GCF_003945725.1. Lineage (NCBI taxonomy): Eukaryota > Metazoa > Chordata > Aves > Passeriformes > Pipridae > Corapipo > Corapipo altera. Next base: position 12,723,234 of record NW_020884876.1, read on the forward strand.
TCCAGTTTGGGAAGATAATGACTGAGGACAAAACATGATAGATGTTGAAAATCTCTAAAAATCATTAACAATATGGAAAATAAGGATTATTCACTATTGTAAAACTCATTTAAATTCCTATTTTCAGTTGCTAACAAACTGGAAAAAATCCATTCTCTATAAAGCACTCAATACAGCAAATTTCAGTACAATAAGATCAATCTCACCAACTCAGACAAATAAAGAGAACAGAGAAGTCCTCCCACTGCTGCATGGCAAACAAGGATCCAAAGCAAAAGTGGCTCTAAAAAGCAGAAATTCAGATCGGTTTTATGTAAAAAAATGCAAACATACCACATAATGTCTGTAGAGGCCAGAGATAATGTATTTTTCTGATCAGGGTGGTCATGATCAGCTTATAATGGAACAGCATCATCAAGATTTGTTCATATGCCTAATTTGTGTTGTCCTAAGTATCCTTCCTCATAGTTCTAGAGCATCCCGGAGAGAATTAACAGTAGGAAGAAGAGTAGCTGTAACAAGACGGAACCAAGAACAACTAGGAGTAAGACACAGATAGCATTTACAAAGTCACTTCAGCTCACAGAGGAGATGATGATGGTTTTGGGGGCAGGAGGAGGAAGAGAGAGACAACAGCAGTACATCTGGAATTCAAGGGAAAACAAAGATGCCCTTGGGGAGAGAAGTAAAGAGAGAATTTTCCCATGATTCCGAGAAATACCATGGAAGCTCTGAAATTGGTAAAACAAGTAAGGACATGGAAGCATGTGGTAAGTTCAGCAGAGGAGACAAGGAGACCTTGAGCTGTCAGGCACAAGGAACTGGAGAGAACAGGGAAGGAAAACAAAGAGCAGCAGGAAGGATGGCGACAAAAATCACATGTGTTTTAATAAAGCACCACAAATGTTTTATTTAAGCTGGAGGCATAGGTGGGATGAATCAGAGCTCTCTTGAAAGAAACAAACCCAGTCTTCCCACAGCTTCAGTTCTTGCAGAGAGAACATAGGAAATCGAATGAGATGTAAATCTGAAAGAGAAGTAAAACACTAGGGTGTGCAAGGCCTCACACAGGACCATCACAAAATACATGACAAAAAAAGCATAGTACCTAATATATTTTTTGTTATCTTGGAGTAAGGACCAGCAATGTTATGTTTCCTTCCTGGCCAAGTTTCTTTCTATTAAGTGTTCAGACGACTTGCTTTTCCTTTCCTTATCTCCCCTTCCAATCCAAATACTACATATTTCAAATGGGCACAGAACCTTAAGTTTAGTCCTTTATTAGAAAATACAACAATTCTGTCTTATCCCTAATTGAATAGGAACACCTATTAGTCTGATGATCAAATTTAGACAACTTAATTAAACTTGCTTAAACATACCTCACACTTTAAGCTACAGTTGCAAAAAACAGTCATATTTCTGAGTCACAGGGGTTAAATGAGTTCATTAGTCAGGGTTTGAGTCAAATTCTCACTTGATGTATAACAGCACAGGTCTGTTGAAGTCAACGGTGCTGCTACTGTCTGCGTGATCAGGGAACTCACTCATTATTCTGCCCTAACTGGTAAAACACATAATTTGCATCCTCAAATTAAAGTACTGTTGTCAGTCATCAAACCGCTATGTCACACTACCACTCTCCAGCAGGTGAGGACCACACCAGTAATGAGCCCTTAAGCACTAATGTACAATCACAGAAAAAAAAAAATCCCATGGCTCCAGTTAAGGCAATTTGAAAATTACTTTCTAATGCCAGGATGACTACAAGCTATAGAGCAGAGTTAAAGACTTAGTCCCTAACACTGAGTAATTTTATGGAAAAAGGTTTTGTTTAAAAAGTAAACATGCAGTGACAACATGTCGATAGCTGTGCAAAATGCAGTCACTGCTGTCATTCTTAAAATAGGAGAAACCTGTAAAAAGTGTTAAGAAACTGCAAATTTAACCCAGTCAATACTTATTTAATGAAAAAGTCATTTAATGAAATACTTCTATACAAATACTTACTGCCTTTCAATAGAAGTGCACTTACGTACTAATTCAAGCTCCTACCTTTTAGAAAAAGAGTTTGTTTTATTTGAAATGGGCTTTATGTATCACCAGCTATTGTCTTGCCTGCAGAAAGGCAATCCACATCTTGCTGATTATTGAAATGGGTTTTGATAATTCACACCTGATTTAAATGACCTTGGTTGGTCTGTGTGTGCGTAACTTCAGGTGTTCTCTTTCTTGGCACAGCACTGCACACAGTCCAAACAGCTTTGTGGATAACACCAGGCACAGATCCTGCTTTCCACCAGATTTGCATGGTTGGTGATATGCTGTGGATTTTAGTACTCCTTAACACTTCCCTCCTTGTCACCTCCACCAGCTGGTAGGGTGTAACGGAGAACACAAGACATCCATTCCCTCTATGTTTCCCCAGGAGCTGGTCAACAGCCTGAAGTTCTTGACTCAACACTTTCTCATCAAAGCCATGTTCCTGACAGCTGACTTTCTGCTTGTAATAGAGACCTTCTATCTTCAGGACAGCCCATAACTATAGGACTGACTTCAGCTTGCACTGAAACACTATTAGCACAACTATTTCCATTAGAACAGTACAGGAAATTATCCACGGCTAGGTACCACAGGCAGGGCTACCTTTATGATGACTAAAAAGATTAATACTTAAAAATCTCAGTGATTACACTGAGTTGTCAGACACTGAACAAATGAATTAATTCTCAGCCAAACACTAGAAGCTCAGACTATTAAATCTAGGATTCAACACTGGCAAGTCATTTTGTTAAAACACAGAAAAAAAAATAATTGGAGAGGTTGTTGAAATGGTGTAGGGATCCATCTGTGCAGATCCTATGAAAGTCATTTTCACAAACTCAGTAAAACATCACTGAATTTAACCTAAAGTATTTTAGATTTTTTCCTAGAGGTAGTTGTGAAGTACTCTGAAAAATGTTTTTAAAATGTCTTTTTCTGCCACTCCAATATGCAAGTAACAGGAAATAATTTTTTGAGGCAAGTAAAACATATTAAAACATGGGCAGGTGCAGAAGAATTTAATATTCAAAGCTAAAGCAATAAAAAACTTGTATAAATTGATAATTGATTTTAAGCAGTTAATAATTATATTAAGTGTATTTCCAAAGTATATATTAACTCAGAACTATAAATGCAACAACAACCCTGCAGCCTCATAATCAGGAAAACCCAAAAAATCTACAATATAGAATAAGTAAACTGTACTTGGCATAGGTTAATTTCAAATTGCCCCACTGAGACCTTTCCCAAATGTTTTTGATGTTTCATGGAGATTTAATGACCAGTGAGAGCCAAGCTGAGCAAACAGACCTCGAGTTCAGAAATTTCAGTCAGACTGAAGGGAGGGAGACAGACATCTTAATTGCTTTTTCATTATTACTATTTTAAACTGAGAAAATATGACATAAAATGTCTCTGAACAGTTTTGTTGCAATTGAATTTCAGCAGGGTTTATGTGTCTTTATACGCCTTTTGATCCATATTTCATTCAAGTCACAGACTCAACATAAGAAGTCCTTAGACTGATCATATGGAAACCCATGCATATGCTTAAGTGTTTGTAGAGCCACTGAATTCCATTTCTGTAGGAATTGATGAATATATTTATATGTATCTATATGTGTATCTATTTATATATATTTTATATAGAAATATTTTTACATCTATATTTATGTGTATATGCATATATTTCTACATATCATTACAGGCTAGAGGATGAACAAATCCAGATCAGCCCTGCTGAGAAGGACTCGGGGGTGCTAGTGGATGAGAGGCTGGACATGACCTGGCAATGTGTGCACGGAGCTCAGAAAGCCAAATGTGCATCCAGGGCTGCATCAAAAGAAGTATGACTAGCAGGTCTCTCATGAGACCCCACATGGAACATGTGCATCCAATTCTAGGGTCCCCAACACAGAAAGGACCTGTTGGAGGAAGTCCAGAGGAGGGCCACCAAGATGATTAGAGGGATGGAGCACCTCTCCTATAAGAAAAGGCTGAGAGACTTGGGTTTGTTCAGCCTGGAGGGGTGACCTATTACAACCTTCCAGTACCTAAAGGGAGCCTACTAGAGACCTGGAGGGGGACTTTTCAAAAGTGTGTGTAGTGATAGGACAATGGGGAATGGTCTAAAAATAGAAACTGAAAGAGAGTAGGTTTTGATCAGATAGTAGTAATATATTCTTTACTGTGAGGGTGGTGAGGCACTGAAACAGGTTGCTCAGAGAAGCTGTGGATGCCCCTTCCCTGGTTCAAGGCCAGGATGTATGGGGCTGTAAGCAACCTGGTCTAGTGAAAGATGGCAGGGGGAGCTGAAACTAGATGATCTTTAAGGTCCTTTCCAACCCAAGCCATTCTATGATTCTATGATTCTGTGATTATGATATATTTCTGAAAGTAATGTCAGAGGCGTAGAAGGCAGGTAGTTGTGATGCTGACCACTCTTTCTACCACCGTAGTCTGCCACTGCATTTAAAAAAAGAATCATCTTTGACGTATTACTGTAATTAAAGAATCCACAAAAGAAAGAGATGAAATACATTTAAATACTCCTACAAACAACTTCATTTTTTAAATCAACTGAAGATCTGCAAGATAAAATACTTTTTGTTTCTCACTCTTAATTAATCTAGAGTTATCATGATAAAGGACACTAAAATTCTTCAGGTACTACACAGTACTAATACTAATAATATAAAAACAGAGGTTAAAAGAACTTTATTAAAAAGACACAGAAACCATCTGAACCTTGTCTGCTACATAATGGTGCACCTTTCTTTAAAGGTGCAAGTTCTTTACAAAATTAGAACAGGAAAAAAAACCACAAAGAAACAAGCAGAGAAAATCACTAAGGATAAGCAAAACTTGAATTACAAACACCAGTTGCATAAATTCTAACTTTTTATGAAAAAACAAAATTATAAAGTAAGTGAAACTAATGGGTGGGGGGTTGTAGTTAATATCATATCTAGCTCAAGAAAAAACGACTAATTTCTTCACATGACAATCCAGTATAATGAGCTGCTCTGGCAACACAGAATTACCTCAGAAAATACATTCCAAAAAGGTAAATGTAGGTCTCAGACTTTCCTCAGAATTATTTTGATTAATTTATTGTCTTCCATTGTGTGGTGATTCAAAAAGCCTAAAATAATTAATTTTCTGCATCCTTCACACTATTTCTAGTTAATCACCAATAGCGATGGAGTGAATCCACTCATGTTTCCCAAAATATGTGAATTTTGTTTAAGATTTCTATAAGCCATGGACTTGCATACAGCTCAAAAACTGCCCTTCAAAGCAGAAATGGATTATTACATTTTGTTCTAGGATGTCTACAGAATGATACATTTTTTTTTCCATTTGAAAAAAAACAAACAAGGAGTATATCTGGCTGTAAACAGAGATGGCATTCCTCCCATTCTTTTTTTGGTAAGTTACTGAGGTGTTAGGGACCAAAATTAAAATCTATCCATGTCTGCTCCTAGCAGTTACCTCCCCTACCCTTTCGTGCTCTTTCAACAACTTCATTCCCCTCCTGCTCTTCTCCACCAGAGAGGTTTCTTTATCAGGTAGATTTTTTCATTTCACATTAATTTGTGAATTGCATTTAATCCAACTTGCTATTTTGTTTCCTTTTCACTTCAATACCTGAAGAGCCTCTTACTTCTGCACAGATGGATGTAGAGGGATTACCACTAAAAAAGGTGATGGACGCCAGAGATGAAAACTCATGAACTAGCCAAATTCGCCTGAAAGGAAGAGGCACAATACCCCAATCTGGCAAGAGACTGGCAAAGCCTCTAAGAGAGAAGAAAATACCAGCTGCTGTCTTTCAAAAGGTAATGGCATGAGTATCATTTCATGGTTAGTCTACCTAGACAGTCAGATACTACAAGAAGAAAGACGATTCCAATCCTCCCGTATTATCCTTACAAGAGGATTAAAAAATTAAAAGTAACGCTGTTGCACTGGGTTCAGACAGCAATATCTGAATTTATAGAATTTCTCAAATTTGACAAAAGCCCTAGATGTTCAGTCTATACATGATCTTTAATAGCTCTGGTTTTGTCAGCACACAGTGCAAAGATACAGTATGTTCTATATATCAAATCATGACATAAAAATTAAGTGTTGATTGTGTTTATTTCCATGTCATGTTTATTTAATTACAAAAATAAACGTGAGAAATTATGCTTAGGTCAGATTGTTTTTGTTTTATTTTAAAGTATATGAACTTTCATTTGAGCAAAAGCAAGGGCCTGCCACTACAGCTATAAACAACTAAACATTTATCTGGTAAAACCCTGCAGCAACAAACAGAAAAATATTTAAGGTTCCTCTATTTTCCATTAAAAAAAATAGTAAAAATTCTGGTCAAGAATGAAGAGTAAAAGCATGCACTGTGTGTTAAGATTTATACCTTCTGAACCAAGTGCAAAGCAGATGTGAGATACTGCTGTTCTATTTTGATAGCATTTTATTCCTACTTTAAAAGCACACAAGTGACAACACAAGGCTAAAAACCAAATCAAACCAAAATCCAAACAGTATATAGGAAACCTGGTCCCTTAGGTTTAAAATGCAGATTAAAGTAAAAATAAAACAACAACAATATAAAAAATCTGGGGAAAAAAAAAAAAAGGCACCCACAGCACAATAATACTGAATCCTTTAGTCCTTGAAAAATAGGTAGAAAATTTTCAATAATGTCAAATCACCTTGAAAATCAAGCTTGGAAGCACTTAAAAAAAAAAACCCAAAAACAAATCAATCACCTTCTCTGCAATACACTTACCTCCATTTGGTGGATGAATCTCATATTTCACTGTTTTACATTATTTTCCAAACAAGTACATTATTTTATTGCATGTAATTCTGATTCTGAGCAGAAGACAGTAAACTTAAACAGTAACCTTGTTGAGACATTAGCTTTCAATGCTAGGTCTGAAACTTTACTACACATCAATGTATATAATTGTAGAAATCATGACACTTTAAGGTTGTTCATTCAAGTACCACCAAAACAGTTATGTAGAAGATACGAATCACGCCTATTCCATTTCCGAAACTGTTCCCGCTGTAGGTTAATGATATAAGCATAGCAGCTAAAGCACAGGGCACTGCTCAGAGATTAATCTGCCTCTGAGGAGAGAGGCAGCCTTAGCTACAGTCAAGAGCCTTGCAACTCTGCAGGTGCTCACCATACCCACCAAACAGTGTGGGCTCCTTTCCGTCTCCTTTTCTTCAGCTCCCTCACCCATTCCACCTAAGATTTGTGCTCCAGACACTTCACCAGCTCTGTTGCCCTTTTCTGTACACACTTCAGTGACTCAACATCTTTTTTTTGTAGTGAGGGGTCCAAAACTGAACACAGGATTCAAGGTGTGGCCTCACCAGCGCTCTTCAAATTTTCTCCCTGCATAACCCCAAAAAATCTCCAAGGGGTTCAAGTTACTGAGGCCTTAGGGGTCATCAAGGTCCAGTGACAGGACCTTGCATCTGGTGCAAGGGAACCAAAATGTCATACAAACAAGAGACAGTAGATTCTATGTATTTCAGACTATGTGTTATGTCCTGGTAGCATTGAAAACATCAGAGTTACAGTGCTAGATCCTCTTAAGTGCCCCACATTATGCTTTTTGCCTCTTTAAGAAGTTGTACACATATAAAATACAGACCTTCAAGGCTTAAAGAATTCTTGTAGTCCTAAAAACATCAGCCTTCATTTTCATAGAACAACTCTGGACATATAAAAACCTCAAATGATCTTCCTTTAACGTGGGTTAAAGGAAGCCTATTGACTTCATGGAATAATTTTCCTTTGTACCTTTGAAATATCTATCTATAAAAAAATATAAGGACTACATCAATACAATTTTATCTAATAACTTAGCCTCAGTCTCAGCTCTTCCCTGTCCCTTGCAAACATTTCAGATATTTCCAAACTAATAAACCACATTTTTCCAGTTTCCGAGCTTCAATGTTAGTGACAGATATATCCACTAAAAAAGCCCAAAATCCCAAGTTAATTATCTCCAATGTCTTATCAGAGCTGCACATGAGTTCTGCCAGTTGTCATGTCACCAGAAAAAAAAGGCACAGCACTGCAAATTTTCCATCTCAATTGCCGCGTTCTTAAATCAACTGAACCCCTCATAACTGTTTAAAATTTACATAGTCTTTAATGACGAAAAAAAGCATTGCCATTAGAGTTCTCTGCATATGACTTCTGGTTTTATATTTTCTGGCTCAAGTTGTTCTTCCTAGCTACAGCTGTATGCCTCTGTTAGCATCAATGGGGATTACAGAGATGAAACAAAGACCAATATTGGCTAATGATGCTACTCTGCTGGCAGAACACAGACTATCAACAGAGACCGACTAATCTTGAAATACCTGAACAATTACTAAATTTATTCCTTTTCTAAATCATGGTGTGATTTGACAAGCCCATTTTGTCAATGAATTAGTCTAAATAAGTATCTGACAAAATACACTGCAGAAAGAGAACGAACCAGGAACTCTTGACACGAGATGTCTCAGTAGAACGCAATGAAGGTGTTTTAAGACAGGTCTTGTTGATACCTACTGTTGCACAAATACCTGTAAGTAAGCTAATATTTTTTGCTGCCAAACAAAGACATTTGATCCTATATTTGTAGAACTCATGTTGAATGTGTTGACCTCACTGGCAGGCCTTCCTTAGTTCAGAAATCTACCTACCTCTCAACTACTCAGCAGCTAACCCAGCTGCATTGAATCTCTTACTCCCAGACACAGCGTGGAAGTTGACCAGTAGCCCCTCTTTCTTCTACCAGTTAGGCGACATGGATACTAAACATACCTGAAAGTTAAGCCACTTGAGAGATAAGACTCTGATGATAACCAACAAATGTTGAATTCTCTTCAGGTGTACCTTCAGAAGGGAGAAAAGCGAGCATTCTTACTTTAAAATTGACTGAAAATTAAGGTAGTTTCTTTCTCCAGAGAGATGGAAACGGACCCTTAGCTCCCCTCAAGCAAAGGAGGGAACTGAACCTGAGCCTACACATGCTCTCATTGCTACCTCTGAGAGAAAAATGCTAAGGGAGGGGGGACCAACACAAAAACAAACTGCCATTGCATCTCCTTTAGATAAAGAATGTTAAAATACGGCTCCAGGGTCACCACTGATAAAAGGTGTCTACATCTCCCATCAGTCTGGTTTCATAAGAAGGATGCCGTGAAGGAACTACATGTTGAGCAGCATTGCACAGTACTTTTTTCCAGCTACTTCCATGCCGGTCCATGTTAGACACCAGATCAGTGATCACTGGGTCAGAATCCCCTTGTGGGGGTATGGGTGTGGGGGTGGGGAGGGGAAGGGCTAGGCCTAGGTCTGTAGCTAACATGGCTGTGCCCATGAAGAGTACATGGCAGGGACAGCCATGCAGCTGGTCTCTCAAGGTCCGCCTGGTGGCACACCCAAACCACATCCCCTGGAGCCTCTAAGTGGCTGTGGCACTCCTCACTTTGGCTGGGGGGGGACAGTGAGTGGCAGGGAGCCAAAAGTTCCACCTAGGGGGAATGGCCAGAGTCTATAAACAGACACATATGTGGCCTCCATCCCCCCTTGGCCTCTGCCCTCCTAACCTACCAACATGTGACCTCCAGACTAGTAAATATATCTCTCCCTCCTCTCTTTCTCTCTTTATTCTTTCTTCTCCTAATCTCCCTTCCTTTATTCCGATGGGCAACTTAAACACCTGTTTTCTGTATTTCATTTAAGTTTGCGTTTGCTGGGTGTAACAAAGGTTCCCTTACTATAGCAATGCTTGCTAGTCTCAGTAATCTGTTGTAATGCTTTTGGGAAGTTACATGTTATTTCTGTAAAACCCTTTTTGCCAAAATGCCTATTTTCTCACCAGATTAAAAGAAATCTCCTAGAGAAAATGTGTAGTTTTTCTCTGGACATGAACTCAAGGTATCAAAAAATCAAAGGCTTTGCAAGGGTTTGTGTGGGCAAAATCTCTTGAAGTCTGAAATTAAAGCGTACAAACAGTAAAAACGTGGAACTTCTGGACCAGCATATAACAGCCCATTCCCCCCATCTTTAAGTTATGCAGGTCACAAATAAGCATATGATCAAGAGATTAATCCTCAGGGCCAAACAGATTTCTGGATCACTTTGCACTTGCCTTAAGCACTAAGCGTTGAAAAGTCCAGCACTTCTGACATTCAGACCTTTTTCAGATCTAGCCTTCAGTCCAACAAGTCAAAGTACAAACTCAAATTCCAAAGGTGGATTTCACAGAGTCATCATCATAGAATCATAGATTTCTACAGCATTACTGAAGCTGAGACACCACTCTAGGGTCCCAAGCTGGTTAAAACCCAAAAACAGGTTTCAAAGCTGACTTTTGTGTCACAAAGTCCCAAGACAAGTTCAACTTGAGAAATAACTAAAATACACTATTCAGTGGTCCTACTTATCTCCTGAGATTTTGGGGGCATTAAAAAAAGAGCATAAGCAAATCACATTTTCTTGACATGCTGCTTCTACTAAATATTCTACAGAGATGCCCATGTGCTCCTTACATTATTCCAGGGGGATTAACAGTTTTGGTATTACAGTAAATAATGTATCCTTCTATCTCAGGTTACCACAGCAAATTTTATAGAGTTTGGATGCAGAATAAAATGCGGAAAAGGAGAAAGAAACAATCTGGACAGAAGTTCCAAGGAAACTTGAGAACTGACATGCCTAAAAAAATTTCTGATTGTTTAATATAGTCAGAAGTGGGGACAGGGTGCGGGTGGGAGAAAGAATCAGAAAGACAGACCCACTATTTTTTCCATTAAAGCATCATTTTGCAACACATTTCCTTTTCTTAGTAGTTATGAACACAGTTTTTCAAGGCATGTTTTCAAACCATTAGCAGTTTTCCAACAACAATCTAAAAATACTATGCCCCAAATCAGTGAAGTTCAGAGACAGCAATTCTTTCTGAATATTGCACTGAATCATCTTTACTTTTTCATTGACAAATTCCATGCTGTTAATGGGTGTTAATCACAAATTCATCAGTATGCAGAGTGCTTTCTATTGTGTGGATGTTCATTACAGGTAATTTGGCAGCTGTTCTAATGTGTTAGCTGTTTCAGTGATGCAGAATATATAATGACAGCTTTACTTTCTGAATTCTTATTTACTCACCAATCTCTTTCTCCCTCCAAACGTTCATTTCAGGTGAAAGCAAGTCATGATGCCCTGGTACTAACAGGAAAGAGGAGAAGCATGGTGTGTTTTACAGGTAAATTTTAGGGATGATGTGTTCTGTTCATCTGACCAGAAGTCAGCTGTGAGGGCTGAAATGAAGGGATTGCAAAGGTGAAGTGGCAGCCCCTGGAAACCACAACCCTGTAGTCTATTTCAAGTTCACTGTATAAGACAAACCCACAAGGTACTTGAAAAGAGAAACAAGGCCACTGCAATAGCTAATGCATTTTTGAAACTAGTATATTTTCCCTGCAAAGTACCTAGTTATTAAAACATAGAGGACAAAGAAATCAAGGCAAACACATGCAAAATGTGTGGCTTTCCCTGAAATATGTTTACCAATTTGCAAAATACAAGAAATCTGTCATTTTACAATTTGTCTGGTTAAACAATATTCTTTTTCCTGTGTATTTAAATACGCTTTAATTGAAACTAGTTGTATTTTAGCTTTGGTCTATGATATAACCAAAATAATCTGTCGTTTTCTTATTGGCTTATATTAAATGCCTTAAAAAAGGAACTCAAATATTCATTTATTCTAACCATTTAACTCTGAAAGGGTATTTGCCTTTCCAACTGTATGATTCTCATAGAATCATAGAATAGTTTGGGTTGGAAGGGACCGTAAAGATCATCTAGTTCCAACGCCCCTGCCAAGGGCAGGGACATCTCCCACTACACCAGGTTCCCCAAAGCAACATCCAGCCTGACGTTAAACACCTCCAGGGATGGAGAGTTCACAGCTCCTCTGGGCAACCTGTTCCAGTGCATAACCACCCTTATAGGAAAGAATTTCTTCCTAATATCTAATATTCAGTCAAAAACCATTCCCCCTTGTCCTGTTGTTACACACCCTCATGAGAAGTCCCTCTCCAGCTCTGGAGGCTGCTCTAAGGTTTCCCTGAAGCCTTCTCTTCTCCAGGTGAACAGGGTGAACAGCCTGGAACTCTCATCTTGTCTTCTCAGGAGAGGTGTTCCACCCTGTGATCAACTTAGTGGCCCTCCTCTGGACTCCTTCCAACAGTCCATCTTTTTTGTGTTATACAACATGTCAGTTTTGTATGAGCTCTGTACCTTAGCAGGACATTGAGTAACAGAGTAGGTCAATCTTGGGGTAAAAAGTAAACTAAATGAAACTAGTTTGCCTTTTCAGCACTTCAAAAGAAATTATTAGGATGAGCATGAGGTGCTGAAAGTCTCACAAATGTTATCACCTGTTTGAAAAAAGGCACACAGGTTTTCAATCTGTATGCCCTAAAAGCAGCCTGTGATTCTCCTTATGTTTTGGTGTTTTTTGTTCCCGCCAAACTCAAACTTTTTTTTAAAGAGATATTTCCTTAAATAGCCACTTATTATAACAGAAAGATGCAATGTCTTGCTTCTGTAAATTTAAGTTCTGTTTGAAACCATTATTGCTTTCCTCAAGTTGTAGAGCAGGTATAAAGAGAACAATAGTCTCCTAAAATAAATGTAATATATAACAGTCTTTCAGGCAATGTCAAATGCAATGGGGGAAAAGACTGATGAGAGCTCTCCAAGATGAGTTTAAATGACTCTTTTTTGCTCTCTTGTGCCAGTGCAAGTATCATTTATTCTTAAAGCAATCGGTCACAGTTTTCTGTTAGAATGATGGTATTTTGACTGATCTTGTCGAAGTGCAGACAATGAGGAATAATAAGATTCCCAAGCTGGGGAGTCAGTAATGAACAAAATTTGAAGTCAACTAAAATGAAGTACTGTATGAACTAGAATACGGGATATACGTCTTTAGACTACAGGAAATAAGCCAACTGACAAGGATTAGAAAGAAATAATTTTCCCTGTGAACATGATATTCCATAACTATCCACCACAAGAAAAAAAAAATAATCCTCTCTAACACCTCTTACTAGACAGGGCTGGAGAGGGGCTGATATTGATGATACAGATACAAAAAACAGTGCACCTACAGAAGTCCATATTTTGCAAACGTACTGTGATTATTCTTTGTAAAAAAAGTGAAAAAGGCAAATATTTATAAACAAAAGATAACCAATAGAAGGTGTTTGAAATCAGCTTCTTTTTCAGGAAGACTGATTCATGGTTTTTAACTGCTCAGTGCCTCCTCCAAGAGAACTGATAAAATGATGGAATTGTGCCCCCAAGTAAGTATAATGAAAGCCCCCACACTGATAAAACACACTTCAAGAGATCACTCAAGACAGAGACATCCAACAAAGTCTGAAGCGACTTCAAATATTTGTGGTGCACATGAAAAACTCCCATGCATTGCCCTATTACAATTTCAAGCAGCATTTTAACTGTATACATTCCACTGCCTGGAAAGAAAACCTAGCCATATATGTGCTCCTTCTGCATAGCTTATGACATTACAAGCTCACAGGCCACTTGAGGGCAGGCTGTTGTCACACTGTGGAATTTAACTGGGCATAGGGAGGTAGTTAGGTGACAACAGGACAACGGTTGTTTCACAGACTTAATTTCAGCTAAGAGTGCTTGAACTGAATCAGAAAAATTCCAAGACAGACTGCAAAAAAGCCAAATTAGGAGCTTCTAGAGCTTTCCATTGAAAAGTATGAGTGTGGGGACCTATCAGAGCTGGTGAAAGCTGATGTTCTGCAGCCAGATTTCTCATGCTTGCTCCCACCTACTATTATTCCACAGAAATACATCTCAAGTAAATTTGGTGGCAAAGTTTAAATGATACTTTTTCCCCTCTCATATCTATTTGCCTGCCTAGAAGAAAGAGGGTGATGAAGGAAATGGACAGTTTTCCAAGATAGAAATAGTTCAAACCGATTGCTTGGAGACTTTGAAGGTTTATTCTAAGACTGAAAAATACTTAAGTGCATCACTGGGTGAAAACCAGAGGGTGAAAAACCTCTCTAAGTTTTCTTTCAGACTAATTTCTTTATTTTCCTCTCAAGGAGAAACAGTACAAGAATAACACCATACAGCTAGAGGTGAAAGATAAACACAAGTATCTTATCCTAGGACACAGTCAGCTCTCTTCAGCATCTACTAGAGAGGAAAGAGCCTTCAAGAAACCATTGTAAGGTAAAGCTGAGCAGTAACATCAGTCACACAGTAATTATTGGTCATCTGTCAATTGAGAACTGTTTTCCAGAGGAAGATTTCCTAGCTGCATCTTAAAAATAAGGTAACCTAATCACACAAAGCAATAAGCTGGACACTGCAAATGGAGGGACTGAAGAGTCATGGAGATAGTCTCAGTCACCTGCAGATAGGACAATATTTGGTCATCCACGCCACTTCCCAGAAAGGAATGCATTTCATATTTGGCAAAAGGAAGGTGCCTTGTGCCATCTTGGCTTCTCAGAAAGAATATTGCTTATTCTCATTTCAATACATTTAAACAAATGAAAGAATCTACAGATATTGCATGTCAGTTTTTAATCAGTCTGCAATGTAGTTACAGTTTTGCAACACAGTATTCTACTCTTAATTTTTATGCAAAATAACCATGAGCAAATATAGCATCGTAAGGCTTTGGCAAGCCTTGATCCTGTAAAATCTACTTGAATTATCTGTTACGTAATTATCTGTTGCACATTTTCTAACCTCTGAACTATTCCTCTGAGAACAAATACAGTATGAAAGGGGTTTTTATATATATATATATATATATATACACACTAAAAAAAGGCTATGACTATAAAAGTAACTGCTTCTTCTATCTCTTTGAAAATCTAAATCATCCCTGTTTACAGTTAAAATCAAATTCATCAACCAAGAAGGCTCATTCAAATTTTGTCTGGAAAAATCATACCTCTGAAACCACTTCGAAGAAAGGCTGCTGTTCAGATACATTCATATCTCCTCCATGCATGAGTTACAGTGAATATTATGCGTGAATTATATTTAAAATTCATTAAACCACATGCTAACTCCTTTATTAAGAACATGCACCCCTTATGTAATTATTATTTCTAATATATTCTTATGCTTTGTTCTCCCTTTCAAACTGGAAGGTTTTAGGTTCACACTTTTCATTCTGTTTGCTTATGAAGTGCCAAATAAATTGATGGCATTGAACTATAACTGGGTGAAAGCACTGTGTGCAAGACTGTTAGCAACCAACAGCTCAAAACTACATTTTATTTAAGAGTTCATAAATCTGGTTTTACTCAGTAAAAGCCCTTAAAAAACAGTTATACCATTAGATTAATGCTACTTAATCTTATTTTTAAACCTGTAAGAGCTGATACTTTTGTAAGCTATTATTAGGTTAACTGTCACACTAACCAATTTCTTTTATCCACAGCAAAGACTCAAAGTACTCAGTGGTTCAAACTTCTCATTCAGCCACCACTTTGAAATGAGAAAAGGGTTTGGGATCAACTCCTTCTACACCTTAGCCTACTGACAAATTTTCTTCAGATGACTGTGATTTTGCCCAGAGTTTGGTAATAGACATTATTACTAGGGTACTTCATGGTGTTCATCAGTGTTCAAAAACATATTTTGAAAACAACGGGGAGAACGAAGATTTGAGAGGTAGCTTGGAGCACAAAAGAGAACATGAAAGAACATACAAAGGTTGATGCTAGAAACAAGTCAAAAGAAACTGCCTGACAGATGGCATCCCAGAAAGGACGGACTCTTGTTATGGCAAGATTCTGTCAGTACAGATGGTGACTGACAGCACTGATTACAAAACTCAGTTCCCATTGAAGGCAACAGGAGCTTTACTCCAGTAATGGGGATTATGGCAATGAAGTCTATCTTTTTGAAAATCCTATTGTTTTGCTATTAAATACTCTACAAGAACTTGCATAATTCTTAAATTGAAGTTCTAACACCTGGTCAACAGTATAGTTGACTGGATCATATTGCAACTTTGTATATAAAATCTAGGACTACATAGCAATCATGTATTTAAGAGAGAGAGAAATTAAACAAATTTCTACATCATATGTAAACGTGCAGTGCAGGAGCCGGCTTTAACAAATAACTATGCAATGGTTCAGGAAGACCTAGATTTGTGCAAAGCATTTCACATTGTCCCGCATAAAATTGCTGGCTCTAAACTGGAGAGATATAGATTTGATGGATGGACCACTCAGCACATAAGGAATTGGATGCATTCAAAGAGTTGTGGTCAATAGTTCAATGTTTGAGCAGAGACTGGTGATGAGTAGTGTTCCTCAGGGGTCAGTATCAGGACAGGTGCCATTTAACATCTTTGTATGCAACATGGACAGTGGGACTGAGTGCACCCTCAGCAAGTTTGTCACCACCAACCACCTCTGTGGTGCAGTTGACACACTGGAAGGAAGGGACCCTGCCATCCAGAGGGACTCTTGAAAGCAATCCCAAGTACAAATACAGGTGAGGCAGAGAATCAGCTGACAGTAGCCCTGGAGATGTTGGTTGACAAGAAGCTTGATATGACCCAGCAATGCGCCCTTGCAGCCTAACAAGCCAACCACATTCTGGGCTGCATCACAGGAAATGTGGCCAGCAGGTCAACAGAGGCAATTCTGCCCGTCTACTCTAGTCTTGTAAAGCCCCACCTGGAGTACTGAGCCTGAGGCCCCCAACACAAGAAAGACATAAACTTGTTGGAGTCCAAAGGAGGGGCATAAAGAGGATCACAGGCTGGAGTACCTCTCCTATGAACATAGGATGAGAGAACTAAGGTTGTTCAGCCTCGAGAAATCTCCGGGGAGACCTTATAGCACTTTCCAGTATCTAAAGGGGGCCTACAAGAAAGCCAAAAGGGGACTTTTGAAAGGACACACAGTGCTAGGACAAGGGATAATGATTACAGACTCAAAGAGGGTAGATTTTAGATTAGGTATATTTCAGCTGGGATGGAGTTAACTTTCCTCATAGTAGCTGGTATGAAGCTAAGTTTTGGATTTGTGCTGGAAACAGTGTTGATAACACAGGGATGTTTTCATTATTGCTGAGTAGTGCTTACATAGAGCCAAGGTCTTTTCTGCTTCTTATACTGCCCCATCAGCGAAGGGGGTAAACAAGAAATAGGGAGGAGACACAGGAGACCCACCCCTACTAACCAAAGGGATATTCCATACCATATGGCACCATGCTCAGCATATAAAGGGGGAAGAAGAAGGAAGGGGGACATTTGGAGTGATGGTATTTGCCTTCTCAAGTAACTATGTGAGATGGAGCCCTTTTTTTCCTGGGTTGTTCCTGACTGAACACCTCCCTGCCCGTGGGAAGTAGTAAATGAATTCTTTGTTTTGCTTTGCTTGCATGCACAGCTTTTGCTTTATTTCATAAACTGTCTTTGTCTCGACTCTTGAATTTTCTCCTGTTTACTCATCCAATTCTCTTCCCCATCCCACCAAGAGGGGAGTGAGCAAGCAGCTGTGTGGTTCTTAGTTGCTGACTATTGTTAAACCACAACAGATATGAGGAAGAAATTCTCCACAGTGAGGATGTTCCATGCCTGGAAGTGTTCAAGGTCAGCTCGGACAGGGCTTTGAGCAATCTGGTCTAGTGGAAGGTGTCCCTGCCCATGGTAGTGGGATTGGAACTAGATGATCTTTAAGGTCCCTTCTGACCCATTCCTGATTCTAAAACTAAATTCCAGGAGACTGCAGAGTACTCCACTTGGGTCACAAATACCCCATGCATCGCCAGAGGCTTGGGCAAAAGTGTCTGCAAAGCTGCCCAGCAGAAAAGGATCTGGGGGTGCTGGTCAACAGCTGGCTGAACGTGAGCCAGCACTGTGGCCAGGTGGCCAAGAAAGCCAATGGCATCTGGCTTGTATTAGAAACAGTGTGGCCAGTAGGACCAGGGTACTGATGAGGCTGCACCTTCCACACCAGGAACTGACGGGCTGAAGTGTGAACAGAGACAGGCAATGTAGCTGGTGAAGGGTCACAAGTCTTCTGAGGAGCAGCTCAGGAAGCTGGGGTTGTTTAGCCTAGAGAAGAGGAGGCTGAGAGGACACCTTATCGCCTCTAAAACTGCCTGAAAGGAGGATGTAGACAAGAGGAGTTCAGCCTCTTCTCCCAGCTAACAAGCGGGAGTTACAGTCTTTTCCTATGACAAAAAGAAATGACCTCAAGTTGCACCAGGGAAGGTTTAGATTGGATATTAGGAAAAATTTCTTCACTTAAAGGGTTGTCAAGCATTGGAACAGGCTGCTCAGGGACATGTGGAGTCACCATCCGTGGAGGTATTTAAGACATGTAGATGTGGCACTTAGGAACATGGCTTAGTGGTGGAGTTGGCAGCGTCGATGATCTTAAAGGTCTTTTCCAACCTAAATGGTACTATGATTCTTTAAAAATACCTTTTCCCTCTTAGATGTGCTGCTTTGCATTAGCAACTTCACATTATGCTATTCACAATAAACAAAACAAAAAAAGAAAAAAAAAAAAGGAAAAAAGAGATGAGCTTTTATCTTCACCAGTTACTGTCAGCAAACTATTAAGCGATGTTCTGGTAAGTACCTGGCAAATCCCTGATGAGCACAGCCAATCCTAATGAATAAGGTTTCCTGTAAGCAACCTCTGCTGAAGCACGGGGAGAAAAGATATTTTCTTTAGTCCTAGATGGTTAAGATACATATTCCTGTGGTAGATTTTATTAATGCTGAAATCAAAAATACAGCCTTGATATCAAACGAAGTTCAATACTAGGAAAATGGGAACCATTTGGAAATAGCAAACCACCATCTTCATATCTATATGTACTCAAGAGTTCAGATTACAGGGTAGTGAATGTACAGTTTTGCAGCTATTCCACAGAGTAATTTGAATATTTTAAGGTCATAATCTCCTCTTTATATGCAATGTATCAATTTAAGAAAATATTTTCCTTCAATATTAAAAAAACCTTTACATCGAAAACCACAACCCCTACCAGCTGTTTCACATATATTGAACAACACCATCATCTCAGTCTGAAGATGTCCCTTATGACACTTTATCATATTCGATATGTCCATGTTCAATATTCTATCCTGAGGAGGAAAAATTTAACATTATTTAAGATAAAGAAAAGGTTACATAAAAATTAAAAGCAAACTAACTACACAGAAGACTCTAGGATCCTACTACTAGCACTTAAATAGAGGATGGAGAGTAGGAGGATCAGTGCCCCTGTAAGCATCGATTAAAGTTTAGAATCCTGAAATTGTGTCTTTAGTCTCCCTCAAATATTAATTCATACACCAAGATGTGCATTTATAATAGAAAAATGCATACTGTTACAGTTAGAGTTAGCCTAGGGCACCTGCTTTCTCCTTGTGCCACCCCTCAAATTCACTGTGGACGGATTCATCGAATCCGTCCGGCAATATTACTCTTTCTGGCTCACCAGAACAGTTTCTGTCATCAAGAAACTCATTCAAAATGATCTCCTGCCCCAGAATTTGATTTTGTATCAGCAACTACTAAGACTTTATCTTACATATTATTAGTTTAAGAATTACTTTTATAAATCACACAAAAAGGTCCATCTAGCTAACTATTTGTTTCTGACAGCAAACAACAGCAAATCATAAGGACAGATATAAATACACGGCAAACAAACAACTTCACTTCCCTACCATACCCTTCCAGCCTCCAGCAACTGATGGTTCAAGGACATTGCAAACCAGACACACTGACTTTACCCCTAATGTATTTTTCCTCCACGAACATATTCAATTGTTTCTTGAAGCCATGCAAGCTTTTAATATCCACAATGCCTGGTTCAGAAAGCTCCACAGTTTAATACCGTATTGCACACAGACCTGTACTTGCCATTTGTTTTGAAACTGGTACAGTATTTAATTTGATGCTATTATGTCTAATGAAAGAGAGAGTCAATCCCTGCACATCTTTCCCATGTTACTCTCTTCTAAGTTACCTCTATCACACTCTCAGTCTTCTCATCAGTCACTCAACAATGAAGGCTTTACTTAATTCACTCACCCTTAATAGGTATCTTTTCTACACCATCTGTGATGATTATGATTGCACAAGAACTGCATACAGTATTTGAGAGTACACAATGAATTTACGCAGTAGTCATAATGTTATTCTCTTTGAAATGAAAGCTAACATTTTCATAAAACTAATATAGCCATCAAGAGCTCCTTCCTGAGTAGCAATTACCGTGTCAAAAGTTATTGCGGTATACGTAAACCTAGGATTATTTACTTCCCCATATACATTATTTTATAATTTATCCACATTTTTCTTTAGAGGGCTAGACAAAGACAGAAGATTATATGCAGAGATCCTGAAATACAGCAGCAAAATTCTGCTTGTGTTCTACCCCAAATTTCCCATTTCCTTATTTTCTCTCTATTCCATTACACAAACTCTGTCCATTACAATGAATCTTCCAAACACCAGCCACTGAATACACAGATCATTTGTTTATGCCTCTCTTTCCTAGGCATGGAACACCTTAGTTTTCAAGCACCTGGGACGTACCTCAGACTAATAACAAGTCCAAAACTTAAAAAGGTTTTTATTTTCCTTCCCATGATTCTTCAGAAGCAATTGGAATTAATCTGTCTGGTCTTGTTTTACATTTTTTTTGTCTTGCAAGTGGCTTGATTTTGAAGATCTCTGCTGATCCCTTGAGCAGTCACTGCCAAATCACCTTTATTTTAAAAACTGGTTTTACCCCTCTTTAGATAGTTAATAGACCTCTAAATTATTTGAAAACATTGTTCTGGCGAAGTGCATATTCTGTTTATATTAAGCAAATTTCTACAAGTTTCATATAGGTGCACTTTAAGGCCATGACTGGAGTCCGTTTTCAGTTCCTCTTCCAGAAGACTTTTTTAACAAAAAACTACAGTCACAGCCTAAAGCTAATTGTAAAATGTAACAAGTTACTCAAGCTTCCAAAGCACTGCCAAGCTTGTTAAGTCCAATGTCATTGAAGAATGGTAAATTCCAGTTTTACTGACATAAGACTGTGTTACTAAATTTTGTTATACTGAGCTGCTTTTTGTTTGCTTTTTAAATTTGCAGTATGAGCTGCCTGTAATCTTAGACTCTAATACAGCAACTATAGCGCAGTTTTGCACAGAAAAGCAGATTACATTAAAACATAGAGACATATTTGGGATGCGTAAAAACATATCCTTGCATTTTGAAAAATATATAATAACCCCTCATTCCAGCTCAATTTTAAAGAAGAACAGAGCAAGTTAACACTTTACACTTCCAGAAAGGAAACGAATATTGCAATAATTAAGGATGTGAATTTTACAAGAAAAAAATATAAAAGCACTGCTTCTACAAATGAAGTTTTAAGAAATAAATGGTATCACAGAATTCTCCCACCCTGCACCAAAAATAACAATAATATGCTGCACTACTCAGGTCTTCCAACCTTCAGGCTGCAGAGAAAGGGAGAGTACAGGAGTAATAGCATGGGTCTGTGTAAACTTGGGATACAGAAGGGACGATTGCACTACACCTAACATGCCATAAGCAGCACCCACACCTCACTATGTCTTCCTTTTATATCAAAAAGGCAACTCTGTTTTCTCAGAGCACTTGTACAAAAGGTGACCCCATACACAACAGAAGAAAACACAATTATAGAGTCTCCTCTCAAGAAACAGCCTGAGTTTGCTACATAAAAATATAAAGCATGCTTTATTCACACTTTTTCAATTCACTACAACATAAAAAGCCCACAGGTCATGTTTGTATGATGCAGTTAACATAAAACTAAGAGCTTACCGCAATCAAAATAAAATATTCCTTACTGGCATTACTTCAATAATTGACCTAGCCCAGGGTCATTTTAAAACAGTTTAAATGCATCATTAATTCAGGGTATTCTAAAGCAGCTTTACTAATATGCTATAATAAATTACAACAGAGAAGCAAGGTTGCAGTTAGCATGCATTTAAAAAAATAATAATATGATAACAAAATATGCCAGACATGCAGATTAGAGCAACATGAAAAAGAAGGCACAATAGCAACATGATTCAGAAGTTAAAGAAATATATTTGATGGGATGTATTTTCCTTATTATTCTCCTGGGTACACATTTGTCTGACTTTCATGTTTCCTTTGTGTCACTTCCATCCTAGCATTCTGGCAGCTTCTCGCTCTCCGCTATCATTAAAAGAGAGTAGCCAGTCTTTCAAACAACCAGATCAGTAAAGTGGATATTAATCTGCAATACAAAGGAGGTTACTAAATGGAAGAGAAGGTCAGTTGTTTATTTTAGATCACATATGTCAGGAGAACAGCAGGTTAGTAAAGTGTATTGTAAGGACGGCAGCACTGGGCAAGTGTTTTTGAACAAACTTGTGTATGTTCTCCTAAAAAATCTGTATGGAAGTCCACTGTCTAAAGAGTAGAAATGACTCACAGGAAAGATTGGAAAGAAACAAAGGCATAAATTAAATGAGCCAACATCATTATTTCCTATGTATTTCAGGACTTTGAAGCAGAGAGGGAAAAAACATTCAGTAGATTGTTGAAAGTTATCACTGTTCGAAAACTAAGGTCAGCTCACATACAATCTGTGCTTAAAGAGGGACAAGACACAAAAAGAAAAAAATCCAAATTTATTAAAAAAACCCTTGAAAATGCCAAAAACACTGTAGATTGTACCGAATTCATACCCATTAACATATGCTTCTCCATGTATTTACATGGTGTCTCACAAAATTGTTCCGTTCCTTGCAAGATTGTTGGCATGTTACATTAGGGAAAATAAATTCCCTCTCCCTGTAGGAAGCAAAGATGGTCCCCTCACCTCCTCCTGCCCATAAACAAACATACACGTCCGTAGGTATATGTGTACATATACAAATAAAAGGAAAAACTCATAGCCCGCACTAATAAGTAGCTCTGAAAGCTCTGAAGAATCTCTTCTACTAACAATTTCTTTAAAATTCATTGAATGAGAGTTTCACTTCTGATGGAATTTTAGTTTTAAGCTTTATCAGTAAGATTTTACTCTCGTATGTCAAAGAACCAACATTATTACAACACAAGTGGCAAATTTTTCCAAGGTCTATGTCTTGTAAGACGTTACAAAGTGCACAGGCAGTAAATACGTGTGTCCCGGCCTTGATCTCCCATGTTCATTTGTCATTCACATCTATTCCAGATGCAGAAGCAGGTTGCTGCTTAGCATGATCCCATCTCCATTTCCTTGTTCCCAATATAAAATACAATTTTTCTTCATTGCTTCTGAAGGAGACATCTGTTTTGAGTCTAGAGTATTTAAAGAAAAATATCTCTCACATGTTCATATTGAAGTTGTTTCAAAGAAAATACCTTAATCATGACTGCACATACTACGGCACTTGGAATTTCTGAGTAGTATTGTGTTGAGATACCACCTCAGTTTTATAGAAAGTAAGTCTCACATTAATAACAATTCTCTGTCAAGCGGTTTCTCTCAATGTTTTGCGTACAAATGGTTTAAACAACATCTCAGCATCTCCATCTGTACTGCTCTAGGTGCATCCTCTCCTCATAGAGCAAGAAGAAAGGGAAGATGAGGAAAGATCACAGAAAGTTGTAGACTATGTTTCCAGTCAAATTTATTTCCCACCCCTCGGCAGCTTTGTTGCTTTTCCCTGATGGAGTCCCAGAAGCTTCCTGTCCTCCTCTGCATTCCTGCTCACATGGCATATCTATTTGCATTGCTGAAGATGGTAGCTTTCAATTTTGCTTTTAAATTCCATCAGTAGAGGCAGCTGGTGGAGGTGAATGTAACTTCACTTTCATGTTAGCAA
Organism: Corapipo altera; assembly: GCF_003945725.1. NCBI lineage: Eukaryota > Metazoa > Chordata > Aves > Passeriformes > Pipridae > Corapipo > Corapipo altera. The sequence continues at coordinate 12,747,260 of NW_020884876.1, forward strand.
AGCATAGGCTAACATATATATTCTTGGCTGCACTTTCACTGAGCTTGTATTTCTTAAATGGACTACTTTAGGAAGAATGGAGAGAAAAACCCACACTCTTCTCAGGCTATAAAGTTCGAGTAATATAGCTCAAAATAAAATCTAACCATTGTTAGGAGTGTCTCCATGTAGCTGGAGAAATTCCTGCTGCTTCACCGTTATGAGGAATTATGTCAAGGATGCCCTTATGCTGAAAAAGATGTAATCTGATGTGAAACGCAGGTTAAATATACTGCAGGAATATTTTGCTGTGAGGCTTTTGTATGTAATTTTTTTAGTTTTCTGCTACCTTTTACAGTCATCCCAAGTATTTTTTATGCCCTTGTATGTTGTATCTTTAATGACCCTTTAGTAACTTTAGTGGAGAATTTGTTACTCAATGTCATAAAAGTTCTGAATTTACATTTTTACACTAGTGTTATAATTGCAAAATTTGATCAGCAATTTGACTGTCACTTTAGTTTATATTGAGCAATTTTGAAAAAACAACATCCGTTCAAGCCTGTCATTCATTTTGTACCCATAACAAATGCAACTTAAAGTGTAGTCATTTATCAGAGTCTGAGAAAAATAGAAATTTATTGCTTGTAGGATGGCATTAACATGTCTTTTACATGCATTCTCTGTGCTAATGTGAAGCTATCCCTCTATAGAAAAAGCAATCTAAAAATTTCTGTGATTCAATCCAATATATTAATTTACTAATTTACCCAGTAGCCAAATGAGATATCAAAAACATTAAAGAATCTGAAATGTGGGGGAGGCTCCCCAAAAAAAGCAAATAAAAAGGAGAAAAATAATCAAGAGATGGAGGTGTGCTGCTATGTTTAAAATGAAAGGGCTTTCCCCTTTCATTTCACTGAGCGAACACCTTAGGCATTTTGCTCTTATATAAAAGAATATATATATATATATTTCAAAAAGTCGACTATTGCATTAAACCATGTATTACACTCTGTGCAAGTCAGATGATTCAGAACTGGAGAACCATTGAAGGATGGTGGTTAAGCACAAGATTTGGTATGATTTACAGTCTCTTCTCAAGTTATCTAGCTCTGGCAAACTACTGCTGCATCTGTGCAGGCTTTGTCAGGGACCAGCAAAATTTTGCAAGGGTGAACTTAATTTATGCAGAAGAGATTTCAGTTGCCAATATCTGCTGGAGTTAACTCCTGTGGGTGGGAATGTCTCAGACCTCCCTAGCACACCGTTTGACCCTGTCTTCTTGGACACAACCACACGAAGTTTCAGCAGCACTAACCAAAAGATACATTACAAGTGAAACTTTTAGCCCAGGTATTGGATGACAAAACAGAAAGACAAACTGCCGGTGACAGAAAATTATTTTATCTAATGCAAAATTGGAAGATTTTAATCACAGTGAGACAAAAACACAGAGGTTAAAATATTTATCTCACAGTAGTAGAGACGTTAACATTGTAGGGCTTGTATTTCCCAGGCACTGGCTCTGAACAGAGACACCAGGAGTCCTTCTTCTTCCCCATCTTTATCTATAAACAGAACTTGTCATAGGCTGCTATAATATGTTCTTAGTTGTCCTAAGTATTTGTTTGTATTCTCCTAGAAAACTATTTTCAGAGAGCAACAATAAGTAAACACACTAAAATTTTCTAAATAACTTCATCTGGTTTTCTATTTTAAGTACAAGTATAAAAAATTATGCTTCTTTAAGCAAATGAGCACCTTAAGTTAGTCTGATAAATCTACACTTATACACTTCAGTGAGCAATCCAATTTCCAAAGCACTGGTGTCCTGACAAAATTCTAGTTCAGATAATTACTCTGCCTAGCTAAATCTCTTAGCAGTATCGTATGCTGTCATAAACTGCTGTGTAGCGAAGAAGTAAACTGTTAAATTGCCACTGCTTCTTAAGCACAGAATCAATGGTCTATTGCTGATTGATGAAACATTTTGGTTGTATAGGCCAAATTTTCTAGTCTACTATGTCAAATCTGCACTGTAAATATGGCATTAAAAAGAACAAACAAAAAACAACTGACAAAGCACAGCAAACTGCACTGGATATGGTAGCTTTTAGATGGCACAAACCTGACACAACGGTCACGGCACTGCACGTTTACGCTACTGCCAGATGGCACCAATCTCCAAACTCCTTGTTGCTGAAGCTCTCATATGAGCATACTGCTCATATGGCCCTGAAAACAACACGTAAATGTTCTTCAACTTCTTCAGGGAGAAGTCTGTCTGATAGGCTTGACCTGTTGTGGAGGTGGTTTCCAGCGATCTAATGAAGCATCTGTCAAAGACCGTTGTGTCCTGTCATGAGAGATAGGGCTGAAAAACTCAGACATCTGATGGTAACCAACAGCTGGAGGTGATGGTGGGGATAGGGATGCTGTAGTTATCTGTTAAATCCAAATGCGGCTAGATGAGTCTCGTATTCCAGCTAGTGACTGCTTCCTAAAGGCAGAGGTTTTCAATAAACAGGATTTGACCAGAAGAAAAAGATGATAGGAAATTCCTTCAATAGGATCTTCTAAGAGATCTTAAAACGACAGCATAAGACACAACTGTCCCTGTGAAACACAGCCTTGAACAGAAACTTGACAGCTGTGACCCTTCAGAGTACAAGCATCCAGAAAAGAGTGGGATTTTGTAGCCTAGATATTTCTATGTTAGCTGGACATACACCTCATCTTTTTTTTTTCCTGAAATTCTCTTAGTATATTGTTCTTAGTTCAGTGACTAAATACGTGACTTGAATCACCAAGTGTTTGCATAGACTTGGAGCCATGTCACCTTCTTGATGAAGAAAAATTATGTGAAAATCACGGAAATGAAGGTAAAGAATTTGGAAGATAAATTCAGAAGTAGTTAAATTCCTACAATAGATTTTCTTCCTCTTCTTTACCTCTTGAGCAAAGTTCCAGAAGCAAGTGTCTCCCATGGTGTTTTTTCATAAAGAAGAGGGAAAGATTTCTCTGTTGAAGACGAATTTTGAAAAAAAAAATTACCCAGACAAGCATATCACGCAGTGAAACTCCTCCAAATGTGACAATTGTCAAAATCAGCTTGAAACCAATGAATCACTATAGAGCTTGACCTTAAAAACCAGTTTACATTGTGTGCTGATTGTGAATGGGATAGAATTAATTTTCTTCACAGTAGCTGGTATGGGGCTGTGTTTTGAATTTATGCTAGAAACAGTGTTGGTAATACACGGATGTTTTTGTTGTTGCTGAGCAGTGTTTATACAGGGTCAGGCCTTTTTTGCTTTTGTACTGCCCTGCCAGCTAGGAGGTTGGTAGTGAAAAAAAAAAAAAAAATAGTTGGGAGGAGACACAGTTAGAACAGCTGAAACCATCTGACCAACAGGACATGCCAAACCATTTGACATCAGACTCAGGAATAAAACTCAGGGAAGAAGGAAGGGGGGACATTAGGAATGCCTGCTTGCCCTTGGGAAGTAGTGAATTATTTCCTTGTTTTCCTTCCGTGGGGGACTTTACCTGCCTATTAAACTGGATTTACCTCAGCTCATGAGTTTTCTCATTTCTACCCTTTGGATTCTCTCCCCCACCCCACCGAGACGGCAGTGAACAAGCACTGCTGTGATGCTTAGTTGCCTGTCAGGGTTAAACCACAACATACTGGAATTCTCAAAGAAAAGTTGGTTCAGAAAGTTGCCATGCCCTCATAAAGCCTTTACACATTTTAAAGAAACATTAAAAACTGCTATTTCTTTCAGTCAGTGTAATTTGGTCTCTTCACCAGGAGGAACATTTACAATACATGTAGGATTTTTAGCCTGGGATTCCCAAGTTGCGTCCTATTTGACTCATTGATCTCTGCGTTAATTTTTTTATTTAAAGTAGACAGATGTGCCTACTCTTGGCCCAAATCCGTCAAAATAGTTACTATACACTCAGTTTTGCTGAAGTCAATTGCTATAAATGTGTACATCAGCATATTGCTAGACAAAGACCATAAGTTACCCGTCTAAGCATTAAAAACACAAGAAAAGCTGAATTGTTCTTTCTTTATGTGAACAGACATCTGCCTACACACACAGTTGCATCTCCACTGAATGGTACACACGGTGCAGTCTGGCTTCTGACCAGGATGCACCTACAGTGCCACTGCAATTCTCCAGGGCCAAACACAAGAGAAAAATACCCAGCACAGGGAGATACAGAATTTCAGGAAAGAACTGAGCATCATTTCCTAGTGAGGGGTATGCCCCCCTAGTTAGTGAGCAACCTTGCACTCCACCGCAGTCCCCCTCATTGCAGTAGTCTTTCTACAAGTCCAACTGCTGGCATGCACAGAGGTTTCTTGACCCTGTGTTTTATTTTAGATTAATCCAAAATGACTACACACATTAGCTGAAATACATTACAAATTTGGAGTTAAATGGAAAGAAAATTAAATATAGAAACCAGTCCGTTTTATCCTGTAAGATATACTCTGTTTAGTAGCATTCCTGAAAATTGATACGTATTAAATTAACCACAGGAGGGCTCCCTCTGGTATACCGAATACTACAGAAGCATACTGTTTATTGCCAAAAATAATATTGTATCTTAAAAGTAACAAAGATTTTAGACCTCAAATTACATTTTCCTCAATAGGCTCCAATATATACAGGGGAATAAAATTATATTTGAATAATTTAGATAAAGAAGTGAATTACAGAAGTGTTAACTGTATGGCTTAAACATCTAAAAGGCAAACCGACATTGCCAATGCACTGCATTTTAAGACACTGTTTTGTCATGCCATGTATAGGGGCTCTTGGAGCTGACACATCAGCACAGCAATGAACAGGGCTGTAGTATAAAAGAGCATTGAAAACACCAGGTCCAAGCTGCTGCTCTGGGGAGAGAAATGAGGACTTGCTTAGAACAACAGCACATGCATAGAAACTGAGTAGAGAAAGTGAGGCTTCATATTATCAGTATTTTTTATGGTCTGACAGGTACTCTCCAAAAATAGTACAGATGAATGTTAGCAACAGTCAAGCAGCTACTTTTGTAAAGTTGAGACTGTTTGTCATTCTATACTTTATTTGCTCCTCTGCTAAAGAGAAACCAAACTCCCACCTCATAAGTTTGTAGTGAAAGCAAAGGTGAGACAGTGGAACTAACTACATAAGTAACTGACAGCGTCCTGACAGTGTAATAAGAGAAAACAGGTGTGTATTTGTGTCCTAAACGAAAAGATAATTTGTACAACATTTTGCAGCTGTTGAAATCAACTGGAAAACAAGAGAAATACATCTAAGGGGGAGGGGGGAGGGAAGGGGGAAGAAAACTTTTCTCTCAAGATACAGCTTTTATGCAGCTCCAGAAAGAGAATTCACCAACCCAAGCTTTGTACTTCACTCCAGTCAATAGTAAGTAAGTTAACAGAATTAACTGTCCTGGAAAATTTATGATTACAGAACTTGTGTGCTAAACATTAGGAAACATTGCACTTTGGGGTAAATTTAAATTTTCACCTCTTTCACAGACTTCAGAAATTAATGACTGTTTGCAAGACAGATTTCAGGCCGAAACCGCTTCCTGGATTCAGAAGACAAAGTCAGTACTTTCACAGCCAGTGGAAGGTTAATTTTGTGCCTATTTGCCAACTATAACACAAGGCCACATGATTTGCTAGGATTAAGTTCTCCTTTTGCTAAGGAGTTCATTTAAATCCATACCTCACGTATCCCATGAGAAAGAGGCTAACTGGGGCTAACCACATAGAAATAAGGACTTCACAGGACAAAGGAAAGAGAGTGTAACTCTATCCCATGGAGCAATGCTTTCCCCTCACAGCACAGCTGTATTTTGCTCTTTGTTCTGGACACCACACATGCACCAAAATAAAAAGGGCCAAAACCATTGAGAGTTTCTCCAGCAGAAGTGCCTCAACCAGGAGGTTAAAGCTGCATGCCTCACTGCACCAAAGTATAAGTGAAATGAAGCCAGAAATCTACCTTTCTTCCTTACTTTACACATCATAAAGCATTTCATTAATACACTGAGTATGTATTACAGAACATCTGTGACTAAGAGATGCTGTTGTTCAATCCAACCTTAAGTGAGGAGGTTTGACACTGGGCAGCAGGAAGATGACAAATCAATGAAAAAAGTACAAAATGAAGTTGAACTATATCAGGGGTTACTTCACTAGACTGCCTTCCTTTCAGTCACCCACACTGGCATCCCATATAAACCAAAAGAAACATATCTCTCAACACTTTTCACCAAATACCTACATTACAGACACTAGAAAGCTGCCACAAGAAATTTGGTTCTTTTATATGAAGTTATGTTTCATATACTAAAAGTGTATAAACAGACAAGGATAAAACCTTACTGTAGCCAAATAAAGTAGCACTAACTTTAGATAGTATGAAATACCCAGATTTGAACCGGGATTACATCCTACTTGTTGTGCTGCATTATTGCTTTTCTTCCACAGAAAACAAAACTGAAATTAAGTTTTATTAGCATAACTCAGTATCCAAAAAAAACTGGCTTTGGAATTTTATCAAAATATCAGATAGGACTTTTACATCATACATATATATATATAATATCTCAATCACAAAACAAAAACAAACAAACACACATACCCCCAAATTAAACTACCTGTAAAGACTTTTTTAATCAAAACTCAAGGACACCATAATGTGTTAAGGAATAAGACTTTTTTAAAAAGGCAATAAAAATATCCTATTCGACTTCCCTTATTCCCACAATATAGCAAAGAAGACTGACTTAGAAAGATTTAAACCAGAAATTATCATTTTTTTTCCTCATGTGTGCCACTTTACTATCAAACTATATTTTATGAAGATCTTGCTGTACCATGTAACTCAGAACCTAACATATGTACCTTTACTCTTGAAGCTCCACTTTAAATAGTGTGAGAAACCAAAAGTAAATAACAATTATCAAAATATAAAGATCAAGCCTATTAAGTTCTCAAGAGAAAAACGTATGACATCGCAAAGGCTTATAGAACGTTTCTGTGAAACAGAGATTCATAGAGACTAATAATGTTAACAGAATTCATGTAAAGTGAACAAAATCATTAATGTTGTCTGAAATCACAGTTGCCAATACTATTTTCTCGTCTTTTAGTTTTGCCTACAGAAGAGCTTCTCTGCTCAGAAACAATTTGCACAGTGACAAAAAATACTGTTATGTAACTTACTGTAGCACTATTTTAATGAATAAAAAAGTCAACTTATTTTGTCATATTAGAGTTTCTAGATAGCACTAAAGAACACAAGTACCTCTTCTAGGCACTGGGAATGACACAGTCCCCAGGAGACACTGTTCTACCATTGATAGAAACAGCCTATTTTTGCATTGTGGACTGCTTTCAAACAGCTCCTATGCTTACTGCTGTCAGGGTATCAATGCCTCCTCCATCAGCTTGCTATTTCTCCTTTGCTCTGGTGCTGTAGCAAGCAGCTGAAGTGACAGGAGAGGCTGACAGAGCCCTCATTCACAGGGAAGTCTGGGGATGTCTGTTTTAGCAATGAATTGGGAAATTTAATTTATAACTAGGCAAAACATCATTTCCCTATGCCATCTCTTCAAAAACACCTGATGATCAATAACATGAATTTAATTGTTCTTAAAACAAGATGGCACATTTATAAACGTTACTGTCAATATCAGAATACCACTAGACACACATTTTACCCATGAGAGCAAAACCACTTCAGCCTGTAATCAAATTATTGAAGTCACAGACAGCTCTACCTCTCTTCCCTGGTCAGGACACACCACAGCAGTCCGACTATACATCACTATCACATGCTGATTCTAAAACATACCTATGTAACCTAACACAATCTTAGAATACATAAGAAAAGTCTGCTGCAGTTTCAGTAGGACGGACATCTAAACTTGTGTTAAGTCACACTAACTATAAAGTAATTGAACACCTCAAGGGCAAAGAATGACTGCGTTGAGTGTCTAAATTCTTGTATGCCTTACTAAATTACCAGGGAAAAAGAAAGTTAACAGTTCTACTACGATACTATTTCTAATGCAGTATCTTCTCACGTGACCTCATTTTTAGTAAAGTCTCAAGGAAGTCGAACTGTTTCCTTTGTATTTAAGGGAGTTGAACTCAAACTTGTATTTCAACTCTTGTTCCTTCTAAGTATTTTGGGTTATAATGTGCACAGCTAAAGACACAAGTAACCTAACTGCATTACTCACCTGTACTTCAACCTGTTTTCCCCACTGGGTAAATGACATTGCCAACATGATTTCAATACTTACCATGATAACAGAATAACACCAGAGTCAGTTGTAAGGTTCAAAGTTGCACTGCTCATTTTTACTGTTTTCCCATTAAACAGTCCCATTACTCCTCAATTAGTATTCAGGTTGGGAGAAAAGGGAAGGGGAAAAAGAAAAAAAGAGAAAAAAGGAAGCTAGTAAAAAAACCTCTTCAGAAAATGTAGGATTTAAAATTTTCTGGGGTCTCATTAGCAAGTCTCACTAGCCCTTCACGTATGCTCAGCTGCTTATTTACAAGGTTTTCTTCCACTAGTTTATCCAGAACCCTTTTTTCTTTTTTTTTTATTAAAAAAAAAAAGTTATCTCCCTTTGACTGCTAACCAATCATGCTCTACTTAAGAGTGCAGTCTTGAACATTAGAAATATCATCTTATGTCAAGGCATGTGTGTTCTTAAGAGCCATGCAACAGATGGAAATCATTATTTGCACTGGAAACTGAAAAGACTGCAGTGTGCACCTTGTAAACTAATGACACACACTTATGATTGTGTATAATTTTCTTTCAGCAGAAATTACTTCCAACTAAATTCTAGCAACTGACACCTACTGCATTTTAAAACCCATGGACAGATAAAGTAAGCTTCAAATTAAGAAGGTATTCTTAACTTCCTCCTCTAGTAATATTCAGGATATTTCATTAACCAAAGTTATGATATTTTGGAGGACTAACTTCTGTAATAGATAGCTATACTAACAAAGAATCAAATATATTACTCTTCAGCTGAAGTCATTGATTTAAATAAGTTTAGTATTTAGGAAGTGCATCACATACATGGGTGATGACCCTTGAAATGAAGACTACTAATACAATAAAATTATAAATTATGCCACCTAATACATTCTAACATAAAGGCTATGCAAACAAGTTAAGAGACCAGACAATTCCTTAACTTCTTACTAATGATCTATGAAATATCACGTTAAATTAAAAATACACTGACAATTATAGTGTAGGAGCATAGCACTGTTGAACTGAGCTAACATAAGCTTTGGTAAATTACGGGTAAGGTTATAAAAAACTGCATTACAACAACTCCTTAAAACTAAACTTCACTTAATGCAGGTCATACTGTGATTTATGAGCCATACACAAACCCAGCAAGTCAAAGAATAACTCAAGAAAAAAAAACAGCTTATGTCAACTGCTGTTATTAATAATAGTGTTTGAGGAAACAGTAAACTGAAAATATTCGGGAGGTTGTTGTGACATCAGTCTGACAAGCAGTTACACACAGCGTAGCTGTATCAGGTCACAATAGTGAGTTTTCAACAGAAGAAAAAAAAAATCTCGGCGGTAAGACACCTAGATGGATCTCGAGCAATTTCAGCGGACCTACAGCCACACATCAGTTCGAGAAGTATTGCAGACAGGCAAACAAAAGTTGCGGCAAAACCTCCACTTCTCGTAATGAAAATCAGAGCCCAGCATCACCCTCGGCTCACCAACGAAGCACACAAAATCCCACTTCCTCCTAATTTCACAGGTAGCCTGTGTGACTGCTCACCCAGGCGAAGCCCAGCCCGGCGGGCTCAGATGTTCGCTCACAACTTTCTGTCCCCGGCGCGGCGGCAGGACGAGCGCACGTGCTGCCGCTCCCCGCTCCGCGCACCCTGCGCCGGGGCCGGGCCGTGCCCCGGGAGGCGGCAGCGCGGCGGGGTGGGCTGGGCTCCCGGGCGGCTTCGGACCTACCTGCGGCTCGGCGGGCTCGGGCGGCTTCACCAGGTGCTTCTCCTTGTAGAGAGACCAGAGGCCGATGTCAGGCAGGAAAATCAGAGCCGCGGTGAAGAGCAGCGTCATTTGCAGAAACCTCTTCTGTTTCCTCTTCATGGCCAAAGCCGGGCTGCTCTGCTGGCGGCGGCAGTGTCAGCTCCCCCAGCACCACGGAGCCAAGTCCTTCCCTCCCCGCTGTCCCTGCGAGGGGCCCGGAGCCGCGGAGAAACTTCGCCCTCCTCACGCCTGCCCACCCCGTGCCCGGGCGGGGCCACCCCCCGCGGCGGCGGCGACGGCGGCGGCGGCGGGGCCGAGACTGGCGGCCGCTCCCCCCGCCCCGGCGCGGTGCTGCGCGGCGGCGGTGCCGCGCCTGGGGCAGCTCATGGATCCACCTGCGTACAGAGCGGCAAACAGCCCGGCACACGGAGCTAGAGGGGCAACAGAAATATATATTTAAAAAAAAAAAAAAAAAAAAAGAGGGAAAAGCCCGAGCCCCCTAAGCGGCGTGGGACCAAGAGCGCCCCCTCCGCCCGGCTCCGCCGGAGCGCTGGCGCTGCGCGCAGCCCCCGCGGCTGGCCGCGCCCGCCCGCCTCACGTCCCCCTGCCTGCCCGGGCCCGGGCCGGGGGGCGCGGCATCATGAGCTCATCACGCGCAATTTGCTAAGCAAGAGTTTTAAAAAAAAAACCATCAGGAAAAGAGAGCTGATGCCGGAGCAGCGGCGCAGCGCGCCCGTCCGCGCCGGGGAGGCGGGCAAGGAGAGGCGGCCCCGCGCCCCCCCGCCACCACGTGCGCCGACCGGGCCGGGGGCAGGCGACATCGGGCCCGCCCCACCGCGCCTCCTCATCCCGGCCGCCCCATGTGCACCATCCGCCAGCTCCGCGGCTTTTCCCCCGGCGGACGAGGCGCTGAGCGGGAGCCTGGCGCGGGTTCCGCGGGCCGGAGCCGGGCGGTGCTGCTGCTGTTGCTGCCGGTTCTGCCGCCGCGCACCGGGGATGGGGTTTGGAATTCCCGTTCCGGTCCGTCCTCCTCGGCGCTACGTGAAACGCGGGGGGAACCGCGCGGAGAGCCCGCGGGCTGCTCCCTGCCCGGGGGCCCGGACCGCTCCGCCGGGCAGTGTCGGGGCGCTCACCTGCCGGGCTATCCCCGCGCTCCCCCCGCGGCGCCGCCTTTCCCGAGGCTGCCCGACCGCAACCCCAGCAGCTCCAGCCTTCTCCGAAACGCAGTCACCCCCCACTTCGGTAGCAGCACCGAGGGAAGGAGATGTTCAAATCAATGTCGACTTGTACCCAGCTTGTTGCAATCGAACCCGTTTGGGCTTCTGGTCAGAGTTCAGCTGGTCGTTCTGACCACGCAGTGCAATTACCTTTTCTTTTCAAACTAACTCCTCTAAGCAAAATAGGAGGACGCTGAGGTTAAGCTTACTAGGACCTAGTGCCCTTTAAGTTTTGTCACATCAAACAGTGGGAAAGCGTGTACGAGACTTGTAACATTAACGTGTTCAGAATGAATATTGAAAAATAAAGGTATATCTAACTTTTTTTTTTTCTGTCTTGCATGTAGAAAGCTACCACTTCAGTGGCAGTCCATGTTTCTATCGGTGGCTAAAATATTTCTGAATGTCTAGGTCTTAATCCTGCAGCAAGAATACTCTTTTTGTAACCATAGTGCATCTCTACAAATGATAAGTAGTCCTCTCCTTTTCCACGGGTGAGATCAGTCTTGTCCATCCACAGAACGGTCTTGTGCAGAAAGGATTTCCTACATATGCATAAAACAAGAGGCAGTTAAAGGTTATTTTTAGGAGAGTAGCTGGAGATAAAAGAAAGCTTGTGGGAGGAACAGGAAAACTGAACGATGAAGGTGGGATGGGAGGAAATAGCATAATGCTCTTTGCATAAAAGTAGGACTGGAAGGGACCTTGCGAGGTCAGCTCTTCCATGGCTCTGCCCCAAGGCACAATCAGCTACATCTGTGTCATTTTTGACAAGTGGTTGTCTAACCAATTCTGAAGTCCTCCAGCGATAGCACCACTCCAGCCTCCTCAGGCAATCTGTTCTGACTTGCCGTTGCAAACTGTTCCTTAATGTTTAACCTGAACCTTCCTTACTGTAATTTCAGAGTATTACAATAGCCACCAAAGGGACAGCAAGCAGAGTATTTCCCTCAGTCTTCACATAGTCAAAGTCCACTTCCAGACACTGTTCCATTGGCACTCCAGGATGTCTCAAGATCTGATGTCACTTCCGGCTTTCATCAGGACTGTCTTCAGCTGATTTGTATTGTATTTGAAGTGTGATGTCCAAAGCTGGAGCTAATAAGCTACTTGGGACCTTTTTAAGTGTTTATAAGAAAAGAAGGATAATTGTGGATGTGTCACAGTGTGTTCTGTTTTTCCATGCTTCCATGTGGAATGGAAGCTTTGTTGTAACAGCAGTAGCTCGTTAACTAATGACCATTTTGTGATAAAATTTAAGCTCTAGTTTGTTTTGTTTCCCTCAAGAACACCTAATTCATTGTCTCTATTTCTATGGCTGAATATTTCTCCTGTTTGTACTGTCTTTATTGAATATAATTTTTTTCTGGAATATTTATCCAGTTTATCAAAATCACTTTGAATTTAAGCCTATTTTCCTCTGTGATATACAAATGTAATAAATTTGTTCAATTCTGCAATCCCGACTGTTAGCAAGAATTTTAGTGTGTTCAGATGCAGGACAGATCCTTGCAGAGTTCTGCCAAATGTATGTTTCCACATTTGACATTGCGCCATTGATACTTTACTTTCTCTGTAGTTTCCAGACAATTTTGCACTCACCCTGAAAATTGCAATTCCTAAGTAAACTAATCTTGCTTAGTGGAGTGTCATGTGCAAGACTTTGTTCTATTGTCTTGGTGACAAAGGATGTACTTCATTGTTTCCTTTTCACCCCTACCAGGTGTCACGCTAAAAGGGGCAGAAAAGAAGAATTCCCTGTCCAACCTGTATTAAATTATTTTTTGTCTATCAGTGTCCCCTCTCCAAGAGATCAAAGCCTTTTAATATCCAAAACAGTCTGTTAGCCTCTCACCTATTGAGACGTTTCACTTAACAGATTCGCTGAGACAGACAGGGCATTTGATACCTTTTGAATATAGGGACTGCACTTAATAGCGGTAGAAAAACCCCTCAGAGGGTTTCTCCTATTAGTTATTTTGCCGTTGATGAAATTTTCAGCACCTAAAAATGGACTTATTCTAACAGTTCATGAAATAACGTGTTTAATAATGCTAATCTGTGACAATTTATGGGGTTCAATGTGTCTGGAATAGGGTCTAACTCCAAAAAAACACACAAACGCTGTAGTAATAATAATAATACAAAGCATAGGCACACACGCTGAAGCAAAAGCAACTTACAATGAAGTGATAAGTAAAAATTTTAAAATACTATAGAGCAAAAGTAAAATTAGTATATTTGTATAAAGCAATTGCTCACCCCAAGGCGTCCCGAGAAGGTGGAGGAAGAAAAGGCAACCCATCAGTTACCTCCACAGAGTTGATGGAATTTGTCCTGGATTTTTGCTTGGGTCCAGTCTCTTTTTATACCATTTTTCTTTAGGCAGTTTGAGTGGCTATAGTCAATAAACTAATTTTGGAGTGATAGACAGATGAAATAGGCCCAAGGGTCCACTTTCCAAATTCCAGGATGTTTGAGAAAAAAGCCCATGTTTATCTCCATATCACTTCTTCCTTTTAATCCTTTTATCAGTTTCTGTGAAAGTCTCCCTAGGTGCTACAGGTTTCCAGGAAGCCATCAGGAGGGAGTTTTTTCTTTTTTTTTGTGCCTTTATCTATCATCTTACACCAGGTTATAAGGATGGCATAGATCACCAAAAAAACACTTCTCAAGCATTTCCACCTTTTGATTTTTGCAGCTAACCAAGGAGGCATTCAGTTCAACCAAATTTTAAAAATTGGGGTTGTATTCAAGAGCTGAATCCACCCAAAGATTAGAATTACTCAGAAGACCAAAAGGCATTGATCTTGTCAGAAATTCGACTTACTTTTTTAGCTCATCATCCAGCGTTAGGAAATTTACCAAGCATATAGAAGATTTTGATTCAGGTGCCTTTTTGTCTGAAGACATTCAGCCCTGATGTTCTTCCACTCAGTGCAAAAAGCATAATAGCTAAAACCATCCTAAGTATAGAAATGATTGCTATGAGATCATGTAATAATTGTATAGCAAAGTAGGACTACTGGCAGGAAAGATTTAGGAGATGGTGCATCTAGAATTCCACAGCGTGCCAGTTAAGTCTATCTCTGGAGGTCAAAGTGAATACAGACATTGATTCCCAGGAGATGAAATTCATTTTAATTTCCTGAATCCTGAGAACAAGTTTGTTGTAGGGTCGTAGTCCACAACAGACAAATCCAGGTCTGCTTTGTAAAGAATTAAAGGCATAGTTTTCAGCAAATAATTTCTTTCACATAAGCCACCTAGCCCTATTAAAAACTGCTAAATTTTTAACACGCTAAGCTAGTTTTAAATGAAGGTAAAAGAAAGTATCACTGTTGTGTGAGTTAAAAGCTGCAAATACACAATAACGCGTGGCAATAACTTATGCTCACCCTAGAAGAACTTGCAGTGGAGAAGCAGAATATACAGTTTCTTCAGTGGGAGTATATTCAAGCCTTCAAGTATTTGATGTTTGAAATCTCAAGCCATAAATTATAAAGAATGAAAGAGGTGCATCCTGAAACCGTATACACCTTAGCACCAGAATTTAGTGTATTGGGGACATATTTTCATTTCCATTCTTATATGTCTTCCTAAGCCAAAAGTTCCACCAAGATTTCTACTAGGAAAGATTTCTACTAGGACAGAAAATAAGAGTGTAAAACACAGTAGCAGAGATTAGAACTACCAAGCAAGATGACTATGAGAAGCTGTTCAGTCATGTATTTCAAACCTGGAAGCTGAACTCAGGCAGCCTGCAAGGTAAATTTTTTGAGATCACAGTTTTATGTACAGAATTTTTCAAAAGGGACTCCAGGTCATGGCTAATCAATACTCTTCATGCAGGAAAGCCACTATTCAATGTATCTATTGCAGCAGCCAACTCTGCACTCACATGAAAGACAAAGTACCTGCCTTTGTGTTCACTGTTACAAACAGCAGAGGTTGATGTGCTCTAAGCAGAGAATGAATCTAGTAAAATGATGATTAACCATCTGTAATATTGCCATATAAAAGAGTAAATAAAGGTAATGAAGTGGGAGTTTGCTTTGATTACAGTATTTACCTCCAGGTAACTCAGGGTGTAAAATGACCAGATCTGTTCCCATGGTTTTTTTCAGTGTGCTTAGTGGGAGAGACATGTAGTGTTGCGAACCACTCTCAAAGGCAGCAAGAAGGGGAAAGGGATCTGTTCTTTTACCAGTACAACCCTGATCTGAAACAGCTGCAAAAAATTGGTGATTCTAGTATATAGGGGACTGACATGCTGTATCACGGCTGGTTTTCATCCTCAGACCTCCAAGGGTCCATCAGAGCACCTCACATCCTCTCTCTGTATCACTTGTCTTAAGACCACCAAAACCTCAAGGGAAAGGCATGACACTGGTAGCACACTAGAAATAGAAATGGAAATTCAATGTGATACAAAAGTACTCTTTTACAAAAGCTCAAAATCCAAGATCCTCCAAACTCCCACAGAAAACATTTATTTTCAATGTTTTCTGCAGAGAAAAGTTTCAACGTATTCACCTCAAAAACTGAAATGCTTATTTTTATGCAAACTCTGGGTATAAATAACAATATGTGTAAAAGGTTTTTTATTGACTTTCTAAGTCACTTGGGCCTTCTCTGTCTCCAGTTTTGTCATCAAGTTTCAAAATTGTTATCTCATATTTTTACTGCTGCTAACTGTGGAAATATTTTTTGTAAATCTCATTTGTTGGGTTTTTCTTGGAATCAAACTCTTATTCTCAAAGTTATCTGAGAATTTCAACTGAAAGGGAAAGCTGGGAGCCCTCCTACGCATATAGGAAATAAAGAAATTAATTTCCCAGGGAAGTTCCCTTTATTAAGATTTTTGGATCCTGAGTTGTGTTTTTTAAGTTACTAGGTTTGGCAGTATTGCATAGAGCTAGAAAATTGACTTGAGAAATATACTACAAACATTTATTAAAATTGAAGCATTTGTAAATCTGAAGACCTCTTCTTTTTAGCTAGTGGAAATTTTCTAGTCATAGTACACTTAAAGGTCCATTACGTTAAATAAAAAGTTTAATAGCAATGAAAAGAACTCAATAATGTGAATTAGGGAAGTTGTTTGTCCCATCCCCCATCCCTACCTCCTCACCCCAAATCTTTGTCATTTAGAAAATTGCGTCATTACTATTCCAGAATTATAAAATTTGGTTTAAATTCTGAAGAAAAACTCAATTAAAAGTCACATAGAACTTAAATGAGTAATGCTAACACCATGAATTATTTCCACTTTCAGATCTTTATTCTATTTGACTAGCTGGATGATGGATGATTGCTTCTTCATTGTTGCTGTGCCACTACAAACTAAAGAAAGCAGACAAAAATGCTGATGGATCAGACTTTTTGCCAGTTACCTCACAAGCTGCAGATTCACTACTGCACAAAAGAAATCACTGAAATATAAGGGTAATCAGGAAAGTTTATTTTGAGAGAGAAAATCAGTAAAATGTCAAATATTTCTAAATAGCTCAGTAATCATAAAACACTGATGTCAGGAAAAATAGTTGCTCATTCTTCCTTTCATAAAAATCCACAGTAATTTGGACCTAAATATGGTGCAGGAACATGGCATTTGCAGAAAGTTGGATGAAAAAAGTTATCTTTTAGATCATCATTTTCAACAAACAGAAGCAATATACTAGCTTTACAAGAACAGAACAAACTCAACTCTGTGATAGCTAGGAAAAACACTTTGCTTTTTTTGAAGATCAACCCTCCTTTTCAGTCTTCTCAATGTCCCATTTCAGAAACCTTGCTATACATTTTCCAAGTGTCTAGTAAAGTCTCACATCAAAATTACTGTTTTCACATCCAAGAGACTCCTTTGTCTGATAATACGTAGGGTCTTCACACTCTCAACATGCAATCTGATCCAGGTTGGATCTAAAATAACATATTACTGGAAATAAAACAGTACATTCTGCAAAGCTTCCTTAACAAGGTTGCAAGTCTCATCTCACTAAATTTGTAAAATGTACAGAATATATCAAAAGATAGCAGCTGTCACCTTCAGTTCTGATTTTTCACTAGAGGCATCGCCGACAAACTTCAGAGATGTCTACACTGATAAACAGGGGAGGAGAATGGGCTAGAAGGAGCTTCACATTGCTTAGTTGCTCATTTGCCGTCTGGGTTTTTTGGGCTGATCCTGGGCTGGACTACGCCTGAGTCCAGCATTGGGAATAATTTATTTCCATTAACAGTATAAAAGGATGAATGGATGAGATGGCATCAGGCTCTTGGTATCTCTGTCATCCTCATGCACTCCCAGTCTGCAGAGCACCACACACTCCAAACACTTGTCATGCCTTCCTGCCATTTCCTAGGGTACGTTACACATCCTTGAGGCCTGAAAAAAGTCCCTTTGGTGGCTTGCACAGAGACCTCATGTCACCTCAAACACTGTAATGGCCTGCATCTTTTTCTCTGCGTGTTATATCAGACCTCAAGATATCCACTTGAAAAGTAAGCACACTAAAATGTTGGTTTGCTACTTGGAGTTCAAAATACATGGAGTATTTCTCTAACCCTCTGATGGTTGACAATTTCTGTGAATTATACCTAGGACAATGAATGCTATATAAATCCTTCCTTCATTTGTAGATGAAGAAACTATCAAAGTGAATTTAAATGAAGATCCTAATGCTGACAGCTCCAGTGCAAATTTCTAGTATGCATGTATATAAAAACATGAAGCAAATAATAAGCAGCACATTTTTACAACAGTAGTGCATTGAATTCTGTCATGCACTGTAAAAAGGCATAATAGATGCCATAGAAGGCAAGATGATGGTCTTTTTTTCTGGGTGCAACCCAGCAATTACATAATCTGTGTTCTAATGACTGCATAGTGCTCCATCATTAAGGAGGAAATGTCATTTTATTTAAAATTATAATCACCAAATCCAGTGACTTCTGATGAACTGTGGGAATGTGATTTGAAATATTGATTCCACCATACTCAAGTAAGAAAATAAATGGCGAAAGAAACAAGACTCAAGATAAATACTTTATATTAGAAAGTATATTTTTGTAAGGGATGTTAGTAATTTTTTTCTACTTTTTTATTTTATTCATTAACATTTTTGGCACTTTACATGCAAATGTTGAAGAGCAGAGATAAGCCAATGTAGAACAAAAAGGACTAGAATGCCACTCAGAAAAAATGCTTACCAGTATCTTTATAACCAATAGCTACTGTCAGATTGATCTACAGCCTTACTAACCAGATATTTAGTATTTCCCATGGAAGTTGTTTTTTGTATTTTCAAATAGCCATCATATGAACCAGAAGATTTCACCTATTGCAATTCAGACATCACAAGCTGTCTTTTCAGTCTCAGTCTTCATTCAAGCTCATAGGATATTCCACTGTAGTAGGACTTAGAATACATTAAAGGATCAAACATTAGAAATACAGACATCACCAAATATTATGAAGGAAATAAAAATGAAACAAACCAAAGAGTTTCTTCAAAAGCTTATATAAATTTTTTAACTAAAATCTTTCATTTCAATGAGTTTCATAATAATGCAAAGATGAGAAAATATTGTATTAATGGCTATCAGATGTAAAAAAATGTTACATGTATCTAATTAGTCCTAAATTTAAAGAATCCAAGGGGCTTTTTAATTTTTTTTGGGGGGGTGGGGAGCGGGAGTGTTCTCCTCATGCTCTGAGTAAAAGACTAGGTAATAACTATCAAGAAACTGAGAGAAGAGAATAATTTAACAAGTATGTGATGTCTCCATGAGCACATGCTTATCCTTTTTATGAGTATTTAACAGAGTTGCCAATTTCTGGTGTTAAAATACTTAAAAATTCATTGTCTGGAAACACCCGGTTTACTGTATGTTTCTAAATGTGATTTTAACCCCAAATGATGAGAAGCAGCACCAGGTGCCGGAACTGCAGTACCTTAACTTGAGAGCTGATAGTGCTTAGACAACACTGAAATGTACATTGGGAAAGCCAATTACATCCTCTGCTGCCGTAATGTGAATCGATAAGTACTCTGTCCTGTCCTTTCACTTCAGTTAGAGCTCTTGAACACATGTATCTGGGTTGAAGTTTTTCGTAAAAGTGAGAACAAGAACAGCTTCATTTTAGCCATAGCAATCAGGAGTAAATGAGAGGTGACTCAGGCTACAGGCAATAAACCAATAGTTGTTTGTGTGGCTTGGAAAACTTATTTTTTTAAAAAGCTACCATTCTGAAAGAGAAATGTTGTTCCATGGTACTGTCCAATCTTAACAAATGCAATTTGGAAATTTCCCCACCTCATTATTTAGAAGAAACTCTTTTTATAACTAGTATACCTAGAGCCCTCCACATCTTGGGGAGCTAATTTTAGTCAATACGATACCAAGATGGTAATTCCAAAACATAGCTAAGAATAGAGACAAATGGATTTTCAAAAATCATTCATCCTGAAGTTAAAGATAAATTAAAGAATAGCTAATATTAAGAGCTCTTTATGAAGTGATTAATGAAGTCTGTCAGGTAGTAAATCCCCAAATCTCTAAAACTTTCCAGGTACATGCATCTGCAATTTTATATATACTAGAAGAGAGAGAAAAAAATAGGAAGAAGCTTTCTGCTATAATAGATTCTACTCAAAAAGAAAAAAAAATCTGATTTTGAGTTGATGCAGAAGCAAATGTATTGGTTAAAAACTAAACAACGGAAAAAAAGAAATCCCACCAAACTGAAAAAGAGGTAAAACATGAACACAGTAAAGAGGCTTTTAAAATTTGTAACAGCAAAAACCTTAAGACCTTTTTAAACAAAGTTCAAAGAAAGTACTCCATTTCAATGTATATGAGGGCTTTTTCTTAGCCTGAAAATAATTTTCTTTTCCAGTTTTTCCTTTCAGCCATCAGTCCCCATCTTCTGCGCACCTGTGTTCCCACACACACATACTTAGTTGAAGAGTTTTTCACTTATGTCCTCCCCATGCTTTAAATGACCTTGCATTGAGAACACTGGCACATAATGAACATAGATTATAATATTGGAGCTAATTACTCTGATTCATGTTTCTGACCTGAAGAGCATATAATAAGCGTATGAAAATATACCATACTATGCACTTTGTAAGATAAAGAATCACTGCAGCTTGAACACCTCAGCAATAGGTAGGAATTTTGAAGTTTCTTATAAAATCTTCAAGCTCATCTTCTCCAGGTTTCACGCTTGAGTTAAATGCTTTCCAGCCTTTGGGAAGCCACAAAAGCAGCTTACATTATTGCTATTACATTTAATATATATATTTCAAGCTTTTTAAGACCATTTGGCATCTAAGGGTAAGATTGAAGACAGTATCAGCCTATATACATAGAAGTTAATATGACAAATCAGGCTACTTCACAATGAAATACCTCTTTTCAGATGTTGTTTATGTATAAGAACAAGCTAAATTGTCATCTCTTCTTTCTTTCAGGTCTCATACTATGGCATTCTGCTAGCAGAGAACTTCCTTGCCAAGAGAGCGGGCCCCATCTGTCATTCACTCTTCTTGTTTCTCAGCAGAGTTAAAAAGCCTGACAGTTTCCATGAATAACAATGACACATACTCTTATATCTTGCAGAGAGGCTCAAATTTTGTTGATGAAAAAAGGGGGAAAAAACCCCTCAGTGTTTAGAGTTTTCTGAGCACTGCTTATGTCAGGGTTTGAGTGAAGACGGAACTGCCATTGTGTGTGACAACAAACTTCCGTATAGCTGTTACCATATAATTCTGACCTAGGCCACTGCAACTAACGACCTGTTTTCACACAAATCTGTTTTGTAATCAATACCCCATGCTTTTACAAGAAAGATTCTTATGTATCTGGGTTCCAACAACTTTTAATACACAGTTGTTGACCGCGTTTATGCATCTGAACTTAAAAAGCTACATAAGCGCAGTTGTTTGAACGTGTTATGGAAAGTATTCAAAAATCATAGCAGAGAGGCATGTTTTGGAGATGCTCACAGGGAGCATGTAGAAAATGTGCTTTTACTGCTATGAGAGCTTTTCATGGTAGGTTTAACAAACCTAATTGCATAAATATAGCTATAGAAGCACATCTATACTACCTAATGTTCAGAAAAACTGCACCTACCTGTTTGGTAATAAGTTTATTTTGTTAATGCAGAAGACAATGGGAAAAAATTTCCAAGCAAGGAAAGTACTTTACCCAAGCTTACCTAGCTTTTGTGATTAATAGCACAGCACTGCATCAGTTATTGGTCAGCCTGGTGTTGGTTAAAACTTTATTCCTAGCATAAGCTAATTCAAATTTTGATCTGAAAACTTCCTCTGGTCTCTTGAGGTTCTTTACAGGGAAAAAATTACACTCATATCCCACATTAAATGTTTTTATGAAAGGAAAGGGAAGCTATCTGCATGTAGACCTGTATTTAGAAGCACTTTTTATTATTGGCATGAGTGATTTGGTTTTTTGTTTTTCCTTCAGCTCAATTCTTGAACTTCTGACTGTATTCAATCAAATTGACTGAGAAATATACTTTTGTCCTCAGGGGATATGCACTATTTCAGATTATAGTTTAGATATATATTCCTTTTTTTTTAATAAATCTATCTTCACTGTGTAAAATTCAGCTCTTGTAGAGGCTGGTCAAGCATCAGTCTTTGGGAAAAATGCTGCTGAATATTATGTTAGATCTTGGCACAAAACGAGGTATATGCAAATGACATTTTGAGAGTCATGAGCAATAAACAAGAAGTTTAGAATGCTATGTAGGAAAGGATAGAATACCTTAAAGGCTAGAATAATAAAAG
The DNA here is from genome assembly GCF_003945725.1 of Corapipo altera. Lineage (NCBI taxonomy): Eukaryota > Metazoa > Chordata > Aves > Passeriformes > Pipridae > Corapipo > Corapipo altera. Next base: position 12,769,352 of record NW_020884876.1, read on the forward strand.
TGAAACTGAGTTTAGTATAGTGTAAGATAAGATCATGTAAAAAATGTCCAGGAAAAAAAAAAATCATGAAAACTGGGAATGAAATTTTGGCGAGTAGACTAAAATTTCACCAAGTCTTAGAGGAAAACAACTTAATTTTTTAAAAGGGATTTTTCTAACTTTACAATTAGGAAAATGCATTGTGGCTGTGCGCAGCAGCAGAGACCTTGCTTAATCCATCAAATGGTCCCTTCTAGCCTGAGGGGCTTGGCTGATTTGTTGGATCTGTTTGACTAATGCTACTCCTATCTCTATTTGAAACTCTCAAAATTCTGTATTGCCCTTCTACTCAAGACTGATGAATCTTTCCAATAAACACAAAGCATGTCCTAAAACTAATAACTGCCATTCCAGCTACCTGTGTCTAAAATACAGTGAACCTAACAATGTGAACTATGCTATGTCCTTATTTGAGGGAATACTAGGAGATAAGTAATATGTGATGTCAGTGTATGCAACCATTAAGTTGTATTTCAAACTGCATTGAAGTTACTTTTTTAAAGGTATTTTTGTTTCGGAAGGAAGGAGTTAGCCCCTTTGTGGAAGACAGCAGTAGAATTTAAAAGCTGAGGCTAATGTGGAATTGACACAGTATAAAACATGAAATAAATGGTATATAACAGCTTTCAAGATGAAAACAACAAAAAGCTTCACCAAAGCAAACCGAAATACTGCAGTTTGGATATACATACTGAGATGGTTCAGTAAGAAAACACATTTTTCTGACTACCAGAAGTTCATAAGCATAGGAAAATGATGATGAGGTTAGAGTTGTAAAACAACCTTTTCACTGAGAATTTAAAAGATTTTTTTTTAATCATGTTTGTATTTTTAAATAAAGTCTCAAAAATGCATTAACTTGCAAACTTGACTTTTGATAGCTTAGCAATCTTTCTACTCTTTCATATCATTTTAAAATGTCTTATGACTGTCTGAAGTTATACTACAAATACGTAGGGTAGAGATAGGAATATAAAGACATTTAAGTTTAAGATTCAAGTAGTATGATGAGTGTCAACAGTGCAGTTGCAGTTACAATTGGCAGCTCCATGGTGGAGCCAAAAGCATGAGCTTTACACTGAGAGAGAATCAGAAACATAATGCGAGAACATCCAGCTTTCTACAGAATCACTTTGTTCCAGCATACCCTACAGAACAGTGATTTCTTAAACTAAGCTGCAACTGAAGTGTGTCAGGAAATCTATTTAATTAACTGAAATAGCGAGCTGTCTGTAGAGTGCCAGTCATCAAGTTTCATTGCTGCTGAGTGTAGATTATATCATAAGTATACCACAGCGAGGGGAAAATTTCCATTTCAGAAGGGAAATCATACAAACAAAGCAACTCCACAAAGATTTCAGACTATAATCAAGTGTCCTGGGGACAATAAGCATCGCTGATTTTAGATAAATACTTTCATATGCCAATGAAAAGTACCATCTTAAAGCATCTTAATTGAGATGAAGTGCATAAGTCATTCCTTTGCTAAGGTATCATTCCAAAATTAGCTTCATAAAGCAGAGTATTCTTTCTTATTCACAAGCATATTTGAAAATACAAAGGGCATATACATTAGTTTTTAGTGAAGCCTTAATCTTATTTCCAAAACTGAAAGTTTTGTTCTTTGAAATTATTATTTTTTAAGTATTATAAACTTTAATGTTCAGATACACATTAAAATAATATGAGGGGAAAATATGTAAAATAAAAACAATTCTAGATTATTTTATAATAGCTATGTACAGTTTTTTCATTACATAAAAAAGCCATCAAAACTGAGTCATGAGTGAAGCTTGAAGTTGCTCCTCATGTCCAGTCAGGATAGATTACTCTTAGAAGGAGAATGGATGTTTCCTAATGCATTTTGTCTTGTCACACTGGGGATACCCGAAAGAAAAAACACTACCAGTTTACTACATTGCTTGTGAATTTGTGGAAATAGAGTTCAGCTGTCAAGTTATTACTCCAGATGAACCATTGAGTGTCACAGACAATCAAGCCTATTTGTTGCAGGCATAGGATGACAGTCTCTTAAACCAATTAAAAGGTATACATTGGAAAGAGAGGGCTGCTTCTTGTTGCATGAGGCAGTAAAATTTTATGGCTTCATGAACTTTCACTTGGAAAATTTCTAAAAATTATGTTATCAGAAGAACTCACGTCTGCTTACAGTGGGTTCCTTCTTGTTCTAAAGCAAGCAAAGAGCACTCTGAGTTGAGGAGCCCAGGTTTCAGTTCCTTGTTACAGCTGGAGAAGATTCCTTTGACAGTGCTCAAGTTTTGCCTGGTTGATGTAAAGAATTAACAGCATCCTCCCAGGTTTCTCAGACAGTGTCCTCATTGGTAATTAACACTCTAGGAATGACATTTATTCCTCATTTAAGAGTGGTAACAGGGTGTCACTTCTGCAACTTCCCAGAGATAGAATTTTCGGGGCAGTGCCCTTTAAGAATACTTATAAAAGCAAATGAGCTATGAAAATGGGTTAAGTGTTCATTTGTATGTATGACAGTCATTCAGTATACTAGCAATTAGGGAGAATATCAAATTTTAGGTTGCATATGCAACTGGCATGCACATCCTGTACTCATTTTGAAAAAGGTACTTCCTATTCAGAAGCAGAATACTAACAGAGTACATTTTCATACGTAGCTGTTGGCCTATCATACTTAATCCATCTCAATTCATTTAAACCATTCATTTAAATGTGAGGGAACACTAGCTAGTGAAATATACATTGTGAGTTAGTAGTGAATTTCCATTTGTCTTAGTGTTAGAGGTTAAGTATGCTCTGAAGTAAGATCAATCCTGAAAAGCACTGTTTGAACTAAAATATACCTTTCTGATTTGTAAGCTCTTCAGTTAAGAGATATATCTACTTCTACAGTATTTCACAGATGGAAGACAAAGAGCTGGAAGCATTACTACAGCTAAGGTAAGAGTGAAGGCTCTTGGTAGTACAAGATACTAGTAAGTACAAGATACTGTGCTAATTGCTGGAGCAAAAGTAAATGTGCAACACTAAATTGCATGAAATTATAAAATTGTATGATGCCTCTAATAACATCCTTTGCCATGAGAGACCTACTTCAATAGAAGAAGATTTCAGGATATTAGCAAAGTTTTTATTGCAGCACAGTTTGTTATTGTGAGTGCTACAGAAACACTACTGTTTGCATAGCTGGTGTAAAGTGGAAGATCTGTTTTTGCAAAACAATGTACCACATCCCATAAGGGAGGAAGCTAGCCAATGAGAACAGGCTGCATTTCCACTGATTATGATGATGAACTAATGATCTCAGAGACTAGCTGGACATCAAGGAGTCTGTTGCATTAGCAACAGGGAGAAAAGGGTGCTGAGAGACAACTGTCATGCAAACACCTACTCAGCATATTGCAAACAAGTTCAGCTGAGCTGACAAGGAATATAAAAGTGCTTATATAACAAATGCCAGTTGTTTTACTAAGGAAAAGAATTGTAATGACTCATGAGAAGAGCAAAGGAATTACCTGAAATCTGGGCATCAAGTCGGTTTAGTGCAATGCTAAAAATTCACCAATGTGCTCCTAACCAAGACAAAAAAAAAAAAAAAAAAAGGAGTCACTCTCTACAAGAAAAATCTGTAGCTAAATCAAGTAGTGATAATGCAGAACCTTAACACATATGAATCGCTGAAGACATAGATCTTTAAAAACATATTTAGGAAACTGTGGTAATCAAGAAAGATCATACAAATATTTGAAAACATTTATTTTAAAAAAATGTTACCAGGATAAGGTAGTTTTTAATTGCTTTTGCAACATGTATAAAGAAAACTTGGATTTTGGACAATACTGTTTGATTAAAGCATGTAGGATACAAAACAGGAGAATTATAGCAATGTTAAATACAGAAGATAACTTTCAAGCTCAAAAGACATTTCTTTTAACTGCAATTTTATTTTAATTTAGACATCATTATGTTGACTAAAGACTAATAATAACAGAGGTGAATACTGTTTTGGACCCTACAGACCAATAGCAATAATGCAGCTGATCACCTATTTCTCCACAAGGAAAAAGAATATAGTACCAGTCACTAAGAACTGTGTTAGTACATAGATTTCCAAGGGACTGATTTCCCCAAAATAAAAACCATCATAAGTCAAACAGGATAGAAAGCAATATTTAAAGAGAAAGTTGTCAAAAGAAATTTGGAAATTCTTTTAAAATAAGATGGCTCCTAGAAAGCAAGAATTGTGCAGTAACAATTCTGTTATCCAGGTGAGAATGACAGCCAAAAGCATGTCCTGGTCCAGCACAATGTAAAGACAGTACTTAACAGTATAAGAAAACAGCAAGGAGGAAATAGAAAATAAATCAATATAAACTTACATTTATATACAGATATAGATATCTGATTAAGGAAGTTAAAGGCATTATGAAAAATGCATGGTAGAATGGGCTTAACTAATCTTAGTAAGAAGATTTAAACGTTACCGGGTCAAATGTGGTGGTGAGTGATTAGGTGCGTCTTCTGATGGACATGGCAAACTAATTCCTTACAATGAGAGACCTTGCAACTGCTTTCTTTTTCTCCCTCTGCCTCCACCAGTAGTAGAGATAATTCAGGTAGTGCCTAAGTATCTTCACTGGGAGAAAACACTGCACAGCACTTAAAAAAAGACAAGATTAAGAAACAGTCACTTAAAGTCTAAAATGACAGAAACTCATATGAGAAAATGCATGCAATTTCAACAAAGAGTGGGATTTAGCATTGCCGTGCTTTATTAATAGGACAGGTGGACTCACCTGCTGGTTTTTTTCTGGAAGACATGCTTTATCCAGGAATATTTTTTGGATTTGGTATAGGGTATCTTGGCAAAAGAAAGGGACCAGTTACTATAGAGGTCAGGCTAAATGTTCCAATAATACCTGCATTCAGTGAAACTTTGAATAATATCATTGCAATAGCCTCTTCTCATGTCTTACTTATTAGAGGAGATAAATCGCTGGCTGTATGCCCTGGGTCTGCTTCATGTTGTTAATCACTTTGTAATTTCCCTTACAGAATATATTGACTAAATTGCCTCAGTCTCAGAATATTCCTTTCCCCCTTTGTATCTCTGTGAAGCATCTTTAGCTTTACTCTGTGCTGAGAAAATAAAATAACTTTACTTCTTTTAATATTTCAGTGTTCAAGACATCTCTCAGTTTTCTTAAATCTGAAATAGCAGACAGATCCTTTGGAGAGAAACTCCAAATTTGCAGAAGGCTTTTAAAACCCTTCCTCCATAGTAACTGGGAAACTCCTTTCCAGAAATTTCCAGTTCCTTCCAATTCTTTTTCTTTTTTCACATCTAATAACACTTCAGAAGAAGTTACCTCTATGAAAAATAAATAAATAGAAAAAGGAAATTTTCTTTTCCTTAAATACCTTTCCGGACTAAGTGCCTCAGTAACTTTTCTAGTTTGATCAATTGGAATGAAAAAAAAAAAAGGATTATTTTCCTGCAGTTTTATCTATGCTATTGAATACAGAAAAAGGCAGGACACCAAATAATATTAAAAAAAAATCACAGCTTGTGTCTAAAACATGACATTTGTCTTTGGAATGCCATGTCATGAGCTGATAATGTTGAAATTAAATGACAATTCTTCGTAAGAAAGCTTAAGGCAGAAATTATATATTTGCTGATTATCTGGTGTGAAGCTAGGACAACCAGTCCCAATTTAAGAAGGCCATGATGATGGGAGAATCTAATGGGTCACCTATGTTAATATATTTTGAACTTCAAAGCACATGCTTTGATGCTCTTTCACAATCTGGGAGCTGTACCAAGAATTTATACATGATAAATTGAGGCAGAAAAAAAATTAAAGTGGAAATTACAACAACAGTAAATGTAATAATAACTCTTTCTTATTATAAATTTACTATTATAAATTTATGTGTTAAGACTAATATCCAGAGTTAATTGGGACACTTCGGAACTGTGACTACTAAAGGTACTCCCAGAAAAGGTCACATCTCATTGAAGTGCATCTGAAGTGCCTCTTTCTGCTGCTAGAGCTGTGAAAAAAACTGCAGTGTCAGTCTTACTGACTTTGTCAGTAAAACAGAAGACTAACCTATAAATTATGTAAAGCATATACAAATGTATGTTAGTTACTACTTTGTGCAATATATAAAATTTCTTTCTATCTAGTGCTTCAAGGCACAAAACATTTGTTTGATTTTTCTTTGGACTTCACTCAAATTTAAACTCTCCTTCAGGGCTATTAAGATGAGCTGCCCAGAAGCAGCTCAATGGAGCTTGCAATATAGCAGGTGCTGAATGGATGCACTCCCTTGCCAGTAGCTGTAGCATGTAGCAAACTTGCCTTTATTGGCTTCTAAGGCAGTGAATCTGCCCTAGTTTTTCAACGCAGCCCCAGGCGTGCTACTGATCATTTAGATTTAAGCTTATTGGAAGTTCTAAATGCCTCTCACTGCAGCTACCTGTAGCTTTTCAAAAAGATGCAACTGGCAAGTTGACTCAGAAATATGCCTCAAATTTACTTTCAATAAATTGCATTTAATCTGCCTACTGTTTGATACAAAAGTTCTTCTTTGTTAAAAACACATCCAGCAGCTTTGAAGCAGATTGTGAATGAACAATTGATGAGTATCAGCAGCTGTTTGCAAAAAACATTGATTTTCTGTAGATAACAAATCATCTAAACATTTAGAGTATATTACTATTTTATATAACCTTGGGAAATAAGGTACTACCGCTTTAGCATTTCAGCAAATAAATTTAGTCCCTGCCTGTTAAGTATTTCTCTGAAAGTATTTTGGGTTTTGTCCTTTCTCAAAGTACTCTAGAGAGTACTCTAGAGATAGGTTATTATATATCCTTGTGAGTGAGACAGATAAAACAGAGTACAATGCACCCAGTTTCTCTACTTTCATTTTACATACATGGAACTTTAAAATTTATATAGACAGTCATATTTTCCAAGTGCCCTTCTTGTTTGCCCTATACATATATACAGTCCACCTCAAGTATGAAATGAAAACTTCTCTAAGATTATCTTAAACATGATTGTATTTACTCTTAGTGGAAAAATGAGCAAATTCAAATATTCCCAGCAACAAAATTTTTAAATATACCTACTCATTTACCTGGAATAATAATCCAAAGGATGACCAACAAAAATAGTTGCAATTTACTACTAGACCTGATGTAAATTGCTTTGTAATTTGCTGTTAAAAGTGTTGATTTTGGAAATATTTGGTGTAGAATGCGAACAGCTTAATATATGATGATACATATATGTAAATTTCAGGATTGATAGAATTATTCCTAAGAGTATGCTTTAATTATAACTAAGTATGATAGAATTTATCCATAAACTAGGTGGATTCTTCCAGAGCATTGAGAAGCAAAGAAAAGCAAAAGGGAGATACCACACCAGCAAAATAAGAGATTAAATTGGTCCAATACTGAAAGATTCTTGCGGAGTTCAATCTAACATTTAGAAAAGAAAGGCTTTAGTATTTAGAAGTCACTGGCTCAACAGATTTTGATCAAATTTGAACTTTTTCACTTACTTTACTCGTAGGAATACTTTTACTGGTGGAATTTATATTCCTTTAATTCTGTAACTTTATGTGCCAGTGCACTGATGGGCCTAAGGGAGCATCTGAAATATAAAACTGGTAAAGACCAGATAGGCTTCAGAAGCAAGCTTAGTCCATCTTACTGACAGGGGTCATTTCCATTAATATCACATCTTAATAACTATGTCCTTAGACAGCCACAGAGCCCTGCACATTAGCTTTTCTCATGAACCCTAGGATTGAAAGTTGTTTACAAAAAGGATAAAAGTGTGACACATGGTTATAAAAAGGCATGCTGCATGTATTAAGATTGATCTTTTACTTCAGTACACATACTTCTAAAACATCCCTGTTCCTTCAGGCTGAAAGTGAAGAAGAATTACATCTTGAAGCCAAAATTCACAATTAAGCTATTTTTCAAATATTTCTAGAGCAACTCCCTCTGGTGGGTAAAGATTATCAAGAAGAATATATTAAAAAAATAGATAACATCAACTCTCACTGCTTTGGTCTTGTGTTGAAATGACCATGGTAAACAGAAATAGGTATGTCTGAAAAATCCAGCTGCTTCACAGCTATTTGGCCCTAAAGTAATACTCACCACCTTACAGGTACGAGGACTCAGTCAAAGGCATTAGCTGGTACATGTCAATCTCCCACCACATTTTATGATTCACTTAATGCATATGAGCATGCAAATAAAAATGTGGTTTCCCCGTCATATTCAGCCTAACAAAGGGAATGATCGAAATCCGGATTTTTAAAACTAAGGTATGGTGTATTAAACCAGTGCATTTCACAGTAAAAGGAGGTAAAGGGAGCCTGCACTGTCAGTTCTTAAGAGATATCTAGCTATGCTGTAGTAATTTAGTCTCTTTGTTTATATAGGTTTACCCAAAGGGTTCTCACTCTGGTCTTTACTGCTGTAGTAGTCTATATTGTAGAAAATTTCTAAATCTTGGGAACTACCTTCTATTCATCTTTGTTGCTTAGGAAAGGCACAAATGGCTGAGAAAAGGAAACATTCTTCTTCATCCTTTACCTGCCTCCTTCCCATTACCATGCTCTTCACAGACTGACGATTTTCCTGTTGTGAATTCCAAGCTTTATAATTACTTTTCTTGTGCCAATTAATCTGTAAAAAAAGTACACACCATGAGTTGTTTGACCTTTCCAGACCTCAAAATTATTTCTACATCAAGAATGAAAAATTATTCTAGTTAACTATGTGAATACACCTTTCAGAAGAAAGTAAAAAAGAGAGCTCAAATTTATATGAAAAATCTGAATGTTATTGCAACTAGTTGTAAAGTCTTGTAAAAGTTTTTTTTAGTCCATTGTTAACTGCTGCTGAGGAAGTGTCAGACTAGTTCCACTGTCACCTAGGGCAGCACTTAAAGGCACAGAAAACATAACTGGGAAAAAATGGCTGAGAGGTTGAGATGTATCACCGACTAAGCAGTGTTATACTTGTATCAATCATAAGGAGCATTTTCCTTTATCAAATTGTGATCACCTATTGTAAGACATGAGAAAATCATCACCAATAAACTGAATGAACCTCAAAGAGTTGGAAGAGCACCAAGTGAAAATGACAGATCAGCACTAGAGGATGCACAGTCATGTTGATTGTCAGACACCACACCCAAAGGGGTGTTCTGTCTTACACAGGGGCTTCTCCATCCCCCATAGATCTGCAAATGGACTGGACCTTTGGGATGAATGGAGTATCCTCCTTCTAAGGTGTTCACCTTGCTGAAAGAAGTTTGCTAGTCTGTGAAACCAGACACAGTGTGCAAGACCAGATGCCCAATCCTGTTGTATCCTTGTCATACATTGTCCTATGACAACATGCAGGTCCACTCTATCCCTTTTGAGATGACCCAGACCACTGTGCAGAGTTTTATAAAAAAGGTGTCATAGTTTTATAGAATGGGAGAATGACTTTTTCTGTTTGCTCCTCTTTTTGACTGCGTTTGGGATTTTTTGAAGAATGTACATTGAAATTCTGATTTCTTAGAAAGCATTTTTTGTAATGTGGATAGCTTTATCTCCTGCAGTCTCATAATCTCATCCCTGAATAATAATAGTCAGCTCAGAACTCATCACTGCACATATAAAGTTCAAATATTTTTCTTCTATTACTTAATATTACATACTATTATTTTCATCAGCCATTTTGTCACCCAGTCACTCAGTGGTTTCATTGTCCCTCTATAATTACTCATGGTTGGTCCTTGTCTTTACTAAGCTCCTGTAATTTTGGCTTAACCATTTGCTCTCTCATATTCAACTCCCTTTCCAGGGTATTTAAGAAACATGAATCATGACAGGTTGAAACAGATATTCTGGTGGGACTTCAGTGTTGACCTCTTTCCACAGAAAACCCACTATTTATTTCTAGGTAGTAAATAGATTTTAATAACTAAGAGCACAGAAATAACATACTGGTTTACAGCAGTTAAGCACCCTCTATGGCAAGAAAATATCACCATATTTTTCAAGTCTTTCACACAGTTATCAGCAAGTCATACTTTTAACTGTTACTCATAGCATGTATCTCTGTAGGCTGTACTTACTCTGTAGTTTGTATCTTTTACATTTCAGAATAAAAAACAATCCTAAACAGCCTCCAAGGAGGGAACTTGTCTTTAGCATCTGTGATTGTTAGAAATTATATAATAATCACAATTTACTTTAGTTATTTCTACTGACTGTGAGAAACAGTTAAGTACAATTGGCTATTTGTCCAGAAAATAACTACATGTTAACTTGCATAAACAATCCAATCCAATCCAATTACTTCATCTGATTCCTGTTGTGGGAATGCCAAATGGGCTCATCAAGCATGTGATTAAAGATGCATATTTGGCTTTCAGACCCACAACAGGAACCAAATGAAGTAATTGAGATTATTAATGTAAATTAAATATTACACTGCAGTGGCACTGCTAAGGTGAGTAAAGATTAGTAAACTGTTTTTAAAACCAGGAGGAGAATAAGTTTTATAACTTAAGCTTTAGCTTAGCTTTAACAGGAAGAAAGTTTTTGAAAAGAAAGGAAAATAAAACATTGAATGATGCTGAGCACCAAAAGCAGAGATTTTTATGTGAAAATTGACACATCTGTTTTATTTTGCTTACAGAAAAGTGACAGAAATCACAGAGAAAAACAATAAGATGGTGGAGAATGAATGATGAATAAGAGCACAGATGCCAATGCTAAGAAAAATGTTTCATTCTATCTAACATTATAGCGGGAAGTCTTTCTTTTTCTATATATTTGTAGGGAGTGTTACTATTTCAAGAATTATTGAGAATCTTTGCCTTATCTCTGACCCTGCAAAATAGGTCAGGGCATTTTGGATTCTCAAATACTTCTGTATGTCAAAACCTAGAAGACACCCATCTGTTCCAGTTTTCATCTGTTTAATTTTTTCTACTGCAGTTAACTCCTGTTACAAGATCTTGTAAAATTTGTACTGGGAGAACAATGGCAAAGTATATTTGATTATACCCAGGTTGTTTGATCTTGAACCTAGGTGTTAGAGCAATTATTTCACTAGACTATGAGACAACCATGTGAGAAATACTTCTCATTCCTCATAATTGTGTAGTAAGGATGTTAAGCTTTAAAACCTTCCTACTGTTTTCCAAATACATTTCTCGCCTGAACTCTGAAGCAATTTTTGAATAAGGCAGTCATGACTTGTTGTTCCCCTGACACTGATACTACTGTTTAAATGACAACTTTTGAATCAAGAACTTCTGTAATCAAGTATTTTCTATAAACCATCTCTAATATAAATACTTCCAATAATGGATGTTTTCAGACTAGAAAATTTCACCCATAAACAAGGGAAAAAAACCCCGTATTTTTGCTGTTACATGAAATTAATGGAATATGATTCCTTTAAAGCAGTTACTCATTTATTCTGCTTTGCAGCAAATCACTTGGGAATGTTTGCTGCTTTTAATTTGCCAGGGTTTTCTCTTCTACAAATCAAATTAGTAACCAAGTCCCTTGTTAGGGAGAAATATAATGAAACTAGAGTTCATGGGCAGTTAGGCAGAGCTGCCCTAAGCCTTTGTTTCTGCTGGGGTCTGCTGCTTGCTAACAAGATGCTGTCATAGGACAAGAGTGCCTAAGGCTTCTAATATGACACAAGTGAGAATTATTGAGGCTACAAAGCTCACTGAGCATCCAAACCCTGCTTTATGAGCATATTTGAATCTCAGCCATGTAGTTTTATTCTTTTGACCGTTTCTTGTTATACAGCTGTACTAAAATATCAGCAGTGCTGAAATTTTCCTTTGATATGAATCATAAAACACTCATACTTGTCTGTCTGTATTATGACAGTCAGCATTTCTGAAGACAAAACTTGTTTTTTTCTCTCTCACAATGATCCTGTAAATTCTTTGTAATTCACTGTAAACACTTGAGTAGCCCTCAAAGACTATGGCTGACTAGTGTATACAGCAGCTGTAAGATCCAACACCAGTTTTACAAGAGACAACTTTTCTAAGTGGACCCATCCTGGATGCGTTCTTTGGAGGGACGGTATTACGGCATACATGCATTACATAGTAACATTGCCTTGAGCATGTCATCAAGAGTGTTCTGAGGTAGAAGCACATCAAATTGAAAGAAAGGCCTCAAAGTAACCACTCCTCTTGGCAGAGTTCTCCCAGAAAGGGTTTTTTTCATATAAAGCATGCATTTATGCTGTGCAGTAAATCAGAATGACATGATACAATTTCCGTTTCTTCCCTGTTCAATAGTGCCATGCTATTCCCCAGAATTCAACTATTCATTCTAGACTTGTAGGTCAAAAAGGGAGATTACTTTATCTGAACAGCTACAGGGTGTAGCTGTAGTCTTCCCTGGAGGCGTGGGTTCGTATCCCACTTCTGACACCAAGATTCTGTTGAAGTTTCGAGCTGGCTTCCCGCCAAGTCTCCAAAACTCAATGAAAGAGCCTACTCCCCAGAGAGGAAAGAAAAAAAAAAATGAACAGCCAAAGCTATAGCAAAAATATATATTTTACATATAAAACAGATATATAGAGTGAGAATCCTATGTACATATAACCCCAGAAACTCCAAACAGCTCCCTAAATGGGAAGAGGGAGAGGGACAAGGGAAAAAGGACAAAAAAGGGACAAAAAGGGACAGAAACAAAACAAGTATGCACAATCAAAAAACCCAGTAACCAGCAAAATAAAGAACTAGCAAAATCTCACCACTTCCCTTGAGAAAAGCAGGACGGTCAGACCTGGCCCAGCACTCTCCCCTCCCGTGTGGCAGACAACAGCAGTCGCTACAGGCCTCAACTTCAGGTAAGCAAGGCCAATGTAGGGACCTCCTGTTCCTGAACCTCGCCAGAAAAGAAGAGAGCGAGGTCTCTCCGGTCAGCTTTATTTATACCTCAGTTTACGTAAAGGAATATCATGGAATACTTCCTTGGTCACTTCCCTATTTCTTCCTGGTTACAAGTTGGTCTCCAGGAAGGCCTAGACTAAAACTATTACAATGCCTATGGATTTTTTGATTTTTAGCTTTTTGTACATTTTAGAAGTAGCTGTATTATATCCCTTACCCTGTAGCACAGTAGTTTACACATTAACCCAACACTGTTACCTCATTCCATACCACTCCCTCAAAATTCCGTTAGCTTGTTTAGACTTCCCTCAAGGTAGGCCTTCATTCTGTTTAAGAACATCTGCACCCTGGCCTGGACAACAAGATACCAGGCAGGCACAGCGACCTTCAAACCCAGAGCTTTGGAGGAACTCCAAGGACTGAATGTGCTGTAATGAAGAGGAGGTTGAGGAAGAGGGGGTCCCAGAGCCCCCTGCCTCAATTTTCAGAGGGGCGTGCTGGGGGAAGGTGCTGGAGGGTGGATAGATCTGGGATTGAATGGGTTAATACCTTAAATTGTGGAACCCCATGGACATGGGGATGCATCATATGTATTCCTGTGGGCCTCAGGCCTGGAATTAAAGGACCTACTCTATCTTATGCACTAAGTTGGCTCGGAGTCCTGTTTTCTGTGGTCTCTTAAGGCAACAGGGACATCTTTTTCTTGCAGTCTTGGAGATCTGGACTACAAGGATAAAGACCTTTCTTCACCTGAGGCATTAGGAAAATTTCCCAGAGTGAATAAATGCAACTGCAGAGCTGGACTCATTGAGATACAGCAGAAACCTTTAACATGACACAGTCTGTTTCCTTTTATGGATTACTGAAAGTAATTTACAGATTACATGGATAGGCAGTTCATAGCTAGTACTTCAGTTTAGCATTTCATTTGCAATGTCGTTTGTATGAAGTACCATGGGTATATTTCCAGTTTCAGAGAAGAAATACTTGAGTTTTGTACGAATCTAGTGTGTAGCAAATGCACAGATTCAGCACAACAGAGACATACCTTAGTAATTTGGGAAAATATTTCTTCCATTTATCTTGAAACCTGGTCACATGACATTACAAAATACACTTGAAGCATATGACGAAAGTCTAAATTAAAGCATAATTTCTAGCTTGTTTTTCTTCTCATAAAAGCACTTTGCTCTCCTGCAGTCTGGGGGGAAAGGGGAGCTTTTGGGTCTTGTGTAACCTAGAAACCAATAAGTTTTACAATATTTTCCATTATTCTCTGTAGGCAACTTTATTTCACTCTATTTCACTCTTACAGAATTCCACAGTTCCTCTAGTTTCTCTCTTTGGTGAAATCTGTAATCTGTAAACTTCTCTTAGAACCGTAGAAGATGTTGAGTTGGAAGGGACCCATCAGGATCATCAAGTTCAACTCTTGGCCCAGCACAGGACACCCCAATAATCACATCAAGGGCCTGAAAGGGTTGGCTTGATATAAGATTCTTCAGCTTAAGGAAGACTTTTCTTCTTCCTTGTTTAAAAACCTTTTTCTTTTCATTTCTTACCTGTGGACTAGATTTCCTATGGCCATTTTGAAATTAAGATTCCTAAAGTAATTCTGGGATGTGTTGCCTAAAAAAATTAGGAGAAAAAGACTCTCCAGACAATGTTAGTATAGATAAGATAGAGAGCAGCTCTTTTAACGAAGGCCTTCTGTCTCATGGAGTACAAAGACGCCTGCTCACATACAGAATTCTTACACTTTCATATAATTTACAAATTATCATATCTAATGGGGACATCCAATCCTAAGACCCCTTTTGCCCTGGTAGCACCCTCAGAACCACCCCACTGGAGCCCCTCCAAGGGCCTTGAGCTTTCCAGCTTGTTTTGTCCACCATATCTCTTGTTTTTCCGGTCCAGGTGCACATCCCAATGGAATGTTCTTGCTAAAAATCTATTGCCTTGAAAAGACGGTTAAAAGATGGTTGAACCGAAGCTTCAGGAGTGTGACACACAAACTGTGAGAAAGTAATGGCCTAAAGTGAAGGAAAACTCCAGCTACATTAAAATCTACAAAAAGCTAAAAATTAAAAATTCTGAGGCATCAGTGCCTTTTAATAGTATGTACGGTTCACTGTATCTAAGTAAATCAGAAGTTTGATTGATCTGTTTTTAGGTCAGAGTAAAGGCTCAATTAACCTCATGAATGTATATCTTGTTTCAAGAGTGGTCAATAAAACTATAAATGAAAACATAATCCAGAGTGGATAAATGTCAGATCGTATATAATTTAAAGTATAAGTTTTTGGTATCATATATGACTGCTACTCAAAGCAATTCATTGCAGAACTTGCAAAAAGAGAGGAAAATCAACCTGATTTACTTCTGGGTCAAGGACAGAATTTGGTTCAGAATCATGGCTGGTTCAGAATACCCTTATCAAATAGTGACTTTGCTACAGCAACCTATATCCTTATAGAAAGAAGAGATACAGTTTTAACTATTCATAATACTGTTGCTTGCCTTCAATTAGCAGTGGTAAATAAAAATGTGAAGCTTGTTAAAAAAGGAAATGCAAAAGAGCAGCTGACAGGGTAAAATACATCATGGAAAATAGATAAAGACACCACACTAGCCAATCAGAATAAAAATAACATTACAGCAAAAGCCCATCTAACAGGTTCCATCACTGAAAAAAAGGGCCATGTTATTTATAGGATGTATCATAATTAAATGAAAGAGGAGGATCTTACAGCAAAAATAAATCAAGGATGGGGAAGTTATGAATAAATCAGACCAGGAAAATCATTACCTTTCATAACATAAATATGAAACCATTAACAGGACAAATAAAAGATTTGAGGAATGTCTTGGTAAGTACTCCAAGGCTATGAATAATTTTACAGACTTATCATAAGCATGGAATCTGCCCAATAGTTGTACAGCTTTGCAATCCTGTGCCAAAGATTTGTGATTTCAGAGTGAATAGATCCTGTAGGTACAAAAAGGAGTGCTATGGGAAGAAAAGCCATCACAGAAAATTTGAGCATTTCAATGCCTTGATATTCATAGAAGAGAAGCCAAGGAGGGTTTGTACCACAGACCATTCTTCACAGGAGATAAGTCTGAGGAATTGTTTCAGTCAGACATGGTAATAAATCATTTTCAATTAGAGATCAATAAATTGAATAGTAATAAATCACACAGATCATGTGATATTTCCTCAATATTTCAGTGTGAACTTGCCAACATGTTAAGTATATTATACTTTCAATCAGCTTTACTGCCAGAGGAAAGGAAGATCACTGGTGGAATTTCAGCTTCCTAAGGAATCTAGGTTATTGTGCAACAATGCACAAAGAAAATTGATAAATTCTGTTTAGAATTAGAACATAGAGTTATATTAGTAATTAAAAAAAAAATCTAGACATCAAACAAAGGGTGATGAGGCAAACCATTGAGTAGCTTCTATATAAAAATACATAGCCAGCTATATATTATCCACCTTGAAAAAGGGATACCTTGAAGAGAATCTGATAGTGCTATGGGCTTATGAAGGCTTGAAATTAAGTGGAAAAAAATTCTATTCACTTTTTTCTGCTAAAACACCTGAACTAAGTGATACCCTTAAACTATCAAGCAACAGATTTAAAATAAGTGAGAGAAAATAACAATTGTAAATTACATAACTTGTCATGGCAATTAGCAGTAGCCAAAATAGGTTAAGAAATAACTAAAGAACTAATAAAAGAACACCCATCAAAAGCTTGAGTATATGATGTGGAGAGAATAATTTAATAAAATAGAAACTATTGACTTTTGGAGGAAAGATTGAAGGATCATGCATCTACTCTACCTATATGGTGAGGATGCTTTCCCTATGCACCTGTGACCGGCCACTGTCAGAGACAGGATTCAGCAGTGATGGACTGTTGCTCTGACCTGTAGGTCATCCCCATTCAACTGTGATTGCTACATTTCAAATGCTACATTTCAAATGCTTCTGCTCACATTAGCAGAAGAGGATGCTAAGGCAATCAAATCAAATCAGCAAATAAACCAGGACAGTTAAAATTTCGTATCATATACTAGTAGTTGAATTTTGAAGCTGCAAAGTGTTTGTCAATAACTGGAATAATGACAATTAAAAATTTACATTTTTAATAAAACTAGTCATGAATATGATTTTTATTATGTGGAAGGTGGGTTTTTCTTTTGCAGGGGAGAGTATTAGTTAGCTTTTTAAAACAAGGCACCTAGTATGCATATTATTTAAATTTAGAGGTTTACATTCATTTTATCATGTTACTCATTAAAGGCCCAGATTAGTGCAAACAAATTGGGCAAAATCTGAGGGAGAGATTGTATAATATTCAGACAAGGTACAGAGTTCATGGCACAGTTACTCCATAATATCATTCAGATATGAATTTGCTCATGATAATTGTTATTTGTTTTGACATTTGCCAGTGCCATGCCTGACTGTT
Organism: Corapipo altera; assembly: GCF_003945725.1. NCBI lineage: Eukaryota > Metazoa > Chordata > Aves > Passeriformes > Pipridae > Corapipo > Corapipo altera. Next base: position 12,786,846 of record NW_020884876.1, read on the forward strand.
ACTTACTTAGAAGGCTAGTTTTATGCAATTTTTATTCTCACAACATATTTCTTCTGACATTCTTTTGCCTTCAGTCTTGATGTTATATATTCAAGTATTATAATCATAGAACATTCAAACAGTATATAAAAACACACTGAAATATTATACTACAGTGTGTGACTATCAAAATTTACTTTTAGGTAAGTGTTATGAATTCTTTTTTTAAAAATACTGCTCCTGACATTTATGGGTAAAAGCCGCTGTTGTCCCTTCAGAAATACATTCTGAAGAAAAAAAGACATCTGCTCTATATGATGTCTATGGTCAGAGTTGCAACACGTACTTCTAATACTTATCTGTGTCCCTTCCTTTAAAGGGGAAAGAAATATTTTTTTCTTTAGGTGAGAAAGCTGCAGAACTTTCACTCTTTGAACTGCTTAAGTTCTTCATAGTGGCAGACACACATTCAGGCAGGTTTTAAAAACGCACGGTAGATTATAAAACCTCTTTTTGTATGTGGCATTTTGTCTGAATGCCATGACACCACACTGAAAACCATATAGCTTCTAGAAGTGTTGCAATGCAAATGTATTACCTCTGCAATGGAGACTGCTGCCCTTTAAGAAAACAGTTTTCTTCCTTTGGTAATACTTTGAGATATGTCCTGCTGCTGATCCTTTCAGAGTTTTATCTTGCTTTCTCAATGACCTTCTGTAGAGGTAGGCTTCCTTCCCATTACATCATGCAGTGTGGAGCACATCAGGCTCTGCAGAGTTCCTTAAATATTTGGTTGAAGGTCAGCCCTACCGTCCAGGAAAGAACAAATGCATAGTTTTATACTTTGCTACACTTGAAGAAACCTGGAATTAAAAACAAACAAACAAACAAACAAACAAACAAACAAAAACAACAACCAAACAAACAAAAACCACCAAAACCCCCACAAAACAAAAACCCATACATCACAGGAACCACTTTCCCAGTATGATGTGTTAATTTGTAGCCCTGTAACTCTATAACTTGTGCAAATAAAGGCTTGCCAACAGTAATAACTGAATACTCTGGTGTGCATATTTCACTTATTTTGCAAAGCAGCAGAAAACAAAGATGCAGGCAAGTCATATGTGAAGAAAAGGCTGGTTTTTTTCTGCTGCTGACACTATGTCATTGAATTATGGGCAGTGGTTTGGTACGAAGACTTGTACCCGTTGAATAACGGCAAAACTCCTGTTGTTATCACTTCATCTGGGGGAAATTAATGTGGAGAATTTTGGAATAAATCACGGAGACCAGAAGTCCCAGAGAAGCAAAGCCTTTCCTACACTTCAGTTCTCTTTATGCCAAAAGCCTGAACCTGGATAGAAAACACTGCTTTAGGCAGATTATTTGGAAATTCAGAAGTAAACAAGGCAGGATTTCAGTGTCGCTATTTACCTAGAGCTAACATTCATGATATTCACACAGCAGATTCATAATTTGCTTAGAAACACAGTCTATAAGTTTTCTAGGAAAACTCAGAGAAGTTGATAAAGCTATAGTATAGCCTCTGAATAGCTTCAAACAACTACAGTGTTTGAAAGAAAGTAAGGTGCTTTGCTCTCATACATGGAATTTCCTCTCCAAGAAGCAATCCTAAACTAACAACATTTAACTTTGCATTAGAGAAATACTTGTCACATTAAGCCTCACTTCATTAAGCCTCCAATAATTTTAATCCAATAAATCTGAGTTCCCAAAAGCACAAGGGACCCCTCTTTTATAACCTATAAAGAGATAGCAAGACTTTGGATTATGATAGTAAAACTGAAGATTTTCATGGAATCATCACAGAGTCATAGAGTGGCTTGGTTTGGAAGGGACCTTGAAGATCATCTAGTTCCAATGCCCCCATGAGCAGGGACACCTTCCACTTCAATTTCATAGATTTATAAAGTATACTTATTATATATTTTGCCCCATATACTGAGTATTCAGTCTTTATGCACAAGAATAGGTGTTCATAATCACAAGAAGTGGTAGCAAAAATAACATAAAAGAATGTTTTCTAACTATTTTTTCTGTAAAACACATAACAATCACAGAACATGCATTGCCAAAGTATGGCACATTGTTTTTTAACCACAATTGGAAGGCCTTCTATAATTCCTGCTTTTAAGGTGATTCTAAATGTCACTTTTATTTGACTGTCTATAAGTCTTCATTGCATGTCATCACAACATGGTTTTATCTGAATGCTGTGCTTGTCTTTGCTTTGCACACATCATTCTTCCAGGCTTTTTCTACCCTCTTTTGATTTTCCTTGGCTCTACAAGCAAATACATTTTTCATCTTATTCAAATGATAAAGTGTTTTTTGTGATTTGTCAGGCTCATGAGTCACTGTTACCATAGCATCTGAGACCTTCCTTTATGATCTTACACAGATAAGATAAACACAACAATAAGGTAGGGAAAAGTTCTTATTTTCTACATGGAAAACAGAGAAACCACACTGCTAAAGCATGAAAGAAAGAAGCACTGGACTGTCTTTTCCACTAATAAACCTTCCTTTCTGTGATGAGTTCCAGTGACATTGAATCATTCAGGTTGGAAAAGACCTCTAAGATCATCGAGTCCAACCATTAACCTGGCATTGCTTAACCTAAACATATATTTTCACCTCTGCATCAAGGTGCCTAGATTGAGCTTGTGGTGGCCTGTCTAAGCAAATAGACTTATTATTGGAAGCATATTATGTGCAAAAATACATTTTAATTCAATTTTGATTAGTTTCTACTTCAATCTCAATTATATATGCCACAAATACCTTTATTAACTTAATAAGTATTCTTTGCTTGTAATTTCAATGTTGATGAAAGACAACTTAATTGCTTTTAGAAATTTACTGTTATTGTATTTTCTGTGACTTATCAAGTGAATATTATGTACATCAATCATTGTTTTAGTGTTGAAAAAATTTTCAATTACAAGAATAACTCACATTTTAATAACACTAAATGGCGTTTCACTATGTAAGAGTCCGTTGTCAAGATGCATAATATTCAGATTTCCTTTCATTTAATAGCAGAGCCAATGAAGAGAAAAAAAAGGATATATAACTTTAGTACCCTCATATTTTCATTTCTGTTAAATATCACACTGAGTATAGTTCACATTTATCAATTTGAGTATGCAGCAGTTATGGGCTATGCTTTTGTGTATGTAATTTCTTTTATTAATTTTCCCACAAATCAAATTATATGAGAATAAAAAAGGGGAATAAAGATAACAGTTTCATAAATATCTTAAGGCCAAATCAGAAACTACGTTATGAATCATTTCCATATATTCTTTTTCTCTGTCTTTCAACTGGAGAAGGAGGAACCAGAAATTCTCATATACCTTTATTTTTCCTCTCAAAATAAATCAAACAATGATTTAAATGGTTTCCAGCCTTCTTTTCATATGCTTCCTGTCTGTAATAAAACTTAAGGTGTTTTTGTAGTTTTTGGGGTTTTTTTTGGTGAAAACAGGTGCATATATTTCAAAAGCACTTGCAATCACAAAAACATGCACAAAACCAAATTCCTGTCTCTAAGAAGAAGTCATCCTTACTTTGAAAATTAAAATATTCATTTGGATTTGTGAATGCTTGCTTTTTTTTTCCCCTCTGTTTCCCAAGCTGCCTCTGACTCGGTTCCCTTTTTCTTTCAAAATACCATTAACAGGTCTTTTTACTGATATAAATCAGAGAACCTTACAAAATAATGCCGCTGTGCCCCCGAATGAGAAGGTGCTCTTCTGGCAGCTAGACACCACAGAGGCTGGGAGGGGAAAAGTTGCTCCACGTAATGCTGGTATATGACACTGAAGCTCAGTGTTGGTGGCAAGGGGTCAGGAACGGCCACCTTTTCAGCCCAGAAGCTGCATACCCAAGTTTTAGCCTGACCAAAGATGTATATCTCATCCTTTGGAGACCCTAAGAAAAGCAGTTGCATGAACCTCCCAGGAAAAACAGAGGTTTCCTCAGCAATTATCCACTTCCTTACTGGTCGATGAAGTCAACCCGCACAGTTCCTCCTGATTTACTTCCTTCTCTATTTGGGGATCTGAATTACCTTTTTACAACCTAACCCCACCTGGCAGTAGTGACTTAACTAACCCCAATGAAACTCAAACTGTGAATTGGTCAGGCACTGAATATCAGCATCTTCTCCAGCTGTGTGTTTATATATCACCTATGTATGTTAAGATCTAAAGACTGTATCAGAGCTTTGTGCATCCAGTGAGATCTTAAGCCTGATTACAAAAAGTGATTGAGAAAAATGAGCTTGTCAGATGTCATGTTTCATACCTTTTTAAATGTAGGTAGCTGAAGACTACTTTCACAAAGAAGGGCTGTTTTACACTTCTGAGCAGCATTACCTGATGTCTTTTTGCTGCAAACTGTGCTGAGAAACTACTGGTACTAGATAAATTAATTTTGTCTTTGACTGCTTTGTCAATCGGTGTAAGAAGATATTAAATCACAATAGAAAATACATTGTAATACAGTGATTATTTCCCCGGGATATCATAAAGCATGAAGAGCAGCCAAGAGTTTCATACAGTACAGGACAGTAATTATCTCATGACAAGTGCGGTCCCTGGAGATCACTTTAAAGCTACTTTAAAGGTATTGTGGAGAAAAGCGTTATATATGCTATACTAGAAGATGACAAAGATGGCACTTTACAGTCAGAAGAATGAGTTTTAGCTGGCTGTGGGGTACACACTGATTAATTTGAAGTGTTAACAGCCAATTGAATGCTTCTTCAGTTGAAGCCTATTTATTACAGAGTGTAACAACCAGTTAATCACACTTCGAACCCATAGTATAAAAAAGAAGTTGGAAAGCAACAATCTTCTCTTTCTTTCAGTCATTTAGGGTGATATAAAACACTTCCTTTGTGGTTTTGCCTCTTGAAGCTACTTTGAAAATCAAGAGCACTTTTCCTATGTGAAAAAAACAAACCACCATATTTGACAGAAATGCAGAATATTGCTAAAGAAGGATTGTTGAAGCCATGGTTTGAGTTCTGGGGAACGTCCATGACTGACCTATATTGAAACCAGTTTACAGCTCCTGCAATAAGATATTCAACCACTTCACCATATGCTTCATTCCCATCTTGCAATACACGTTTGCTTACACAGTTCTAATACTAGACTATTTTAATATCCTTGGAAAACTGCATATGGTTACTGTTTCTCCTCTTAACACAAGGACAACTAAAGTATTTTTTCTTTAGTCTAAAAATTTCCTTTTCACTGTGTTGCCGTGGGATTCAGGTGCTGAAAAAATCTCCGGAGCAGTTAATTAGGGGTGAGATAAGAAAAGGGTTTATTTGCCAAGGCTAAGATGTTACAAGACGCGCGTGTACCCCTGTGCCCGAGAGGTTACATTTTATAACATCATCCATCCAATCCCAGATGTATCCACCCTGTGGCCTTTCCTCTGGACCGCCCCGGGGTCCACCCCCTGAAAATGAGTCTGGGGTGCATTTCGGGACCCTCCATTCATCCCATCTTCATCATCATCAGAGCACAAAGGGTACATAGTTACCTAATTCTTGACTTCATTCTGTGGTTTAGGCCCAGATATGCTGTTCTGTCAACTGTCTAGGCCTTACCTTGACAAAAGACTAAACATTTCTATTGGATTCAGGAGTAGGGTTGATATAGGGAGCATAGAATGGGGTAAGAGGGTTAAGGAATGTGTAAACAAGGGTGCTACAGGGAAAAGGGAAAGGAACAAGGGCAAAGAAGAGAGGGTTTCTACTTTCACTGCTTATAAAACTTACAAGTCTTACAAATATTAAAAGAAATAAAAAAACATTAGGGGCTTAAGGCATCAACTGAATATACTTGATTTCTATTTCTATCAGAATAAACTGTCATAAATATAGCATGTGTGCTTCAGTGTGTGTGTATGTGTAGGATTTTTTTTCCTGAACCGTCTGCTTTCCTTGAAAATGTGACCTTCACGAAGCATACAGAAAATTGAATTGCTGTACGCCTAAATATTTTCATACACACTTTTCGTGTGAAAAAATTTTTAAAAATTAACATCATAGTTGAAAAACCAGCAAATTAATTAAATTATAATACCTAAGTATTAATAGGTCAGTGCTAAATAGGCTTTACAAGGCTAGTAGCAAACACCTGTGGATGCAATATGCATTCTTCATGCATAATAAAGTCAGGGGATCAAAAAACTACATGCTGCAATATTGATTACTCATTTGCATTGAACGGAAATAAAAAAAGTGGTTATAACACATTTACAATTTTTGTAAGGTACCCTAGGGCATATGATGATATTGAAACAGAACAGGGAACAAAAAAAAGGAGGAATATGATTTTGAGGATATTATTTACAGATAATATTTATGAAGTGGTAGTGCATTTTTATTTCCTTATTTTTCCTTTTCTGTAACCAGTCTCATTGAAATATAAGAATAGAAAAGACATTACTTTGTTTCCAGTATTCTTGTCACATTTTTAATAAAGAACTAAAATACATATTAATTACTAAAGCGTATAGGACTCCTTAACAGAAATAGAGGACTTATCACAAAAGAAGAAATCAGAAGTTCATTCCAAAAAAGGTGAAGTTCGTCCTTGGAGAAGGGCCAGCACATAGTCCATGTCCCATGAAGGTTTTAATTTGACAACTTCATTTTGAGTCTACCAGGATGACTTTCACACAGGATAATGGAACATCACACAATATGCCAATTTGGAAGGGACCCTCAAAGATCAAGTACAACTCCTGGCTCTGCACAGGACCATCCCCAAGAGTCACACCATTTGCCTGAGAGCATTGTCCAAACACTTCTTGATCTCTGTCAGGCTTGGCACTGTGACCACTTCCCTGGGAAGCCTGTTCCAGTGCCCAACCACCCTCTGGGTGAAGAACCTTTTTCTGATATCCAGCATAAACCTCCCCTGACACAACTTCAGGCCATTCCCTTGGGTTCTGTCACTGGTCACCACAGAGAAGAGATCAGTGTCTGCCCCTCCTCTTCCCTTCACAAGGAAGTTGTAGACCTTGATGAGGTCTCCCCTCAGTCTCCTCCTCTCCAGGCTGAACAGACTGAGTGACCTCAGCCCCTCCTCATATGGCTTCCCCTCAAGGCCCTTCACCATCTTCATTGCCCTCCTTTGGATGCTCTCTCATAGCTTAATGTCTTTCTTATATTGTGGTGCCCAAAACTGCACACAATATTCAAGGTGAGGCTGCACCAGTGCAGAGCAGAGAGGGACAATCAACTCCCTCAACCAGCTGGTGATGTTTGCCTGATGCCCCCCAGGACACGGTTGGCCCTCCTGGCTGCCAGGGCACTGCTGACTTGCCATCAATGAGGTCCCCCAAGTCTCTTTCCACAGCACTGCTTTCCAGCTTCTCATTCCCCAGTCTGTCCGTATACTGGGGGTTGCCCCATCCCAGGTGCAGAATCCAGCACTTTCCCTTCTTGAACTTCATATGGTTGGTGATTGTCCTCTTATTTGTTGAGGTCTTTCCACAGGGCTTTCCTTCCTTCGAGGGAGTCAACAGCTCCTCCTAGTTTTCTGTCATCTTTAAAGTTGCTTAGTATCCCTTCCAGTTCTGCATCCAAGTTGCTTATGAAGATGCTGAAGAGCACAGGCCAAAGATGGAGCCTTGTGGAACCCCACTAGTGACAGGTTGCCAGTCTGTTGTTACCTGATTCACTATCACCCTCTGTGTGCAACCGGTGAACCAATTGCTCACCCACCACATGATGTGTTTATCCAGCTGCGTGCTGGACTTCTGTCTAGAAGGATCCTGTGAGAGATAGTATTGAAAGCTTTAGTGAAATCCAAAAAGATTACATCAACTGGCTTCTCTTGATCAACTAGGTGGGTTACCTTGTCATAGAAGAAAATCAGGTTGGATAAGCAGGACTTTCCTTTCACAAAGCTGTGCTATGAGAAGACCAATGACTGGTCTTCTGACAGGTTTTTCAATACCTCCCAGAATAATCTTCTCCATTACTTACCAGGCACTGAAGTGAGACTGACAGGCCTGTGGTTTCCAGGGTCCTTCTTCCCCTTCTTGAAAACTGGGGCAATGTTTGCCAGCTTCTAGCTCTTTGAATTCAACACCCTTTGTCAGTGGGACTTCTCTGGATTCCCAAGACTGCTCAAAAGTCATCAAGAGAGGTTTTGCAATTACATCAGCCAGCTCTTTGAGGATTCTGGGATGAATCCCATCAGGGCCCATAGATTTGTAGGGATACAGCTGGAGAAGCAGATCCCACACAAATTCAGGGCGTATCCCATCATGTGTCAGTAGACCACATGTTAAGTAGATCATCTCATGGGTGAAAAGTACAGAATTTTTCCAATTACATCAACCTCAGATCCATGCATTATCCTGATGGATCGGCCTATACCTATCAATATTATTCCTTGTTACCAGAAGAATCAAGGAAATCACTACCTGTGCTCTTGATCCCCTACTAATTGTCCCAGGGCCTTAAAGTCTCTTTTGATTGCCCTTGGACTTCTGTTATTTCGATGCTTCCAACTTGAACAACTTGATCAGAGGGCCTTACTAGACTGGAAAGTTTTCCAGTAATGTCCCTCATCCGAGACCCTGGGAGACAGCAGACTTCCCTGTAAGTGAGGTTTGGTGTGCATATTAGGCCCTCTGTTCCCCTTAGAACTATTACAACTATCTATTCCTATTATAACTACCCTTCTTTTCCTCTTAACAGAGGAGATCTTGATGCAGGTACAGGTGGAGGTGTTTCAGGAGGCCCCACTACCCAGAATGACCTTCACCCACCTCATCAGTTTTCTGGCCTTCTAGTGCCAGAGCCTTATACCTGCTGTAGAAGGTAGCAGTCCAACCTGTCAAATTCTGTGAAGGAAGAGGAAGGAACCTTCCTCCTGGTACCCATGGTGACCAACTTCGAAGTCTTGAGACCGTAGTGTCTCTGAATATAATCCATCTCTCTCTTGCCCATTCACCCAAATACTACATAGCCTGCTCACTTCTTCCGCAGCTCCCTCACCTGGTGACACAGCTCTGCAACCAGGCACACCTTCTGCAAAATAACTCTTGGCCCAAGCCTTGCAAAGAGGCATCGGCCGCTCCTGGCAAGCTGTGACCTTGAGAGCTGCGTCTGCCATGAGCAGGTCTGTCTCACTGGAGCCTCTGACACAGCTGGTTCAGTGACTCCTGCAGCTACAAAGGACTGAGCTTTACGGCGTGTCAACACCATAACTGAGGAAGCTTAAACTAATATGCTAATAGGAGTGAGGCTGAAAGGATCTCTTTGCTCTTCCTTACCAGATACTGAATCTGTTTGCTGCCTCTATTGGCTGCTCCTGGGTGATCCGCTCGTCCCATCTGCGTGGAACTGCTGTGCCACACCCTCACTGTCGTGTGACACTCTGGGTCATTTTACTCCCTGGAGCCATTTAAATGCCCCTTGGTCGCTCCTGGCACCGCCCCCTCCTCTCCTGGTTTGCTGCCGAGGGTTTCCAGGTTGTGGGGATGCTGTGTGGGTGTTCCTGATTCCAGGAACCCCTATACATCTGAGTCTCACCCACTGGATTTCCCTTTGCTCAGGGCTACTGGAGCCTCAGTAACTGAAGGTTTGGGTAGGTCAAAGGCCAAAGAAAGCATTAAGAGCTTTAGTGTTTACAGGGCATATATAAAGTATATTCTGCTTAGAAATAAATAAAGTGAAGCAACATCAGTAAATGCAGCTACAGGTTAAGGTTCCAAATGAACCACCAGTAGTTTTTTTTATGTCCTAAACTTATCTGAGGAGGAGGCACTTGCCACTTGCTGTGCCCTTTGTTATTCTCTTAACACTTATTATTCCCTCTTTAGTATTCTCTTCTTCAGCTCTCCAGTACAACACATCAGGCATTACAGCCTGCAAGTCCTCTGTCTCTTTGCAAACTACAACCCTGCTTACAAAAGGTTAAAGATCACCTCTAGCGGACAATTCAGGATCACCAGTGTTTCAAGTGCTGTACAGTTTAATCTTTAGTTAAAGACCATCTGTGAGAAGAGACATTACTTCCCCCCCCACACCCCGCCAAATCCCGTGGGTAGTTTCTGAAGACAAATTCCACTGTTCATGTGTAAGTAGAAAACAAGAACCAGAAAATGCTTGGTTCTTGGAAACAGAATATTTTCTAACAGAATTAGAGCTATTTAGCAAGCAGGGAAAAAAAAGTTTTGTGTTAATAAAACTGATATGTTCACAATACATGTATTTTAATTTAATTTTTTTTGTAGCTGAATGGGTTGAAGCTTTTAAAAGCCTATTAGCTTTACCAGTGGTGGTGTTTTGTTTTACCATTGTTTGTAATTATCTATTTACAGTAACATAACAAATGTAGTGCCTCCAGCAAAAAGCTAAAGGTTGATGAGAAACAGAATGGAAAAGCACCTAAATGTTAGACTAGTCAGCAAGATTTTCAAATTTGTTAAAATTAATACAAGCTATCATTAGAGTACTCTACAGTTCAGTGCTTCATAAATATGAAAAACAAAGCAGTAATGCTTTCTGTACCTTTCAGCTTGACTTTTAATGTGGTTTTATCTTCCTTTAACAAATCAGGATGCAGAACTGCTCATAAAGCTTTCAGTATAGACCAACAGTATAATAATTCACTATGTGCATCTTGAGGCTCTTACAACTTGAATGCATCCAGAATGATTGGAAAAATGTATCCTAATTACATAAAATACAACAACAAAGGACAAAGAATTATCTATCTCTGCTCTAGGGTGATGATGGATACCTCTTCATTATTTTGCCTGCTTCATTCACTGACCTAGTTGTCTTGACAGAGCAAAATAAAAGAGTTTATTTGACTTCTGTCTGCTGAGTCCTATATGTCCTGAAGAACAGTAGGATTCCTTCCAATTGGTGGTTGAGGCTTTCTAAAATGAAATAAAATATCAAAGTACGTCTTTATAATTTATGCACCAAAGAGTATATCAAAGAACCTCAGACTGAGTACTGAAACTGCTTTAGAAAATGACATAGTGGGAGAATAGTGCAAATTAATTTCAAATTTTTCAATGTTTATTCAAAATGAATAAGTGCATTTTTTACCACATAATTTTGTCAGGATGGGAGAAGGTTTTAAGTCACTCACAACATTGATCACTCATGGCGTAGCTTTTTGGGTGTACCAAGCAATTAAAAGACTTGGGAACACCAAGGTGGGTGAAAAAGTTCTTTGGTAGAGCCCTGAGTTATTCAAACATTATCTAAAAAACATTTGAAATTCTGAATGATGATTTTATTCAGGGAATCATGGGGCATTTCTTCATAAAAGTTCTACGCAGGAAGAAATACATCTCTTACTCAGATGCCTATAATACAATGACATCTTATTGCACTAGTAAATATTTGACTGACTTGACTCACAGAAATAGGTAAAATAACATGGAAAATTAAGTGAAATTAAATGTCTGGCTATGATCTCAGTGGTAAACATAAACTATGCCTTTTTATACGATCAATTATCCAGAGCTATCAAAACCCCTGGTCCAACTAACGACTGTTGAACAGAGAAGGAAAATATTTGGCCTACATAGATCTGAAGGTATTTTAGACTCTTCAGTGATGGAAGGATTTAACAGACAAGGAAATATGTATGTAGAAAACTGAAAGCATATGGTTGTAAAAATGGACATAATAGTTTTAACTTTCACATAATGTTTGTAATATGTAATGACCAGATATCAGGATTTCTTTTTTTTAATGAAATGTGCCAGATTCTAGGACAAAGCAAGAAAGATGGAATTTTTTTTTCTAAAGTGCTAGAAGTAGCTAGAAGAATGAATGTCATCGCCTATTTTATACATAAAATTAAATATTTAGGAGGAGAAAATGCATCAGGATCAATCCAAAATTAAAATTTACAGTGGCAATCTGAAAACTCCTGTGCAAGTCAGCAGCACTTGTCTGCTCAGGAACTGCAACACAAGACCATTAATTTTACTGTGTTAATGACTGATTTCAAAGCCATTGCTTTTAAAAAACCCCATAAATTAACAAAATAAACATTCTTTCTTTTAGGTATGAAAGGTATGTTAGAGGAACTCCAAAATGAATTGAAAAGTCTTCTACCAGCATTTTACAAGGTTGCAACAGATAAAATAATATCTAATATTTCTCTTTTTGGAGAGAAACTTCAATAGGTATCATTGCCCAGAGCTTTTCCAAGTGCAATCTTTTCCTCCCTTTCCATTTCTATAAGAGGAATTTTTCCACAGGCTTCATGCAGGTATTTTCATCACTACAAGTATTCAGAGAGCATCTGCAAACAGAATCAAGCTCAGAAAAGCAGAGGTGTTAAACAGAATAACCAAAGTCCAGAGAAGTGTTCGCTGTTGGTAGATGATTCATCCTGAAGCAGTTGTTCAGTGACTCAAAATTTGTGCCACCTTCTGCTCAGCAGTGTGGTAATAGATGTTGTGTTGCTATGATTTCACGATTCATCAAGGAGGAAATCCATAAATTCATGAAATGTCCACAAAATAGAATTTTAATAACAGATTATGAGAATTGCAAGAGATTCAGCAATTCTGCCAGCATATTCCTGTAAAGATTTATTCTTCTCTGACAGTACTTATGACTGAGACTTAAGGGTGCAACTTGTAAGAAAAAGTCCTGTTTCCTTGGCTGAGGATGAGGGTAGGGCCAGTGAGTTTACCTTCTTACTCAATTTGGACTTATTAGTATAGAATTCTTTCTTCTTCAGCCTGTAGAACAAAGTTAAGTACCAGACAGAAAAGCTATGAGGTACAAAGGTTAATGGTGAAACAAAAAATAATGAAGAATAAAGTATGCTATTTCCATTGTAATGAAGTCCATTTGGCTTCAGCTTTAGAAGAAAGCTATTTTAGGCTCTCTAGTGATGCAAGGATTTAACAGACAATGAAATATATATTAAAAAACTGAAAGAAAATGTGTAAAAATGTCCATAATCATTCTGTCATCAATATGCTTTAATCCTGGCCAGGATTATGGAAGGGATTTACAATTTAAAATTTAATATCACACTGGCTTATAAAACCCCTGGATTTGGTATGTATAAGTAATTATAAAAAAACCCCCAGAACACCAATCACTCCCAAGTTTTCTGATTTTATATCAAAATGGAACCAGAAGCCTCTGATTGGCCTCATACTGTCCCATCAATGGTTTCTCAGGATCTTCTTTCAGCACCACTGCCCCCTGCTGCTCCCTGCTGACACCCTACCAGGGGGTGGCCTTTTGCCACCCAAGTCCCACCTGAAGCAGGAGTGTCCATCTCCTGCACAAGCAGAGCAAGGTAAAAACTTTGTCTAGACACCAGTCCTGGGCCTGTCCCTCTGACCACTGTTTCGCCACAGTCCCTGAGAAAAGATACTTTTGGTTTAACAGGGTGCTGAAGCCAGTATGAAAAAGTATCCTTGTTATGGCTTGAAGGTTAAAGAAGCTGAAGCATTTCTTCCAGCATTTCTTCTTCAAGCACCTCATGGAGATAAAGGCAATGGGTGACAGGAGTTTTTATGGAGTGCCATCTTATCGAACTGTCAGGCACTGGCTTTATTCACAAATCTGTGAATCTCTAAAAGTGCTACAGGCAAAAATCCTTTCCCTGTGATGCATCTCCAGCTACTTGTTCTCAGGAGATTTAAAAACTAGGCTTTACTGTCTTTTCTCATTAATTTTGAATAGCAGAGCAGACATGCAGAATTCTGTTTGTCTACCTTGTCACTGCCCAGTAAATGAAATTCACAGAAAAAATGTCACAGCCCCAAACACCCACAAAACAACAAAGTATTGCATTCTGACTCTTTCATTTGGGAAGAAGTGGTTATCTGTGAATAAAGACCTCATATCCCCAGTAGTGATCAGTTCCACAAAATTTTTTGTCGGTTTTGCTGAATTTGAATATACTGTAAACTTAGGACGAAAAGCTGCCTCAACTTCATCTGACATCAGGTTAGTTTTAATGAATTTGACCCTCTAATTCTCAGCTGTCAGAACCACCAGCACTGGTATAATGAACTGACACATTGTTTAGCATACATTTTTTAAATCTCATTTAATTTTATAGTAGATTTTTTGTCTTAAAACCTTAAACTTTTATTGAGCAATTAAACTGCATTCTCAGTCAGGGGGAAGAAACGCTCATAAAAGAGAAATAAGCTAAGCAGTAATTTCTAGACAGAAGTTGCATTTTTATTTCCTCCATCATAATAAGAATAAATATTTGCTTTGTAAAATAAGATGCAGAATCTTCCAAAGAGCTGAAAATGATGACTGATCTTTTATTTTTTTCCTCAAGTGCTATTAGTTTAGAGTTCTTGGAATAGAAACCTGCTTCTGGTATACTGGCAGATTAGTCAAATAAAATGAACAATAGTTGTTGGAATCTTTTTCTACAACCATTTTGCTGACTGATGGCTGTTTTCAAAGCATCACACATATTGATTTTTCTTCCAGAAATCACCTTTCCTTTAATGCGAACATTTTAAAGGTAACCTTGTGTCTGCCAACAAACTAGCAAAATCCTGTATCTGTTGTAAACAGTTCTGATGTTAAAGCAAGATGACTGGAGACCTCTTTGTGATGGTTCAATGACTACCTGTGAATTTTATAGATGATACTGAAAAGTGTAAAACATTATGTACATTACCTAAGTATGTCTTAAAATATAATAATAACAAAATCAAGTTTTAACAAATGTTAATTTGAAGGACATTGCCATTTATAACACAATATCAATGCTTTTTACTTTACTTATCACCTCCATTCTTGTTAATTTGCTCTGGTAACGTCTAAACTGTGTTTCTATCCACCATGAATAAGAAAGGAAAAATGTACACTTTAAATAATTACACAAAACTGCCTAAAAATTTTAAAACACAAAGCATTAAACCACAAAACTATACACTGCTAATCTATGGAGAAATTCTCCTTTCTTTTACCACTATTAACTAAATGTCACTGAAGAAATAAAAGAATTCAATTATATGTCTTTTAGAAAATACGTTGCTAAAATTTCTCTATATTATGAATACCTGCCTACTTAGTTACTTTCATGATCAATGAACTTAAATACCTCAAAAATAGTTTGGACAGAGAAGACATCCTCACAGTAACAGAGTAGATAGAAATATGTGACAAGTTATTGTAAGACTCAACAATAACAACTTTATGAATATACATACAGTTCTGGTGCCCACAATATAAGGACATGGAACTGATGGAGCAAGTCCAGAGGAGTGCCAAGAAGCTGATCAGGGGACTAGAGCACCTTTCCTATGAAGATAGGCTAAGAAAGTTTGGACTATGTAGCCTGGAGAAGAGGAGGTCTCATGGAGACCTGATAGCAATCTCCCAGTATCTGAAGGGGGGTTACAGG
Organism: Corapipo altera; assembly: GCF_003945725.1. Taxonomy (NCBI): domain Eukaryota; kingdom Metazoa; phylum Chordata; class Aves; order Passeriformes; family Pipridae; genus Corapipo; species Corapipo altera. The sequence goes on from NW_020884876.1 coordinate 12,802,268, forward strand.
GAAGCCAGAGAGGAATTTTTCATCAGGAATTGTGGTGGTAGGACAAGGAGTAATGGGTTCAAACTGAAAGATAGGAAATTTAGGTTAAATATAGAGAAGAAACTCTTTACAGTGAGGACGTGAGGCTCTGGAACCACTTGCTGAGAGAAGTTGTGGATGCCCCATCCCTGGTGATGTTCAAGGCCAGGCTGGGGGCGTTGAGCAACTTTGTCTAGTTGGGGAGGTCCCTGTCCAGGGCAGGGGGTTTAGAACTAGATGATCTTTAAGGTCCCTTCCAACACAAGCTGTTCTATGATTCTATGCTTAATTGGTTAAGGTCTGCATGCTAGCACAAATGCAGTATCCAGAAGAATCCTGGCAGCAATAGGGTAACAATAAGAGTATGTCAAACTCTTTGATCTTTATGTAGATGGTAAGTAAATGAATTATTATTTTAATAATAAGATTGTAATCATAGTCCTTCTTAAAGTAATATCCTACTGATTTCAGTCCTTATCTGAAAAACAAAGGCACATGAAGCTGCTGTACCACTTGAAAGACATTCAGATGCATAAATACATTAATTCTTCTGAAGCATGATGAGGGGAAGTGGCAAGAAGGTACTTTTATTCATTATTATACTCTAGTTTATAGCAGATTGAAAATTTTCTGACTACCTAAACAGTTTTGATCAATGAATATTATTTTAATTAATTAAAACATATCAGAAAAATCTATAAAAATAATTTTGGAAGGATCATTTTGAATCTTTCCAAAGATATTTTTGCTGCATGTTCCAACTTAGGGGGAAAAAAAATCAAAATCATTATACTTATTTCTGATTAAACAGACATTCCAAATTTTGACTGTCTTGAATGGAATGCTCCAGTTCATGGTTCATCCCTATTACAGTATTGCACTGTGTGGAAAACTGAAGAGTTATAACACTGAACTCTAATGACTCTTAGATCAATAAAGCACTGTGACATGCTGTACTCCCAGGTGAAAGGAAAATTGAGCTGCAATTGACATCTCAGATCTGCCAGTTCCTTACATTCACAGAGACATTATTATTTAGTCTGGCTGAAAGCAATATTCTAATATAACCAAAGGTCAGGACTGAGTAATAAATCTGAAGCTAGAGTCAGTTTATCATAATACTGCCATGTAAAAGTCACAATGTGTAAGTAAAGGTCAATTTTAGCAAGTCATATTCAAGTGTTTTTCCTTTGGGCTATGGTAAAAAAAATCCTCTTCTTTGTTACATGATAAATAAACACTGAAAGGTATAAAAATCGCTAAATTACATATTGCAAATTATCTAATTTAATCCTGCTGTATATCAGATTTTTAGAGACTACACCACAATTCCAGTCTGTTCTTTCAATTTCTCAAGTTAACCTTACCCTACATTCTCCTCAACTGATAACTGGAAAGATTATTAGCTCATTCTACAGGTGTTTCTGTGGAATTCCAAAGTTTCCTTACTTTTTGTTTCACTGAAGGCACAGAGGGATTATCATACTATTTAGAAGAGCTTCACTTATTAAGCAAGCTGAAGAAACGCCATGTGAATCAACCTACCTTTCCGTGATTTGTTTTTCTAAACTTTTAAACCGACATAGGTAAACTATACCTTTCTGTCAGTGAAGACAAATGATCTAAAAGCACCACACTACTCAAACAGCTGAAAATATGAAAGCATTCACATGACATTCCTCCTTAGGATAGCATATCTCAGCTGGAAACCTGTTCATGAATCAAGAATTGCTATCCAAACCTACAGTCTTGAGAAAACAGCAAAATGTGGGAGCTGTTTTATACTGAAAAATAGTGTGAGTGTTACTGTTTGAATATTATGCCTTGCTGAGAACTCAAAATAAGATCCCATATCAAGCAGTAGTACAAGCTTCACGCTCTGTAGTAGAATGCAGTTGAACCTTTGTAGTTTCTGAGTCAAGAGGAATGAAAGACTTGTGAGTAATTAGTGTGTAAATTACTAATATAAGCGTGGTTGGTTTAAAAAAAAATGAAAGAAAGAAAAAAAAAGCCTTGTAGGACACAGACTATAGTCAATGTTCATTCTGAACTTCTTACTAATTCTGCTTATTGTGTGACGTCCAACGAAATTTTCCATTGCTGTGGACAATTTTTATAAACCTTTTGTGAAGGTTTGCCAAACATCATTGATATTTATCAGCTTTTCTTCTTCCCTCTTCCTATGCTTTACCAGAGTGTTTGCTATAGAGATGCTGAAGATCAACAAGCAATTTATGAAGACTATGTCCACTCCAATCTGTTATTCAGGAGCAGAAGAGGTCATGTAATTTTTTTTTAATCATGGTACATTTTATTGCACAGAAGAATTTCCAGACCTCTGTCTTTTCACTTTTATTAAACTAATGTTAGCAGTATTTTATTCCTAATCTAATCATATATGATAACTTTGATAGTATTTTTAATTATTTAATTATTTAACTGGAGCTGCCTACAGCTATCAAGATTCCTAATTTTTTTATGCAACATGTGTTAGGGGATTCTCATAAAAACTAGCAATAGTAAATACCATCTTTTGTTTTCACTTTCCTCCCCTTCCTGCCATCAGGTATTTTTACACATGGATAAGCCTAAGATTTCTTTTCTCTGGGCTGAACAGTTTCAGCTCCCTCAGATTTTCCTCATATGAAACATACTCCAAGCCTTTAATCCTCTTCATGTTCTTTGCTGGACTGGCTTCAGTATGTCCATGTCTTCCTTCTAGTGAGGAGGCCAGACTTAGACACAGCACTCTAGACATGCCTTACCAGTGCTGAGTAGAGGGTAGAGGAACCACCTATGTTTTCAAGATTATAATTCAACCCATAAAAAGTAGGAAAACCTTTTTCAAAAGGAATTTCTTTTTAATATCTTTCCAATATCTTTACATTAGTTCATAGCATACTATTTTGCATTTCTTGGCAGTTTACTCAAGATACATAATTAAAGAATTATGACTTAGAAAGATGCTAGTTTCCCTTGGAATTTCTGGAACAAGCTAAGCATTTTCTCTGCAACCCCAAATTTCTAGTCCCTACAATTTTCTAGATTACTCGATCTCCCATGATATGTGTTTTATTTGCTGTATCCTGATTTTCCACAGGATGCTTCCCCCCTCTTTTTGCCTACATACATATGCTACTCTGAAATACAATATATGAACTAAATATTTTTCACAATATTAGAATTACTTTTTAATCATTAAAATACTCTCAGAGATTAATAACTAGTAAAAGAAAAAAGATTAACACAAGTTTTATGACAAGTTGTTACAATCAATATTTCAACAACATCTCTTGGATGGGATATGCTAAACTTCTGCATACTGCAACACACTATATTTGTATTCCTTTTCAATTCCTGGTTTCAGACACAGTCAGGGCCAATTTAGATATAAACATAGCATTAGTGGGGAAAAATTAAAACACTGATGGGGAAATAAAACCCATCTCCCACACTAATCCAAGAAAATGCAAACACAAAGAACAGTTGTGATTGCCCTTGATGGTCTGGCATGTTGTTAATCAAGAAACAGCTATTCAGACAGTTCTAAACATCCTGTGCAGTAATCTTAGAATTTATGGTTACCTGCTGGTTACAGTTACATACTATTTTGACTATAATGGCTTAGCTTTAGCTTGTTTCCATGCTAACCACTGCAGGCTCCATTACCTTTCAAGTATCTACCATAAACACTGCCATTAGCCATAGCCTTCCATTTGTGATACTGTTCCTAATTTTTCCAGATTCAACAATTATATCACTATTCTTCATAATTTCACCCCTGTCTTATCTGATAAAAAGGTTCTAACTAGATCAAGCTAATTTTGGTCTTGCTTTCATTCTACTTTCTTGTGGGCTATATAACTAAATTGCTTTTGGTTCATATTATGACAGAACTCAATTAGAATGTCAAATCCTACATTTCTTTCAAGTCTAGGGTACTGAATCAGGTTAAAAGTAGGAATACAGGCTTCCTAATTATATATGTTACTGCTCTGCAGAACCATTAATCTTTTAAAAATAACACACTTGTGCTTCAGAAGGCACTGAATGGTTTGTTGGCTCTCAACAGAAAACATGAAGAGTAATACAAATGCACAATCACTGTTGCAGGGGAATTTTGGAATGATTTGGGCTTCAAGCTTTCTCATTTGTGAGCACAACCCAGCTACTACTGCTGAAGAGCATGAAATTGAGCTGTCATTACTTACTCATTATATTTTATTGTGCTAGGAATCATTAGGAATCAAGGATGTGAGAGTCATGAGAAATGGGGAGTTTATTTGCATCAAATTCTTTCTGTTATGGTTCTCTTTCCAATTTAATATTATTCAAATGTCTTCAAAATTGTTCAAGAATATTTTATTTTTGTGAATTCTTCCTTGTATGTCAATACTACAAAGGTAACTTCCATCCGATTCCCTTCCCACAGTGATCCCACCTCTAAAGCATCCCTAAAAATCTAATTTATCTCTGATTCTTAACAAGTATTTTAAGATTATTCACCTTTTCCAAATACCCTCTGCCCTCAGAAATAAATGGCAAGCTCATGCTGTTTGAGATTAGCCTCTTAAAGGCTTGCTTTGAATGGCTGAAAGTTTTCCATATAGTCATTAAGGATTTAGCAGTTCTCCTCCATCATTTTAGCTTCAGATAATCTTTAGTTAGCCAACAATGGGCACTATTACATGGGAAACTGAATTTCTTAAATTCAGCAAGGGGATTCTTAAAGTGTTATTTTGTTTTAAGGTGCCTAAGCCTGGATAGACATCGTATAAACCAAAAATTTTTAGTAAGTTAATAGAATACCACGTAATGTAGATACACTGCTTCATTGTCGAAAGTGATAAACTTGACCACATTGTGCACTAATTAATACTGGTGTAAAAAAGTGTAACTTAAGTGAGTTAGCTAAATTTATTTGAATTGATTGGGGAATACACAAAAGTAGAATTAGAGTGTAATTTAATCTAGTATTCAAGGATGATATTTTTAAGAACAGGAGAAAAGGAGGGTAGGAACACCTCTTCTGTGAAGGCAGGCTGAGAGAATTTGGGTTCTTCAACCTGGAGAAGAGAGCTGAAAAGGGACTTTTTACAAGGGCATGTAGGGATAGGATGGGGGAGGTGTGGTGGAATGGCTTTAAACTGAGAGTAGATTTAGACTAGATATTAGGAAGAAATTCTTTCCTGAGAGGGTAGTGAGGCTCTGGAATCACTTGCCCAGAGAAGTTGTGGATGCTCCATCCCTGGAAGTGTTTAAGGCCAGGTTAGATGGGGCTTTGAGCAACCTGTTCTAGTGGAAGGTGTCCCTGCTCATGGTGGGGGCTAAATCCAAACCATTCTATGAAAAGATGAATCTCATAGTACCTTGACTAGTGAATTATGTCGTGTCATCATTGTCATTTCAATGCAACAGTGTAAAAATAAATCTAAAACATGGTACCATACAAGCTACTAGAAGGAAAATTAAGTTTTTTTGTAGATGACACCAGGACACATATGTGGTTTAGTCACCAGAGCCCCAAGACCCTCACAACTGTAATATTTTCTAATGTGACATTTTCTTCTCTTCCAGGGACCACCTGTATGAGTGGTAGGTCTTTCTGAGGAGTGTAGCATCAGCTACAGCCTTCACACTACTGATCCTGATACCAAGGTTCAAACAGTAATGAACTGTAGTTTTAAATTCAGAAGTCTCAGTGGAATTTTATGGTACTAAATTTAGTGTTCTGGGTCTCTAGTTCCACTAGCACTGAAAGATAAAACACCATTTTTGGAACTTGAAATTTGGAACTCATTGTAGGAGTAACCACTTGGTTTTATTTATAGAAAAATCATATGATTAACTGTAGAGCTCAACATGATTGCATATATTTCCCTTCACACTTAAAAGAATGTAGTGAGGAGCTAATTGTATAGTCTTACTAATAAGTAGGTTTTTCATTCAAGCCTGTGAATGGACATGAAAAGAGAGAAAAACAAGACCCCAAAAATTGCTTGACTATATTTAGAAAGTGCATAATATAAAGAAGAAAAAAAAAGAATTCTCCCAACTGACCCTGAAAATACAAGCTAATTCTTAATGCACCTATTTGACAAGTACTGCGTGACTCTTCTGGTAGGGTTACAGAACACTTAAAAATTAAGAGGAAGGTGGGACTGCAAAGAAAGCTCATTAATTAGCATTTTTAGTATTTCAGATGCAAAGGACAGGATAGACTTGCAAACAGCATTACTATGATATCTCTAGTGCAAAAAAAAGATATGGGAAGAAAAAAGGGGAACCCACAAGATTCCTTCTGTGCAAACTTTTTTAAGGGGATAAGTAGACAATAGTACACAAAATCAAGTCAATCTACTTTCTCCACTTATTAAGCCCTCAGTCCTCTGTTTTCCTGGCCTCTCTAACATTAAATTTTATGAGTTATGTATGTTAAAGACCAGGTGACAGCATAGCATTTGCCTTTAGCCCTGCTCCAGGCATCTGTATTAGTAGCTGAATGACATCTAGTTTTATACAGTGCAGCCACATTGCTCCAACCTGAGCACAGGCTGACTTATGGATCTTATCACCTTTTGCAAACACAGTACTGGAACCCTTCCACTGTTTCAGATTTTCTGCATGACATTGATCACAATATTGCTACAGGGATAGAAGAAATATACAGTGGTAAGCTTGTATATATCTATATATCTATGCCTGGCTCCTGCAAGTAGGAGTGCTTTTTCCCTCCTGCACCTATATTTTCCCCTACAGCATTGTAAGCACAATTTTGTATTCCAACAAGTTGTGCACAAGACATATTTGGAAGTAAAACGTACAGACCCCATGTTAGTATCAGAGTTTGATCTTATAGAGGTGACAATTTTTCCCATAATTTATCACACAAATTATTTTTTGTTGTTGTAATTTCCTGTTGTCATTATTTCCAATAACAACAATTAAATATTTCTAGATATGGATAACTGACACTGAATATGATCCTGGTCATGTTAGATCTTTCGTGTTAGATCCTGGTCGTGTTAGATCTTTCATGGCAGAAAAAGATCTAACAGATAAACATTACTTAAAGCCTTGTTGAATGTAGCATAATCCTAATGTAAAAAGTAAAACCAAAGACTTAGTAGTTTTCTTACAACAACTTATGAGAAAACATAGTAGAATAACCTCTGTTGAACTTTTGCTCTCACCATGTAAAAGATAAATTTTCATATTATTTAAACAAAGATCTATCCGTTAACCATGTCTATGTTGCGACCACAAATTTCACAGAATCACAGAATATGTTGAGTTGGAAGGACCCACAGGGATCATCGAGTCCAGCCCTTAGCCCTGCACAGGACCATCCCCAAGAGTCACACCATGAGCCTGAGAGTATCATCCAAACACTTCTTGATCTCTGTCAGGCTTGGTGCTGTGACCACTTCCCTGGGGAGCCTGTTCCAGTGCCCAACCACCCTCTGGGTGAAGAACCTCTTTCTAATATTCGACCTAAACCTGCCCTGACACAACTTCAGGCCTTTCCCTTGGGTTCCGTTGCTGGTTACCACAGAGAAGAGATCAGTGCCTGCCTCTCCTCTTCTTCCCCTTAAGAGGAAATTGTAGAGTTCGATGAGGTCTCCCCTCAGTCTCCTCTTCTTCAGGCTGAACTGACCACTCCAGCAGTTTATCTGTGATGTTATATAGAAACAGAACATTATGTAGACATTGGGTGTTATGCCCACTATGAATTTATATATATATATAACTAATAATGTGTTATGCATACCTATTGTCAGTGTCTATGCAGTAGACATACTCTGATAGAGATAAATACTATGAAAATGGTCTCATGCCTGCTTGAGAGCTAACACTCCATCCTAAAGACCTATTACATGGTGTCAGATGAGACAGTAATGAATAATGAGATAATGATGGTAAGATAAAAATGAAAAATAGTGAAAGACAGTAGTGGAAGTCCTTTTGGTGTTTTATCAGCTGAAAGTGTGAAAAATTTTTAAAAGGCTGTACAGTATGAAGAAATAATAAAAAAGTGCCAAGTATGTGAACAAAAAATAACAATATAATTTGGAAGTCCTTCATAACGTGTGCGTTGTAGGCCTTCTTTATAGAATCTGAACACTCCTGTAGATTTTGCAATTATGGTATTAAAATGAATTCAAAGATGCCCTCCAGCATTCTTAGCATTGTTACATATGCATAGCTCAATACATTCGTAATTAGAGAAGTGGAAAATTGCTCAGATAAAGACTGTCTGATGAATGACTGCAGTTCTTCTACACAAAATCCAACAAAAAAAGTTGCATATGAACAAGACATAAGTTAACCAGCTTAGCAGCTTCATTATGGAGGATATAAGTTTGGCACCACTGAAACACCATTATCTAAAAGAGATGTTCAGAAAACTTCAATATTGAGATACTGTGCTTGTTGAACACTATTTACATCAGAACAAAGATATCTTATAGTCTCTACATGATGTCACAGGCAAAACGTACTAACACATAACATTTCTGGAGTTGTAATCACTAACACTAGGAAGGGAGACATTGGAATTAGGACTTGGCTGGAGTTTTCCAACAGTCCAAGTACAAAATTGCAATCATCAAAATTTTCTCAGATTCCATCTTATAACACAGTTTAATTTCACTATCTTCTAGAGAAGTTTTTGATCTTAAAATTTCTTGCATATGTCCTAGTTCTGAAAAAAAAAGTATTACACTGCTCAGCACTTGTGTTCAGTTTGTTTAAGGGCCACGAAACAAATTCTTCCAGCAAATAACCCAAAGGCCTTAATGGTCTTAAATTTTGTCTTTTATGTTTTAAATGATGAGACTAACAGAAAGAATTGGTAGCAATCACTTGTTATCAGATCAATGACGATACCCTCTTGCACAGAGCCTACACATTAAAGGGTCACTTACAAAATGGGGGAACATGAGCAGTTCACATTTCTCACCTTTCACCATCTTCAAAATAAGTGGCCCTCAAGCAGGATACACCTGTGGGGAAAAGATGAGTCTAACAATAGATATCAGAAATACAATCAGACCCAATGAAATTAAAATACCTAATTTGCATAAGCAACTTCCTAATCCAATTTTCTTTTTAACAAACATTAGAATTCTGATAGAGTTTATATCTAAATTCTTCAAAATACCTTGCTTAAAAATAGCATCCCTCTGAAAACTTTAGTTGTATTGTTTCAGGTGGGTTTTTAAACATTTTTGTTTGTTTGTTTTCTAAAAAAACCAACTTACTCTAGAGAACCTAACTTTTAACTGCTTTGATTTATTTGCTTAGTCTCTCTTTAGAATACAGTCTTCTATCCTTGGAGACCTAGAGTAAGAGCTGGGAACAGCTTCTCATTATGCAGCAAAAGCAAGACAAAATTTCACAAAGGGATAAAAACTAGGAAAATACAATGGGAGAAATAAACAGAAGCTGATAGAAAAACAATACAACACATTGTTTGGATTTAGAAAATTTAGATATTTCTCTCATAACCTATAGCAGGTGCATAAGAAAAGGAAAACTGCTATTATTTATAAATTAAATATGATATGAAATAATATATATTCTAATATTTAAATCTATTATATTGATATATTACTATTTTACCATAGTTTTTTTTAAATTGAAGACATTTCCTAAACACTTGTTTTTATTGGGGTTTTTTTGATCCTTATGTTCTTACATATATAAAAATGAATTACCAGCTTTTAAGTAACTACCACCTTATATGTGAGAAGAGAAACATGTGAGAAACAAAAATAAGCTTTTAAAAATATCTTTATTTTTTCTTCTTTTCATAAGGCAAAAAATTAAGAGAGAGAATTGTGGGGGATAGTAAAGAGCTTTACAATATAAGTATGTAAAATTTTGTTTAATTCTTAGGACAATCTTTTTGATTTTTTTCTAAAGAAAAATGAAACACCTCTTCCTTTTTTTCCCCAAAATTATCCCTTGCATATACTGTCCTATGAAACACTTTCCAGAAAATATTTTAGATGATTTTAATTTTGAAGGTCAAGATGCTTATGAAAATATCTTGCCTACAAAAAATATTGTGTTTCATAATAAAAGAATATTACTATAGCAACTGTTCAAGTTGTTATGGTAACAGGGTCTGTGAAAAGGGCAAATGAGCTTACAAAATGTTTAGACATTTTTCTCTGCAGAATTTTTTATATTCAGTTTTTCCATAAAAATTCTTTCCAACTGATTCAGAGGATAAAGTATGGGAAAAAAGAACTACAAAGAGTTAGAGTTGTCATTACTGTTCTGAAATATAAACACCTGTTTTGTTTGTATTCTTTATATGTTATTGGTTATGTAACATTTGTATACTCTGAAAGAAAAGGGAGAACAAGGTCAATGAGACATCCTATTAGATAGCTTCTCATTTCACTCAAATTTTAAAATTTGCCAAGAAAAAAAGAAAATGAAGAAAAAGGTTCAGTCACAGGCAATTGAAACAGCATTATATAGGGCTCATCAGAATTATCAGCTTGGTTGAATCACACTGTTCTGCAGGCTAAATGTAGCTGTTGTGTACACACAGGCGACAGTGTCCAAGACAAGTGGAGTTCACATCTGCCCAGTGCAATCTTTCTTTTGCAGATTGGCTGCCTGTGTTTGCCCACACAGAGCCCGAGGTGGAATCATACCTGTAGGGCCTGCCAGGATGGGATGGAAACAGGACCTAGCAGGCTCTAGCAGAATGACAGAGGGAAGCTGCGGACTTCTGAACCATATAGGCAGGAGGCTCAGAGGAGTCTGAGTCTTGTCTTTTGTCACTGTCTCAACAAAAAGAGCGCAGTTGGAAAACAATACATTGATGCTTTTGAGTCACTGACTGCTTAGTGGTCCTAGCCAGATCTCTTGTATTGGTGACCAATGCGAAACAGGCCTTATTAGTGTCAAATCCATAGTGCTGTGCTGAAAACAGCAACTCTATTCCTTACTGTGTTGGTTCTCAGCAATGGTTCGATTGACTTTTCAACTTTCCCAGGAAATGATTTCCATGCTGACAGTCAATCTGCCAGATAGCAAGTGGAATTAAGCATACTTATGATACTGTAGCAATAAAACTTCCCATGACTGTCCAAAAATACACAAGAAATGGAAAGAGAAATTATAGAAATATTCTGGTTTACATACTGCAGATATTCAACCGATGGTCACTGATTTTCATCTGAGATCATAACTGATTCTGACTAACATTATGATGTAACTAATCTGGGACACTTTCAGAGTGGGGGAATTTGATGAAAAACATGGGAGAGCAATAGAATATTTTGCTGAAGGTATGTATTGTATTTTCCATCAGGTATTTTATTATTCTATGAAAGTTTTAAAAAGTTTTCTAAATTAATTATTAATTCAAACATTCTGGAGAAACAAGATATCACTTTTAGTTATTGGGCTATGGGTGAGATTCAGGGTATTTTTATATAGCTAATTTCTATTGGAAAAAAATAACTACTTCAAAAAACAGAGGTTTTGATCATTAAGAGTCAAAAAACTGGTTCTGAGCCGTATTTGCAAATCTGGAGAAAGCTATACACATGCTATAAACCTCATCCAAAGTTAAAGAATTTACAGATTAAATGTACTCCTTATAAAAACCCAGAACCTTAGCTCAATGAAGTAACTTCGTATGGAACTAGAGAACACTGTGAGATGACACAGCTTATTTAATACTTCCCTGTAATTAGTACAGCATTTGATATATCTTGTAGTAAAGTCTCAAACTACACTAGACACCTCCACTGGCAGGTCATCAATAAAGTAAATACCTGTTTTAATTTGTGGACACTATCAGAATAACTGACACCAATCATAATTTCTGGACACACAAAGAGGGAATTTGGTAGACACATGCATCCAGTGTCAATGCACCTACAGTGGATGTTGCCAATAGAAAGTAGCCTGAATTGCATCACTTGAAATAGTAGAGTCATTCAGAAGTAAAAAAGAAAAAAAAATTATTTTTTTTATGAAACAGGTAACCTGTTTGTATGAACAAAATATAAGTAAAAAAAAAAATCCCATTATGTCTTTTCCATCTTTATTATTCATGATTCTGTGTAGCTGCTATGTGAAGTGTTTAAACATTAAACTCTATTTAAACATTCAAAAGTAAAATATTTATTCTGTGTGTGAGACTCATTTTAGAGAATAGCAGAAAGTGTCATTATATAATCTCAGCTATTGTGTTTCACTTTATGTGGCAAAAAATGCTGCTATTTATAAAATCTGGAGAAATACTTCATGATTATTACTGCAACTAATTAATTTTTCTTTTCTGCTTGTGAAGTGTTTTCAGGTAGGAATGTCTGCAGACACAGAAGCTTATGACTCCATTTTTAGCCTTCTGTAAACAGTCACAGAAAATGCTATTTTTGAAATTTAGTTCAAAAATAGTATCTGCTATTTTTGAAATGTATTGTATATGTACTTTATATTTTATATGTATTTTCGGAACATGAAGAATATTTTTTTAATATTTAGAGAGCAAGTGAAACATCCCTAATGCATGGAAAAATAAGTGTATTCTGCATTTATAGATCTAAATTTTCTCTGGTTAAATACCAGAATATTCCTGCAGTTAAACTTGCTGTATTCATAGAGTTTACTGAAAAAGTTTCAGAGGTGAAACATTTCCCAACTGGTTCAGAATGGCATGGCTAATGCCTTTGCACCATCATTCTTTTCTTCAAGATGACTGTATCAATTATTTCTTTACTGTAGTGAAGCTGACCCAGTGCAGATTATGCTTTTAAGATCATTTGTAATAAACTAAAACTCATTCATCTCTGTGGATGAATTTTAAAAGGTTAGTTTTGAGAGTCTGATAGTGTGGAGCAACATAAATTCCTTGCATCATACAAAAACAGCAAGTATTTTGTCTAGGTAGAATTGTATCAATATTCATTGCAGTACCATTTTCCGCATAAGCAGAAACATGCAATCAAGAGCAGGAGTTTTCTTGGACAAATCCTTTTTGTTTATTTGGTTTTGTTATCTATTTATCAAATTCAGTAAAAATTCTACCAAAAAAAAAAAAGGCATTAACATTATTTTTCAATTAGCAAAGATGGTAAATTATTCTTCTGCAGATTTTTATTCATTACTTTCTGAAAGTGTTCATCACATTGTATATTTTATTCTCTTATATGCTAGGTCACTGTAATCTGTTCTGTAAATTGCATACTCCACTGATTAAAGTTCACTACATTTGAACCAAGTCACAGTTATGACGTAGCTGTCCTGATACACCTACGTATCTTTGTGAATAAGGCAAATAGCCAAATAGTCTATGTGTGAATCAACGACCTACTATGTAAAGAAGTTAGATTTAAGTAAGATTATATTTAATTTTCTTCAGGTCCTGAAATAATCTATGAACTAGTCTGCTATGCACCGCAGCTAAATATTCAGATTATTTAGGATCTCTATTATTCCTTTCCTGGTCTATTTTTATGTATACACAGAGTACTTTGGCTCAAAAATGCAAATGTATGCAGTGCTATTTTACTGTTCTGAAACCTCTGTTTATATATTCCAAGCTAGCTGGAACTTTTTCAAGAACCTTCGTTATCTTGGACTTTTTGAGAATATTTTGAAAGCTTGAATAAATGCCTAACCACCAGATGCCTAGGGCAGCTAGGCAGTGTCTGAAGACTTAGTGAGTTGAGTGACTCTTAAATTAGACATTTGCATGGTTATTTTTAATTAATCACCATATAAAATGTAATTAGCATGCACCACTTATCATTTGAATAGCAGTTGGCAATTTTTTTATTTTGTAAATTCTTCACAGAGCACAAAGTTCAGGAGGAAAGAGGGTATCCCAGAGGCTGATGTCAGGAATAATCAGGGGTGATTTAGTTGGCTGTTGCTCGGGATATAACATGCAGTTTATTTCACTCATTATTGGTCAGAATTTTTTAACTTCGGCATAGACAACCATCCTTGCTCATCATATCTTCCCTTTGTTTGGGAACAGTAATGAGCTTGACAAAAAAATAACTATGACTTACAGAGAACCTCATCCTCAAGTGCTGTGTGGTTACTCTGGATGATGACTGCAAAGGCAGCAGGTAGCACAGATGCAGGGCCTCCACTGTCTTCAATGAACATGTGTTTGTGCTGGTATGAATGAAAATTCCTAATGCTGTTTTAAAGTGGATTGAAGAACACACAAGAAGAGCTGTAAGGCAGGGAGAATCCCTAGACGAACACTTGGAAGCCAGTTTCTTCCTGTCTGGAGGCAGTCAGCCCTTAGTTAGGATTCAAAGGTACAGATCCTTCCTAACAAACAAAGGAGTCGATATCAAAAGCTTCTGCACACCCTCAGCATTTCCTAAGACAACAATTCTCACCTCCACAGTGCCCAGAGCTGGTAAGGACCTTCAGAATCATACAGATGCACTTTCAAAGACCACACAGACAACATTATCTGTGCATGCTTGGACAAGCCCATTCCCTATAGTTATGGGGAATGAGCATGACATGGTCAGCAGGTCCTGCAGCATACTGATTGTCTGGACTCATTAACATCTGTTCCTGATGACACGTCTCAAAAAGGCACTTTGTATTTGTTCCGGAACTAGTAAAGTCTGGAATAATGCAAACTGATTTCTGACAGACTGTGTTCCCATCCTAACTACCTCTGTACACATACAGATAAAACCACACTTAACATCTACAGGCTCAGTCTTATGCTCCAGCCAAGACAGATTACTGCAACAGAGCAAAGTGAAAAATGTCATGGGGTTTTGCTTGCTTTCAGCTAAGTATACAAATCTGTTAAATGTGACTCAAGCACTAATTTAAAGTTGATCATGTTTCCAGAAGAGCAACTACAGCAAATGAACTCAAATTAGAAAAGGAGGATAAGCTGACAGCATTCCCTTGCACTGTGAACATTCTTCCCTGTGAGTCACACACCAACATATGGACTGCATCCTTCATGCCATGGATCACCTGTGTGCACTGCGCTCAAGAGGGTGCTCCTAAAATTTCTAAAGATAAAATACTTTTTATTATAAATGAAAAGACCTGAACAATCACCTAATTTGAGGATGAGTTAATTAATACATTGCGTTTGAACACTGGCCAAATTCTAGAAACAACCTGAAAAGGCTTTCTGAAAGCCTTTTTAAACCCAACTCACACTTTTTCTCAAGAAATATGCTGCAAGTTTGTGAAAAGGGTGGGGAGAAAATGGAGGGGGAAAAAAAAGTCTATTCTTCACTGCACCCAAGCAATATAGAACTATTACTGTTCTGAGCTTATACCACTCCTATGTAAGCTTTAGTATCCTGATTTAAAATAAGATTTCAGCATATGAAGCATGACTTAGACAGAAGACGCTGATGTCAGAATTTATAGTTCTAGAAGTCCCTGCTCATCTGCCTCAGCACACTCAGAACACTTCAACAACACATTGTTGCCTCTGCTTCTTTGTCCTAATGGGTTCGCAAGTGCTGAAAGTTTTTCCTCAGTGTAATTCCGAAAGCACCTCAGTCCTGACAGAGCTGAGCAGACAGACCATACAATTCCTACCCAAACCTAATATAAACAGCTGGCTTTTTTTTCTTTCTTTACCCCTCCCCACCATGATTCTTACCACTTGAAAGCGTTCATAGAACACCTTCAGAATAAAGATATGCATGAAGTCATACTAGTGGTCTCTTAATTCTTCTAAACATTGAATGGAAAAATATTAACAAGAACTTTCATGTGGCAACTCAGAGCATGTAAAAAAGAACATGTATACCTATGAAAAAAAAAGAAAGAAAAAATCTTACTTTTAAAGGGAAGCCCTAGGTGATAAGACTGTTTATCTATTTTCATAAAACTGTACCTGGGTAAGATATGTAAAACACCTCAGATAAGACTTCTCATGGTAATCAGGTAAAATTTACATCACAGAAATGCTATTACTGGGTTGTTTGTTCATCCCTCCTCTCTTCCCTGTCTTTAATGTTTCTTTTAAGAGGAAAACTGTAAACAAAATGCTCCACATCAGACTTCCAAAGCAGAAAAAATTAAAACTTTGAGCCTCTGATGGGTAGGTTGCCTGGTGGTCTGGAGAGGGAATAGATATAATATGCATTTCTACACTGAAAAGTTCCTGTCAGGTTTTGGGTTCCACTCAGGAGATTGATCACTTAAAAGGAAGGCACTAGTAGCATTTTGTAGCAATACGTAACTCTCTTTTTTGATTTAGCCTTAGTTGTTTAAAAATATTCTGTTACACTCACAACCTTGCAAATTAAAAATTAAATCCCTCTGTAATGATATCTACCTAAATCAAATAAAATAAAGCAGTATTCTAACCTTGAAAACTACTTGCTTCTAATCACCCTTTAGCAGGATTTTCCCCAGGAGATTCACCTACAAAAAGCAACAAGCTCCTAGCAGGAGAGAATGACTAATGCCTCACCCAAGGCTTGCTGTCAGGAAATGTTCTTCCTGAACCTGCACCCTTCCAGTAGGTGATTCTTTCAGACTAATCTTTCTGTGTTACCTTTTTCTGCTCAGTGGGAATGTTTTCCAATTTTTCCAGCAAATAACTTCTCAGCTTTTCACAAGTAGGGCATTTGAGAGTACAACAGAGATGCTATTCTAATGAAAATGCCATTTTTTGCTACCTCACTGGCTGCTGATAACATCTTTTTGTTTCCTATTGAGACCTTTTTAATATACAATTTGTTTTAAACTGCTGATATGCTTGTAAACAGCTTAGATTGCTGTAAATTGATCCACCTGACATTCTTCTTTCTGGTGTGGATAGTCAGGATAAAGAGAAGGCCAGGTTAATTATGAAGAATATGAATTAATTAGGTAATTAACACATCACACTTCTCTGTAGCAGGTAGAAAAGAGGACAAAGATGACTGGAGAACCAAGTGAAGTTAGAGCAGAAATGGGTTTATAGCAGGAACTAGCTTTGATGAGACAGCACAGCCGTGTGTAATGCACTCTCTCAAAACCTAAATTTCTACTAAACTGCATGAATTAGCTCATTCTTTCATCTGCTTGAGAATGCAAGGGTTACAAGTCATACTAACTTAGTCAGGAGTTTGCCTCAGTTTCTACAAGCCTGGAGGAGTCTGGCCCTTTCCTGAACTGCAGAGCAGAAGACCTCAGTGAGGTCTACATAGAGGAAAGTGCTGTTGTGAATCCTCACTGTCTATATCTTACAGTGGGCAGGAATGTAAGAAAGGAATAACACTAAAGAAATTCAATTAATCACACCCAGAGAGATGCTATTTCTGGTATCAAAGAGCTCTAGCTTATGGTTTTTTTGATTTTATTATGGTTTTGAAAGGTCTTGCATCTCATATAAGAAATGTACCTGTTAACTGATGATCAGTTTGATCCATAACTTCCAAACATGAGTTTCTGTGGTTTCAAGCTCATACTCCCTGAACAAACCAAGGTACCAGGGCAAAAAATATGAGGTTTATATAGAATTAAGGGTTTTAGGGTGCTTGCTGAAACTGGTATCACTTTTTTCCATGTAAAAAAGACAACAATTTACAGAACTCTGCTGTGTAATTCGAAATATTTGTAATCTACCTACTGACTGAATTTATTAATGCCATTTAACCTGTGAAATGCACAGTGCTGTCTATCACTCTTGCTTACTGCTGTCAAGAGATGCACAATGACTTGTGTTATGGAAGTGTTACGAGGGTCTCAGCTGTCTTACAAGGCATGTTATACTTCTGTTCAGGAGAACTGACCTTTTCTAAAATAAGGTGGGGAAACAAATCTGCACATTAAAACCCTCCCTCTGAAATTATGGTTTGGCTTTTTGATAATTTATCCACCCTTTTCTTGCCAGTCTTCTATCTAAGTGACTTGAGATTCAACATATTGGGTTTTTTCTCTGTTTTAGGAATTACTTGGCTTATCAATTTCAAAGTGACAGTTTCGTGTCATACCCCTACCAAAAAAAAAAAAAAATCCACCGTAGATAAGCATTGTGTCAAAGCAAAAGTGATTTCAGAGATGTTTTCTTCTCCGGTCTTACATAGAGTCTCAATGTGTCTGTTTTTCTAATGTCTTGGTTTCGCAAACATCAGCATGTATTACAGGCAGTGAAATTCCCAGTTTCCCCATAAAAATTTCTTTAAGCATTGAAACACATTTTGCTGCTGTTACCCTATAAATTAGCAATGTCAAGTTCTACTCATTCTGATGCTACAGCTTCGTCCAATCATTATATTTTTATTCTTAGTCTTTTTTCACTGCTAGGTTGTGATGGTAGAACTAAATGCTTAAGATCACACTCATCTGCAAACCACATAATCTAATGCCCACTTAACTACATTCTACGTTCTGAGCTTTACTTATGAAACCAGAACCAGGGCAGAATTCGGAAGGTCTCAGCATGAGCTTGACACTGTCAGAATTATTAAAGATTCTGAAATCTAAAAAAAATTATATATGCAGTGCCATATTTCTGAAACTTTTGCAGCATATGTTTATAGCTGATCTCTTTTATGTGATTGAAAAATGTTAAGTACATAGAGTGCATCAAAAACCACTGCTGGTTTCTTTTAAGTAGCATATTTTTCACCTGTGCACGTTTTTTGAAGATATGTTGTAGTTTATGTTTGTTTTCTTTCCTATTTCTTTAATTTTAGCTCTAATGGATTCTTTTCCCTCTTATCTTCTTTCACTCACGTTACTTTCATAATGTCTTCATATTGCTATTTCTGTGTCATGCTCAGGACTCACTGTTTATCTTCTTCATTTCAGCAAAGTAGTTCCACTGCCTCTGTAACACTCAACATGGATTTATAGAGAGCTTCTTTTCAGATATCAAATCTTAGAAGCTAAAGCTATGAGAGATTCAGTTTTCTATTTCACAAGTCTAAGCAAGGTCATAGTTCTACACCTATACACACACAAAAAGAATGACATTTCTGTTACTAGATAGATGGGGTGTAAATCTGTGGTCATGATTTTAAAAAAAAGTATATGTATTTTCACCCTATCTTCCTTACATGAATGCATTAAATGGTGAACTCAGCAACAGGAATAATTATCTCTTCATGTTGACCTTTATTAGTATTATCTTCATTTAGCTGTTTAAAATTTACATCAACTTTTCTGATTTTATGTCTCATTTATTTCTAGTTTTCATGATCATACCTTTTTCAGGATAAAAATTATGGCTCATCTTCCAGACTCCTTAGCTACTCCAGCAAGAATTAAATCCAAAGATTTTCAAAATTCAAAATCTAAATTCAAATCCAAATTCCATAGATTTTCGCAGCCAGATTACTCTCCAGATGCCTACATAGTGTAAAGAAACAGCAAGCCACTACTTACTGTTTTGCTTTACAGTTTTTAGACTTAACTATCTAACTACATGATATTGTTTGTTAGTTTAATTTTAAGTTTTGTCTTCATTATTGACAATACAGATAACACAAAAAATTGGAACTAAAGCTTCCAGGACCTGTCAATTGAGTAACAGTCAGTTATTAGATAAACAGTCAGTCACTAGCTAAACAATTCTCTTATGTAAGTCCCAGCACTGTAATTATATCATGATCTATTACTTGTGAAAATATTAATTAATCTATGTCCATGGCAAGTATTCATACAGCAAGAGACAGTGTATCAAGTGTTAATCCAAACAATTCTGAACACCAAATATTTCAAAAGAAGCCCAGCAAAAAAGCTAAAGTACAAAGCTGAAAGGGTGTGAGAAGCAGCAGCAGAAAGGAAAGACTGAGAAGGACAGAAAAGAGGTCATATGAGAGCAGAAATAAGTGGAAGCAATCAAAGACTGGCATTTTATATAAAAGATCCCATGTGAAACAAAATTGGTCCAAGTTGTCATATCTGGCTGACATTCTTTTCTCTGTATAAGTAATGTACCAATTCTTTTGCTACATTTACTGATTAGTAGAGGCTCAAAATTCTTCCTGACAATAGATGAGTTTTAGAAATGAGATACAGCCTTAATTGTAGGCTTTATGAAGTAGATGGGAATAGCTGAATACACATCCAACCTCAGGAGACACATAGTAACTACAGAAAAAATGAGAAATATTATCTGAAATGGAGAACAGTTTGTAAGAACAGAAAGCAGGTGAAAGAAACTAGGGAAAACTGGTATCAATGTTGTTTGATGATTTAAAGAGTTCACTTTCAAATTGGATTTTCAGTTTCTTTTAGAGACAACATACAAAACAGTATTGAACCATTTTCTTACTTTTTACTAAAACAGCATTGCCATAATCATAGATTCACACAACCTCCTGAGTGGGAAGTATCATAGAGTTCAACTCCTCACCCTGCACAGAACAGCCCCAAGAATCACACTATGTGCCTGAGAGCATTGTCCAAATATTTATTGAACTCTGTCAGGCTTGGTGCTGTGACCACTTCCCTCAGGAGCCTGTTCCAGTGCCCAGCCACCCTCTACATGAAAAACCTTTTCCTAATATTCAGCTGATATTTGCAGTATTTACAGAGAGACTCAGATTCATGTGAGAGGCAACTGAGCAGGAGTCATAAACCACCAAAGACCTCCAAAGCATCCCTCAGACTCATTCCTGAAGCCTTCCACCAGAGGACTGTGTGATCCAAAAGTGTTGCAACAGATCCAGAGTCTATTACAAGAGACAGTGTAAAACTCACACCCCCAACTCGCTGCCCTCAACAAGGGAGGTACCTTGATGTTCCCATTTGGCTTGAATGTAATTAATCCATTGAACTCTATGTTTTGTGGGACCCTCACCATTGAGAAGACCACAAGAGGAGGCCCAATGGAATTCTGTCAGAATCCACATGGTGGTGACTATTCTTATACTTAATCTGTCTCTCTGTCACTCTCTTTCTTCCCCTCCTCGCTACTTTTTCCTATTTCTTTCTATCTCTATCTCATATTTACTGTTAAATAAAATCCATACTATTGACTTCAGCATATGGTCTTGTTTGCACCTTAGTTCAGGCAAAGACATCTCTCTAATAATTTTAATAATTGGATCTTAACACCTGGGAAAAGCTGAGCTGTGAATATACTGTGAAAGATTCCCTTAACCCATGATACTAGAGACTTCTTTGGCCCACATCCTGTGTGTGTCTCAGTTAGGCAAGGATGGTGATCATGTGCATTCCCTTCTGTGCTTCAAACTCAACATTTGTAAATAGGTCTGCTTTTTGACAGTTCAGTGATGCCAATGTTCCTACTTTCTCTAGCCTCATTGAAGAGAGATGACATAATGGATTTCATTGAAGCTTGTACAAATGATTGTGCACACAAGGAAAGCAAATGCTATGTCCTGGATTTTGAGAAGTTTGTTTTGCTTGTCTCAGCTTGTTTGTGATGTACATTTTCTGCAATAAACTGGCATTGGTTGGATCATCATAAACTAGTGAAAAATAAGATCTTGTTGATGCTTCTATGGAAAAGCCTATAATTTCATAGGTATTTGAAATTCGGCTTAGTAAAAGTCTTTAATGTGACATGCAATTGCCCAATGAGGAATAGCAAAACCCCAAGTTAACTGGGGTGATCTGATGTAATCTGTATTGACTTCTTAACAGGAAGATTTACACATGCATTCCATTTCTATCCAGTCAAAAGATGTAACAGCAAACTAATCATCAACTGACATTTCAGTTCTACCTAAAGACATAGTTTTGTCGTGATAAAACTGTAGTGTCTAGTATCTCGCATATTAGGAAAGTGGTACATGAACTCAGATTAAACACAAACTTCTAACATACAAGAACTTTTCACTCAAATATGCATACTCTTCTGAGGTTGTTTTCATACTTTTTCTTACCATGTTACTATTTGTGTCTAAAAAGAAGGAACCAAACAAAAGAATGAATATTCCATAAGAATGCTTGAAAGGTGATAAACACAGCTCAAATAAAACTTGGAAAGTCGCCGGGAAGGTGGTGACTCAGAACCATCATTCACAGAAACATGATTCCTGTATATAAGTCACATAAAACCATTGGGAAAAAAAATACAAATCAGTGTATAAGTGATAACTATTGTATAGATGAGTTATAGCTTGGTATACAATATTACACTAGTCTCATCAAATAGAGAAGAAAATTGGGTTGGTTTTTTTTTTTTGTATAATAAATATCTGCTTTTGTTTTAAATGCTTAAAGCCTTTCAGGACCTCTGACAGTGATGTCACTGACTATCACATAGACACCAGTATGGAATGGTAGCAATTTCAGAACTCTGATTTACAGTTTTTAGAGCAATTTCAGAACTCTGATTTACAGTATTTAGAATTTTCATTTTTGTTTTAAATGCTCGAAGGATTTCAGCTCTGAAATTTAAAAAAGCAAATATAAATAAGTTGACCCATTCCTTCTTCCCTTTAGAAAGTGTATAAAACATGTTTATTTCTTGGGGAGAGTATAAAAGGATATATAAAGCTAGAGAAAACCCTCAGTGATTAGTTATTTTCCCTGAGGTTTCCAACAGCATTTTGCAAACCTGGGAAGAACCATTCCCTCAGGACTCTCTGCTATTCTAGTCAGTTAGGTTTAATTCTCTAAAGTTGTGCTATTTTTAATTCCTTTGATGGATACTGAAATGTATGTTTCCAGAGAAGGTAAAAAGCCATTTGGAAGTATTAATGGCTAAGCAGTAACTTAAGAAAAAAAATTAAAATACTCAGCTTTTTCAGTATTAACAGTTTTAAAAAATTGTGCAAAATAGTTGTGATAATTTAAAAATAGTTGTATTTGGCTTTATTATGCTAATATATAAGAAGCAATTTTCACTCCATTAACAGAAATTGTAGTAACAGTGAGGTTCTTTCAGTTTTGCCTCTGTTTTGTAATTATCTCTTTTCTAGAAATAAACGAAATATCTGTATTAGAGAACTAGCTGAATTAGCATGCCTGAATTTAGAGTTCATAACAGATTTTAGTGCTTCGTGGTGTTCATCTTCTCCTTGATGTTGGCATTGTGTCTGTGTGCTATTGAACACAATACTGAGCACTCGATTAACACATGAGATTTTTCAAAGCCATCTCTAAACTTTACCTTTCAAAATAAAATTTTCCTAACGGGATGTCTGATCTGAGTGTAAGTGACCAGCCTTTCCAAGAAGATGTGAAGAATTTAGACCTCAGTAATACGATACTTGAACATGGGAGTGAAATACAGAGGAAAAGATGAAATTTGGGCACCATCAGAACTACCTGCACTGTACAGGTGGTATGTGTAGTGGCTTATATCAGGCTCCTGGTCCCCTGGGTGCCCCCACTGACAGTGGGGTCACACTTTGAGATTGCTTTCTAATAGTAAACAGAATATCATAAGGTAGAAGTGGAGTCACTTATGTACCACCAACTGGAGTAAGTGGGATGCAGCTGAGAAGCCACCTACACCAGAGAGCTTTTAGGTTTTGGAATGATTTTCTTCCTGCTCACAAGTGATAACCTGCGCTGAGAGAGGTTCTTCCCCCTCTCAAAACCTTGAAAAAGGGTGCTTAAGTCAGGTTTCAGTGTTAGAGACAAAGAATTTAGAAAAATCACCAGTATTCCAAAAATAAAGAGCCTTTAGGAATCAAGCTTCCCTTATTTTGTACATTCACTCTCTCAAGATGCTCTTGGATGAGGGCATATATATGTTTACATGTATATATATACAGATTTTCTGGCAGATTATTTATGTAAAGAAGGGCTGCCTTTAGTTGACATCTTCATTTTTTTACACGTGTAAAAGAAATAAAGTCACAATCCTGTACAAGACATACTGACTAGCCATTTTACAGTAGATGATGACAGGAGTGTGTTCAGTTGTGACACTAAATGAGAGAGAGAAAAAGAAAAATTTGAGAGATGAAGGTGATTGTATAAATGACAATTTTTGGAAGATTCTTCGCCTTTATCTAATACTATCCAATCAACAAAAAGCATGATGTAATAAAAGGCAATGCTCAGAACAAATTTTATCCAAAATCTCCCATGTACTCACCACATCCTGTTATACTAAATTTACCTGTATTTTTTCATGACCTATATAATGTCAATAAAAAGAATGTCTTTATTTTAATGTCACACTGAAAAATGGAGTTTGAAATTATGTAAGTAGATATATGTTGTTAGGATGAATTCTAAAGAAATTAAGGATTGTGGTGTGATCTCTGGAGAGTTATAGACTAATATTTTATTACAAAATTCCTTCGCTATTTTAAAATGATAAAAAAATGGCTGTGAAGAAGCTGATTTAAAAAGTATTTGTGGTAACACTCCTTCTCACATGATGGATTACTGAGGCTTAGAAATTGACAGAGACTCACGATTTTGTGGTGTAAAAAGGAACAACCACATATTTTTACACACTGGAATTGAAGTTTTAAACCTAAACTACAAGATGCATTTAACTAAGTTATCAGCCCACATTCCATGAATCTGCTGTGAGAAAATGAGAGCAACTAACACCTCTTCACAAGACCTCAGCTAAGTTAAATCATATGCAGCCTTTCTTTGGGGAGAAAACAGTTGGGCAAGAGATTCCATTACCTTTCTAAGATCTACAAAAAATGTACTAGAAATTTGGGGTTCAGCCCCCAAATATTTGCCTGCAGTGTGCCAAACTTTTAACACTGCAGTATAAAAAAACTTAAATTAATCTTAGATCGTTATTATAGCAAATGACCCCATGCCAGGTCAGTGCAAATAAGGAAAAGCTTGGCTGATCTTAACCTATCAAATATGTCAAATGGATGTCTCTCAAGTGTGTGATAAAAATGCATCTTCACTGCCTCCAGCAGTATGGTATCTGACCCGAGAGCATTAGAGAAGAGAGACCATATTGAATGCTTTCATTTCCCCATAAAATGCTGATCATCATAGTTCAGACATGCCAGATGGAAGTAGTAGTGATAAATGGTGTTGATGCCTCAGGAGAAATGAGCTAGTAAAGTTATATTATGTTCAGTTGGGATTTTAAACATGTAATATAGTTAAAACTGTTATTCTCCTGCAAAATCATATACCTCATATTTCAGTGCCATATCATATATGGGAGAAAAAATTCCTGCCTCCATTTGCTTCTATGAAAAGCAGATTTTCTACATCAAAACAATTTATCTCTACACAAAACATACCTAACATTTTTTAGTGTATGTAAAGGTTTATATGAAATGATGAATGACAAGTATAGGAAAATCCCAAAATGTTATTCCTCCTTTATTCCTTATGTGGGTATAGCAATAGATATCTGGAAACACAATATTAGATTATGTAAGATTCAGCGCACATTTCTAACAGGTCTTTTGTTCCTTTCTAAAATTAGTTAGGAGTTCTACCCTAAATGCTATCAGATGCCATAGAAGGTACAAAGCTGGTTTTAATTCCCAGTTTGATCTGGATAACAGTTTGCTGTGATTAGAAGACATTTTAAGAGATTTTGCTTATCTAGACATAATTTGTATCTTCTCCAAAGAGGCAACTCTATGGAATTTTCCCTTTCAGTGTCTGAGGACTTTTGAGGGAGAAGGTAGATGCAAGTCAGTCTGTTCCCACGAAACCCAAAGACTTAGAAGGCTGGAGGCGATTTGCCAAAGTATCCCATCCTCTAGTTGTATTCCAAGGACTTAGATCACTTTACTAGTGATATATCTGCATTCATTCATTTTTACTACATTGTCTTCCACCAATGGCATTCTCTTGATCTTCCATTGCATGGGTTGAAACACCAGAGAAAAGAAAGGAGGTTAAAACTAGCAGAGTTGTTAGGAGAGGTATTATTCAATTTTTCATTTTAGAGTAATAGTCAGAAACACCTTTTCCTAAACATCACCTTTTCCTTTTGTTCACGTCTGAAGCTACGATTTCTTTTCATGTGGCTGGGTTAAGAACATGCTGCATGACCATAAGACAAACTTGTTCTTGGAGAGGAGGTGGACTGCTTATAAGGGAAAGTGTTGTATGCAAGGCAATGAGGACCAACTGCACCTTTCTAGAAATTAGTGTTGATGGAAAGGTGAAAACACAGCCAGCAAATACACAGTGTTAATAATACAGTGCATGCTCACTATTCATACCAAAAAAGAAAGAAACAGGTGTTATAACCTGCATTATTTTTAAGTCCTTGTAGAACAGAGGTGCAGTAAGAACTCTGATTTTTCGTATGTTTTGTATATATTACTCAAACTTTTTGTCCTTTGGCAACTTGAAATTTAATTTCCTTTGTCTAACTCTTCTTATTTAATTTTATTAATTAGAAGCCAGCCAAATTTAGAAGAAGAAATATTACAGAGGTATATAAGAAATAAGACAGTGAAAAAGTCTATCACGTAAAGATTAATTTGTCCAATTTCAAAATGTATTTTGCAATATTTTATAGCTGACAGGTGATCATGGGCAGATAGTCATTACAATTTATCACAGCAGGAAGTTGTTAAAATGACAATATGGGCAGGTATAAAATTATATGAAGGAGAAGTTATGGAAGATCATTTTGAAACTCTTGCAACTTGTTCTTTTAAAGTTTCAATTACCAAAAGAACATAACCCAAAATCTAATTATAATTTTAAAAGACAGAGTTGGAAAAAATTGCCTGTTGAGGAAGGAAAAAATTTATGCAGGCAAATTTCCATTGTTACTTCCTCCAATTAATCAAAATTTATGCTTTGTTACATGGGAATTGTGTAAAAGTTTTTTGCTTCACCTTGTTTTGAATTTATTGACTGTTGTTCCAAGAAACAGAGAATGGGTGTCCAACCCCAATTTATGCCTTTGCAAATTTCTCTCTCTCTCCGCTTTTGCAAACCTATAATTTATAAACACCAGCCACATGTTATTTTTAAGTGGAAAAGGAATGTTCTTTGGCACTGATCAGCTTTGAGTGGAGTTTTATAGCAGTCTTATAAATTTCTCAACAGCAGGGTTTATAATGAAATTGCCTAAAGTACTCTGACCTAGTCTGCTAGTTGGCACACCAGGCACTGCTGAATGGGTCCTTGTTATGAACTAACAAAAGGAGCTTGAAATTTTTCTTCCCTATTGCTAAGAGCAGTGCTTGTTGCTTTTACGATTCTGCAATCAAAGGTCCATGAGTTTGGGTATTATGGGCTTTTCTTTAGGCTTTTCTGTGCTCCATTTGGTTACTAGGATCCATTGCAAGATTAGGACCTTACGATGACAAGTGCTTGGAGGGAGGATTCTATAGTAGTATGGGCTACAATGTCTAGCACTGAAGAACCATTGATCAGATACACTCTACAGATGCTGTTGTAATAGAAACACTAACAAATGATTAAAGTGAAGTATCAGTTTTATGCTTTATGATATGCAGAGTGAGCAGGGGTATTAAGATTGTTCCAAGATCTTCTAGTTCTTTTTTTTTTTTTAATCTGCCTTTCAAGACTAAAAGGTCTGTCCTAAAGGAAGCGTATTCACAGAAACTTAATTGAAAATCTGCTTCTGACAGGAGAACTCCAATAATGAAATACTAAAAGGAGGGGAAAAGTGCAACAAATATTCTGACCTTTCTTTTAGTTTATTGGCAGAATTTTGAAATTATCTTTGCGATCTGCAACTTTGAAACTAAACCAATTATTTAGACAGGTTTCAGCCCACCAATATGTAATAAGCAAATACTATTTTTAATATTTTGTTTATACTTTAGCATTCCCACCAAATCCATATAATCAGTACAGAGGCCCTTCCAATCCTCACTGAAATCACAGTGAAATATACTTAGCCATGACTACTGACCATGTTATAAAGCATTTCCTTAAGTTCCAGCATACTTTAGTCTCTGTTTCTGGCTAGGGAAAGGACTAGTCTCACAGCAAAACACAGTTCATCATTAAGAAAGCTACAATCTAGTCATATTTAGCTAAGCTTTCAAATTAGCCTGTTATAGGAGACTGTTATGTGCTTTGTGTGCAGAAAAACAAAGCATAACCTTTTCAGTTTTAAAACAATATGCCTTAAGAGCACACAGTTTTCAGTTAAAAAGTATTACTAACTTACATGCACCTTAAATCAAATCTGTTTTGACATGTAGGTTAGTGTTTCTTAGCATTTCTACTCAAATGCCAGCTGATGAGTACTGAGAATCACGTTAAGCAGCACCACTGACATAAAAACCATATGAGACAAGACAGGCACTCATGTGAATTCCTGTGAAAATATCCAGATAGGTGGGACCACTCAGCCAGGTAAGGGAAGTTGGGCTGAATCTGAAAAGAGAAGCAAGTCCATCTGTGTTTGAAATGGATTCCAAAACACAGTCACAGCATTTTTAAATTCCTTTTGCTTGAACATATTCCCTTCTAAAAGCAGAATGTAGTTTCTGGAACCCAGAATGTCATTATGATATTTAATACTGATGGGTTAAAATTCATTTGAGTACAGATTAGGAGGAAGTTTTCTAATACCTTTTAATAAGCTCCCTATTGAGAAAATAAATGAAATATCTACATTACTTTGCACTTCATGAGGAAATATTCCGGTTTCTGTTGAAGCCAATGGCAAACCTTTTTCCTTTCAATAAAGCAAGTACCTCACCATTGAGATAAAATACGGAGTGACTTTGCAAACCCTTAAGCAAGAATTAAGTAAACTTCGAGTCCATTGTAATCCTTGCACAATGAATGGATTTAGTATCTTTTCCTCTATTTTCTGAAAACACCATGTTTCCACCACTGATAAAAATTTTTTAAAATTTTAACTGCTAAGCAAGGTTGAAATACGTATTTTCTTATTTTTGTTTTTCTATCATACAGAGCAAAGTAAGCTTTTAAAAATTTTTAACTCAGTTCTTAAACATTGCTATAATAATGTGTTTTTAAAATTGAACATTTTGTCACTCATTGTACCATTTATATACTCCCAAAGTCTAATTATAAATATACAATGAAACATAAAATGCCATGTGAAATAAACAAGAGAAATTGATTTCATGTACTTTTAGCATATCTCACTCACCACTGTTCTGGTTCTACAGAATATAAAAATGAAAGCATTTTCAATCTTATTTGTCAAATTATAACACATTGCAAAAGCATAATTACTGTTCAGAAACTTCCAGTTTTGTCTACATGAAATTGAATGTTTCTTATAACAATATAGACTTGGCTTATTAATCTGTTGTTATGAATAATAAGTTTTTAATTGACTACCCAGGACTATGGTCATGCTATGCAGACATTGAAAATCATGGATATCTAGTCCAGAGGCATAAGTTACCTGGATGAATATTCATGAACTTAACTAAAAGTCCTTTTACAATTCAATTCTATTGCTTTATTAATACTATCTGCTTACATTTAAAGTACTTCTGAGAACAACATCAAACATTATTATCTGAGAAAGATGATTAAGTAGCTTTTTATGTCCAAAATGTTCGTGCATGACTGTAACATCCATATGTATAAGTTTAATGCATTTCCTGCTGTCAGTTTTTTACATTATTTAACTGAACAAAATTCAATAAAACACAGACTCCATAGTTCACTTGTCAACATGAACTACAGTTTGCACAGGCTTTTCCAGCTAATCCATCTGAATGTAGTCCTTCTTTGCATTTCTTGAGTCAACTTATTGTGTCTCAGTTTACCCAAATAGGCCAAAAAATTTAAACATGAAAAACATGAAATTCACAGGTACTTTCATATTTGGTGTCTATTGCTCTCAAGATCTAACAGCCTGAAGGAAATCCTGCTGCATCTGTACAATCCCATCTGGTCAGCGCAGTACTGTCTTTCCTTTTTACCTCTCTAAGCCCCAAGAGAAAGTTTTTCTATTTTTATTGTCTTATATAAGAAAGGGATTGTAGAGTGAAAAACTAAGCTAATGAGTAAACTGAAAGCAAATAATTCCCCCAAAAGTCTCGTGTCAGTTCTCTTAGAAAGGACACGGTGGCCTCAAGCTCAATCATCTTTCTTAGTGCAGTACTAGTATCGGAAAGCCTGTGTGAGTCTCAAAAGTCAAAATCATGTTACCATTACTGACACATGCAAAATATATCAAGGACTTCAGATGCTTAAACATTTATTTCCAAAAATCTGTTTTTGCGTTGCTGAATAAATTTGCTGTTTTATTAAATATGACATTGATAAAAAATGCCAAGAAGCAAATTCTAAGTACCAAGAGGATTTTTTCCATGCAGTCAAACTAGAAGATGAGAGTGTTTACATAATATCATTTTTGGAGTTCAGAGGAGGCTAAAGACAATCCAGCTGTGTGGTCCACACAGCACTGTAAAATGATCAGCCTCCCCTTTGAAGATATGGTATATCTTACAAAATTACATGGAGATGTGGAGAAATGAGAAGAGAATATACCTACTTACCCTTATATTCTAGGCCCTTATACCTTTTCAAAAAAATAAAACACAGACTTAAATGGCATGGTGTAAAAAATAGACAACAACATATATTTTAATGTGGAATTTAAAAATTCACAATCTGTAGGGCCTGGTGCCTTTTTTTTTTTCTTTTGTAGCTTTACTAGTTAGCTTGTTTTCTCCTGCTTCCTTTTGTGCAGAACAGATATGCCTGCCCTGATTGTTTGGGGGCTTAATGTTTCCAGTTTAGCAAGGAGAGATGTGATTGTGAGCCCCACTGCAGGTATTTAAATGTCTGATCAAGATATTCAACAATAGATGTAATTAAGCAGGCTCTAATTTTACTTTTGTGATTCAACATAAAGAGAGAAGCTCCATTACTTAGTATTTATGTCATTCCTCAGAGAAATGACCCTAATTTTTTGTAATTTCCAGTTGGAAGATTACCAAATTGGTTTTGAACTTAAGTATCCCTGTGGGTTCAGAGTCATTTACTGCCAGATTACATGAAGTACTCTGATCACTTCCAATCATAAAAAACTTATTTTACTTAATAAATAAGTTTACCTTTATTACTAAATAGATACTACAGTCTTAGGATCATCTTCCACCAAATAGTTAATCAAAATACCTTTAGAAATGAAAATACAAGTTACATAGTGAATATATAAAAGCATAATTTTGTGTGTCACATGAACTTAGCCAAAGAAAATAGAGGCTTATGTGACTGAGCTGAATTTTACACAGGATAACCAGGTTTATGAAACTAATCTTAAGACAAATCTCGAGAAGTCTTTAATGTATGTTAAAAAAAATTTGGGGTTTATAACTCCTGTTACCATAATGAAGACAGTCCAGCTCACACTCCAAACCACCAGACAGTGTTTCACAGTTCAAATTTTCATTAAAATTTTCCAACTTCATTAGAACCTCCTTGTTACAGACAGCTACTATATATGAACAAACTATTATACAAAAGGAAAAAGCCAAACAATGTTTAAAATTACAATGAACAAGAAACAGTGGATCAAAATAAGAGCTGTATTTCAGACTCAAGCCAATGGATAGTTTCATAAAATACAAAGGTTTAAAAACCAAAATTACGAATAGAGAACCTCAGCAAGGCAGGTACACATACTAAAAATACAAGTGTGCTCAGATCAAGGACATTTTAAGGCCACAATCGCTAATCAGAAGTCTTAGCAATGCGTTATGATGTCAAATTTGAAACTAACAAATAATTTAATGTCATATATAATGATTTATAAATAAACATAATCAAAGTGCAAAATATATATTACCTCCTCATTTCTCTGGAAAGCTTTGTGGGTGATCACCGTTCTTGAGCTGCAAGAAGACTGGGTTATATATATTTGAGACCTGATGAAAAACTCTTAATTTTTCACCTGCATTTCCTGTGAGACAATTTTTGCTGTTGAAAAATATCTTCATGTTTGTCTTTCTTACGCTGAACTCAAGGTTTTCAGACTAGATCTGCTTGATCCTACAGAGATGGCATAGGAAACACTTTTATGAGCACCTGACAAAACACAATATTGTGTCTTCAGATCCCCCATGAACAGTTTCTACTGGAGAGAGCCCCAAAACAATTAAAAATTTTGTAATGGAAAAATGGGATGCGTGGATGCATATATGCATGTGCCTGTGTATTTGTAGGGGAAAAGCCTTTGTCCCAGAGAAATTTGATTGGATGCTTTTCCTGTTCTCTGTTAAAATATGGACTTGCTGATGTCTCATATATTTTTTATAATGAAGATTGTTAGGAAATTAGAAATTCAGAGAAAATGCCTGGAAGGGGATCTTTAACATTCAGACAGGATTCCTGCTCAAATTGGAGCATTTGTCATGGTTATTTTGGTAATATCATAATCTGTGCACAAAATAACTAAATCTCATTCAGGGATGAGTGCAGTACACTCCTACAGAACTAAACGTGGTTCAAAACTAGATTAAACTTCCGCTGTGGTCTAAATACCTATTAGGTTTCTTGTCACTTCTCTGTGTTTTTATATAAAATACCTACAAGAAATTCATATTTGTCAAAAATAATTGCATCCTTATCCATCACTGGAGCAAACTGAAACCAATACACCCCCAGATTAAAGCAGTATGGGTTCTTTCCTTGGGTATACAAAGGGAAAGATTAAGTGTTCCTTTGGGATTGTTTCCTTCTTCCACTGATAATGTGATTTATTTATTTTTCACTATGTTATCGGAAGTGTCTGCACTGAAAGTTATTTTTCTTTCTCAAAAAAATCTAATATCTTATTAAATTCTTTACTTGTTTAGTATTTATAAATATTGCACTATGTAAAAAATGTTACTACAAATGTGATTATCAGTTATTAATTTAGGATCTAAAACATGCTGAATGAAAACATGAAAACCCTAGGATTTCCAGTGCTCTCTCTATACCTGTAAACTTTATCCTTCTTCTTCAGTACTGAAACCATGACTTTTTCCACCATTTTCAGAATATGGAACTTACATGAATCATTACCAATAACGGAGGCTCACAGTAAAATTCTGAGTGACATGGAATTGTGACTGCTTAGGTGCCACCAATTTGGATGCCTTAAAATGCTCTGAAGTGATATGTGACGTTGAAGTCTGCAACAAAACCAGATACAGGTTTGGAAGAATCACAGAAGGAAGTTTAAGGTCTCTGCTACCCATCAGGAGTTCAGAGAGCACAAAGCCAGGTTATATAGGACTAAAGGCTAAAGGACCGAAAATATCTTTCATGTTCCTAGGCAGACACTGAACTGGTCAAGCTCTAGAGTTCCTTTTTGTCAGGAGCTGCACTAACTTGGATTCTACTGCAGATGCTTCTGTGAGACCACACATGTCACTCATTACATTTTCTGGAGAAAATGGTTGTCTGACCACCAGCAGCATTTTCTGAGACTTTGTGTTATAGCCATTGCTTTCCTGATTCAAAGTAATGGAAGAAAAGCAGAAGGCCCAGTTTATCCAAACTGATTCCTCCTACTTCCCATAGATGAAAATATGTCACTTTAACCTTTGGCAACTGATAACCAACCATTGCTTGGTTTTCAAGTTAAATCTGTCTGACCACCTACATGCCAGCCTGCTAAATAGCATCCTCAAGAAAGTAAAATGACCAATAACAGCTACTTAAACTTTAGGGAACAGATCACCTTTCACAAAAAGTGGCAGTTTACCACAGAGCATTTTTAGGTGTACCCATCCGTCAAAATCCACTCTTCCAAGAAAGGTAGCATGAGATAACTAACTATCTGTGTCTGTATGCTGATTCTCACTGGTGGTATTTTAGATAAGAGTTTATGTACACAGCAGTCAGCATGAAAGTGTTGTTGTGAAATTGATAGCGTGCCCTTTTCAGTAAAACTACAGGCATAAGAGTGAATCATTTGTATTTCAGTAGCTGGCAGTTCAAATGCTCCTCTCTTCATTTCACAGTCTAATACAACTGGTATAATGCTTTTCTGTGTAATTTCTGAATTCAAATCAGCAATTAAAAGATCACTTTTACTGACACAGGACTCAGAGGCTAAACACAGTGCTGTGACATTGCTGATATTCATACTATGTGTAGTTTCCTAGGATGCCATCTGAAATGGGGACAGAAGAAGATATGTGACATATGCAAGAGGATCTCAGAAGGGTTTGCACATCAGGCACATCAAATCCCAAGGCATCTACCTTAGCACACAGTGTACAGTGTGTAGGCAGATCATCCTTCATTGTTCAAAATTTAATGCAAGACATCATGAGACAATCCAGTCTTACTTGAAAGAAAATGAAAAAAATAAATGCATTTCACTCAGCTGTACCCGAATGTTTCAAATAAAAGAGTGTTTAAGACAACTAGATGGTAAGCAAAGAGAAAGGTAGTGTTTTTGAAGGCTTTATTTCCACAGAGGGAAAAAAAAAGGTGGAGAAAGAAACTTTTATATGTGTTGTGTACAGAGTTGAAAAGAAAGAGTAAGAAGCCTGAAGCTGTTTGGAAGATTTTTCTCAGACACTCTGGGGAAAATTTCAAAAACTCATGCAGAAAAGAAAGGCTTACATTTTTACTGGAAAAAAAATAATCCCAAAAAATAAAGGCCAACCTCCCCAGCACCTGAAGTGTAACAGGACAGTAGAAACACTGTAGGACTCCTGAAATATTGAAGAAAGTTTTTACTGAGAGGACAAGTGAAGTAGGGGGCTTACTGAAAGCCTGGGAGGAAAATGATATGACTGGACTCAGACAAGAAATACTCCAAAAGAAATGAAGCCAGGGAAGAATGTACAAGAATGCAGATCTGAGTTGTGGTATATCAACCAATTTATATTAGCCAAACTTATAAATTTTCTGTTGCCACAAGAAGCATCATACCCAGAAGCAGACTGTGAACTCTTCATCATCCATGTTCTTTTTAAGCTGGAAGTGGGTGCAAAGGCATCCTCTAACCTGCTACTATTAGCCAACTAGGTAGAGTCCTTTTGTATTCATAACTTGAATTCTGCCAGAAAGGATAGTGACAATCTAGTCTAAAATATTCCTTGCTTGCACTGATAGGATTTGATGAATGTTTGCAAATGCTTCAAGCACTGTTTTATTGTAAGATTAAATGCCTTTTATTTGGATGCTTACTCTTTTTGAGAGTCATATCTGCTCACACTTAACAAAATTATTCCTGTTAAGTCCAAGAGTTCCATTTTCTGTTGGACTTCTTTGATCTCATCAACACCTCCGAAGCAAGCTGCATAGCTTTGTGTTTTCATGCACTCCAAAAGCTCATTTTCAAAATTACTTCCTTATACATAGCTATTCATTAGGATTTCTGAATCACTTACAGTAATCGACGTTTTAGGAATAAAAGTATTCACCTATTATAGAGGCATTTATTAGCACCCTATGCAGTAGTAAATTATGAAATTCACCACCATATAACATCATAAAGGGTCCAGAACACTCTCTGTAAGTGGTGCTGTCTCAGGGATTTAAAAAAAATGGTTTCTCTGAAACCCACAAAAACACTTCTTCTAATCAGTGGGTCTTGGCTTTGGCCTGAAGTTAAATGCAAATGGAAATATCCTTTAACAAGAAAGAAAAGCACAACAAGAAATAAAGAAAGAAGCTCTTATAGATAAAACATACCAAGGAAGAAAAAACAATGATCATCTGATTTTGCGAGGTTCTCATCTGTTCCTGAAACATATATATATGTATATAAAGTACATAGATGGGTGAAAAAAATAATTTAAATCAATCCTTCTTTTTAGCAAAGAAACTCAGAGACAACTGTTGTTTTGTGCTTAGAAACCATTTCTCATTTCTCATTTCTCTTTATACAGACAACTGGCTCCATGTACTTTTTGAAATAGCCTTTACCTCCCTCCTGCTCAAACAAGAGATCAGAAGTAAGGCCATGACCCTTGGACTCTTGCCCATGCCCTGTTTAATGCTTTGATATCTCTTAAAGATCCAGCTTAGAGCAGTCAGTGCATACCAGCCACAAACTACTCCATCCTTTTTATGACTGTTGGGCTGGAGTTAGATCAGTGCTTTGGAAACTGTGTCAAGAAGTCTTTGGAATGGAAATTTTGACTAATAAAGAACTGTTTTTGTTCTTGAACCACTATTTTCGTCGATGTTCATTTCACCATGACAGCACATATTGAGGAGTCTTCAGGGTTGAATCATAGTCTGGAGTTTGGAATTGCATTGATGAATGCTTTGCACACAGTATTGAAGTGATGAGCATCTTTGGATTGCGGCAAATTACAATAATTTGCTAAAGCAAATCCTGATCTAACAAGAAAGTCTACAGCTACATGCCTTTTGAAAACTTTGATGCATTTCACTGACCTTACTGTATTTTCCCCATTAGCCTGGCAACAAGCTGTCATACTGGATGTGTACTACTACATTTCTTCTTTGTTTGAAGTTAGATTTCCCATTAGTTAAACAAGTTAAAAAAGACCTCTAAGGATGGACACTTAGAACAGAACAGGTGAATATTTGTTATATTAATTTATTGTCCTGATGACATTTGATCATGTAAAAAGCTAAATTCAATTTGTTGCAAGAGATATAAATGCTCCAAAATAACCTGGAAGTGTTTCAGTACCAAATCCAGTCTGTTACAGGAGAACTAGCATATTGCAAGGCCACTGCCATCCAGAAGATATAGCTTTATATAGCCTTTATATTTAATAACTTCTGAAGCACACGGTACTAAAGTGAATGAAAATCACATGCAGTTTTCTGTATCTCATGTCTTATCATTTGATGAAATATTTTGTAGGAAATTTTAATGTCCTTTACTACTACTAGCAGGATTTGGTAATTATCAGTAGATCTTAAATCTGTCTCTGGAGAGCTTAAACATCCTTTTTTTCTATGAACAAGTACACATCTATACAGTTTATTGCATGTGTTCACTTTATTTTTTTCTATAATTACTCCTGTACTTAATTTTTTTCATATCAGCACACATCAGTGTTAAGCTATTATCTACAATGAGTCGGAATTATGTCTTGATTTGGTTTCTTCTATTTATATGTGTACTTCATATTAAAAAAAATATTATGGTAATTTCAATTTTTGCTCTAATTACTGGTACAACTCCAAAATAGCAATTTATAAAACACTAAATGAATAACACACTTTGAATTTAGGTAAATGATACTAAGGAAAAAACAGTTTTATATGCTAAGTGTCAATTTACTCACATTAAAAATCCATTGCATCTTTCGTCACTACTGGAAACGCCTCTTCCTAAGAAAAATCTGTCCCTTACTTGAAGCCAGTTGGAGATTTCAGTGTATGCAGAACTAGCAATATCTGAGAGGCAGTTCTTTGTCTCCTGCAGAAAAGTGATGCTGAAGATCATGTTTGAATTTTTCTTACACACTTGTATTCAGTACGTAAATCCCCTACAAAGCTAATAGAACAAGACAGCATTTTGAACTGACAAATTCTGTGTGAGTTTAATCTTTTACAAAATATTTCCACAGTGATTCAGAAGTTGATCTGATAGTATGTTACCAAAATTTCTGTATATTTTGCTTTCTTCTTTTTTTTTTTTTTTCTTTAAACAGTATGGGAAGCATGGTATGAACAGGATGAGCAGGAATTCTGGAACAGGATGAGCAGGAATTCTGTGATGTGGTCAGGTAGGAAAGAAAGACAAGAGGTTCAAATACACAGAGCCAGCACTCAGAATGTGTAGTTCCTATGTTTACAACAGCATGCAAAAACACTTGCTGGGTGTTTTCCTGGCTGAACTAAAGTCAATGAAAGTTTTACTCTCAAATATACCAGAATCAGAATCCTCCTTCTTTACATTATTCTTCCAGATCTTACACTCAGCACAAAGCAGGAATTTAAAATAACATCAGCAAACTTCATGCCAGCATCTGATGACTTCATGAACTCTAGACAGTTGTGATCCACATTTCTGTTCCGGCTTCCGCAGCTTCAGTTTCAACCACAGTGAGTTCCAGTGCGTGGAGATCCTTCAAGTTGCCTTTGTTTACTCTGTATGTGACAAACCCCAAGGTTCTTAAAGCTTCAACTAAATTCTGAAATCAGTAGTCTTTACAGTTCCTTAATTTTCTCAGAAGTATAATTATTAATATTAGACATAAATATAATGGGAGCTGCCATCAAAGAACTATCACTTACATTTACTTGAATTTATTTTCTTGCTCACACCAAATACAAGATAACTACCAATTATTCTTAATGCCACATTTACAAAACCTCTCCTACACACTTCCATTGAAGCCTGTGGTTAAGTCAGACTGTGGTACACAAGTGATCATCTCCTTTTGTCAGCAGAAAGAACTATTTCAATGCAGAAAGTAGATCATTTGAATTTATAAAAGGTAAAATCTCTGAAGTCTGAACAGGCTTAGAACTGCTCTTCTCAGATGTCTACTGGCTTAGAAAGAGAGTTTTTATGATTCTGCGTTGTAAATCACAGTCTTGTTTAAAGTAGACCTATTATTTTGGGAGAGTACAATAACACTCTGACTGACATGCTAATATATGGTTTTACATGTTGGCTCCACTGTCCACTGTTTAAGATAAGACAACTCAGACTGAGGGTTTTTCTGTTTCTCAGCAGATTGTAAATAACCCCAGAGTGAATACGAATACTAAAAGTAAACTGCTTGTACCTTTTAGGTTTAAAATGCAGAAGCAAACACATGAAATTTAAAGCTTAGCAAACTTCCGCTAGAATCCTTTTTGTTAACATTGAAGGTATTCTGAAAAGCAAGAAATCTGACAGAGAGTGCCTGACATAAATATAATCAAACCTTATTTAATTAGGTCATTCCATAATACATTAAAAAACTGAAATGCACAAAAAAAAAATGAAAATACACACCTTCCCCAAAACTGCATGCTTAATCTTATTGTAATAAAAACCTTGAACTCCTGTCCTGTGATGTAAAACTTGGACAGAGAAGTGGATAGATACATTCAAAAGCACAGGTAAAAGGGAATTTCTTTGCCTTGCCCGAGTAATCCATAGTGGCTGATATAATCCAGTGGACAGGCAATTACCAGTTCTTGTCACGAGCAGAGCGGAAGAATTTGGAAGCCTATTAAGACAGTTCATTCCTCAACATGCTGGTGCACTGAGAAGACAACATGTTAGATGCAGACTTACAGTGGAAGATGAAGGCAAAGATGGCAGAAGTCTTCTGGTGAGCTCTGCCTCTTATGGAGCCTTCCTCCCCTTGTGTGGTGTGATTTCAATGCCTCAGCCCTCCTGTTCCTGCCTCCCCTCACTCCCAGTTTTCACCTTTCGTACGTGGTACATAACCACTGACAATTTCTAGTCTACCTTTCCTTGGCCAGGATCTTCCCTGCTGCAACAAAGACAAGCAGCATTTTACTCCACTTAGACCAAATGCTACTTTGATATGCAAAGAAAACAAGGATAGACAGTCTTTAACAAACATGGAAGAAAATGTACCTTTGTATTTCATGGCTGTCAAGCCACTCACACACAACAGGAAAGATATACTGGTCAAAGATACGTATGTCTAAGGTTTATCTGAAAATGGTAACTCCAACCAGCTTGCTATCAGGTATTTGAAGGAGATGTCAATACTTTCATAACTGATTAATTATTAAAATTTATTTTAGAATAGATGGGAGATATAGTCTTACCTGATATGAGGGTCTTCAGGTTTATACATTACAGGGACAAGGATGGTGAAATGCATATATTATTTCTTTATTAGTTTTTAAATTCCCTGCTAGATTTGCCAAATGGTTTCACTGTCACTTACACTGACACTAATTTCACTAAATATTCTTGCAGTGCAAAGCTACATGATAAGCAACTTATTTGCAATAACTCACTGATCTCTATTACAGCTGTCAGGTGCTGCTGAAATTACAACAACATCAAAGACACTACCAGAAGTATCTGAATCTGATATTTTAACTCTTAATAAATAAAATGTGTCTCCAGCACTTAGAGCCTACTAGGGCACAAAATTTTGATCACTTTAAAAGAATTTTGACTATTAGTCTCATTACACTAAAAATGATGGAGCGAGCAATTCAAATTTTCAGCTGAACTTTTCCAAGTTGCTTGGCCTACAGCCAAAAATAGCAGCAGTGCTTTGATTTCCTGTCCCTTTACCTATCTGCCATAAAAGACACAGTTTTGGAAGCCTTCCAAGTCTACTTTCTTCTGAACATCCAAGCAGCCATAATAGGACACAGGATAACATCACCACATCAGCGAGCAGCTGATGCTACTAGTGGGTTTTGTGTTTGCCTGTTGTAATACAGCATAGTTAATTGTCACAAGTTTTTGTAATACAGCCAGGCTATACATTAGCTGGAGCTTAAATCAGATGAGCAAGGTGGAAAATTAGTACCTTGGGGCTCAGATTTAGGGACAATAAATTTCATCAACATTTCTGATAGGCATCCTAAAAGAGCAAGGTGTTTTAATAAACAAACTAGAAACTTAGATGGAATATTGTATGAGCATTTACTATTCTGATTCCCATTTCCATTCTGCACCTATTATTCCCTAAAAAAATCCCAACCAACCAACTAACCATCCAAAACAAACCCCAAACAAAACAAAATAAAACAAACCTTACCATAAAACCCACCCCTACCCTAAAGCTCAGAAACACAGGAAATTCGTAAAGAAGGGACAGGAACTTTTTGGCTGGATAAGATCAAATTTAAGTGTCTCCAAGACTCCCTGTTGCAGGTGCACCTGCCAGACAATACACTTCCTTAGAAATTATGACAGACGGTAAGGATTAACTGATCAGTCAAAAGCAAGAAAGGAGAAAATATCAAATCCTT
This sequence comes from Corapipo altera, assembly GCF_003945725.1. Classification (NCBI taxonomy): domain Eukaryota; kingdom Metazoa; phylum Chordata; class Aves; order Passeriformes; family Pipridae; genus Corapipo; species Corapipo altera. Next base: position 12,842,969 of record NW_020884876.1, read on the forward strand.
ACAGAAATACTGTAAGGACTTAAAGAGCATAGTTACCTGTATCAAACACTGTCAAGACCACAGAAGGAACTTGACATAAGACAAGCAACCACAGCAGGAACTTGAGATGAACACAGAAGGGAAAAATTTGCAAGAGGAAGGTGCTAATTCCAGGCCTGGCAGAGGTGAGATCTGGCTAGCCCATTATGGTTAATGCATCCAGATAAAAATTATCACTATGGCAAACTGCATGAAAGAAAGCAACTGCTCATACATGTATCACCAGTCAAAGAAAGATCATTTCAAGTGATGGGAATACACCTATGTAGATACCAGGAACTTGGACTGTATAAAGGTGGTATCCCTCAGAAGAATATCTCTGGGACGCCTACCACCAAGAAACCCAGGGTGAAGAAGGACCAACGGGATGCTGCTGGATCCATGGGTGTGGTGATTATCTTCTGCTTGATAGATATCTCTCTCTCCTTTCTTCTATTTCTTTCTATCTCTCCTCCTCACAGTTATTGTTAACTAAAATCCATATTATCGACTTTGGCATATGGCCTTATTTGCACCTTAATTCGAGCAGAGGGATCTCTCTCTAGTTGTATCTTAACTGATAGTTGAGAAATGAATGTTTATATATTGTAATACTTGTCAATCAGCAATCACACTGCATTAAAGTGCAACATGGGTCTAATTTATTCACTGTGTGAGGTCTGATTGCTCTGTGTGTTCCATAAAATTAATCTTTGGAAAAGACCCAAATCTTGTTACAGTGAGCTATTGTAAGAGTTATTGCAATGCTCCCAAAATAGAATTTTTCTACAATTGAAACATTTACTATAGTTTCTGAGAGTTTGTGTCATAATTACAAAGGTTGAGACATGTTATTCTTGTATTTTTCTCTTTTATGCTGAACTTCAATTTTTGACACTACTAAATGATGTTAATTTTTTTGGATATGAATAAATCATCTGTAACTGAATTATTAGTATTATTCTTAGGTTATATAACAAAAATAGCTGGACTTCTTGTTGACAGACTGTTAAAGAACACGATAATGTAAAAAACCCCCTCTGAATATGGAAAATACTTTCTGTCCTCCATACTGTCCATACCCAGCTACTGTAGTCATAGACTGTTGCTAAAAGTGATGAGTTGTTTCTGGGAAACACTGCAGTGACCAAAAATGTCACATGCTGTTCTGTAAATATACTACTAAACCATAGACCATATATTAATATGAAAAGATTGTTAGGCTGAAGATTCTTTTCTGTCTATAACATTGTATTAATGTACTGCTAAAGAATAATAAAAAATCCCCCTGTATGTGTTCCATTCCCATTTAAGTCATGTCTCAAAGGAAAATGCATTTTTAACTTCAAGTCTGGATATTTTATTACATTTGTTAATTCAAATCATACATTTTTATCAGAAATAACTATTTCTAATTAAGCTTTGAAAGTGGTTTCCACAGAAGCTACATTTATCTGATGTAATGTTATGGATATTTATTATATGGTTTTTGGGTTCCTCTGGGCTATCAATTTATATAAATGAGTTGCATTTTTTTTCCAAGTGATCATTGCTAACTGCTGTTCCTGTATGACATAATGTTTTACAACAATAGAATTTCAAAATTTAATGTGTTTTAAAAGAAATAGTTATAGGAAAATATGCAGTTGAATGCAAAATGAAAAAAAGCAAAATATAGTTTATTTTTTGTCTTAATTTTTAAACTTTTTTAAAAAAATACCCACAAAATAAGATAACCATTAAAAAACCTGAAACAATGTATTTTTCTTTCAAATGTAGGGATTCTTACAAAAGCAAAATTGCAAAAAAAATAGTCACTCACTTGACTTGTTACTAGATCCTCAGAAACCTTTCCAACCCCAGCCTAATCAACTTGAAGGTTCTCTTCTCGTAGCCAATAATTGAAAAGAAACAGAGCTACTCCTCTTTCTTTTTATTATACTAGCATAATCAAAGTGAGTTATTTGTTATTTAAGGTTTGTCATTTTTAAACTTCGATGATGGCATATGTAGTACAGAAATTTTTCATAAGAAGAAAAATTTGGACAAAATTTTGAAACTTACCCTATGTAAAGAATTCTGACATTTCGGCATGACTGATTTAAAAATTATATTTTAGAAGCAGAGCTAAAAATGTTTGAATTACTTCAAATCACTGACAGTGTTTTCTTAGCATCGTCTTTACATGAGGAGGCTTCTGCTTCCAAGTATAGGTTCATTCCAAGTGTTTACTAGAACGCCATGGCCAAAATGCTCCATACCCTTTTTTTTCTCTATATCACACTCCAGATGAGCTAATGCTGCAATCATCTTTAGAGTTCCTACCCGTTTGCTGGTGAGTTTTCTCTCTTAAACAGTCAGAAAGATGGTCATTTCTTTCTATCACTCCAAGAAAACTCAAGTTGAGATGATGGTTAAGACTTCAAAATAAATATGACAAACATACATATACAGTGATGACTGTCTTCCTGAAATGAGCCTATATTTTTTAGAAATATGACAAACTAAAATTCTATTTGACACATACGATACTAACATAAGATATAAAGATATCTTTCCTGCAGTATACAAGATATATAAAAGTGCAGTGTATTTCAGTAAATTGCACCATATCTGCACACATTCTTCTTTTCCAGCATGTGACGATATGCTACATTTTTTCAGCTTGGTTCAATTTTCTTTAGGTTGCTACCAATAAATATATTAAATAAACATATATGCTATAAATAAAATAGTACTACTGTATTCAGTGTTGGTTTGTGATGGAAAACAATGTGTTTTACTTCCATTTCCCCACCCCGCAATCAGTATGCAATATACTATTTAGGCTGTCAGTATGAATCATTGAAGTACATTTTAGACAGTTTTCAGTGTAATCTCAGATCCAAAATATACTTTTTGTTAGTCTTTATGCACATTTTAGATTACTGAATTAATTGTATTAGTTAAATATGGACAACATTATTTAAACAGAACCTCTCTTCCTGAAACTGTAAAGAATGCTCGGCTTGCTTCAACATTAAACTAAACAGTAACAGTGTGTTGTATTTACCACGTAAGGACATCTTTAATGATTATATCATCGATTTTAATGAGATTCTAATCCTGACTGGAGCCTCTAAATGCAACTCAATAGGAAAAAAAACCCCAATAATGAGTATATTTCCTTTTAGTAATCCACGGACCCAGTAACTCAGCCAGAACAGCTGGCATTCTTACTTCACATATCAGCAAAAACTGAATAAGCAGACTGTTCGAATGAGATCTCATATTAAAACATCATTTAAGTTATGGCAGTTACTGTTATGGGTATGCTATAGAATAAAATATTTCAAAAACAAATTATGAACTAAACAATGATCTGTAAGGTTGCAGAGTAAAGAACTTTATGTGATACATTGATCAAGTAATAGCTATTTTACTCTGAGGCTAAGAATCATTCTGCCATAAAGGGCACCTTAGGCGACTTTGAAGACTCTGCAGCTTTTGTCATCCCTTTTTCCTCTTTTACACACTAAAGTTATAGACAACTTGCCTCCAGAAGACCAGGGCAAGTTTTCCTTACTCTTGCTTCTGGGATATGAATAACCAGTATGACTTTACTACACTGGCTGCAGTAACTAGGGAACATTTTGGCCTTGGTATATCATCATACAGTCTTTAACGTGATTAAAAGATCTTTCCGCTAGTTTTCTATTTCATCCTAGAATACAAACATTACTTTGTGCGCTACAATAAAAGATCTTTTTTTTCCCCCAGTAATCTCTGTATTTTATACTCCTGTTGCTCCTTCTCCTACATAATAAAGAACATATAAGTGCTACTTTTCCTGAGTTGTGGAACATGATGATCAAATCATGGGGAGTTTTAATATCAAATATACTTCTCTCTATATTTTTATATGACTTCTGATTGGGCTTTTTTCCAAAATACCTTTGTAAGGCTGAATTTTTGTATCCAGAATTTTTTTTCTCCGTGATTAAAGGCCTGAGAGGTAACTGCCTTCAGACAGCAACAGATGGCTTCATGTCAACCTGCACTTGTTTTTCTCCTCTTCTCAACTGAAAGTTGAGAAGGCAAAGTAATGCCCAAATGGAGCATTCCTGTTAATGCAACTTAAATATTTCAAGTGAGGTAAACAGGATAGAGTTGGATACTACATCCATACTATTTTGCCCATAGTCAATCTTCTCCCCTCTTCCCCAAAGAAACAATATGACTCATATGACTGTCGCTTCAGTTTTGGCTGCAAATACTTGTAAGCTGCAGAATTTTGCCATTTACATATAAAAATAGACAAATATAAAATTAAAAGTGCTATAAGGGAAAAAAGAAGTATTTTGATGATGAGCAATATTTTCTCCCAGTGACCCCAGCAACATTTAATGGTACAGTGCCCTCAGCAGCTACATTAAAACATCCTCACTCTTCATCTAATCACAAATTACACTAAAAGTCATGAGTTAAACATATGTCAGGGTAACTGGGAGGCAATTTGGTTGAGGGGTAGGGAAGAACAAATAGGCAGGCTGCTATTTTCTAGAGTTGTCACAGTACAATTTACAGAAATCTCTTCTCAAGCACAGAGAAAGAGAATGCGTTTGTGACTAAGTTTAGGACTTCAGTGACATGGCAAAAAGGCTTTAAAATTGTAATAAAGCTTAAATTACCCTTCCCTTTGGGTTAATCCTGCATTTCAGTAGGTTTCTGGATATACCAACTGCTTCCTAATGATAGATGAATGATTATTGGGTACATAAAAAAATAAAGACTAAATAGATAAGAATAAAGATCCAACTACGAGGTAAGAAAATTACTATCTTACTAGATCTTACACAGGATAAAATATGAACATTATTTTTTCTCTCTTAGGAACTCCAAGTCCTCTTTCCTATTAAATTTTCCCCCTATGATGATGGAAATATTTTGTGTTTCTATAACACAAAATATTCTTTATGAATAAAACATTTCTGAGCCTGGGTCTATCACATAATTCGTCCTGAACCATGATTATAGGAAACAAAATAGGATTTTTCTTTACCTTAAATCATAAAATCTCTGTAGTAACAGCTAAGCACCAACTTTCTCAAAAAACCCTGGATCTACAGAAACCATGAAAGCTCCAGATCACCTGATGTCTCTTTTTAAGCATAACCTGTACTTCTGAATATAATCCTGCGTTTTACCTTTTGTTCCCACCCAACAGCAGAGGTGGATATCAGGTCTAGGTAGAAGTGCTGCAGCGTATATCCTGGGACATTAGCATTACACCAAAGAAAATACAGAACAGTATTTTTGTCACTAAACATGTCTAATCATTCATTGATTAAAAAGGATTCCAGGCTTCTGACTACCCCCACTTTCCAGGTAGGAAAGAATGCTGGCAAATACAACAATTATGCAATTTGGGTTGATTAAGTAAGAGCATGTAAATAGATTTACAATCCAGAGCTGGTCAAGGTGTTAAAGTCTTAATTTATTATTTTGTCAAAAAACGAATATGGTACAATTTCCTCTTGGAAACACGGAGAAACAGAGCTGTAAGAAAAAGACTCTTTTCTCCTTTCACCTTGACTGGAAGCTCTGACTGTTTAGAAAGAGAGAACTCTTCCCCTCTTCCACTAATATTTTAAATATGTCTCAAAATATCTCTTTGTTCTTTAGTACCACAATTCCTATAAAACTTCAGAAGATTTAGAGCATACCCACAAACCCCACTGCTTATTCCACTGACCAGCTTTACACTTCCCCTGTGCATGTACCTCTATCTTATCTGTCCTATGGAGAATGTTTCTGTTCTTTGTTTAAAGACAAGCATTCCCAACCCAGCCTGTCCCAATGCCCTGTTCCAGAAGAAATAAACAGCAACATGGAAACTCTGATGGGGCCCAATACTTTCTCACAAGCACTGAGAATTAAAACCTGGATCAGCTGGTATTATTAAAGCATGTATCACTTGTTGATAGCAGAATAGAACCAAATTACTTTGTTATTTCAACACCAGAGGATGGATAAAAAGTAGATAAAATATATTTAAAAAACAATCTAAAGAGATACCAGTAAAAGTGTCATTATTAACTAGAAATATTCATACAGAAATACTTTCTATTTTGGGAAATTTACCTCATACCCGTAAACCTAAATTCTGCTAAATTCTCCTTATTTATGCATCTAGCCTCACCTTAAAAAGCCTCAGACTATATAAATAAATGAAAGATAATACATATAAGCAAAGTTTTTCAGAACTGGATAGCCCTTCTAATCTGCAGCAGAAACAACTTAATAATGATTCTTTTTAGTTGACTTCTCTGGCCCTTATCTGAAATCCAATATGCGTTTTCCATGGCCAGAATAGAATCATCCAATGGAGAAGTCACAGATGAATCCCGTAAGGTTCTCCTGGTTTTTGAAGGACAGATTTTAGCATAGAAATTCTGTTCAGATAACTGAATGGCATCTATTCCCTGGTCTCACCCAAGGCAAAAGCTGACTACTAATGCCCTGTGAGCCTTGCTTCATGATCATTAATTTGACACAGCACTCCTCTGAGTTCTATTTCAATTCAAAACTTTTACTAGGGAAGTTTGTGCTTAGTGAAGTGAGGATCATTGTTAACTTAAGATTATTTATATCATATCCAGTGAGAAACGTTAATAGCATTAGTTTGGTTCAGTCATGATTTTTCTTTTTTCAGAAGTGGATGCTGTTTCATTTAATAAAAATTAGATTGACACATTTATACAAGCAGCATCGAATGTCACAGCATCCCTGATTAAACATTTAGGGTGGCATGTCAAATTCTTGGCAAAGTCTAGAATCACTCCAATTTTCCAGAAGGGATTGGTATATATAATATATGTAACATCACCATTTATCACAAATCTGCTGTGCTGCATTTTTAATGAAAAAGAAGCTTCTACTCTAGTTACTCTATGCTGTGTATATTTACATAGTATTTAAATAAAGACTAAATTTGAAGGTGAACCATAAATTAACAAAGGTGTAAGTCCTAGAGTCCTACTTAGCATTAAATTTAATGTACTAATCCTATAAAATCAAGAATTCAAAACCATAAAGACAGCTTACCATTTATAGATCCAAGAACTAAGGATTCAAAAATCTTTTATACATTTTTCTTTACAACTATATCAGGTAAAGTAGTGACAATCAGAGTAGAGGTAGTATAATTTCTTCCATTCAACCCTTGACATCACCAATAACCTTCCAAACTTTTTCTCACACAGATTCGTATTTTTATATGAAAAAGAGCAATCAGAAATTGCCTTCAAAGAAGTAGACAAACAAAATTAAAAACATTCATGATATTTTAAAGGAATATTTTAATAATTTTTAATCATACTGTGAATGAACTTAGTTGACTTTACAAATAAGAAGTTTGCAGAGAAATATTCATCACTGAATCAAATTCTTCAGTTGTTGGACAGTATTTCTGGTTCAAACAAATATTTAGACAATTCAGGGAGGTAAGCGTAACTTTTTAACTCTTGCCATCATTTATTGTCTTTAGCAAGAGAAGTAAATCTTTTTATATAGGCCAAAGATTTGGTAAAGGTTTTCCTCTTACCCATTTAGATACATGGCCAAACAAAAATGATCAATGTCCCTTTAAGGCAGAAGAATAAGAATATCTACAGACATTGAGGGCTGCTGCAAAAAAGTGTGCTTTAAGAGACACTGGAGAGTGAAACAATCTATACTAGCAACGTTCAATAACATATGGCCAGTCTTTCTCATCACTGGCATGAACCCTAATTATCTCTTCTCTGAATAATGTTTAAATGTCACTACCATAAATGAAAAATAGTATACATCGTAATCTTTCAAGAGCATTAAAATGCTTGGGTTTCTTACTTGGACCTGCGGGTAGTATTTCATACTGGTCATATGTTGGCTTCAAAACACAATGACTGCTTTACTCAAGGTTACACCATCAATTATTAAAATGTCTTAGTTTATGGAGTTTATAAAAACAGTGTTTTGAAAGGTATTAGTAGAGCATAGAGGTGTATCCTCTTGCATGCATCTCAGTGTTTCTTGTGCACTTTTGTCTTCAAACTTGTGAATCTTCCACCTATTTGTTCACCATTCAACTGCACATAAATATAAAAGGTGGATAAAAGGAACAACAAAATGCATCTGTTATTTTTACACTGACTGAAGCATTAGAAATCCACTTCCGGTTGTCACAATTTCAGTAGAAGGTATCTAGATGGCAGAGTGCATCCGTTGCACAGACTAGCTGATCTGTAAGAGGAAAGGCTGGTTTTGGACTCAAGGATCTAAGTTTCCAGTTTATTCCTGGAAATTCCCAGAGAAGATATCATCTTCTTTCTATCCATCACCCTTGCTCATTTCCTCCAATAGCACACATGGTTTGTATCACCTTTAAATGCATACTGACAAACCAAGGCTCCAGTAAGATGCATTGTTCCTCTGCTAATTGTCTCAAAGAAAGGACTTTTGGTTATCATGGTTGATTGAAAATAAAAAAAAAAATAATAAAAATATCATGGTTATTTCAAATATCCTGGTCTGCTTTAAATACTTTGGAGGTTGTGGGAATGTCTGTAGACACGTTGGACACACAGTTTACAAGTAGAGTCCTAATGGAGAGAAAAAATTTTATTCTAAAGGAGGGTCTAGTGTTTGCTGAAGCACGTTTTTAATGGAGATTGAAATCTGTTTTTTGGAATACCGATAAGGCTGTGGCAAGCAGAATTTGTCCTATACAAAAGAGAAAAAGTCAAATTTTCTTCCACCTAGAGTCACATTGACGTTGGCTTTCAGAGGATTCACTTGTCCTTGTGGTTGATATTTCTGTATCTGGGAAGCTGCAGGTTATGAGTTTCAGGGCAGGACTCAGGCAGAGCCTGTTCAGAATTTAGAGTTGACCATTAAGCAGGTGAAGGGAAATAACAGTGAAAAAGAACACACAAGAGTTTTGCTAGATTAGGTGGTCAAACGGCTGCAGTGATAATACTGATCAATCATGCAGCTGTAAGTTCAATATTCTCTTCACTCAGGTACCATAAGCTGTTGCAAATGTAGTTCAGATCACCTCTTTTCAAGATACTGTCACTGCAGTTTAATTTCCTTTCCACAGCAAATGCTAAACCCCTAACTGGTACATTCCTTGTTGTGTATTGCCATAGGTTTTTCTGTATTTGTATTGTCTCCAGGTTTGATCTGCAGCACATTAAAGCAGTTATAATTACCAGTAGCCATATACCATAGTACAGAAGGAGGAGTTACCCTGCACGCTGTGCACCATGCAACCTGCAGCAATACCTGATAACTCTGCCTCTGCAGAGCTAAGAGTGCATCCATCTCTTTATTCATTCTACCAGTCTTCCAGAGGTATTCCTAATAGAAAGTGATCAGGATAGCTCTACTTGCTTTGTTTCTCTCATAAGAACAATTTCCAAGGGGGAAAAAGGCTGTAAATAAGAAAATAAAGAAACACACCAGTGTAAATCCACCACATTCATAGGCTAGAGATCTGTACTGCATACACCAACACAGGATATTAATCTATGCATTCCTTTGAGCTGTTAGTGTCTCTTGGGCAATGCATCCCAGGTGTTTCATGTTCCCTGTTCATCCTAAGGTTTAGGTTCATAAGATGCCCAATCATGTTGCAGTTTCTAAAAGTCAGATCTCTGTGGAGCACAAAAGAAAATATTAATTTGCTGGGAATGAGTGATACTGTTGAAGGCAATGGAATAAAGTGTATAAAAAATACAGGTTACATATGAAGCAAATCAACACAAATGTTTCCACTGGAAGTTTTGGTGTTTGTTCAACAACTGACTTGTGTAACTGAATTTCCAAGGTTAAAACTAACCACAATATTTAGAATTCCCCAACAAAGAAATATCTCAGAATTTGACACTCTCTAAAATCACCATTGCAATTTGATGTTTAATAGATTAACTTCTTTTCAAGCAGAATGAAAACAGAATTTTACTTCCTAAACAGTGTTTTACCACCCCACCCCCCCAAGAAACCTCAACTGCCAAAACTAAAAGACTCCTATCAGTTATTTCATCCTGATTGCAATTTCCCTCCCCACAATTTAATGTTAAAGTATGTACAGATGAATGAGGCTCTCTAGTGCAATATAACAGAAAGGGAAATGATGGGTAATGCAGTTGTTCCACTATCTAAATGTTTCCAGTAATTTATCCATAAAAAGTAGGAAAAGTTTAATCATAATGTTGTACAGCTGCTACAGGAATGTTTTATCCATTAGAAATGACATGCACAGTGATGGCCTAGTGAAGTTAAATACTATAAAAAAGAAAATAATTCGTAGCAGAAAGTTCACACATTTTCATTTTCTCTTTTAAAAAGACTGCAGTAGAAAAAAAACAAAATATATGCTATGAAATAATTCACTTTTCAACGCTCTTAATTCAGTCTACTCTGGCATGAATACTGATGCTTTGCAGAGCACACCATTTCTAGGACCAGCCATTTCAAGGGTGAGTGCGGGAGGGATTTCATTTATTAGATTTCTTCTGTTTCCTTTAGTATCTCTTTTAGTAGGAAGGATCATTTAGGCTTTGTTTCAGATCAGGGCTTTTTACTCTTAGTCTTCATTAGTGATGAAAATCTGGAGACCTATAACATGTTCATTTAATATAGAATAGAATGATTCATGCCTGAAAGAGGAAAGTGAAAGGAAAAAAAAGAAAAAGAAAACCTCCCTACTATAAAGTGACATTAGTAATTTCTCCCTGTCATTTTCTTGGCAGTTGATGTTCTACATTTTGTAGACCATTACATCTAAAACAACTGAAGCTGTAAAACTAATGTAGCAGGTCAGGGAAAACAACCGAAGCCAGGTCAGAGAATCTGAACCCATGTTACCAGTTCAGTCAGTTTAGTGTCACATCACTTACTCTTCATTTTAGCATGCTAACTTATCAATATCATTGTTTATAAGGAAAACTATCCTGTACTCACTTTCAGAGGCCTTTACTGGAGATATATAAGAACTGGAAGTTTTGGATACAAAAGGAGTGAGGCATTTTTTCTAAGGAAGTATTTTTAGAAATACTTCATAATAAGAGGGTGTAATAGAATTACTGTTCATGTCACAGGAAGCAAGAAGAGTAGGAATGAAAAACAAGACAGTAATGTGAAGCAAGGGAAGTAAAGGACATGAGGCAGTTATTAATTTAAACATGTCAGGTCAGCCCCATCACTAAAAACATGGCAAAGGACTCAAATTTGATTGCAAGAGATGAAGGCAAAACCCCCAGAGTTTAGCAGAAAGAGATAAGTGTGGGAGAAGACGATGTATCAAGTATTCCAATTTTAGATACAAAGGAAGAAGGGAAAATTGCCCACAAGGATACGAACAGAAAGGAGGAAAGGGTGGATTTAATGACAAAGGGTGGATTTGATTTAGTAAGAAGGTTTACTGATCTGCAAAAAATTAGTGAGGAACCAAGAATTGGTGAGTGGATTAGCTAGAGCAAAGAAAACAATGAAGCTCATGAATAAAAAATACTAGTCATTGATCTATTCCTACTGTACACCTTCTGTCATTTTTCAACCACAACACCAGAACTGCAACTGTGCTACATTCAAATGCAAAAATGTTACCATTGATTTCTTGAATTTGCACTGACATGTATTGAAAAAGGTGCTGCTCACACTGTCTTTAAAGAACTTTACAGAATAGAAACTTAACATTTTCTATAATAGCAACTAAGAACTGATGTATGCAATAAGGAATTTTTATGGAAAGATCTCCATCTCACTGGTACAAAAATAGCTCTTAATAAAGATCTATTCATTTCTCCAAACTTACAGAATATTTATCTACAAACCTCAGAACCAAATACAAATATTTCTTGAGCAGTCTTATCACGTAATTCTTTCTGTGATTCATTGATTTTGTTTGGAATGCATTCCCTGGTCTTAAATTTAATACAGAGTGAAAGGAAAATGCCATCCTTAAGGTCAAATATCCAAACTAAAAAGAAGATTTTTTGAAATAGGAATTAAACCCAGATGTATTAAAAACCCTTCCAATATTAGTTGTTTTTACCTGACAACTACGTACAGCAAAGAAAACTTGGTCAAATTTAGAGTGAGCTTCAGCAGATATTAAAGAAAAGTTGATTAAAATTACCAGGAAAAAAAATAATCTTTTGTACATGAAACTATAAACTCATTTACTTGTAAAGCTTTTAGCATATTTAGGAGTGTTTCTGACCAAATGACTAGTTTTTCTGAGTTCTTTACATTGTATGATTTTCCATTTTTTTTTCACATATAAAATTCACGTACTCCTTTTTGTTGCTAACCACTAAGATATTAAAATAGAGAGCTCCTAATGTCCAACTAATGGCATTCAACTGGATCAATAAGTCCAAAAAATGCTTTTACTTTAAACAAGTTTAAACTGCATTTCCCAAACAGTTTCTATTTATATTTCCATTGAAGCATCCAACTATCTCATGAGATGCAGAACTACTCATGGTGACACTAAGTTCAGTACTAGTTTCAGCAGAACGCTGTTCCTGAACCTGAACATTCAAATAAGACTGAAATGGTGTGCATACAGCTACACAGTAGCAGTGTAATTTACACAGTAATCTATCTCAACATAAGTTTCCCCTTTTGAAGTAACATGTTAAGACCAATTCTTCGTGAGGTTTCTGAAATATGATACTCTTGTTCACAAATGTGGAAACTGAACTTGAACCCCTGGAAAACGCAGTCTATATACAGCAAGGAGTGGGAAATGACTAAAGTCCAGCTGGATTGATTTGCTTTCTCTACCATTTATTCACATTCTGTCAGATGTTCAGACTTGTAAACTAAAAACGGGAATGATTATTCTTCCTCAGTAGTCCAGAATCTTCAGTGCATCAGTGTAATATAGACCATTTATGATTTCATCACTTTTAAAAGATAAAGATATTATTCTTTCTCATTTTAATGAACATAAAGTTGTAAAAGTGAAGCCCTACAGATATTAATTTTATTTCTGTATCCATATCTCAGCTCTCTGAAGTTCAAAATAATTTCATATTTTCTAGGTTTTGGTTGTCCAGGGAAAGTCCTAAGGACCCTTAATGATATTAAATTAACAAAGAGTCTTCCAAAAGCATACCAGCATCAGAATATGATTTCTTAAAAGCTGGGCTAATATAATAATCAAAGTACTGCACTCCTAGCTGCATCTTCTCCCTGTAAGCTAAATGTATAAACGTACCTGACAGACATTTCCTTAATGTGTCCTATCACTCTGTCATATAACTGACGTGCTGCTTTCCCTTTAAATTAAATCAGATTTATTCAGTGATGTAAAAGCCTCCCACCTTTCTGTCAATATATCTCTGCATACAAAAATAGTGCAGTTAAGATTTTCCAATCTGGTTAGCTATGAACAGATACTACATGATGACAGCTCTTGAATACAAAAATCAAACTCAAAACTATTTGGGTTCTTTTTGGTGTACATCTCTATATGTGTGTGTGCCTTGTACATATACAGGGCGTGTGTGTGTATACACCAAAACATCTATATATGCAGGTATCCTCAACGTTTTCACTCAAAGGAACAGTGGAGGACTTAATTGAATTATCAAAGTTTCAGATAAATAGATATAAGAGATTAGCATTTGTGAGATGGGCCTCCAGCAAGCCATCTGCTGAGACAGGTATAAAGACACTTGACTGGTCAATTGCCTTAATAGTATTATAAAAACTACATCAAAAACTTGAACTGATGGACAGAGTGCTTTGGAATAAAAAGAAACAATTACTAATGTAATTTCAACCAAAATCTTTCTTACTGTATCATTCAGAGATTGAAAAATACTTGTTCTGGTGAGAAATTTTGTTAAAGTTACTTTGTACCTTCAATACGAGCTTAGTTTAAAGTCCATTTACAACCAGTGACAGGTTTTCAGCTCACTTTGGGGTTTCAGAAAATGGTGTATTTTGCTTAAAGAGAAGACACACAAAAAACCTCCTCTTTTAGTTTCTGTCATTAAATATTAGAACTGTGAAACTGCAGCATGTTTCATGTTTCCTAGTCAATTTTTTTAAGATAATGGTTTTAATTATCTATAATTTTGACAAAACAGGATGAAATTTTTCATGTAAGGTTACTTTGATTTGTTTTGTCTTGATTTTAGCAGAACAATTTACAGAAAATTTTTTGTTCACTAATAAAAAAAGAAATTCTTATTGATGATAGATTCTCATCAACTCTTAAACAGAAACCTATAGAATTTCTGTGCATTCAAAGTATGCACCTAAAACATAGCAGGAAATATTCTTACAGAAAGCACGAACTAGCCATTCCTGTGGAAGCTTGCCCCAATTATCTGTTTTTAAAAATGCAATTTCATGTGTTTAGAAAAAATAGCTTTATTGCAAGTAAGAAATTACATTTGTACTAAGAATGCTTCAGATTGAGGTCACCAGGTATTTTCTTAGCAGCACCTGAGGACCCTGTATGATTCTCATGTATGTTAAGTCTGCTTATTAACATTGATAATAGGAGCCCATCTCAGTCTCAGTTCTTTCTTCCTTCCTTCCTTTCCCAACCTCAACTTCCCTAGAATAAACCTGGAGTTATAGCAACAACACAAAAGCAAACAATTAAAGCTCACAATTAAAGCAGCTGAATGAAAACCTGTGGAGCAAAATAATATTCTTTCCTTAGCTAGTGAATTTCTGTGTGCTAATGAGTAAGTCATTTCAAATAGACTTTTCATGGATGGACATTAATAGGGTCTCATAATTAGTGATCATCTGATTTCTGACCTGTCATCCTGATACGCAGACATGCTGAATAGTAAAACCTGCAACAGAAAGTCAGCAGCAGCTTTGCTTTAAGCTACTGTACCGTTGAGCTATTTGTAATGCTAAGTAGTCTGGAAAGCAGGTCATGGGTAGCTCAGTTTGTCAACCAAACTGAGTGGCATTTTGACCTTAATCTCCATGTATGACAGTATATGACAGTATGTCACCTTCTCATCTTGCAAGGTGATCTAAAAATAAATACTTTTAAAATAAACAAAGTATGAATGGGATGTTTGCTATTGAAAAGCAACAAGAGACATTGTTGGAAATTCTGGAATTGAAATAGGTTGATATAATGCAAAAGGAAGTACAGAAAGGCAAAAATGAATTTTATAACTTCCTCTGTTGAATCTAATCCCATTTTAATTCTTTGAATCTCTTCAGGTAAAGCAAACAAAAGATATCCTGGGTATTTGGATTTAATGATTAACAATCTCGATGTTATTTCTTTCTTGAAGTTCACAACTAACATATGACACCTCAGGGAACAACCAAGAAGACAGAAATAAAAATCCCAATCCAATTCTCTCTCTTCTACAATGTGATTTTCTATTATATAGAAAGAGAAGTGACTTTTCTTCTTCTACCTGTTCTCCAGAACATAATATCTGGACGACATTTGATCTTTATTCAACTGCTGCTTGCTCATTCATATTTTGACATAGTATAAATGACTGAAACAAATATGGAATTCTTGTCAACTTTGTTACTTTGTTAACTAATAGTGCTTATAGTTGTGGTAGTAGAAATTAGAAATGCATCAGATTGATTATGTTATTTAAAATGACATTTTCATTCCTGTAGTAATGGAAGTGAGTTAAATATATTTTATATTTTCTCTTCTGCAGTAATTATACTCATCTTTTAAATCTAGACTCAGAGCAAATTCTGTACATATCCATCACTGTAAACAGCATTCTTTCTCTTCAAAAGAAAGACTAAATTTTCTTTCTTCTGTTGCTTTTACCTTCTCTTCTTTCTATACTCAAAATTACCATCATGATACCCAAGATTCTTTTTTTTATGAAGCTGAGAAACAAGACTGCCATTAAATGTTATTTGATAACTCAGTTTGCTGAGTTAACTGTAAAGTTACCTGCTACTCTTCATCTGGCAGCTTTTGAAACTGCAAGAATCTAAACAGGAGCATTTTTCTCAGTGTTTTGAGCTTGAAAATCTTCCAAAACCTATAGACTCTGCATGAAGTTTGGTTAAAATCAACAACTGTTGCCTATTCTTGTCAACAAATCTCAATTATTAATTATTTTCAAGGGCTTTTGACAAAGCAGATTAATCTAAACTTAAATCTGCAAGGAAATCTCAGGTTACTGGAAGTAGATACAGTATTACATTTCACAAGAATGATTATGAAGCACTCCAGTTGAGGCAGATGATGGCATTTCTGTGATATGTGCAAACTGTCACTCTGTGCTCATACTGTGAATTTGCTTCAAAAAGGAACGTATAAAAGGAAAATATGTAATTGGCAAAGCTGCAAGTCAAATTTAATCAGGTCATTAGTTCAGAAACCCAATGGAGATCTTAATTAGATGTGAATTATCTAATAACTGTGAGTATCTCTGATGTACATTTGTTTGGACATCTATTACTAAGGGTCCCTAACCCTACAGCTAAAGTCAGGAACAACCCCTTTGAGTCCTATGTTGGCTTCCAGTGATCTACATATTGTATCAAGTTATTAATGTGAATGTCAACAGATATGAGTTCCTTGTAAAAAATTTCTAGCAAATTTTTAGTGATTGTATTGTTTGTTTTCAAGTAAACTTGGTTTGAATAAGTTTGATCCTAGATCTTTGGATGTCTTGCAATCTCAGGTATTCATTTGTGTCCCTGATTATTTTCGCTAATTTAGCTTTTCATTTTGACTCCAGACAAAAATCTTGACTTTATGTGTATGCTAAATATTCCCAGGCATAGCAAAGTCTTGCCTTCCTTTCAGCTTTTCACCAACACTTCTCTGTCTGACATATAATATAACTTCAAACCTAGAATATTCTCCAATTTCAACAGAGCAGATGTGAATATAAAATTATAAAATATGCACCATATCTTTTGTACAGTCAGTTAATACATTTCTGCCTCTTAGGCTCTCAATTTACCTTATACAGTATCCAAATCCATCAGTAGAAAGAAGAATATGCAGTTATCCTCTTAGGAGAAGTAAACAATACAGGTACTCCACATTAAATCAAAAAATTACTTGTAAAAGTAAAGGTAGAAATCTATCCCATATCTATGGTACATATATAAATAAATGCCTGATATTCAGTACTCAAAATTGCTGTCAGGAAAATATGCTTGTGCTTCTTACTGTCAAATACAGACTTGTGAACTAAAGTGAATGTTTGTAAATATTAAATGTAGTATCTTTTTGCCTACAGGTACCAAGATATATGATTCAAGTTTTCTCAAAAGACATATTTATGAGTAGATTAGACAAGCACTTGTCACTATAGCAAGTAGGCGTGAAAGACCTTTCAGGGTCTTCAACAACAATCAGTTACTCTGTTTCTGATTTTATGTATATCTTAGTTGGAAATTTTAGCTTCTTTTTTATCTTCAAGACGTTTGCTGTATTGTAATGAAGAAATCACCTCAAAGAAGGTGCTTGAACAGAAAGCTTCTCATGGTGACAGGTATAACAAAGGCCTGTGTTAAACCTTTGACTTATATTCTACTGCACTGAAAATTAGAAGAGAAAATGAGGCTGAAAAGAAAAAAAAGTATAGTATAATTTCCCTTAAACTCAGATGAGATGTTATGAAGAAATAATCAAGCTGAAACTTATTTTAACTTCTCTGTCTAAATCAATACAGGAGTAGTCTGTCTTTGCAGTGATAAGACAGGAAGATTCAGCCATTCTATTGGGCTCAAGGTAAAAGTCACAGGTTGAAGTATAATCAAAAATTATCTTCTTGCTCTTTCTAGCCTTTTTTTTTTTTCTTATTCCCCTCACTCCAAGAGATGAAGCTTCAATTGGTGATCTCAGAGCTTCAGATTATCTGTCAGACGGAGAAAGGCTGTCTCAAGCTGCCAGGACCACTAATCAGATATTGACAGATAAGATGTTCTGGGAGATAAAAATAGATTTTAAATCCAAAGTGACAGCTTTTAACTAGAATCATAGCCTACCTATTCAAGTCATGATATAAGATAAATTATACAATCTAAGTCTTCCAATCAATTTGTTAGCTTTCCTACATATAATGAATATGATTTTCCTACTTAAGGCAAGGTCCAACCCCCACAAATCAACATAAATAATTTAATATTTTTCTCTAGTTTAATAAAAAGACATCTCTTCATAATATAAACAACTTCTACCTGATTTGAAAAACTTAAAAATTTCAAGGGTATATAGGAAAATAGGAAATACTGACAGAAATAGTCATACTCTACATTAAACTAGTATATCATTCTAACTGAGCCCACGGTAACAGTGTAGTATTTAACAGCTCACTTAAAGAGATTCCTATAACTAGAGAACATCAGTCAGCTTCAAAACTCAGTTCAGACTTACCTTAAATTAATGCAGTGAGTTACACATTCCATAGGAGTATGTTATGTAACAGAGAAGAAACCACAACTAAAACGGAAAAAAACTGCCACAAACTAGCCATCAATAATTAAATGTAACGGAAAATAATTCTATCCACCAAGAACTAGATAGTTTTAATATAAATCCAGCTTGAACTGATGGGCAAAAAATTCATGAGTCATTGCACAAGCCTAATAGCAGATGCTATTGGTCAAAGAAACAAGGGAGAAAGAAGTATATCGTCAAACAGACTCCAAGTATATCTTTAATATTGAATCAAAGTAGCTTAAATTGATAAAAAAATATTACTCTTATGCTGATGATGACCTTGATGCTGCTTTATTAGAGCATTTAAGCCTGTGCATTAATTATTTTCCTAAAAGCACAGGACTCAGAAGAAGAAAATATCAAAAAAAATCGTAGGCATAATTTGGCTTTGGGTCCCAGAGGACAACAGCCACTATTGAAGGGGAGTTCATAAAATCTTCTGCAATGTAGAAACCAGGGTGGGATGGAAAAGAAAGGCTATAATTTTTGTACGGATACATCACATATCTGCACATAGGGTTTCAGCCCAGGAAACATCCTTCTGAGTAGGATGACCAGCAATCATCATCTGAATGATGTTACATTCAGCCAAGGTTAACATGAAGTGTTGTATCAGAAAAAGAGCAAGTGTTGAAGAAAGGAGGTAGTTTATGCCTGGAATGGAGATATGATCAACTGTGTGGTGCAGAGAGCCCAAATAATGAGTAAGCGGAGTGTTTACGATAGACGTGAAGACAGAAGAGCTGACAATCAGTTAAGAGGTGTAAGACACAGCATACATCCCACAACATCATGGGTGCTGTTTGATCTCATATACAAGTATACAGGAGAACTGAAAAATGCATGGACTTTTGTGACTGAGTTTAAAAGTGTTGCTAGAAGAAAAGAGAGTACAAAGTTAAACGAATGAGGAAGATGTCCTCTGGAGTCATGGCACAAAAGTCGATGTAGAATCAGTATCTTGGGGCCCATACTTGTATGGCCAATGCTAAGACTAAAATACAACTATGATTTAGTGTTTGGATTTATAGGCTAAATGTATTACAGAACATATGGAAACATAAAGTAGAACTTTTTTTTGGATTAATGAAGTATTTTCAAAGTGCTCTGGTCATGTAATCTAATTCACTTGAGAAAATTAGATTTTAGACTAACTTTCCTTTAAACTGTTAAAATTATATGCAAAATAGAAATCTACATTTTCATACAATGATATGTTCACTCAAACTCAACACCTGTTATGATATGATAGAATAAGCCTTTTCAATTTTATATAAAAAAGTAAAATGTTTTGGAGTAAACATTGTGCAAACAATCAACAAATTTAATGTTCTGAGCAATTATTAGTTTACATCAAATGTATATACTCCATTGCATGTGTAAAGAAATTCACAACTATAAAAGCAAAAATTCGAAGGAAATATTCATTCATGTATTAAAATAGAATCACAACAGTATAATGAAAATCATCAGAGTTAAACTATAACTAATAATGACAACAATAGAAATAATAATAACAACAATTAAAATCTTATTCTGAGACACTAGGCTGTACCAGTATTTAACAATCCTCAGAAGAAATATATTCTCCTTTCCAGTCTCCTTGCAACATTCAAATAAAACCTTACCAAGGTAAAGGAAACTTTCCAGCACAAGCACAGAAGACAATTCCCTATGTTTTCACTACATTCCTCAAGAAGATTTTTTTAAATGATCAAAATAATTCTGGCAAGGCATGACTTGTAATTTACTGCATATCCAAAATTTAACTAAGCATTTAACTAAGCCTGTGCCTTCTTCCTTGTAATACTCAGAAAGATTTTATCAGCTTTGTCTGTTTATAGACTTTGTTGATAGAACCTCATGCTCTTTACAAGCAAAAAATACTAATTAATTTAGTCTCACAGCGTCCGTTTTTTGTAGAAAAATGACATTCACTTTACAGATAGGGAATTTCATGAGTTCATGGAAGTCAAATCAAGGTCATACAGAAGTCAGCTGTAGAACTGCCACTGAATTCAAGATTTATCCAAAACTACAGTAAAGCTCAGGTCGAACTGAGAGGAGTCAAATTTTAATTCTTTCTCCAGATTCACAGTACTGGGCACTAACTTCTAGCTACATTTTGAATTAACAATGGCTTAGTCTTTTTTTTCTCCCTTGTATTGTTGGTTGTCAACACTGTTCACTTTGTGAAATAAACCAGTAACTTCTAAAGGAATTAAGAGAAAAAATTAGTAACACAGGAGTTAAACTAAACTGCTCTGATTCTCATCAGAGCAATTCCATGGTGTGGTTGCTCTGACAACTGCATCCATTGCAGAGAGATTTATTTCACTACATTTCATCCGCTTCATATCTAGTCTTATTCTACGATTTTTCCACAGCGCAAACTAGTTTAGATTAAGAGCGAGGTAGAAACCTTTCACTTGGATGATTTTTTTTTAATCCAGGGTTCAAAGGACTAGTGTTAAAGAAACAAATGTTTTAGACATTTTTGAGGCCCTATAGACTACATATTTTCTAAATATTTTTTAAGCATTGAAGAAACACATTAATTTTAATATTTCTATTATATATACATTACATCATGGGGTGTGTGAAGGTATTTCAGCAAATCTTTCTTTTGTTCTTTTATTAGCTAGTCTACAGTCAATAAAAAAATAAAGGTCAAGTATGAAATATTGTGGAAAAAAGGTGATTATTGTTGGGGTTTTTTTAATTATACTTAAAACATGCACTTTAAACATGCACTTGCATTTGTCGTGCTTGAACATCTAGACAGACATACAGTGAAAATTTGCTCTCTAATTTATGTATTCTTATAAAGATTCTTGCTAAGCATCCACAGGTTATCTCCTCCACAATAATTTCTCTGGAAATTTAGCACCGTGGAAGTGATGTAGATAATTTCCATGTTCTTTAAAGCTTGCTTCTTTTTCATACCAATTATCCCCAAGCATTTGGTTAATGACTAAATACCTGCTCTAGCTCTTTCTACGAAACAATGAACTGCAAATAAACTACATAATTGTTACTTCCTGATCCTAGCGGTTATGCTATAGTTCCAATTTTAATAGCTTTCCTTTAGCATATTGTGTTTACAGGCCAAGATGTGCCATTATATACGCAGGAATGTTCTTTATCTTCACCTGAAAGCATATACACTTTTTTTGGTTACATTCGAATTCCAAAGGTGTTTGTATCATTGATTTCAATCCACTCAATAGTTTTGACATTTTGCTCAAATTTTGTTTTTATTAAGAGATAATGGAAAGCACATTTTTTCAGCATTATTTTGTATTTCTTCCCAAACCACATATGTTATCTATTTAATTAAGAGGTCTCATTTATTAAGGCTTGTATCTTCAGGTAAACACTAACAATGTGAATTCCTCTCATGTAGAAATTGTCTGTACACTGAACAAAACTCAGAAATAAATTTTTATGTATGGAAAATTTTATCAGGTTTTGAGATAGAATGCTGTTTAGTGATAACCCCACACAGGCAGGTTTATTTAGTCCCAAAACAGCACTGAGTTCTCTGTCTCCCAGCTTCACATTATTACTGGACCATGCACACCAGTAAACTCCAGTGTTTCACTACATTCACTTGCACCATATATTTTGGCTTCTCACCACACAGTGTATACAGATGACTGAGAGCCAAGTTTGACACCTATCTTAATACTGGATGGCTATTCTCTCCTTATTGACTTTTCTGAACCCCCACTAGTGAGTTTCAGCTGGAAGACAGTGTCTAGACGCTTGTATTCTCATTTAAATAGGTGAGCCTATTAAACATAGTTCCTTTATGTAGATGATGAGATTGAGGTGAGTTATAACTCAAGTAGAATGTCTAGTTAATTGTGCAGTGAAAACATGCTGCTAAACACCAATACCAATCTGAAAGCCACTTGCAAACCCTAGCTGAATTTTTCTCACTGCAGCTAAAAGAACTGGAATGGTTTTAATTTAGACCCTGACAGAGAGCAAAGAGGACTAAGGTAAATGAAAAGAAATATGTTTTTAGCTTTCTTTAAAAACAAAATAAAACAAGCTCTTCAGACTTTCACATCTTTCAATCAAAAAATTAATTAAGGCATTATTTAAATTGACATACATAAATAGTGCAAAAGATTGCAAGAACATTTACTTAATTAAAAATGAGGCTTATTTTATAAACCAGGCTTTAATTCAGCTCAAAGAAATCCAAACTAATTAGAATTGGTGTATTTCCTATGTTTATATAAGGCTCTGGATTCCTCTGAAAAGTTCCTTACTTATGATCTCTGAGTATAAGGTATTACCTGATGTAACCATTGACCATATTTTTTCAAGAAATCATAAGCAGAGCACTCCATTAACCATAATGAAACAGTCTATTAAGGAAAAAAATGGTGTCATATGACTATAATTTTCAAGAAGGCTTGAAAAGAATTATTTATTTATTCTCATTGGGCAACATATATATTCATGATATCTTTGGTCTCAGTTTAGTAATTTCTGCTACACTGCTATTTCTTACCTCACCTTCACGGAGAACTCATTTGCAGGCAGCAACAAACATGAATGGAGAAACAGGCATGATTTAAACTTTCTCAAGTTAATAAGCTCTTGGGTTAATTTTTCTTTGTGTAAGCAAAACTATAAAATGATATTACTTTTCTGCGAGCGACTTAAACTCTTTTTCTTTACGTTAGCAACCAAATTTTTTCTTCCTTTTTTTTTCTTTAAGAATAATGTGAAGTTGACAAAAGTCAGAAGTAAGCTCAACAAAGAAAATAACAAACTGAAGTTTTCCCATTGTTTTTTACTATTTTAAATACATTTAAATATATTTTTAAATGCCATTCTCACAAATACAGCATGCGTCACACCAGGGTACCCAGAGATCTGATTGGTCTACAATGATTTATTACAAACAATAATTCTGTATCCTGGCAGTTGTTGGAGCAAGGCTGTGCTTGAGGCCTATACACATACATATTGGAATTAATGAAGTAGCAGCTTATGCTGTTGCAAACAGCTGGGGGTGCTTAACTTGTTTTTCTCTACAGAATTTTTGGATTTCATTTGTTTCTGGCAGTTATGGAATGCAATAAAAGGGAGAATGGTGAATGAAGAGAAATGGAGATATGCAAAAGCAGCAAAATCTAGGCCTAGGTGAACAAAATATGCCCTTCTGATAACACAGACAAATTTATTTTGATATTTTACGTTGTCTTATTAGTTCTGCTTTTCCCCCACATGCTGTATTTGATGTCAATAAGATTAAGGATAACTAGAAATATGTCTGCAAAATACACCAAGCAGCATGATACAGACCTTCAAACTCCTGCTGAATCAAGTCTGTCTCAAAACCAGAAGAAAAACAAAAACGGGCTTTTAACTGGGACATGTTCCTAATGTGGTACTATTGTTTCTAGACCTGTGATATTATTGTGTCCAGAGCTCTTAAAAAACTCGACACTGCACTATGCTGTGAGGATATGACATTTCTGGTTTGCATCTCATCTGGAATTACTTTCCTCTTAAAACCACTGTTGTATATAAGCTGTACTTACAACAGCAGTTTATTTGTGATAGTTAAACTGTGTGCAGCTCTACAGGTCCAATGTATTCTTAGGGCAACTGGTATGTTCTCACTTTTAAAGTTCCTATAAAAAAAAAATTAACATAATAGGACAATAAATGTAAAACAGTGCACCTGAGAACAGATTTTAATAGCACTACATCCAGTTACGGCAGAACATGCAAACATTCCTGAGCTGCTGCTGGGGAGCACTTGTTAGGATCAGAAAGAGAGAGGCAAAGATGGGTGTTTCAGCAGCTGAAGAGAGGTTGAAGGGCAGTTGCAGAAGCTGGAACATATGTGATCCTTCATGCAGAGACCGTGGGGTGTGCAGCTGCTTAATTCTCTACGGAATGTTCCTTTTATCATGAATATTCCTTTATTCACTGTATCTCCTCCAAAGGAGTTGGCAGTGCCACACCATAGGATCCTGTCTAGTACTCTTCAGAGTCTCCCTTGCTACAGCTTTTTAAGTCAGCTAGAGCTCTAAAATGATTGCTTATAGCTGGGTCATGTTTTGATTGCTCTCCTGTCTTCCTTAGGCTATTCAAATGAAGGCAGCAGCTGCATTTTGCCATTCACAGTCATTTATGCCTAAAGGCTCATGTTTCCTGTCAAAAGCTGGAAACAGTGATTGTATGTGATTTTTGTTCTTTGGTTTAGTCGCACATCACCGATATGTTTTCATAGCATTTTCCATCTAGTAATGACTTTATTGATCCATTCTTCAGTCTTTCATCTTTCCATGCATCTAAGCACATTGTAACAAACTTCCACTGATCATTTTGTACCTTGAATTGCACATAAGTATATATTATAGACCTATTCAATAATCACTCAGTATCAACAGGCTTGCTATACAAGGGCCCAAGACAGCCAGACATTCTTAACTGTCACTGGAAATAATCACAGTTAAAAAGGCACAGAACTAAGCTGCTACCATCTACTTGGTCTGTTTCCCATTGCATATTCAATATGAAAAAAAAGAGAAAAAAATAAAAAAAAATAAGAAAACAAGAAAGGAAAATAAGCCTATGACCACAACAGCAAATAATTAAAAAACTTCCTTTCTTTTTTTAATAAGAATATAAATTCACATGCAGTGATTGTAACATTTAAATTTATTTATTGAAGACATATATTTTCACAATCACTATGTTCTTACATTCTAGACATCCTCATCAAGATGAACAGCAATATCTAAATGTACTTACTTTACTCTGATATACTGTCCTTTTTTTCTCTCATGGTTTTCCAAAGAATCAAACATATTTATGTTGAAACTAAATCTTCTTTTACCGCATCCATGATTTCAGTTTCTATCACATTGTACTGCTACGCTCACAGTGTTGGATTTCTAATATTGCTAATATCTTAGTGTGTTCCATAGCAACACACTAAGACATCATAAACTTGGCATTACGGCTTTATTCCTAGATTAGGTCTAAGGAGGAGCTGATTTCAAAAGGCAGCTCTTATTAAAGCATACATATACATAATTATCAAAAGTAATTGCCAGTGGAATACAGATAATGGCCTTCAGAATTCTGTGAATAAGTTTTATAAAAAAGTTGTCCCTTTTCAAATCTGACCAAGAACAAAGACCTTGTTTTGTTAGTGATATTCAAAATATATTTCCCCAGCCATCCTTAAAGAAAGCACCATATAATCACAGAGATTCAATTACTAAGAAAGATAATATTACTCATATTTTTCACATGCTGGATTCAGTCCATTACTCAGTGGATACAGCACAGTATAAAATGGGGGCTTTTTACTTGCAAATATTAAAAATGCATAAATGAACACACCGAATGAATAAATGAATGAGAAGGAACTCAACTTCAAATGCTGCCAAAATAATTTTATCAATAAATCTTTTTACTTTTAAGCACAAAATGTAATACATTAAGTAGAATACATATCATTCGGTCAGCATTCTGGCACATCTTATGATATATAATGACTAAGGACAAATGGGCTCCACTTGTTACTTCCTGGCTGGAGTCCTAACTAAAATTGTTAAAAGAGGATAATGAAAAAACCCATATACAGGTTGTACTGCCACGTACCTTACAAATGGTTGAATATCTCAGAAATAAAAATACTATTTTAGGAGTAACTAAATCTTCATTGGTTTTACTCTGTATACTTTTCATTGGCAACAGTCATGATTATAGAGGAAAATACTTCTACTCTTTTGGTCTCAACACAGGTTTTCTTTGAGATTCATCAGGAAAACAGAACATCCAGTTCTCTTGATTATGAAGTAGCATGTGGAAAAGGAAAATCCACTTGTCTATTTCTAAGGCATTCAAGAAGGTTACTCTTACCTAGATAACACCTCTAGATAATAGGGAAGGTTTTACAAGAGTGAATTCAAAGTTAAAAAATCCCCAAACAGTAAAAAAGAATGAGCAGCTTTCAGCAGAGAATACCTAAGGATCTGTACTAGTACTTGCTTTGTTTAATATATTCACAAGTTCTCTGAGAAGGTGAAGAAAGGTCATTCTGAATACAAGAATACAAGGTCATTGAGAATAGTGCACAATTTCAGAGGAAAAAAACTGAACAATTATATCATAAAATGGCACATAAAAACAGGTGTAGAAAGATAGTGATGCATACGGGAAAAAAGTGAATTTCACATACAGAACAATGAATGCTATGTTTTCTCAGGAGTGGTTTTCACTATTTTGACTCAAAGCTCTGGAGCAGTGGAAATAAATGAATTGAAGACAAGAAACAATAAGAAAAGGGAAAAAATGGAAAACAATGCCGTGCTGTCATTAAAATGCACTGGTGTCTTGAATACCATACGCAGTTGGATTTCATCTCAGTAAATTTATGGAGTAGCTGGGAAAAGTCCAGAGAAGAGTAAATGGCATGGCTTGAAACTAGAATTCTTCAGTCTGGAAACAAAACAGTTTATAGGAAGAAAGATGGACATCTACGTACTATGAAAATAGTGAAGAGAGGCAAGAGGAAAACAGCAATTAACAGTCTTTTCCAGCATGGAAGATAAAATTAAACAAGAATACAGACTGTAGGTGCAGGGACCTTTGGAAGAAATTAACAGGAGGGAGAGGTTAATACCCGGTCAAAGAAACTTTTGCTGCCAAGAAAAAGCTTTAACATGGGAAGGAATTTGTTCTCATGCAGGAGAATGTTCTCTGTGTATATTTTCTTTGTCTGTCTGCTGGGAGGTAACTCCCTTGCTATAAGTGACAAAATTCTCACAGGCATGCTTGGAGGCTCCCAGAGGGGGAGAAGAAAACCTGGGGTTTTATTGCCCATACAAAAGGTGTTATAAAAGCATCAAAATGGGGTTTCTCTTTCACCTTCTGTACCACCTGTATTCATAATATATATATATGTATGGTAGTGTTCTCGGTTGTTAAAATAAATTTTCTTTAAAACTGTGGTGGATATTTTTTGCTTTGTGGTATTTTTTTGTTAGTTTTATTGCTGTTGTTATTGGGGGTTGTGGTGGGTTTTTTTCCCCTTTTTTTTTTTTTTTGTTGCTGTTTGGTTTTGTGTTTTTTTGTTGTTGTTTTGTTTTGTTTTGTTTTTTAAGTTGATTTGTTGGCTTTCTAATGACTGCATGGTCATATGTTTAAATAATCAGTGGAACTTCTTGCTGTAAGATATCGTGGACACTAAAATCTCATCTCTATTAAACCTTCCTAGAACTGAACAATGCAAGGACTTTTAAAAAAGATGAGAAAATAACATGGCCTAAGGAGTGTCTGAGGCACAAACTGCGGGCTGGAAGAAGCACATTTGAGAGTTCAGGCTAACATCCTGCCTTTGCCGCAGCATTCTGTTCTCATCCCTCTGCCAGAGGTGGCTGGAGTCTCTCCTGGGATGAACTCATGTAGCCACTCTTTGTTACAATCTGTCTACAATCTGTCAGGCAAGTACTACTCTTCTGGCACAGCAGAAGGGCTGGAAGTGTTCTGTATGTTTCTGAGAGAGTAGAAAGCCCGTGATCTGGCCATACAACCTTACCTCCACACGCAGAGTAGGGTATCTTCTTGCCTTAGCACACCATGAACTAGCTTATTGTCTGTTATTTGTTTACTCATTTGTTTTCTTTTCAATTCTTTATTGTTGCTCCTGGGATTCAAATAATCATACCAACCGCACTGAGCAATTTAGATGAAAGAGAAAAAGGAGCAGAGAACACTCTGTAGGAGGACTGGGTGTACAGTTTCACAGACTACAAGACTCAGTGGCCAAACCCACTGTGAAATCTCATACAAAGAGCCATGGCTTTTATAGAATCATAGAACAGTTTGGGTTTGAAGGGATCTAAAAGATCACCTAGTTCCAATCCCCCCACTGTGGACAGGGACATCTTCCACTAAGCCAGGTTGCTCAAAGCCCCATCCAACCTGGCCTTGAACACTTCTGGGGTGGGGCATCCACAACTTCTCCAGGCAAGTTGTTCCAGTACCTCATCACCCTCACAGTAAAGAATTTGTTCCTAATATCTAATCTAAACCTGTGTTCTTTCAACTTGAAGGCATCACTCCTTGTTGGAGACAGCTCCTCTCCAGATTTCTTGTAGGGTCCCTTCTGGTACTGAAAGGCTGCAATAATGTCGCCCCAAATGTTCTCTTCTCCTGGTTGAACAATTCCAGTTCTCTCAGCCTTTTCTCACAGTCGATACGCTCCATCCTTCCAATCATCTTGGAGGCCCCCCACTGGCCTTACTGCATCAAGTCTATGTCCTTCCTGTGCTGGACACCCCAGAGCTGGACGCAGTACTCCATGTGCGAATCCCATGAGAGCAGAGGAGCAGAATCAGTTCCTTCAACCTGCTGGTCATGCTTCTTTTGATGTAGCCTTGTTAAACCCCGTGATATTCCCATGGACCCACTTCTCAAGGTAGTACAAGTCCCTCTGGGTGGCATCCCATCTTTCAGAGGTTTCAATTGTATCACTCAGTGTGGTGGTGTCTGCAAACTTGAGGAGGGTGCCTGTGTTTATAACACACTACTGTCAGTGTCAGTGTGGCTGGCATTTCCAAAGGATCTACTGTATTTTCTCATGCATTACTGGATGTCTCTCTACACTCCTATGAAACTTTTAAGTGCTATTACTTCATATGTGTCTTGATTTTTTTTTTTTTCAATAGCAATATGCCCCTCCACAGTCTTAGAACTACTTGTGCCAAGCTCAGGCTCAGGAAGAATATAGGTCAGTGGCCAGCAATCTGCACTTTTTCCTAAGGTACAGTGTCAAGCAAATGCAAAACTAGAGAAATACTACAGTTTGTGCTTCCTGTACTGCAGTGTGGGAGAAAGTACCTTTAGGTACCATATTACCTGGAAAGTGAATTCTTGCCCACAAAACCAAAATTTTAAGTTGTACATTACAAATTGTAACCAAAGGAATAATTCAGTAGGCAAGACAGAACAAAGTCCCAACTTCCCATTTATTTAGTCTATAATTTGTCCTTGTTTCAACATGCATGAAGGGAACAGACAACTCCTTTCTTCTTTTAGGAAAATGAAGCAGTAATTGTTCACTGTCAGGAACAGCATATTAGTTAACCATTAATTAAAACATGTCAAACGAGGTTTTTAACAGCTAGAAGCCTTTGTTTTAATGTTTGAAGTGTATCTGGCAGACTTTATAATTTAAAAGACACTGAAGGAAAGTATAACCTAGAAAATGTCCTGGAAAAGAGAATTTCCAATTATACATGTTAATAACCTTAATTTCTTTGGATTGCAGTTAGTATTTTGTGTGGGGACATGTTGGTTTTTTTTTTTCTTTCAGTGTTCTTTCAAAATAAATATTTTTGCATGACAAAATGAGAACATGAATTAATAAGCAAGATAAAAAAATTCATTTTCCCAGTTTCCTATTTCTGAATCTTGGTGATATTTAGCAATTTTCTTGCTTTTCTGTGTTTATAATTTAATATTTCTGCTGTAATTTAAACTTGCCTTTATATGCAAATCTTTGAGTAGCGTGGTAAAGGTGATTTTTCTTTGCATTTCAGATACTACATGAGAAAAACCTTACAGTTCACTTCACTACATATATATTCTTTTCAAAATGAGACCTTAAAAGATTTTTTTCTATCTGCATGGATTAATTTGTTTCTTCAACTGAATGTATGGAAGTATTCTGACTAGATGAAAAAATAACACTTCTGGGGCTGAACTTCATTCTCTACTGAGATGCTATGCCTGGTCTTGGTTGAGTTACAAGGAAGTTCTACTTTTACTTGCTTGGGAACCACATCAAGATCTAAACCTGATGTACACTGCATACACTGATTTACCGAACTGCTCCAGAATCATATCCCTCCAGTTTAAGAGCAAGATTATGTGCCTTAATATGACAGAATTCCAGAATTTGATAAAAAATGAATTTGCAAAGACACTCAGCAGGGTGCTGAACATCCAAAACTAACACTGCTTAAAGACTCGTCACCAGCTACTGTTTCCAACAGGCACTCAATAAAACTACATTCCTTGGTATTAATTCTGCAGAAGCAAAAAATACCAGTTATGTAACTGTAGTTTTGTGGTTCATTCACCAGAACCACTGTAATGGACTATAGGAATTTTGAGATAACACTGTGATTGTACATACAGTGTCTCTGTCGTTTACCATGAGTTCAATGCTATTCCAAAATGTGTGGGATTTTTCCTTAAAACTAAGCGAAATGGGAGGAAAATCATGCATATACTTCTACATTTTTTCTACTTCACACTCAGTGTAGCTCTTCTCCTTAAAATGTCAAATACTGTCTCTCATTTGGCACTACACTTTCAGCATATTTAGTTTTGTGGACAAGTGTTTTACTTTTGCGGATAGAAACAGTTTTGCTATGCTGCTGAAAGGAGTTTTGAAATATAGGTACATATTTTGCATGGTTGTCATATATGTACTTTCAAACGCTTAAAATAGGACCCTCTCTCCTGAATTTCACATAGATTTATGAGCTGTTGACTCTTGTGCTCCACTAGAAGTTAGCTGCTACAGGACAGCAACAGGCTCAAAGCCACACAAATTACCATTTCAGATTACCATTAAAGCAATTGTTTTCTCACCAAGACTTGTTCAAAGCACAGAAAATGCAGACAATCAATTAGATTTTTTTTGTTCTTATTTCTTAAACTAACTTTTATTCTCAGTGACATTTATGCAGTTAACCATAATATGTACTTTTTCTTTTCCATTGGTCTTTAATGGTTATTTGTTGATTCTATTATATTCAAGTGATAAATGTCTGTTTCTTGCATCATCTTGCATTATTTCACCTCCAAAGGTCATGACACTCCTTTGGTTAGTTAGTTGAAAGTCCACTACAATAACTCATTTATTGTGGTATTTCTCACTGATACTGAGACAGTGTTGTAAAAGCTGATGCATTTGAAGCTTTCCTTCTTTTTCCTGAAGAGGTGATTTCCCCCCTCTAGTAGCTCATACCTCTTTTTGCTCAGTAACAAAGTGAATGAGAAGACAGATGAGCAGCCAAAATAAGATATCCTGCAAAAGAAGAGAATCTCAATGGAACAGCTCACTTAAAAACCATAAGCATATTTCAAAGCACTGGTTTTAAAAATAGACCCAAACAGGATGAATGAGCTAAATATTTTAACTCCCACAATTTATATTTAGTTTAAATATTTTGACAGAGTTTTTAGTTCAGAAAGATTTTTCTTTATTTCTCTGATAATGGAAATGGTAATTAAATACTTTGTCTACCTCAGTGAGAAGGCTCATCTTGTCTGACTGGCTTTTGATAAATATCAGGAGCATAGACTGGAAAAAAGTGAAATAACTAATAGTTAAACTTACTTACAGCTGAAATGTTGTATGAATCTTGTAACTGGAAGCTCTTATTGATGCAGTAGTCAACAGATTAGGTCATAGAAAATGTTTCCAGTTTTCTTTTGGTCAGAATAGTAATTTTTCAATATCTTGTATGAATTTCTTGGTGTGTTAACCTAGTCATCCCATACACTCAAATTCCAGTGAGATTTTCTAACTCAGGTACAGTGAACAGCTGAAGAGAAACTGTTCCTCTAGATGAATATAAACTTAAAATTTATTTTTTTCCTGATATTGGACTATAAAGGATACCTCTTGTCATGTAAGAAAAAAAAATATCTTTCAGGTACAACTATTGCAGTCAATAAAGTACTTTTGTGCATTTCTAACATACTAATCCTTGGTAAGATAGTAATATGTTTTAGAGATAGCATTCCTATGTGTGATATGCATGCCTTAAAACACTTGTGGTTTAGTTTTCTCCAGTGATTTGCATTTTTTACAATAAATGCATTATTTCTACTACGCGTATTTTATGTGCTATTGAACTATTACAAAATATACATACAGTGCAATGAATGCAAGAAATCATACAATGAAGAAGATAGAACAGGAAACAGCCATCATGTTTCTTGGCTATTCACCTTCTTTTTTCACTGAAGTTGACCTTCCAATATTGAGGTCCATTCTGTACTGGGTCTGTATGTGGAGAGAACTGAGAGTATGCCAAGATGTCAGAGGACAGCAACTGGGAATGCATATTACAGATGGAAGAGTTCAATTCTCCAAGACTGACTGGCCTGTCCCCATAATAGCCAGAAACATGAAAGGCTTGTTGTTCAAACAGATAGGACTAAGTAAGTAAAATTCAAATTATTTACCTTCTTTTCTAAAGTATTTGCTATTAACATCTGTATGCTTTATCAGAAATGGAATATTGGATACAGTATTTTTTTTTTTACTTAGAGTAAGTCATAAGTACAAAGTAACTTCTCTGTCTACAATACTATATAGTATCTTAAGGCATTATGATCTGAACAAAATAATTTTGAATTGGTCTGTGCTACCCCTAGCTTCATTACTGATCCACATGAAACGGATGTGGCCTAGAGCAGAATAATTCTGGAAATTCTATGAGTTAACCCGAAAAAATAACAGACAAGTCTCTGCAACAAGGCCTTCTTTTCCTAAAAATAAGGATGCATATGTATAAAACTTTAGTTTTGATACATATTCTATTTTTAGTCATAAAAATACAGAGATTGTTCAATTTCCATTAAATATTCTTATACTGTCCTCATAAACTAAGGTCAAAGTTATACGGGGAAACTATTACAGATTAACTTGCAACCTTTCGGAAGAACAACCAAAAAAAATCCAAAAAAGATATAAAAAGTACCTACATTAAATTGCTTGTATTACTTTATTATATTAATAAATAACTGAAGACCAAGTAAAAATGGCTTTAATACAAAGAATTATATCCACTACTCTTCTTAAGTAATTTTCTAAGTTTTTAATAAAGCTACATAAACGAAAGAAACTTAAATTTCAGTGCTATATATAATATACAGTACACGACTGGATATATATCTCTGATGTAATAATATTAATACCTTTGTTTTCAGATTAATTGAATCATCTCCCTGATGAAAAATTCTGGATGCTAATTTATAATCTGTCAAGAAAATCTATAGATTCAACTAGATTTGTGCAAGTTGCCTGCCTCTCACCTGTTTGACATTAAAAAACTTAATCTCATGAGAAAACTTCGTGGCTACTTTACAATTAGTCATAGCAGGTTGTCTTCTACACAGGAAAGACGTTAAATGTACTTTGTGCTACATATGGAATTTTATTAAATGTAGAAAAGACATATTTAACTCTGAAATATTTACTAGTATTGTTAGTTTTTTTATAACTTTCATCATTTTTGAGTACTTCTGTGCATTGAGAATAGTAATGACCACGAGAAAAGTGGAAAGAATAAAAGAATGTGGATTCTCTAGCTCCAACACAGAAAAAACTTTGATTAACTCCCATATATATTTTCATGTATAAGTGAATTTTTTCACTTAGAAAACTAAATAACAATAATGAATTATTAAGGAATGGACTATGCTCACTGTACATTTCATTTGGACAAAAATATTTTGCAATGAATGCTTGACAGAACACACATTCTTGTAAAACTCCTTTAAGAGTTTGGCAAGGTAAATAGTTTCACAATGTTAATATCAGAAAATCACCAGGGTACTGGTAGATTTAGATAAAACAAAATGTAAAAGGAGGGATTTTGGACACTTAAAACACAAGTTACAAATCTGCATGGCTATGATTCAGTTCGGTAAATACCATATAACACTATGTTTAGA
Source organism: Corapipo altera (assembly GCF_003945725.1). Lineage (NCBI taxonomy): Eukaryota > Metazoa > Chordata > Aves > Passeriformes > Pipridae > Corapipo > Corapipo altera. Next base: position 12,877,200 of record NW_020884876.1, read on the forward strand.
CATGGGAATATTTGCCATGAGATTTCCCTATGTGAAGCTAAAAGCTATATAATCAATGATTCCTACTGTTTCAGTAATATGCGCATGACCATGCAAGACAGTGTCTAGTAAAAACAGAAAGTTTTCGGCTGTGAAACAGAGAAGACAATTTTTTTTTACCAGAAGAATGTGCCCTACTATAGAAAAAAGAAATTAACTAGTGAAAATAAACCCATTAATTCACTCTAAAATTTCAAATATATAAAGCTATTAATATAAAGCTTGATATTATACAATAAAAATTGTCAATGGCAAAATCATTTATATACTATTAATTTGAATCCAACAAAAATGTCTTAGCTATACAAGTTCTTAAACAAATATTTAGAGAAGTAGAACTGTTCCCTTCTGATCCAAAAGTTTTAGCCAAAAATACCACATTGTCTAGACAACATGGAGGTCTGAATATGAACATATTAATTTTTTAAAATTACTTTATTTTTTTGAGTGATTATGAAAAATAAAGTACAGAGATCATATATTTAGCATCAGAATGGCTTTTTTCATTGCTTGTTCACTGATGAGCTTGAAATCTTCCTGATGAATGAACTGGACTCCTAATTTAAAATTATTCCAGATAGAATAACTTTAAATTTGATCTCTCTGAATTACAGTGGATACTGACAGTTTTTTGGTTATTGAATCTGGTTACAATGTAAATAAATTAGGCATTAAAAAAAATTTTATTTAAATTGAAATTGATTCAACTTAATGATCATGAAAATTTCAAGGCAGTGATGACAACACAGTGATGATATAAGCCTTAATGCAACGCACACTTGCCTGCATAATCATATAGAAAATATAGCTTCTATAAAGTACATTAATACAGAAATTTGAAATGTATAACAAATCCTGTATATATGATTGCCCACTTGGGCTTTTTGTTATGACATTGGAAGGTCTTATAGGCTATCATATCAAGACTACCTATTTTACCACCCATGAACTACTGCAGAAATTTTGTGAGAACCTGGTTAAATGCCTGTATGTTTCTCTGTCTTTCTCTTTTCAAGGGGTTGCTTGATATAGATCACAGTACCTATTTCTGTACCTATTTGCTGACATATATATGCTTCCTCTAGAACCAGAGAATACTTGGCTCTCTTTTATTTCTGAATGACAAGTCATCAGCGCTACTTGCATCGTCCCGTTTAATAGGTGAGGTCACATCAAGTACATTATATCCCCTAGGCAGCAAAAATTTAACAGCTCCATAAATGTGTCAAGATGACAAAAACCTCATAAAGTTGATATAAATTTAATATGAGTGACCACTATTCTAGATTTTCCCACAGGTATCAGTAAAATTACTCTTTTTTTCTTTCTTTTTTTTTTCTTTTTATTAACAGCTTCCTGAGTAACCACACAGAAGAATACTTAAATTATAGTACAATGCATTCCAGTTTGTTTTAGAAAGCATTTTAAATAAATTGATATCCATATCCTGTACAACATGCTGTTGGTAGCCTTTTTTGTTTTGTTCAGTAACTGAGGTACAAATTTTAAATAATCAGAGTAAAATTTTACAGGATATGGATAAAAAAGTAAGACTATTTAGTTATTGAATACAAACAATAAAAATGTCATATCTTCCAGAGTTTCAGTATTGCCTATTCAACTCCCTCCCTCCCCAAAGAAAAAAAAAGAATATTCATAAAACTTAGACTTGAATTCCAAAGTCCTTGGTGTTCGCAAGAAATCTGTAAGTGTCAATGACACAAAGTTGGTTACTTTCTACATTTCTTCTTGGGAACTTTAAGTATTACTGTTAAAAGAAAACTTGGACAGCCTGAAAACACTATAGAAAATGAGATGTCTGAATAACAGTCTAAGATCCTTATTAAAATAAAGAACTAGTATGGTATGCAACACTGTCTTCAAATCATAGACTAAATAAATAACATGATAAAAGGTATTCACTTTTACTTTTTTTTTGCGTCTTCCTTTTCTTGAATTTTATCCCATGTTGTGAAGAACTGGGACAATGGTAAAGAATTTTACTCTTTTTGTTCTCCCAGCATTTCATTTCTTGAATCACAGCAATCCAATAACGTTACCATAGAATCACAGAATATCCTGAGTTGGAAGGGACTCACAAAAATCATCTGAGTCCAGCTCCTGGCCCTGCACTGGACAGTCTCCAGAACCCCATCATGTGCCCAAAAACCTTTTCCAGACGATTCTTGAACTCTGGTAGGCTGGGGCCATGGATCACTTCCCTGGGGAGTCTGTTCAAGTGCTCAGTCACATTCTGGGTGAAGAAGCTATCCCTTGACCAGCTGGCAGTGCTGTGCCTGATGCTCCCCAGGACAGCATTGGCCCTCCTGGCTGCCAGGGCTCTGCTGACTCAGATTCAACTTGTTGTCAACGAGAACCCCCAGGTCCCTGTTTGTGGTGTTGCTCCCTAGCCTGTCATTCCTCAGTCTGTCTGTACATCCAGGGTTGCCCCATCCGAGGTGCAGAATCCAACACTTCCCCTTGTTGAACTTCATATGGTTGGTGATTGCCCAGTCCTCTAATTTGTCGAGGTCTCTCTGCAGGGCCTCCCTGCCTTCGACGGAGTCGATAGCTCCTCCCAGTTTTGTGTCATCTGCAAACTTGCTTCGTATCCCTTCCAGTCCTGCATCCAAGTAATTTATGAAGATGTTGAAGAGCACAGGGTCTAAGATGGAGCCCTGTGGAACCCCACTAGTGACAGTTTCCAGTCTGATGTCACCCCATTCACTATTACTCTCTGTGCTTGACCCGTGAGCCAATTGCTCACCCACCACATGATGTGTTTATCCAGCTGTGCTTTTCACAAAACTGATCCATGGCATATATGAAGTATACCATGACTAGTGAAAATCAGTACTAAGCAACCAATTGCTCGTATTTCATATCTGAAAATACATAACTATAAAACAGTGCAATTTTTATTGAAAATTCTGAGAAGGTTAAATTTCTGTCTTCTTCAAAACGAGACACTGTACACTTGATGACACCCTGACAGTATGAATCAAACATAGATTCCCTTACATATAAGTAGAAGGATTTTACCTGTTTGCCTTCTTAGTCCAATTTTAATTTTTCTTTTGATGGTATTTTATTACTATTTTAACATTTTTTTTTTTTTAAAGTGTCTTTTGCTTCACTAATCAATAGGTTTGACACCATCAACAGAAATTCTTATGTTGCCATTTGGATGGATCAGTGAAAAGAATCTTGTCACATGAGTTACCTATATAGAAATACTCCATACAAAGATGTTTAAAATAGAAATTATTTTTTAAATGGTATAAGATAATATCTACTGCTGAATTCCATTAATACACCTGTTAACATAGTTTTCTCCTCATTATTGCTGTTATGTTAACTATTTTGTGCTGCCAGATAAAACTAAAACAATTTCAATTTATACAACAGAAGACTTGCTGTTCATAATAAGAACAATATCAAGTTTCTGACACAAAAATAATGGATAGTTCCCACAGAATTACCTTAGTCTTGACAAAACTGTTAACAAGAAAGGAATTCAAGTGTAGCATATTGCTTTGAATTAGTAACACCCATCTGAACTGCAAAAGTAGAAGGAAAGTTTCTGCTGCACCTGTTTCACACTAGCTCCTGCAACATGCACATTTCTGAGAGCTCCCTATCTTTCCAAAATTAGTGTCTTCCACTGTAGGCAAGGTCTTCATCTGTCAGCTGCTCATTAGCTAGGTTTTATTGAATGGGTTGCAGAACCTAATCCACGTTTATTTGTCATTGCAATGAGCTGTAATTAAAGAGTTACCATACACCTCCTGAATGGCAGTAATTTCTTTACATTTTTATAAAAAACATGACTGCTTGCAATCCTGCAAATATACCTTCATGCATATACAGAAAATTATGCATATTATCTAAATTAGTCTCACTAACTAAAGTGACTGAAATTATTAAATTCAATATGTGAAATTAACTAAATATGGACTGTATTACCCTAGTTATAGTAATATTTTTCTAAGGATCGTAATTAAAGTGTACAAAGCTGTGCTTTTCCTTCTACAGAACTTTATCTAGACTCCCAAAAAAATCATTAAGGTCCTCCATAAGCTCTAAAAGACATTCAATTTACCAGGAAATAATATCATCACATAACTCAGTAGTGACATGGGGGATCAGTCTGAATAAGCACTGAGAACTAAATCATGTACCTAGTCATTAATAAAATTAAATCATCAGAGAAAAATACCTAATATTAAATTAAATATGAACTAATTATTTCATTCTAGCCATCTAAATAGAAATGGTAGCCTCTCAATTTCTTTCCAGAGTGTGCTCTTTTATGAAATATGTAAGCAATCCTTCTTCAATACATTTAAAAGAATTTGTGAAATAAAATGCTCCCAGTTTTAGTATCTAAAGGGATAAGAAATGGTAGAGGTATTACAACATGAGTGACAATTTCAAGAGATGATTCCAAGTAGAAGCATAGCATTAAACGGAAAGTTTAGTTCTCTTAAGTTGACCACTATAGATTGTGTATTAACTCAATATTTGAATGCTAAATAACCCTCCCACAGAAATAAAATACCAAATATTGCACATGCAATAGTAACGAGTACAATGCAAAAAAAGGTTTAAATGTAAGATTCCATTTTCAAGGATGGAAAACATTTTTTCTAGCATATTCAAGTGTGTTATGAAGACTTTCAGAATCTACTAACATTATTTTCTTGTTAACTATATTCTCCAGGTGGTTAATCAGTCTCTCAAACAAACTATACTCCTGTATCTTTCAGGTGATAAAACAACATAAATGACTTGTATTCAAATCATGTAAAAAACTGCTGGGCCAGTCTCTCAAGTTCACTCAGCTTCTGTAAGCATATCCAACCCCAGATCCCTGGAATTCAGTTCTCTTCTAGCTCCTCATTAGTTGAAAGTACCTCCCAAGTTTTTAGTTAAAACTATTAGTGGGATTGTAATGTCTAAGTTTTCTTCATTTCCTTAGATGACAAACCAACAGACAATACAAGGAATGATACAAAAATCACAAAGTAAAGCTTGCATGTGAAAACCTATGCTTAAATCAGTGTTCATTTGATAAATAAACCTGTTTACATGAAGCATGTGTGCTTATCAACTCTTCAGAAAGTTGTAGCCTACTTAAATCTAAAGAAACCTATTCCAGTCTTGTTCCGATGACCTACTGCAAAGCCCATGAAGTTCAAGATAATAATTAAGCCCTTCCAGCTAGGCCTTCCTATGATATATAATAGTTCTTCTCAGAAGACATCTTAAAGATAATGAAGTGAGACTGTAAAGAGGTACTTTCAGTAGAGTTTCCTTACTTCAAACTCTAAACTTAAATTCAAGAATTTCTGGAATCTGGCCCATATGACCACTACTCTTATTGCCGTGTTTTTATCAGAAGTACATGAAATTTTAAACCATGAGTAGTAAAATTAATAATGAAAATGAGTAAGTTAATTTTTATTTATATTAGATGTTTTCCAAGATAATTGTTAGTACCATGATGGGAATATTTAATCACTGTACCACAATAAGTGAAATGAAAGAAAGCAAACAATTTTAAATAGTAACGAGAAGAAAATATTTAAAATACAAGCTGGGAGACAATCACTAAAGAAACACATAAAAGATCATTTAACTAATTATAATATTTGATTTCTAAATCTCCATAGTAAGGCATTAATTTCTTCTAGAAATTTTAATTCATCCATGAAAGACATGTCAAAAATACAGGAATCCTATTTTGCAAGTAAAAAAGTACATACAAGAATCTTAAAACAATTCTGATTGGATTTGCATACTTTGTAAGAAGTTAAAAAAATGAGAATGGCAGCTGAAGAGCTTTATGTGTTTTGCATGAGCTGAGATACAAAAACTGAAGAACAATTACTTGCGTACATTGATTAACTAACAAGGAAAAAAAAAGTGGTCCAAAATTGCTGAGATTTAAATAGTAACTACAGTAAACACACATGAATTCTAACAAATTAATTAATGAAATATGTTAATTTAGTTTGCAGAACCAAACTCTTCAAGCTGGATAATTCACAACTTCATCAACAATTCTATGGTTAATTTTCAGGGTCTGAATCTAAAACTGTCTTTCCAAGTTAGACATCTCTATATCCTATAGCAAACTCACTATTTTTAACCAGGTTCTCTTTTATTAAAGAATTGAGTTTTACAAATTAATTTCTCGATGTTGGAATTAAGTTCCACTCACACTCAATTAAACAGTGCAAGACTTACCTGCTCTGTTAAGCCTAACAGATGGCCTTCAGCATTTGCCTTGGAATGAGTTAAAGTCTGTGCTGGTGTAGACCAGCAGGAGCTGGGAGAAATAGAAGAGAACAATACTGTGCAGGGTGAGGGGCAGTGAGAGGTATTGCAGCAGGGGGGGAGGGAGAAAGGACACAGAAGTGCAGGCAACCAGAACTCATTAGGTTTTGTGCTCAGGGAGCAGCTTGTCAAACACTGAAGTTTCTCAGCTTGTCAATGATCTTGTCTGTCCTGATCTTGCCAATAAGCTAGGCAGAAGGAAGATTTTTTTTTAAAAAAAGAAAAGCAAAATAAATGCAGACACTATGCAGAAATATAGAGAAGTGAAGCATCCATCAGTAATGTTAAATCTGCCACAGCTGAGTTTGCCTGCATTCACAATTAGTAAATAGAGTTTGCCTAAATTGTCAAAAAAAAGAGTATATAAAAGGCAAAAAAAATTTTCTAAACAGCTTCTTTGTCATAATTTAAAAACCCCTTAGCTCTAGCTAGGACAGAGAACAATTAATTTCTTACATGGATGCAGAAGTTTGATATTCAATAAAAACTAGGCTGAATTTCCTGTTCCTTAACATTCAAAAAATTGACTATACTCTCTTGAGTTTAGCTGTTCCTGGTTTCTATTAAAATAAGGGAGATTAGGATCAGTGTTTGTAAAATGTACTGTACAACATGGTCACTTTTTTAATAAAAAGAAAACATAATAACAGTAAAAATAGTAATTATAGTAGAACATAGAGATAGTGGATGATAATACTAACATCTCTGAAACACAGACATACAAAAGAAGGAAAACAAAACAAATCAGTGGCTTTCCATTGCAATTGGCAGAGTAGGGGCAATGTAAGAACTACCAAAGATTCTGTTCTGATTTTAAGGTAATAAAATTGCTGTTTCCCAGTACAAAGTACAATAGAGAGCTTTTTTGTCTATCTCTGGTCTATTTTTCTCTTTCCTTGAGAATACTACAACAGAGTAAGGTCCACACTGTCTGTTATTGAGACAATCTCAACTATACTTTCTCTCATCTACAAATGCATCAATTAATCCACTGTAATCAATGCAATTATCATAGAGTATTACAGAATATACTGAGTTGGAAGGGACCTACAAGGATCACTGAGGCCAGTCCTTAGCCCTGCACAGGACCATCCCCAAGAGATGGTCACACCATGTGTTGAATGTTTCTTGAACTCTGTCAGGATGGTGCAGTGAATTCTCAGAATTCTCTTTATTTTGTCACTACCAGTTTCAACAACCAATAATGGATAGTAATCAGAGGACCTTATTAGACTGGAGACTTTCTCATTAATGTCCCTTATTCCAGCCACTGGGAGACAGCAGACCTCCCTGCGAGCTGGGACTGGTCTCCATATCGGGCCCTCTGTTCCCCTTAGAAGGGAGTCTCCTATTACAAATACCCTTCTTTTCCTCTTGATAGAGAAGGTCTTGATGCCAGATACAGGCAGTGTTGTTTTGGGAAGCCCCACTACCCCAAAAGAATCTCATCAGTTCTCTGGCCTTCTAGTGTCAGCCTCATACCTGTTGTAGAAGGTGCCAGTCCTACCTGTTAAATTCTGGGAAGGAGGAGGAACCTTCCTCCTGGTACATGCAGAGATTACCTTCCAGCCTTCATCTTTCACAGACCCTTGATCAACAGCCCTTTGACTAATTACCCTGCAGGATTCCGAGTCCACCTGCTTCTCCACTACAATGGAGGTTTGAGACTCCTGAGAGTCTTGAGACTGTAGAGTCTCTGAATATAATGTGTCTCTCTCTTGCCCATTCACTTGATACTATGCAGCCTCTTCACTTCTTCCTGCAGTTCCCTCACCTGGTGACACAGCTCTTCAACCACGGTACACTTTCTGCAAGATACATGTTTGTTGGCCCAGTCTCATGAAGAAGCATCCTGGCACACTCCTGGTAACCTGGGTCCTGGAGAGCTGCATCTGCCATCAGCAGGTCTGTCTGCCTGGAGGCCTCTGACACAGCTGGTTCAGTGACTTCTGCAGCTACAAAGGATTGACCTTTATGGCGTGTCAACACCATGACTATGGAAGCTTAAACTAATATGCTAATAAGACTGGGGCTGGAAGGGTCTCTTTGCTCTTCCTTACCAGCTACTGACTCTGTTTACTGCCTCTTTTGGATGCTGCCAAATGGTCAGAGAGGAGGAGCCCTTCCCACTTGTCCTGCCTCCATGAACTGCCGTGCAAACTGCCGTGCAAACTGCCGTGACGTACCCCTGTTTGCCGCACTCTGGGTCACTTGTGCTCCCTGGAGCCATTTGAAAGTTCCCCCAATTGCTTTTGACAGGACCCTCAGCTCTCCTCCTTGGTTGCCAAGGGCTTCCTGCTCCTCACAAGGCTGTTGCTTGGGCTGCCTCGCCAATCAAGGCCCTGCCCAAGCCTTACTGGTGTTTAAAATTCCCGATTGCTCTTGACATGAACTGAGTAAAATGTATTCCATGTCTTATAATAAGGAAAAAGCGCAAACACAATAAGTTTAAAAAATAATTTAGACTGTATTTGGAAAAATAAAACCAATGTAGTATTAACAAGTATATTTTACAACGTAAAGCCAATTCAACATTAAGAAAATTGCATACCAGTTTATATTTCTACTAGAGTGCTTGAAGTAGGAGGACACATACTATACTACACAGCTGTTGCAAATCTTTCTCTTTTAGTGAACATTTTTCCCTTTTTGGTAGGTAACTAAATAATTACATAATCCAAAGAGACTAACTAACACTTCCTCTGTAGTTTTTACTTTCTGTACAGTCTAACCCTCACACTGCAGAGGCCCGAAACACCATGAGACCCAAAGAGGAGCTATTTTAGGCCAGTATTTAATTGACTGGAACTCAGAAACTAATTACAGATTTGCATGAAACTTCACAGAAAAATCAAGCTTTAATGAAAAACTGTTTGCTGGAAAAATAGGGGAAGGCATTTTTTCACATAAAACAGGGAAAACGAGTTGCTACTAAGAGTGCAAAAGAAAATGAAAGCTTCTACATCTATACAGAGGTCAGTTCCGCCCAACAGTTGAGACGCGCGCTACAGGTGAATATACATTCAATAACTGCAATTAATTAGTTGTAATTTATGGAACAAGAAATGATAGCATTCTGCATCCACAAACTTTGGGATCTACAGGGATATTCTCTTTTTCATCTTTGTTTCCAGGGCCAAGCCAACTATGTAACTTCAGCTTAATTTACTTCAGCCTAGAAAACCATCAGTTTTGAATTCTAGCTCTAACACTTGAAGATTATCTTGGAATTCCGACACATGTATAATGTGTATTCATAGATTCTAAAATCATAGAATATCTTGAGTTGGAAGGGACTCCCAAGGATCAAGTCCACCTCCTGGCCCTTTGTTGGTGCTGTGACCACTTCCCTGGGGAGCCTGTTCTAGTGCCCAACCACGCTTTAGGTGAAGAATACCTATTCTGATATCCAACCTAAACCTCTCCTGACACAACTTCATGCCATTCCCTCAGGTCCTATTGTTGGACATCAGAAAGAAGAGAACAGCATCCGCCCCTCCACTTCCTCCTGTGAGGAGGCTGTAGACCACAATGAGGTCTCCCCTCAGTCTCCTCTTCTCCACCAAGTGACCTCAGCTGCTCCTCATATGGCTTCTCCTATAGGCCCTTCACCATCTTTGTTGCCCTCCTTTGGGATGCTCCCTAACAGCTTTATGTCCCTCTTACATTGTGACACCTAAAACTGCACACAGGACTTGAGGTGAGGCCACATACTTGCAGAGTAGAGTGGGACAATTACATCCCTTGACTGGTTAGCAATTGGTCTATTTAAAATCAGCAAAGATAATTTCCCTAGTAATATCTAGATATTTTTATTCAATATATAGAAAGGTAGAGTGTTTATTGGAATTTGTCTCCTCTTTGATCTAACAGAATCACAATTTTCCCCTACCTTCTGTGGCACAAATATCTATCTATCAGCAGTTTCCATGTGCAAGTGCTTTACAAAGCATGAATGTTAGGGAGAGTGCAGGAACCTTGTTCAAAACTCATCCTTTGTAAATGTTCACTTTGGCTATATATGAGTTGGTACGTGCCTAGAAATAATTGATTGATACATATGTTAGATATGGGGAGTGTAATAATTATCAGTTCCATGTTTGGATTATTCTAAAAGTTAATCAAGGAAGTAGTAATTTATTAAAGAGTGTAGAACCTCTTTTAAGCACTAAGAAAAAGATTGTAAAGAATTTTAGTCCAAGAGGAATTTAAAGCAAAGAAATAATGAAATAATTCATGGTAGAAGAAAGGAACCTTTGACAATGACTGTTTTCGGTCCTGCTGAATTAGTAGCAAAACAGAAGCATGCACATATATGGAAATTCTCCAGTGGAAGAAAAGGACGTAAGATTATATCAAGAAGGAAATTAAACGTGTGGCTAATGGTAACTATTGACTATTAATTCAAAGCTCTAATAATTACATTGTGTTTTTTTCATTTTTCAGTGACCCATGTTTGCAGGTTTTTATTTTTATTATGTATTATTGTGATGATGGCAATCCTGTAAGAACAAAAAAGCAAGCAGTAAACCTTTAGTGCAATTAAAAGATTACCAGTATTAAGTATAATTTGAAAATCTATGGCTAGGTAAATGACTTTAAAAGATAGTAGAGTATGGTTAGGACTTTCAGATATGATAAACTCCAATATTCCTTCAATACACTTTACAAATCAAAGACAAGTGTTATCACTTGGTATTTGAAATTTATTACCAGAAAATATTTTTGCTGCTGAAAAATATTTCTGACTTCACTATAAATTTTTTACCATTTCCATTTTATTTCAATATATTATTACATATACATTACATTACCATTACATGGAAATATAAGAAAAAATGCAGTAAGAAAGCAAGCTGAATGTTATTATATAGCACTGATTCTATTCAAAACCAAGAACTGATTTATTTCAAAACCAAAAACAGTTTTATTACAAATAAAAAAACTACAGAACAGATCGTGTATAAACTCCAAGTAGATTTTTCACTCCTACCTAAAAAAAAGGTATTTTCTAGAAGTTGTATATGCATAGATACTACATAATAACCTCAAAATAATAATCAAAATAATGTTTCCAAGAAATTAAAATCACGTTCTAAAAAAATCTGACAAAATTGTGATCTGATATCCAGCTTTAAAATAGAGTCATTTAAAATATGTGCATTGAGAACTGTCACAGGTGGCTTTTTGAATATACTGCATTTATGAACAGTCATTACCCTCTTCATTGAGCTTTATGTCTGCAATATTCAGTATCTAGGTGACCAAGAGAATCTGGCTGGCAGTTCTATTATTTGAATATTCCTAAGCATATTCAGTGAATCCCATTGTATTGGGTCTGGCTGAGATGGAGTTCATTTCCCCATAGCAGCCCTCACAGTGCTGTGCTTTGCATTGGTAACTAGAAAGGTGTTGATAACACACCAGTGTTTTGACTACTGCTGAGCAGCACTGGCACAGCATCAGGACTGTCTCTCCAACATTCTCCCCACCAGTGGGCTGAGGGTGGGTGCTATCCTGGGTGGGGACAGAACTAGGCCAGCTGACCCAAATTAACCAAAGGGATATTCCATACCATATGATGTCAGCTCAGGAAATGAGCTGGAAGGAAATGAGAAGGAAGGGGGGACATTCATTACTTGCTGTGTTTGTCTTCCCAAGCAACCGCTGTGTGTGCTGAAGCCCTGTTTCATGGGAAGCGGTCAGATATCACTTGCTGATGGGAAGTAGAGAATAACCCCCTTTTTTTTTTCCTCACCTCTTTGCTTGTGCATATGCAGCCTTTCACTTTTGCTTTCATAAACTGCTTTATTTCAACCTGTGAGTTGCTTCCCGTCTTTTCTCTCCCCAGTTCAGCTGAGAGGGGCGAGTGCTACAGCAGCTTGGTGGATGCCTGGCATCCAACCAAGGTCAACCCACCACACTCATTCACATTTCCACCAAAATCCGTTGACACTGTTCTATGATTGGTCACAAGAAGACCCATTTCAAACAGCAGGCTGTGATTGGCATCTGTGCCAGAAAATAGAATATGGAAAAGCATTTAAGGAGTCAGTTTCCTCTTCCTCTTCCCTGATTGGAAAACAGTCACAATGTCTGCAAAGAAAATTCCCCTGTGAAAGTACTCCTTTCAAGTCAGACTATTTAAGAAAAATGGGGTCTGCTTTTCCGCTGTAATTGATAGTCAGTTTCCCATATTATAATTTGTTCAGATTCTTTGAGCCAGCCCATGATTTAAAGTCAGAATAAGACTTCTACAGCATGAAAAAAACCAGCTTCTCATTAAAATCTCCATAGTGTGCATGTTTTGTTGTACAGCTAACAGCCTTCTTTGAAGAAAAAAAAGAAGGAATAATAATTCTTAAAACTTTCATCCTTTCAGAAAAAAGGCAGAAAATCCAGGAAAGCAGTCCATCACAAAAACTGACTGAAACTTCGGCAATTCTTCTAACTACATTAGCTATCTAGTATGTGGTGTTTCCTCTTACTATGCATCACAAGTCTCCTCTATCAAAATTGCAAATCATCTTCTGGTATTTTTGCAACACTAAATTCTAAAAGTCCTTTTATGAATTTTAATTAATCCTCAGTATAAATAATCCAAGGCAGGCAGGTATTATTCTTAATTTACAAATGAGAGGTATGGCATGTATGAGAAGTGACCTTGCACAAGTTTGTACAGAAAAAAATCTGAACAGAAGCCAAGTTTACATATCAGGGTTTCTTTCACAGTCTCATAGCCATACTTCATCTTTTCATTTCTTGCTTATGTTTTCCAAACTCACTAGCTGCTTATGCTAACCTATTTTTAAAACTCTATCAATTTTTGGGTCAGTAGACACAGACCTTCCTACTCCATACTCAGTAGAAGTTGTTCAGCCTATATTTCCACCTCATCCCTCTAAAGAGGTAATTATGTATTTTCCTAATAATTTCAAATCCTCTGAGCTTGCATGCTAAGAAAAATATCAGATTGTACTTTCTGCTAACTGATGAAGCCATTTTCCTGTGTTGGAGTTTGCTCAGGCAACCTGTTGCTGCATGTTGCTTTCTGAACAATTGAGTTCAGGAATTGATCCAATATACCTAGCATGTTATCTTTCTGACGCAAGATCAGTCTAGATTTTTTAATTCAGCACTGAAAGGTTCATAGGTACATCAGTAGCTTTTAGCTAATTTCGAGACAAGAATATATTTCTTCCACCAGTATAATGGTCTGTTGGGCAGTTACTGATTCAGTCATCAGCACGCTCTTCAAAAATACATTAATGTAGTGACTATCACCCACCATGCTTTCTGTCTCCATGTTTCCACATATGCCTGTTTCTGAAAAATAAATAATGTGCTAATAGCAAAACAGAGAAAATACTATTTCTACACAAGTGCCATCAAATTTTGAGATATATCTTAGTTACACTAGTCCTAAAGTTGGATTTGTGACCATTCTGTTACCCAGTTTGTGAAAACTTTTTCCTCTACCAGCTCTAGAGCCAAGTGATCGTTTTTCAAAAACTCTTTGTTTCCTGCTATATGTCTATGATTAAGCAACATTTTTTCAGTTGGAATCAGGAAAATAATCATTAAAAAGACATCAGGACCATCCTCAAATCAGTAAGAAGACTGCTTGGTGAAGTGAGGTGAAGAGAACAAACACATTGTTGAAAAAAAAAAGAGAAGAAAATAATCATTGATGCTCTTTCTGAGCATCCAAATGATGCTTAACTCGGAAAGTTTCTCTCTGAGACTTTCCTCTCCTCCTTTCTTGAATACACAATCACTTCTCCACTTCTGCTACCACCTTCTCACAGCAGGTAAATCAGGAAAAAACAATCCTGAAAGTGAGCACCACTGGATGCAGTGCTCCAGAACTGAATGAATGTTTTAGTCCTAAATGTGTTTAGTCAAGGTCTATCTCAGAGGCTATAAAACATTCCAACACACTGAAACAACCCTCTCATGAAAAGGATAAAAAAAAACACCAAAAAAAAGGATAAGAACAACATAACAATAACTGACAACGATTTCACCGTTGTTACTGTAACGAACAGTAACTCACATATTTCAATATTCAGCAAAATGTTCAAGTATTTGCCCTGTAAGTGGGGTCATTACTGCATTCTCTGCTCTAACAGTGTTCTGTTTATCAACAATTGTCATTTGAGCCATTTAGGACACATCACGGTGGACCGTCTTCTCCAGATTCAGAACTCACGTGCTGAGATGCATGTGTGTACATTGGCAATGCTTTAATTCAAGCCTTTTATAAATCAAGCTGGATTTTTTTTTCTTGCCTTTGTGAAAGATAAATAGTGCTGATTTTGGTTTTGTGTTTTATTAAAAATCAAACCCTCTCTAAAAAGGCAGCTCTTGGTGAACAAGGTAGTTAATGCAATAACAATGTTACTTAGCTAACCAAAGATGAAATGGTAATAAGGTGTGCAAACTGAGACTATTTAGTTAATTTGTTGGCAAGGGAATCATTGCTATTCTCAGTTGTGAGATCAAGGCAACCTTCTCTTTAAATTAAAATAAGCCACGCTTTGATATTGGAAGCAGTGTCTTGAAAGTAAACTTATTTTAAGTCAGTCAATCTAAAAGTTTCTTAAGCACCTTCCAAAATGGGAAGCATATATAGCTCATAAAAACCTTCAAGATGACTCAGATTTGCAAGTACATTTTCTTAAATCAGTCTATAATTAAAGAAGAATAAAATCAATACAATATTTTTCTTACCTGTGTCAGAGTATCTGGTATTGTATTCTAAAACCTACAGCAGCTGATAATATTCAACTCAATTCTCTAATTAATTTCCTCAATTATCCTGATAAAATTCATTTTTGGTATAACAGTTTACTGATATTAGTCTATAGCCATATTCTAATTTTGACATGCCATCAGCAATACAGAAGAAGTGAAAGTAGACTACTGAAGGCCATAAATTTTCTGTGGGCCTACCTGCGCAAGGCGTTTTGTCATTCTGCCCAGACCAGAAAAGTCTGTGACATGTATTGGTTGTAATTCAAGGTGACCTTGTTCCCTGCATTGTGTTATTCCCCACTCATGTAAAAATTAGATGCTCAGTTCCCATCTTCATGTCATAACTATTGCCAATGAATATTATACTTGAAAAATTTCATTGATTCCTGGGGGAAAAGTATGGACATCAACATTCTTGTCAAAGAGATTATTGGATTTTCAATCTACTAAATACAAAAATCTCAAGCAGATTGCTTTTGCCTCAGATATGTGTTCTGGTCATGGAGGTAATTTTTTTTTTTATATCTTACGTTTGATTACTATGATATATCTTAGAATACACAGCAAAAACAAAAAAAAAAGTCTGAAGTCACTGAAATGTCCAGTAACACATCACATACGTATAAATATAACTTTTGGGTGTTTAGGATTTACTTCATATTTTAAGACGCTCAAGTGAACTAAGATTATAGTTTTTACTGTAGGCAATAGCACAACTACAATCTTTGTAGATATACCCAAGGTAGTCTAAAATTAGCTGACTCCTGTATTGCTACCATTGTTGCCATAGCAGCCTAGAGCTCAGTATTTATTATCAATGTCTTGACATGGTTTTGCAGTCATAGGAAGCCTCATGCACATAAACCATATATAAGCCAAGTATTTTGAACACAGGTTTGAACATAGTGCGGCCGTGTCACATATTTAAATACAATGTTATCATTCCTAAATAGTTTAGGATCATTCCTAACTGAATTCCTGTCTGGAATTCAGTCAGGAATGATTCAATTCTTACAGTGACATGGCCTACTGACTGATTTTACATAGTATTCTGAATACCAGAAGTTCACTATTTCACTCTGAGTTTTCATTAAAAGAAAAAAAAATCCCTACTGCCATTTTTCTTCTTTTCTAGACTGACTATTACTATAAAGGATGACTAAACCATAGTTTGCTGTCTAAACATATTCCTTCAGATGCAACTGAGTTAAGCACAAGTAAAAGTAGTAGAGCAGAGCTACATTAATTCTAATTATAAAAAAATAGATAAGTCTAGCAGTAGTAGACCAAGAGAGTAGACCTATTTACATTTATTTAGTTATTTATTCTTAGTAACATGAAATCAGGAATATATAAATAGAATTTAAAATAATTCCTGATTATTTCAGAAAGTACTTAATGCTTTCATTCAAGCTTCAAAAGACCAGTTTGGGAGAAAACACGGCAGCTGATTTTCAGTAAGCAGAGACAGTAAGATGAAATTCTGATATAGCAATTAAAGAATGTTTCCATGAAGTAATAACTGCCACTGCTTCTCCCCTTAACCCTGCAATTGCATAGCCAACATGGTAGCAATAAAGCTTTAAAAACTTTTGAAGCACATGGCAGGAATAATAAATGTTAAAGAGCAAGAAAAGGACATCTACCACATCTCAGAATGCATCTCTGAATTTCAAGCAGGTCTAGCAAGATATTGGGAAACCTGAAATTATCTGAAAGATTCACAGGTTCTTGAAGAACAATTTTACACATTGTAGGACACCCCAAGGAAGTTTATATTTCTGCTACATTTTTCTTTGCAGATTTAATTCCTCTGAATTTTGATCTGAGTTACACTCATCTGCCCCTGAAAAGAAACAGCACTTTAATTTTCCATCTAGCACTAGGGATCTTAACACAAAGGCACTATCCTTCACATGGCAAATGAAAACCTAGTGGAATTGCAGACAAAAATTGATGTTGAGAAGAAAAATAAAAAGGATTGTCCTTCTATTCCAGGAATCTCCTCCTCTGTTACAGAAAAAAACCCTGAAATATTGCAAAATCCAAGATAACCTACCAGACAAGAGATTTTCCCTGTGCCCTCTGTATTCTAGCTATGCTAGAAGTACAAGAAGTGATGCAAATACATCACAAACACAAAGATGCAATAGAGATGGAGAACTTGAAGAAGTTTGGCATTTGAAAATATAAACAGCCTGTTTGATATACTTATTAACCTTATGCTCCCATCAGAAACAGGATTTCTCTTTTGAAGTCTAAGGAACTGATGAGATGAACGCAATTCTGGGTGTCTACTATAAGTGATTAGCTTCCTGCTTTAAGCCTGAGCAGTAGCTATGTTTTGCCATCTAGTCAACCTTACGCATTTATGATTCATTTGCAGATTTCTAAAAAAAAAAAAAAAATTGCTGTTTGAGTGTTACTAAAGATTTTGGTTGTTTTGTTTTTGTTATTTGTCTTTGTATAATAAGCATCTGTTGTCAAGTGAAGGAAAGCAATAGAAGATTTGAAAATGGGAGCTCTGGAAAAACTCAAGGCTAATCAATTAAAGGATCTACTAAGACTTCTCAGGAGGTCTCAGCTTAATTGAAGTTGCTGTCTGAGTGGCAGCTGACATGAAAATGAGGTATTCTGTCACCTGATCATCTTGCCTTGGTCTCAGCAGGATACCTGTTGAGTATGTGAAAACTGTTTTTTTCTGTGAAGAGGAGGATATTTTCCATGTGCAGTTTTATGTGCTTTCCTGATAAAGATCAGTGACAATCCTTGTGTGGGTGAAATGACTGCATCAAATAATATTTACAATGATGACTGAGCTCTCAACAGCAATGATTTTGTAGTCCTCTTTACCTTTCTTCACACCTACTAAGGAATCAGGCAAGAACACATGTAGTGAATTTTAAGACTGCCTCCAAATTATTTCAGATGCTGACCAGTATTCCTCCACGTGAAAGATTCTGTTCAGTTCCCTTTCGATTTAAAACAGACACAGAGTTCTGCTTTGCTAGTTCCCAGGTTCCAGTTAACTTCCTTCCTGGATTAACACTGGCAACACCTATGGTTGATTAAGGAAATAGAAATGGATGTTTATATTAAACATTTGGGATAAACATCAGGACCTCTGAGAGTCATATAGGAGGCTGAATGGAAGGCAGAACATTTTGTTTCAAGTAAGATCATGCATTTATTTTTATTCTGCCTCACAAACTCCAGCCTAAACACACTGAAACAAACAAACTCAGGCATAAACACACTGAAAGCAAAAGGCGAAGTTCCCTACAACATCTGAACTTTTTAGTAGGCAATCATCTCTAAGAAAAGATACCTGAAACAAAACACAAAGGCTTAAATTTTACTAGGATCAGACTAGAGAGAGAAGAAAATAACAGAGTAAGGGATTTTGCTGCCTGACAGAATGGACTTGTACCTGAAGAATAAAAATAGGCTGACTACTGTGCAGACAGCTCAGACATGCCAGTTTGGTCAGCGTGATGCACCCTAAGCCACTCAGGAAAACAGCAGGTGACTCATGAATTTTCACTTCCTTCCCAAAGTGCCCATCTCAGCAGTACTACTAAGTATATTTTAACCATAATCTCACCGTTAACTGTGCACCCGCTCACCACTGCCTATAAGTTTACACGTGAGATGTACATAAATGAAATGTAACCTTGCACTTTGCAAGCAGAACTGTTTCTGTCAGCTTACATTTCCAACACAGGGTGTTTCTCAGTGTTGTTCTAAACATGTGGCAGCAAAAAATCAATATATAGTGAGAGAATAATAAGGTTTTGAATATTCTATACATCTTTAAATCTTATAGCAACACAAGGTTCCAACTTAGAGTACATTGAGTAAAAATATATTATTTAAACACATTTAAAGTCGTCACCTGAACGTAAAAGTCTATATTTTCACATTCTGTATTGTTAATGCATTCCGTATTTAAATGTTGACCTCACAGAGCATGTCTCTGGATCAGTTTCTCCCCGAGCTCCTGGAATTAATAGATATTACGGTGTCAGTGAGATCTTATGCAAGTTTTATTATGTTCTTGGAAAAGCAAAATCCAATTTTTGTAAAAAATCTCAAACTCAGATCCGTATATACATTTGCCTGGCTGCCTGGGAGAGACCAGAACACTGAAAATTACACCCCCTCATGTACAAATTTACATTAAGATGTTAAACAGAGCATCCAAATCACAAATGGAGATCTGCTCTCCCTCCATCAAACTCTCTAGTTTCCACTCCTCTGTCCAGCTAGCTCATTTTTTTCCTCTCCATTTTCACTTTCTCCATTCCCTTTTTCCTTCTCCAATTTTTGTCCCCTTCTGACCCAGCTTTTGTTTCCCCAGACAGCCTACTCCTTTTTCTCTAACTGAAACTCATTCTAGGCATATGGTTTTCTACTACCTCAGTTACTAACAGAGGAGAAACAGACTTCTGTCCTCCCTCCAGATGCACTCCTGTCTGGCTTCTCTGTGGTAACAGATCATTATCTTGTCTGCAGTGAGACCTGCAAGAGAATTAAGAGCATTCACTCCCTGCCAATAAGAGAATACCTCAAAGCTTGTAGCTTCTAGGAAAAGCACACAGAATTTTTCAAAATTTTTGGAGTAGTAGAAATCTACATCTGAGTAGATTCCACACAAGTCAAAAGGCTCTTATTCACAGAAACCTTTTCCCTGCCAAGTTTGAAATTCTCACTACAAACCAACAGATGCTAGAATACTGCATGGAACAAGGGGAAATAATCTAGTGGTACTAAAATATAATTTACATATAACATATGAAATAGTCAAGAGAACTTCAGGTTTTTCTTCCTTACTATTGCAACACAAGGTATTTGCAACACAAAGTATTTTCAACCTTACTATCATACCTATAAAAAGGTATAGATAAAGTTCTATAAAATAGTGAAACATTAAGGCAGGTGCATGACATGGAAACCATCAACCCACATGTTTAGCATTTGGCAAAGTTACAAGAGACAAAAACCCCACAGTGTTATTACAGGAAATTAATGTTAATGGTGAATCCCAGAGCCCACCCTTCCAGTAACATAGAGGTGGCTTTTATTCCTTGTAATCATTCCTAATTTACTCTAAATGTTTGAGAAATAATTATACATGAATTTTGGTCATCTTGGCTGCTAGTCATCAGTAACCATCAAAAGATCACACAGAGAGTATATTTTTAACTATGATTTGACCTGTCATAGTGAGAATTTACTGGCCATATAAGGGCCCTTATTATCATGAGCTGTATATACAAAATTATCCTTAAATCACTTATAAAAATTAATGAATAAACTACTATGAAATTATTATTTTATAATTGCATTAAGTTATGTTTTCTGACTGATATTATTTGAAGCATAAGATGGAAGTAGTTTACTGAATAAAGAATTGGACACAGTAAAAATACAGCCCACCCACAAAGTATCATCTCTACTCAATTTTAACCTGATTCATAAATGATGTGAGCAATAATATTTTAAAAGTGTTGATTTTTTTGTGTAACTAAAAGTAACATATATGTCAGACAATTATGTATGTATGTCACAAATTATTTATAACCATCATACAAGAAATCTCAAGATGTGATTTAACAAAAGGAAGAGAGAATTTGAAGAATGCAATCTCTTCCCCTTACCTCCCACCATATCCTTGCGGAAAAGGGTGAAGAGTTGATGCAGGAACAGTAAGAAAACAGAATTGCAAAACAGAGAGTTTGGAAGTATAAAGGTACACAATAAGAAACAGAACATAGAAAAATCAAAGAGATTATTTATTAGGAGATAAATAAATGAATTACTTTGAAGTTGAGAATTAATGTTACAAAGTTGATAGGTTGGAGAAAGTGAAATGGCAAAGGGACAGAAAAGGAGGATGAAAGAAAATTCCCATAAGCAGTATATACTCTGAAGGACTGTTGAGTGATGGAGAGACACAGAGGACTAAAACAGATATCAAAAGGCAAACGTATAATTCCTCTCACACTGTTTGTTCATAATAAATGAAAATTGCATTTCAAAACATGTTAGCAATTGCCTTGAAAATGTGCGCATAATGTGTCCTCAGAACATCTTTGTACATGTCTATAAATGTACTAGATTAGTACCTGTACTGTAAGTACAGTTATAAATTCTATCTATAGATAATTAAGACAGTAACCATCACTGCACATATCTGAAATCTCAAACTACACTTACTCTTACCATTGTCATTAAGTGAACCTAACATCCATAGCAAGAGGTGATGGCATTTCACAGAAATGACTTGTCCATGCTGTTTTATACAGTGTGCATAAAAGTAGTGGTATGAACCCTGAGGAGTTGGAGGACTATTTTTATGAAGGCTAAATAGACAGGGATTTTCTTTCATCATCTCTCATAGGATAAATACCAAGAATGAACCAAGGAACAGAAAAAAATAGAAAGGGTTCTAAACATCAAAAAGGGTCATTAATCTATTACAAATTTCCTTTTTGTGACAAATATTTCAAACTGAAAATGGTAGATTGCATGTCACTGCATCCTTTACAAGAGAATTAAGAAAAAACAAGAGCTGTGGTGACACATGCTCCAGAAAATCAAACCAAACCACCTTTGGTGAGACCCACCAGCTTTGCAGTATTATAATAACTGCTTTAAGCAAAGTGGTACAGTGATACACCAAAGAGTGTAATTTAAATTTCCACATTCGACGGGAAGTATACTTGTTTCTGGTTGAAAAACATCTGACTGTTTAAGCACTTTTAAAAGGACAGTTAATACCTTGATCGCTCTTTTGTTTCTATCAGTTAATTCCACACAGAAGAACAAACTAAATAGATTACAGTACATTGACTTGCACGGATTAACAGTAACAGAAAAAGGAGTTATTTTGAATTGTAATTGTTACAAGGCAATTTTTTTCCCCTGCAATTATAGATCTTGGAGTAATTGATTTTGTCTGTCTCTCTCTATATATATATCTCATATATATATCATTCTTCCTTTCCATAATGTTTGGCATACCAACACTATTTTTGTTTACTTTCGGGGCCTGAAGTTTATACTCTTGCCTCCCAGGAGTTGAGCTATCTATGCTCAAGGACAGCTCTCTGATGTGGCACTTATCTGAATTCACACTATGAAGGAAGAACTGTTCAAGAAAGAATCTTTAAAGTCTTGTGGGGCGGAACCTGTCCCTACTTCATTGAGGAGCCACTTCAGGCTGTCCCATTGATCCTTCCTTCTGTGCCTTGCCTTTGTCTGCCCACATACCTTCCTCATCCAGAGCTGGCACTACAGCCATGATGAGAGATCGCTGTGCTATGTCTGATCTTAGTCACCATCACCGGACTTTCAATGAAGGAAAGAAAAAACACAATTCATAAACTCGATACAGATCAAAACCCGTTATTGCACATTTCTGAGTGTTATCTCTAGGACCATACCTCTCAATCTTAGCTGTAAGGTTGTTTGCATCCTTTTTCATCTAATGCCCTGTTCCTTGTACTGTCTTTGCCTACCTGTTTTCTTTAAACAGAAGCTGTTACAAGGAATTGACAATGGCCAATTCCCCCTCCCTTCTTTCCTGACAGTTTGGCAGTGACACTCTTCCACTACAGCACCTCAGAACATTGTCAAGATGTCCTTCTAGACCACTGGAGAGAATACCACTGGAGAGAATACTCCTCCCTGGCAAGGAGAGACTGAAAGTGACACTTGAGAGACCATAAGACCGAGCAAGAGAGAGAGTCTGTGCAGTTATCTCAGCAACTAACCAAAACCCAAATTAAACCGTAAAGTGGAATAAGAGGGAAAACTGAAATGTTCTATGAAATTAGGATATTTACCACATCTGGAATATCTGACAAAAGGCTTAAAAGGATGCACCTTACCACTTCTTTTTATTCTGACACTAGAGTCACAGGAACACCACATAATATATTAAATTATGCACTGGATCACACACAACAAAATAGAACTGAGATTTTAAAGGGGGTATTAGAAACTATGTTTTTTTTAAATTTCTTGCGGTAAACATGGTACCCTTTATTCCCTTTCCTTCTGTATCAGTGATTAACTATAAATTATATGAAAGACAATGCTTATTCAGGTAACTGGAGCTCTGCATTTTTGGAGTAGCAGCAGGTTAGAATATGACAGGAAAAGTGGTGGCAATATTCTGATGAATATACAAGCTCCACTCTTCAATTTTAACATGGATTTGGAGTTAATGTTTTTAGAGTGTTATATATTTGGAAGTTATGCACAAGTGTGAGAGACTGGATGTTAATGGTTAATGACTTAATTGAGGAAGCTTCGAGGTTCTTTGCTGGGGCTAAGTTTGCATCCCTTCGAGGGAGTAGGGGGTGAGGTTTTAGTTGTGTAATGGTGAGACTCTCATCTGCGTAAGACAGAGGGGTAGCCTATAAACGAGGCTTTGAGCCAGGTAAGAGGCAGATTCTGCGGAGATAGTATGATACTTTCTATCATGTCAAATTGCCCTCCCTTACACGCACACTCCCTCCTCCCCCCTGGGAAGGTCACATTCACACGTAGGTCTACTGATATAAGAGGCAGCCGTCACATCTTAGAAAGGGTCATAAACCATCCAAAACCCTGAAAGTGCCCCCCCACCCACTCCTGAGGCCTCCCAGCAGAGGACTGCATGTGATCCAAAAGTGTTGCAGCAGATCCAAGCCTGTTGCAGGAGACAGTGTAAAACTACCCCCACACCCTCACACAGGGGAGGTACCAGTGTCTTCCTGAGTGAACATTAACCACTGGACTTTGTGTTTCATGGGCTTTTTCCCCCCATCCCTGATGGACCAAGATGGATCAAGACTTCACTCATCACTTCGACCAACGGTGCAACAATGAAGTCTCATAGATCCACGGGTGTTTATTATGAATGTGATTATGAATCTTTCTGCTCTTATCCTTTCTTTCTCTTTTCCTTTCTTTTTCCCTTTTGCATTTTCTTAAGTGATATTTTTATACTTTCATATTGCCATATTACTATAGATAATAATAACCAAAACAGCTACATACCTCCTTTCCATTGCAATCAAATTGTTCTAAAACAAATCCTACATATATATATATTTACAGGCATTGGTCATTCAGTGTTTTTCACTCTAATCTACCCCAAGGGATCTATTAACAAGAACCTGAGTTACTCCCGTCTTCAGGGGCAGTTTGTAACAACGAGATTAAATAATATAACAAGGATAATCTAAGTATAGTAACACTCTAAGATAAAGTAAAATCTCAAGTGTGAGAACTCATTATATCCAAATTTGTAGACATAAGATAATGCTTTTAAGTTGATATCTACTGCACAATATCTTTTTTTCCAAATATTCCCAGTTCAACTGGTAACAGCCTCCTGTACAAACTATAATCTCAGTACTCTGAGGAAGAAACAAAAAGCTACATCTAAATCTTACCAATCTTAAACATCTACCAATTCAACTGCAAATACGCTTGCCTAACCTAAAATTGCCATTCTCTATTTATTCATGTATTTATTTAAAACCTGACCCTACGAATTGAAAATATTGAGTGAGAATAAAGGTTCACCTTTGACGGAATTAAGACTAAATTGTTACCTCCTTCAAGTAATGTATATAAGAGACACATTTTTATACTTTTTTTTTAAAAAAGTGTCATGTTTCAAACAAGCATATAGAGAAAAGAACTTACAGACAGAAGACAGAACTCTGTTTCATTTAGCATCACTCCATTTCTTTTGCCTGTCTATGGAAGCTACACAGAGCTTTCCAACTCTGTGACCATCCTGATGCATTACATCTGCTAGGAAACAGCAGAGACACTGGTTCCACTTGCCCTGCAACAGGAAGAGTATCCCCTAGCTGGGACTCCGGGCTCTACTCTCACATGTATGGTTAGATACCAATGACCCCTCCAAGGCAGGGTAATATTTTCAGCAGTGGCTGTAATGATAAAAGTCAGAAGAAAGGACATATTTATTGGGTACCACTTTTTAATTACCTCTCAAGGTCCAATCAGTTCAGGGACTCCCTGAGCCAGATGTATTTTTTGAAGCATGTAACCACCATTAGTGTTTATCTCCTCCAAAAGCTTGCCCAGTCTTCCCTTGCACCCATGTGAGCTTTTAGCACCTTCAGCAAACACAGGCTTAGCAAATGCAAGGATCTCTACAAGCCCCTGTATGAAGAACCAAATCATTTGGGGAAGCCCTATACATGTGTAGCGGGTTTCTGTGGCTGTGTTTTGGTAGCAGGAGGGGGGGCTACAGGAGTAGCTTCCCCTGTCCCGTGGAGCCAATGCCAGCAGGCTCCAGGATGGGCTTCCTGCTGCTGGCCAAGGCCAATCCAATCAGGAGTAATAGTAACGCTTCTGTGATAACATATTTAAGAACAGAAGGTTGTGGCGCAAAAAGAATTCCAGCCAGGGAAAAGCAGAGTGGGAACATGGGAACAACAACGTAGACACCAAGGTCAGTGCAGAAGGAAGGGAGGAGGTGCTCCAGGCGCTGGAGCTGGGGCCCCTGCAGCCCGTGGTGCAGACCATGGTGGGGCAGCTGTGCCCCTGCAGCCCATGGAGGACCATCAGTGTGCAGAGACCCACCTGCAGCCCATGGAGGAGCCCGTGCTGGAGCAGGTGGATATCCAATGGAGGCTGTGACCCTGTGGGAGGCCCAAGATGGAGCAGGGTCCTGCTGGAGACCTGCAGCCCATGGAGAGGGAAGCCCATGCTGGAGCAGAGTAGGACTTGTGGTCCGTGTGAGGGACCCACACCGGTACAGCTCATTCATGAAGGACTGCACCCCATGGAGGAGTGACCTACAGGACAGCAGTTTGGGAAGAACTGCTGCCCGAGGGATGGACTCACATTGGAGAGGTCCATCAAGGACTGTCTCCTGTGGGAGGGACCCCACAGGAGCAGCAGAAGGACTCCTCTCTCTGAGCAGCGGCAGAAACAACAACTGACTGTAACCCCCATTCCTGGTCCCCCTGGACCGCTGGGGGGGAGGAGGGAGAACATGGAAGGAGGGGTGGGGGGAAGGTGTTTTTAAGACTGTTTTATTTCTCATTCTTCGGCTCTTATCCTATTAGTAATAAATTTAAGTACTATCCCTGCTTTGAGTCTGTTTTGCCTGTGAAGGTAATCAGTCGCTGACCTCTCCCAGCTCTTATCTCTACTCACGAATCCTTAGCTGTTTTTTTCTCTCCTCGGTCCAGTTGCGAAGGGAGAGTGAGAGAGTGGCTTTAGCGGGTATCTGTCATCCAGCCAGGGTCAACCCACTACAACATGCATCCCAGATTTACACGTCCTCTCCAAGGAAGAGGTAGCCAAGGCAAGAAAACTGGAAATT
Organism: Corapipo altera; assembly: GCF_003945725.1. Taxonomy (NCBI): domain Eukaryota; kingdom Metazoa; phylum Chordata; class Aves; order Passeriformes; family Pipridae; genus Corapipo; species Corapipo altera. Next base: position 12,903,700 of record NW_020884876.1, read on the forward strand.
ATACTTGATTAAATAAAAAGATTGATGCTCAGGAAAGAGAACAAGATTTATTTTGAATTCTGATTGCTTTTTTTAAGGAGGTTAGAAATAGGCCTTAAATATTTTATTCTCCAAATGTTGCACCCACTAGCAAAAAAAAACTCCTGATACTTTTTTATTAATATTGGTATGCTTAACAACTCTTAACTTTTTAGTCACAGAGGTAGGTATTAAGCCTACTTCCTTAAGATTCAAGATTTATTGCTTTGTTTTTAGGTTTGTTACTTTTCTAAGTATTGTAAACTGTCTTTTTCACAGTCATTTTCACCCATTTTTTTGGTACTTTAATATTTTCTACCCTTCTTCCACAATATTTAGAATTACATATCTAATTCTAATTGGCTTTCCTTTTTCTCTCCCCTGTTTAATGTATAAAAATATGCTGGAAATTCTGTACCTTGTTGCATCTATTTTCTAAAACATATTTTTACTACCATCATAAGTACAATGGAAAGCTTTGCCTTTTTTTTTTTTTCCCTTCAAAAATAAGTCTTTTCCCCTCCCAAGAATCAAACCTTGTTTGGTGGTTCTCTACTGATTTGGCCAGAACATGTGTATCATCTCTATATGGACCTACTTGCCATGCAAAGCAATACATTCTCTTATTTTCCCCCTTGCACATGTTTCTAGAGCAAATTATATCCACTAATATTCTAATCATGTGAATTATCCCACTGAGTGTCTCATATGCCAACTAAGACACTGTTGTGATCATTAAATAAGATTTCAGCTCTTCCTGTTTATTTCCCTTCTCAAATTAGTGCAGAAACAATTAAAATATTTAGGGGATTGACATCCTACTATTCTGCTTGTCCTTCTTATGACCTTCTTTTTTTAGGTCCTCTTCCCAGTAATTACTGTTTATACATATCTGTGAATATTTGGAATCTCTTTTGATCCCAGTTTAAACATTTTGTCATTAGTGACTGACCAAGACTGTGTCTCAAAATGTTGTTCACAATGGCAGTACCATATTTTAAGGGTCAGTGTTAATAAAGACTTACAATAGGTCACAGAACTATTCCATTGCTCAAAATAATTATAAAATTAAGTTACTTTTAAAATCAAATTACTTTCCAGTTTCCTTTTCTCTCCTTCTCATGCACATGCAAGTACCAATGTAGAATATTCAGTCCAAAACAGAAAAGACATTTCCTCTCATATTTCCTTACTCATATCCATGAAGAGTTCAGTACAAACCTTAAATCAGTTATTGATTCTGGAAGCTTTCCTATATAAACATCACTTAATTCTTAGGAATTCATTCTAGGAACTTCCTCCACCTACTAACAACCCTGTGAGCAGTTATCATTATGGTGGTTGCCATTAGTGAAGCTAAGAACTTTTAAACACATTCCTCTATGGGGAAAGTGAGAAAAACAAGAGTAAGAGCAGCCTGAAAAAGCCTGGAGGTGAAAATATTTAATTAAAATCAGCTGGAGCCGTCCCACTTCAGCACTGCGTAAGGCCTATGGGGCCACGCCTCCCTTGCATGATGATGCTAGTCCATTTCCTGCCCCAACACCAGGGAGATTTTTATCATGGTGACATAGCCAGACAAAGATTTAAACCTGAGGTTCTGACTAGAGCTTAAATTGCTACAGAAACACACCCAGAGAACCCAAGAAATGTGCAGAGTACTCTTTGAGGTGATCACTAACAATGTGGGTTACCTTGTCATAGGACGAAATCAGGTTGGAAAAGCAGGACTTTCCTCTCATGAAGCTGTGCTGGCTGTGACAAATGACTGCATTGTCTTTCAGGTGTTTTTCAGTACCTCCCAGAATAATCTTCTCCATAACTTTATGAGACACTGAAGCGAGACTGATGGGCCTGTAGTTTTCGAGGTCCTGTTTCTTGCTCTTCTTAAAAATTGGGACAGCATTCATCAGCTTCCAGTCAACTAGGAACTCTCCAGATTCACAAGACCACTCAAAAATCATTGAGAGAAGTTTTGCAATGACATCAGCCAGCTCTTTGAGAATTCTGAGTTGAATCCCATCAGGCCCCATAAATTTATAGGGATTTAGCTGGAGCAGCAGATCCTGCACAGTTTCAACGTTGACTGGGAGCTGATCATTCTCTCAGTCACAGTCCTCCAGCTCAGGGCACTGAGACCCCCTTTGTCCATCATCCATGTTAAAGAGATGCAAAGAAAGCATTAAACATCTCTGCCCCATCTCTGTCCCTGTTTGTGAGGTGACCATTCTCATTCTGTAATGGGCTAACAATATTTCTATACTATCTATTGCCCTTAATATATTTGAAAAAACTCTTTTTGTCCCTCACATTTCTGGCCAACTTTAACTTGAGCTGAGCTTTGGCTGCATGAATTTTCTCCCTACAATGGCAAGCAGCATCTCTGTGTTCTTCACATGTCAATTGACACGGCTTCCACTGGACATACACCTTCCTTTTTTGCCTTATTTTAATCTGTCCCAAAGTACAAAGCTTTCAATTAGTGTTTCCACCTAACATCAATTACATCAATTACTCATTACCAATCTCTAGTAATACTTCTGCAATTCTAAGGTTTTTTAATGAACATAATGAAAAGCAAGCATTTGACAATTTGTCCTAATAAGTACCATCACCTCAGTCACGTCCAAGGTGAACCGAGTTGACTCAAGTTCAATCAATTTTTCATATATTTTGCTCTTTCTCTCATGATTGTGTTACAGCATTCATACTCCTAAAATTCACGACAAGCTATTGCCATTCTCAGGTTTATTAATAAATATGAAATAGAATCAAAGCACTCTGGTCTTCAGAAAATTCCAGGACCACCTGATAGTTCCAGTGTCTTCAGTGCTCTCTATCTGCATTCAATATGAAGAAAATTACATATAGAATGCACTTACAAAATGTTTGCTCTTAGTGCTGTAACTGCTTACTACAGAAACTTACTTAGAGTTGTGAGAATTAAACTAAAATTACTTAGTTTTCCCTTGTCACAGTTTTAAAAAGTTGAGTATTGACTTAAGCTGAGAAAACATTATCTGACATATTAATCATCACTGAAAGAAATCAATATTGGCACTTTTGTAATTTCACTAGAGCCTACATATTTAAGACCAGCCAGAGAGTGGGGTAGGGATTGGAAGTTATTTTGCATAGAATGCTCTGGGGAAAAAAATGCTGTTTAAGTATATACAGTGTTTATTATTAGATATTTATTTTAGTTATATAATTAAAATTAATATGAAATATATGCAAATAAATTTTAATAAAAAGCACAATAATATATAAATACATATAAAGGGTCAATAATAACTTTGATTTGTTATAATTTGTTATTAAACCTTAGCTCTAAAGCAGGACAAACAGAACTTCCACATTTTTAATTTATTTATTTATTTATTTTAACATAGGCCACATTTTTCTGCTTTTTTGTTTGCACTGATTGGATAGGCCTCAATTTGAAGTATGGTGTCAGGGCTGAGCATTTCCTGTTCTCTGTTAAGACTTCTTAAATAAAAAAACCTAAAAAGTTCAATCTCTAGTACTTTAAAAAGAAGTGGAAGGCAATTTTATAAATTTATAAATGCATTATGTACCTACTCTATAAGCAATTAAAACTTTGTTCAACTCACAGTTTCTGATTGTTAGTGATCTGCCACAACAGAATCTCTTTTATTGTAGCATAAAGTGTCAAATATTTCTTCAATATTCATTGCAATTATCTGTCCTGGGCATCTCACCGGAATTCATCCAGAGGCTAGTTCTGCAAGGTGTTGAATTCCTTGTAAAAAAAGCTGAATGTCCTCACATCTTGTTAGTGAAACTGAGAGTACTCAGTGCTCTGAAGAATTAGACCAAAATTCAAACTTCATTTCATAATCAACATCGCAGCTTCTGAGCCTGTTTACACAGGCTCTAATAGCTACTGCACTAGTCAAGTCTGGTTCTCCCAGAACAATTTTGAGAATGAGGGCTGGAACACAGAAATCAACATTATTTTAGAGGGAGGGAACAACTTGCTGTGAAGATACGAAGATGCCTTTACCCTCTAGTAATAAACACACATACTTTTCTTACTGAGCTTGTGCCTGGTATCATCAATCCAGAGACTTTGTCTGCGCTAATCCACATGGAAGATGCCTGCAAGGTCACACAAAACACCATTTCCTTCTGTGGAAAGCTGCCGTCATTCTCAGTGTTCTCAGCACTGCCAAGTGTTTGATCTATAAACCTATATTTATGGCGACAGTTCACACTCATACTGATAATCTGCAAATCATTTTGCCCAGCAGTCTTCAGTATATTAATTTGCAACACAGTTGGCAGAGTGTATAGTAAACAGAATGGTCATCCAGTTTCCTTCAAAGTTTGCTTCACCAAGGATGAGCATATTGTTTGCTTTATCTCTGAAACCTTACATAAATGTGTGTTTTATTCTACTTTTTTCTCAGAAATAAAATACAAAAAAAAAGCAATGACAATTGTTTTCTGTCACTATCTGCAGAATTTTCTGACAAAAAACCAGAGGGTTTTGAGGAATATTTTTCAATGAATATTTTCACAAGAATATACTAATACAAAATTCAGCATAAGATATTGAATGGGTAAATAGGTCTTGCAACATCCTGTGTGAATTCTCCACCTTTCTCTGCTTCTATCTTTCTCTGAATATGTGGTGATCCTAGTGAGGTCCTTAATCAGACAAGTATTTGATCTTCTGATAGTTTTAATTAAGAGTATAGCAAACATAACATTTGCATATGAAATTGTTGCTATAGTCAGCCCAAAACTAGTGAACAAGCCTGAGACACCTATGGGAAATATAGGGCATTTGGGCAGCAGACCAAGGAGATGAGGAATGTAGAAAAATGTTCTCAGCTATGAAACAAAAGCCTCCCAAGTAGAGTTGAAAATGAAGAAATTAACTGAAATGACAGATGCCAGGTCTGGGTTACTGAGGACAGCAAGTGGGGTTAAACAAAGCTTGAAAAGCACTGGAAGACCACTGGGCTTAGAGTCAAGGAACTGAAAATTATAAACTATTACTTCTAGCATTTGTTAGAAGCACCATAGAAAGTCAGCTTCCACGGGTGGGGCGGGGGGGGGGGGAAGAGAAAGATGGATCTCTGTAAGAAGGATATCAGCCAGAGGTTACCAGCTTGGGAAGACCTATCAATTATGTGTTGCCATTTTACCAATTAATGTATTGACAATTCTTGCACAGGACTTAAACTGGAATCTGTTTCAAACATAATGAGATTCATGTTTCTTTGTCATAGTCAGGGACAGGGGAAAACACATCAAACCACATGCAGGTTTATTTCAGGGAATAGGAAGTCCTTCTATTGCCCTTCATTCTTCTGAATAGTAAAACAAATTTACTCATTTGTATGGAGGTGTTCAACACAACCTTGTATTTTTAGTCCTCGGGACAGTATAGCATAGTAAGTTCAGAGAAAAGAGACAGAAAAGGAATAACATTTAAATAATTCGGAAAATACTACAGTCAATAAATTATACTTTTGTTCTTCCCTAGTGAATTTCTCACACCTTGACATGCTTGACAACTATGTGCTAGTTTAAAATTCCAATTTGTAAAACTGACAGGTTGAAAAAAATTCTAAAACGTGCTTATTTACTGAGGTAGAAATCTTGAACTGAACATCCCACATTCTCAGCAAAAGTGGTTTTTGGATGAAGGTTGATCTCTGACCTTGCCATGTAATCTCTGCTGAAATCAGTGAAATGTGCATTTACTAAGAAGCAAAGAAATTAGTTCAAACACAGCATTCTTATCAGATATTGGAATTAAAATACCTGCATCAAATCTTAAATATCCGTTCTATTTTTATCTGTCTTATGTTGTCCTTGATACTTCTGAAGCTCAATCCAGCTGAGATCACTAGATCTAAAAATGCTTGTTTGTCTTCAAAAGCTGTGTCTCATTACAGATCCTCTTTGAGTCATATGAGGTAGAGAAGATGCATTCTCACTATTGCTAAAGCAGGAGAAAACACAATAGAAGGATGAACATAGACTATGTCTAATTTAGCAAGTAACATGGCACAACGGGAGTGAAATATGTAGAGTGAATCATTCACTGCAGAGGACCAGTAGTCCATGTTTTATATATATATATATATACATATTTGAAAGGGTTATAGCTGAATAACTCCAGTTTGATCCTGTGAGCTATTACCGTTAGGGATTAGAGCTCATTAATCGCGCACTAACATGACAGCACCTTTTACCAGTTCAGGGTCATCAGAAAAGAATTGAGTTAGAGAATCCTGAAAATATTTGGAGGTGAACTGAAGCACAGTTGAGAAAAGACTCCTTACCTAATATTGAACACCGAAATGGACACAGTTAGAGTTAACCTAAACACTATTGCTTACCATACCCCTGACAAATCATATGCTGTTCACAAAATTCACAATAGCAGCACATGATAGCAGGAAGACCTTAGCGCAGCTAGATAACAAAAAAAGCCACCCTAATACAGTGGGATAATCCACTAATCCACAGCCTTATCCCGTAAAAATACCTTTTGTGAGATCACTCTGTTCGTGACTACACAAAGAACTTCCTGGAATACAAACCTAAAACCTCCAGAAACTGAAACCATTCAAAGCAACTGTATTACAGAGTCATGGGCAACTTTCTTCAGAACTGTAGAGCTACAATTAGCTTTTTTCCTCCCTTTCTACACAAGAGGGAATAGGTAAAATAGATTGTAATTCATTCTTTGAATGGGAGCCTTTATTAACTTCTGTATTGGAACTCCATGTAGCACATGGATATCTTGTTCTGAGTGGAATTTAGGATGCACTGTTCTGCTCATTCTGTTTCAGAAAGTTTTTACTTTTTACTGCTCCAGAGCTTTTAGTGTATTGCAACCCCGATTTGGGGGTGTTTTTTAATTTTCTTCTGTTTTTACTTTACTTGCTTCCCTATTTGCAGAATTTGAGGTTTCACCTCGAATTCTTCACTTGCCAGTTCTTTTAGGAAAAACTTGTTTGACCTTCTTCTATGTTAATATATGTATAAAAACGTTATGAGATTTATGACTAAAAAGCCAGTTATTACCGAAATTGTAGAAACCGTGACTGGAAAAAACTATTAACAAAAGCTGAACTGTAAAAGCCATGCTAATCTCATCTGATAAATTCAAAGCATATTATTCATACTGGTTTAATTTGAAGCATCTAACTTCCCAAATGATCAAAACAAGATCATTTGAAAAATCAATAATTTAAAAAAAATTAATCAATATTTATTTTCATGTGAGAATACACCTTGGGAAAAGCAGAAATACTTATGGATAATTTATTAGTAGTACCATTCCTATTCCCACCCCACAATGTACTTCACTTAAGCTGTTCTGAGAGGCTGATTGCACCCTGGTTTATTCATAGCAAGATTGGAAAACAAGTTTGGAGTAAAACATCAGAAGAAGGAGGGGGAAAAATAGGAAAATAAGTTTCTTACAGATCATATAGTAACTGAATAAAATCATTACCAAGAATAAAAAAAAACCTAAACTCAACCTGAAACCTTGATAATAATAGCTAATAACACTTTTGTTAAAAGGGTAGATGGCCTTTACATATCATTGATTTTAACCTCTTTGATAACAGCATGAAGCATAGAGAAATGTTCTTTTCATGTCGATGAGATTTCAGAGAGGTTTCCGCAACATCAATAGGCAAAATTTGCTTCTGTACAAGCCAATCTATGAAGAAACAGGCTTGTATGACTATATTAGGGGACAGCATGGTAACACAGAGGTAAAATGGACATTAGAAGATGCAAGAGAATGGATCTGAAGAAAAAAACCATCTCAGGCCAAGAACCTTTACATCTTTACTGCAAACATTTCAACATGTTTTATTTTGACATAGCTTTTTTCTGATCTCAACAGATTCAATACCCCTTAACATCTAGATCACATTGTACACTCTCCTACACCATTTTTTATCTTTTACTGTCATGTATATAAAAATCCACCATGTGTACCATTCAATTGCAGGCTGGCAAATCAGGTTGATCAGAATATTAGCTTTGAAAGTTCATTACTGATCTCAAGTAAAATATTAACAAAGATGAAACTATAGACTTGAGAAAGTGGTTTAAGTTGTTCTATATACATGCCACTGACCGAATATGTTATAGAAATACCACTTGGTCTTCTTCAGGTACTCATACCCATACTTCAGCTCATCTAGGTCAGATAAATCTGCACTTTCACATTTACAATTTCACACTGAAGATTAATAGTGTCTGCACTGGATATCAGGAGCTAGCTTACCAACTGTGCAGCAGTTACCTCCCACAGAGTCTTGGGTTCCCAGGTCCCTTCTGAGGGAAAAGTAGAAAAACAAGGTAGGGCAATAGGAAACTCCAGTTTCAAAAATGCCACATAGCAGGTAAAGTAGGGACTTGGATCAGGCACCTTCATATTTCTGACAGAGATGCAATGTTTTCGTAGTATAGTTGCCTCAAAGCTCAGGTTTAAACCTAGTGGAAACACTGAGGGATTGCACTTATTTCCTCTGATGAAATGACTGAGTTTGAATTCTAAGATATTCACAGTATTATCACATTCCAGATCTAATACAATCCAGAATGTTTGAATTACATGAGAAGGTGAAGGAGACCAGAGAGGCAGAGATGTGTTGTTTTAGGAACATTGCATAAACTTCCAGAACCCTCTCTTAGAAGGCTTCTGATAGAATGCTGCAGACTAAGTTTAGATACAGGTAAGAATCTGGGTTTCTGGACCTATTCTTAGTTACACTCATTTAGTGGATTACACCATGAAAAAACAAATTTACCTCAAATTATATTCTGAGAGACTAGAAAGAAGATTTTGCTCCTATGAGTGAAAACTGAATACAATCCAGCTCTTTTGGCTTGCCTGAATTTGAAAGTATGCAGCTAGTTATAAAGTACTTGGGAAAATAACTTTCAATCATGTATACAGATTTTAGGTTCGTATATCCAAAATCTAAGTGAAATGGTTAACAGTGGGAAGTGGTTATCAGCTTTGGTATTTAAGTAACCTGAATAGGAATTCAAATTAAATTCAATAGCTCAGAAAAACAAGTGCGGGAGTATCACCCTTGTGTCAACTTGTCTGGTGGCTCATCTAGTACTTGGTCATACCTTATATGGCATAACCAATTTCTGCCAAGAGAAAAGCCTCCAATTATATGATAATACAAGTGGTGGAAAATCTTTCCAAAGCTGGTAAGAAACTCAATTTTGCTGCGCATGTAGTGCTCTACTCTCCTTGCTGATAAGTGAAAACTCCAAGCAAATGCCACGTAATGTACATGTCACCAATTGCCATTTTCTCTGATAACACATTTAGCTTGTCTTACCTGACAGTTACATACTATTATTATTTGAGAAAAATGCTGATTTTTGCGAAAAAACCCTGGCAAGAGTTCAGAGGATTGTATTTAGTCATTGAACATCAATCTATAGCATGTCATATTTCAGCACGTGGGGATTATTTTTTAAGACATTTTTCATTTTGCACTCATACAAAATGAAGATTTCTTTCCTCCATATACACAGGGGAGTGTTTCTGATCAGAATATTTTTTTTCATTTGGACAAGAAAGGTACATGCTGTCATTAATAATTTGATTTTATTTTTCTTTAGCAGACACAATTCTGAGATGCCTAAAAATTGCCCTGTCTGATAAAATAATCACTGAAAGTTACTTACTGTTCATAACTTGGAAAGCTTACTAAAGTGTCCTATAAATTATCTGTTTTAAGAGTTCAACTTTATTTATTACAGTGTGTCATTTTGCATTCATGTTTTATTATACCTATATGGTATATAGCATGACCGTGATATTTAAAATTCAATATTAGCAATTAATTTGTTTAAAAAGCCTTATTTTATGACAGCAATTTCAAACACCAAAAACTAGGAGAAGGCAGAATCCAGGGTGCCCTCCGCATATGTACAATTTGTAGTAAAAACCTTATTGCTTTTATCTGTTAGCATTTTCTCCACAGGACCCTGAAAGGTAAATGAACTACTGTTCATTAGGTTCTGACATGACATCTCAACCCCTTCTAAATCCTTTTCCTGGCACTGCCAGTCTCGTCACATACAGAGGTCCCCACAGATTTTATGACACTTCGTCTTCTACCCTTCCCTCCTGACTGTTGAATACCATTAATTCAACCTCTGGCTTGCTGCAGTATCTGCTGTATACCACAGCTGCCTGTGAAAGCTGTAGCATAAAAAGTCTGGAAAAACTGCTTTTAGGAGATTTGTACCAGTTCCTCCCCTTCCCAGTCTTCACTTCAAACAAGCAAGTCTTTTACACACATATGAAGTGCATAATCCCATCAGTTAATTAACATTGTAAACCCAATGACTGTTTCCATTCTTTAGATTGTGTTTAAGCATCAAGAGAGCTACATCATTTCTCTTCCTTTCGTTGTGCACCTTTTTGGTTGTGCTTGACCAGCAGAAAACTGCTCAGATGGCTAAAGGACAGAGTATTAACTACATTCAGGTGGTGTATACAAATCAGTTCAATCTTTGTACTTTAGGATTACTGCCCATCTTTCAGGAGGATTCAAGTGCAAGTAAACTTCTTTTTAATGTTACTGACACGTAAGGTATATGCATTTTCTCTTTACCTACTATCAGTGCAGAATATTTGTTCATTTCTTCTCTATAGAAAAGTCTTCTTTTACTTTCCTGCACCTTGGGAAACACATGCAGTTCTGTGAGGTGCATGGAAAACTCATCCACCCCTAATCTTCACCTCCTTGATGACAAGCCCCTAGAATATTGATGCATTTTGTTACTAAACACATTAAACTAACTCCTCCTATTTTTATCATCTGCAAAAATGCAGTAGGGTAAGCACCAGACCCAACAATTAAAATGAGAGAATTAAAAAAAAAAAAAAGTCTGCACCTTAATTCTCATGAATTCTGGTGCCCTTGGCATATTATTATAAAAAACTTAGAAAAATCAATTCCATTGAAGTGCACTTCTGAGTGGATTTCAGACCATTCTCCAACATACTGATTTAAGCATAAATAAAATCTAATTTAAGCACCACTAAGGACTGGATATATGTACATAAAAGAAAAACTTGGGATTTTTTGGGGAACAAAAAATCTTGTATCAAGAAAAATATTCACTCTGACTGTTCCAAAACCAGCTATTCCCTAATATAGCCTTTTTTTAGCCATCCCTCTGGTCCTGACTTGGTTTAATTTTTGCTATTTTGGAGCCAGCTAGTTTCTCAACCATCTTAATGCAGATCACAACGAATTTCTCTTCATTTGTTTTGAGTGACATATTATTTTTCATCTACTACAGAAAAAGAATGCTAGCACATTGAATTCAGCCTTACACCTGCCATGACACTAAAATGTCTCACCAAATTACTTCATATGTCTAAACACAGGTTGTTGTGTTTTAACTCCAGCAAGAAACTAAGCACCACATAACCATTTGCACACATCTCCCTGGTGGGATGGGAGAGACAATTGGAAGAATAAAACTTGTATGTTGAGATTAATACATTTTAATGAGTAAAGTAAAAGCTGTGTGCACAAGCAAAGCAAAACAAGGAATTCATTCACCGCTTCCTACGGGGAGGCAGGTGGTCAGCCATCCCCAGGAACACTGGGCTCCGTCATGTATAGTGGTTACTTAGGAAGAAAAATGCCGTCACTCCAAACATCCCTGTTTCCTACTTCTTCCCCCTGGTTTTTATGCTAAGCATACTGCCATATGGTATGGAATGTCCCTTTAGTCAGGGAGGGTTAGCTGTCTGTTCTGGGTTACACAAAAATTCTGGTATCCACCTTTTCATTTCTCTTTTCCCCAGATATGCCTACTAATTTGGACTGTGATGTAAACTTGAGATAAGTGTGGTACTCCTATCCTAGGAGAAGAATGTATCCACAAGTGTGAAAGACTGGAATGCTGATGACTCAGACAATCAAGGTGCAAGCTGATGATGTGCAAAGTAACCATCCAGGTGCTGAGGGTGTGCACACCTGACACCTTAGGCTACAAGCTGGGTGTTGGACAAGATAAGGAGAGAGGGAAATCCTAGGAGGCTGGGTAGTGTTTCTTTGTCCTTACACAGGTGACTCAGCTGTGATAACTCCCCTCCAGGAAAGCATGGGGACAATTTGCACACGTGGCCTGAAGATATTCATCTCTGCTGATGGGCCATAATGGATCCACCTAGGCTAACATAACAAGCAGCTGTAACATCTTAGAAAGTGTCAAAGACTCCTGAAATGTCCCGTGATCCAGTGTAGAACTTCCTACCCCATGGGAGGTACGAGGGGAATTCACATCCAGCCTAAGACCAATAAAAGACCGCAGTGGGACTTCACTCAACACTGGATTTTATTCCCTCACCACACAGAACTTTCCTTACCACTCAGGGCTTCCACCACCACTTTGATGGATTTGGACTGCAATCACCACTTTGACCACCAAACATCGAAATTACAATAACTAAGTCTCATCCTTGGATCCAGCGGGTGCCTTGCGGATCCTTCCAGTTGCCTGGGGGGTCCACAGCCCTGGTCTGACTGCCTGTACCAGCACAGAAACCTCATTCCAGCACCATGCAAGGGTCTGCTGGTATCAAATCCCAGCCAGCCACCGCTTCCTGCCAGTGCTGACTCTCCAACCATTCCTGCCAGGTTTTCCAATCGTGGGGGAGATAAACCACCTGGAAGGGCGGCCACCTTGTCTCTGTCCTGTGGCAATGTGTGTTTTTCTGGGTGGAGGAGGCAGGCCACCATCTCAATTTGTTTTGGTGGGCAGGGCTTGGGAAGTTTGTCCTCATCAGTTGATTTAACCCAGTTTTATCAGTATTGTTATTAGCATTTCTTTTGGTAAAGAGTTGTTTTTTCACTTATATCTGAGTGTGTTTGGTCTCTCCCTTTATATTGGAGAAACTGGGGGTATTGAATCCGAGGGAGGAGACTTATGTCTGAGGTCTTCACCCCTCCAAATTGCCTAGAACCAAGACACTGTCCCAACTCCTTCTGCACCCTCAACTTCCTTGCTGTTGGAGAGGGCTGAGAGGCAGAAAAGGCCTTGACTCTGTGTAAGCACTTCTCAGCTGTAAGAAAGACATCCCTGTATTATTAACGCTTCTTCCAGCATAAATCGAAAACAGCCCCATATCAGCTACTCTATTCCAGCCAAAACCAGCACACAGGTATATTTCTCTTCTTTGCAAAACTGCAAGGAGAGAGCAGTATTAGAAAAGCCCGTGAAAGAGTGTTCACAATCACTGGAGAGGACACAGTACAAACAGGTAGGAAAGCTAACATAGCCATCTTTACAACTGAGCTAATCATATATCTACACCTCGACACCGGGAGGTCCATGATGCCAATAAAGAGGGAGAATGAGAAAAAAGAGTAAATGCAGACGGAGATCCAACAGAATTAAACATTTCCCACAAAAACATGGTTGAAGGTGGTGTAAAGAAAAAATGTTCTCCAATTACTACAGGAGTAGAACTGCTCAGCAGGTCCCTTTTTAATTGGAATTTCACATTCGTATAGACTTTGGAGTGGAACTTTATTTACTTGATGCTAAACACTAAGTAAGAATATATTATACTACTATTAGTTACTCAGCTGCCCAGTACATTCAGGTGGTTGTGAACATGAGAACTCTACTTCTTTCTTTTTCATTTAAAGGGACAGAAGCCACCACTTCTTTTAAATGTAGTCCTGACCACAAATCAGGCATATATTTTTCTTTTTGACAGCAGGTATCATGCAAGCTAACAAAAGCTACCCATTGAAGTCACTTGGAAGCGGAAACAAGTGAAAAAAACCAATTTTTTATACACATACTACAGTTTCTATAAGTTCTGTCAATCACGGAACTAATCCTACTCCTTACAGAGGCAGTAGCACCAGGAAGAACTTAAAGTAGAAGCTGGTCTGGTCTAGGACCGCTGTAACTATGACTGCCAAGTATATGAAAGAATTACAAAGCTCAGGTGTATTTACATTTAGTGATTGTACTTTGGTTCTTAGAAGTTTTTTAAAGTATACTTATTTACTTTTTTGGCACATACGATTGGAAAAGAAAACACAACAATACTAATAAATAATAATACTAATAAAATAACCAGATAAATACTTTATGTGCATTTGCCAGACCAATAGCTAGTTCTCTCAGTTTACTTCCCTTGAATGCAGAGAGAACAGAGCAGGAAGGTCTTCAAATTTGTTGTCATAAAAAAGGGTCAACGAAAGTACACAAAATAGTCCTAGATATTAAAATTTAAAAATTTTCTTTCATCTCATTTACTGTAACAGAGAAAACTCTCTATATATTTTCTGTTATTTACACAAGTATCCATGGAGATCCATGGAGGCAAGCACTAATTTATCAGAATAAAAATAACCCTTCAGGTAGAAAATAATCAATATATATGTTTTAGTACTCTACACAGACCAGTATAAGGTTTTGTTGTTGGATTTGTGGTTTTTTTTTTTTTAATCAATAAAGTTCAGATGCAAATTAGAATTTTTGTGAGACAGTTTTTTCTACATCATGGGACAGTGCTCATTTGACATGGTGCATAAGTAATATTGTGCTTGTTTCATTTGAAAAAACCTTTGTGAAAAACTTAAGAACTAAAACATTTCTCAAAACACTTCTCTAAAAAGTCAGGCCAACCAGAATTTCCATTTGCTGACAAAGAACCTTCCTTATAACTCTAAACATTAATACAATTAAACCAACCTCTACACAAGTTGGCACAACATTAGGAGAACTTCCATTTTTTTTTCATGGTTATAACAGATTAAAGGGATGCAAGTTGAGAAGGTAATATCCAGATAGTATCCTTATGTACAGTATACTATAACTCTTTTTTTAAATAACCTGTAAATTACTTCTTAGCAGAGAGAATGTAAAGGTAATGAGATGAAACATTCAACAAGCATAAGAGAAAGAGGGGTATCTCCTAGCAGCTGAGGCATTCAGGTCTATTTCTCTTCCAAACAATCACTGATTCTCTTATTTTCCAGGCAAATAGTGTACACAAAAGTTTACTTCATGAAACATGTCATCACAGACTCTCCCCTGAAACAAAATTGTCATAGTTGTATTTTCTGAGGAGCTAAACCTTGTCTATGTCTTAGAGGTGTAATAATTGGGCCTGCAAAAAATGGAAGAGCCGTGTCATTTAATTACTGGATTCCGCTAGGGCTAAAGCAGTGCTGGAGCTGCCCTCTGTACAGACAAAGAGAAATATTTAAACTAATCAAGAAAGCATCTAAATGTTTTAAACTATCCCTGAGCTACGGTATCAATAAGTTTAGTATTTCTGAATAACAATTTTGGACTTAAAAGCCTAAATCAGACTTTAAAGCACCCAAATCCTTTACTCACTTTAACTTTCAGTCTCACAAAATTTAGATTAAGTCAGTCAAACTCTGAAGATCTGAATAAATATCTGTAAGAATAAGGACCTATGCAACTTTGTAATGAGCAATAAATATGCAGTAGAGTACATATATGATGTATCTTTTATAATATTACATATATTGTTATCTTCTGCACTATTTGACTGACTTGACTGGTCTGCCTGGGTCTGGCCTTTTTTAGGTAGAAAGCTAGCTTCATTTCATTTATTCATCCTTTTATCAATATAGGTTTGATTTATAAACAAAACCAGAAAAAATAGTTCATACAACAAATAGTATTTTTATTAATTTCTTTACAACGCTGCAAACTAACATATTTGATGTAATTTTTACACATACCAGTTTATGTCAGACCATGCATCATTTAGACCACATCTTCCCTTTGCAAATGGAAAAGTACTTACTTGCACTGTAAATATATGAGCACACCCGGTTCAAAACAGCATGGCCAGGTCTTTAACACAACACATGGAGCTAGAAATGTACTAGAAACTTCCCCAAAAAGAAATTTCACTGTTTGAAAGTGGTACCTGTCTGAGTTAATGTGGGTCATCATTATCTTTCCTAAGTCTCCACAGATTTAGTAAGGACAATGATGTCTATCCTCTGTCATTATTCCTTCTCCATTTACACAGCAGTTTTGACAGAATTTACAAGAAAGGTCAGATTATGTCCTCAAATGGAGTTCAAGGAATTTTCATTATCTGTGTTCATATACAGTGGAGAGGAGTCAGGTTTTAACTATGTTTTTCCTTGATGAGAGTATAAGTAGCAAGAAAATTGAAAAGATACGTGTAGTGATACTAGACAAAGATGATTATTCCAGGATCTGTCTCAGATTCACAGGCTGGATAATTTTAATTCTCACAATATTTTATTTCATTGTTTTACATTTTACATTGTTTAGCAGGAGATGAAATAAAGTCATCTCAACAAACTGACACACTAAAGTCTGGTTCCTTTATATTCTAAAGTGTTACTGGGACAAGTTAGCATTCAATCTCAAAAATAGTACTCATATGTCTGATGTTTATCTGTTGAGGCTCTCATTTGCATATTCGTAGCTCTGTTTCAAAATGCCACACCAAAAATACTTACTCTTGATTTACTCATTTTGTAGAATAGTGCTGCTGAAAAAGAAAAACTGAATTTAAATTAAGTGAAAGCTGAAGTTACTTCAAATTAACTAAACAGAACTAATGGCTTGGAAAGACAGGCTACAGATCAAGCTCTCAAAATCTACAGATCAAATTTACTAGGGGAGCAAACAGTCCTTGAAATGAGATTATATTGATGGCTAACATGGACCAGATCCTGAAAAAAAAAAATCTTGTGAGACCACAAAACAACAAATCATTAGAATGAGGCCACACTTTTCCTGCCTTCTAAGGACCATGTAATGGTCCTAAGCAAATAAGTGCTATTAATAGGTTACTTTTAAAATAAGATATTCTGAAATTTTAGGTGTGCCTTTTGGAGTGTGATGTTAATTCTCTTTGGAATGAAATGTTAATTCTCAGTTAATTTTCTAAGAATGCACATACTATGTCCAAAAAATAAAATTTAGGATGACTGTGAGAAAGAAAATGTCCTCCTGGTGAGGTCTGGTCTAGGCTACTAAAGAAACTGACAGAAACTCTATATTTTTTGCTGTTTAAAACCAGCCTAAGAAAGCAACAGTAAATGTTCTCTAGGAAACAAATTCATAGCTGCACATGTGACCTGGTGCAATTTTCTCATCAATAAAAAAGTGAATTGTTTTTACTCACAATTACTGTCTATATTAAAAATGCTAGACATCCTTTCATAGCCCAACTGATAGACAAAACCATCAAAAAATGATTAAACATGACACTGTCATCAATCATCATGCAAAATAATTAAGAGTAATTTACTTATCTGTTGTAAAAGAAATAGAAAAAAATTGGGTGAAAATGAAGGCAGATAACAAAGCCAGTAAACATTGTGAAAGAACCGAATAAAGAAGGAAGTTCATTAAAATTGTTCTTTTTAACGTGGTTATTCTGTTTTTGAGCTCCATTCTTATCCATTTCATCTCAGGTTTGACCTTGTAGTCTCTGGATTGACTGAGACTACAGTTGAGATCATGAAACAGTTTCAAGCAACCATAATCAAAGGGATACAGATCAGGAAGAAAAGGCCAAGGCATTTTCTACTGTTTCCTCTCCAACCCTACCATTCACAAACTGCCAATATATGGAGTGTAGGTTCAACAGAAGATCTTATTCAGTAATTTTACCATTTGTTCTTCAGCAGAGGCTGTCCAAAGTTGTGTTGTCAGAAATGAAAATAATAAGAGACACCACTTTGCTGCTAATATAGAAGCTAGGAACTAGTTCAGTGCTTTGGTAATTGCAAGAAAAAGTATTTGAGTCCAAATCATGGAAAGAGACATCTTCCCATGTTGTTCTAACTTCTGAATATGAATCTTTTAGCCACCTTTAACACAGACCATTCATATTTTTCTAATTGTATTAATAAGTGAGATTTCTCTAGCTCCCTTTTTTACAATTCGAGCAAAAACCCCCACCTGGTTTCTCCTCTCATATCTTCAGATATTCTGCATGGTTGTGCAGTAGCTGTCAGGACCTGGGGAGTTAGGATGAAAGATACCAAAAAACTAGGACACTGTGATTCAAAGCATAGAGAGCACTGGCTCCTGGAGGATGTCATATGCCTCAGGTTCCTATCAGCTCCCAAAGGCTCCATTTTACAAGTTTGGGCCTCAAAAGTTTTTATCTGTTACTCATACAAGAAGTGAAATATCAGGTTTACAGGAGAGAAATGCTATGTAGAGTTCCATGAACTTATATTTTTTATATCAAAGTACAGTTCTTGACTGAGATTTTTATAAAATATTAACCTGTTTCATTTATATGGTTTTTATGAAATACATGTTTATTTTAATGGATGAATCTTTTGGTTACTTTCATATACTGTGTTGGGTGATGTAAATTATATTAGTTTCATTGACAGTTCTTTCATGTCTCTCTAGGGACTACAAAATTCCCTGTGAAGGAAGACTAGTCTTGGCTTAGAAAGTTTCTCATATTTACTTTAAGGAAAACACTTTGTGCTTGTGTTGCCGTCTTTAAGATTATATTTTCATTTGTTTGTATTTCACTTCAGTGACTATTCAGTGCAAAACTCTTCATAAATAAATAATTTAAACACATACACTTTCTACTTGAAATTTATACTGTCACTGAAGAGGAATGTCAGCAGTCAATGCTTCAGTCGTGAGCAACTGAAGCAAATGAAGAAAGTGTATTTCCATGCTTACTTTTTCTTCAGTCAAAAAAGACAATAAATTTATTTTATGAGGTATCACCTGCAGTACAGTCAAATATTTATGTCCAATGTTTTGCTCACCTGAGTTTTACAGAAGGATTACACGACATTATATGACTGATGTAATGGTTTAAATACTTTGGTTTTTTAATTCCACAAAAACTCATTCTATCTATACATATATAAATTACACAAATTTATGATGAGTCTACGGGACAACAAGCTTTTCAGGTCACTCCACTCATAATTACAACTAATTAAAATGTGCCAAAGAAAGGATAGAAATTTATCACTGCTCATTAAACCTGTAAAGACTGTGTTAATTAGATGTCAGACTCAGTAATTCACATAAATGTTTGCTGCCAGTCTAAATTTAGTAAAAAAATAAATGCATTTATAGCCACTGCAACAAAAATGGAGATAGGTACTGCCAAAGTGAAAGGGTTAAAAACTTTCTATACTACAGATCTCATTCTTTACTTACACGATTTTTTATCTTGAAAACAGCATGCGTGAATTCTTTTGCTATTTTTTTCTCCAAAACTTAAATATTGTCTTGATAAAACTGAAAGGTAATGTCACACCATAATTTTTCTAACATTCTATTTTCAAATACTGTTTACATTCATTACCACGTATTAATTTGGAAGAGTTAATTGAAAACTAATATTTACTAGTAGTTATGACACTATTGCATCATCTGTGTTGTTACTCAAGAATATTGTATTTATACTGTTTTATAATCTACAACAACCAGGAAGGGATTCCATTGTGTTCCTCAAAATTTATAACCAAAAATTCCAGTAGTTCAACCATCCTTCTCACGGGACAGTTCAGGAGTCAAACAATTTTAGTATGACACACTGTATATATTAATTTGAAAGTGTCATCAATTCAAGACGTAATTAACAAGTCAGAATGTAATAGCATAGATTGTGTTCATCAGCTGCATGTACAACTTAAAATTAACAACTTCACTAAACTCTTCATAGGGCCCTTGATCACTGAGAAGACCAATGTATGGTGATAAAACCTGAGAATTTTCACTTGTGCATTTCTAAAGGGGGAAAAAAATATGCTGATGTACCTGGAATACCAATACTGTAAAATTAAATATTCCAAATGAAGAGTAGTATATAAGTTGCTTTGCATTATAGACATTGAAGTTTTAAATTGTACTGATGTTTTCTGAGATTTATTTCTTGAAATCCCTGCAAACAAACATTATTAAAAATCAAGATACTTAGTCTGCTGAAGGAGTCAGGAATTTGTTCCCCTGTATTTACCTTTGACACCGGTCTCAACTACACCTACTGTCACTCCTTTAGGCTCTAGGGTAGTTTTTAAGCCTGGTCTGTGTAATACCTATGAGTTAGCTCTCCATTTTCCTTAATGCCTTTTGCAAGACCCCAGGCTCTGCTTATGAGCTCATTGAAGGAGTTTTACATCAAAAAGATACAAGGCCGTAAAAATCCTCCCAACAGATTTTTTGAAAGGGCCTTCAGTTCTTTTATACCTCAAGGCCGTGCATGGGAAAAATGCTACGATGCTTTTCAAGGGGTCAAAATAACACACTTTTACTGGTAAACTTTGGAAAAGAAAGGAACTTGGCAAAAGTTTAAAATAAGAATTCAATCAACATAAAGTGTTTCACAAAGCATTGACTTCTCAAATTCCAACCCATCCAGGTTTAAGTTACTCAAATATCAAGAAGAGGAAATTAGGAGGAGAGGAAGAAGTAAAGAGAGAGAGAAAGAGGGATCTATAGCTACCACCTTAGATCCGATGTAGATCCAACTACCGCAAGTCCAAGGTAGGTAGGGCTATGACCATATGGAGGCTTCTCTGGACTCCTGTGGCCACTCCTGTCAGGTGAGGCTTTGGGTCTGCCAGCCATTCTGGGGCTGGGTTAGGGACTCCAGGGGGTATGATATAGGGCAGTGCTCCCAGTGTACCAGTGACTGACAGCTGCGATAAAGGCCCTCAAGGAGGTGGAGTTGTGGGGGAGGCAGAGCACAATTTCACCGCGGCAGAACCTGATCTGTCCCCTCCCACACATATAGATCTGTTTTGAGTCCCTTACACCTTTCATCCATTTAGCTTCATTTTAAACATTTTTCTTAAAGGTAACTTAGTCTCTGTGCATGTTTTTGTCTGTTACTGTGAGGAATTACAAATTAGGCACATAATACAGAAGAAACAATACTTCATCATTAGTCCATTCTCATTTGAATAATTAAACTGCCACAAAAGAGATGTTTAGATAAGCACAGCTCCCAGGATGAAGACCTAGTTATCTTGGTTAAGCCCAAGCCTTCATAAAGCAAGTAAGCTATATGAAAACTCTGTTTTGTTTCAGGCATTAATTTATAGAATCATAGAATTGCTTAGCTGAGGAAAGATCCCCCTGATCATCAAGACCAGCTGTTAATCTAGCACTACCATGTTCACCACTAAACCATGTTACTAAGTGCCTCATCTACACAAGTTTTAGATACCTCCTGAGATGGTGACTAAACCACTTCCCCAGACAGCCTTCTCCAGTATTTGACAATCCTTTGGATGAAGAAATTTTTTCCTAATATCCAGTCTAAACCTCCCCTTGTGCAACTTGAGGCCATTTCCTCTTGACCTATTGCTTGTTACTTGGGAGAATAGACTGATCTCCACCTTGCTACAATCTCCTTTCAGGTAATTGTGGAGAGTGATAAGGTCTCTCAGCCTCCTCTAATTCAGTTAATATTCTTGGTGAGACATGTTGCTGAAGGAAGTAAGTGGGTGAAATATTCTACAGTGATATTCTCTTAACTAAGAGTATTTCAGCTGAAGGATTTTTAAGGTCTGGGTTTGGATGTACACAGGAAAGTGTCAGGACTGATCTTGTTGCCACAGAAATGCTAAGGAAAGAAAACCCCACGTGGTCCATCTCTCCCTAAAGGTACTTCAGAAGAAATTCTAAATATCTTGTCAAATTTTTTTTCCGGAGAAGTTACTACTGAAATGTTCCAACCAAGCGCCAAGAAAAAAAAAGAAAAAAAAAGAAAAAAGGATCCTTTTATCTACTGGAAGAAATTTTTGTGGGAAGAGAAGAGACCATGTTTATGGAAAATTTGCTGTATAGAAACACTACATTGAAATTGACCTGAAATTTTCTCTGAAGGCTAGTGTTTCATTAAACTTCCTAAGATTTTCCTTTCGGGTCAAACAGCCAGTACATAGCACAGCCAAACAAAAGAATAACTACATGATCAGGAATTATAAAGGAATAGATATTTTACTAATCACTCAACCATGAAAAATAACATAGATTAAAGAACAAGAGGGAAGAATATCAGTCAAAAGAGGGGGATTTTCAGGAGTTTTAGCTGGTATAGAATGTGTTTCTTCTAAATTCACAACAGCTGCTGATTTGGCTTACTGTGGTCACAGTGCTATAATGGAATTCATATGGTTATTTCTGTCTATCTTCTCTGAAAAGGCTCCTTGAAGTAAGTGCCTATTGAACAGGGCCAATAGCAGTCCTATCCAGAAGTTAGTAGATTCAACATCTAAAATTTTAGATTCTCTTCTACTGTTTTCAAGTAACAGTTGTATGTCTGCATTTCTTCTATCATATAGGCCTTTATGAAGACAAAAGGGACTAATAATTTGGCTGTAGAAATAAAATTCCCGTAATAAAAAAAAAATCCCATTAAGTAGCTCCCTATTGTCCCACGTCTCATAACTCAAATCCTCACAAAATTATGTTAGGATGCCCAAGAAAAACAAAATCTTATTGGCTGGAAAAGTCAACACCGTTCTCCACCATAAAGTGAAAATGTAGCCAGCAGTTACCAAAACAAATGAATACTCTTGTTACTTTCTGTGAAATTTTACAAAGAATGGCTTGAAGAACGAGAATTTGACTTTTCGCAATAACAAGAACTAGCGTTTTCACTTCATACAGATCTGATCTCTGCTGGCTCCAAATTCCACATATTGGGCATTTGCAAAGAAGACATCTGTTACTCTCTTATCCTGGGTAAAGGCTGTGATTGTGACAATTCAGTGTAGTACTAGGGAAGAGCTTAAAGGACTATTATACTGTCCTTATTTTATTTAAACCTGTATGAAAGCTTTATAAGAAATTGAAAGACAGAAACAAACCTGAAGTCACTGTCTTGCTAATCTAACAAAATAGATACTGACATCTCTTGTTTATGGATGTATTTCTTTATTTACCATCTTAAGTTCCTTCAACCTGATCCAGAAAAACTAGCAGAACTGTGACTATTCAAGATCAAAACCGTATTTGTCCCCAATGAATAGATTTAGAAAGCAACATCCCATTTTAAGAAGATCCAACAGAGATGTCTTATTTAGCATGCTAGGGAAAACAGCTAACACCAGTCTGAACAGTTGTATTAGCCCCCTCTATTGTAGGTTCTGTCATGGTATGTTTTGTTTTGTTTGGGTGGGGAGGTAGTTCTTTTTTTGTTGTTTGTCTAGTACATTCATTGGCATTCCTTTCATATTTTCTTCTGGGTAAGGGTCCAGTTAGTACCCCAAAAACGTTGTTCTCATTCTGAAAGCAGTTGATTTAGTCACCTCCTTCCCCCATAAACTCCCCACCAAATAAAAAAATCCAAAACATTGTGGGTTACTTGGAACAACAAGCTGCCAGTTCTAAACGAACAAAAACCCCCCAAATAAAAACATAAAACAGTAATGGTGTTATCGGGTTTAAATAGCACATTATTCTGCTCCCCATCCTCAAAAGTATACTTTCTTTACTTATTTCTTCCCATCCTTTTCTCACTCATTTAAGCAAAACTGTGATCCACAACTCTTTTACTAATCTGTGCTGTAACTGTGACAGATGCTTTTTTTGAGCTGCTTTTAGCTGATTGTTTGCAAAAGGCAAAGCACCCGCAGATGTCAGCTGTTGTTCTATCAGAATTACTGAGACAATCAGATAAATTTGGAACAGTGAAAATTATTCCAAGAATACATTTAGAACAAGGCTAGAAATAGTACAAAACTATTATTTGCAATGTGAATGCACGAGGTTCTACCACAATCACAACACAATCACATCACCAATCAGAAAGACAGACAGATAGTTCTCATTTTGTCTGTCATGGTCTCAGCCTTTGTAAATCAAATGACTGTTTATACCAAAAACTGAACCTCATTAATATTGCTACACTGTGAAAGTCAATGAAAGTAGCCCTTGGTTTAATGATTACCACTCAGAGCTCATGAGAGCAGACAAAAATATTAGCCAGACATAACTTCCAGCACTTGAATGTGCAGAGACGCTGATGAAGATACAAATGACTTGTCATGGAATTTGCTCTCATATGTCATTTGCATTGTGGAAATGAAAAGCAACAGCAATATGGGGTTTTTTTCTGATGTTTTACTGTACACCTTAACCAAAAAGAATCTGAGAGTCCATGTTAATTTTTTTGTATAATGTAAAGTTTTTTCTATTTTTTTTAAATTTTTTTATTGTGTAAGTAATGCTCTACCAACTGATGCTGGAATATTGCAAGCATCATAATCACCTTGTAAAAAGTTATCATGGTGACATTAGTATATGCCATTCTGACCAACATGAGCACCAAAAAACAACAAAAAAATGCCAATGTGCTGGAAGAGTAGAATAAAATGCTAGCATTCATGCAGGCACTTTAGGCAGGAAAGACAAACTAAAATCAAACCGACCAAACAAAAAAAACCCAGAACAATAACAACAACAAAAGAGGTATATGAACTGTATTATGACTAAATTGCTTTAAAATCTGTCAGATATTATCATATCTTAAAGTACTTCATAAATTTATATGCTGGAACTTAAATACAGGATAGCATGGTCCCTCAGATGTACCAACCATTTTGGAAACAAAGATAAATTCTGTAAATTCTTATCTGCTCTAGCCTGACACAGGTGGGATTAAAGGAATGCCCAAACAAACAAAGATAATTCTATACAGGAGGGGAAAAGAAGCAGGCAAGGGCAATCCAACATAAAAGGACGAGTGGACAATGAAAACATATAGAGGAGTTTAAAATGCCAAGGACGTGAGTACTGGAAATTTTTTACATGACTGTGAACCAGAAAAGTCTGCTGCTGAGTTTCCTTTTTCAGAGGGAAAACAGGAGGAGAAAACAGGTGAGAGACTATAATCATGAAAGGCAATTAATTGATCTGAATCCCAAAGAAGGCTCCCTGGGGCCATGGCTTTGTCTAGACCTCTGTACATCTGTTACCCAAATTGTGGGGTACTTCATTTAAAATCTTCAGCAAACTCTGAATGTTCAGATGCTGTGTGTCACTGAAATGATGATCTGTAAACTGGTATGCAGTGGAGAAGGGGACAAAAAGCTTATGCACAAGCAGCTTGCAAATATCTAGGTGAACAGACACATTAAGTAATCATCACTTGGAACTCAGAACAATTGGATTGCTAGATGTCATGAAACAGCAGCAGATGAGACTTATGCTAGAGGAGCAAAAGATAGAAAAAAAATTGGTGTTAAAAAAACTCAATCAGGATGTCTAAAAGTATTGGAAATTTTTCCTAAAATACTTTGCCTTTGATGACATTTACAATATTTTGCCAGTCTGTCTCATTTTTTTTTCCCAAAAGCCTTCAAATGTGGTAGAATTTGAGAAATAAAATCTCCTTGATTTTAATTGTTTTTTGGTCTTTTTAGTCAACAGTCTCAAAGTAGTCAAAACTACTTTTAAAATTTCACCCTTTTATCAAAACTGCTTTCTTTCAGGAGAGCCCTCCTGACACTTCTTGCTTACATCTCTTTGTGATCTCTTGGTTTTTAAATTTTGTACTTTACTACATGGACAAGCAAGTAGAATTAGAAAACTTTGTTCAGCCTTCTTGTAAAAGAGTGTGTCATGATCTTTAATATGACATTTTTTCTAATATTTTTTTTTCAACTGATAATGTTTCAGCCATTCCTATGCACATCATGTACTCCCACTACCAAGAATGTGAGGTAAGCAGTAATAAAATGTGAGTTTAAAACAATAAAACAAATATAACTAAACCCTTGTTCTGGTTCTGCAAAACAAGAATTGTGCAGATGTTGCTTCAAACCTTAAAACTTTTAATGGTATTATACTGTACTTCTTTTGTTTTTGTAAAACAGAGCCAATAAATCAGGTGGGGTTTTCTTCTCAGTACTACATGTATAATCCTTTGTTCTGCTTAGTAAGAACAATATGTTTTCATTATCTCATGAGTATACTTGAAGTTTTTAAAGTGATTTTTCATTATATGTTCCCAAGTTGAAAGATGTTTTCTTAAAGTTACTTATCTTATTAGACACGGCTTTGCTAGACATGGCTATAATATATTGCATTTCCATGTAAGCCATATCCTGGTTTGTACCATAAGGTTTACTAAGGCTAGCAGATATGCAGAAATCCCAGATAAATGGAAATTTTTCAGGTACCTTGGGACAACTTTTCTGGGTAAGAAAAAACCCAGAGAATATTTAAAAATCTCCGATATTAGCTCAGTTGGTTAGAGCATGGTGTTAACAACACCAAGGTCGCGGCTTCAGTCCTCATATAGGCCATTCACCTTAGAGTTGGACTCGATGATTCTTGTGGGTCCCTTTCAACTCAGAATATTCTATGAGTGTGAACTGAATAACGCAGCCTTGATGCCAGGGATCAGAGAAATTAGGTGGGAAGCCATTTTATTTCTGTGAGGTTTTTTGAGTTCCTGCTAGAACTAGAAAATGCAGCTGTTCTGAACTTTCTTCCTAAACCAAATCTCTTCTAGAAACACATTCTTTAAGATGAAGAGATTAAGCTTTATCTCACTGAAATATTGAAACTGGTGCTTAAGGCTACAATCAAATATCAAATGCTACTCTGCACCAAAGATTAGGAAGGTCCTGCAAGAAAGATGAAGATGACGCAGATATTTACCAGAGGTCAAGAAGCAAAAAGGTTTTCAAATATTATTTTAAAGTACAGGATATCTTGCCTCTGAGATTAGTTTGAATCTACCTGATGCAGCCATACAGTTGCCTGAAAGGTTCTGCCTTTATTACATTGCATTTCTGATAAATTTTGTATAAATAGGAACCATATAAAAACTGACTGGACACTGCATATTACCCATACCTGTCTTACACCATATGTCAACACCTACAAAATTCTAAAGCTATGGTCTTCTTTGTCATTTACCACAACCTTAGGCCAATAAGTACTCATACAGACTTGAAAGTTATTTGGTTTTCTGAGCCTCCTGCAGTGTAATCTCGTTTTGCAGCTGAATCATGTACTGTAAATATATAACAAATATTCCAAATAAAAAATGTAGTCTGGGAAAGTGTTGCTTGTATTCCACAAGAAAAAGTGGTCAAATATAAACAGTAGGACTTTTTTCTTCTACTATCTAAAACTTTCACAAATGGTTTCTACTTCTCTACTAATACTTCAAGATAATGTTTCTTATTTTTCAAGTTATATGATTTCTTTCCCTTAGCGTTGTCTTTGGATACAAAAAGTGCTTTTAGCAAACTAGTAATTAGTAGTAAATGGTATATAGTGAAAGGCAAATAAGAAAATATCCAGTTGTAGAATTACACAGAATATATATTTTCATAAAATTCTAGCCTCTGTTCAGCTTTTTGTTTAAACCACAAGTGTATAGCATGCTTTCGTAGTCAAGTGAACTGAAAATATTTCATTACTCTATAAGAAAATACTGTTTGACTGTTTATTTTCTAGACCACTTCAAAAACTGTATTGAGAGTATTTTACAAGAGTTAGGTATCATCATTGACAATTGGTCAATTGTTTCAAGATTATGGTAAAAAAATATCCTTTCAAAGGATATTTTATGACGAAGTGCAAAACCGAAGCTTGTTGTCTTTTCATTAACAAAATATGAGAGAACTGTGCTATTTCTAAATAAAATCTGAAGCAAAGTGTGCAACCATGTTGTTTGTTTACTCCCAATAAGTTGTTTGTATGACTACTCATGCCAAGAAAAGAGTAATATTAAACTTTAATACTATGACTATAGTAACAAGCCTTTTTAGATTTGCAAAAAATGCATGTGTTTCAGTGAACAATTCAAACAGTGAAAAAGCCAATTGGATACTTAACAGTAATAGAAAATATGCCTTTCTGAAGAGCTTTATTTTTCACATTTGATAGTCTGCTTTGTTTTTCTGACTAGGGAAGCATACACACACATGTTAAGAGATGTCATAGTCTACTTTTGAACAATAATATTTTTATATTAAATCAAGCACAAGATTAGATTGGATCTCTGTTTTACAGACTACTTACATTTTCACTGTTTTATTAAAAAGTAACCTTGAAGACTGTGATATTCTGAAGAGCCTGTATGCAATTTTTATTACACACCTTAGGTTGTTTGTCTAATCATACATTTGAAATGTAAGATAGTTAGTCACAGGATTAGAAACTAACCTCCTTTGTAAAGATGACAGTAGTAGGAGAAAAGGTGTTCATTGATATGACTGTATTCCAATATAAATTCTCATCACTATATTAATAAGAACAAATTCATGGCATTAGCCAAAATACACAAGTAACCCAAACAACATTCCCATGGAAGTGTAAAGAAGTTAGTTAGCTGGCACCTTCATATTAATTTTTCTGCTAGAATGCTGTACTGTGTTTCCCATAACTCACTTGGTGTCAAATCTTTCACGTACACTTGCTTGAAAAAGTCCAAGGCACTGAGCAATGGAAAAGATGGAACCCAGGTAAACAACCCAGAGATCAGGAAAAAGACAGAATTTCCTCAATGACTGTGGAAGCTCAAAAAACTCACATTTTGGATAAAAATTTAATGCATGTGTAATTCTGCCATGGCAGATTTGGGTCACATAGATCCTCTTTTTCTTTATTTCTTTAAGTGGAATCTTGAGAATGCTTGGGTTCAAAAACCAATAACACCGAGCTATGTTAAATCAGTCCCAGAAGGAGAACAGGCTACTTAGTTTAAAGCTGATATCAAGGAACTGGCTATTTTTCAGTGTTTCTCATTGCACAAGATCCAAACCCACCTATGGATGTATACACAAAAGAGTACCTTTATGGATTGGTAATTCAAGATGATGTGCTCAATACTGCTAACAAAGATAAAATGTCAAATCTAAATAATGTATACATTCTGAGGTTTTCTCAACTGAACAATTTATCTTGATTTCTGAATGGACCATCTTTCCAAATAAATTAAAAATATCACTCCTCAACTGTTCTATGAAATTAAGACTATTTGCATCAGTAGGAATTAAGCCTAACCTTGATTAAATAGTATTATTCCCAGAATAGATACTGCTGACTTGCATCCTCCTAGGATAACTGGGAAGACAATACAACTTTGTTATAGAGAAAAATCTGTATAATGGAATTGCTTACTATTGCTTTCTAACAGGTGTGCATTTATCAAGACAGGTGAGTAACAATCCTGCAAAAATCTAATTTGTGCTTTCACTAAGAAAATGAAAAATTTTCATTATTTCTAACATTAATCTGAAGATACAAGTCTCACCATGGTGAACAGATGACTAAGCAGCCACCATTTATCTTAATTAAAGTTCATCTTAATCAAGGTATTGCCTGTGAGATATAATGCTACTTGAGACTAAGATTCTTAGCCTAGTTGCATGGTTCCCAGAGGAAAAATCTATCTAGATGAATGTATAACTACAGTTTGGTCCTGCTGAAAACATAAAGAAAGGATACAAAGCAAAGCAACAATTAATGAAAGCAAACATAGCTAGTTTGCTTATCCACTAATTAAATCATTCAAAGACCAACTATGATACTTTGTAAAGTCATTTTTTTCTCAGTAATATACATATTGTACATTTTCTTACAAAGCAAATGGCTTTCCCAAATATGGATTACAAATTTAAATGGAATTGTTGTTGAATTATTAAAAAAAAGATCAGAATTTGATCCAATCTAAAGATTTTGGTAAAACTGGAATTCAAAAATTACTTTTAAACATTACTTCTACATTTATGTAAAGAAAAACCCACCCTACCCTACATTCAGAAAAGTAAGAAACAAGGTCATACTGAAGGAGACCACATTTCACTTCTTTTTAGAAAGCTCTCTTTCATCTGCTCCACTTTGAATCTCTTTATGACCTGTTTTTAACTTCAGAACCTATGAATCTTGTACTGAGAAAAAAGTTTTTAGATGATCAGTAGATCCTTTTTCAGAAGGATGAAAACTAGTGTCATTTTTTCAAGAAACATTTCAGAATATCAGTCGCCTATGAAGGTAATAGTAGGAAAAGGAAAATAATTATTTTCTATTCTAACTTTTGAATTAATTTTTTGCCTTCATTCTGGAAATCAATTTAAACTGTGGTACATCTGTAAAAACATCCTTTTCAATGAACTGGGTAGCTCAGCCTGTAGAGAAGTATCCTTGGCTGCATGAGTGTATAGCATGTATCTAAGGTACATTCTTGAGAAATGTTCCTTTAAGTGTCTTTTTCCAAACTTAGGAAACAATGAAGAGGGAATATCAGAGAAACGTTTTTTCTAGGAACAGCAATAATTCACCAATGAAGGGCTCACCAAACAGCCTGATTCTCAAGAGTTCAAAACAAAATAAGCTGAACAGACGAGAGGAAGTAAGCTTCCACCTAAGCTAACGTATTTTCTTTCCAAAACTGTTCCTCTTTTAACAATGCACACATCTGGAATTACATTTAAAGTTCTTATATTTACTCAGGTTTGGTCCCTGATTTCCAGAAGCAGCTAACAGATACACAGTACGGATCACTTCAGCAATTACAAGCAATTACAAGAAGTTGCAGTTGTCATTGTTATTTCTGGTTACACTTCCAGCACAGACCTACTGCTGCAGATATAAAACCAGTTCAGTATTAATTTCTGAAACAATCATATTCTGCTACTACTTTTTTTTCTTCTTTATCCTTTTTCTTTCTTTTAGACTTCACAGACACAGTAGTGAAACTTGCGCCTCTCATTGAATCGGTCACTGTTTTAAAGCTTTAGAAAGAAAATAGAAGAAAGGAGAGAAGCCACTGCCTTTTAAGGATGAGAAGACAGAGATCAATAGTCATTTTTTAGCACTAGAAAAATTAATACAGGGATTACTATTTCCTGGGCTCTTATTTCAGAAAGAAAAGAGAAAGACTCAGAGAACTGCATATATCAGGATAAATGTCTATCTTGTATTGATCTGTGACCGTAGCTTTTTTTCTGTGGGTCTGTATATTTTAAATATCTACAAGGATTCTCATTGCTGCTAAATACTACAAAATTAGTTAAACAAAAGGCATGAAAAGAGGAATAATTTTATTACTGATTTTGAAGGCAAACCTCAAATTCACAGAAATTTAACATGCAACATGAAAGTCATGTCAGCAAATTAATATTATATTGGGACAAAACCTTCTGAATTAGCTGTGCCAAAGATGAGACTACATAGATATTTTTCTGCCCTTCATTATATGTTGAATAAATCATGGGGTTTTGACATGTTTAGTTGAATGACTTATTAAAAGACATGTCACCTGGTTTCCCTCATAAATTCCTAAAGGTTATTGTGTCCTATGAAAATATTAATTCAGAATAAAACTAAATACAGTAGTAGCAGCAGTAATTTAAAATTAAATATCCTCTTTAAACTTAAAAAAAATAATTTAAACCAATCAGTTTAACTTTATCTCATCACATTAGAGTAAGAAAATTACTATGGATGTAATTCAATAATATTGAGGCTTCAGGAAGCTGACAGAACCTGGATTTGTCAAGGGAAAAGCAGGCTTGGTGTTCAGTTCTGTGATGCAAGTTTAGTTTTTACAGCAGGTAAGTACTGCTATTGCTATGGGGATATATAAATAAAAGAGTTTACAAGTTACATGACTTCTAATTCTTCTGAGGCCACAGTGAATATCTCAGCTTTTTTAGTGTTGTAGATATTACAGACTAAGCAGTGTTACAGTAACTTCAGCAACTTTCCCCACAGAGGAGATCATCTTCTGTGTTATTCAATCTGACTCTTACTACCTTATCAGCGCCACTGAACTTTAACATGCACTCTGTTGCCTTGGGAGGGGCTCGAAGAATTTAAAGAGCTAGAAGCTAAGCATTTTTTTCATGTTTAACATAGGGATTACTATGCAATAAGAGTCAATAGCAATACAAATTGTTATATCCAAAAATAAGAGTTTTTCAGCCATAGTCAACAAGTCCACACCTCCTTCAGATTCACTTTACCCTGCAGGGAAATTTGCACCCATTAAACTATTGGTTGGTCCTTCATCCTCAGTAGCCTAGGTCAGAGGTGATCATCTGGACTAGTGAATAGAATTTCTCTCCAGTTTCTGGGTGCTGTGGTGTTCTGTTAATGTAAAGCAACTTTAAAGCAACAGCACCTAAGTTTCACTTTGTAAGGCAGAGACTGGCAAGTTGAAAAATATCACCCTATCAGTTTTGTTGGCTGGAAGTAAAACTGATTTGCTGGATTAATGACTGGTGGAAGGATCCTGGAGCCAGCAATTCTTAGCAAATGGTTTTTGCAATCAATCTCTTTCCTGACTGTAGAACAAAGGTATTCTGATATTTTTAATGCACTTCCATACACTTACATTTCTGTAAGTGCACCTATGCATATGCAAATACACAAACATGTAAGCTCCAAAACTCAAAAAATTCAAAACTGCTCAGAAGCCAGGACAGAAAATCCAGTTTTTCTTAAAACTGGATTTCTGAAATGTCTTAAAATTTAAATTTAATAATCAAAATATGTGATCTTTACTAACTTTATTATCTCTCATTAAAACAGAACAATCAGTTTTGCATAGTAGTTCTCCTTTGAACAAAATAGTGGCTTAGGCTTTAATTTTGTTCTCAAATACATTTTAATGGGTAAAGAATTTTTAACTCCACCTTGGTATTTTTTCACAATTTTTCCAGCAGCTAAAGTGAGTCACACGGAGTAGTAAATTCTAACCTTGTCTCTAAGCTCTGCCTTTCATTCACTAGCCTTCAACAATTCCTTTAATCCTTGTCCCCACTTTATTTGTATCAAAAGCAGCATTGGAGTTGCTTACAATGATTACCATAGAAAGGCTTTAATTAGACATCCTCTCTAAGTGCTGGAATCAAATTTTTTATTTTATAGAAAAGGTAACATACCAATCAGTGACAAAAATTTTAAATAAGTGTGTTCAGGCCTTTGCCCAAGCTTCAGTTCAAGCAGTGTACAACTGCTGTAGAGAAGCTGTGATTGGGCTTCACAGGTACTTTTCCATATAAAGGTGAAACACTTGTTAATGTGCGGCTGGCTTGAAATTGTCAGTCCCAAGGACTAAAAATCATGACCCTGTTCTACAAAATTGGAGAAGTAAACACAAAAAGCAAATTTGAACTCAGATTATGTCACTTCTGAGTTTTGAAAGCTCTATTTGTGTTACAGATTAGCCTGTCCGTGAACTCCAACGAACGTCCTCACTGCCTTTAGTCCAATATTACTTCATACTTTTAAACTTTTACATGGAACACGTTAAGGCTGAGAGTTCTTTTAATATATAATTGAATGCAAGGATTTTTTTGCAGCATCATTTTAGCACCTGGAACTAAATAATTTTTTATCATGAATATTGCTGAAATTTGTGCACTATCTTGCCAAAGCAGATCTATGCTGGTTTTCTAAACTTTATGTAGACAGTATTTCAAAACCCGTTGAAGTTATGACTGCAGTACCATGATGCCTTGAGGAGACTTGAGCAGTTTCAGGTCTACCTCGAATACCAGGAAACACAAATAACATCCAGGCAGCTGTAACCAAACTCCTGATACATTGTGTCAAATTTTTACCAGAGATCTGGGCACTGTGGTGGAGTTTCTTAGGATCTTCCTCGTGCATGAGTCTTTTCCATAATTTATATTAATGCTCAAGACACAGAATAACAACAATAAATCTGATTAAACAGAACTAGGAGCTTATGATGGTGAAGAGCAAGGAGAAGGCATCTGAAAACAGAGCTGACATGTAACTGGGCAAAACCTGAAATCATGTTTTAAAGTTCTACACAAAAATGCTCTACCTTGAAAATGAGCATGAATTAATCTATTATTCTAATAGACCTTGGAAATATTTAATTGAAGTGATGACTAGATGTTATTGTGAATCATGATGTATTAAAAAAAGCAATAAAATGTAAGCAGATGATAAAAATGCAATTACAGCCAACCTTTCTGAGGGATTATTCGATGTTATGAAAGGGCAGGATAATATTTTTAAGGTTTTTTTTTCTTTAGACATTTCAGGAATATTTAGGATCTTTTCTTTCAAATATTCAATCCTAGTTATAGTGAATAAATAGTGAACTATTTAATCCTAGTTATTAAAATATATCCAAAATAACTTCTTATGTGGAAGACATATACAGGTGATTGCATGCCCAAGAACTAAAAAAAAATAAATGATAAAATACATATTAGATCAGATAAATTTGAAAAGTCTGTATTTTGTGCATGGAGTAACAAACCTTTGGCCATTGAAAACTAATGTGTAGTGAATACCTATATTCTGTGTTTCTGTCTATTATTTTCATCGAATGCTGTGTTTCCTCCAGGAAGAAAAAGGATGGGCTCATTTTTTTTCCCCTCTACTACTTGCATCAGGCCTTGCCAAGCAATAGCAGGTACATCCCAGTGGAAATGCCAAGAGGAGATCCAGTCTGAAGGCCAAACTTTATCAACTCAAGAAAAGACAGTGCTAATCTTCCAATTGAATTGTGGTCAAAGTTGTTTAAACCCTGAATCATTATTTAGAATATTATCTTTTGGTAGTAGAGAGCAGGGAAACCTGCCTGCTTCAAAGCAGTTTGAAAAGGTTAAAATATGAAATCTTAAAATAAATCATGTGACCATTTAAAAACCAAAACCCTAAAATGCTGTAAAACTCTATTTAATTTAGTCTGATTATAATTTATTAGTTATCTATAAATGTTTTCTTGTATGATTTAGGTACATAGGTATGCCCTAAGAATTGTTTGGAGCATTGCCTTGTTACAAGATGAATAAAATAGGAGTCTGTCTCAGTGATTTACAATAAATGTCTTAATGAGGATATCAGAACATAGAATAGAATATCTAGTTCTTTCAAGATAAAACTGTGTAGATCAGGAAGAAACTCTATTATGATCAGACTTATCACTAGACTATGAAATCAAAGAACCAACAGCTAGGTAGTAAAAAGCTCCATTTGTTGCAGATATTGATCCATTTTACATGTATTAGGTCCACTCTAATGTTACTGCTTTGCCAATAGAAGGTCCAAACTGGCAGAAGATGGAGCTGCTGGAAACTCTCCACTTCTAGAAGTGGAAAAAGAGCAGAAGTGCCATGTAAATCTAGATCACATGTAGCAAAAGTGAACCAACGTGGTTTAAAATAGGCCCATGGCCAGGGGAAACAGAAGATCAGAACCCTAATCATTCTCTTAGCAAACTTATGTCCCTGCTGAGTCTATTGTAAATAGAATGAAAAATAAAATACAGCCCAACATGACCTATTTACAATTTTGAAATCTTAAAGAAAGCTTATTTTGTTTTGTTTGGTGTTTTTTGTTTGTTTGTGGTTTTGTTTGGTTGGTTTTTTTAAGAAAGTATATATTTTAAGTTAAAAGGTAGATAGCTGTTGCAAATTGCTAAGTTAACCCACCTAAAAGTTAAAGTTGATTTTATAGGGAGGTAAAAAGAGGAAAATAAGAAGAGACAAGAGGAAAGGATCCATAAGTTTAAAAAACATTTATAACTTGAGGCCAGTGAAAAGACCCACTTCAGGGATATTGACTTTACTCAGTGTACTATTCTGGTAACATAAAAGTGACAACTGTGTATTTACCAATTTATTTCCTACTGAAAAAAAAGCATCCTTAGCTTTCAGACTCAATCTACCTTAGACTGTTCATGGAATTATTTCTGTCCGCTCATCCATTTCCTACCCCCTCATCCCATAAATTCTGATATTTGGTTCATTTCAATCAATTTTGAGAGGAGGCAGCAGGAGGACACAAGCTGTTGCAACATATTTCATAACGGAGTAGAAGGAGCTTGGGTTTGTGTTTTCCACAAGGCATGTGATTCAAATTCAATATTTTTCTATTCTCTTGACCTTTTAGTTAGCCAATCATAAAATGCACAGCTAATTAGACTGCATAATTTGAAGCTAGCTGCAGCATACACTGACACTTGCCATGACAGTACTTAAGGAACAAGAGAAATAATTGAGGGTATGATAAAAACTTTTAAAGAAGCTGAAAGGATCTGGACAAGTAATGTTATGGGACAAAGAGAGGTTTTGTGAGAGATGTTTGACACAGTAGACATAAATAGAGACAAAGTATCGAAAATCTAGTTTAACCACAATACTTCACAGGTTGATGGTACCATACAATATCTACAACAGCTTCCCTTTGAAATTTTTTCCAGCTCACCTCAGTATAGAAGGATTTATGTCTTTGCGAGAAAACAGAAGAAATATTTGTTTCCTCTAAAATCTACCATAAATTTAGCTGGTTCTGAAAAAGTACCACCTACAAATTCGTTATCCTCCACTACTGACTTTCCTCGGGCTTGACATTCTATACCTGCACCCAGTCACACAGAACTAGAAGTAAGCTTTTCATATACTTAAAAAGAGAGAGAATTTTCTGTGAAGCTCCCATCTTCTGTCTAACCCTAGAATGACACATCTCCCATTTTATGATATTTCCTCCCATTTGTGCCACAATGTAATCAGGTTGTAATTCAGAGCAAAGTGCAGTCATTACAACTTGTCCTTAAAGGATGTATACCCAGTAGAGTTGATTTCCACTAGGGATGTATGACAGAAAAAAATGCATTTTCTGATAAAAACAAAATGAATCTGAAGATCTCTTGCACTAACCGTAATTCACATGACTTTATGTAAAGAAAATTCCCCTGCAACACACTCTTTGAAAAAAAAATAACTTTAAATATATTACCCTCCTTTCTTTCCTCCTGTACACGTGCAACAGCTTGCAAAGCTAATTCTACACTAATAATGTGTGCAGGAGCATCCTCAGGCACTGAAGCTGTCTTGGAACTGAATGGCTTTCTCAGTAAACTCTCTGATGCTTCAGGAGGAGGTGACTGTTTCCAAACTGCTTTTTGGGATCAGCCCCTCCCAATGCACACTCTCAAATGGCACCTGAGAACCATCTGAAAGCCTGTGGATCAAAACAGAGGTGAGACTGTTCCAATGATTTATCAACATGACAATCAAGTTTCACCGCTGGAAACATTTCAATGTTTAATTTCCTCTTGTTTTTGTGGCCTAAATTTTAAACAGTCTGGCTCAAGTCCACATTCTTCTACAGGGACAAGTTTTATTCCCAAGCTGTTATGTTCAACAGTTAAACAAATACCTTGAGAAGTACTTTAAATAAACAAACTTGACAATGGCAGAAACATCACAGATCCATCACAGATCCATTTAAGTAAAAATCAATAAACAATGGAGAAATCTTTCATGTTGTCCTTTCATTTTCTTGTATTGCCTTAGACTTAAACTCTATAATTTCCTCAAGACTAATTTCTTTAACTAGGGCTCTCCACTGTAGGCCTCATCCTATTGATGACATTGTGTTGTTTAACAGTCTTCGTATGGCATCACAGGACAAATAGCTGTCATGGCATGGGAGGCAAGAGCAGTCTTCCATGCTTCCCTGTACCATTTCACAATGAAAAACTACCCTGCAGAACATCTATACTGACAGTGGAAAGGGTGGCAAACACATAAGTATTTTACACAATAATTATATGAAACAACAAAGCACTTATATAGAAAAAATATACAGCATTGCTATAGCAAAAGCAGTGGCCTTTGCAAATACAAATTTTTAAAATAGATACACATAAAAGAGCCTGAAAGACACTACCTTCAGTATAGAAGCTTATTGATAAATAACCACAGTTGAATACTCTGTTGTACTGAAGTTACTAAGTAATTTCAAGACTCAAAACTGTACTGACAAGTGCCAGTTTAACTTTTATTATTCAGTAGAGAACATTCAGGAAACAAATAGTATAATTATTAAATCTGATTTTCCTATAGTTGGTTGGCATACTAGCTTTAGAAAGTTGGAACCTCAGAGGTAGCAAGGGTTCAAAATTGTACAGGACTTCAACTAGACCTTTTGGTGATTAAGAAACTGATTTCCCATTCAATAGAAAAAAAGGAAGACTGATAGTTTACGTATTTCATCCACTGTGATTAGGAAAACAAAACAAAGTAAAAATACTAATGATTCACTATTCCATGTAAAAATATTGCTCTGAGGGTTTCAGGAAGCTGAAATTATTTTTTAAATTATTGATAATAATTATTATTAACACAAAATTATTTTATGCTGAAAAAATAAAAAGGTTTTTTTTCCAAAGAGGAAAATGACCAAGATCTAGAGTAAAAATTTAATTTCAGTATCTTTATATTTTTGAGTAAAAAAACCTGATTTATCAAAAATTTTCTGATTCTAAGTTGCCAATATTATTAATATATCAGATGACATGTATCAATAGAGTAGTAAAATATAAATATTTGGAAAAAAATGATCTTTTTACATAATCTAATAAATAATGCAAAAAGATTAAATAGGTGATCACATCCATGAGTGCAGAACTGCAGAAGAATAAATAATGCAACAAAAGTGCACAGTGCTTACAAATATACAACTTATGTTTTGCATAAATAGTAACACTCTAACGATAAAGTGATATCACATAAACAATATTACTCAATTTTTCTAGATAATGATACAGGAACATATTCTAATTAGGAAACAGTATATTCCAGAAGGACACCTCTAACAGTAGTTAGTCTCATCACACTTTCCAAATATGTAACCTTTTATACCTTTGTTGCTGCTGGTATTGGCTGAGCTCCATAAAAAGTCATTACCCAAACACTTTTTTTCCTAGGAAATTGATATTCACTTCTTAAAGTGCAGAATCTATTCATTCTCACTTGAGGTGTGGAACAATTCTGAACTGAAATCAATCAAATCCATTAAGTGTGCAAAGTGGGATAATCTGCTTTTTCATGATTTTTACGAAGCCTATATCAATCTTTTTGGCTTAACAAATCTTGTTACTGATTTCAGGTAAGATTTTCTCAGCTGTCTTATATCTGCATCTTCTTGTATCTCTTAAACTTTAGAAATAATAATAATAATATAAATTCCCCTTTCAGTGCAAGGCATAAACCAGAACAGAGATTTGCTTGACTTGTACCAACTACTTACATGTTTAAATTGGTATTTGTGAACACTTTTTTCCAAAACACTAATCTGACCCCTGCAACATTATATTTTTTTAGAGCAAGCCATGTTTTGTCATACAGTTCTCTGCTAGAAATCATATTAACCACCAGGCCTCGCATAAGGAATACATACTGGATCTGAGCACTTCTACTTTGGTGTAGAAGAATATACCACCTAAGGCCAAAACATGGAACAATTTGCATTACCAAACACCCCACTCTGAATCCCAAAATTAAAGTTACATTTGAAAACCTGCAAATGATCCTATGCTTTCACATCTGCAAATGCAATGTCTTGGGTGATAAAGTCAGGGTCACAGCTTAACATAACATATAAATTGCTTCTTGGAGACATTTGCTTACACTGCAATTAGTGTCTACTTTTTGCTATATAATAAATAGGAAAAAAAATAAAATCAAACCTGAAGGCAAGAGAAGTATACAAGAATATAATATAGTTGATATATTATAATAACATTTACATAGATATAGAATAAAGAGAAAATAAATTATTTTAAAATGTTTGAATTTCAACATAGCTATGAAGAATACATTACAGAACCAAACTTGTGACCCGCAAAAAACTCCACAAAATCAACCAAAATATCCAACATGATTGGAGTCATCGATTTTGTTTCTATCTATTAGTGTGACCAGAGTCCACAGTGGATTTCAGAAAACATTCCTGTAGAAAACCATTGAAGTTCTATACCCGCACAACATTTCCACTATACCAACGTTTAAACCTTTATAGTTAAACACTTAATCAGAATTGCTCGAGATAGTTTTGAGTAATTTTCAAATAAGATGTCATTCTATAAACATTTTATATACAACACCTGTATTCCATGAGATTTGGAGATGTATCTGCCTTCCTTATTGGCAATAAACTAGCTATAAATACAGGGCAATGCAGAGATTCTATTCTACCTATCATCTCATAAATAGAATCATCAACCAAATTCTGATTGCAGAATCTGTTATGACTAGCAATGTTGATAGATGCAACTATAAGGCAGCATTAGCCTTGCTGAATTTGATAAGTGAGAAAACAACCTGCAGATCTGAAATCTAAGAAAAAAAATTGTAACAAGATTATTCAATTTTCCTCACGTACTACTGAAATAGAATCTCTCAAAAGACAAAATTCATAAATGTTACTGCAAGTCAGCACAGAATAGAAGACAATTCTAAAGCTGACATAAAAAAATGAGTAGAATTAACTTTGAACTCCTGTTTACTAAGTTAGACATTCTAGGTGTGATTTCTGTTACAAAATTTTACAGCAGTTTTTACATACCAGCAAAGTAGAACAAGGTCTATAAAAGTGTAAGTTAATGCACACCCTTCAGAAAATATTATTGATTCAGTGGTCTTTCTTGCCGGGAAGCCCCTTTGAAACCAGCTCACATTTCCTTCTTACATCAAGAAGTAGAAATACTGGAACCCTGAGTGTACTGTACCTACCAAGCACAATCTGACAATGTTGTCACTGATTTTGAAACGTCATATCAAAGCATCTTCTGTAACATAACATGAGATTTGCAGAAGCCACAGTTCTGCAGCAAGAGTTATGCCATTGCATCAGCTAAAAGATAGTAAGGCAGTCCATATGGAGAGTTTTTTATCATCTGTGAATATCTTAAACACCTTAACAAGAGTTTAAAGCCAATGATTACGGTTATATCAATGGAAGTTATAAACACCTGCTCCTGAAACTAAGCTCTTGAAATGCTTTATAAATGTAAGTTTAAAAATGCACTAATATGACCTTCAGAGCCCTGACTGATATTTCCCTGTTGTGCTGTATTAAGTAACTTTCTTGTCCGGTCATCCAGGAGCCACTCTGACAGGCACTCTTGCACCACCCGAGCTGGGACTGGAGTCTCTTCACAGCTACACACTCCCCATACTCACACAGTCAGACAAGGTTTCCTAACCAGCTTGAATCCAGGTTTCCCATAGCAGAATCTCAGATAATCAGATCCTTCAAGCAGTTTAATCTTGATGCAATAACTTAACAATAACATAACGGCTCGAGCTGGAGCATCCGAGGAAGCAAAACCTGGGCTTTTATATCCTCACAGTCTAATTACGGGAAAGTCTGGGGGACATCACCTCCTGATGTGTCTCAGTGTCCAGTTCCCTGGCTGGGTCACAGGTCCAGGTGCCCTTTGTTATGGAAAGGGATGGCAGTTCAGCTCTTACCACCCAGACCTCACCTGCAGTTCTCGCTGCACCTGCGCACTGAGCTACCTGCACCAAATGTATTAATTCGTGTTGTGTGTAACAGTGTGACAGACCAAGGTCTCTGCCTTATGCCCAAAGTAAAATACTACTAATTCTTCAAGTACTTTCAATTAGCCTTATATTACCTATATGTTACTTTGCAAAATGAAATACAGATATTTCACAAAAATTTTCTCCATTCTTTTGAACCATGATTTCAAGTGTGCCTTAGAATCAGACATAACACAAATGAATGACACTTTCTCTTTTTTCTCTAATTTACAAGTCAATCACTTTCACAATCATTCCAGAAGCCTAGATTTAAGGGTTTTTTATACCTTTTTGGGGCTTAGCATGTAGACTTCTTGATTTACTTTTGGCTCATAACTGTGCTTTATTCACAATGTCAACAAGAAGCTATTCTCCTTGCTCATTATTTATGTTCCTTTTGCTGTTCCTAATAAAAATATGGTCCTTTTCTGTAATAATAAATTAATCGTAATCACTCTCTGTCTACATGATGTAACCTGATATCGACCTTTTCCCCTGGTTTTCAGGACCTGATTAATCTTTTCCTACCCTTTTACACTTCAGCGATGCTATTCCACAAAGGCAAGAACTACTGTTTGTTTATTATTGGATAGCCTCTTTCCTAGAGACAGAAGATTCCACTTTCCCTGCAAATGTATAATTACTGAAAGAACCCCAGAACACACCAAGAAATCCTCTAAGATATATTAAACTGTATCAGGAAAATGAGTAGTTTATATATAGTAATTCATTAACCAAAGAAGGATGAAAATTCTTCATGTACTCTAAGTCTTTTAGTCTTATTTGTATAATCTATTTTAGAATCAAAAGGGAAGACTAAGGAATTGTCAGGTCTTTCTCATCTGTACTTGTGCTGCAAAGAACAGAGAGGGGCATGACTGACAACGAAATAAGCATTTCCAATATACCTTATTTGAAGCATATAGTGTAGTAAGAAACATTCAGCCAAAAATATTGCAACCATGTGGTTAAATAAAAACAATCACTCTTACAGCATCTATTAGATACTCAGCATCTGCTTTTCTTTCACAGCAGAGTGGGACTATATTGATTTGTTCACCTTCAAAAATAAAAAAATAATTTAAAAAATCACCAGAACTGTTTTCAGTAATTCATCCCCACTTTCTCTCTTCACCACTAATCAAGGACCTCAAAAGCTGTTTGAGAAGAACCTGTGTCAAAGCTGATATGCTAATACGTCGGTTCACAAAAAATAATTTTTACCCCCTCTAAAAACTTGTTACCAAAAATGTTTGTGTAGCTGTGCTCCAAAATGTTCATGCCAGTTAAGTATGAAACAATTCAAAACTGAGAGGAGCTGTCAACTCCCTGGAAGGCAGGGAGGCCCTGTAGAGAGACCTCAGCAAATTAGAGGACTGGGTAATCACCAACCATATGAAGTTCAACAAGGGAAAGGGCCAGATTCTGGACTGGGGTGGAGCAATCCCAAATGTATGTACAGACTGAGGAATGAGATGCTGGAAAGCAGTGCCACAGAAAGGGACCTGGGGCTCCTAGTCTATGGCAAGTTGAATATGAGTCAGCAGTTCCCTGGTAGCCAGGAGGGCCAACCGTGTCCTGGGGGCCATCAGGCAAAGCATCACCAGCCAATCCAGGGAGGGGATTGTTCTACTCTGCTCTGCACTGGGGCGGCCTCACCTTGAATATTGTGTGCAGTTTGGGGCACTGCAATATAAGAGATACTAAGCCACTACAGAGTATCCAAAGGAGGGCAACAAAGATGATGAAGGGCCTTGAGGGGAAGCCATATGAGAAATGGCTGAGGTCACTTGGTCTATTCAGCCTGGAGAGGAGGAGGCTGAGGGGAGATCTCAGTCTACAACTTCCTCATGAGGGGAAGAAGAGGAGGTGCAGCACAATACTCTCAGGCACATGTTGTGACTCTTGGGGATGGTCTTGTGCAGGGCTAGGGGTTGGACTTTATGATCCCTGTGGGTCCTTTCCAATTGAGCCTATTCTGTGATTCTGCAAGACCTAAGATAATGATTACACTCTGCCTTGGAATAGTAAGTACATTAGAGTAAAACAGAAAAAACTGACATGTCTCACTGACAGATGGATATGCTACCACACAAGAAGGTACGAGTTTCAAGAAATTTACAATTTGTCATATGATTGTACATATGCTTGAGCCTAAGCTTAGGCTAGCCTAACACTCAATGTTTAAATTTGCGGTTTCAACCAAAGGATATTACTAGGTTGGAAGACTAGAGTGATTCAAAAAACAGCTGGACAGACAGTCTCTAAAAGAGAAAGAAACTACCTTTAGTTCAATAATAGTTGAGCTACAAATCACTAGGTGCTGTGAGAGTAATTTAATGCAGTATCATTATGTGCTTGTTTTGATCCTGCACATTCCCTAGACATCTGCTATTAGCCAAAGGATACAGGCTAGATAATGATTCGTCTGACTTGGAACTGTCGATCTTATGGCTCTTATTTTCTGAGATTTCCTTCCTGAAAGTTCAGTCATAAGCCAAGTCCTTAGAGACTATGTATGATATCCTTTGAATACAAACTGTTCCAGAAAATACAGTCGGGAAGCAGAAAATCCACATAACTTGTCTTGCTTTCAGAATTTAAAGCATTCACAGTGCATTTTCACTGTTCAACTCTTCTTTTGATTCTGTAAGTATTAATAGAAAACTTTAGAGAGTGTTTTCTGATAAGATTGGAAGTGCTATCTGATGCCCAGGCCATAGACATGGCAATGCTAAGGATATGGGAAAATTTTTCAGTGTAAGAGTTGCTTTTTGGTGTCACTTTAGCTTTCGCATAGAGAATCTGATGTTGATAATAACTATAGGAAAGAAAAGCATTCCTTCTTCTGTTTTACATAAATGATTTAGAGCCGGGGAGCCTAAGAATTCAGATGCCAGTACCCTAGGGTAGCAAAGCTGCATATTTGACATGTTCTAACTAGATGTTTAAAACTACAGAGAATGATATAGTCAACTCTTAGAAAAAACTAGAATATGGAGAAGGAATCACTGAGGTTCCTTCAGACGTGACAGAAAAACATGGCCATAGTGTATTCCATATACTAGAATCAGAGATATATGGGACAGGGCAGGGGTCAGGGAAAGAAAAGGCCAACCACCAAACCAAATATACAAGACTACAAATCTGACTACATGAAGATATAATAAAATGTCATGGTAAGTGTTTTACAGTCAATGTAGAAAATCTTCAGGAGATTATTGAATACTAGTATCGTGGTAAAGGCTGGCATGAAAATGGTTGGATTTGATCTCAAAGGTCTTTTCAACTTAAGTGATTCTATGCTTCTGTGAAAAAATATTTAACAA
The DNA here is from genome assembly GCF_003945725.1 of Corapipo altera. Taxonomy (NCBI): domain Eukaryota; kingdom Metazoa; phylum Chordata; class Aves; order Passeriformes; family Pipridae; genus Corapipo; species Corapipo altera. The sequence continues at coordinate 12,948,437 of NW_020884876.1, forward strand.
CAAATAGAGAAAAAGAACAATTTTCCTACATATGCAGAAGTCTTGATGCATGATATTTGACAGAACCAAGACGTCTCCTCAAGTATGTTCAAGAAAAACAAACAAAAACCTCAAACGTGTTCACTTCCCCTCCTAATACTGAAGACGTGTTTCACAATTTTCCATTATGTCCTTTCAGAATATATTTTTTGAGGACAGAAATCTTTTTTTCCTTCTTTTCTCACCATGCAAAGCTACTTAAGCACATTTCACTGAAATCGACAAAAATCCTGTAGGGAAGAAAATGACACTTTCTGTCAGTCCTGAACATTGCAAAAGGTAAATATCATCAGTGAGACTGTGGAGGGAAATGCAGTAAATAGTGGAAGTATCTTTCAGAAAAATAAAACTGAATGTCATATTTATTAATACAATTATGTCTCTTGAAGAAATGCTCTAAATTGCGGAAAGTTTTACTTTTTGTTTTACTAAAGCATTAAATCCTCTCCAAGTGTCAGTTAGTTCTCAGACATGCTGACACATATAACAGTCTCACAATATTCCCTGCACTAAAGCCTCGGTCACAGATTTTTGATCATTTCGGCTGACATTTTGAATAAACTTTCTACTAAAGTGCCTCTTTTTAACAAAGAGGAAATGCAGATGTTGACGTGATGGGAAATGTCAGAGTTATATAAAAACTGACTGCATATGGTTGCTCTGAACCTGTAACAGGGACACCGTACAGGATTGCAGTGAGTAAATCTGCTTGGTGGAGTAACAGTGAGCTGCTATGTTGCACTTTTTAAACAAACACAAATGTACTTGAGTACAGATGATCAAAAGGAAGCAGCAGTTAGAAACTAAGCATTTACACCAAAACATACTATTACATTATGCTACAGAAGTGGCATGCATTGGAACTTATGTCAGAAACACAATAGGAACGAGTTTAAAGCAGAACACAACAGGAGTGAACTGAGAGGCAACAGACTCAGGCAGCAGTGTGCTGTATTCTGATCTCAGCTAAACCAAATTAAATACAGAATAATGGCTGTGTTAACTAATTTTCCTCTAGATTGCAACAAAATTGTCATGTCTCAGTCACTCTGCACTGGACTTACACAGTTGATCCTTGTGCCACACTCGTGTAGTGCAACATGTATGAAGCCCCTTTCTGCTTCATAATCCTACACATTTGTCATGGTTTAACGCCAGACAGGAACTGAGTACCACGCAGCCTCTCACTCACTTCCCTACCTATCCCACCCCAGTGGGATGGGTAGGAGAACCAGAATAAAAAAACTCCTGGGAAGAGATAAGAACAATTTCATATAACTAGAATGAAAGTAAAATATAATGTTGATGCTGAAAATAATAATGAAGAAAAAAAAAAGATAAGTAGACCCAGAAGAACAAGTGATAAACAATAATATTGCTCATCACCTACTGACTGATACGCAACCTATCCTCAAGCAGTGATCATTCCCATCTGGCTGACTCCCCCCAGTTCATGTACTGAACATGACATTCTATGGTATGGAATATCCCCTTGGCTAGTTCAGGTCAGCTGTCTGGGCCATGCTCCCTCCCAGCTTCTTGTGCACCTGCTCGTTGGCAGAGCATGAGGTATTGAAAAGTCCTTGACTCAGGGTAAGCACTACTTAGCAACAATCAATGGGTGCTATCAATGTTATTCTCAAACTGAATCCAAAAAAGAAAAAAAAGCACTGTACCAGCTACTAAGAAGAAAATTAACTCTATCCCGGGCAAAACCAGCACAATATTCAAGTCATACAGTCTGCTCTATTCTCCAGACCAGTTATTTCTGAAATTTGGGTATTTCATAGGAAAAAGGGGGATGAGTATTATTATTATTAAAAAAAAAAAAAAATCTTCTAGTGGCATAATACAGCCCTGAACACCTAAAATACCTCTGTAGCAATAAAAATAAATGTATTTTTCTAGTTTGGATGTTATACTTTCATATTATTTATTTTTATGTCGTCCTTGACTTTTTGGTTTGTTTTTCCCTAATAATTTCTTCTGAGAAGTCACAAGGAAACAGAGCTTGATCTGAAAATTTCCTAAACCCTTTCTGTTATGCTCTAAGAGCCACTATAAAATCGTTTTATACTTGACACAGCTCTTGTTCATCTTTACATGTTAGGGAAGCAGTATTATTTACTGATCTATACGGTCCTATCTGTTAAACCCACGAGCATTCAACACTAACATTAAAGATACACTGCTAACTTTTTTTCAGTAAATTTAGCATAAATCTATAACAATAATGTTTCTAAGGTACTAGAACGGAATAGAGATTGGGGAGCAGGACATTTACACCGAATAAAATTATCCAAACAAAATTCATGTAGTTCTCAGATGCTATTACTCCTCTTTCAAAAAATAGTATAGACTATTCAGTACCTCTAAATTATCAGGGTCTAAATACATCAGTTCATTTCTTGCTCACAATGAAATAAAATACACAGAAATAATAGTGCTACCACTTCAGATATCAATTTTCCTCGGATTTTTCATCGAAGAGCCAACTGTGGCCATTCTGAATGGATGACAGCATTCAGTGAAATGCTACTGCTGAAGGCACTTAGTAACTTTCTCCTTTTATCTATATTTTATTTTGATACAGGAAGCAAAAACAAAGGGATTATATATTTAAAGAAATAGAAAGACAACCTTCAGATATACTGAGTCAGAAGGTCTCTAACAAAACCTAGTGGAATTCATTTGTGCTTTCAATTTCACCAGAATGCAATGTAAACAACCATAGGAAACACACAGCCAACTTTTAAATTAAATCCTACAATGAATAATTTATATTTTCAAACAAGGATTAGAAGTTTCATTCAATTGTAGAGTTTCAGGGGTGGTTTTAATAATTTACATGCTTTCCAAAGGTGAATAAAATGCCCTCCTGAACAAATATCAAAATGATCCAAATATTTTCTTTGTTAAGAGCCACACTGTGATTGACAAAGTAAAGGGCCACTGTTGTAAAGTTGAATGCATATGCTGTGGAAGATAGGCAGGGAAACTCAATAGTCTTCAAAGCAGAAGTTTCTGTACGCAATTTCTACACTTCCCAAAGGGAATACAGAAAAATTAAACACTTTATCAACAGCAAAATCTGCATATAATTTTTGCCCTTTACTGAAAATTTAGGAATTCTACTGTGGGGTTTTTTTTTGTTTTGTGTGCAAGAGAACACACAGTTCACTCACAACAACTGAAAAAAATGTCCAGGTCAAATGTTCTCAATATTATTGTGGCTGTCTCTGACCTTGCAGAAAAATGTCAAATATAAAAGATAAACAGTCTGCAAAGCACTATTACCTGGCTACAAGGAGCACACACTGACTTCAGCTGACCGATTTAAACTGTAGCTGCCTCACTGGAGTTTTTGTTGGTAAACGTGCTGCCTTTGCTGTAATTCACAGCTTCTGTTCTTTCAGGTCCTAATAAATATTCTTTACCCTGAACATATGTAGCCTATGAAAAAGGGTAAGGAATACTCTGGCTGATGAAATAGAGTCCACTGCTCTGGAGAGCTCAGTGCAATCACAATATGACTGATCTATATCTTAAACACTCAGGCAGCATTGAGGTAAAATTTAATGCAAGACAAATGTTCTGTGCTGCAGACACAGTTCATAAATTAATTACATATTCTGCATTGATTTTCACTTTCCCATGAAGAAATAGTATAGAAAATGGCTTCTTTCTTCAAGCAGAGTAACACAACCATTAAACCATTTGCAACTAAATATTCTGTACCAGAGAATTATTTGCAATTTTACTAATCAACATGACAGGTTTAAGAACAGTCAACATTCTTAATCTCTGCTTACTGTAATATTGAGACTAGTTATATCTCATATATATCAACTGAAAGGATATATGAATGAAAGATATTTTTCAACCAAATGACAAAGTTTATCATAGACCCAATGTACTGGAAAAAAACAAATGCAGGAAAAAAAATAAATCAGATGATAGTAAAGATCAAAGTGACTCAAGACCAAATCCAGTCAAAGGAAAATGCCGGTAAAATTTTTTAGACTAAACAAAAGTCATCTCCAATTTTAATCTAAATAGACAAGATGAATGAAGTAGAATATTACAAGTACAGAAATGAAAGGTGAAACTCTTAAGCTACCCAGGACAGCACCAGTAAATGAACACAAATCTACTACTGAGTCTGAATCTGGTTCTTCATAAATAACTCCCTGAATGAAGGGACTTGGCTATGAAGAGGGAATACTCAGAAGGAAAACTCAGGCATAAAGATGCCCACTTTCAGAGAATTAGCTGGCAAAAAGCTGTCTGCTGCATTGTCACTACTGGGAGAATTGATCTTCAAATTTTGAATGCAACACTTAAGTGAAAAGTAAGCTTTTAAGGATTCAGTTCAATGGTGTGATGGAACACCAAGTCCAGTAGAAAAGACATCTGTATGGCTTTTAGAGACCATGCTTGATCTTTCTAGCATTCAAATCCGTTAGCAGATCTACTGATAATTAACTTAGAAGAGTTCATTCTCTTGGGTTGGGATGGGGAGGGGCAAGAGAGGAAGATTTTGAAACATATTTTATTCCCTGTAGATAGATATACAATATTAATTTCATGAAAGAACTAAGGTCATAATCTTACTATTGTTTTACTGTCTTTCAATTTTGCCTGACTATTTTTCAAACAAGACTTCAGGAGAGTATTTGCTAAATTAGCTGCCAAATTCCTACCAAACTAAGTTATTCTGAAGTGCTGTAGGCACCTGCAATTTTGCTTAGGCATCTAAATAGTCTTAGTATTGCTGTTTACTGAGGAACTTTGTTTCCACTCATATTTATCAAGGTCTAAAACCCTTATAATAAACAGAAGTAAAACTTAATTCTCATATTCCCAGAGATAGCTTTGCCTCAAACCTAAAACAATGAATCAGCATATTGAGAACTGATGAAAATGTTTACTTGTGAAGAACACAAAAATCCTGCAGAGTGTATACACATAGAGTAACATGGGCAAAACAGGAAATTCCAAACATCTCCACAACAAGGTGTTTAGTAATGATTGATAGGCAGAGGGGGTTTACACTTTATAATGGCCACTTTCCTTGCCTTAATTTCACTTTATCCAGTCTTACTTATGTATCCTTTGAAACCTCCAGCTGAAAAGCAATAATTTTTAGACAAAAAAGTGTCTGCACCAATGGCAAGAAGCTAAATTATAGGAGGATCAAAAATTTCAGTTATAGACAGGAAAATAATAAAAATCCTACACAGAACAACTATTAGACATTTCATTTTGTGTGAATGCGTACCACTTACAGTCTTCTTCAAAGAAGAATATATCCTTATTTACTCTTCTTTTTCACAAAGAGGTCTATTTTTTTATTTAGTATTTTATGGATCAGCCTACACTGCTCTGCCCATTAAATCAGGATCCTATCTTGTGATGAGGAACTAGCGGATAGCTACATTTTTGTGTGCTATCCCTTTTTCATCTCATTTCAAGCCCATAGTGTATTAATTACTGCAAGTTTTTATGAAGACACCTTAAATAATACTTTATCATTTTTATTCAGACCAATATATTTAATGGATTTATTAATTACACAAGTTGTAATATGTCATGATCAACTGGAATTTCTAAGATACAATAAAAGATATCCACTACTGTTCCTGATATCTTGAAGAAGTTTCACAGCTGTTGTGAATTAGTAGAACATCATTCAAGCCAGCAAAACAATAATTTACATCTACTGAAACACTAAATGATAACTGTAGGGAAAAAACTAAAGCCACCAACTCTTTTTTTTTTTTTTAAATTTCAATTTGGGTAGCAGGGTCTATTGTATCTTAAATGTACCAAGAAATATTAGCATTCCATAATCTCCCTGTGATAGTGCTTTTGGCTGACAAGAATTCTTAAAATATAGAAATATTCTGTGAGAACAGTGACATTACAGTGGTTTTCAAGTGAATGAGAAGAATTAAGCAGTTTTCAGAAGTAATATATTCATTGGTGTAAAAATTATAGATAAGGGTGGTCAGACTAAGGGGAGACAAATTGCTTAATATGCTTTCAGAATCCTCTGCTATGTGGTCAAGGTACAGTATCAGCACCAAGTCTTACAAATACAGTAATTTCATCATGGAAAAATCTGACTGTTATCTTGGAAATGGTAAAATAGAGATCAAGCTCAAATGCTCCCAGCCAGTCCAAAATTTTGTTGAAAAACTTAATTAAGCCTATCCTACTGGACTATGATTATTTTGAGCAGTCAATCTCCTGTCTGGATCATTTCCAGCTCAATATATATGTCATTCGCTTAAGTAAAAAGCTCTAATTTCTCAAGGGAAAGTATTCCTGTTTCAAGTTATAAGAATTTTATAATTATTTTTAATAGAATACTATCAGTAGTTTTTTTAAAAAATAGTATTAAAATACACAGACTGTTAAAAGAAAATTGAAGGGAAAACCTATCCCTGCAAAAACAATTCACCCCGGTAAAGCTACAGAAAAACATAAAAGACAAAATACCCTTCCAAGAAAATTCTCACTGAGAGACTGTTCGACTTTTCCTTCAGCTTCGAGCTGTGGACAAGAACAGGCAAGGTTGTAGTGGAACAAGCCATACATTCTCTCAGGTTAAAAGATGGTCTGACCTTTAATAGAAACTCTGCAAATTCATGATATTTATCAAATGGTGATGTAAAAAGAGAATTTCTAATTTATGTTTATATATGTAATGCCATTTCTATTTTTAAAATATTATTCTGATCCAATGGGGAAAAAAAAGATACAAAACAGGATCCATTTATCAGATTTTATCTAATGGATACACATGAAAAACTGCTCACAGACAAATTACAACCAATAAATTTTAAAAAACCCGTATATTAATCATTGTGAGTTACAAGCAAATGTTACATCCTTCAAGCTGATGAAGGTTATCACACATAAATCCTTATGTCACAAGGACAGAGAAGGCATTTATTCAGGAACTGTGCAACTTCCAAGCATGCACATGTGAGAATCTGCAACAGAGAGGAAATAGCAGCACTGAACGTTTCTCCATTTGTGAAGAACAAAGCAAGAAACCAGTGGTAATCAAGGGAGATGTGCTTGTTAGTCTCAAATTTACCAAGGAAGCAGATATTAGTGACCTACCATTGCTGAAACCATCCTCTTTCTTTATTGCTACGTTTCTCTTGCTTAATTTATTTTCAGGAGATTAAAGGACATTAAGGTGAATATTGCCATAAGGTACATAATGAGAAAATAGAGAACACGAAATTACAGAAGAAGATAGAAAGGAACGTACTTAGAGAAGATACTGCTTTGCAATGCCGGAGCACATTGGCAGCTGTAACCAAGTTTGGTTGGCAAGATGAGAGGCAAGATCCTGGCACTGTGGCCAGCAGGACTAGGGAAGTGACCACAGGTTGCAAAAGACTTTTAAGATCATCAACTTCAACTGCTAACCTAGCACTAAACCATGTCTCTAAGCACCACCTCTACATATCTTTTAAACACCTCCAAGGATGGTGACTCAAACACTTCCCCAGGTAATATGTTCCAACACTCAGCAAGTGTGCGTCTAACAGGTTGCTGACCATTTCCCCTTGGATTATGGTGGCTTCAGTCTGCTCCCTGTCACTGTCTTCCAGATCAGGGCATTGGGTGCCTCAAGAACAACTATTCTGACTGTTAAAGACTGAGGAAATTAAGGTTTTACATACCTGAGCATTTTCCTCTTTGTCACTATGTTTCCCTCCACATCCAATAAAGGATGGAGATTCTTCTTAGTCCTCCTTTTGTAGCTCATGTATTTATAAAAATAATTTTTATTGTCTTTTATGACTGTAGCCAGATTAAGTTCTAGTTGGGCTTTGGCCCTTCTAATTTGTTCCTTGCATAATCTCACAACATCCCTTCAGTCTTCCTGAGATGCCTTCTTCCAAAGGTCATAAACACTTTTGTTTTCCTGAGATCCAGCTAAAGTTGTTTGTTCAGCCAGGTCAGTCTTCTCTGCCAGCATATCTTCTGGCACATGAAGATGGCCTACCCCTACATCTTTAGGATATCCTTCTTGAAGAATGTTCAGCCTTCCTGGACACCTTTGCTCTTCAGGACTGCCTCTCAAGTGACTGAAGACCCAACGATTTTGAGGTTAATCCCTTTCACTTAGAGAATGTTTCTTCTGCCTCTTCATCCTGGTTGGATGGTCTGTAGCAGACTCACCTGGCATACCTGCCCTGTTGGTCTGGCCCTGATTTTTACCCATAAACATTCAACCCTGTCATCACCATCATCAAGTTCTAGACCATCAAAGTACTCCCTAACACACAGGGCTATCTCATGCCTCTCCTTGTCTGTCCCTTCTGAAGGGGTTATAGCCATCCACTGCAGCATTTCAGTTATGCAAGTCATGCCAACATCTGTCCATGATGGAAACTATATCACAGTTTTCCTGTTGCACAATGACTTCCAGCTCCTCCTGTTGGTTGCCCATGCTGTGTGCATTGGTGTAGACACCCTTCAGTTGTGCTACTGAAGGGTGTCCCTCTTTGGGGCGAGAAGCCTTAATTCCAACATGACCATTCTCAGGCACTTCTGTGGTTTCTAACACATCAATAATCATTGTGTCTTTGTTGCCTCATGTATCTCCAACCCTTACCTCCACTGAAGGACCTCCCTAGCGCACCATCCATCAAACTTTGTCATGCTGCCCCCAGGTACCTCTCTACCAAGCCTGGGTTTATCCCTTTCCTGCCTCAAATCTAGTTTAGAGATCCAGTTTATGAGCTCTGTGTTAACTTTTGTGCAAAGATTTTTTTACCGCCTTGGAAACAGGTGTACCCCATTTGTCACCAGCAGTTCTAGTGTTGTGTAGATGGACCAATGATCAAAAAACCCCAAATTCTGCTAGTCACGTCAGGTTCAGAGCCAGGTATTGAACAGGTTGTTCCTGTTTCTCCTCCCATCATTCCCTGCCCCTGGAAGGATAAAACAAAATACTACTTGCACTCCTGATCCCTCAACCAGTCATCCCAAGGCCCTGAAGTCTCCCTTGATTTTCCTCTACCTTCTTGTTGGAACTTCATCACTGCATACCTGAAAAATCAATAGATAATTGTCGAAGGATCAGACAGGGACAGGAAACTTTCTCTCAACATCTTTAACCCAGGCCCCAGGAAGGCAGCAGACTTCCCTAAGAAGTGGGGTCAATCTGTGTATCAAGCCTTCTGTTGCCCCTTCAGAAGGGAGCCTCCTATGTGAATGACCATCTTTTTCTCTTTATGGAAGCAGTCTAGACACAGGGTTAAGTCTGACTTAACCTTGGTGACTCCTCCAAGCTAGATGAACCATCACACACATTACTGTTCAGTTCCACTTGCAGAGCCTTGTACCTATTATGCCAGGACATCAGGGAAGGGTGGGTAATTATAGAGATCTATTGGAGAGGTAGTTACCTGTTGTGCTGGGCAGGTATTGTCACCATTGCCCCCCATCCCTTAAGTCATTGTGTTCAGCCAGGTGGAGAGAGGATAGGTCTGCCTGTGAGCCTGTCCCTGGAAGGGCAGGAAGGGTATGATTCCAGTAGTCTCTCTCTTTCTCTCTCTTTTCCTAATACTCCTCAGTTAGTCACCTCCTCCCTGAGCTCTGGCACTAAGCAGAAGAGTTCCTCTACCTGGGCGCACCTCCCACAGCTCTGCTTACTGCTGCCCTTCATACTGGCATAAAAGCAAGGGCCATCCTACACCCTGGTACATGGGTGTCAGCTTGTCCCCACCAAAGCTTTGTCTGGGTACCTCTGTCAGTCATGGTGGGTGCAGAGCTTAAAGAGGCCATGACTTTCTGCTGGGTCAAGACTACCATTCCCCTGATTGAGCTGGCAGAGCTGCAGCACCCTTCCTGCACACCCTGCGGTGCAAACTGCCACACCATCTCTTGTTTGCCTGTCCTGTTTGTGGTGCTCCTGGTTGATAGTGCTCCCTAAGGGTTTCTTTTAAAAGGGGGGGGGTAGCTCGGTTACTATAACTCCTTTTGTCCTCACCACTGGTGAGGACATACCTCAAATACTCTGTTTTTGGGCACCTCACTACTAGTCAGACACTGAGGTTGCTGGAGTGTGTTCAGAGAAGAGCCCCCAAAGCACATGCAAAGAAGAGCAGTGAAGCTGGTGAAGGGTCTAGAGAACAAGAAATCCAAGCATCTGAAACACTTCAAGGAGAATTTTAGTCTACCTTGCTTGTAACAAACTTCAAAATCAACTTGAGTCAGAGCAATCAATATACCTGTTTATACTAGAATTTGTTTCATTTTCATTTGCCATTATTCTTCAAATTCCAGAGTTTTTAAGTGTAAATTCTTATGGTAAAGCACTGAACACTGAAAGTCAACATTTGGGAATATAAAGCAATGTTGTGCATCTTAGTGGAGTCGAGAACTTCCAAATTTTATTGTGCTTTACTATTTCATGGCAAAAATACAGACCACAATCTGAAAAGCAGAAAATCTATAAAGGAGATATCTGAATCAGGGTTTTTTTCTTTTTCCCTTATGTGCTGCTTTGAGGACCATGAAGGCATTCAGATTTTTCCATAAAATATTTATCAAATGCATTTGTTTTCTTTTACTTTGTTAACGACCAAATTCCCCAAAGCCTATACTGCTACTGATTCAATTATTCATCATTACAAAAACTATACAAGACAATTTAGTAAAAATTACAGAATCTGGCCCTTGTTTTTTAGTGATAAGTGCCATTTTTATCTCAAGCTAATTTACATGAGAACAATTTGCAAATATATATATCATCAAGTATTCAACAGTCAAATGCATGCAATGATGCCACTTAAGGGCTACTGTCTTTGTTGCTCCACTGCAAAAATACTTTACCAGTGCCCAAAGAAATGGCAAACACCTAGTTGCTTATCTTCACTATTACAATCAGAGTAACTAAATGGAGATACCCCAGGCCCTTGTGAAAAGAAAAAAAGCAGAACCCATTCTCCTTGAGATACAGATTCGAAGACAGAAACAGAAAAAAAGGCTGCTGAAGATCTACTAATATTTGCCTCACATTAGCATGCAACCAACAGAAACACAGTTACTTTCAACTACATGGACAGGAACCACCAGATCCTAGTGTATCATGGCTAATTCACAAATACTGGAGATACGTATGACTATTGATATAGTGCTTTATACTCCTTATAAGTGAAATTCAATAATAAAGATGAAAAAGTGCTTCCAAAGTTGTTACCAAGCAGTTCATTTTAAATGCTATAATGTATGGTTATGGGTTGCTCATGCAGAAGTTCAGTAAGAAAAATTTTGTTGGAACATTGCTTTACTCTTACTACTTCACTGAGGTGAAATGAAAGAGCACTTTTCCTCTGTAAATTTTAATTTGTCACAAGCTGTCTGGAATCTTTAATCTCATGGTAACCTAGATCTCTCCTAGGCCCTCATCTTACATTAACCTCATCAGCCTTTATCAGTACTTCAAATATCTTAACTTTCAGAAATGCTGAGACGAGATTTTGGATAACAATTTTCCAATAAAGTGTTTCAAGTGTCATGTGTTATCAAATGTTCCTGTTGAGGAAAAATATTAAGACCATTGTATCCGCTTCCAGCATTTCCCCAAGACCCCAGAAGTTCCAACACCACTTGAAGCAAAATGAACTCTATATTTCCCACTCACTAAATCTTATGATCCCTTTTGATCTCCCAGGGAGGACAAGTCACCAATTTCAGGCCATTTATCTGAAAATAAAACTGTGTGTTTCTGACTTTCTTATTATCTGTACATTTTCTCCCTCAAGTAAATCACTCAGAAAATATTTATTTCTCTTGACAGATACTTTTGGAAAAACATTTGACATCAAAATCCATCTGAAATCCTGTAGGGAAAAGCCAATGTAATAAGTAAAATTCATGGATCAAGGAAGAAAACATATGCACCAGCTATGATGTACACTCATTGCTCTAGAGATCAAATCTTTGATATTAAACTGACATAATGGAAATGTAACTCAATGAAGTTACATGTGATTTAAGCTAGAGCATAAGAGGTCCCAAAAGGTAAGAAAACTAAAGACATAGTTTCAATTAGTTAAAAAATATAGTTTCTCTCTGGAAAAGTACCTTTTTTTTTTATTTGGTTGTTTGGCAGGCGTTGGGTTTTTTGGTTTAGTTTTGGGGGTTTTGTGGGTTTTTTTAATTGGTTTGTTTGCTTGTTTGTTGTCTCTAATCATGAACATCCAACCCAGAACTCTGCTTTCTTTTGCCAAAGGTTACTATGGAGAAGACTGCCAAGCACTGGAACAGGATGCTCATGGAAGTGGTTGAGTCACCATTCCTTAAAAGACATAGATGTGAGGCTAGGGACATGATTTAGTGGTGAATGTGGTGGTGCTGGGTTAATGATTGAGCTCAAATGTGGAGGTCTTTTCCAGCCTAAATGATTCTATGGTTTTATCTGCCTTCCAAAAATAGTGTTTGGCAACCTAACCCTAGCTCAGCTTGCAAAAGGATAACCATGGATCTAATAATGCAACATTACTACTAACTGGGAAGAGTTTCAGCCTTATTGTATGGGAGCAAGACATGGAACCTCTGAAATATATTGTTTTCCTGTAAATTACTTCAAAAAACTTCAAAGCTATCATTCTACACAACAGGAAATGCCAAAGACCCCATTTTAGCAGTATCTCTATAGTACCTGCAATCAGGTACAAGAGGCAAAACCAGTTCTGTGGCATGGAATACTATTCTCTCAGATTTCCAAACTTTTAATGCAAGTGTTGACAAGAGACAGATATTAACCACAGTTATGTTGTGAACACTTGATTATGTTTTTATCAGTGTTCTTTGTAGAAAATGCTTACATTTTCTGAGAACATAGTCAAATTTAGCTGTGTTTTCCCCTCAAGCTGTGAAAAATAAATGTTTCTCAAAAGCATTCCTTCTCTGTGAAAGGCAGTAGAGTAGCACTACATAGGTGATTCTTTTTTAAATAACCAAATTACCGCCATATTATACATAAAGAATTTTTTATTTTAATCTCAACCCCTGTATACATCTGCTCACCTGTTCCACTGATTACTGTATTGTGCAATATGTTTATGTTCTAGAATATAAATGCTACAAGTCTAGGGAGCTGAAAGTTTCTTGTCATAGATGGATTGCACAGGTGGATTTCAACAGAAGTGGAGACTCTAAATATTTTACCAGTTTTGGTTTAGTGTTGTCTCTCTTTCCATTCCTAAGAGTGCTCCAGGAAAAGGAGGCTACAGCAGCTCAGGAGTGGTACTGTCTCCAGAGTACTCATTAACTTAAAGAACATCCAGATGGAAGGGCAGAATGCACTGTGTTGATAACTTCCATCTAGCCTCCAAACACATGTCTGTTGCATGTCTAGGTCCCCAAGAATAAAATCATTGATGCACAGAAATGATAACATTTACAGGAATGAAAATGCTAAACATGGAGTTCACAAAGGAATCACAATGTTCTTCTAAATTCTGCCTAGAGAAATAAAAATCTCACATACTTTTTTTCAGAATGGAGAATTAGTGGAGCCCCACTAGGAGAGGATTCAACCTTCATGACTTAATAGCCACCCAGTAAGGTGGCTAACTGAGGAGCTGGATTATGGATATGTAGTTGTAGCTGTCTGGTATATCGGTGGGATAATACTAAAAGACAATACAAAAGTGCAGTCAACATTTGTTTAAGAGGAGATAAAAAAATGATTATGCAGAAGATGTTTAAATTACTACAGAAAACAGGTTTTTTTAGCTAAGTTTTTCCCACCTGTCTGGTAGATTTATTAAGAGACAACTTAACTTTTAGTTATAGAATCTATGAAGCTTCACAGGAAAAAAAAAGAAAACCAAACAGAACAACAATGGAGGACCACAAGTTCTTTAAAAGAAGTATAGGAAACAGGAACCAATGGCTGGATGTTAAAACTGGAAAAAATTAGATGGAAATGGTACATAGCTGTGTTAGGGAAAGTTCAGATTGGATGTAAGGAAAAGATTCTTCCCTGAGAGGATGACTGGTCAACTGGAATAGGCTCTCCAGGGAAGTGGTTGTGACACCAAGCCTGTCAGACTTCAGGGAGTATCTGGACAATGCTTTTAGGCATACAACTTTTTATATAGTCCTGTGAGGAGCAGGGAGTTGGACTTGATAATCCTTAGAGTCCCTTCAAATTCAAGATATTCACGATTCTATGAAATTAAGCAGGTAACTTTTATAAGGGTGATTAGATTCTGGAATAAGATACTGATGGTAATAGAATAATCAGTCTTCTCTATGTCCTCCAATTCAGATCAGAAACATCTGTAGAGATGTTCTGACCCCCATACAATTAGTCAACAAAAAATGTCAGCACGAAGAAAGCAATAGACAGCGATTCTGCCAACTTTAAAGGTCTGTATTTTTAAAAAGCGTTTGACTCATAGTAATGTAATTTTTATATAATCATGGCTCAGGTACTGAAAATTTCTTAAAATTTTCCTTCTCAGGCTTTAGATGAAATCGCCCTTCTCTGGTTTTATTACTTTCTGTATCTCAGCACAATCAGCAGAAAATTCATCACTTGTGTTCTGCTCCATCTTGGTTTTGAAATAGTTCAAAATACCAGGAAAGATAGAGAGTATTTTATGACACTGTTTTAAAGGAAATGAATTCTTTCAACCCACATTCTCAGCTACAAAGTTAATGTGTCAATTTTATATGATTGCTATCGGTTACACAAAGGAAAAACATGCAAATAAAATCAGGTAACTTAACAGAAATATAAATAAATACCACACAAATTAGATCAAGGAAATGTTCAATTTTACAGTATCTCTGAGCATATGGAAAACCAGTAACCTTAAACTTATGCCATCAAGGGAACAGTCTATTCCATAAATCACTGAAACCAGAGTTTCAGTGATTTAAGTTTATCTGGTTTAAGTTAATCCATTTCTCAGAAATGTTCATTTCTTTCAAAACATCAGGAAGAAGGTTTCAGTCCTCATTCTTTCTCTGTAGCTCAGGGGTTAAAATACAGAGAAAGTGGTTTAATTTCCTCTTTCTCTTTGCTGACTGCCACGGCTCCCTGCTCCTGGAAGCTTCCCTAACTACACTACCCACTAACATACAGTGGACTTTCAGTCCTTTCTACTGAAGTTATTCAAGTCTCTGCGGAAACCTTGAGGCTTATCTGAATCAGAGTAAGTAGAGAAGACTAGAGAAATCTGACCACCTCCAATAGGTCCAACAATGTTACCATACATTAATGATATGATTCATCAATGTCATGATATGAGACACTAAGACAACTCCCATTTGGTGGAAGAAAAGAGGCCTAAAAGAGGAATATTAGCTGTTAAGAAGGATAATAATTTATCTTTTGTACATGTTCTCCCCACTATTTTCCACCCTAATGATAGCAGCAAGTAAATGAAAATTTGCCAGACGGTTTTCAATTTGGCATTAATATAGTACTTACAGTCTATTCCTATGGATAGAATCATCTTACTTCACCCACAGTACTAATATGCATAACACAAACTTAAAGACTAATGTACACTATTATGTTTTAAAACTAATTTTTCTAAAAGAATTAAATCAAATTCTGACTTCTTACAGTTTTCCTTATTTGGGCTTGTATATAATACAATCAGAATTTTCCCACTCAGCCATGAAACAATGTATTAATTTTTGTTAGCCAGATTACCTTCTACCTGTCACACTTCTCTCTTCCACTTCTAAACAATCAATATATTAATAAACACAATCACAAACATACCATGAGGCTGAAGTTCCATTTTCTGTATATAGCATGCACCTTTATACATACTTGTCATTTTAGCATGTATTTTATGTAGTATATTTAGAATAACCTGAGAAAAGCAAGACAAAATAACATGATAAAATCTGCAGCACAATTGCTGAATCCAGTCTCACCCAGGAAAGATTTTAAGAAACATCAGCTTCATACATATCCACAACTTTCAAAGTGAGCTGAAACAACTTAGATGGAAGTGTAACTGTGGATATCTTGTGAAAGCCTATATTTCAGCACACAACAGTCAGAAAGCAAAGAAAGTATTAGGTTGTGTAAGAGATGAGAACAACATTAAACACATTAAAATGCCATTATATAAATTAATCAAATGGAAAAATCTCTGAAAATTCTGTTCAGCTTGATTACCTGATCTCTAAATGATAAGAGCAGAAACGGAATAGTTCCAAAGAATATCCATGAGTCTAGCTAGAGCATGGACAAGTGGCAGGCAACACTGCCACTACATGCTGCAGTCCACCTATGCTCTGCTGCCCATTCTAGGCTATGGGAGCTGTTAATGCAGGGCAGAAGCACCTGGCTTCCTATTCTACCTGCAGAGCTACAGGTCCAGGTGTGTTGAATGGCCTGGTCATTGGTAAGAATAAGACTTGTTAGGATACATCAGGACAAGCTTAACCCAAACCTTATATCCACACAACAAGGAAAAGGTGAGTGATGTAGGTGATTGATGAACAGAATAGAAGAGATATCCTATTGCACCTGCCACTCACAAACAAGAGTTGCTGTATAATGTAAAGGTCAAGGGCAGCCTTGGCTTCAATGACCACAAGACTGTGCAGTTTAAGATCTTAAAAATAGTGAGTGAGATTGAGAACAGGATTGCAAATTTGGAATTGAAAAGAGCACATTTATGTTTGCAGAAAGTTGAGCCAGCATTGAAGAAAACTAGCATTGATCAATGTGGAGCTCTTGACTTGACCTTAAACACAAAAAGGAAGCATACAGGAGGTGGAGACAGGGATAGGCTATTTGGGAGGAATAAGAAAACACTAATTACATCTAGAAAAAAGCCAAAGCTCAAATGGATTTGAAACTACCAACTGAGGTAGTTGGGTAACAAGGAAGGTTTTTCTGAGTTCCTCAGTAGCAAAAGGAAAGATAAGACGAATATGAACCCACGGGTCATTGGGGCAGGAAGTCTAATGCCGAATGATAAGGCTGAGATATTCACTGCCTTCTTTGGCTCAGTTTTCAGAGGTAAAGCTTGTTTTGGGCATCCTGGGTCCTCCTAACAGAATCTCTCGGAGTGAAGTGTTATCCACAGCAGAGGCTTAACCCACTTGGACATATGCAAGTCTATGGAATTAAGGTTTATAGAGCTGATTGTGTCACTGTGAAATTGTTCTCTATCAAGGCAATCATCAGAAGTTCCTGATGGCTGGAAAGAGACAAATGTCTTATTCATCTTTGAAAAGGGCAAGAAGGAGGATTCAGGGACCTACATTGGTCAGTCTTGCCTTATGCCCTGGGAAGGTTATGGAGCAAATCCCCCTAGAAGCTATCTCTTAAAACCAGAGACAAGAAGGAAGGTGACTAGGAGCAATGGGAACTATTTAATAAGGGCAAATCATGTTTGTCTAACATGGTGAATGGCACTGTGTCCAAGAAGATGGCAGTGAATGCCATGTACCTTGATCTTCATCAGTTCCTTTGATAAAGCCTCCCACAGTCTGTTTATCACCAATTCAGAGAGATATGAGCTGGATAAATATATAAGGTAGGTGGAAAATGAACTGGACTGCCAGACACAAAAGTCTGGTTCAAAGCTCAGATTGTATCCAGTAACTAGTTGGGTTTCTCAGGGATCACTATGGGGAGCAATGCTGTTTACTGTCTTCATCAACCAGGATAGTGGGATGTCAGCTTTACAGACAACACGAAATCAGGAGAGCAGCCAGTATGCTGAAGGGTGGTAGGGTTGCTGTTCAGAGGAATGTAGTAAAGTCAGAGTCCTGGGGAAGCAATCCTTCCACTCTGTTGTCACTTGTAAGACAGCATCTGGAGTGGTGTGTCCTGTTTGGTGCTTTCCAGTTCTAAAGCAGTATCGACATACTGGAGTGAGTCTAGCTGAGGGAAATATGACATTCAAGAAGAGACAGAGAAAACTGGGTCTGTTCAGCTTGGAAAGTAGGTAGCTTGGGGGGAACTTGCATCAACAGATGCAAGTTGAAATATTTTTACCTTGAGAGTTAGTTAACTACTGGAAGAGGTATCCTGTCCTTGGAGGTGTTCCAGATTTGACTCAACATGCCCCTGAGCAAATTCATCTAATTAAACTTGTTTTGAGCAGGTGGTTGGACTAGATGATCTCTAGAGACTTCTTCTGACCTAAATTATGATTCCATACTTTCCAGAAAGGGTTGCAATCACTGACTCAGTACTAATGAGAACAAATCCCAACATATAATGAAGTCTGCCATTCCTTTCTCAAGAAATCTGGTAACTATACTGTACAAATACAGTAGTTTCCAGTTTGTCCAGCTCACAGGTCTTGATAAAATAGGGCAGTCAGAAGTAAATTATGGTCTAGAGACTGAAACATAATTTGTTGCAGTTTGGCGTGCAGCTTTGATTCTTTGATTACATCTCATTAGCTGACTAAAGATTTTGGACATAATACCTTTAAACACTCCTACATATGTTTCATAGCCTGTGTGTTACTTACACTTCAAGCTGTACTTTTTTTATTTCCTACTTTTGCTTGACAATGATTTTAATATATTTTGATATACTTATGAAGCTTCAACTTCTTTTTTCTGTTGTTTTAACCCCATCAACTCTCTACATACTTACGTGTATTAAAGTGAATAGCAAGCTGACAGCTGCCAGAATTACTAAGTAGAGCTTTCATTTTCATTACTGGTAAGAGAACTATTCCATGGGTCTGTTATTAAGGTCAGTCTTATCCAATAGTCTACTAATTCCTTGAAGAGAATAACTTCTCTATTGCTTTTTATCTTTTAGCTGGATATGTACCAAAAGAAATATCAAGGAGACTGTACATGGTTATAGATTAGGAACAAAAAAACCCAACAGCAGATATATTATTATGTATGTCTTTCTTAAACTGATATTAGGATATTTTTTGTTGTCCTTTCTTTATCTCACAGACATTACGTTATTTGAATTAGTGTTAACCTACACTCATACAATCCACCTGAAAGATCAGAAACTCTCTTTTAACTTTTAAAAAACTTGTGGTTTTGTAAAACTGAATAAGAAGATCAAAAGCTCCCCCTTCCTTTCCTAGTCCTAGGTGTGCATGTAAGCACACAGACATCACCAGAAAAAAATTCTTCATTAAGAAAAATTCAGTTGCCAAGGAGTTTTTCCTTTAATTTTCCAGCGCTAAAACTGAAAAGTGAAAGACTCTGAACAGAAAAAAAAAAGGGAGTAATGGTAATAACTTTTTTGATCTCAAAAAATAGTTTTCCTTCAGTGTTTCCAACTGTGAATGCTATACTGTCCAAAATATTTATAAACTAAACTAATTTGAAGTATGTTCCTTTATATAGTTACTAAAAGCTACTTAACAGCCACTGTTGCATACAGAGGTGGGAGCCATTCCAACCAACATACTCCAATTATGACAAAAATCATATGGAAATTATTAATCCATTTGTTTTCAAAACTCATCCAATTGGAGCTAAATTAGATAGCTCCATCTACAATGCCTGATTTTTTTTTTCAGAAACCACTTTATTAATTGAACACAGTGCAATATATACAAGTTAGACCACCACCACGTGTAGTTAGATTTTAACACATCTGTTCAGTCACAATATAATTCTTATCCCGCTACAGTTCACCAAAACCAGGTAAGAGCCAAGGAAGCTGTTTTCTACTCAAGAAATTATGTGCTAGTCATGGGGAAGAATTGTGGTCTTTCCTTTTTCCCAGCCAAGTTGGCAACCATTTACTGCAACCCTTTTCCTAAAGAGGAAATCCCATTCTCACTCCTCCTCCTTTCAACACATTTCCCCCAGATCCATTTCAATTTTTGATGCCAGTATCTGCAGTCCATTGCTGTTTGAGCTTCATAAGAAATTACTACCTTCAGACACCTTTTCTTTAATATGCAACTCCAAGAACATCATGTAATAAAAAGGATGATTGTGCTAGAAATGCTTCAGTAATCTCTAGTAATATGTACTGGCTTAAAGGTAAACCAGCAGGAGAAATGAACCCAGTTCAAAAGAGATTATAAGTCAGAACTACAATTTAATAACAATAATACAATAAATACAATTATATAGACAAACAATTGGTTTTAACCCACAAACCCAGATGTATAATCCAGAATCCAGGGGCACGAACAGAAGGGTGCTTGTTGGCCCCCCTGCTGAGCCTCACGTAGTCCTAGAAGTCCAAACTAAAAGGAAAGGAAGACCTGTTGATGAGAGTGCTGGTCGCAGTCTGGTCAAAGGTGTTGATTGCAGTGCGGTTGAGAGTGGTGGTCGCAGTGCAGTCAAGGTTCTGGTCCTCCTCTGGATCTGACAAAGGTGGCCCAGAAGTCCAAAGACTCCAAGATTATATACCCTCAGGTTCAAGTAGGAATGCCCAGTAGCTCCCTCAGGGCGGGGAGTTCCACAGTGGGTGATTGCGAGTCATGAGATATTTTTGGAATCCTTGATGACCCGTTAGCAGACATGACCCCTCAGGCTGGGTGTGGAGGTGCTGATGACTCCTCCAGAGGAAAGTCATCACACCTGAGTCATTGGTGTGAGGATAGGAACATCCTCCTATCTCACAGGCTTTTTAACACTCAGCTGATAGCCTGAGGGGTCAAGGTGTGCTCTGGGCAGCTGTCTATGTTAACAAAATGGTCTATTGTTAACAGTTCCTGGGAAATGACATAGAGAGTGTAGAATACACAGTCTAGGTTACACCCACACAGTGATGAACTGGTCCTGGCTGCTCTAACTAGGACATAACGCCAGTTTAGAGACCTGCTTTTCACCTTCCCAACATCTGCTGGGGCTCTGACCAGGCAGAAACTAGCTCCTTCTATGACAGGGAAAAATCTTCTGTTAGCCACTGTCTCCTGTACTCCTGGGCTGCACCTTCAAATCTAGACAGTATTTGATTGCAGCCTATCTCCTGTAGAGGGGTATGCTTCACAGGGAAGTTGAACCTGAAACAACACATCACTGTGCTTCCTAGTGACTCCCAAACTCTCTTTCATCCCTGAAGAAGCAATCTTTAGGGCATATATGTGCATTGCCTACACTCAAAGCCAACACAGTTTCCCATCAGAGGGTGTCTCTCAGCATAGTTTGACACCTTCAGATACAGAACCTTTGGATTAGCAATGGCTCATACCTCACTGCTTTGAAGGATGTTTGAGTAAAGAGTGGAGTTTAGAAAGAACATTCTTGTCCACTGTACAAATCACATCAGTGGGCCCCATCTTTAAATCAGAGGGAGAAGTTACGAAGTTATGAGGTAAACTACACAAATTAGACTTGCTTTTCTATTTTAGGCCAGTCTAATTTATATTAAAAAAAGATCACAGGCCTTTCATATGTTAGTAGCTGTACTTATCTACACATTAGCGATCTCCCAAACTGAGTTTATCATCTGATTTTCTCATATGATGTTTTAAATCTCCTACCATTTTATAGTGTTAATAAAAATGAAAAAATATCTGAAAGCAGGGAGAGCCATGGGATAAATTATGATTTTTTATAATTAAGGAAATTACAAATCATTACAGTGATACACAAATCATTCAGAGCCACTTATGCTGTCCTTTAGATAGCATTTGATACGCAGAACAATACTTTATTAGTGAGTTTTTCAGCTGTCATATCTTTACATACCTGCTGTTAGGTCAACTTGTGTCAAATTGTAAAAATTGTAAAAAGTGTAAAAAACCCTTTTTATATACAGGATAGTAATCCTAAAAATTCCATGCGATGTCATAGCAAAAAAAACGAATGGTAAAGATTTTGAGAGGGAGAAGGCAGAAACAGTTTGGACACACACACACACACAAATCCAATAATTATTTGTAGCAAATGTAGCAATAAAAAAATACAAAAAATCAAGTAAATACTGCATTAATTTTTGCTTTATTGCATATAACCATGAATATTTTCCCTGCTAAAGAAGTCCTTTAGTCCTTTTTTAAATTTAGTACGTGTATGAAAATACGATCTAACTTTTTAATAGTACTAAATATGAAGTATTATTATTGTTCTAAGAAGATATTTCAAATACCTTTGTTTTCTTTACTGACTAGCAAGTTTACAGGAATTTTCTAATTGAAGAAATGTAGTAATATGGAAAAAAAGGCCCATTTCAGAATTTTTTTTTCTTGGTAATTTCGCATTATCGTGAGCTTGACAGGAGGAATGATCCATGAATAATTAGTAAGTCCTTTTAGAGTATCTAAAAGATACTCTAAAAGTATCTATTTCTATTATGTTATGCATTTAAGAACATTTTGATCCCTGAAAAGAGGGAATAGAAAAATCAGAACAAGTCAATATTATGGTTTAGTTCAATATCTGAGCATATTATTCTGGTTTAGTCCTTCATTTTAACAGCATATTAATTTCATTTCTATGCTTCTATTTCTTTTCTTTCTTGATATTAATTTCATGCCCAAGTTCCTAAATGTCCTTAAATTCATGAAGTCTTTTAAAATCAGTAGCTGGAAAAAGACCTTCAGCAGTAGGACTAATAAAAAAGATTCACAGAACCAAGCACATTTTTGGAAATTAGATATTCCTTCACATGGTAGTATCTAAAAGTTAAGAGTAGGTCTAAAACTATTGTTCTGTGTTAGGCTGTTTTTAGAGAGGTCATAATTTCAAAGCTACTTGTCTACATTTCCTGTGATGGTCCCATGGCTGCTGAACAAGATCCATTTTCATTAAGGACATCACACTTGATTTCGTACATTTAAATTCACTAAAATTTATCACCAACATTTCCCTCCAACTTAAATGGACTTTCTCAGCAGGACTTCCTGTCCAAATAAAAGCATTCTAAAATACTCTGTCTGAGCAATCACTGTGTCTCTTTAATCACTCAATACAATTATCTGGAGAATAATCCGACCTGTTGCATATATTTAGAGGAAAGAGCACCACGGTGTTAAGTGTCCCCAAAGTAACCAAAACTACACTCTATCTTATTCTTGCCTCAATTATTTTTAAGTGCATATGTGAGTGCTTAAAATAATTGTTTTTCCTTTTGGGAAACTTCCTACTCTTCTTAGTCAGTTTCGTTCAAGAGTCGCTCATCCCTACAGATATTCTGTATCACACTGAAAACTGTCTAAACATAGTAAAACACAACTCCCACTTCTGAGGATCTTCTAGTTTTGCAGCCACTTAGGCAGAAGTTTTTTTCCAAAAAGGGACAATTAGAAAAAGGACATAGAAGAAGAATTCCGATTCTTGCCAAGATATATATATATATACATAAAATCAATTTCCCTGAAAGTGCTGATTGTTAAGAAATCAACAAAAAACCCCTCTGTGTTCCTTAAACCTGACTTCTACCCAGGTCCAACTGGAGATGTGAGGAGTACAAGGTACTCTAGCAGCACACTTTTCTCAACCCAGTTCTCAAAAATTCCACTAAGCATAGGTAGGAATATTGTACAGCTAGTTAAGAATTTTATGGAAGTCTTTAATTATATGAAACACAAGTCTGTATACAGAATAATGTTAATTCTATTGCATAGCTTCAGATATTAACAGACCACCAAAAGATGATATTGCTTGTTTTGGGAAGATGATCAAAGCTAATCAACAGGAAAATTCTTTCAGATTGAACTTAAAGTCTAATTAGTCAAGGAAATTGTTTCTATAGATATCAAAACAGCAGCTACATGTTATAGTAAAATTGGTAATGTGATAAATAAGGAAAGTAGGCTCACCAGGTTCATCTTTGTTATGTATACAAAAAGTGGGTCAATACAGTTTTCCATTTTCCAACCTTGATATAGCCATCAATTTTCTATAAACTTATTTAATATTCCTTCCTAGACATAAACAGATTGAGTTTTAGCCATAAGGGACCAGGAGAAGCAAAGACTTCAAATAATGTATTGGCACGTTCCTGACAGAAAAAAATCAAACAACATCAGAGCAAGCATCCCACCATTCCTTATACAGTTACGAGAGAATTAAAAACTTGACCGTGCTCGTGACTTTGGTTCTCAAAAATCTGAGGGATATAATCATCCATTGAAAAAGCAGGTCAGCATATTTGTTAATTTAATATAAAGGGATAACAGTATATTTGAGAAATCTTATATAACATCTAACATGGGTTTGCTTAGAAGGAATGTTTAAAAATGAAAGAAAAAAGCATTAATCAAAATGGCAAAGATAAGGTACACAGAAATACATCCATGACAAACAATTTTATTTTGAAGTCATATTCTAAACAGAATCAAAACAAAATTAATGTTTTTGCAGAATAATAAACCTTTTATTGTTATTAATTTATTTTGCTAGTAGAGAAACATAGAATACTCAAGACAATTAATTTGCAATTCCTTTCATAATTTTTCTGCTGTTTGAAGAAAATAACAATAATTTCTTCCTCCGGAAATTCTAATGATCCCGAATACTCAATTTCTGTTGAATTTGGTGATGGTCAAACTCAACACTAATAAATCTTATTGTTCTCTAGTCAAAGAATGTTGGGTTTTTTTAAGAAAACGATAAAAGTACATGTAAGGACACATCACAGCTGATATAAATCTAATTAGTAATAATATTACTTAGTGTGAAAGGAAATTAACATATTAGATAAACTCCTTTGTAAGATGCCCATTATACGAAAGAACAATGGTCCATAAGGGTATGTGACACTTGACTAATGTCGTGTCTATGTGGCATATGAAAAACTACTTTCTCCACCTCCAACTAATGCTTAGAAGAAAAAGTTTACCTAAATTTCAAATACCTTTAACTCCTCCCAAAAACTTTCAATTCCTGTTTGGCCATCTCTCACTGAGATAACTATACAAAACGCGACAATCTGGGAAATGAGGGAGAAGAAAGTAACTATTGATAGAGACAGTGAGCAAGGCCAAGAGACATCCTTCTATTCTTGTAGTAATCATTCAGTCCCAGCTGGCTTAATTATCTGTTCCTGTTCACTTGATTAATATTATTTATCTATGTTATGGTTGGTATTTTTTGTATTATTTTTACGTGAAGACAGTCATCTAGGGTTTTATTTTCCATTCTCTTGAACATATTTTTTTGCTGTTGCAAGGAGTTCTTTATTTACCATCCATCATTTCTAGATCTGTTTGGATGGTTAATGCATTTGTCATGTAATTACTTTTGTGGTTTTGTTTTCTGTGTTTTTCTTACTGTGTTGAATGTTTTAGTTCTGGACAGCATTTCAGACAAAGTTTATAGAACAAGTAAAGTGCTTTGCACTGTAATTCTAGTCTAGTTAAGTGTAAAATTACATCTAGAGTAAAGCCAAAGGGGGAAAATGAAGATACCGGGTTTCAGAATAACAGAGTTTAGGGGAAAAATTTCAGCAGGTTGAGTGCAATCGAGTGTAATAAAATAGCAGAGAGGAAACAGCAGAGAGAAACTGAAACATGTATAATGAGATTAAAGTGTGCCCAAAGGATATGGAATGCATAACATAAAGCAATAAAAAGAGGAGTTTAAAAAGCCAATATAGCCAAAGGAGGGAAAATAGGAAAAAAGAAAACCAACCCTCACAGTAAGGAAAAGCACTACAGATGTAACCTGACTGAAAATAGATATGAAAGGATTTGTGTGGCCACCTTGACCCAAAGGTTTTGATAATATTCAAAACATCAAGTACAGAGAAAGATTTGAAGGAATATGATGAGGAACTGTGAATATTAAAACTAACTATAAAACAATCCTGCAGTGTAAGATAGTTACACAGAAAACAGATCAAGCAAAACTATTTCAAGGGATTGATGCAAGAAATTTGGGGGACCTTTATTTTTCCTGACTACGCATGTTCCTATTACTCATTAAACAACAAAAGCTGAAAAATTACAGACATTCAGGGCAGCCACAATCAATGCAGGAGGCCTTCAGTTTGAATTGGAAGTTAAAAAACCAAAAAACTGAATCTGTGAACAACAGTAATTTCTGAGATTTAAAAAAAATAGATTTTTTTAAAAATCTGATTTGGAGAGAGGTATATAAGCACAACCTAGAGGGTTTTCTTAAAAGGGGGAAAATCCTAATTAGGATATTTCTTTTAAACTTGTAGATTTAAAGAAGCGGTGATGTTCAAATATATAATTCATTTTTGAACAGTTAGAAATTGGTTTGATTTTAATTTTTTCAACATCAAACTACTTTCTCCATATTAACCCACTGCCACGTGGAGAAAGTTATGTTTGTTATCTGCACCACCCAATGGCCTGGTCCTTTTGTAGGTGTTATGTGGAAAGTTGCTGAGGAAGAAATTTTCTGCTCTTAAGAGGGCTACAATATTCAGGAAGACCAGCAAATATCACAGCAGATCTTACTCTCCACAGTCTCTGTTACAGAGATTGAGAGTTCAAATAAGTTTTGAAAGCATATTTTCCTGGACCTTACAAATTTGTCTTTCTAATGAGTAATTTTTTTTGAAAAAGCTATAAGAAATCAGTACAATTTATTTTTATTTTTCTTATAGAAAGTAAAAGATCTTTCTGGGGAAAAAAGTAAGAATTTCTATTTTATTGAAGAGTATTTTCCATTTTGAAATATTAATTTCACAAATACTATCACAATTAAATAAAAAACACTCAACAAATACTCAACCTACCCCACCAAAAAAGCAGTTTCTTTCTGAAAGCTACAATCTGTCAATCACACTCTATATTACCTTCCTCTCCATTTTTTTCTCTTTGCTTCCCTGTCTTTCTCAGTCTGCATTTAAGTTCAAGTTCTTATACTACACGAGTGACTCACAGATATTGTCACTTCACAGATTAAAGACTATCACTAGAGCACCTAACCTTCATAAGGGTGGTGGTTTTCTGCAAAAGATAGTTAAGAAAATGTAAGTTGTGATCCTTCAGCAAATCACCTTTTGAGAACCTTACCATCTGTAAGCCTAGAGAGAGCCTAAGCAGTCTAGCTTAATAAGTCAGATTCATGAAGTTGAAAAGGTTAACAATGCTTAGTTTTCCTTATGCAGGCACCCCTCAGAATAGCAGCTTTTCAGTAAACTTCCAGGGGCAGATATTCCATGTTAGAAGAGATGCACTAAGTTATTAATTTACCTGTGAGTTCTGTGTAACAGGTTTAGACAAGATTTAGTAACTTGTTTCGAATAAAACAAGAACTTTTCAGACAGAATAATAATCAAGCACTGAAGGAAGTGATTGGTATTAAGAGAAGCTCAGTTTTAGTAGGATCCTGATTTGTATGTTTTCCTGACTGACAGCTGACAGAATGAGATTATTGAGCTAACTAACCTAATAGGGCAGCTAAGAGGGAAAAACACAATGAAATTTGAGCGCAAGAGAAAAATAGCTATAGTTCATGTGCCATTTAGGTGTACCATCTTTTTCTGGAGATAATTTATCACTGTTGTAACCAGCAAGAAACTTTGCTAGTAGATCTATACCTCTCCAGAGTCATAAAACAATACTTTTGAGGTTCTTGTATAGTAAAGCAACTCAGATAATTGCAAAGTCCCTGCCACTGTTGCTTGGCACCGTAGCACTGTTGACTAAAATGGCAACTTGCCTTACCTACCTAGAACTATCATCCAGAGTACCTCAGAGATAATTCAACAAATTAAACCAGGAAAATTTCCCTATAGAGGGAATATAGGGATTTCTTGCCTTAAAAAAAAAAAAAAAAAAAACCAACAAAAAACCCCAAACAACAAAACACAACAACAAAAATTAGAAATATGATTTAAGCAATACAGATTTGAGAAGGGGGACAGCTGACAAAGAGAAAAGATGGTAAACTAAATTTTTTTATTTAGTTAATAACTTTAAATTTAGATTGAAACCAGGCATACTACTAATTCTCAAATTTCTGCATTACTTATCATTATTTAAATGTGAGCCTGATCGAAGACTGAATTTCAAAGCCAGCTCATCATTAAAGAAACTCATATTCAAGTTTCACATTGAAGAAATATTTGCTTTAAGTCAAAAAAAGAAGACAGCAGAAAAACATGAAGAATACTTCTTTGTGATTTGTTTTCCCCCCATTAACAAGAAGTTGAAATGTAAAAATGGATTAAATACATCAGTTATGACTTTATATCATAAGATATTCTTTTTTTTCTGGGTAATTGTCTCTCTATGCAAAATTAAATACCTTGGTTAATTTTTAGACTTCTTTTTCCATGTAGAAAGTTCATTGCTTTCAGAGACATGGAAGGGCAGACAATTCCTCATGACCTTGTAAGAATCTATTTTGGTTACTTAGCATGGGATGCATATACATATATATATATATATGTATATATGAACCCTAGAATGTTTACATTATGACTCATACATCCATTGCTGTCATGATCTCTTGGAAAAGTCTAGGGAGAGACTGTCTTACAGGCTTTTGGGTGTTAAAAACACTTTACATACTTTATAGTTTGTGTCCAGTAAAAATAGGCCTTGATGCTGGACAGATATGCTACACCTTTTATTCAAAAAAAACCTGTGCTTTAAACTCACATTTTTGTTCGAGTTCTGCCTCCTTAAAGAGTATGCTTTCTACAGGAGTATTTAAATAATTCTTTTTGGCATTAAACTTTAAGTCTCTATTTTCCTCTGAGAAATATTTAAATCACTTTCCTTAAATATGTCTTTTTTAACAGTGGAATGAGTTTCTACGATAAATGTAAAATTTTACCTATTGACAAATATCCATGAGCACGCTGGAAAAATTAGCAGTAGAGAAATTTGGATGTGTATGGCACATACCATTATTTTTTGATGTCATAAGAAGAGATTAACATTTTCTTTACTTAGTTTAAGAGTAGTGTCCAACTCTTTTCTCAGTACACAAGTATAAAGTTATATGCAATTCCACACCAAAGTGATTAGCTGTAGATCAGGACTCTTGAATCCTTTATTATTTAATCTATGAAAATGTAATACCTTAATACCTTCTTGTGTTTATAGACTCCTAGCTCTCTTTTTATGATGTTTTGAGTCATTGTTTAATATGCTTATTTAGATTACTAATGATTACTAATATTTTTTTTCCATGTTTACATATATTAAACTGAAAATACCCCTTATATTCACATCTTAGTCCCCACTATTTTCCTTAATCAGTAAAATTCATTAATTGAGACTTTTGGGCCACTATCTTTTATCTGCTGACAATAAAGTGTGTTATGTTTTTAAGTAGTGTCCATAATGTAAAATACTTCACTAACCTTAGATCTGAACTGGGATTGAGTCCTAGCTTTCAGTTCTGTTGGGCAAAGTAAGTTATTGCCGAGTCCAATGCAGTGCACAAGTTAACATCTTCAGCCACGAATAGGATGGATTTTTCTTCATATAGTTGAGTACTCAAAAGCTATAAATGCTTTTTTCGTCATAAGTTGATTTGAGAAGAAAAGTTTCTTTCCAGTGATTTTTCACTTGCTTCAAGGGGAAGAATTCCTACAAAAGGAATTTTTTCATATCACTAATGGCTGTAGCCCAGAGTCCTCTCCAACCTCCTCATTTCTCAGCTAACCCTCTCTTTAGACGTTTGGACCTAGATTTCTATGGGCAGAATAACTGAAAATGAGTTTTAGGGAAATGACCACACGCTTTATTTTCCTCCTTTTATGCTATCAAGTAGGTCATCAGAGCAGTAAGCTAATCAGTCTTATTTTTCTTATCTCCTAGAGACGAGTGTGGTTTGTTTTTTTTAAATTCAGTTCTTCAGCTATTTGATCATCTGGGATTTTGTATCACAACAGATCATGGAGAGACACTCTGAGCTGAGAATTGTCTATTTTAAAGGAGGAACAGGAAGCTAGGTAGCTAAGTGATACATGCATCTTTTACCTATTGCACACTGATAGTCTTCAGAGTATAACTTACCACAGCAAAAGGAAGAAATAAGCAATGATTCAATATTCACTATACAAGATACACTTACTAACCCAATTATTTAATACTTACCCAATACAAAACATGTTATTGTAGTGAACAAAGCAGACTGTGATAAATCATGATTAGTAATGATAAAATTTATCTGTGGAGCTTCACCTTCCTACATTTGTCTGGAGGCATTCAAAACCAAAACAAAACTGTGTCACAGGGAGTGCTGACCAAAACATTAATCAGTTCATGTCATATGGTGACATCAAACAGTTATTCAAATATTCTGAAGTTATGCTAAGCAGATGTATTTTCTGTGAGTATTTGGAAGACCTTTGCTAACTTTTCTTTAGAGACTGATTACTACACAGAATTCAGATACTTATCGTGCAAGTAAGAGCACTGTAGTAGCAAGTTTATAAACAAACTCAATACTATTACCTTCTAATTTTTGTTTTGACAGTCCTCAGAAAAGGCACTTATATGAAAAGGTAAGCATCTACTTAGCTATAAGAACTGTAATCTAAACTAAACTTTGGTGTATCATAAAGCACATTTTTTCTCTATTTACTGGGAATCTGAATGTGCAGCTGTCTGTGCAAGTGAGCATGCTAAAATCCTTTTAAGTCTTAAGGTAGGAGCCTAAAACCTGTCTGAATGACGAAGTGCTGCAATACAGGGTCTGGAATGCTCTGTGGTAAAACTAAGTACAGAAAGTTAAACTTGTCTTGTTTCAGAGGTAAATATTCCACACACTCTCTCTCCTCACCCCCTCCCTGCCCCCCCATCTAGGGACTAGCATGTAGAAAGAGAGAAAAAGTTAGAGCATCTCTTGTCTTCTGTCGAAGGAGACTTCAGAGTTAGAAGACTCCTACAGCTTTTGCATCCAGAAGTGATGTTGTTACTTCAGGAACATCAACTGCATCTGTCTCTGAAGGTAAGATAAAGCAGAGTTGTAGCTCCTCTACGGACCCTGTGAACACTGAGGAACAGAGTTATTCCCCATAAAGAAATCTGAAACCACTCCTGTCCACACTCTTCACGCTCAAAAACATTAGCAGGTACATACATAGTACAGTTTAGCTGGTATATACAGACTTCAGCTATCAAAGGCATGAATATTGCTCTTGTTAATTGAACCACATCTAAAGGACTCTAAGTGACTGCTGGAACCTTAAGCCTTCTCCTGTGCCAAATATTTCTGTGAAAGTCAGTATTCTTAAAGCGCATAAGAAAACTGCAGTAGGTTTTGAAGATTTATCTGGAAGTCCTTTATAAAGAAGAATAAAACAAACAAAAAATCCCTGGAGAAGTTTTCTGTGGATGTTTGAATTTTTTTTGTTGTTTTTGTTATTAGCCCAGGATGAGATTATTCAAGGTCAAATATATCTCAATTCCATGACTAGCTCAGGACCTGGGAGCTGTCAGAGCTCCCTGATTGTTTACTCTGATGGACATCCCAGACATACTAAAGGCAATGGGAGAAATGTGCCCATGGCACAGATTTTATTATTTTGTCACATTATTCCCTTACTACTGAGTCTTTCATTAGTTTGGTGATACTCTGGTATAGAATGAATATTTCATATGCTCAGAAGTCACTTTCACCATTATTGTGCAATCTTAAAAGTCGAGACTGCTACTGTGACCCTTTCCTCCCAAACTGGGTCGTGGTGTCCCGCTCCTGAAATGTAAAAACTCTTTGGAAACAAGAAGTATACAAAAAAGAAGAAATCCAAATATTTCTTCTTAACAAAGAAAATTACAATGAAGAGAAAAAACAAGAGTTGATGCCACAGTGACTAAGAAACCTTTGGGATTTTTAGCACTGTCAAATCACATATGTTCTTTTCCATTTCACTCAGTTCTACTTCTATCTGAGTTGACAGAGCTTCACTTCTACATCTACCAGAGGTATTGCTATTGCAAGCTTATCTAGAACGTACTATGCCATATTCTAGTTGCCTGTCTTACACGTTGAATTCATGTTGCCTTAAGCAAAACACAAACCTGATCTCAGAATGGCAAAGAATAAAAATAACCCAAAACCAAGTAAACCAACTCTTTTTACTTGGATCCTTAGCCACTAGTATTACCACTTGACTGTTTGGTTCCCCAACTGAGAGAGCAAACCACACTGATGTCCACATGCTTCTGTAAGTTCTGCACAAGAATCTGGAAGCATTGAGAGATACAAGAGAAAGCCTGTGAAATATGGAGTTTTATTTCTTCCATCTAATCCAGAAACAAGAGATTCATCACCCAGGATTTATGCTGATTTATGTTTGACTAAGATCTGACAGCAGGCATGAGAAAAATGTGAAAAAAAAAATTTTTTCCCAAGAACTATTTTGTTCCAACTTAATTTATTGCCTGAAAATGTTCATGCTAGAAAGGAGTGTGAACCAAAACCTAAGCTGAAACCCTCTTAAAAAACTCATTGAGT
This sequence comes from Corapipo altera, assembly GCF_003945725.1. Classification (NCBI taxonomy): domain Eukaryota; kingdom Metazoa; phylum Chordata; class Aves; order Passeriformes; family Pipridae; genus Corapipo; species Corapipo altera. The sequence goes on from NW_020884876.1 coordinate 12,980,795, forward strand.
AAGTCATGACTTTCTCCTCATTCCCTAGTTAATTATCCTCAATGGGGAATGGCAATTCATATCACAGTTTAGATCCAGTTTATTTCATTTTTACAAGTAACTGTTTTTTTCTTTTCAGAAAAGATATCAGACTGCAGGGAACAACACATATTTGATTAATATTTATTCCTCACTAACTCACAGCACTGTCAGTTCTTTGTTCAAGTCCTTCATCCCCTTCCCTTCTGATTCCACAGATAACTTGTTCAATTTGTTTTTGGTGACTCATTACCCAACATTTTCATTGGGACATTAAAAAGAAAGCAGCAATGTTTGATGGCAATAGAACACCCGGACTGCATTTCTGCTGTCTGTTGAGCCAATGACAAGGGAATAAAGCTTTCAAGTATTTTGCAAAACACTGGCTGAATTATTTATTTCTTAATTAGAAAGGAAGATGAACCTAGAACACAGGCCCATTGTGGCTGAAAATGTTTTTCTTCTTATTCAGTAATTAAGAAATTATCCTTATTCTCTAATTAAAAAATTGATGATACATAGCTGAATTGTGATATATTAAGGGATAGTGCTTATATTATGGTATTTTAAGTGATAGTGTGTCCCTTAAGCAAGTTTGCTGATGATACAAAACTGAATGGCTGATACACCTGAAGGCTGTGCTGCCATTCAGAGAGACCCAGACAGGCTGGAGAGATGGACAGAGAGGAACCTAATAAATGCCAACAAGGGCAAATGCAAGGTCCTGCACATGGGGAGGAATAACCCCAGGCATGAGTTCAGGCTGGGGGCTGACCTGCTGGAGAACAGCTCTTTGGAGAAGGACCATGTGGCCAACAAGCTGCCAATGAACCAGTAGTGTGTCCTTGTGGCCAAGAAGGCCAATGGTGTCCTGGGATTCGTTAGGAAGAGCATTGCCAGCAAGTTGAGAGAGGTGATGCTGCTCCTCTACTCAGCCCTGGTGAGAGCCACATCTGGAGTGCTGTGTCCAGTTCTGGGGTCCCCAGTACAAGAGAGACTGGAGCTCCTGGAGAGGGTCCAGTGAAGGGTTACAAAGTTGATTAGGGAAGCAGCTCTCTTATGAGGAAAGGCTGAGAGGGCTGTTTAGCCTGGAGAAGAGATGACTGAGATGGGACCTTATCAATGCATAAAAACACGTTAAGGGTGGATATCAAGAGGATGGGGCAAGACTCTTTTCAATGGTGTCCAGTGACAGGTAAGGGGCAACCAGCACAATATGAAATACAGGAAGTTCTATCTGAATATGAGGATTAAGATTCTTTACTGTGAGGGTGACTGAGTACTGGAACAGGTTTCCCAGAGAAATTGTGGAATCTCTTTCTCCTGGAAATATTCAAAACCTGCCTGTATTCAATACCATGCAACCTGCTCTAGGTGAACCTGCTTTAGCAGGGCGGTTAGACAACATGAGCTCCAGAGGTCCTTTCAATTCAACCATTCTCTGATTCTCTATAAAATCGATGACCCTGAAATTGTGAACTATTTCATGCTATGGCTAGCTTACCTTTCATATCAACCATATCTACTAAATCAGGCAATTTTATTTTTCTGAAGCCAACCATAACAATTTTGCAGCTTTTTTTTTTTAATCTCCATTTTACATCTGCTTACTCAGTTTCCTAGATCCTTATGGTGAATACTGAGTGTTTACACAACATTGCAAGAGCCAAGACAGGAGTTTGTGGAGTTTTTGCCAGACCTTATATCTGAAGAAGGTTCCTAAGATCCTACAAAGCCAATTCTGGAAAAACCAAGACCACTAGTTGTATAAATATAGTGGTATAGAAGAATTTTGTAATGCTTACATGTATCCAAGACATCTGTTTGTAGCTTGAAGATCAAACACAGAGTGTATGGAAAGCTCATTCTGAAGTAGTAGCATGAGATGATGCCATCTCATACGCCTAAACAAGTACAATGGGAACTGGCATACCTAGTACACATAGAAGTACGCCAGGTGTTTGATTTTCAGTGTCTTAATTCCAAACACCCCATGAAGATGTGGCAGATTTTCTGGATAAATCAATTAATAAAAATAAATATATTCACCATTTGAGTACAGAAGAATTATCTGTAAGTTCAAGAGGGATGTGTCAGATTTAGAAATATAGTTTGTTCTTGCAGTTCATATTAGAACTCCTGTGATCTGTGAAGTAGTTCAACAGTAGCTGGGACAAGACTGCTGCTGTTACTGAAGGCCGACTGAAGAGGATATGAACAGCAGCATGCAAGACCATTACAAAAAAATAAATAAAAAGGCAAGACACACATGTAGTGTTTGGAACTTGTTCAATATTACAATAAACAGCTTATTAACAGAAATATTGGATGACGTGAAAAGTTGAAATCCCGTTGGAGATTTTTTCCTGTCGGGAAAGCATTGAGAAAAAGCACAGAATGTGCTAAACTACTACAGATATGCTTTCTTTTTTTTTTTTTTTTTGAGGGAAAAGAAGATGTGCTGTTCTTTTAAAATTAGTTATTCAAAAGTCTGTAAGAGGTTAGTTTTATGTATTCTGCCAGAAGAATGTCAGACGAAGCCTTTACTCCAAACATGTACAAGGGAATGTACTTTGGAAGGAACAACTTAACCTAGTTGTACACACATAGGTGGATAACTAATTTAGAGCCTTTTCACAAGAGAGATTCAAATATCCATGGAAGCTACAAAGTGGCTCCTTAGCCTGAATAGACTGAGATAGGTCTTGAGAAAAACACAGGAAATTAGACAACATCTGAAATTAGCATTCCAACAGAAGTCAGTCTACAAAATCACTGACTCATTATCCATGTCCATGCACATCACCTTTGTCACATCACAAACTACAAAACGCTAGTACCAGATTCAGTGTTGAAATTGCAGTTTTCTATCTGTATGTTGAAATTTTTACCATTGCAGATGCAACTTGTTTTCTGTCCATCTGACAGGAAGGAAAAGATAAATCTACCTGAATAATAATTCTGGGTCATATCTCTATGGACTATTTTTCCTTGTTTCCTTCTCACTTTGATGTGTGTGTGTATGTGTGTGCGTGCATTTGTGAGAACACAACACCAAAGTAGACAACACTACTATACATTGGAGTTTGTGGCAATGTGATTTTTCTACTGGGCAATGTAAGTAACCCTGTCCAGAAAGAAGGTTTTGAAAGAATCCCTGAAATTATTCATGGTTTCCTTTTTAATGATTTTTAAAAAAATATTATTTATGGGAAGAGTTAAATTGTCTTGTTACTAGGAGCAAAACAACTGTGAATTTACTAGGCATATAGCAATTTAGTTCAAATAATTTTGTTAAGTTTAAAATGGCTATCTTGTGTTAAACCAGGGTTAGGTTTACCATTCCATCAGACTTATGGCAAAATACAAAGATGACTTCCAGACTAGAAGACATGGGAGAAGGAGAGGTGTGATATTTTCATTTGTCTGGAGCCATGCAATCATGTCCAGTTATAAATCTGTTGTCAGTTCCACTGATCAATAACTATTAGCAATAAGCACCACTAGTCACCAGCTTGACACTGATGAATAGTATAACCAAGAATGGGATAAATCTCCTGATAGCAGCATCTAGACTCAAAGAAGTCATCCATCTTCCTCTTTCTTTCTTTCTCCTGTCCTTCAGCCCAAGAAGTTATTGCTCTAAATGACTACCACTTCCTTTTTCCCTGTCTCAAGTTATCCTCGGCTTTAGTGCTGTCTTGCATGTATGTATCTTCCTATGCAACTCACTAATTAATTCATTCTTCCATAGCAATTTCTAAAACATAGAGCAAGAGATTTAAATATATAAGCACTTCTGTTTTCCTACAAAGAAATTCAGAAACTAGAAACAGTAAAGAAACATTCATCATGCAGCAAAGTTACCTTTCCATGGATAAAAAGCCCAGTAATCTTCAAGGCTAGCTTTTGAAAAAGTTATTTTATGTATTCCTGGGAGAAGGGTCTTGCATTTCTACACATATACATATATTTGACTGTACATTTATTTTATGTATTTATTTAAGTTGAAGTAGGTTTGATGTTAGGTTCCCAAGTCCACATGAGCAACACTGGTCACTACTAGTAGCATTAACTTATGTCAGTATGACTAAGACAGCTGAATTTAGATGGTTTGTGCAGCAGTGATGGACTCTATTTATCCAACACCCATAGAATACAGACTTTTGCCAAATTTCTCTTTAGTTTCAGAACTAATACAGTTACTACTAGTGTTCACTCCACTGGATCTTGCAAAGCTCCTTCACAGAAAGAATGGAGGGACCCTGACAATGGAAAATGTTAATTTTCACAATTTCACCTCGAATAAAACTTAAATTCTCTACAAAGTAGATAACAGAATTTTCATGGAATTTGCAGAGTTTGATGATAATATTTAATTTTATTTGAATGCAGGCATATTTTTCTGTTCAAATGCAATTTTGTGCAAACAAATGCCTTCTGCGGGTTAAAGATTTAGGTCATGTCTCTATAAAACTGAAGACTCCATCTCTAGCTGAGAAAAAAATATTAATATAGAACACACTATTTTGCTCTCACTATGGGTGGGTTTATTTTTCTTCTTATCTGATCTCAATAGAATTCTTCTTAGAAGTGTAGAATAATTTTTAGATTTTTTTTTTTTTAAATTAAGTTAGCTAAAAACAGAAATCAGCAAAACACAGAATTTTCTTCAGCTCCAATGGATTAGGAAACTCACTTCTCCAGATCTCACCTGATAAGGAAGGAAAACACAACGCGTTGCATTACTACGGGACAAAGTAATACTACAAGTGTTTTAAGAGAATAGTAGATGTATCCTTTCATTGTTCACTTCCTAAGAATGGAGTATGTAGGTGCAGACCCATTTCATGCCATCTCATCTGATATTGCAATGTTACTTTTCAATTTATCTTCCATTTGGTGAACACAGAAACCTTCTCAGTGATAGCCTCTGAAACTTCCTTTGGTTATTGCTGTGCTCAAAAGTTCTTCTAAAGTAGAATTATTGTAGTCTCAAATGGGTCTTGCAGGAAAGGGGTAAATGTACTGTACAGGACAAATATCACAATTGCCTATGTTCTCCTAACACCTGCAGAAGTCCTACTTAGAGAGAAAGGGTACAATAAATTAAAGGAAATTAAAGATTTAACATGCACATTCATGCCCTAGATAAGCTTACTTAATTTTAACAGTGTCCCTGAGAAATATACCAAGCAACCCTTAAATTCTGCAGCTATATACCATCCATACACAGATCATTTTATGGTCAACCTGCATTTATATTAAAATCCTTGGCTTTGCATTCCAGTGCTCTTACCACTTTAGCTTGTATTGCTTCTTCACCTCATCCTGAGTGGACACATAAGCTCTGTACAGACCATTTGATGTCCAAGGACTGTCCAACTAGATTCTACACTGTATTAACAAAAAAACATTCTAAATTTGTACATCTGCAGCAGTACTTACTCCTTTCTTCTGTTTGCGGCCTTGAGGACAACAGTAGCTTTACTGGTAGCTTGCAGCATTGTCAAGAGGCAAGAAAGCATCACAATAGCAAAGGTTGTCTGTAAAAAATACGGCAACCCCCCCCCCACACATATACGGTGCATTCACTCAGCTTTTACCCTAACTACAAGTAAAACCATAACACCTGTACTACCTAGTAACAATATAATCTAGTCACTTTTGTTTTGCCTTCTCTCAAATGACAAGTATCTCTGCCAATCCAATGACAAGTTCAAATTTAGATATTATTCTTTTGTCAGTATATGATATGGTCTTGCAGCAGAAACCAAACTTTTTTTCCACTTTTATTTTTTATTTTTCCTTCTGGAAAGAACAGCAATAAAATACTCAATAGGTCTGATTTTTTTTTTACTACGTATACAGAAATATGGCAGAACTTAATATACATAATTTCCTGTATTACTTTTACCAGAGTAAAGAAATCTTTTCTTGGTATAGCATTGTCCCATGCAAAATGTCATTTTCAGTCATTTTTCAATTTTCTTTTTATTTCTCTAGGCTATAACAGAATGTTTTGAGAATATTGTCTACTTTCTAGGAACTTGGGGTTTTTTTGTTGGTTCTTGTTTGTTTGTTCGGCTTTTTGAGTCAGAGCAAAAACCAACAAAGAATTGCAATTGAACTTCTATTTTTATGGCCATTAATCAGCAGTAGGTTCTCTCTCCCTCCTTATCTCAAGTGTGTCTTTTCTCTGCTTGCATTACTACTTTCTCTTCTAACTTATTTATTCAGTCTAAGGATAGTTTACAGCAAGAATGCTAATGATTAGGTAATGGAACACTTGTTAGTAGCTTCTGTCAAGTATGTTCAATTTAATAATCTTTTATGAGTCTGTCAGCTGCCGAACATGTACAAACTGCAGATCTGATGCAGCTGAGGCAACAAGCTAGATGAACTAATGACCAAATCCTTGACAGAGAAAACAAATGTAATACTTCTACAGTGCAACAGAGAAGTGTTCACAATTAGAAGTGTTTTACAGTGGTTACCCTCTGATAATCTACGTGAAACAAAAAAAAGCTTCTGCCAACTTGCCTATGCATTACTGCTCCCACTTCTTCCACTACACAGAATGGCTTCACATCATCTAATATAAAGGAAGATACTTAATGGTCTCTTTAATCAGAGATTAAAATGGACAAAATTTGGCATTTCTTTTCACTGTCTTAAAACAATTTCTCAGTTTCTTCCTAGGAGTGATCAGCTAGGTGTTTGCACTTCATGTTGCATCAAACCATACCTCAACAACACAAATCCATTCAATTCAGTGAGTTCCAAAAGTTAGAACAGTTACCTCTTTATGACTCTCATCCTTTCCTCTTGCACAAATTTACCACAAGTAGTTTTATTACAGGTCAATGGCAAAGAACTAATATGCTAGTAGACAGGAGGTATGACTGCCTTTTATTTCCAAGGATTATTTCCTTTTAGCTGTGGGGTCACAACTTTCTGCCTCTTTTTTCCACTATACTAGTTAACCACAAAGATTAGATCCCTCAGGGCCACACCTGCACATTCACTTGAGGAAAATCAAATGGAAATTGTCCTGCTCTTTTTGAGCACAGCACATTTATCTACCAGATAGTGAGGGAAAAAAAGAGAGTTTGTTCAAGAGCATAGCAGTATAAAGTGGTTTTTTTGGTAGAAATGTATATACTTTACAACAAATTACTAGAAGCATTTAAAGTAAGCACAGGTAGAGTCCTTCCATTGTCAGTGCTGGTTCTAAATTTTGAGAATAGAGAAAAAAAATTATAGAACAAATAAAACAAGAAAAAAATTGAATTAAATAAGATAAAAAATTATCCTGAACCTGGACTGAACCACTGTACATTTTGGTGTCTTTTGGTGGGGTTTTGTGGTTTTTCTTTGGGGGATGGGGTTTTTTTGGGGGTATATAGGTTGATTTTTGGGTTTGGTTTTGTTTCATTTATTTGTTTGTTTTGTTTTACAATGACACAGTTTCTTCCTTCGTCATCTCTCTTTTCATGCAGTATTGAAATTGTAAGACCCAGGGAGACAGACTGGTGCTCAGAAAGACAATGTCTGCTCCTGTATTTAAGCACCATGGATCATATCTAGTTTAGCTTAGCAGTTCTACTGTGATGAGTAGATTTAGAAATATTCCTTTTTCCATTTGGGTGATTTCAGTGTCATTTAAGCTCTCTTTCAACCTCCCCTCAGAGTCTGGGATGGTATTTTACTGAACCTTCATTTCTTCCCTTTTAGAGAGCAATTGTAAAAGGAATCATAGTCATACTAACACACATAAATGGATACTATCTTGTTACAACATGGTTAAATGTAGTTATTGTAAAAAGATAGTTTAGGTACACAAACAGACGTACTTTATCTGAAGTGAGAAAAACCCTAAAAATAAAGATTAACTATTTACAAAGAGAAAAATTTTGTCCAAGTCAGTGCTCCCCTTCCCTGTGGGTTCCTTTTGAGTTTTGGAGTATTCTATAAGAAGAGAAAAAGACAAAAATTAAAAAAATCCTACATGGCAAATATTTCCTGAACAGGTAAAATACTGCTACCAATAGAATTATAAAATTTTCACAGAGCTAAGTTTTTCCACTGATCTTTCAGCCATCATTAAAATGCTAGTTCTCAAGAAAATAAAAGTAATGAGTCAAATAGAAAAACTTTCAATTTTACTTTTATTTTTGAGGAAGAATTAAAAAGCTATCAACCAGAACCTCTACCATTAGACTAATAATGTAAAAGAAATAAAATAATAGAGAGATTTAGAAAGCAACATACAAACTGAGTTTAGATGGCTTTTACAGAATTGATTAGTAGAGAGAAAATCAGATGAAAGCCAGTCTTAAGAAAATGCTGTTGTGAAAGTCATATATTTCTACATCTGACACACTGAAGGTTTGTATTGTTATACTTTTCTATATCAATATCTATAGAAGCTCTCTTTTGCCTTTCTAGACCCATCTGGAACTTCCTTCATATTTCATATGCTATGGCTGTACACAAACGGGATCTTTTTAAAGCGAACACCTAACACAGCACTAGAAATCTTAAACATGGAGACAAAATTCACATAGTCCATCACTCCTCTCAAATAGTCTAGCAATAAAGTCTTCTATCTTGACTGAGAGCTTAAAACGGGCTATGTAATATTAACAATATCTCTTGGTTTCAGGATATTTTTAAATATTAGAAGCAGCTAATTTGGTTTCATTAATTATATAACATCATGTAGAATTATTGTAATGGGCTTCTTATAATATAATGAAACAGAAAAATATTCAGTTACGCATTAAAAATTAAAATTCATAAAAAGCATTAAAATATATATTAAAGTCATTTCTGTAATATTCTTTCTTCTGAAGAGGAGAATCTTACACTTGACAGTTTAAATATATTAGAAGTGCATTCAAAATAATTCACTCAGAAAATCAGTTGGTTCTGAAAAGCTATAGTCTAAATTGTAAGAAAAACAGGAGATGATAAATGCACTAAGGGTTTCAAATGCACAAATATGGATATGTCTCTTGAAATTCCCCAAAAATAAATATCTGGTGGCTGGGAAATTATTTCTTTTAAGGTTATTTCCTTACACCTGCTGACCACACAGCATTCAGCATCAGTTGGAGCTTTTGTTGTGGCATGGAGAGCCATCCGTTGACTGCTGTAGTCAAATACATAATTTTTTATAATGACAATATCTGTTTTGTTTTGTTTTCTAGGAGCTCTGTATTCTGAATGATCAATGCTTTAGAGAGTATTAACAGATATTTACAGCATGTTTCCATTCCTACATCCATGGTTTCCAGGAATATGTTATAATTCTGAGAACCTTCAGACTGAACAGATCCAAACTGCTAAGAAGACCGTAACACATCTCCTGGACAAGATATTTAACATCCTAAATCCACCATAAAAAACGCCAGGCATATTCAAGAGTGTTTTCTTGGGGGGAAAAAAAAAAAAGCTGAATCTCCTTTTATTCTCCCTTATTTGCTCACTAACTTTCGCTGTTATCTCCAATTTCTCTCTTCTTCTGCTATCTTACCCTCTTTTCATCTTTGTAAAAGTTCCTCAGCTCTTTCTCTGTCTGTAGGTACCAGGCAAGGTTTCCAATAAAACAGCTGGTGATAGAACAAGAACACAGGTCCTGGGCAGATTCTACTCTTCAGACAGTGCTTAACAGTTTATTACATCTGCAGAGAATGATTTAGACAGAAAATCAGAAAAGAAAGCTGAAAATCTCCTGGAGTACAAGTGCAATTGTAAATAGATTGTACTGAGGAACACACACACTTGCCCAGTATAAGTTAATTTAAAAAAATAAATCAAATATAGCTATTCTTTGCAGGAAAAAATCTGAGGCAACTAGATCAGCCTCACCACCTCATTATTATTTAATGAATTCAATGCTGTATACTGGATTTTGAGTGGCAACCCCACTCTAGAGATCACCTAAACTTACATTCTATTGTGCTTTACTTTATTCACTGAAGTTATGTAAAGTGAAAAAGAGGACAAACCCTGCTCTTCAGGAGGAAGAGCATGGAATAACGCTGCATCTTTTATGACTAAGCATCTTTGAACATGAAAAAAATCCTGAAGTTTTCAGTTTACAAGCAGAAAATCTGGAAATACAATATCACAACAGAATATTCTTTAAGTAATTTATTTCAAGTTCCTGATCCCATCCTTTCTATATTTATTTTTAACTGAATTCATAGATTTTTGTAGCTAGGTTCTCTCACATTGGTCAAATAAGAGTATAGAAATCTGAAACAACACCACTGGAAAGAGCTCAAGAATTAACATAAAATAATTCAGATTGGATTTTAGATGTAGTAGAATGTGAGGAAAGTTTTTCAAAACCAAATCTTTAGAAGGCCTGTTAATGTAACCTTTCTCCCAGGACCTGATTTACAGTCAAGTCCAATACCAGTAGAAAAAGACTAGATTAATTTTTCAAGGCAAATAATCAACAGCTCAAGCTCTTGAATGAACTCTTATTTCTAGGCTTTCCTCAAAGATATGGAAAACTTAAAGCTAAGCTTTAATTCCTTCCATGTCATAGCTCCACTGCCAAGCACAGACAGGAGGACCACCAGCTCCTCTTCTGATAATTTTTCAACACCTCTAGGTCAGACCAGACCACAATAGCCATTGGAGTCCAAGGTGAAATGCTCTCCATCCCCTGGTTCCAGGGGAAAGAGATTCTTCAGAGGAGCTAATACCTTAACTCCAGTAAGTGGTCACATTGTCACTAATTCAGCATTTATTTACTTGCCTGCAATTTTTAAGTGTAATAATTCTCTTGTGATTTTTTTTTTAATATTAGAGGATCAAAGCTACATTTAGTTTGTACATGCACACAGAGCTTTTATTACCTAACACAGAAATTATTGTAACAAAGTAAGAAATAATATTTATTGCCAGTCAAATACAACCAGGAAGCCATTTTATGATGTCACTTGGAAGTTTTACCTTTCATTAAGCAAACAAACCATGCTGTGAATTCAAAATCAGCCTTTCTTCAGCAATTCCTAAGTTCCTAAATGTGCAGCACCTAAGCATTCATTAACTAATTATTTATTCAAGCAATGAAATACAGTCATCAATCAATTGCAGAATAGACTAGATATGTAACTGGAGAGAACCAAAGGAAAACCAAGATTATCAGGACAGAGGTTATAGCTCCAATCTCCGGTCTTGTACAGAATGTGATAGGAAAAAATGCCATATTTCATAAATACAGCTGTTAAATGTTCGGATAAGTCTTACTGTCAATAGTCAGGATGGCAAGAACATGACAACACTGAATCACTGCAAAAAATAAATGCATGTTTGCTTTTGTTTGTTTGTTTGTTTGTGGGGGTTTTGTTTGTTTTTTTTTTGTTTGTTTGTGGTGGTTTTTTTTGTTTTTTGTTTTGTTTTTTTTGTATTTTTGGCCTTTTCCTTACCTTATCTTTTTATATGAGAAATTCAAAGTACTAAATATCAAATCTATAACCGTCCTTCAAACCACTCTGGAAAAGTGAATTAATTTGTTAGCAGTACAATTCTCAGTAATCATGATGCTGGCATGAAATCATGCTTTCTAAATCTATTTTTAAAACCATGTCACACTTTTCCACCTTCCTTTAGTCTTTTATGCAGTGTTCTGCTGCAATAGCATTTATTTCTCTAGCTTTCTCATCTATATTTTTAAAGTCTCAGGAGGGTAATATGCTTTTTCCCTGGATAGTCAGACAGGAAATAACACTGCAAAAAGCAACATTTCTGTGTGCATTTTTCTTACCATAACACTCAAATGATATGAGCAGCTTGATATAAGGTCAGATGTACTTGCTGTCCAAAGATGAGGGAAAATGTGGATCTGTTTTCATTTTAAAAACATTCTTATTCCATATTCTTTGTAATTATGTAATTAGAAATAGCAATTCCTAGGGAAATTCAGTGCTTTGGGAAAAGGGACGTAAAGCCACTCTTGTGGGCATTTAGACTGTCACCCACTGGGCCAGGCTGGGACTGAAGAACCTGGTTAACTCTCAGGGGTACCAACTTTCCTGTAGCACTACCTGTTGTGTCCACTGCCTGTTCTGTCCTGCAATGCTTTTGGCACCCACCTGGAAGGCCTGTCCTTGGGAAGGCCACCAGACTTGAGAACAGCCATGGGAGAGAGGTGGGGAGAAGTTCTTCTCCAGAGATTGACCAGAACTCTCCAGAGCATTCATTTTCCAGCCCATGAGATGCTCAGTGTGACTAGGGAAGTGGGCAATCGGTCCAGTGGATGAGGTCCTGTAGGGCTCCCATCAGGGTTCTTTGACCTCCTCATCCTCTAGTCACCTCTACAGGGGCTGGGGGGTGTCTCCTGTTGGTCCCCTAACATATTCTGAAGCCTCAGTCAAGGTCTCATTCCTCAGGATGTGCTTGCATGGCACATTTCGTTCCCACTGGTATGGGCTGAATTCCACTGAAATGCCTCTGGGCAGTGTGGAACTTAGCCAACCTTTCTATTAGGACTTAAGCTTCCCTCGTTTGGAAACTGACTTCTTTCTCTCCAGTCAGCTCTCTATAGGCAAAGCTTTGACCTTTGCTTTCTCCCACCTGACTTCACTACTGTCATCTTCTACCTGTACTATGGTCTCTAGTGTCTCTCTCACAGCTATTGTTACAGTGGCAGTACTAAAGAAACCACTAAAATGTTGATCACTGGTTTCTACACCACCACACCGAAGTGCAATTGCAAAGTTGATGAGGAAGCTGAATTTAAGGTCAGTGTGTCCAATTTCTTGAGGTGCAGGCCTTCTGAAGGTTTCCAAAAGAGGACCAGTAGAAATCCTCCTTCTTGTTGCCATGTGAGCAGAGGCTGAGAAATCTGGCATACTTCAGCAGGCAGAAGAGAAATCCTGGGGGGGTTGTAGGGCTTTGTGGCTTATGAAGATATAGATCTATGAAGAGTCAGAAACCACTGAAAAAACCACAAAAGCAGGATTTAAATGTAAGTGCTTAGCACAACTTTTTTTTATATTTTATAAAATACACTGATTATGGACTGGTATATCTATCGGTATTAGAACCTCATGTAGTCATGTTAAATGGTGACTGTTGATTTTTGGCAGTAAGGAGGAGTCATAACTAGGCAGTCTGGCTTTCCATTATTAGTTTAGAATTGCAATCTACACTTTAAATTAATCTTAAATAAAACTTGGATTTATCTCTATGTGATAAATGTCAATCTACTTTGTGAAGTAAATATAAATATTAATTCCAAATCTAAGAATAGCTTATCTCAAGCATCTGATCTAAAATAGGTAGCCTTCACATACCAGATTCCATTACTTGGTTCCTTAAGCATCTCACTTTTCTCTGGATTAAAATTAAAAATCTCACAAAGTTTCAGTACTATGGTTGAAAAGCAAACACACAAACATATACAAAAACACAGTTTCTAAAAGTGACATTAAAGTTTAAGATCCTTGAAGCATTTCGTGCCTAGGTTCAAATATAACTTGAATAAAACCCCAAATAAACAAAAAACCCAGACCAAACCCACCATACTACCACCCCCCTCAAGAAAAAAAAAAGAAGAAACAGCAAAACCAAAATATTTGTCTATGCAAAACTGCTTGCAACAGCATTTAAGTACTTGGCTGAAAGTACTGTAAGGTTGGTCCTCTCTTCTCTTGGTTCTATGTTGTTCCTGTTGTGTCGTTGTTTTTGTAAAACTGTATAACTCTGTATACATACAATTTTTTTTCTGAACCTCTTTTTTTATAACATATCAAATACTGCGCTCCCATTATTTCTCCTTTGTCAACCCCTTGATGCACTACGACTGTATTCCATCTTCTCTTTCCCCTTTAATCTAATGTAAACCTTGGTCTCAACAAGTATTGATGTTTACAAATTCATGTTATTTTTTCATTAATCTCTCATTTCTTCTTTGATTTTTTATGAGATGTTAAGGAGGCATTTTAATGGAGTTCAAGAGCGCAGGCTAATGAGCAGTTATGTAGTTAAGAACAAATCACAACTACTTTTCCTGAAGACAAGCCACAAATGAAGGTTTTCAGTGGATTTTCAGTTTACAAGTACCTGAGGATAGTAAAGGACAGTGGGGACAGTTATAAAGGGAATTAAATGTATTCCCTAGTATTCCACATATACTTACTGTGGACTTTATTGTCTATTTGTAAAACATCTAGTCTTAAAGAGCTGGTTACAGCCTTTAGAAAAAGATTAAAGAAAGTCAGGATCCAGGTTCTCACACTGCCCACTTACAATACAAAGGAGTGATTCTTTGAAGTTTCATATACAAAACAGAGTTGGATCCTAAAATAAATTCACTTTTAAAAGTAAAAATCAATTTAAAAAAATCCATTTAAAAAGCTCCTATATTGTATTCTCTAGATTGTTTTGCTTTTTATATAGTCAAGATTTCTGACAACATTAAAAACCTAACAACTTCATCTACATTAAAAAATTGTTATAGCTAGTTTTCTCAGCATTCAATGACAGCTGAATTATATAGCACAGAATACAAGAGGAGAGAGGTATTTTTAAGAAAAAAAGGAAGTGCGTTAAATGCTGAAGTAAAAGTTGTCCCTTAAATATTTTTCATCACTTTACCTGTGTCAGATTATGGTCCAAGAAGATGCAATTCCTACCTCCTGTTGTTAGCAAAATGAATCAGTCTTGGATTTTAGATAAATATAGGTGAATCTCATCAGGGAAGAATTCCTTTTAACTGAGCATAATTTAGCCTTGAATAAAAGGGTCATACTCTCTTCTTAATTAGCAATTTCTTGAGAGCAGTATAGATAACTTTCAATAAGCCTGATGTCTCAAAAAAAAAATTAAAACTACAGTTATGCTACAGAAAAAAGATATTTTTATTAAATAAAAATCAATTGAATTTTATCAATAAGGAGGCTTCCACCTTCATTAGGCTCTTCATACTATCACAAACACAGGTGTGAGTACTTTCCCATTTATTTTTCCTTTCATTACCAATATTACATTTTTCATTATATGAAACAGCAAGGATAAGTAGGGTGGGGGGAAAAGGGAAAATCAGTAACCATCTTTTCATTCAATTGAAGTGATGAGGAAAGAAAGACTATTAATCTTAATTAATGTTTGTCTTAAACAAATTCATGCCTCTTGAAAGTAATACAACGGTTGTCCAATCTGAAGGAAAAAAAATCTTCATTTTGTCAAATGATACAGGCAACTGATAGAAGACAATTATATATTTTATTAGCTACATGATCCTTGACGTGCAGTTGTTAGATTCAGCTAAGACTAAGTAGAAAAAAAAAGATGCCAAAGAAAATTCAAACAAACAACAGACTTGGGACAAATAAAATGACATGTTGATACTCTTAACAGTTTTGCACCTAATCCCAAAGTGAGAGATTAAGGCGGATGGATAAAACAAAGAAGAAGACATATGGCCATTCTGAAAACAAGTGAACTATCTGCATTTAGCGATAAACACAAAGGATTTTGACTCTATGAAGACTTTGGAAGGGATCTAGTCCAAAACAATCCTTACTCTACAGTCCAGGAGCTCTCACAGACATAGAAAGACATGTATATATGGGAACTGGGCAGGGAGTAAAGACACCTGGGCCTTGGAATTGACTGGTCCTGCAACCACATCCTGGCTGATGACCAAGATGAAGAGCAACTGTCACTTTGAGAACTCTCCAGAGGAAAAAAATTCTGGTTCTGGAATGCTGAAACTGCTGCAGTGGGCACGATTTCTTGGCCTTACGATCCAAGCAATTTCCAGTGATGTATTGATAGTAAAAAAATCGGAGGTTTTGTCCAAGTTCTTCCCTTCTTCTGACTCTTTCTGATAGACTGTTCTGGAGAGAGAACCTTGATTTGCCTTATTGGAATCTGATGATTTTACTGCTGTTCTGGGACACAGGAGAGAAGTCAGTGCTCTTATCTGAAAAATGGCTAAAGCATGAAGTTCCTAACTTTCCCACACCTCATGCCTTTTGTATGAGTTTAGAAGAAATCAATCACAAAGAACTCTGTTTCCTAGAAATGCTCAAAGTACCTAAAATCCTTCCTCTTTAATACTTTGTTTGAAAAAAAAAAAAACATCTGATTAAGTAAAACCTTGAATCTTGGTATCTTCATATATCTTCGTAGTTGCCTTTTGGGACAAGCTGGAGCCTGGCCTTTTTATTTTACCACATTATTGAGTGCTGCTGTTGATCTTCAGTCTAGCCACAACAGATTAAACTTGTCAATTACTCCAACCCCTCAACTACCATTTGGCCACTTAAAAACAGTAGGCTTAAGAAACCCAATACTAAAATATATCATTGTTTATCCTTATTGTAAAAGAACAAGAAAGCAAGTTCTTTGACACTGTATTATTTTCTGTAATGGTGTAGGAAACTTAGCAACAGGCTCAGGATATTACCTACAGCATATAGGATTTTTTTAAGCTCATTTTGGCTTAAGTTTAAATTGTTGCTTCTTACTGTTGCCTCAGTTGCATGTCTTCACCACATGTATTCAAGCCATTCTAGATACCAATACCTCTGTAACCTTTCAGTATCTAAGAGAATTCTTATTCTCTTGTAGCCTTTAAGCTCTGTAAATTGATTATTTTATTCAGGTTCATGATTTTTAGTATAGTAGTTTAGAGTAAAACCCCAGAGACAGCATTCTGGAATGCCATGATACCTTTTTGATTGTGATTTTGGCCTTCTATTACAAGAGCAACCATGCAGAGAGGTCAAAATGAAGTTAGATATTCAAGTCAATGTGTGAAATGATATGCAGAAGTCCCAGGTATAGCCAAAATGACCCTTTTGTTGTTTGTTTTCTTCTTGCTCCTCTATCATCTGTTGAAAGAACTCATTGCATTGTGCGTGCTAGCTTCCCATATCACAGTAAGACTAATAGTTAAAATAATGTGAAATATTTATTTATGATACTTCAGCAATCTTAAGAAATTGTAGAGTAATTTGATAGCTACTGTGAAGCAACATCTGAGCTTTCTGGCAACACCTGAATGGCAAGGTACCATATGTATGAATCATACTGTGTACTATACTAAAGCAGATCAGTTTCTTTAAGTATAATCTGATAAAACAAGAAACAAGAGGTTTAAATCTACTCTGCTCTGTTATCTAAACACAGCCTTTAAATATGATCTCTTAAAAGAATAAATATTTTCCATTAATTTGGCTGTGAGACTTCCCTTTTCTCTCCAGGTTCCAAAACAAAAAAATAAATCAATATGAAAACTAACATGCCAAATGCCAAGAAAAAAATGCAGAGACATCCAAAGAAAAGAAGAAAGAAAGAATCAACACTTTCCCTCCAATGATTTCAGAGTGAGAGGACACGTCGAAACCACAGGGCCAAGGAATGTGCACATTTCACCAGGAAATGGACATTTTTCATTATAAAGTTTCTGATGTACCACATATCACAGTGGTTAAAATTCAAAGCAGCTCAGATTGTATTCAATTCAATGTACTTGTCTGTTGTATTTCTCGCGTATGTAATTTACTTGACAGGCACAGTTTAAATGCTTTAAAATAAACCATTGTACCAAGAGTAGATGCAGTGTGGTAACAGAGCTTTAAGTTTTATTACACTTTTAAATGCAACCAATTTGTTAGGGTGAAATCTTTAGAAATGAACCCTAAAACCTGTAAGTAGAAGAATCCATTTGCATTGCCTTTTTTTCCCCTCATTGAACCACTCAAACCTTTTACATTATTCATATGCAGAGGCTCCTGTAATATATTTTCTGTATTGTAGAAGACTTGGCCTGCTACTGTGACTGCAGCAACTGAGCTAATCTAACTCCTGGGTGAGCACTGATGAAAACCAGAGTCAGCAAAAGAGTCTGCTGAATATAGCAAGTGAGATTAAAACATTACACTGTCTTTCCACACCTGCCAATTCCATCCTGTTTCTTCTTGTACAACAGGTAACTTTACTGTTTCGTCGTATGTTTGTTTGTTGTAGTTTTTATTTTATTTCACAAGTACTTTAGGTCTAACAGGGTATCTTTCAAACACTTAAACAAAAGTTGTATAAATACACTCTTATAAAAAAGTTGGCACTAATCAAACATGAGCTTGATTCTTCTAAGTCAGCTAAATATCCTTAAATTTTGTTCCAAATGCATTAGCAATCTACTAATCTCACATTGAAAATGACATATCCCATCCCACAATTCAAATATTCCAACATGATGTATTATGAGAAACAGTTGATGATTGAAATAAACATAGTATAGTACAGTAATTCTGAAACTGAAAATGCCAAATAAAAAGGAAAAATACAGTGAAAAAACTAAAATTAAAAATTTCCACATCTATTTTGTTATCTGACAACAGAGATACACAAGCAAAAAGGTTAAATATCATCCTGGTTAAGCTCCATAATTTTGGATACCAACTGAACAAAAAGATTGCAGAATGAATTAAATACTAGATTTCTCTAAACCGTAGGCCTGTTTCTTTCTCTTTCTTGGCTTGCTGAGAAAGGCTTTGTAATTGTTTTTGTTTGTGTTTCAGTTGAGTTTACTTAATGATTGTCAAGGTTACATATTCCTCTTCTATTGATTTAGAGATTCTGTTGATTAACCAACCCCTCAATTTTATTGCTAGATGAAGTTGTGGGGTTTTGGATGATTTTTTTTTTTTAATATTTGAACCTTGATATTTATAGACAACCTTTCTTGAAAGCCTATGTAAGGCCTAAACACCTAAATAGAAATAAATGAAACAAATCAATATATTCAAGTATAATAACTTAGGAGGTAAAAGTCAGCTATTAATTTGTAACACAAACTCATGTAAGCCATGTATAAATGAACAAACAAAACTGATTATATGCGAAAGTTTCAGGTCTCTTGTGGACCAGTCTCTGGATTAGAAGACTAGTCCTTGAGTGGAAAAGGTGAACATGTTGGCCAGTTCCCAACTGTCATTCAAATGAGACTGGCATGTTTTGTATAACCCTTTTGTATTTTATGGAAACACCAGTGTAGGACCAACTGTAACATTTAACTTCAGCAGTCACAGTGTAAGAAGAACACAGTTTCATGAATACACTAAAAATATTGAGAAGAAATCAGATGAAGAAAGAGATGATGATATTTTAAACTAATAAAGGTTTAATGCAAAATTATAGTCTTAGTATAGAAATATTTAAAACTAGTAATGGGTACAGAAAAACTTACTTCTTATCCTTACACCTGTAAAGGATGCTGTAGTGGAATCAATAGCGCTTTACAAGAGATATAAAAATCCTGAAAATTATAATATTCCTGTCTCAAAACAGACATAGATAAAAACACCTTGTACTTGGTACTCTTTTTTTTTATTATTATTTTTTTATGGTAAAGTTGATCTGCAAGAGCTAAGGTATGCATCATTCTTCTAATGGAAAAGGAAGTAAGATTTGTGTCTTGGGTAAGTACAAATGTTTTCAATCTAACATGGTAAGAAGCTTTTTCAAGATATCCCCTTGTATCCTACTCATTCTTCCTTAGGAGTATGTATTACTAAGCTGGTCTTTAAACAAGAAATAGTCAGATAACTAAAAAAGGATGCATGAAGGAACCACAGGAAGAGCCAATAAATATTTTATTTGAAGGAATTACAGTTTTATTACCAGAGTTCAAATTTCTACAGAACTGATATATCAAAACCATTGTAAAATGTCCTAGTGAGATATATGCCTGCCTGTGCATTCACTCTTTGCAGCAGCACTACTCTGTGCCTTATCAAGGGTTCTTACAATGAAACAAAATTCAGGGATACCCCAAACTACTATCAGCTAGAGGAAGACCTGACTTTCACCCAGTATTAGTCTGAATTAGTAGCATGTACTTTCAAAACTATCTATAGGATTTTAACTTGAAATATACATTTATATCTATGTATCCATATTAGATATCTATATGTAGTCTATTTATCTGTACAGACATCTATCACTTTTCATCAGAGGTAAGTAAACTAATGTTGACTGTCAAATTCAAAAAAGATTAGTGAGAAAAACATTGATAGATTCTGAATTCACTGATGTGCATTTGGTTAGTTTTGCAAACTACATAATTTTCTATCTTGAGAAAGCACATCTCCTCATCAACTCCTTTAGTGTTGCAAGTTCCAAAACCAGTAACTGTAGTGTCAAGGGAATGAGATGTATAGGACACTGAGATCAATTTCAGATCTAATAAAATCTAAACTTGATCCTAAGTCTTTTATAACATAACATAATCCAAGAGGGTACGCTTTGTATATTTCTAGATGCCTCTCCTTCCCCCAACATTCCCCCAACCCCCACTTCAACAGAGAAAGGCATTGGTTTGTGTCACGTGGGTCAAAGAGCAAAGTGTATTACCCATCCTCAAATAAATTTAGAAATCCTGTAATATGTTTGTGTTTTCTTCTCATCTCTTCCTCTCAAGGTTCAGGCATAGTCAAAAAAACACCAAAACTGTCAAAAAAATGAGTTAGAGGATTTGCTTTTTCACAGTTCATCAAACCAACCAAGAACTAAAGATCATGTACCTGTGATTGATAATAAGATTTTAACAAGCAGGGAGATTAATAATTCATTTTCAATTTGATCCTTGCACTGGTGTCCCCTCGTTCTTCTCAAATTCATACTTCAGAAGAAATACTCTGAAGAGATTTCACATCACACAAAGATTCCTTTGTACTTGTCAGAGAGACAAGGTGGCCTCCCATCAACAATATGGCTTGAGGTTGATTTTCTTTCTCCTTTTCAGAGTCCATTTTCCTCCTCTGAATACTGATTAATACTTATCTGCTGTGTTCCTTTCTGTGGCTTTCAGTATTTCTATTCTAACAGAATCAAACAAATTCCACTTTATGAAGACAGTGACTGGAAACAGTTTGAGGCAGAAGTACCCGAGATCTCTAAAACTGAAGGGATTGTCTACTTCCCTCTATGTATTTTTACAGCACTCTCCCTCAAAATTGGTATGAATAAGATACAATTCCTTCCTTCCCCGGAATATTTTGTATGCACTGCAACAGTTGACAAGAACAACCTGATATTGACTTTTTTATTATAAATCTCTTTTCTTATCATTGCAATAGAAGTGGAAAGCATGGTCAAAATAATATATCATGGAGGGTAAATTATAGACATGAACTTAAATACTTTAAAAAGTGAAGTTCTTAGACACCAAGACATACTGACATTTCAAAATATGCACTTGATATGTTTCTGTATTGTTCTTGTGTGAGCACCAGTTTTTTTCCTCCATAAGAAATATACTTTAGCAAGTATTTCTTCTGCTTATTTTTAAAAGAAATATCTGATATTCACCTTATATTTCATTTTCAGAACTGTTACAAGGTCTTCTAAGAATCCAGAATTACTTGTTTTCTTATCAAGTATACAGTGTTTTGTGCTTATCACTATCAGAATTATAATATTTAGTAGAGAAGAGGCTGTATTACCTATTTTTTCTATCTGGGACAGGAAACAGCGAGACTGGGGACTGGAACATCAGGAAGAAAGGTAGGCTTTTTCGTTGTACACTTTTGTGTGCAAAAGCTTTCCATCATATGACCCAACACAAGGAGGAAAGGAACACAGTAGTTGTTTTTTTTTCCTTGCCTTGGGCACTAATTTAAGGGATTTACCCAGCATATCAAAGGAAATCCATGCCAGAAAAGATTTAACCAAGAAAGCATTCATCTCTCCTAGAATGAATATTTACTTTTCTTTAAAACTGGGAATGCTCGTAAATTTTGGAAAAGTGTGCTTGCAGAAATTAAAAAGGAGATGGTTCTATATGTAATGAGCATTAGGATATCCTGACTGAGGAAAGAATCAGAAATCTGTTTGTAGAACAGGCAGCCTTCTTTTTTAGTGAGATCTTGTATCAGAGACCCTACCCTGAAAAATTAGCTACTGAAGATGAACAAAAACTATTAAGGCTTAACAGATCAAGCTTCATCGATATTCTTATATATTAGGTAGGATTTCAAAATTATTTTGATTCTTAAACAGGTACAATCCCACACAGCAATGCAGAAACCACAGTAGTTGAACCTTTTAAGGATAGTTTGGAACAAATAACACCATAAAAAAAAGTACTTTTACTTCCAAACACATTTTATATAAGACCTTGGAATGAAAATATATGAGACCATAAGAGAAGGTAATCCTTATACTATATATCTATATATATTGATAGGACATCTTAATACAAACCTGAATGTTTCCAGAAATGAAGTAAGATCAGATTCACTCTACAACTATAAAATTAAACATAAATATTTTCAGAGATTTTCAATTCTCTCAACAGGAAAGAAACTTCAGTTCTGATATAGTCAAATTATTGCAAGTTATCCTACTAAAGAGCAATTCATATATACAATCATTTCTATCTCAAACTCTAATGTTATTTAGGATTAGCAATATGATACTGAATTCAAAATATCCTTTGCTCTGATAACTCCCATCCATTTTGAGATTTATATAGAGAGGAGAAGACAACAATTATGGAGGGCACAGGGAAAGTGGGAGATTAATTCTTTCAAACATAATGAGACAATGTAAGCGAAGTATTTGACTGAATATGTGTAGATAAATATCAGGTACACAGAACTCTTTAGAGGTGAGTTACATGCTGTTACAGAAAAGTGTGACTGTTCCAGGAACTAGGTCTCCCAAGGACTAACCAAAAAAGTATGGTTTTTTATTTCTTTCCTGCACAAAATGAACACTCAATGTCCCAACAGACAATGCTGAGTTGGAAGGGATCCACAAGGATTGTCTACTCCAACTCGCCCCACACAAGACCATCCCCAAGAGTCACACCATGTGCCCAAGAGTATTGTCCAAATACTTCTTGAACTCTGTCAGACTTGGTGCTGTGACCACTTCCCTGGGGAGCCTGTTCCAGTGCCAAATCACTCTCCGGGTGAAGATTCTCTTTCTAATATCCGATCTCAACCTCCTGTGACATAGTTTCATGCCACTCCCCTGGGTTCTGTCACTGGTCACAGAGAAGGTATCAGTGCCTACCCCTCCTCTTCCCCTCACGAGGGAGTTGTAGACTGCGATGAGGTTACCCCTCAGTCTCCTCTTCTTTGGGATGAACAGACCAAGTGACCTCAGCTTCTCCTCATACGGCTGTCCCTCAAGGCCCTTTATCATCTTGGTTGCCCTCCTTTGGATGCTCTCTCATAGCTTAATATCTTTCTTATATTGTGGTGCCCAAAACTGCACACAATATTCAAGGTGAGGCCGCACCAGTGCAGAGCAGAGCAGGACAAGTCTACAGTTTTCAAAATACCATATATAAAATATACACACAGGGTAGCAATTTTAACACATAGGCATTTATTTCTCCCACAGGACTTTTAGGAAAGGTGATCAAAAGAAATTGATTCAGATTAGCAGTTCACAGAAACATAGTACATAATAGTACAAAATAAATTCTCCAGCATGTTGCACACATCTCCAACTAGCACATCTCTTATCTGAGTGGGAGCACATATCAACCGCTGAAATGCAATTGGTTAGACAGTGTTTGTTCCTCTAGTCCCTAAAGGGCTACAGACCTATTTCCACATCAGTAAATTCAGTGGGAGCTTTCTTGCTGACACAAAAAACTCAAATTGGGACACTAGCAGGCACACTGTAGGCTACAGTGTGACTCTAGGCATAGATGAGAGATATAGAGAGCATGCTAGCTATTTCTATTACTATTCGAGAGATATTTATACCAGGAGTCACTGTAGTCCAGAAAGACATGTCAATCCCAATTGCTCTCTCTTGTTTTCTTTTTCTGAGGATAGACTTGCTTGTTTTAGAAAGGACTCTTAGTAATTTACCATTTACTCAATCCAACTTCAAGCCAATCTGGCCAGGAAGCAGGACTGGAGACAGAAAAAGAAGTATTAAAAATTAGCCCATGTTGGAACAATTCAAATTATGGTCTGTTATGGTGGGTTTGGACATGGAGTACATGAAGACTTGGGAGATTGGTATGAAACTGTTGTGGAGAATGACTGCAAGGAGGCATGTTATGTTGGGTATATGGATGTGAAAGTTGGGTAAACTCAGACTCTGGAAATTCATTTCATGATTTAAGTTAGTTTGAGGTATTAATCCAACACAACAGTCATCCTACAGGCATAAGAACACTGGAATTTATCCAATTTGTATGAAAACAAGGTACACTCCCATTTGCCCAGCAGTTTCTGTCATCTTAGAAACCTATAATAGAAAATTTCTGCTTTTTAAACCTGTCCCTGGTGTTCCATAAGTCCCCAGAGATATCTCATAACCAGACAAAGCATTACCAATTACTCTGCTATTTTCTTTTCTTTTTTTTTTTTCCTTTTTTTTCCTCAAGAGGAAAGTTAATTACATCCCGGTGTCATATAAAATGTCTCAGATGAAGTACAACAACTATTGAAGAAAAAATGATCCTGCCGTATTGCAAACAGAAGAAACTCTGCTCTTGAGCAAAACAAAAGGGATTTGTTTCACCTGCATGTTAATATCTAAAGTGTCCCCAGAAGTCACTCATCCTAAAGTGGAAAATACTAGTTGAGGAGTTGACATGTGAAGTGAGATGATCCTTACACAGGCTATGAAAGCCAGAGTCATGAGCTCACATCCAATGAGAAAGAAGAGAAGTGGTGCTATGTCTTATGCTGCTCCTTTAGAGAGGCTGGCGTACTATTTTGAGTGAAAGACACCATTAAATTTTCTGCAAGCAGAACACAAAGGTAGAGTAAAGCAATAGCTCATACAGCTATGAGGAGCTGGCCTTCAGTCAAACTCTGTCTTGTGTCAAGGTTTTGCTCTATCCTGGTGTTATTTTTGTGTGTCAGCCTCCTGAGCACAGCCTTTTCTTCATGTTTCATCAGACTGTAGATCGGAGGGTTCAGCATTAGGATTGCCAGGGTATAGATCACACTGGTGACTTTGTCTTCACTGAGAAATGGGAACCTGGACAAAGACAATGGTCCTGAAGAACAGGCTGACTGTGGTCAGGTGGGCAGTACATGTGCTGAAGGCTTTCAATCAGCCATCAGCAGCAAGGCCATAAGTTTAGGAGATGAAGACAATGATGCTGCTTAGAATGCTGAGCACAAAGAACAGGATGAAAAGCATCAGTTTGGTGCTGATTGCCTAAGCAGGTGCAAAAGATCCCTTTGGGGATACTACAGAAGAAGTTAATCATTCTGGTGGCATGTTCCCCAGCACTGCTTATTGCCATGCATGTAGGGGTCCACTAGAAGCAAATTTCCAGGGCTCAGTAATCTTGCTACTCTTCAGACTGCTCCTGGCTGTGTCACTGGTACCCACACAGAACAGAAGTGGTTACAAAAAAAAAAAAAAAGAAAGGAAGATACATTATATTAGAATGCTTTGTGTTTGACTTGAGCAAACTGGAAATGTCAAGAACAGAAATATGAATGATTCTGACATAACTACTGCAGGTAATAGCCACTCAGTGACATTGAGCATTCTGTATCCACTTTTCAAGGAACTTCTCTGCAGACCTCAGTTAACCTGTAAGACAGTATGATGGGATACATATTGAGATAAGGGTTAGAGATTCTTTGTATAATGAAAACATCTATACCTGTGTGTTAAGAAATAAACACTAATCGTAAAAGAAAACTCCTTGAAAGGGAACATTACCTGTAGGCAACAAAGGAGCAAGCACATCCTTGAGAAAGTAGTTATGTAATTACCAGTATTAAGTGAAATACTTTTCTCTGAAACAGTTACTACATTTATTCTGAGCAAAGATGGATAATCCTATACTCATTGTGGCTTATTCCACTAATTGATAGGATTTATCTGGATTTACAGCTGCAAGAGGGAAATAGCATGTCTAGTGCAGAGAACAGAACTATAACTATGGATTTATCAATTTATGTAACAGAAAAGAATTATAAGTGTCAATATAACAGAGTTGTAGCAGCAGCACCGTTTCTTTCAGTTTCAGTCCTCTAAGTTATCTTGCAAATATATCACACATTAGTGCAAAATAAAGTCTGTGAGGTCTTTGTTAACCTTAACAGTTAACATTTACCTTCATATTTGCACTTAGAGATGCCCAACCTGAAGTATGAAAAAAACACCTAAATTTGGAAGCTTACATATAGTATTTTCTCTAAAGTATTCCCATACCAATAATGAAGAAAATGAAGCATGGTAAGCGCATATTAAACATTTCTTTTTAGTTTCCCCTTTATTTCTTCAGATGGAATTAGCCACAATAGTCAGAGCCTATCTGAACCCATTTTATTGAAGGGAATCCAGCAAGCTACACTTCTTACCATTAATATCAGAACACTTTTTGGAAGGTAATCAAGCATGAAGTTATTGCAGGGCACTGGCTAGGGTAGGCTGGAATTTCTTGTCAATTCTGAAGAAGGGACTCCTGCATAGAAAAAAAAGTCTAAGACTTTCATCTGAAAAGTGTTTGGACAATTTTGATTCACAGAAATATTCAAAAGTTGGAATGTTAACATTCCAACTCAGAATATGCTGTGATATTTCCAGACTGTAGCACTCCATCAGCATGGATACACTTACTATCCTCAACCAGCCAGACAAAAGTCAAAGCCTAGAGGAGCTGGAAGTCTTGCCTCCCATGTGCTTCTCAGTCTCTGGTTCTGAAAGGGGAATGGGGGGGATCCCTTACAGGAAAACTCTGATATTACTATATCATTTAAATCTTAAGGAAAAAAAAAAGCCCAAAGTTGTTAATTTCAGTTCACAAATGAAGAACAATGCAACTATAAACAGAAAATTAAAGATAATTCACAGCTCATCACAATAAATGTAGTTCAGTAGCTACTACAGGAGTGTATGACCAGCTTTATCTAATAGCAGAGAAGTGTTAATAAAAGACGCTGGGATTTCTTTCCCCTTGAAGTGTGCTGTAAATAAACAGCAGCATTCCCACAGCTGAGAGAAGAGTTGAGAATGAATTATTTATACTGCCTAGAATAGATTTAGATTCTTTCAGACATTCTTTGAGTTTTGCAGTCAGGATGCAATCTTTCAATAATTCAGATGTCATCAGAAAAGAATAAGAAGTCGTTTTTGGAAACATCCTAGTAAATAAGCTTAAAGTGTTGAAATGATACAATGCAAGGACAAAACAAAGTTATTGTTTAGCTGGCATTCGAATTAAATTTTTTATATTATTAGGTTGACTATGAGCT
Organism: Corapipo altera; assembly: GCF_003945725.1. NCBI lineage: Eukaryota > Metazoa > Chordata > Aves > Passeriformes > Pipridae > Corapipo > Corapipo altera. The sequence continues at coordinate 13,008,046 of NW_020884876.1, forward strand.
ACAAAATAAGAGGTTTTAAAATTATGTTTTCTTGTGGAGAAGTAGGATGAACTAGAAACACTTCTAAGTGTCAAATAGAGATGTTATGAAGACAAATGTTAATACTGACAAACAGAATAAAACCAACTAACATCACTGAATTTATGCAGGTCACCTTTTAGATTTTAATCCTGACCAGTTCAAGAACCTTGTTTTGAAGTTAAGTGTTGTTTTTTGAAGCTCAGGAAGGTTAAGTATTAAATGGTAACTGTAAAGTATGAGTATATGAAATTATTTCCAGATTTTATCCAGTAATAGTAATTTTTTTGCTGACTTGGTTAATTCTTGATCATACTTTGCTATTTTCAATAATTCTTGGTCTTCCCTCAACAAGTGTGGCTTGTTGAGGGAAAACAGAACTTTTAGAGAGAATTGTACCTTATTTTCCTTAAAAGGAAACTTAAAAGGAGTTTAAACCAGCCTAGGTATTCTTGGTCTCTAAAGATGACTCATATTAGGTCACAGGAGAAGCAACCTGAAACAGGAATTCTCTGAACAATGAACATGAGAACTCGTTGATGAAGCATTAAAGGAAAAACGTCCTCTCTGTCCAGTATCGCATAGGACCCATTCCTCCAGTTTTATTTTCTAGTGTGGAAACTTCTAGCGGCCTTCTTAGTTGAATTCTGAGTCCTCTTGAATCCTTATAAAAGTTTAATTTCTTCTGCCCTGTAGCAGCTTAGCTCCAGGTCTGCCCAGAAGCCTGTTTCTCTGCCTGCACCACTCCTGCAGCTGCCTGTTTTCTTGATCCCCCTCTAGCTGTTCAAATCCACACTTTGGAAATTTCCCCCACCTGAGCACTGTCAGCTAAGGGCCTCCCCCTAAGACACCCAGAGTGAAACTAGGAAAAAACCAAGAGCAGTCATATTCATTCTAAAGGTTCAGTTACTACTTTTCAATAATAATAAAAAAGCACATTGCGTACACAGCAGCCCATTACAGACAGAAACTAGTCATCCGTTTGCCACACAGACATGCACTTTTATAATCATATTTGATGACAATTGACCCCTATACTTTTTGTAGCCTTTATTATTTTATTGTTTAAACCCAAGCACATCCCTAGGGATAGCAATGGGAAGTTTGGTAAGAACCAAACCACAGTGCTCCACAGGAATAGGAATAGTCAAACTGGGCATTAATCTCCATCCTGCCCTTCCAGTTAGTAGGACTGAGGCCTTTGTGATGGATCCAGCATACAAATAGATCACTGCTGAAATGATGGTCACAATTATATTTTATCCTCACAAATGCACAGGACAGAATAGGGAAGTTTGCCCTATATATTTGGTCCATTTATACTTAGCTTAAATGAGATTCATGTCTTCCCCATGCTTGTACTTCATTTCGGTGGCTGATGCTGTAAAAATTCTTCAGTCTCAGCAGCACTTCCAAGTGGCAGACACAGAGTGGGCACATTACAGTAGCTGTTTTTACCTTTGCCTCAGACATCATTAAAAGGAATGAACATCTTCTGGGTTCCAGAAATAGTAATTCTTAAAGTATCTGTCTCTCCTAAGACTACAGAATGTCTTAAGGGTTTTTAGTGAGTTTCAGCTGAAAGCACCGTTCACAGCAGTGTTTTATCTGATCAGAGACCCTTGGTTTCTGTTCTGCTGTACTGGTAAGAGGTAGGAGGATAATCTGATTCAAAACCAGCCTGCAAACAGAACTTCCAGAACAGCCTCCAAGCAATGAGTTACACACACACGCACACACACACACACATATTCACAAATAAAGGCTAGAAATGCAGTTCATTCCTCACCTCAGCTGAGAATATGCTTCAGTAAGTCCCAGGTTAAAGGACTCTGAGTGCAACACAGAACTGAATGAACAGGCAGGGAAGGGAACTAAATTGCTGCATTGAAAAGCAGCCACCGCCCATATAAGACGTTTTTGCTTTCGGTTATTTTTCTGTCCTTGCACACCAGGGTCCTTTCAGTTTCACGTGTGTTACCATATAGATTTTTTTTCCATGTGTTTTCCACAATCTATTTTTTCCTCCTAAAATAAACTGTCTTCCACTGATGTAAATACAAAAAGAACAAAATCTATAAAAAGTGTAGCAATTTCAACCCAATAGTTGGAGTTTTTTTTCCTTTACTGAATAAAAGTGAATTGAAATATGGTGAAATAAATTATCCCACAGTCCCCAGGTGTAGGGAGTGCTAAATTGGAACATTAACTGAATACTGACAGCTTAAACAAATATTCACTATATGGTGTCACAACAGTTTCTGTAGGACAGTAGTGGAAACACACATGTTAATAATATCTTAAGGCACTAGTAAGCTCCTGCTGATATGGCAGATTTGATGCCCAGATGTAGAGAGCAGTTATTAGGAGACTGTACCTTAAGACAGAAATCATAGAGAAGGAACACTATTTTCCTTCAGGAAAAATTTGAGTTAAGTCTAGAGTAAAAGAGAAATTATAGAAAGGGAACACACAACTACTCCAACATGGAGGAAGAAGTGATATCTCATTTTCTCAGAGGCAGCAGTTTCTTTCAACACCAAAAGTTTCTTGTGAAAAAGTAATGCAATCTCAGCAACATGTTCAATGTTCTTGTGCCTTGCTTTCTGCTTTTATGTTGATATATGCCACTCCTCTAAAAGTATATATTTCAATATGATCAAGTATCTAAAGCCATCATCCTGCATCAGAAAGCCATCTGGATTTTGCTTAAAATATAAGGCCTAAAATATAAGGCCTAAAAGAGAGCACCACAAAACTTTCTTTTAAGACAAGTTCCTATTCTGATTTTTGAAAAGTCTAAAATGCTTAAACCTTATCACCTCCTCTGGCTGACTGATATTCCAGGTTGTTTCTGCTGCTATGGATGATATGTTGGACTATGATTCTAGAAGTATTTTTCTAACCTAAATGATTCTATGACTTTTTGCCCAAAACATTAAATTTTATTACTTTTAATTAATTTTCCCTCAGGCAAACAAATTTAGACAAAAACAAAAACAAACAAAGAAACACAAAAACAAAAATGAAAAAACCCTCAAAGTTATCTGCAACTGTTTTCTGAATTAGGCACACCTCCCCAAATATAAACAATGTTTGACAACTGTGTTTCCTAAAAAATTGTTGGCATACAGTTTATTTCTATCTTTGCTGCTGTTATTTGTGGTTCCTTTCATTATTTCTGTGTGACCAACATGTTTACAGAAAAGACAGAACCATGTTGATCATCCAAAAAATAATTTGAATAACTGGTAAGTGGGTAAAAGTCTTCCAGAAGTACATTTCAAAGAATATGCTGAGTTGGAAGGGACCCACAAGGATCAACCCTTAATCCTGCACAGGACCATCCCTAAGAGTCACACCATGTGCCCGAGAATGTTGTCCAAACACTTCTTGGACTCTGTCAGGCTTGGTGCTGTGACCACTTCCCTGGGGAACCCATTTCAGTGCTCAACCACCCTCTGGATGAAGAATGATTTTCTAATATCCAACCTAAACCTCCCCTGACTTCAGGCCATTCCCTCAGGTCCTGTCACTGGTGACCACAGAGAAGAGATCGGTGCCTGCCCCTCCTCTTCCCTTCATGAGGAAGTTGTAGACTATGAAGAGGTCTCCCCTTTGTCTCCTCCAAGCTGAAAATTATTCCATACTCTGCAGTAAATTAATGCTGTTTACTTCCAGGTCCAATTTCATAAAAGGATAAGGCACCATTTTGTCCATTTTTATTTCCCCTAAAAGATAAGAGTAGGGAGGAAGTAGGGGAAAGAGAAAAACATGTAATAGAAGGTAATAACAAACTTCAAGACTGAGAACTTGGGCTGTGTCAGTAATTCATTCACTAATTAAAATACTCCACTTAAATAGAACAAGTTTTCAGATCTTGGTATACTCCACAGTTTTTGAAAAAGAGTTTGAAGGATTCTTTAAAATGTAAAAATGCACAGTAAAAACAGTGTTGCAAGTGCAAACACAAGCATTTCTGTAGCACTCACTGTAAATCCAATCCTATGTGTTGATCAAGAATATGAATACTTTTGTGAAAGCCCTTACTAAGGCTCTCTAGGCAGTTATTTATTTTCAACAAAATTTGCTATGAGAAGCACTTTTGTAGTTCTTGTTTTTGTTAGGTTGGATATTTACACAGAAACGAGTTCTTTTCCTTAGAAGCTCATTCTTTACCTGTAGCCATAAGATTTCCACTAAAAAATGACAGTGATATCACAGAGGCAAATCAAAAGAGGATATTCTGTTTAAAAACTGCTGATGTTTACAGGGTTATAATGGTGAAGAACAGCAGGTGTCTCAATGATATTTCAGAATGGAGCTTCCCATTATTATTAGTCTTTAAAATAAAATACAAATTGGAAAGAGGTCCAAATCCTCCCCTTCCAGTTTAAACATAGTTTTCTTCCGCTGCATTTAATGGGCAAGTCTCACTCATAGTTTTGCTTTCCATTTTTATGGTGGACTGAAAAAAGACCTTTAGTTTTAGTCTATCAACCAGCTAGGAAGCAATACTAATCACAATCATCTTGGAGGCAAAATTAATCCCAAGGAAACATGCTACTTCAGTGGACACTATTCAGGTAGCAATTGAGGACTCTATCCCGTCTCTTTCTTCTAAAACATATTGTGTTCTCCTCAAAAGTTCAGAATTCTTTCCTTTGCTATGTATACACACCTTACCTATAGTGTTACCCACTGTATAGCCTCTGTAATTCCTACAGATTTATTGGGCAGGGGAGTGTATCAACTCTCTTTTACCAACAATGTTGCAACTACCCTTCCCATGTGTGACTTCAACATCCTTCTGTAAAGGGAGCACAAACTGCAACAGCTACTGACAATTTCTTCAGAGTAAATCACAAAAATCACCAAGCGGTGAACAAAGAGCAACATACCCATCACTGCCACATAAATTAGGCCAAAGACTGAGACTAAACAGTATAATCATGACAAATAACATAAATCACAGAGGGACAAGGAAAACAAAATAATATTGCTGGACTTTTGAAATTCCATTGGTTTAAAACTGTTTTGTTTCATAAGCCAGTGTTTATGAAATAACTATTTGAATAGGGAGGAATTTGCTTAAAGTCACATCTTAGTAGGATAATATTATGGAAAATTGGATCCTGTCTTCTGAAAGGGTATTAATATTTTAGGAGTATTTCAAGATTGTGCTCTACTCCCCTGTAAACAGTGGGCTGTTGCTAAAAACTCATTATCAAGAAAAGGACTTTATGTAATATGATAAACTATGATATTCACACCTTTTCTATATGTACTTAGCCAACAAATCACAAACACAAGAGAACAGAAATGCATATGAGGATATTCATGAATTAAAGTTTCTTTTTGAAAAGCTCCATTCTTTCTCACCCACACCTCTCCCATTCCCATCCCCTCCCCAAATGCCTGTAGAGTCATGAAGTGCAGAGGAAAAGACAATATGGAAATCAGTCTATCTAAGTATCTGAAAAAATAAAAAGGTTTTGAATAGGAGAGTGAGCCGAAACAATAAATTTTGTAAAAAGTATGAATTAATTTTTATCTGCAGGTTCAGTCTAACAAAAATTGGTGACTTTAACAAGTCACCTGTGCAGGCTCAGCAAGCTGATATAGCTTATTCACTAATTAAAGAATTAGGTTGTTAATGTAGTCAAGGTCTACCTGTAAAAGTGTGATAAGATAGTGGAGCAGCCAACTATTGTAGTCATGGACAGATGACAAGTGACAGCATATGAAATAGTCAAACCTGATAGTTAAACAGGATAAAAAGCTGTGGTGGTTTGAAAAACCTTTTCTCTGAAGTAGTAATGGTTTACCCCACTGATAATACTGGACCAATCAATAGTCCACGTGTGTCCTGCGGAAATTACATACCCACAGAAATGGAAGACAAGGTGGTGAAGACAGTTTAGAAGGTAGGTAGCCATGATCTGAACCAGGAGGAAGCAGGGGGCCAGTGAGCCCCTCTGGGGGCCAAGGGCTCCCAACCCCCAGCTGAGGCTACGGGAGACCCGGTATAGTGTCAAAGCTGGACCGGGTCCCGTAATCAAGAGCTGGAAGAGTTTCCTTACTGTCAGCAGCAGCAGAAGACATTGAAAAGCGGTAGCAGAGCAGTCCTGAACAGAGACAGTGATGGTTGAAAGCCAAAAAGATAGCCAGTAACAGTGAGATAACGTGAAGCCGGCTGAAAGACACAGAGATGTTCCTGCAGGAGGGAGAGCTGGCAACAAAACAGAGGAAAACTCAACGGGGTTGTTTTGGGGTAAGACTGTGTCACTTTCCCAAAACCCAGAGACATCCTGAAGAGGGGTGGACTTCCAAATCCTTAGGGAGTCCCGAAATGCAGCAGTGGCTAGAGAGAGAGAGAGAGAGAAAGGAGCTGAGTCGTCCTGAGAGTTGAGCCAGGACGGAATGTGGAGGAGGTGGCCTTACCCTCTGCTGCTGCTGCTGCTTCTTCTATCATGGTGGCGAGCTGAGACAGAGCAGAATAGCTTTGGTAAGACTGAACTGAAAGCTGCCTTCAATGTTCTAACCCAAGAGGAGTGAAGATCTACAAGGAAATCCCCTGAAGGCTCAGGCTCAGGGATGGAATTTCCAAAAAGTAAGAACAAAAATCCTGACTGCCATACTTAAATCTGCTGCCTCAGGAAAATGAAGGACACTAACCAGTGCCACAAAAACTGAAATGAAGGAACTGTGGCCTGAGGAGCGACAGAAAGACTTTTCTGTTTTCTTCTTAGACTTTATTGAAGGAAAAGAGGAATTTAATTCAATGTAAATATATATGTGTGTGTGTAAATAAACCTTTGTAAATATTTTCCCCTTCCCCCAATAACGAATGGTTGTGTTTTGTCTGAAAACTCTCCACCTGAGGTGAAAAAGATATCAAGTCTATACCATCACTAAACCCTCTCACAGGGGCAAACTGTGGGAGGGGGGCTTGAACTTAGAAATCAGATTCTTGGGAGTTTCAAACCACCACAAAAGCATAGTTAATGGAAACTGCATACCTGAAGAGAAGCTCACCTGACAGTTATGGTGCCATTCACTGCTGTAGGTAGAAAAAGCAGGATCTATCTGCAGCATTACAGTCTTTTTACCTGGAAGAATTCCCCAAATAATTCTTCTTTTGGATGGCTAAACTTTTCCAAACATTTTGGTAATCAGAAAGCAAATTCACAGAGAACATACTGGAGAAGTAGTTTGGTTCAAAACATCTCTCAGGAAAAGGATGCATTTGTACAAACTAAATAGTATGAGAGAGGGGATTCAAGTCTTGAAGGATACAGCAATAGTTGCTCTTTTCCAATATGGCTGAAAACATAGAAGTATTTTGTCTGTTAGCTTTATAAACAATAAACTTCATCTCTCTGGGACAGGAAACAGGAAGACACTATAATGGATAATGTTTGTATTACGGTGAATAGGACATTTATCTTAATAAAATGGAGGCATGCAACTGAGATGGTTTGACTCTGGTATTTATTTAAATAAAGGTTGTCCTCACTTTTGTGTGCAAAAGCAATTTTCACAGCAAAATAAAATGACCTATGGATAAACAACAAGATTGACTTACCCTGACAGTAATAAAACTTGCATGTGATAAAAGACACTTTTTCTTTTGTACATGATGACCTACTCATGAATATAAGTACCTGTAAATCCTGCATGATAGTTGAAAATATGTCAACCACACAGCTTATGCATTATAAAGCGACAGATAAAAACTCACTAAACAGATAATGCCATGTGTCATGTCTTCTTTAAGCAAGCCAAGTCTCAGGATATTTTAAGAACAGGAGGCTTATGTTGGTCTACTTAGAAATTAATGTACAGACACAGAAAGTCATGCTTCTAGAGCAGTACATAAAAACACAACAATGGCATATTCCTCGCATGCAATTTTAAGAAAAGGGGATGCAAACTGCAGTGAAGTTGATCTTTTTGTTCAGCCTGATGTACAACTGGTTGAATTTGAAATCTTTGTAACACTCTGTTTGATATAAAGAGGAAAAATTTTCTAGCTGAGGGGTTGCGGTTTCTTTCATGTTTTTGGGGTATATAGCTATTTTGATTGCTTAAAAATCTCATATCCTTTTTTCTAATATAGATATATTAATTAGAAATGACAGTATGTCTCTCCTTAAAAGAGACATCTTCCTCTGTTTTCTACTTTCTTAGAGAATAGAGATTAATACAAGTACAGTTTCTCCAACAGTAACAGCACGAAGCAGTTTGAAACATTTTAAATGTAGCTGATAATCAAGGACAGGAAAAACTTGAATGAGATAATGTTACTGTAATATTTACTTTGACCTTTGGTAATGTCAAATGCATAACAATCGGATCTGTGAGGACCTAATAAAGTGAGAAGTCTGATGTTCTCTCCGGATGGTTTCTCTTTCTCCTTATGGTAACTATCTCAAAAAACCATAGCATGACCAATGAAAGTCCTGCTTTTTGTTTACAGTGTTGGCAGTACACAGAAGTCCGCTCATATTTGTTTTCTGAGTATAATCCATAAACGTTTTAAGAGTTTAGTGACTTTAACAACCAACAATGTCTTTAATATAAATTGTCATCAACCCATCATCTCTCCTGTCCTTCTGGGTTGAATTTTACTTAGGTAAGAAGGAATAGCAATCCTTAATACATGTCAGAAACTTCATTTCTCCCTCTCTTTTTCTCCTTCTCACTATATATACCTGTAAACCTAATTGGGTTTCAAACCCAGGAGAACATTTCTGACAAAACTCCAGCCTTTGAGAGAGTTCTTGCCTAGATGTCTCATTATATGATTTTAAAGTAATAAAAAGACAACCTGAAGTGAAAAACAGACCCAGAATTCATTCCAGATCTTCATGCACGCTTTTCTGGTAGCAGGAAAGAAGACTCAGAGAACTGGTTACATAATGCTGCCGTATTTGGGATCATCCAACAGTAAGATAAATTGTGAGAGAAATATAGAATATTCACATAACCAGTAATTTTCGTTGACTATTGCAGACCTTCTTTTATGAAGTAAAAATCTCAACCAGATAACTGGGAAGATTTACTTTTTGTGAAGAGGAACAAGTAACTGCTTTTAGTACATGGTTACCCACAAATTCTAAATAAATAAATCACATATGGACTCTAGCATATACCATGCAAAAAATAACCTCAGAAAACACTCTCTCATAGCCTTCTTGAGATTCTTGAGTGGGTAATCTGTTTGCTAAAACTATATTGAATTACTCTGCAGCACCACTTGCCAGAAATGCTGGCTATGTGATAGAATAGCAAAATGACCTAATTTCAAAGAAGGAAAACCAACACACATCTTAATAATTCCAGTAATTTACAAAGGCCTGGAGTTTCTCCTAATTGGCTTGCACACAGGTGCAAACCAAAAAATATTACCCAAGATCCAGTGGAGTAGCTGAAGCATATGGCTAAGCCTATACCAGCAAAACAACCACAGACTTTTGTTTAAGAAAAGAGATGTGGGAAATGTTTGCTACAGAAAACAGCTGAAGGACACCAAAGGAAATCATAGTTTGACTCTGACTTTTAAAGAACAGATTGCTAAAATCAAGCATATTCAGGAAATACAAAACTTGAGGAAAAAAAATTCATATCCAGAGAACAGAAGTAAATTCAATATCTACTTTCCAAAGACAGTCAGAATACCAACAGTCAGAAACTGGGAAATTAAATGGTTAAAAGTTTTAGAGAAAAAAAATCCTAGGTACACTGAGTACAAGTATAATTTCAGGCTAAGCAAGTAGCTGTGTAGGCACTTCTCATCAACACTTTCCTCCACTGTCCCAGAAGTAAACATTCTTTATGTTCCTTTACCTCTAAATATAAGTTTTAAACAGCAAAGTTTTTAAGATACAATTTATGGGAAAACAACAGGAACAGAGAAAACTGTTCTTATGTTTGTATCAGTCTATTGTCATTGGATAATCACAGATTTTAATTTCTTTCAGGTATGTAAAGCTAGGTGAGAAAATGCATGTGTGCAATGTTTCTTTAGAGGAATTATTCATTCTCTTGATTTCTTCCTGTATGGATATGCAGCAGTATTACTGATGTGTTTTGAGTTATTTTCTTTTAGAAGATTAAAAACAGAGTACAAATTGACTAAAATTACCAAGTGTGCATCTGCAAAGTTTAAGAGAGTAGCTCCATGAGACATTGAAAAAGAGATAGCTGGGAACTACACTGGGCTCTGACCTCCATTAACGTAAAAATGAGGTGCCATTACTATGGCAACTGTCTTTGATTACAGGTGGAGATAGTTGACATTTTTCCTCTATCTGTAATATCCTTGTAGGCCATATAAGAACTCAGGAAAATACATTTTTTTTCTGGAGGTACAGATTTTTGTTTCAAAAACCACAGAGCAATTTTATCCATTGCTCAGCACTGTTATCCTTGACTGGAAACACAGGAACTATGTAGTGTCCACCTGTGTGGCCGGCAAGAGGACTTACATTCATTTTTATCGACTATGAATCCCAGGCCAATCTCCAGGGTTATTGCAAATCAGAGGGTAGATATTGAATCCCTAAGCTTACATTAATTTCTTCCTGTTATGTCTTTTTAAAGCCTTCTTTCAGTACGGAATAGGCCATAACTCCTCTTTTTATTTTCCCCTGCACTTCATGAAAGGAACTCAATACTGCTGAAATAGTTGATAAACACTTTTCTGCAACAAAGGCACATGCACAGGTACCCATCTATCTATTCTTCCTTTCTTGGATGGAGTTAAATGCTCTATGAGTTATATTGGTTTTATCATTCTGAAAATTGGCTTATTGGCGTCTTAGCTAGAACAGTAAGAATGAGTTGCTTTATTATGGAAGGTATTACTGTGTAATTTGTGAACTTCTCTTCCTTAAAAGCATTCACATCCCAGAGAAGAAGCTTGACAAATGACACAAATTTTCACAGAGGACCCTGCAACAATGTTATATTTTTGAGTATAGCTTTTGGCACTGAGTAAGGCTGATTTTAAGTGTAAATGCTGGTTTACCACTTATACAATACAAAGGCTAATAAACTTCAGATTTCGTATATTAAACATATATACTTTTCCTCAAAGTAGCTTAATTGCTCGTTACAATGTATCTTCTGCATGATTCAGGCTAAAGATTGGAAAAGCAGTGTTTTAATTTTTCATTAATAATATAACATTTCAGTTAACTACTATGTTTTTCAAGAAGTCATACATAACAAAAGTAACAGTTTTTCAAGAAAAAATCATCTTAACCTTAGAAATTGTAGTCACTGCCAAATGAAGTTTAAAATTTTCTCTGTGAACAACATTTTTTATTTTGGTGTAGGTTTGTCATTAACATTTCTGCTATCATTTAAGTATTATCAGATGCAGAAGAATTGTAAATATAAGACCTAATTCCTTTGTTCTTTAGTTGGTCCAGGATGCTAGACAGCTTAATATAAAGTTGTAATCTGCAGGGTTTTCTCCATTGTTTTTCATTTGGCAATTCTTCTTTTATAAGGGTCATAAAAGCAACAGTCTGTAAAATCTGTTCCAGGTTTTCTTGCTCAGTTGTACTAATCTTAGTATCTTATTCTCTTTATAAGAGGCTAGTGTCTTTCTTTTTTCAATTAGAATTCTCTGAATGATTCTTCATGATGTGGAAAGTCTCCATCTCTTCAAGGAATCTGATTCAGTTAACCTGAAGTGACCTCAATTTTGAACACAATAGAAATAATTTGTTTTCTTTACCTCTACTTTTTAACACAGTCATGCTTAGATGATCTTTTCTGGTAACCTCAGTAAGAACTTAAAAAGAGGATTTAGGTAAAACATTATAGGAACAGAAAAGCTAATTGAAATTTCAATAAAAAAATTAATTGCCACATCCCACTACAATAAAGAGGTCAAGTCATCCTCTTATGTTCGTAGTACACATTGTCAGAAATATATTGATGCAGAAAAAAGACCAGTAATAGTACCATTGATCTTGCATTCATTTGCAAGATGTTGAGAGAAGGGTAAAACAAAGCATTTATTAACCCTGTTCTCATCCCAGCACATACTAGTGCTGGGATACTAGTGAACATACTCAGAGGTATACGGAATGTCCAGATGTACACTATCAGATTTACACTATTTTTTATACATTTGTATAATCATATAAGATTTAATTCTGGGATGCTTCAGATTATTAATTTCTATCAACTAAGTCAAGAATGCTCTGGAAAACTCCCTGGAAATTTTTGCTGTATTTCCATCATTTTCAAGCACAGTATGATGAGTCCTTTCTTCCTGGCTGTGGTTTCTCTCACTAAAATACATGTTTGTTCATTGCAGAGGATACTTTTGGGAATATCTCCACATTGCTTGTTGTTTTCCCTGACCTAAACTAATCCCACACCCACAGTATGTCAAAACCTTGACACCAGTGCTGGCTGTTGATGTCAGGATTTCTAATGGACACTGATATATTTTCTTATATTGCAACACTAGAAGCAAAGTGTGATCTCTCTGTAATGTGAATGGTCCACTTCTACTACAACCCGAATGTAAAATATCTGTGTCACATTTCTCATAACTGGATCAGTTACCTTTTTATTTTAGGGTAACAATAGAGTTCTATCTTTCATACAACAAATGGAGGAACAACTTTGTAATCAGTTAAATTGTACTCAAATTCTTACACTATCTCTGAAGAGGTGCTCCAATATATTATACTGTGATTAAAAAAAACCTCAAAAGACTGAATTCAAAAACATACCAACTTCATTCTATACCATTAATGTATTGTTTTCACATGGCTTCATGCTGCATTTATATAAGATACATTTTGAATTATTTTGTTAAATGCTTGGGTTAAGAACATCCATTTTCCTTTTTCATTGTATGTAAATTAGTAGGTAATGTTCCTCTAGATATTTTTGTTCCATGCTGTTAGAAAACATTTAAAGATTGCAGTAACTGTAATTGTTTCTTGCAGAGAATCTTTGAAAGCACTGCCTAGTACCAGGCATCATGAATGCATCGAGTGGAGTTTCATGTCCTTGCACTAATGATTTCAATTTCCTTTTAGAATCATAAGGAACTGGCAAATACAAATCTCATGCACAAAGAAAGTTGATTTGAATCATTAAAGTAACAGAAACTTTTTCTGAATCCAACTGATGCTGAAAATTACGCTAAGCATCTGCCTATATTTTTTGCTTCAGAAATTTTGCTTAAGTACCTTTAGAAGCTGGACTGCACCTAGACTGTGGTGTAAAGTTGGTGTAGAAATATCCTCTTGAAAACTATTGTACATCTTTTTGTGTGCACAGGTTTTTTAAGCCACGTATTTTCAAACTCTATTATTTGGAGCATCAGTATTCATGCACAATACAGAAAATCACACATAGTTCCCAAAGTAAACAGAATAGATCAGAGTGTAATGGTTCAATGAGAAAGGACCCATCTCTGGAGTCAAGTAGAGCTAATTAAGAAAAAATATTTTCTTCATTCTTTTTGAGGCAAGTCTTACCTTTTGAAAAGTCATAGGTTGAGCTGAATAGCATTGAACTTTGAGTTAAATGGCATTGCAATTGTCACATGTCATTCCCAGCCTGACGTTCAAGACTGAATCAACACCTAATTTCCCAGTATACCAGCACCCAATGGAGAGAGTGTACGAATAGATACAACTCCGGAAGAATTTGTAACAGAAAGTTAGAAACTCGGTTTTCTCTATGAAGGCTTTTTGCCTAAATGGTAACTCTTTCTCAAAGGCAGTTTCAATGCTCTCACCCTGCCACGTAGCAAGAGAAGTTCTCAGCCTGTCTCTGGTATGTGAAAGGAGAAAGAGAGCCCTAACAGACGTGCACAGAGCCCTTGGGAAGGTGGGGCAGAAACAGAGAGGATAAAAGAGAGCCCTGAGAGGGGCAGGAACTGGCCTTTTGCCCCCGGAGGTCCAGTGCATGCCACACCATAAAGAAGTGGTGATTGCATCTGAAATAAACCTTTTTTAATCCTTCCACTGCCTTGGAATTCTTGGGAAGAATACCTGCATACGTTTACCTTACAGAGGGCAATACTGCACTTTGTGGGTAAGAAGTTTCCTGGAGCTAAAGAGCAAAAGCAGAAGCCTAACTATTGGAAACACCCTTTCCTGCTCTTTTTTTCTCCCATTGCCTTCCCTCACTTCAAAAAAACTTGAAGACAGACTTTTTCACTTCAGTGTGCATTGAAAAAAATTATGGGATGCTGAAAAGCCAAAGACTTTTGCTGCATTCCTTCATATATAGGAAAAAAGAATTTAGAACTTATTAAAAAAAAAAAAAAGAAAAAAAAGAAAAAGCTTGAATCAAACTCAGCATTGCTTTCTCTTCCTAAGTTGATGAAAGTGAATAACCTTCAGTTATTTCGAGTGTTATTTTAAGCCACCGCATCTTCTGTAGCTGATAAACCCATTTCAACGAAAGAAATGTGGAACCGCACTCAGACATTAATTATACTTCCCCAGAAGGAAAATCCACATACTGAATATAGAGCATCATTACCAACCCAGAAGAAAGGTACTAGTAGATTTCTAGATAGTGAGTGTATGAATACTAAGCCATTGCTGATTTCACTGGGAGAGCAGTAGAGTGAGACATACATAAAATTTCAGATTCAGAGAATCATAGAAGTGATGAATAAACCATGTTGAGGAAGATAAACAAGTTGAGAAACCTAGAAGGGTTATATTAGAAGACTTGCTTTAATCATATCAATTAGGAACTTAAATCTGGTTATGATCACAGCATGACATGAATCAAATGTCTTTAAGAAAGACATACTATACTGTTTTGAATTTGTCTGAGGTGAAATTGGGTCTTAAGTATTGTATCTTCTAAGGCTACACAATTATGATCTATTATGTAGCCAGAGTTGGACAGTGACTATCCAGATGTTAGAATTATTGCAAGGAACATTATCTACCATTCATGATACAGAGAGCTGATTCACTTTTCTATTGACTGATAGCATTTAAAAAGCCAGGGAAGTTTTCAACAATTGTTTTATTTATAGATTCTTCAGAAGTGTGTTGAATGTCAATACTTACCCTTAAAGAATATATGTATGAAGTCAAATTACAGGTAAGGAGACAAAGTGAGAACATGAAATAGATTTCCATTCCCTTTCTGTTAAAAACTAACAATTTTTTGCTAGTGTCTCTGCCAGTTCAATGGAACAGTAGCATAGCACACTATCAAGTACAATCAATGGCATTTGCTGACATGAACATTTTAATTATGCATTACAGAAATTCAGTCAATTTTGGAGGATCTTTATACTTGTATTCTCAACTCGTAATTATTTCAATATTTCCATATGTCATAGTTGATCAATTGAAGGGCACGGGATACTCTCATGTATACATTACAATGACATAGTATCTGTAATAAAAATGCAGCATACAGCAATCTTCCCCACTGCTACTTGTAATATACTTTATTCTGTGATGTTAGAACCGATGCTATCTACGTAGTGATAATGGCAGGCCTTGCCATCATTCCCTTACAAGGACTACTGACATAATAACCAAGAAATAAAACTATGAGCTATCTAGAAGCATCAATCATCTGCAAAAAAGCTGTGCCTGCATGAAATAATTCCCTCAGTAACACAGGACTTGGATCTCCACGAATGGATCCTGAAATCAGTAATGTTTTCCATAGACAAAAGATCTTTCCATCTTGACTCTGTTCAATTCACAGTTTCCCATGTTGTGCAGCTGAACCTTGACTATGTATTTTGCAGGACCTTCTATAGCAATGAGAAAAATTGCCATTGCTCTTGCAGTACTGGCTGTATGTTTTTCATTAAAAGGGATGGAGGAGAGGTAATCTGCCACTCAAATCACATTTCCCTAGATATGTGCAGGGTTTGGGAGCATAAGTACTAGTTTGCCAGTTTGAATTTGAGTTGGCAGCAGCACAGCAGTGACAGAAAGCAGACTGACAGCAAAAGGTGAAGTGTGATGTGTAGATCTAGAAGGTGTCAGTTCAGGGGTGGTATTTACTGATACAATCTGTAAATGGGACAAGATGAGGTGGCCCGAGGACAATCTGTAGGAGATAGAGGAAGGAGAATGAATCTCAGAGCTCTAATGGAAACTGAAAGTAGATAGAAGCTGAAAAGAAGTGCTTCTTGGATAATAAGAATGGAAAGGAAGCTAGCAGGGTATACAATACTAGTCTAGATAAAAGTGCAGGGATTGACAGATTATAGTATTTCAGAAAAAGATTAAGGTTATGTTACCTGGAAAATTTTCCCAATATTGTACTGCTATCTTCATGTATGCTGATACAATTTCTTAGGGGAAAAAACGAAGAATTTTTAAAAGAAAATTGAAAAATCATAATTGAATAAGCTTTTTCAATTGCTAAAATAAAATGCTATTTATACAATGAAAAAACCCAAACTGCCCATCTTTGCACAGCCCTTCCCCTCCTCAATGAAGATCAACTTGAAATGGGTCAGTATATTGTACATCACGTCCCTGATAATGAATGAAGTTTTACTAGCAAGGTTTAGTACGTGTTACCATGTAACTCATTAAGAGAATTTGAGTAAAATTCATTGTCTCACACAGGAGCTAGGATTCTGTATTGCTTTTCCAGGTCAATGCTGCAGCACTGTATGTGAGTCCTTTAATCAGGATGTTCTCCCAGAAGATAGAGGGTGTGGTTTGTGTCCATTTCTGAAAAAGGAGGTATTAAATTTGTCTCCCTCACATTCTAGAGAAATGTCCTAAGGCCACCTCTGTAAAGGAAAGAAATCATCTAAGAAAGAAATCCAACTTCTGAATCATAATAATATTGACTTAGGTACACAAACCTTTGGGAAGAGAAGGATGAAATATATATCCATGTAGTCTGTGCTTTTCATCTCCCTCTAAATGAGGTGGAGTTTAAATGATGCAGCTCTGTACACTAATGTACAGAGACCTTTTCAGTCCAACATAAGACACAGAGGATTTTTTGTTGTTGTATTTTAAATTGCAATGTAATATCAACATAAGTGAGTTTTGTAGAGTGTCAAGGAATTCTGTGATTTTAGATAATCTGTTAGATCTAGGAGGTCTGTCTCTCTTCTTTTTACCTAAAGATGTTGGACCAGAAATCAATAACAAAGAAGTTTATGTGTATGCTGGAAATAAGGCACATTTTATTATCCCTTTTTTGCTTTTGACGAACATTGTTCCATTACAAACACTGATGAAAGTTAACAGTTACAGATTGTCTCTTAGAATTATTAACATGGAAAAGAGAATGAAACCACAGACTGAAAAGAAAATTAAACCATCCAGTAAGTATTGTGTGGTTATGCTGTTGCTTTTCCCATGAAAAACATATTACTTCACCCTTGTCATAGAGCTTTTACCTTCTGTCCTTTCAGTTCACTGACATCTTGATACAGAAGACCTATAGCAGGAGCTAAAAATAAAATGTACTGTTATTTATTTCAATCAGCTGAACTTTTGACTTTGAACCAATATGGGGGGAGGAGATAGGGAATGTATACTGCATGCAGATGACATCTGATGGAAAGGAATGTCAAATTTAAAATCTCTTATAGGTACCAGTTGCAAAATAATATATTATTTACATAACCAAAGGATTACTGTCTTGGACAGTGATATAAATACATCATGGCTATTATTTTTAGCTAAAGATATGTTAACAAACCACACATTTGAAAGGATACAGCACTCTATATAAGTATGTAGTAATGACTAAATCTTAACAGGCTTTTTAAAGAATTGAGATGTTCATAAAACATTTTGCAAATCACTTTGATTTGACTACCAAAATTAAACTATTACCCTTTAAAAATAGATTTTTCCAACTTTACCTGGAGATCAGGGTGACAGAAGAAACATAGGAAATAACCTACCAAATTCATGTTACTATTAAATTATACTCTGGTTTCATTATAAATATTCTTTCTATTCTTAACATCTATCATCCTTAACATCTATAGCATTCTAGAAGTTACTAAAACTTTTTGAATATATAGAAAATGTAGGGCACTACACTGTAGAGCTGGTTTTACTTTGCTACAAAGCTATTCCACTTTTTAATTTTTTTAAACTTAATTCCAGTATCATATACCAGTCTGCAAGAACAAGATCCCAGAAGATGTTTTCATAGTGATCCTTCATGGTCTTTGTAACAGTCAAGTTATTCATCCTGCAGTGGATTATAAATATCTTGAAATTATTTTTCTTTTTTCTTTTTTTCCTTTCTTTAGTTGGAGTTTTAGTTTTTGTTTAGTTTCATTTTGTTCCTTCTCATTGTGAGACTAAGGAAAGAAGGAAAAGAACAAAAAATGCAAAAATAATATTTGAATATGTCAGAAAGAGTAAAGTAAGGCATCAAATATGCCAGTACAACTATGGAAGGGCATTCACATCAAGTTGTAATACAGCAAGCTCCTCTCCAAACCCATATTTACTGGCAGAAGAAATAACACGAGACAACAAAGACGAGCTGAAGCATAAGCCATCACACAAACAAAATTAATGATCCAGACTCAGATGGAAGCAATCCAAGTTCAAATTTCATTAAGACCCAAAGTAAGGTGGTAGAAAAGACACATCACAGTAAATTTAATGGTACAGTTTGTATAACAATAAGTTACTCATCGTTGCCAAAGGATTCAGAATGTGCCTACTGGGAAATGTCTCAGTGCTACAGATATAAGTTTGAAGATATTAAAAATCACCCCATCTTTCAGACCTTGAGGAATTTTATACATTTTTTCTTGGAGGGGAGGACCTTAAAAGACTCATTTATCACAGAATCACAGAATCAATTAGGCTGGAAAAGACCTCTGAGATCATTGAGTCTGACCTACGACTGAACACCACCATGCCAACTAGATCTTGGCATTAAGTGCCAAGTCCAATCTTTCCTTAAACACCTCCAGGAACAGTGACTCCATCAACCCCATAGGCAGCCCATTCCAATGTCTAATCACCCTTTCTGTGAAGAATTTCTTCCTAATGTCCAACCTAAACCTCCCCTGGCAGAACTTAAGACTACATCCTCTTGTCCTGTCACTAGTTGCCAGGGAAAAGAGGCCAACCCCCATTTGGTAACAACCTCCTTTCAGGTACTTGAAGAGACCAATAATGTTGTCCCTGAGCCTCCTCTTCTCCAGGCTGAACACCTCCAGCTCCCTAAGCCGCTCCTCATAGGACTTGTGCTCCAGACTCTTCACCAGCTTTGCTGCCCTTCTCTGCACCTGCTCCAGCACCTCAATATCCTTCCTGAATTGGGGGGTCCAAAACTGGGCACAGTACTCAAGATGTGGCCTCACCAGTGCTGAGTACAGGGAGAGAATCACTTCCCCAGTCCTGCTCTCCATGTTATTTTTAACACAGGTCAGGATGCCATTGCAAGATTGAAAAGACTCTGTGTAGGAAAGCATATATGCAGGAAGAAAGGCACAATACAAGAATTTCTGTGTACAACTGCAAAGACAAGTCCCAGTGATGAGTACAAGAGATAGTTTGGAACAAATGCATATACAGGTCCTTATATTTGTCCAAAAATGGATATTCAAGCTTACTTTAAATTGACTGGTAAGCTTCCATGTAAGAGCACCCCAGGAAAACATATTGAAGGAAAAATGTGTCATTCTTCAGCTAAATATTGTTTTCTTCCTGTGATAACTGCACAAAAAGAATGAAGGCTGCTTCTGTTTTGACACTGACTAAAATGTTTCCAGTTATTTTATAGTGAATATACTTAGTCTCCTTTTCAGCTCTTCCATCCCCCAGCATATCCCCTTAAACTTCTTGCCACTAGCTGCATGTTGCCTACAAGTTCCTTGGACTCTGATTCCTTGGGAAAAAAATATAAGTGTAAGGGAAAAAGAAACAGCACCTCCAATTGGCACCTAACAAATGACCTCTAAATTCCCACCTCAGCCTCCAAGCAAAGATCTGTCTGTTTCTTGTTCTGTTGTCTTCCATCACACCGTGTTTCATCCCTCACATCCTGCCTTCATTCTATTCCTCTCCCCAGCTTCTAGAGCAGCATGAGTTCCTGATTCCCATTGAACAGACTCCTAACATTTTTTTTTAAATGTTGCTCCAAATAGCTATTCTCCTGGAATGTAATACATTTTCTCTGTAACCTGCCACTGACTTTCAACCATGCACATAGAATGTCATTGACATTTTCTGCATCTTTCTAGGCAATTTTGTGTGTCCATTAGTCTGGGAGCTTCCCAGAGTAAATGCATCTATTTGTGTTTCATTTATTACTAATCTGCTTATACTTAAACCATGAATTATCTGGAAGTTTTTCATTCCAATATGCTATAACATCTACAGGTAGGAACATTTGCCAGTTAAACTGAAATGCATTTAAAAATGGGTAGTTAGCAGGCAAAACTGAAATTTCTATATTTAGAGCTTGATCTTCCTTTGCTCTATGGAAGCAGACAACAGTAGCCAGCAAACTGAATATCAGCATTGACTGTAAAGCACTGTACTTTAGACTGATCAAAGACATATTTTCACTCATTGTTTAGATTTTTCTCAAGTTGAAGGAATCAGTGTAATTGGTAATAACATTTCAGATAAAGAAAAAGTTAATAAAATAGTTTTAAAAATATTCTAACACAAAATAAGAAATATTAAAATCCAAAAAGAAGTATTGTGCATTGTCAAAACATTTCAAATTACTTTGAAAACACATTTTAAAGCTTTATCTTCAGGATATAATCCAAGAGAACGTCTATCTTATCTTTTTAATTTGCAAATTGATTTATCCTCCCTTAAAAATCTACCCATATCTTACCATTCACTGGAATATCACTTTTACAGGACAAAGGAGAAGAAAACAAAAAATCTTTTCTAAGGTGCTTCAAATTCAAATCTCAGGATATGGAGGCTGATGCTGCTGCATTGTACCTTGGGTGTCTTAGTGTTATTGCCTTAGTAATGCTAAAGCCCCACCGTTTGCAAATCTGGAGCCTCTCTCCTCAGCTGTTGCAGCAGTGTCTTCTCAGCACCTCTATGGTTGTGGACCTCCCTTGGGTTCCCATACTGGTGTTCTTGTGAGTAGGTCTCCTGATCTTGTGTTCTTGTTGTCGGTGTTCTTGTTGTCGCTCTTCTCATGGAAAGAAAATACCACCGGTGGAAAGTCGCCCTTTGTTCACAGAATCACAGAATCAATTAGGTTGGAAAAGACCTCTCAGATGATCGGTTCAAACCTTTGACCCAACACCATCTTGGCAACTAGAACATGGCAGTCTCTTCTTAAACACCTCCAGGGACAGTGACTCCAACTTTGCTTTCCTTTGCCTCCTGTTTTCTGGTTTTTGCTTATATGAGGGAAAGATAAAAGCAGTGAAAAATAAGGTAGATAACAACCATTGAAATTCTTTGTAAATATTATCCAATAATACATGCATACAGGAACTTATTAAAAACCCAGGATGCTGTACTGGCACATGATTAGCATACTCCAATCAGTGCTAACAGCCTTATATACAAGAATCAAGCAAGCTGTAGGAATCTGAGCAAGTGCCAGTGTAAAGCATATTGCACTATGGAGAAAGCATGGCTTAAAAATCATCATCGCTCGTCACTTTTATCATTTCCACAAGCTTTACTAAGGACTGCCTCCAGATGCTGACCTATGAGGAGAGTTATCCCTTGCCTTTTTTCTTTTTTTATCCCACCCCAAAATTTCCTTTCTGTGTACTAGCATATGCCATCAGCTACAGATCTCACTGTGAAATCTTTTCTCATGTGAACCTTACTCCTTTGTGTACCAATTACATTGACAAATGGATACTGTATTCTTTCTTTGGTTGGAGCATTTCGAGTGTTTTTTATCAGCCTAATCTGAAATAATACAGTAAAAATGGCAGCATGTCATTGTTTTGCCCCTTTGCACATAAATTGAATATAAACTCAAATATTTTCAATGTGATCTGACTTTCAGGCAGCAGAGGATTTCTTTTAGCTGTCCCCTGCTACTTGCTTTCTGCCATGACAATAATTTTGATATGTTTCTGGTTTCCTTATGATAATAGAAGAAATTGGGCCTACTCTAAGGCACAAGTCTGCCTTTGAAGCAGACTTGAATTCATGCTGGCGCCCATTCATTCAGCCATCCATCCATCCATCCATCCATTCATCCACCTAGCCATTGACACATACACTCTCCAGTATGTTAGTGATTGCTGTTTAAAAAGCAAGATATAATAAAATCAGTTCCTTTTCCCCTAAAAATGTCTACTTCATATAGCATTAAAAATATTTAATTATTAATTATCTTACCATAAATTTCAATTTTAGGACTGGAATGAGGTTTATTTTTTTCTTTTGCTGTTGAGCTTGGTCAAGGTAGATATCATGGTTGTAATACCTGTGCTCTGTGCATCACGTGGCATTACTAAAAATCTGCAGTTAACAGAAATTATAACATTTTGTAACTACTGAATTCATCTGATTCACTAATAATACAATGGGTTTTGGATTTATTTGAGTGCCTGATATTTTTCTAAATCATCTAACTTACAATACATCACATGATAAAAATTAGGATATCTCATGATAGTAGGAAGCATACATGACTTACTACTATATTCAGCATAGGCATCATGATTATCCTGCCTTTGTCTGATTTTTCTACCCTTTATGGTCTGCTACTGATACCCCGATATGCTCCAGCTTTCATAAACATCCCCAGACCTTCAGACCACCTGTTAGGCTTAATATTGTCAGACTCTTATGGTTGTAACAGCTGTTTGTTCATTTTTTATCCTTATTCTATCAGGGAGAGAGAGGAACTCATATGTAAGTTGAGCTTTTAGTCATCTCTGCTTAAAAGAAAAAGGAGAGAGAAGCTCTTTGGGAGCAAATACAATAAAACATTAGCTTTTCTGTGGTTCAATTTCAATTCATTATTCCAGTTTAGCTAGATTAGAATTAGAGACTGATCCCTTCTTTAAGTGCCAAACTTTCAAAAGAGGACTCAAATCTTAACCTAAAATATTCATGAACAATTGTGCATCTTGACTCTCTTTTTCATGAATTTATTTTCTTACTTTGCTGTTACATTAGTCTTACTACTTTTTCACCTCACCCTCCCTTCCATTCGATTTTAAATCCATCCAAAGATTTTTGTAATGTCTTGTATAGATTTTTGAAGAAATTCTGATGTGAGTTTTGATGCCATCTACTTGTTAGAATGAGAAATTCATTAAATAAACATGAGTAGACAAAGGACAGAAAAAAAAAATAAACTGTTAATGTAAAGAGTTTCCAGGAATACATGGGGGCTTAAAAATGGCAGTGCCTTAATTTCTAACATTTGTGTCTATTTCAAGTTTGTCATTTCTCAAAGGATTTGTTTATATATCTGTAAGTAACAAAGAAACTTTATCTCTGCTTCAAAACATTTTAAGCTAGGAACAAACATTCAAATGTTTGCTAACTTACTAGTTGCAATTTCAATCTCTCCTGTTTCTTGTTACTCAGTCCACATTTCCAGTATTCTTCATTATGCATTGATCAATGCACTGCATTGTACCACAGGTCACACACAATTTTGTATTTAAATTACAAACCAGAAAGAAATATGTCTGCTAGCTGAATAACTAGCATTCACAGAATGTTTGTGATCCATGTGTTTTCACAGACTTCACATTGATGACTGACAGCATGCAAGTAACAACAACACAAACAAGAAAACAGTATGACAGAGAATGACAGATTTATTTTGACATAATTTAACTTGCTTAAAGTTTTCCATATAAGCAAATTCTGGCAAGCAGAATCCTAAACACTGATAGCAAATTTATATTTTTCATTTCAAACACCTATTTTGATGTTTGTTTTCATCTTTCTGGCCATTTAATTTCTTACACATCTACTACAAAAAGTCAAACTAACTTTTAAATTTTGTAAATATCGAAAATTTAAACATAACTCAAGGACAAATATCAAATACATTAATAAACCTGCCTAACAACAATGCAACTATGGAGATAAGTCACAGCTTCTTGTAAGTCAAAACTTTCTTTGCTTTCTTCTTTATAAATGATAAGAGTTTTAATATCTCAGAATTTGAACTAGCATTTTCCTTGTGCAAAACCCATGCTCATATTTACAACTACTACTTCTACAGAAACCAATATTGAACCAACATAGGACATACTCAATCTGGAGTTCTCAGAAAACACTTATATATAGACCTTATGGTAGAGTGTCAACAAGGAAGATACAAATAGGTAGATATTACTCTTTCTCTTGTCTAACTGTTTTTTTGTCATGAGAACACAACTGAGAAGTAAATATAAATCTAATAAAATATAAATCTAATAAAATATAGTAAGTATTTATATCTAAGTAAATATAAATCTAATAAATCTAAAGCTGTAAGAGCTTCCATTCCTCTCTTCTGGTAAAACCCCAGACTTTGTCTTCTAAGTTAAAGATCCCTTTAATTATTGTAATTTTTGGACCTATTCCTTTGCATCTGAATGGTCTGTTTCCTTGGTTGGAAAAATATGGCCTCTGAATATCAGGTGAAAATTATTTTATTTTAATACAATAGTGAAACGATCCAGACAGTAGTGTCACTAGGTGTGAACAATGCCCTTTTTCATCAGGATGAAGTGTACTAGAAAAGTTGAGCCACCATAAAAATCACCATAAAATACACTACAGAATGCTACCTAATTTTTGTTATGTTAAGGTCTGTGATTTTATGTACTGTTTATTCATTATTCCTAGTATGTTTTTAAGTACATCAGACTAACTAAATCAGGACTGGTTCCAGCTTACTGATAAGATATCCATAAAAATTCACTAAGAAATAAATTGGAATATCTAAGTGTAACATCTTCAAGATTCATCATGATGATTTGATGTTAAAAATACAAAAATGCCAATTAAAGTGAAAAGGTTGGTAGCAGTCCATATCTCTACAACCTAAAGAAAATTTTACTGGCTAAGAAAATGTGCTTCCCCATCATTTACTCCCATATTTCCTAAAACACACATGACCAGCAAAGGCTGCCACTCCTTGTGTTTAACTCCAAATCCTAAAATTAAGCATTAAGATTATTCCAAATAAAATAAAACCTTTGGGTCAATGTCACGGTTTAACCCAAGGTGGCAACCAAGTCCCTCACTGGTGCTTGTTCACTCCCTGCTCAGAGTGAGTGGGGTGGTGGAGAGAATGGGGAAAGTCAGATAGCTTGTGGGCTGAGATAAAGACAGCTTAATAGGCAAAGCAAAAGCTACATGCAGAAGCAAAGCAAAACAAGGACTTCATTCTCCACTTCCCATTGATAGGCAGGCAGGTGCTCCTCAGTCATTCCCAGAAAAGCTGGGCCCCATCAGTTGTAATGGTTACCTGGAAAGGCGAATATCATCACTCCAAATGTCCCCACATGCTTCTCTCCCCCCACCTTTCTGTGCTAAGCATGGTACCATAAGGTATGGAATATCCCTTTGGTCAGCTGGTATCAGCTGTCCCAACTGTGTCCCCTCCCAATTCCTTGTGCATCCCCAGCCTCCTCACTAGTGAGACGGAGTGAGAAGCAGATAAGGCCTTGACTCTGCGCTGCTCAACAGTAACAAAAACACTCCTGTGTTATCAGCACTGTGTCCAGCACAAATCCAAAACTTAGGCCCATATGAGCTCCTATGAAGAAAAGTAAATCTATCTCAGCCAAAACCAGCACAGCCAGGAACAAATTTTAACTCTGTGTTGGTAAAAGAGGCCAGAGCCACTATTTGGGTGCTACTACTATGCACAACTCTAATGAAGAGGTCATCCTGTGAGAGGTTCAACATCCTTTTCAGGAAAATCTGGTTAGCTTAACTTCAAAATGCTTTCACCAGAATTTAATCAATTTGAGTCTAACTGATCTGATATGATCCTCTCCTTCAAGAGACTTTTGGAACAGTTGCCTCTGGCATGCAGAACCACTCTATACTCTTAAGAGTGTTTTTAGGCCTTGAGATGTTAGTGTAGGACTCAGCTAAGAATAGATAGATATAAGTGTTTTAATCATCATGACTAATGGAGCTCTAAGCAACATGGGTCCAATTTTGATAGTCGTTATGCTAAGCTGAGCTAACAAGGACAACCTACTCTGTAAAAAGCATTGTAGTTAAAAAAAATGTCAGAGCCTTACACACGCCATGACTATTTAATAACAGTATTAGAAAAACTAGATTTACTGCAAGTAGGTGTTTCTGTTTCTGTTCATTACACAAAGGGGTTGTTAGTTTAAACAGGTGAAAAAACAGGAACTTCAGACCACGACGGTGTTTCTCCCATACTGTACATATGTTCACACACAAGTACCTGTTTGCAGTTACACTAAAACATCCCTAAAATGTAGGTTCTTGAGAAAATTTTTTTCTCAAAGATGAGTCATTTATCAGTGCTTTGTGATGCATTTTTTACAATACAGAAAGGTAGCTTTGTAAAACCTCAGTCGTTTCTAAACAGAGTATCAGTCTTCTAGCTAAGAACACCATTTTCTGAAGCTTCCAATATAAATGAGAAGCTTTAGTTGGTCGGTTTTTGTAGGATTTAAATGTGTTGGTGTCAAACAGCACTTAAGAATTACATAAACACAATGAGCAGCTTTGCTCTTTATAAGCATGGGTGTTATTCCATGGCTTTTCAGCATTTCTCCTGAAGATTTTATTCAGTTAAAAGCTGATATCAAACCACCATCCAGTACATCAGATGTCAAAATGTCAGGGGTCAACGATGAGAACGTGACCAGTCTCAAACTCTTTAAAAAAACCCCACATCCTAAGACAATCAAAAACTACTATTTCAGACAATCTTATGTGATTTTTCTTATGAGTAAGGAGAGAATGCCTGACAGGTACATGGCACATACCTTGTATTTACAGCTTCTCTTCAGTCTGGGACAGAGAGGAGGTAATTAGTAATTCTGGGCCAAATCTTTAGAGATTTCAAGCATCTGCTAATTAGCCCAAGAGCTGTTAACAGCAGGAGACACTATAAAGTCTCAGCACATCCATAAAACTTTGAATGAAAAGCCAGCACTTCAGTTTGTCATTTTATTGTAGTGTGTCAATTTGTAATTTAGTACTTTTTTGCTTATTGTTAGACTTTTTGCTAATTATTTTATGTATTATTTTATTTTTATTTTAACTCTTCAACCAAATATTCTATCATTTAAAAAAATTCACATCTATAGAAAAAGGTGGGGGATGTAATAATATGACACACAATCGGGATGCTGACAGGCATCAACTCTGTTGTCTGTGTCTATGCGCAAGTTCTCAGCTACTTCATTATTAAAAGCTATACATTATAACTCCGGGTGATTTTCTACTACAGATAATGCTTGAGAAGAACATTCCTAAAAAGAAGTAGCTAAGAGCATAAACAAGGAACATCTTAAGTCACCTAGGTCTCAGCCCATATCGATTACTGGTATGGCCATCTGATTACTTTTGCAAGGCAAACCAAACTTAAGGTCCTCTAGGAAACATCAGCCTAACTATCAATTTACTTGTAAGAAACATGTTGATTATGAAATGTTTGCACAATTTTTTCTAACTCTATTTGCATTTCCCTAATATCTCTACTTACTTGTTTTATTGATGAAG
The DNA here is from genome assembly GCF_003945725.1 of Corapipo altera. Lineage (NCBI taxonomy): Eukaryota > Metazoa > Chordata > Aves > Passeriformes > Pipridae > Corapipo > Corapipo altera. The sequence continues at coordinate 13,035,723 of NW_020884876.1, forward strand.
CTTCAAACAGGAACTACCTTTGAGGATTTGATAAAATTCTATTCACAACGGAATTTTGCAGAAAATGTCATGCAAAAAGATTAGTTCATTTTTAAAAGTCTAATTAAAGACATCAGAAAGAATTTACCTGAGGGTAGGAAGAGCAGTTAATGGATGTTTCTTGTCAGAAGTTGTGAAATGTGATTTGCCAAAGGGATTAAACATACCCATTGAATTCATCATGTCATACAAACATCCATTACTTGCCAGTTGAAGCTATGAGAAGGAGAGATATTTCTCAATTTCTTGTAGGTATGAAGCTGCTCCTATGGTGACACATGATGTGTGATTACCTGTTTGAAAAAGAAGCCCCTCTAAATTAGGAGAGCCCGGTTTTATGTATCCCTAAAGCCCAAAGGTCAGTTTCCTCTTTGCCCACCTCCAACCTTCCTAGGAAATCTCTCAGACTTTCTTATTACCCCAGCAAGGAAAACAGAATGAAAACCCCTTCTTGGTGGCAAGATATTGCACTCACCTGCTACACATGCCTATCATGCTGTGCCACAAGCCCGAAAGACAGCTTGGTCCTCTGAACAAGAAGGTACTAACTCACTTGGTATTCATGACCTATCACAGTCGCTTCAAACAGAAGGCAACATTTAAAAATGTAGGTTTGCTACTATCACATTTTGAAGGAAAATAACTATTCAAGGTTTGCTTCCAAAAATGACTTCAGTTCTGCATACGCTAAACACAGAGGGCTCCTTAATTAAAGTCCTGAATCACTTGCTTATGCTCAAGAGTAAGTTTTGGATAAGATAAAAATGATTGAATAATATACTGGATGCTTCAGGAGTTTGGGATCATCATGAGGTGCTTTCCTCTGCTTGCACATAGCACAGAACACCTAACTGGATTTTGCAGTTGTCTCTAGTAGACAGAGCTCTGAGTGCTGCTAAGGAAACTTTCCTGCCCAGCCATCCAGGAGCCACTCTGACAGTCACACTCATACCACCTTAGCTGGGACCAAAGCCCCTTCACATTAAACAGCTCCAGGGAACCAGTGGGTGCCCCCCTTGACTCCCTACACACACTCCACACTCACGCAATCATACCAGGTTTCCTTACCAGCTTGACCACAGGTTTCCCATAGCAGTATTAGACATCTGGATCCTTTAATATTGGTGCAATAACCAAGTAACAGCTTGAGCCAGTACCTCTGAGGAGGGACCACAACAAAAGAAAACCTTTGGTTTTTATATCCTCAGTCTAAGGGGATGAAAGTCTGGAATCATTGGTTCCTCTCTGGTCCCCTGGACGGCCGCAGGTCCCTGTGTCTTTTGTTACACAAAGGGTCAGCAGTTCATGGTCTCTTGTCTTGGGTTCTTGCCATGCAGAGCACAACCATATCGAGCTACCTGCACTGCATATCGAGCTACCTGCACTCGATGTATTCCCTAACAGTGCTTCCCATCATAATATTGTTGCTCTCTGCACCAGTTTGCTCATATCACTCCAACAGCATTTAGTGGTTGCCTTTTGCAACTGGACCAACTCGGAACCTGCGGGATGGTGAATCCCTCAGAGAATAGCTTCATGGAAAGAAGTACCCATAAAGGACCTGGCTTCTTCTGCTATGATAAGTGAGATATGAGAATGGTACAGACCAAGATCATGGCAGAGCAGCACTGAGCACTGCGTGTTTTTGAGGCTGTCAAGACAATTCTGCACAAATATGATCTCATTTAAAGCTAAATCAGACATGGAAATTCTGCAAAATGGAAAAACTAAATAATAATAAAAGTATTTAAATAATAATTGAAGTCTCATCAGGGACCTTCATGTTTAATTTTACGTATGATGTGGAGACTAAGTTATTACTGGGTACCGATTAATCTTTCTGTGAGATTTGTTAATATTTTTGCAATGCCCACTGGACAACGATAAATCATTGCAATTAAGGTTGGGCAAAATTAATCTTGCAGCTTCATTTTATGTCTGTTCTATATCACTTGTTTTTGATGATCAGTTTTTAAATTTGGGGTGATGGTAGCAAATAGGTAATGTCAAAGCACAGCTAGAAATCTTGTATAATTACATATTGCTTTTAATGTAATTTTTAATGTGTGAATTCACTATGTTTGATTTCTTTTGCCTGCTGATTCATCCCAGAAGCTACTTTTAGGTACAGTAGGGACTCCTGAAACTTTAGGACACTAATTTACAAATGATCTCTAGGAATCATAACAATATAAGTAATACTAACTTACAGCCAGTAATCCAGAGGGAGCTGATCATACTGGACACAGTATTACTCCTGAATATTCTTCCAAGGCCTCCATTCATGCAGTCATGTCCACTCCTTTGGTAATTTCAGTCTGCAGCTTATTAAAAGGTATTACAGCAGAGTTACCAGCTCAAAGACCTGGATGCAAATCTTTTAACTTGCACTTTGTATATAACATTGTGCATTTTCTTACCATTTTTAGACTCTGTTGGTTCTTCTCTCCAGCAAGTGCCAAATTGGTCTATGCATCCACCTTCAAAGGTGTCACTGACACTTCAGAGACTATCCCAGAATTTCATGAAAGTCTTCTTATCTGTTTACATTTTATTTTTTTATGGACTACAAAAAGTCATTAAGAGTTTATCAGTCATGATTTATCTGTTTACCAGTTCCCACTAATAGTTCGATAAATATAAGAACAAGGAATTGTCTTTTTCAAGTCTGCATTATACCATTTTTTTAGTTAAAATCCCTATTCTTTTTTGCTGATTTGTATGCTATTGAGAAAAAAACCAAACCTACAATGGAGGCAAGCCTGGTTTTGTTTAGTCTATCGTTTTAACGTATATGCAAAAGCTCTCCAGGTTTACAAAAGCTGGCATTGGCAGGTCATGTCCTGATAGAGCTCTCAAGACAGTTTGCTTCACCAGAGAATAAAAATCAAAAAACTGTCTCTGCCCATTCCTATTTCACATCTTTTCCGCGTTAATTTTTTTCTATTGCATCTTTTTTTATATTGCATCTGCTTAATAATTTTGAGGAGTAGATACATAAAAGCAAAGAATATATATCATCAGGAATTACAAGCAAATATTCCCAAGCAATATTACAGTTCCAAATTACTCCAAGGTAAGAATAATGTATTACATATCTGGAACACGTTATTTGTGATCCATTTTCTTAGTAAGGCATCGTGCTTTGTTCGTACATAAAAACACCTACTGGTTGATATAACACTCTCTCAAGCTAGAAACAATTTCAACCCAAATAATATTAAACCGAAAATTAAAAGTAAAAAAAAGAAACCCTCAGGTTTGCACAAGGTCCATTGCCACAAAATTCTTCCTGTTTTGAAGGTTAGAAACAAAACACTGCCTCCAAATCTCTCCTCAGTGAACTCTTCAGTGAACTATCAATACATATAGGGTCAAAATCTTGCACACCCATTGCTGATGATCTTACGTGGATGCTGCACATCTACAGAGCAATAAGACCAATAAATGAGTTTCAGAAAAGGCTGACAACATAAATTCTGAAAAAGTAAGTGCAGGTATAAAATGACACAAAAAAGGGGATTTTTTCAGATTCTGAAGTGTTTCAGATTTTTCCCAATTGCCTATGAACATATTTTTAAAGGATGTGTAACTAAACACAAAAAATCAAAGTCCAGTATGCACATCAGTATCAGCAGGTAGCCCAGAACCAAATGGTGTGAATGGGCAAAGAGGATGAGTAGTTGTACATATGTTATAGTCTTTTGAAGACAGAATATGATGAATGAATAGTAATATGCTAAATAATACATGGGCCAGCATATGGCTTAGTGATTTGCAGCTTCTGGTGTATGTGTGTTTATGCTTGTGTATACATACACATATTTGCTGCTATTTTAGTTATGCTCATACAGGCAATAGCATTTTGAGAGCTTATTAGTAGCAGGTTAAGTGCTTTTGCCTTCCTAAATGTCACCATTTGATATTTAATAAATGCCAAGAAATCTCACCAGGTATCAAGCGTGCTGTTGGGTGACATCGCATCAGGTCTTTAACACATAACCCCTAATCTGTGGTAGCTCTACCCTTGTGTAATCAACTCATCATCTATTTATAATAAATTAAAAGAATAGTCGTAAAATGGCAGAAAGGAGTGACATAACTAGACCACTCTGGTACTAAGCAGTGGATTGCTACATTAGTGAAAAATGGTCTGCTGACTGAGAAAGCTTAGATTCTTGACTAAATCAACCATCTGCTTAAAGAAAAAGTATCATAAAATGGAGTTCTCACAATGTTTTAGGGCTAGATTCTCAATATTATGTGACTTTAATCTAAACCAAATTTCTGAACCAAACACTGATCATGTTGAAGTATAAGGCCTGAAGAACTAAACTTTGTCAATTAGTAGTCTTACTCTCTGAACGAAAATACAGGAGGTCTCAGAACAACTGAGAGCCAATTCTGGCAATTCTACAGCAGTGTCCAATTTAAGTGAGTAGAATTTGATTTTAACTAAATTTCATTTTCTTTAACTGGAACCTTTGGTCTTGCCAAAGACCTGATAGAATACTTAAGTACCAGAGACTGGTCAAACTACTCATGGGAAGGTTATTAGTACATACATTTTAAAGAACCGCTTTTTGATGCTCTAGACTAGTGGATCACAGCAGCAAGAGCCTGCAAAATAGGTAATTTGGCTTGCACCTCTCTTTGCAACCAAAAAAAACATTAATATTTAGAGTTCATCAATGTGGTTACATCATAGAGTTATAAACATTCTGAAGAGTTATCAAGAGGTTCCTTCTTTCAAAATCAGGAAACAATTATATAATTATTTTTCTTAAATTATTGCTTCTCCCAACAATAAAAAAATAGTAAATCCAGTAAATATTAGACAACATTTTATTATATTGTAGGCTCTGATTTGGTTAATTCTGCTAAGAATCTAAAAGAAATACAAAGCCAAAGAAGTAAGAGACTGGTTAACTAGTCTGCCTGATATATTATCGAACAAGAAGCCATTTCATTTGCATCTTTGTTAGAAGAAAGGTTGTATTTGCTTAGAGTACTCTGAGGAAATCTCAACTCATTCAAGGCAATTGCATTTACATTTGTTTAAATTATGAGAACATTAAAAATGCTGCATTACTTACCAGTTTCATAAAATAATATGTAAAATGCTTCAGAACTGATGGTTTATTTGAAGAGAATGAGTATATTTTTATCTCAAGAATACACAAACACAGGATATGTATTCTGTGACTGTTTCTTCATGTATTTCTCAAGTAGTCTAGGTTACATCTGGGCTTCTAGGATGACTTTTTTTTTCTTTTAATTGCTACTTCTGTTACAGTAGGGTAAAGATTCCCGATAACCAGTCTTGGGCTGGAACTTGCAGTGAGAATTGTCAGGATTTTTTCTGTGTCTTATTTCAGGATTTTCACACTGTGTCTTGTATTGAAGTTCATATTCAAAGTTTGGGAGAGCAGTTTCCATTTTGACCACTTACATATGTTAGATATTAAAGCTGGCCAAATACTGGAGATAAAATCACTTAAAAACAGATGGGAGCTTCCACATTCAGAATCTTTGTCAGCAATTATGATCCATATTTTTTTATCTAATATCATTAAGACAAGTTTTCCTTGGCTATGGTTCCTTACTTCAAGGGAAATTTATTAGCATACATTATTCTCTTACATCTCTTCTGCATAGTTTAGCTGTAGTTCTATCTCCTCATTTATACTTATTACCTGCTTTATTTATATAAGGTGAAGTATTGTGTTCATGGTGTCTCCTCTTAGAATACTAATTGCTTCCTATATTTTAGGTACTTATGCCTTTGAGTATTTAACTTGAAATAACTAAGAAAGGTGGTTTTGTTTGCTTGCTGTTTCATCATTTACAGAAGGATGCTTTTATAAATGAGCTGAGGTAAAAGAGTAAGGTCATTCAAACTCCAAGGTGACTTTTCATTTTGTGGAGGCAGAAAACAAGGCAGAAGAGGAAAAGACCTGGAAAACTTTCTCCTGGGGTCTGTGGACATTGATTAACTGAATGTCAGAGAGTAATAATTTATGATATTCTGGGCGCAAACAGAAGGTGATCTATGAATTTCATGCTATTATCCTTATTATTCTTCATTATTAATGAGAATTATCTCAACCTCTCCCATCAGCAGGGTTAAATCTTACCATCTGTAGACCTATATCACTGGAAATTGGAAAAACTTTTCTCTTATTCCCACTTCAGAGGCGTTTCTCATTAAATTTTAAATTCTGTTTCATTCTACCAGTAAAATTAAAATATATATAGCTGACCTACACTTCTGATACATTTCAAAACTCTACATTCAATTAATAAGAAATCTAGAAACAATATGTTATGTCACTGTTAAACTTAATCAACAAAATAGAAGTCTATTTCGAATGAGTATTCCTTTCCTTACTTTGCCTACAGAAATATTGCGCTCCTTCTGTTCTACCCTCACAAGTGAAAATTAATTTGAAAGTTTATCCTCCAATACAGACTATTGTAGCTAGGAAATCTTATTTCATGACTAATTATTCCACGTGGGAATTTTCTTTTTCTCCAACAGATTCCTATCAGACAGAATAAAGAGCCAGACCAACTACTTGCATATGGCACACAAAGACAAAAGAATTGACTTCAAAGGAAACCCTTTCTCAGCTTTCCTCTGTTTGGATTACTCGGGAAAAGGGATGGCATACCATTACTAGATTATAAGGAAAGATATACTAGATGCCAGTCTAATGATTTTGTAGTAATATATGCTGATTTGCTGTGAGAATTTTAGTTGCATGAGATAATAAAATTTGAAATTATGGGGAGTAGTAGCAGAAGCTTCTTTTCAAAATGTATCCACAACCTTTGCACATTCTCCCATGGGTTTTCTTTTTCTAACCTCTCTACAGACCCTGCCCATGTTGGTCATACAAATTTACTCTTTATATTTCAGCATTGCATGCAGCCTTTAATTGATAATCTCGGGTGTTAATCCCACTTCACAGAGTGTACCTGGATGCATGATCTCCTGCATAAGAAGAGGAATTCTCTCCCACATGGAACAACTTGAACTATGAGAGGAATAAGGAAATTCCATGCAATTTTTTCCTTGCAAAAGAACCTTGTTGATGTTTTCCATGGATAGGCTCTATCTCCACGAAAATTAATATATTATCTCCCTTTCACTTTTCCTTTATATCAGATAATTGTCTTTGCTCAAGGTCAAACATGATGTCAAATTCCCTGGGCAAGTTTCCATTCCTCCTTTGGGAGAAACACTGTGACAGCATGGGCTGAAGTAGCTTTGTGGCTACTGGTGCTGCAGTGAGAATGGACTCTGTGGAGATGGGACAGATGCAGGACGGATGTTACCAAAGGCAGCAGGCTGCTGTGAGACAGCAGCCAGAGATGCCTTTCTCGCCACGTTGTTGGTAGGCTGACAATGAATGAGTGATATAGATACAAGCTGTCAAGAGGGGTGTAAATAGACAGGGTACTCATTAAATAAAGTAATGGTGATACTTATAGCACCCTGCAGTAAGTTATCATAGAGATAAATGACTAGATATGGGGGCAGACAGATGGTGAATGAGTCTTATATAACTGAAAAGTACATTTGAAGCCTCCTGAGAATAGTCCAGTTGTAATTTTGATTTCATTCAGTTTTGAGGAACAAAGAATGACTTGGGTTTTTCATAAATTTCACATTTGCTTCTGCATTTATCACATGAATATTATAGATGTCACTGTATAAAATTCACAGTTGTAACTGCTTTCTAAAATAATTTTGAAATTCTCTAAAGGGAACTATTAATTCTATTTTTTAGAAATTTCATCACTATATTCTGCAAAAGTACAAATCTTTGCAATGATCATAGTTCTAAACTTAACACCAATAAAACAAATATAATTTAATGCTGTGATTTTTAAAAGATACTTCATCTTCTGTTTCCCCCAAACATTCTGTCAACCATTTAAAAAATAAAGCCAGCACAACCAGAGCATTTACTAATCAACAACAAGAGAAATTATACTATCCATTTTACTTAGGGCAGTTGAACAAATCAATATCAGTTTATCAAGATACTTGGATCTAACTGCCTTCTAGATTAAATGTATTATAAATATTAAAATGCTTCCTTAAATAAGCTCTTAAAATTATACTTCAGCTTTTTTCCTAAGAAATTATTTCTGCAATTGCAATATGCAAGTAAAAATGTGTATTACAGAATCAGTGGGGATTTGATGTGAACGAAGAAACACAAAAGGGTTCATAATATACAAGGTTGCTAGAGGATGTTTTTAAAAGAAAATATCAATGTTTTTCCATATGTGAGCAGAAAAAGAGAACCTATTATTCAGCTCGTAGTGGAGGGCTTACACAAGGCTAACACAGTTAGCCAGGGTCAGAACAACTTACTGAGAGTTGGTTTTATTTGGGTAGTTACCATTTTTGGTAATGACCATGTTTCACCTAATCTTGGATCTTCAGTCTGTGCAGACCTGATTTACCTTCCAAGAGTCTTTCTCTTGTTTTACGTGAGTTTTGGAACTACTGTGTTTACACTCTTTCTCATTCAACAGGAAAAATGTCCCTGAAACAGCTCAGAACAGCACTTTTCCTCTCCTCAGCTCAATCATTTAATTTACACAGTTGTATTTTTCATTAATAGCTCCTCATGCACAAAACATGTGGGCAAATTTTGTAAGACTGGTTTAGAAAACTGACTGCAAATATGTAAATAAAAAGATAACTTTCATACACTCTTTTTACTGTTAAGTAAATCTGACCATCTTTGTCTAGGGAGAAGTAGATTTTCCTGTCTCAGGGATTTACTTAGTTACTATGCCTGCCTGTGAATTTCTAGATATTGTTGCACAAATCTTACAGGCCAGACTTCACTAGGAGTGGACTAAATACAGTGTCCAAAACACCACTCTAAGTTGTGCATTTTTTCAAAACCATGGAGTTGCACATATGGTCAAATAAGGGTCAGGTCCTGGCAAAGGAAGTCAGGACTCTCCTCCTTGTGAGAAAAGAAGGAAGGTGAAATAAAGAAATAAATAAGCAAATCACCAGTTTAAACAGCAGGATAGCACATTTTAAGATCATCAGTGATTTTTATGGTGGTGTTTTGATCAGACTGTGTGGAATGCAGTGATAGAAACCCATACACAAAATGTTTTTATAGAGAGCAAATTGTGCTTCCAACAGATATCTGAAGGGGAGTATCTGATTTATAATCAGAGTTCTATCTATACCTTGCCAAGCAGTAAAATATGATTCAATTGAATTATATAGTTGTAAACTGAGTAAAAAAATGAATGATGAGGTGATGTATTGGCAGGCAAGAAATAAACGTCCACATGTGTAGCCATTCAGAGAATATTCACATATTTCTGCACATGCATCTCAGAAACACAGTATATACAGTTGTGCTAATGAGAGAAACTCATTCACCATCAGATAAGAAGTTCATAAAAATTATGTGAAATAGGGTTATTGATATTTGAGGTGTATGCTTACTTGCCTCAAGCACATCATGCCAATTTCTTCTTTGTGATGGGACAACAATCATGTTACAAATGAAAAAATAATTAAAGAATAGTAAATGTCAGACAGGACAAGGCAAGTAATGATTTATGGTTGATAATTCATGAACATAGAGCAATTAATGAATATTTTGTGATTTACATCTGTCCAAGTTTTAGTAGATAATTACACAAATTTTACTGAACCAAACTCAGTGTTTCTTTTCTTGAAATCAGTAAAAACAAATATAGTGAGTTGGAGAGTTCGTGCATTAATTCCTAATACTCTGTCATGGAAAGAACATCAAATGAAGAAAAGCAATGCAGTACATAATGATGTAAAAAAAATTGCACCTGGTTTGCGGATAACAAATGCAGATAAATGTAGACTAATGAGTTTGGATAAAAAAAAAGAGACAGTGCATAGCTGCTAAATGGAAAATGAACATCGGGACATTGACCTAAAAAGAGATTTGTGAACTATTATAGACAAATCCTTAAACTCTGTAGCCCATTAGGTGGCTAAACTGAGAAATATAAATGAGATACTGGGGTGAAGCTAAAAGTGCGCAATAGAAATAAAATATTTTAGTTAATGAAGCTTCATTCGCAACACTATATACACTAATTATCACTAACAGATAGGATCTCATACCAATCCCCAAGTAGAATAATGTTTAAAGATGGGGGACAACAATTAGTTATCTGTGTTTAGATCAAAGGGCAAGAGACTTAATATCAAGAGTGATGAACAGTTGGCAGCATCCGTTCAAGTAGTCTCAGATGCCTAATCCTATGCTCTATAGACAGTGCACAGAAACAAATTACATTCCCCAATCTTTCTAGTTAGAGATCAAGACTTCATGGTGAAGAAGTCGAAGTACAAATCTGGAGTAATCAACATGACTACACTTTGTGTGAAATCATAGCGTATTTCTTGAGGTGACTGTGGACAAGGAAAGCTGCTCAGATATTATTGTTATGTAGTGTTGTTTTATGGTTGCTGCATATCACCTCAAATTGGTCTTCAACATAACTGATCATTAAGCATTCTATGCTAGTTGTTTTACCTATGTATTTGTATACATATGTGTGCATGTACTCAGTATATGCTATACTATATAAAAACATATCTGTATAGTAAATTCTATCAAAATTAATGACTTTAGAGGAATAATTTTGAGGAAAGCTGTTACTTTTTACAATGTATGTATTCCCTAAATGTTCTGGACAAACAATTTTCATAAGAACTGTCAGTGAGCCTAAGCTAACTGCTTTTGACATGTAACTGGCCTTTGATATATTTTTATCCTAATGTTTTAATATCTTACCCATTTTTAATAAAATGTGTAACAAGTGAGGAAAATACCAGGATTTTTTAATGAACAACTAAAAAGTGAGTGTTATTTATCTCTTATTTCAGTCAATAAGCTCTTACATTACAAATGCCAGAATCTTACATTACAAATGCCAGAACTTTCATAAATAGTTGTATCAAGAAAGAGAAACCAAAGACTGTAAAACGTACCTTCCTCCATAAGAACCTCACAAAACCAAACCTATCTCTCTAGACTGGATGTCAGAGCACTTATAGGAAAGATGGAAAGGACTTTCAGTCAGAAAATTCCTGAACCTCACCTAACAGGTAACAGTAGTGATTAGTCTCACAAATATAACTTTACCCAGAATCAGCAGGAAAGGCCAAAGCAGGGCCAGGAGGATGGTGAAGGGACTGAAGTAGAAGCCTTATAAAGAGCAGCTGAGGTCCCTTGGTCTGTTCAGCCTGGAGAAGAGGAGACTGAGGGGAGACCTCATCACAGTCTTCAGCATCCTCGTGAGAGGAAGCGAAGGGGCAGACACTGATCTCTTCACTCTCATGATCAGGGACACAACTTGAGGGAATGGCATGAAGCCGAGTTGGGGAGGTTTAGGTTAGATATCAGGGAAAGGCTTTTCACCCAGAGGGTGGTTGAGCAGTGGCACAGGCTCCCCAGGAAAGTGATTGCAGCATCAAGCCTGATAGAGTTCAAGAAGCGTTTGGACAATACCCTCAGGCACATGGTGTGACTCTTGGGGTGGTTCTGTGCAGGACCAGGAGTTGGATTTGATGATACCTGATAAGTCTCTTCCAGTTCAGAATATCCTACGATTCTATGGTTTCTATGATTTCTCCATCTGAACCAATCTCTGCTCCCTGCATTATTTTTTCACAAAGCAACTCATTCCTAAATTTCCAAGTCCAGCATGTATCTTACCTTCTCCCCTCTGCAGGAATCTGTTTAAAGACAGTGATGCATTCAATGAGCCGCCTTCTATGTCTCACTTTTGAATACTGCATTCTACTTTCATCAGTCACCTTACTTACCCATTTGGATCTCTTCTCTGAGAAGACACAGTTTTCAATTAACCACCTTACTTTCTGCTATGATGCTGGGTATGTGAAATTATCTGCTTCGAGATCTGAAGATTTTCCAACCAAACAATACTTCTTATCATAGTAAACTTCCATAACAATTAATGTAATTGACTAGATTTTGCTCAGTCTCCCAAAAGAACTCATTTTCTTTAAGTAGCCAGAGTCTATGTCTCTCATTTTGCATGGACTTTATAGAAATGTCAATTTATTCTGACATGGGAAAAAATATTTGCCTTCACACTTGTAAGTTCTTATTCATTAACTGGAGGGTTCCAGCAGGCAATGGTTCCGTTTCAGTATAATGCAGGAGGTATGTAAGAAGCATAGATGCTATTCAGAAGGCTAGTGAGAGGAAGTCGAACAATGTCTAGAGGAAAATTACTATGTTAAAAAACAAGACAGATTTTAAATATTTCTATGTATAATAAAAGTTTGCTAAATTGATGGATTGGCCAATCAGAGCTCAAATCAGTCCAACAGTTTGGCCAATCAGAGCTCAAATCAGTCCAACAGTTTAATTACCTTGGTAGCCTCATCTCCTCAGATGGTAAGATCGACAGAGAGATAGACAACAGGTTAGCTAAGGCATACAGTGCTTTTGGAAAACTCCACAAAAGAGTATGGCGTAATAAACACTTGAAATAAAACACCAAGATCAGTGTTTACAAAGCCATAGTGTTGTCTACTCTCTTATACGGTTCTGAATCATGGGTCATCTACCGCCACCACCTGCGTCTCCTAGAACACTTCCATCAAAGCTGCCTCCGTACAATCCTTAACATCCGCTGGTCAGATTATGTGACCAATACATCTGTACTAGAGCAAGCTGCTGTCACAAGTATTGAGGCCACGTTACTGAGAACGCAGCTGCGATGGGCAGGGCACGTCTCAAGGATGAAGGACCACCACCTCCCTAAGATCCTGCTCTATGGTGAACTTGCCACTGGCTGCTGCATGAGAGGAGGCCCGAAGAAAAGATACAAGGACTCCCTGAAACAACATCTCAGCCTTGGCCATGTTGATCACCATAACTGATCTACTCTGGCCTCAAATCGGGAGGCCTGGAGACACGGCCATCTGTAACGCTTCTGTCTCCTTCGAGAACACACGCAGGATCACCCTCGAGGAAAAAAGGCAACGCAGAAAGAACCGTGCCTTGCAGAATACACCATCTAAGGAGTCTTTCTGCTGTGCCTTTTGCAATCGGATATGTCTGTCACGTATTGGCCTCATAAGCCACCAGTGTGCCTGTAGCAAATGTGGATAGTGCCTTCCCAAATCTTCGTTCGCGAAGCCTAGCCATGATGAAATTGATGGAACTCCATTTACATCTGCATAAATAAAAGTTTTGTGCATATGTATATGGAGAGATAGATGCATATCCTAAATTACCAGATAGTATCCTCTAACATAAAATCAGTTTCAATTCCCATCCCTCTATAGATGTCACAGTATATTAATCACTGAGATTGAAAAGAGCTATCATATCTCTAATGGGACATCTGGCATAACAGACAGGCAGGCATATTTTCATTCAGCCACTGAGACCTCAGCAAATTACATCTGAAGCTTTGGATTTTGATAGTACTTTTGTTTAAATGCACCCCTTTTTGGTAATGATTATATGTTAAAGCATAATAAAGGAGTACCTTTATAGTTCCAATAGGGAAGTGAAGTACACTATGTGGAAACATTAAAAGTATTCATCTCTAAATGTCACTCAACTACAAAGTTTGACAATTGCACAGACTAGCTCAAATGGCAACATAGGGAGCAATATAAAATCCTGATATTGGACACATTTTGAAAGGCATATGGGGACAACAAAACCACATTGTAAGTACTCGCTCACTCTCACCACATTGTAATCAGAGAGCTCTGTGGAACAGTAAAAAGAAGAAAATTAAAATATGATGCATTTGTTCAAACAACTATGAGTTCACAAAAGCACAAATGGTAGGCTGCTACTCCAAAATGTACACATCTTTGCAAATTCACAGTCACTTGGAGAAAAAGATAAAGCTTCAGAAGGACATTTACAGAAAATATTTGGGTAGTTACATATTCTGTGTGCTTCAACTGATCAAGAAAACAATCTTTATACACATCCTTAGCTTTTTACACTTGGATGAATCACCAACTGACTTTTACTGACATAACTCATATAGTTGAAATTAAAAATAGGCAGATTTGTTTTCCTGGATTTTTTATTCAAGTCCTGATTCTTATCATAGGCCTCTGCATGTAAATTGATTTTTTTGTAAGTTGGATTGAAACCAGGCAACTAATGTAGCAAAGAAACAGCCTCATCATTATAGTTGCCATTATTATCAATGGAGAAATTATTTATCCCATTTTTCATATGAATGTCTCTTATTGATACTCGGTATCAGTATTCCATGACCATGCACTATTTAGATTTAATGTGAGTTCTGCTATTGATCTCAGCAGGGGAAGACTCATGGTGAGAAAGGAAAAACAAAAAGGAGTAAAGCGTTCTGTAGGTACTGAATCAAATTTCATGCTGAAATCAATGAGGTTATAGGTAGCATAAAGCCAGAACAGAATTTAGACTGTATAACCTTGAGTAATTAGAGGTACCCAGACTTGCATGATTTCAGTCTTCTATTGATTTTGTCATTGCCTTACAATCTGTGTTTTAGTATCAATTATATTTTTCTGGCAAACTTTTTTCTCTCAGCTTCTAAATTGTTGCTTCTTGATTAGTCAACAGGAAAAATCAATGTTCTATCCATTGCACTTCCAAGCTTTAATTCAATTACCATCTGTGAACTAATCAAACATTGATCTAGCTATGTGAATAAGTAGAGGGCAAATCTTTTATATAACTATATTTCCTTGTCATTAAAGTTTACATTTTAGTTTATTCATCACAAATCTAAATCTTTACTGTCACTGGGGAAAAAAAAAATCTCCTTTCAACTTTAATTTCATTTAATTAGAAATTCATAAGACCTTTTCCATCCTTTTGCCTATTTTCTGCTATTCATTCTCTGCTAGTGTAGGTTATATACTAAACAATAGTCCAAAGTGCTTTTTTCAGCATGATTTTAATAGACTGAAACAAGAAAGAACCATTCCTTTTTCCTTGTTGTCAGAAATTACTGTCCATCATTTCAATTCTATTGGCAGTGACTTCCTCCTCACTTAGTAGCTGTTCTGTCCATTCATTTAAGGTAAAGGGCTCTAGGTTTTTCTTAATGAGTAAATCCCTAGTAAGGTTTTTTTTATTCCATGAGTTTCTTTGTCACTGATTATACAATTGTACTTACTATATGTCTGTTCCTAAATGATGAACAATTTTATCTTAAAAACAGCTACTAGCAGTTTTGAGAAAAGGCAGGATTACACGCTCATTTACTGTCTCTGTGGAAGCAATTACCAAATGGTAGCTCCTCTATTTTTATTGCCCAATTCTATGGTTATCATGATTGAAAGAAGTAAGATCATAATGATCGATACTAGCACTGCTACCATTAATACATTAAAAAGTGGAAATTTAAAACAAATAGGCAACTGGAAAAAAACGCAAAAAACAAAATTGCAGGGCCCTTTCATACCTTGGATTAAAAGACTTAAAAAAACCAGGAATGCTTGCCTTAGCAGGAGTGGGACATAACTCTCTTGCCTCTTATAGAAATGATTACTAAAGATAGCTAACACAAGAAATAAATAGGTAAACATCCTTTGTGTTGGTTAACTCTGCCTTATGAAGACTAGATACCCTGAATATCTTATAACAGGTCTAGGAGTTGTAACCTAAAAATGATTTCTAAAAATACCAAAGATAAGAATTAAGTAAGTTACTAGAAAAGGTACGTAAGAAGTTGCTTTGATACAGACAAATCATTGAACAACAAGAGTCCTGAACCTGAACTAAAATGTTTTATGCTCTTCTTTCCACCAAATCTTAGTTTATACCTCCACTCTAAGCACATGTGATCATGGAACAACTTGGTGTTTCACAGGAATTGGTTTCTGTACTATACTACAACTTCAGTGATCCATGTCAGCTTTTTTTAAAATTAGTCTTTTGAACTGATTAAAACTTTTTCCCTCAAAATTCCAGATACCTTTTAAACAATAGTTGTATTTTTTTTTCTTTTTATCATTTAGTATTTTGTGTAAGCTGTCACATTTTATTTGGGTTTAACAAATGCTTATTTTTCTCTTATTTCAAGAAATAAACTATTGGATTCTGATGGAAATCCTCTCAGCTTCTGAAACAGTGGTAACATCCTCTAGAAAGAGTGCTCTGCTTTGCTGCTCTTGGAAGGAATTTACTTAAGAGTTGCCAGGTAATTACTTTCTCCAGTTAGTATCAATATTCTTAAATTAATAACCAGTTACATTATCAAATGACCTCAATATATATTGCATAAATCATGTCATTATTCATCTACAAGAATATTAAGAAATTATTACAAGAAAGTTATATAAAGATACACAGCATTTACAACATGTCTTTAAAGGCATTCTTCATCTTAGCCATAAAGAAGAGCCAAAATTTATTATGCTGAGAGGAAAGATGAGTCAAATAAAAGCTAACCAATGTTTTTACTATGTTCTTTTATTGAAAATACATTTCTATTAATCAAAGGTCTTCACTTGCGAGAGGAATTCTTTTTGTAATAACATTTACAACTCTAATTAGGATCTCAATACCATTATGTTCACACATCCATCAGTAGAATACCCTTGCATTGTTCTACACTAAGAATATTTCAAAATCAACCTCAACCTGAGTCTTCCAGCTAAATATAATTCCAGTATTCCAATTCAATACTCCCAAATGGTCCAGTTTCTGAGAGGCCAACCTTTATTAGATGACTTCTGAGTTTTTGTGTATTTATGACTTGCAGTTACAAAAAACTCTCAATAATCAATATTTATCTTTCAAGAGAACATAAAATAAAATGAGAATTAAAGGGGCATGTAAATTAAGAAAATATACATTCTGGGGTCTGTATAAAGTCTGGTGCTATATGATCTTGAATTATATCTTCTCTGACATTGCTTTAGCTACATACTGGAACTCCAGAAACATACTGGCATGTTCTAAGCCAGTAAAATGATAATGTGAACAGCTGAAACACAATTATCACACTAGTACTTCTGAGAATAATTTCCAGATAGTAGGAGTATACAAGTCTATGTCTCTTGAACATTAAAAAGACTCAGAGAAGGTTGCAATTGCCTAAGTACATAATAAATATTGCCAATTATGTAAAACATCTATTTTTGTATTTCAAAATACCTCTGTGCTGCTGTTGAGAACCAGTTATTACAATTATTAGAGAGATGCCTCTGCCCTAATTAAGATACAAATGAGACCATATACTGAAGTCAATAGTACAGGTTTTTATTTAACAGGTTTTTAAGTAGAAAAAATATCACCGCTCCACGGATTCTGATGGCATCCCACAGACCTCTTCTGTGGTCTTCTTGGTGGTGGGAGTCCCAGTCTTGTCGAAGTGATGATTGCATCTGGATCCATCGAGGGTAGCCCACAGTAGTGAGGGCAGACTTGTGAAATACAGAGCCAATAGGGGATTTATGATGCTTAGGCTAGGTAGAAATGCCATCACTACCACCCCTGGAACAGGGAGTTTTACACTGGATGATGTAATACTGGATCAGGGGACATTTCATGAGTCTTTGACATCTTCTAAGATGTTACAGATGCCAGTTAAGCAGTTGAGTTCATTACAGCCTATTATAGCCCATCACTAGAGATGAATAGCTTTGAGCCCTTGTGTGAATGTTCAGGAGTTATCACAGCTGAGTCATTTGTGTGAGGATGAGGAAACATTACCCGGCAAATCACAGGATTTGCCTCTTTCCTTATCTTATTCAACACCCAGCTTGCACCTTGATTGTCTGAGCCATCTGCATTCCAGTCTCTGCATTCTTCTCCTGGGATAACCGGATGATAGTACCACCTTTATCTTATCTCAAGTTCCTGTCACAGTCCAAATTAGTAGGTATATTCAGAGAGGGGAGGGCTTCAGTGAGCAGTTGCTTCTTTGCACAGTTTGCTACACTGGACAAAAGTCTTTCAGTGATTTTAACAATGTTTAAGCCATTAATCATTTCACTGTCTCACAGCTGTGAAATTCTCAATATTTTCAAAAAATTTGAAAATTTTACTGAGATGCCAGTACCTTCTCTTCAGTACTTCACCACTTCATCAAGAAAAACATTTATCTTATGTAAAAGTTCAAATTTTTCTTGTTGCTTCTTTTGTGACTTTGATTATTTATTTCACTCTACTCCCATGAAAAGCCTGGTCCAAGCTCTTCCTAAGCTCCTAAACAGTGGAAGATAACAATTAGCTGTTATTATAGACTTTTTTTTCCAGGCTAGACAAACCCCTTTCTAGAACAATGTAGCCCACAACTGAACAGGATATGTTAGATGCAACCTAAAGAAACCCAAGTGAAAGGGAATATTCATGGCACTTGATCTCTAGCTACCATCTTTCTAAAACAGTGCAGCTACTGTTGGCATTCCTCCACCTCAAAGGAGCATTGGTGACTCATTTTTGAGACACTATTCTACATTCATTCGTAAAAAACCCCTCTAGTCTGTAGGATAAAAGGAGCACAAGAGAGCACTTACACAGGTGAAGTTACTAAACCCAAAGGTTAGTGCCTGCTTAAATGACATTTTGAATGGGACTAGATTTAAACATTGGTATACGTATCTTCCTGAGCAGGTATCCCCAAGCAATAATAGTCAAGACAGGTTCAATTAAACAGTACCTTAACTGACCCTTCATTCAAAAGAATTGAGCATATTTCCAGTTGTTACACTTGAAAAAAATTTCGAGAACTCTTTTCTATTCTCAGCTCTGTCAGCTATGTGGCTGGAGCTGAGTGGCACTGCCACTAACTGGACCTGCTCAGGAAAATCCCATTAAAGTCAATGTGCAGAATGAAGCCCAACCTGATTATTTCACTACGTGACTTTTAATATATTTCAAAGCAATTCCCACAGAATTTGTAATCATAGGATTTATCTCCCTGGTTTCAATTTTTCAGTTAGAATTCACTATCAATTTTAATTTGTTTTATATCTCTGTGGAAGAAGCTAAACATTACCCAAAACAACATTATGTAAGCAATTTTATGACTTTTTCAAAAGCATACAATGTTGTACTTCTATTTTATTTGTTGGCTAATACAATCAGTTACTCCAGTCCTTGTTTAGTTAGTGGGCAATGTTGTTTTTAGTTCTCGGGCTTTAAATTTTAATATGCAATGCTGACCTCTTTGCTTAGTTGGTTTTCATAAAGCACATTTTGTGGAATAAATTTACAGATTTCCTTTCATCCCATATAAAAGTAATAAGATTTTTCCTGTTGTAGTTTTTGTAATAGTGCAGCACACTCACCTCCTGCCAGGCAGCTTATACTAATTACTACAAACATAATGGTAAATGTTATTTTAACACTTGTTTTGGACTCCAACATAGAAATATATTACATATTTTATTAGCTCATTTACCACCTACGAAGTTATATTATTAGCTAATTCATTGAACATGATATGTGTTAGGTAGATTTGGCTACCACTTTAAAGTGACTCTTCTCTGAGTCTGGTCTGTGCTTTTGTGAATTCACGGAAGTTACTCCATCTGTGGGTTTATAAATGAAAAATAAACCTGAGAGATGTTGGAAAGCATAACATCAAAGGGTAGGATCTGCCTCTCTCTCTCACATACACAATACCTTATTATAATAAGTAATTGATTTCTCATTGCCATTGTTCAATAGCTCTGTTCACAGCCCATTAAGGTTAATGAAAGAAAAAGACTCGTGAGTGAAACCTGAACTTCACTTAAGTACTTGTTAACACTTACACTGAGTCTGTGGGATTGGGAATTTGGTAAACGTCAAAGTGGTAGAACTTAGAAAAATACCTTTGGTCTTGAATATTGGTGGGACACATGATCAGAAATTCTCAAGTTCTCTTGAAAATCCTCATCATAAAGGAGACATCAAGACTTTTAATAACCTAGTACTACTGAGAATTAATTGTAAAGCCTTGTGTTCATATAAGCCTGCAACAGTTCAGGTTGTCAGCAATAAATGAGTCATGCATGCTACTGTTTAATACAGAAAAATTTTAGGGATTGTCACCTTTGTTAGCTGATTCTGTCTCAATGAAACCTGAGCTCGCACTATTAAAGAGCATCACATATTTTTACGCCGTGTGAAAACAATTATGGGTGGTTTTTTTGCTATATCTTAGATAAGGAATTTTTTTGTAATTCCATATTGCTTTTCATAATATCTGGCAAATATATTTTTAATAGCAGCTCTGGACTCTTTGAAGGATAGCACTGTGGTCCAGAGACACATCAGGCAGCTCTAACCAGACTTAACCAACATTCATGGCTCTAACCAGACTTAAGAAATCCCCTGAAGATCTTAATACTATTAAGAATGCTCACCAAATAGACATGGTAACTGAACTGACAAAAGACAATGAGGAGCATTAGTCAGGGTAAGAAAGAACAAAAAATGTATCAGAGAAAAAAGTTGCAACAGCCACCACCAAGCAGAAGGATTCTGCAGTTTTACAGCGAGAGATGAAAACAATCCCATGTCATAAAGGGGAGTCTGCTTAATGAATTACACGAGATCAAAAATAACACAAAAAATAAACATAAGTACAAGTCCAAATAAAATGAAAGCAGAATACAGGAGCCAAACTGTGACAAAGTCCCAGTTATCTAGAAAGAGGGGAATTTGCTGATAAAATGCAAAGAAAAGCTGAAGATATGGTAAGTAAAAAGCATTGAGAATATAATATAGAAAGGATCATGCCTCTGAATGCATGAAGTGTCTCTTACAGTAGGCAAAACTAAGGAATGAAGAAGTAAAAGAATGGGAATCACATTTAGATCAGGGCCATAAGGGAAGACATTTGCGAACAGAAAAAAAATGGTAGGAAAAACAGGAATGGACTGAGAGGAGCAAGAGAAGGAACCCACCAATATTACCACTGCCCCACCTTGTAGTAATGAGACATAAAACCCAAAACTGAGAAAAGCAAAGAATTCCTATCTATGATTCTGTCTGTCACTACCATGTCTGAGCGCGTCCCATGTCAGTCTGGAGGACTGAAATTAAGCTTAAGAACTTGGGATAAACTCCTGTGTGACACAGTAGCACTCTTTTCACTTTCAAACACAGAGAATTAATACCTTTTTAGTATTTTCACCTCTCCTATGAATTTAACAAAGGGTTGGAGGAGCGCAGAGGTCCTGTGGAGTTTATTTTTTTTCTAATAGCAATGCTAATCAATATTTAAGGAATATAAGGAAAACAGAGAAATAATGTTCAAGGAGATAACTTGGCCCTAGAGCTCACTCACCTATAGAAACAGAGTGGCCAGTTGTAGTCCACAGAAAAATATCTGCTTCCAAAGTAGTATTGTATTATGATTGTCAGTCTCCAGCTTCTCAAAATAATGCTGCTAACTTGGTTATTCTGCACACTAGAATTTAAAAAGTCAATATGACAGAGGGAGACGCTCAGGAGTTTTATCTGCAAGCCAGACTGTTGTATTTCCAATACTGCCCCAAGAAGCTAAAGGTTTATCAGCTGTGTTGCTCAAAAATTCTCATTAGTGAGTTTTTCCAGCCTCCACTATAGGCTGTGGCTATGGAGAAACCCAAATTCTTCATGGTGGATGTTCAACAAACCCACCTGGAATTACGAAAAAAGGCTGGACTAACCTTTTCTTAATCAGCAGCTTATATTCAATATCAGCCGCAGTAATAGTATAGTCATTATATCAGAGTAATCTGATGGTTACTCAGTTGGTTAACATCATTCCACACTTACCACTGACTTTTTTTCTAACAGAACAGGGTCAAGAATAGGGACTGAGAAAGCCAAGGGGTGTACTTCCAGGCTTTCCTTGTGCAAAAGAATTAATTTCTCCATTTTACTAGTATCTTCTTGCTTGTTTTGTGGGACACAGGAGAGTGTATTAGTGTGACCAGTTATCCTATCAGCGCCAGGAAAGCTTTACTTTTCTGTTTGGCCTCTCCTGGCATGCAATCAAGGCCAATTGCCTTTTTGCCTCATAGCTCTTTCTACAGAGATGAAAGCGAAGCCTTACTGACACACACAGGATGGCAGTGTGATCACCAAAATAGCTTGAATCTATCGGTACAGGCATGATTAAGCTTTTCTCCCATCATTTCCCTTAATGCATGCCAATTTGGCTTGTCAGTCATTTTATAGAGTCTGACAAGAGCTTTCATCCAAATAACTTCTCCAGGAGCAATCGAAAAGCACTATGAGTAGGGCTGGACTGGAAATACTTTTCCTGTACTGAGAGCTTCTTTTGTTCAATCAAAAAATATTAAGTATTCTCCATTACTGAATTGTGAAATCAGTTCAAAATTTTAGAATTAGTCAGCATGTCCAGAGTAGAGTAAAAATAAAAGATAAATCATAAAAAAGTCAGTATCAGAGCTAGTCTCAGTCTTACAAAGGAACATATATTTCCTTTAACACTTCCAGGTGAAAAAGGAAACTTATTAGGTCTTTTTGGCCAACAAGTTCATCAGAAGTATTCACCTTGCTTCTGCAACAGCCAGTTCCTGACCAGTTTCTCTGCAGTTCAGCACAATACATCTGTGAAGGGTTGAAGTATTTTTGCCATATTGTTAACTGATCTTCAGTGCATTCTGCTGGATGTCACTTTGATAAAGATGTAACTTGATTGCTGTACCATCAGGCAAATTTGTCTTCAAGTCTGCCCCTTCATTCCTCTTCATCAAAGCTTTATATATAGACGGTAAAGTAAAAGCAAAAAAAAAACCACCATAAAGACAGCTAAGAATGAGAGTACTTTCTGGGTCATTTTTGCTGATGCTTAATATTTCATAGGCAATCTGCAAAAAGTGGTCTTTTTGCTGTTCATTTTAAAGTGGCTTGAGTTAACTGGAAGACTCTACAATGTACTTGCCCATTCATCCAAATATTTTCCTTCTTTGAAGGAAATATTTCAGAGTCCAGAATATCAATTATCAGGAAATCCTGTCTTAGATCCCTTCCAGATGGAAATTGCCTTTAATGCTCTTTTTTGAAAATTAATTTTTAATTTAATTCCAATAGGATTATCAAAGGTGATGAAAAATCTTAGGACTTTCTCATATTGGGAATCTCATATTGCCATAAATATTCTCTTTCCTTTTTTCTGTATATATAAAAAAAAAAGAACTTACTGAAAGGTTAAGTATACTGACAGAAGCTGATCTCTGTTTCCTAATGCTTTCTTGGGACACAGGCTGAAGGCTTGTAGAGGTATTCAGTTGTCTGGACGTATTGCACTGCACAAGGCAGCTAAAAATATATTTCAGTGTTAAGGATTTCCTCCATTTGAAAGAGACAGAAAAACAACTCATGGATCAGAAAGTGACCCCTTCAGAGCATAAAATATGCTGGATGGTAGTTATCTTTTCTGGGTTTTTTTAACATTTTCTAGGGTGAATCTTGAGAAACTCTGAATCTAGCCTTTCCAAGTCACGGCTGGGATTTTGAATGACATACAGAGGGCAATGAGTAGGTAGCAGAGATGAAGAATTAGTCATAACTGAGTCTATTGTGCAGGACTAGCAAGAAGAGAAAGCAAATGAAGAAAAATTAATATTTCCCTGCAGGCTCTGAAATATTTACTTATAATAGCATAGATTTACTTAGTTTTCTAATCACTGTGACATTCTTGGGAATAAATAAATTTGAAAATGCTGACATCATGTCCTCCCTTTTGTCTTTATGGATATCAAGTCAGACATGTCATGTTTACTATGCTTGCAAAAGAAATAAAATACTGAAAAGCAAGGGCAGTATCTCTCCTGGTTTTAACTCATAAAGGAAGATACTATAGCAAGCTTAATTTGGAAAGGAGCATGAAGTTTTGAATCTTTTGCTCATATGGTTCTTGCTAAGAAGATGTTTGAATATCTGAATCTTTTCATTATCTTTAATTACCACAGTAAAACATAGTGCAGTTTCTTGGCTTTTTCTTGTAAACTGACAAGCAAGTCCAACACGCCAGAGCAAGTACTGATGTGCCTTCCAAATCTGAATGGCTGAAAAACTCTGAAGATGCTGTATTTGATCTTGTTTCTTGTCCTTAAGTATGCTCTGCCAGTTGAGATTTATAATAGAAAAATCCAAGCAACATTATTTTGGCTGGAACTGTCGGTCATAGATTGAACTGTACTATTTTCTCCTTCCCAAGTTAAGTATTTTTGCAGTTCTCTCACACCTTTAACAAGCTTGACCTAGATGAAAACATATTTAACTAGATCTAAGTATTTGTGAGTCTTCTTTCCAAAAGCTTGTGGACAAAATAAAACCAAACATTATTTACACTTCAGTGAAAACAGAATACTTAGGAGGGGAAAAAAAAAGGATTGCAAAACAAGCAATGTACACGTCTGTCTTGGCATTCTCAGTGGTTACCTAAGCAAGAATAGATAAGGTTTTTCCTGTCAATGTTGCATGGCATGTCTACAGAGTAGATGATTTAAGCACAATGCTACTGCTGGAAAGCAAGATAAGAAAGCATCTGTGCTGGTTTGACAATGAGCCAACTGGGGTCCAAAGGATTACAAGTGTACACAAACAGAAAAACAGACATGCTTGTAGAGTCCTCCCAGAAGAGTTCATAAACATGGGGCTATTGCATGTAGTAGCCCTGCACTCTGCCCTGAAGCTATCACATCTGGGCGGTAACACACAGCTCTGTGCATTATACCTTGCAAATGTCTGCAATGGCCCACCTTTTTGGAGAGTGTCCTCCCTTCCAAATTCACTATAGTTCCTTTGATGCTCCATAGGATCATTTTTTTTTATTATTTTTTTTTTATTTTTTTTTGCTGCTTGTGACCTTGTCTCTTACCAAATCTCAAGCACCCACTGGAGAATTTTCCACAAACTAAATACACTCTTGCATTAGCCATTCTACATCTAGCACCCATTATATCACTACAAGGTGGCTCCAGGTCTTCTCACTGCCTACTGCTGTGGCCTTCTTATGTGGGCAATAGATAATCGCAAGTGACTTACAAACTTTTTCATACCTTGGAAACAGCTGGCTGCCCATAAATGGAAATGGACCACGTCTGGGTGTTGTCTGGGGATTTCTGGCAAAAAAAACTTTCTGCCAAAATTCTGCACAGCGAAGTCATTTTCCTCCAAGACACTATTATTAGTGAAGAAAACTGTAAATCCTGTTTCTGCCATCAAAGAAATGTTAAGAATCAAGTCTACAAATTAAAAGTCTCTTCCACTGAAGTAGCTTCACTACTAGCACGGTTTAAACTAGGCTAGGGCTGGTAGAGAAGGAAATGTGCATATCTATTTGTTCTGGCATCTAGACACTCTTACTGTGCCTGCTAGCTAATTTGCTGAAAATTGTAAAGGGATTATAACAAAATTGTTACATTAAGTTTTAAGGCAAACAAGGGCTTTTGAGAGGATGAGAGGAAAAAGGATCTGTTCGGTTTTGATCAAATGTGCAAAGCTTTGGTTCTGTAATGGATATGCAATAAAGCAGATATTGTGTGCAGCATACATTCAAGAGAGATTAATGGTCACATTAACCTTTCGAAAAATGATAGAACAGATATATCCCTTTGCAATTGGTGTGACGAAGTAATGAAACTATAGTAAAATAGAATTCATGTCTTCTGACCATCAAATAAACAAGTAAAATAATAAAAGATTTACGGCATGAACAAGTACATATAATATTTAATATTTCACCAAAGGAGAATGAAGAAGCACAATTAGAGATGACAATAAGACATTCTAAAAAGTGTTTGAAAATTGTTCCAAAACTAATTTCAGCATCATCTTGGAAGGTATTAAATTAAGAAACACTTTTACCATGTTAATAATAGTCTTTACGCTTGGCACTATATACATAAAATCACAGTAAGCTATAATGTGAAAGAAACTGACCAGAAATAAAAAGAAAAAAAGCCATGGTCATGAATATTTTTGCTTATCACAATTGTCATAGAAGTTAATGCTTAGCTGTAGTGTTGTTTTGTTTTTTTTAAATTGGCCTCTTTTTTTTGGTAAATATCATGATTTCTACCAGCTTGAAATTATCAATTTTTTTTTCTGAAAAAAAAATAAATCAATCTCTTTGAAAAAATCATGCCAGCACAATATCTAAAACTCATAAAAGTCACCTCATCCATATCACTGTCAAAATCAAATGCTCAGAAAAGATAAAATAAGATATGGCATTTAAGTTGTGTGTATGTTACTACCTACTGTGAATAATGTCTCTGACAGACAGACTCTAAAAGAGCCTGGTCAGGAGACCAGCTGTGTGATCTGTGCACCTTCACCTGCTTCACCCATGCTCCTTTCTCATACCCATTTCTACTGGACTGGACACTTTCCAGCAGGGGAACTCAAACTTTTACATAAATCTCCTCTTGGTAGCCGGATTCTTGAGGACTGCATAGGATGAACAAACTTTGAAACCTAAGGTCTGAAAAGCCAGAAGAATGCAAGTTATGTACTGTGCCTGGGAGATGTTTTACCTAACGTCTGATGAATGAAAGTCAAATGTCTGTCTCAGCATGGTCATCTTGGCTCTTCTGTAGAAAATGAAAGACACAATCACCTAGAAAACATGATTCACCACTTCGTAAGCGTTGAATCAGCCTTTTGTATCAAGTCCTATCCTAACTGTCAATAAACAGGAATGCATGTGAAGGACAGTTGATGATTTTAGGAATTAAAGCAACAAAAATGATGATTTATACAAGTAGCATGAAATCTTATATCCTCTATGGCCCCAAGTGATAACTAAAGTAAATAATACAGAGTTCAAGGTAGCAGCAAGCTGCCTTGAAATAGAAATCTTAAAGGCAAAATGAAAACCAGGTCACCAAAAAGTATGTTTACAGAACAATATATGTGCATTGCTGAAATTAATATGACAGTGGGTTTTGTTTGTTTTAAAGAAATACTTGTCCTTTAAAATGAAATAAAAATCGCAATGCAAAACCCAAATAAAGTTTTTTATGTAGTAAACAGGTCAATAAAATTGTTAAACAAAATTGATATCATGTAGTATCAACTCAATGCAATCAGCTGACAGTCATATTTATGTATTACTCTTTCTCTGAATTCAATACGTAGAAATATAGAGAGTCAAGATCAGAACAAAACTGATATTTCTTTGTTTGCAACCTTATGGCAGTGTTGTTCCATTGGAATGTTAAAACAATAAGTGAAATATTATTACCACTTTCTTGTAGAATTATACACTGAGTAGCAGTCTCCATGTGAAAGATCTGCACTGCATTCCACTACCTCTCTGCTGCAATTAACTCTCACAGGAAGGATCTCGCATGAGGTGATGAAAACAAGAAGAGTCTGAGTATCTTTACAGAAATGCATGAGATATTCCTAACAACAATTAGGGCTATTTCTCACAGTATGTGATCCTTTCTCATGCTCTACAAGAACTTCTCTGAAAATTTCCAAAAGTTTCAACACATTTTTTGTCTATTTTAAAGAGTAGTCTAAAGTGTCTTCTTTCTTGTTGTAAAAAGCAATATGCTACTAAAACAGAAAAATCTTTAGAAATTCCATCATAAACTTGCAGTATCACATAAGTGTATCCAAGTCAACATTTTATAACAGGGACTACCTATGGTTCCTTTCTGCTGATGACATGGTCACTAAAATGTACATTAGTATTGATCAGTTATTCTACCATGATCTTCTTTCAGCTAAGTCAGCAGGAAGGTACACCAGAGTGAAATGTACCTTTACTGAGAACATCACAGATAAAAAGGAAACAATTGCTCATGTGAAATATTGTATGTAAGCCACTGTAAATATTTCCTAGCTGTTGGAATAAATTCATATATATATATACACACACTCATTTATGTATATTCCTTACAGAGCTAGTGTATAGCAACCTGCTAACTATCAAAACTGTTATGTACATCATATTCTGGAAAAAAATTAAAGATATAGCATATTTTGGGCATCCATTTTATGTTACATATCTGATTACTTTTATTACAATATCTCTAAATCAGTTCACAAATTTTAGATCTCTTCCATTGAAACAATGTCTGTTCCTAACTCTAGTTTTATCTGGATGTTTATACACACAATAACCATTTGTTGTCTTAGAGATTATTCAGGTGGCTGAAAAGCTAAAATATTTCCTTAGAAGTATGGAAAGTAAGGGAGAAAATACTAAATTAACATGATAAGAGTAGGGTCAATGAAAATTGTAAGAAATTTAGGAAAGGCTTGCCAGGGTAAGAGATGAAAAAAAAAACCACTAAAATGCAGAATGGTTTTGCCTCAAGCAGAATCCTTGGCAGCTGTGTCATGCATGCAGGAATTGAGAAGTCTGACAAAACCAGTACTGCCCTGAAAACAGCATAATTTCAGTACACATGGGTTTCAGAAGAAGAAGTATCTTGGAGGCATCCAGTTGACTATTTTCTGTCATCGCTGAATGATAATTTGATATAATTCTTAGAAGAAAAGCACTCCATTGAAAATTTCCATTAAATCTCCACATTGGCTAACTTCCCACCAAGACTTTTTAACTGATACTGACATTTCAAAGCCTTTTAAAAGAGTTTATGACTACTTGAAGCAAACACCTGCTGTCTAATCCCAGTAGTTTACATTATAGGGAGCACTTAAGAATCTGAAACAGATCAGGGAAAGAATTTAGCTAGTGCATAAAAATATAAGCTGAAGGCTTCTTCCCACACCAAGTACAGTTTACCAGAATGTAATGCCTTTCTGTTCCTCTGTCCCAAGTCCTTCTGCGAGACAGGAGGATGGGACTTGTAGCATGGTAACAATCTGCTTTTTATCCCCAAAAGAGCACAGAAAGATCACAAAGACAAGAGACATACTCACATAAACCACTGTCAAATGCAGTGTATGTTTAAGTACTTCCTTCAGCATTTATTATATTTGGAAGTTAAATGATGAATACTGTACATTATATGGCTACTGTTCAATAACAATACTTGGCTCTCTCAAGTAAAATCACTGAAGTGTAAAAAAAAGTATCGGGAAACATTCATCCTGAGTCAACCCCTCTGGGTGCTGTCCAAATTCATTCTGTTTAAATGATGTCATAGAATGGCTTGGATTAGAAGGGACCTTCAAGATTATCTGGTTCCAACTCCCCCTACCATAAGGGCATTTATATATGCCACCATCCTACTGGACCAGATTGCTAAGAACCCTGTCCAGCCTGGCCTTGAACACCTCCAGGAATGGAGCAACCACAGCTTCTCTGGGCAACCTGTTCCAGCGCCTCACCACCCTCACACAAAAGAACTTCCTTCTAATATCTAATCTAAGCCTACCCTCTTTCAGTTTGCCTCCCCTTGTCCTGTCACTACATGACCTTGCAAATAGTCTCTCTCCATCTTTCTTGTAGGCTCCCTCTAGATACTGCAAGGTTACAATTAGGTCACTCTGAAGCCTTCTCTTCTCCAGGCTGAACAATCCCAATTCTCTTATCCTTTCCTCATAGGAGAGGTTCTCCATCCCTCTCATCATCTTGGCGATCCTCATCTGGACTTGCTTCAATGTCCTTCCAGTGCTGGGGACCCCAGAGCTGGATGAAGTTCTTCAGGTGGCATTTCACAAGAACCAAGCAGAGAGGCAGAATCTCCTACCTCAACCTGCTGGCCACGCTGGTTTTGATGCAGCCCAGGATAGGTTTGGCTTTCTGGGCTGCAAGTGCACACTGATGGGTCATGTCCAGCCTCTCACCCATCAGCACCCCCAAGTCCTTCTCATCAGAGCTGCTCTCAGTCTGTATCAAACCATCTTATGGTCCATGGATATCACAGATTTTTCTGCACAAGAGATCAAAATCCTGGTGATAGAACAGAGTTTTTTTGATCTACACTGTCGCTCTTATTTAAAAATACACAAAAGCAGACATTTGATCATTCCTCTGTCTTGAACCAATGATTAAATTTGTGAGTATTCTGTAGTACAAATGAATGGAACACTTCATGAGAGTAAAAGAATTAGAGGGAAAATATAGAATTTGAAGAGGAAGATGCAAAAAATGGGCCGAAGGAAAAGTATCATTTGAAGACCAAAAGATTCTCAGAATGCAAACTTCCTGTATAAAAATACCTAAGTTAAAAGAATTTTTAAAGACATAGCAGTAGCTTTGTGTTGAATTGTTAAGAATGAAAGTTTCTGCAAATCTCCAAAAAAGGAGAATACTGCTAGAAAAAACAGTGAGTTTAAAGACCTGTGAGGCTATTGGACATTTCTAGTACATCTCCTGGTACATTTGTATCACACCCAGTTTGTTCCCTGACATCTGCCCAGTGAACCTTATCTCCCTGCTCTCTCTACAGTTGCCCAATCCTCTCTTATCTATAAGCTGGAACAGAAGGCATAGAGCAGAAGCTAATGCTATCAGGAACATTAGGAGTTGCCACTCTTTTTCTCACCAGGTATCCCAAAATCTGCCCTTTTTTTTTCCTCTACACATTGCCATTTTATAGCTTCACTGCCCAAATGCCTAGTACTTGAGGATGCTCAGGACTTTGCTGTCTTGGAGCATACAGTGAAGATGTGAACAGTTTAGCAACTATTTTGATAAATATTTAGAAATATTATGATTGGATAGACATCTATATCACCAAGAAAAGTTTAGAGGAAGAGATGGGAGTTCTGGGGACAGGTATAGAAGGAGGAATTTGCTAAGGAGTTTGGAAGATGAAAGAATAGGGTCTTCAAAGCAAGTACAGAAGAAGGGAGGACAAAGAAAGAGAACTCAACTGTCAAGTAGTTGCAGGGTCAGGTATGTTTTTTACGAGCTAGTTCTACAAAAATAGTCCAAATAATCCTGAATAACATACAAAGGTCTCAATTTGAATAAAGACCTTAAACAACGACTGAGATTTTTCTTCAGAGGAAGCAAAAAATTACAATGTAAGAGAAATATAGCTGACATTTACCACTGACATATTTATCTGGTTTTCTATTAATTTAAAAAGAAACCCAAAACCTGTTATGCACATGAATGTACCTTTATGTTTTTGAATAATGTTCCCTTAAAAAAATTACCATCTATTTTATGAACTTTCCCACCCATTTCTTCTCTTTTTTATGTTAAGTCAGGTGTTTATAAATTAGGTGGTTTTTTACCAAGTGTAGTACTCTCCCTGTCTGTAAACTGAGATGAGAGCTTGATGTTTATGTGGTTAAACACGATTTGTGCTTCCTGCCTTTGAGGTGTAGCCATAGATCATGCTGTGTTATTTATCTTGCTTACTCTAGCTTTTTGTGATGAATTATTAAAATATGCCTAGAAGCATGGAACCATTTGGAAGAAGGGTCTTACTGGAGAATAGAACAGATAAAAGCACTGAGATAAAACAAGCAACCCTGTCACCAGTAGACACAGGCAATATTGCAGGGAAGAAAGAGTGCATTTTATCGGTCAAATTCTGCTTACAGACACACTAGAGAAACCTCGTCTACTTCTGTGAATACAGGGGGCTTCTTGAATTTGTCAGCTGCTGAGAAAATAATATAGTGAATATCCTATCCTATCCAAGCAAAACTGCCACATGAAGCATGGAAATGCAGTTTACACTGTTAGTATACCTGCAGCAAGACTACAAGACAACTGAAACAAGAGACCAGTCCAGGAAAAAAGTCCTTCTGTAACTGAAGTCTTCAGACACTTGCTTTTTCATCTCAAGAGAGGTAAACTACTACAGGACTTTTCTCCCAGAGGAAGTACTTGAAAGGGCCTTTTATTGTGTTGGGTGAAAGTATGCCTCGCATTTGAAATAATCAGGAAAGAATTTCTCTGTCCAATATTTCTACCTCTAAGTTTATAATACTAATTTTTATATTTTTTATTTTCCATTTAGCTACAACTAATTTTGAAAATATTTAAACCAATAGCATCAAAATCTTGCAAGCCATACACCTCAGATTAAACCTTTTAGACAACTCTCAGGTAAAAATGTTTCTAAGAACAAAACCAAAAAGAAATACACTTTTATGTTCTAACAAACTCTTAAAGCCACTTCACACAGAAGTCCTAAAGCCTGCAGCAGAACATGAAGCTTGAAAATTGGACTGACTAGGGACAAGAATCTGCCTTTTCCTAAAGATCTTCCTGTATTATAGAGTTACAAAAATGAAGTGTGCATATGTTGAAGTGACATGGGTCAGAATTTAGCAGTTAATTCTGCAAAGACTTGCCTTCCCTGACTGTATTCCTGTACTGTGCAGAACATGCATAACCATTGCATAATAGTTCACCATAGTCACTGCACTCCCAGAGGAACGGAAATGCTTTTTCTCCTCTAGATTCTCCAAGTCACTTCTGGACTCCAGCTGCTAGAAGATAACTCGATTACTATCTATAATGGTAACATGCCTAGAGAGAAAAGAGAGATGTAGGAGTTAGAG
This sequence comes from Corapipo altera, assembly GCF_003945725.1. Classification (NCBI taxonomy): domain Eukaryota; kingdom Metazoa; phylum Chordata; class Aves; order Passeriformes; family Pipridae; genus Corapipo; species Corapipo altera. The sequence goes on from NW_020884876.1 coordinate 13,068,209, forward strand.
CATGAAGGAGGAAAGACAACAGCAGATCATCAGACTGGGACAAGCTAGTGTAGAATCACATAGAGGATGACAGTTTGGGGGGAAAAAAAGAAAAATAAAAAAGAAAAAAAAAGATAGAAAAAAGAACTGAGGAAATTACTTGTTTGTTTGTTTTTGTAGTTTGTTTTTGTAGTTTGTTTTTTTAATCAAATAAAAACAGAAACAACATCATTTTGCCAAAATAAGATTTGTGTTTGACTAAGTACAGGATATTTTAGATCAGTTTGGACTAAAGCCTTCAAGTTAAGAAATATTAGGTATTAAGAAGATTAATTAATATTAAAGTAGAAAAAACACCCTAATCAGTTTCATTTTACAAAAAAAAAAAGAAAAAGAAAAAGAAAAAAAATTCCAAAATATTTTCTTCTATATATTCTAAATTCAACCCAGTTCTATGGGAACTTTTATTTCAGTCCTGAACTGTACTTTCAGTAGACAAATTACATGATTAAAAAAGTTGTGCTAGTATTAGGGGAAAAAAAGATGATATAATAAAAATATTTGGAATGGAATAATTAGAAATAAGTATTTTCTACAAAAAAAACCAAACTTGTGAATTACAAAGAGATTAGGAAAAAATATGCAGGTAACAGCAAGACATGAATGTCAAGGTTGTGAGTTTAATAGCTAAGTCATATTCACAGTTACCTTTGTACCTTAGCACTCTATATCCCCTGTGCATAACCATTAACTGCATGATATCATTCTACTCCATGAGAATCCCCTCCTTTTAGAGCACATGATGAACAATCTCTAAGGTCTCCAAGGAGATGTATTCCTGTAACAACCCTATGACAATAAAGGGATTAACAAAGGCTTGGTATCCCCTTTTAAATGTGAGGACAATTGGATATAGTGCTGAAAAACTGGGTTCTTACCTGGCTACTTCTCCCTGGCAATGCAATAGTTTCAAAGTATGCCCTTGACAGGTAGACAGAATTTATGTGTTCTGTTTTTGTAGAAACCTTGCTTGAAATCCAAAGGTCTGGGCTATTAAAACACAGACAATTCACAGTTGCAGCCAAAAACAATGGGGTCTGTAGTGTTGTTCTTCCTATGCATGGTGTAAATCACATAACTCAGTCAGGACTTTAACAATATAAATCCATCAGATCTGCTTTTGAAGCACTAGGCACTTTAAAGCAAACTGCTGAGAAACCACAAAAGTTTATGAGGAAATTAATATTCTCTATTTTGAGCAAGGTATAGAAGATTTATGAGTCAAAACTTCAAATCACACATTTCAAGATGAAAGCAAACTACAACAGAGACTGCCTTTCTCTTTTTTTCATTTAAAGAGTCCTGTTCAACTGATATCCTGAGTAATAAAGCAAAGATTTTTGAAGAAAAAAAAGAGTGATGATAGTGATGATATAAATAACTATAAAAGGTACATTGCACTTAATACAGTGAAGTAAGTATGACGTGTTAGTTCTGAGGTGCCTTGCTTTGATAATTTTTATTCTTCCTGCACACCCAGAAGGGTTTTTAAACCTTAAGATAACACTGAACTAAACTACAACTATTAGGAGAGATTACAGTACAAAACAAAAATTCACAGCACTGTTGGCTTTTCTTTCTTACATTGAATAGATGCATCCATGAAGTTAATTAATAAATAAGAAAACACTGACAGTGAAACATCAATTTTTGTCCCTTTTCTAAAGATCAATTATATATTTTAAAAACAACCAGACTGTTAGAAATAGTGAAACAGAAGAGTCTGCTTTCTCTAGGGTGAATTTTGTAACAGCAAAGGGAAAGGAGAAAAGATTTCAAAACTGAGTGTTGACTACTACTGAAACTGAACTCTGCATAAATTTGAGATGTTTTTCCTGAGTCATCAGGAGACTTTAGTAGACAAAGCTTTCTTAAGAGCAGCTAAACATGAGTTGGACAGGAAGATATCACTTTCAAGATGCAAGGAGATTTTCCTTGAAGTTGAAATTAGGGTACACAGTTTGGAGCCCTTTGGTGTTAGGCAATAGTTCAGCAGGGTTTCCAGGACCACCATTTTGAATTTAACTGTTTAAGTGCTGTTCAAATGGCACTTTCGATATCCATAATCTTTCCTGCAGTCTAGCCCAGGAAACCCTTCCGATTCAAATGCTCCACAGATCTGATAAAATTAAAAAAGCCACCAAATCCTGAATGTGAGTCATAGTATGGCATGTAGAAATGCAGGAAAAATAGTTACAGGACAGAGTTTTTCCAGAGAAAAGTTTAAAAACGTTTTGAAATCTAACAACACCAAAAAAAAAATCTCTTCCGTAATAGAATGTGAATAGAAAAAGAATTTTTGGTGGTAGTTCCTTAAGACTCATGTGAACTGCACCTTCTGTGATGTGCTGTAAGGCATTTGGTGTGTTACAATGATTTACAGCTTAGTGAATCGTACATATTTGTCTTCTGTCAAAGGTAATACGAAAACTTGACTAATTCTATAGAATCTGTGCTAACATCTTACTAAACACCCATATGTACTAAAGATTTTAGATACACTGAGGTACCTGTATAAAAATATTTAATCACCTTGTGGATTCATAAATGTTTATTAATTGTCTCTTTATAACACCAGCATATGAGCTGTGCAGCTGTAGTTTGTTTGGAATGCAAAAGTAAAGAGAAAAGCGACAGATAAATGAAACGCGTGCAGGTGTGCAACAAAGAGACAATAACACACTGTTTACAGTATGGCTTTCAGAATCTACACAGAAACTCAGAGGTGCTCTTGCTAAACTAATGTGCTGTAAGTGAAATGCCCTGGAACCCAATAAATGCATTGCAAATTTTTCAGTAAACTAGAGGCAAGTCACTTAGTATAGACATTTAGTTTAATTAGTTAGCTAAATTCCACAATTTGTAAATAAAGTCAAAAAATCTAGGCATAAATTTTCCATGAGATTCACTGCAAAAATACTTATAATGAAAGCTAAGCAATTAGTGTCCCTATTTAATATATTTCATGAAAATTTTCATGTGTACCCTGATATGTAGTAATGCTGCTTCTATACAGGTAAGCTTCAAACACTTCAATTCTGTTTGCTAATACATGTTTGCTGCTATTAGGGTATTCATCAAAATGGTGCTTTGAATGTCAGTCTAAAACTTATTAGCATTCTATAGAGATTGACTGCAAAAAGATCACATCTCAGGGCAAGTATTACTAATAGTGCCCAACACCCTACATTCAATTTGTGATGTTTTTAGCGGTAGTATTTTTTAGTAAGCAAGCTCATGTAAGAAAGTTGTGTGAATGGAGCACTTCATACTTTTGATGATGGAGTTCTGAGGGGTTACCCTTACTAAAGTGGAAGATCATCAATAAGCCAAAGAAATTCATCTGACAGCAGAATATCTACTTATTAAAAAAATAAAGTATTAATATGACCTGGATTTAGTCAGTTTTGATACTGCTTTTTTGCCTAAATGAAATAGAGACAAAAGAAAAGGGGTGAAGACAACCCTGAGATTAGCTCAGTTGGTTAGAGCATGGTGTTTAATAACACCAAGATCATGAGTTTGATCCCTACATGGGCTATTCACCTAAGAGTTGGATTCAATGATCCTTGTGGGTCCCTTTCAACTCAGAATATTATGTGATATTCTGTGATAGGAGGAGCAGGGGAAAAAAACATAGGATCCAAGTGGGTTGGACAGGAAAGCTAGCATCTACTTTGCCTGTAGACACTCTCTCTGAGGACAACCTGAGATACAAGATACGATGCATGCAAGTAGGATCTCATAAGGAAATCAGGCCAGGGTCCCCCACTGATGAGAGAAAATACTATAATTTCATTTTGAATAACTAATTTAAATTTGGTTTCTTTTCCTTCTTCAGTGGTGTTTTTACAGATATTTGTATCTATGTTGTCTATGCTGACAAATGTAAATGGATGCTTTTTGTTGAATCTTTCCTTAGCTGGAACCCTACAGATAATTTCATGATGATTTGCCTTTTCCAAACATATTGAGAGACTAAAAATAACAGTCTTGAAGCCCAGTGCCACAGCTTTCTGACATAAAGGTCCAGCCTATCAAAGCAAAATTAAGAATTTTTTTTTTAATAGAAAAAAATGCTTTGATATCTCGTATCAAAGGAAAGAAGAAAGAGGTGGGGTCAGTCACTGTTACACAAGTTTTCTGACATACAGTTAAATGTTTGAACCCTGAAGATTCAAAAGAAGTTTTGTGGAGAAGTGTCTTACTTAAAACAAACCTTTCCTGAATCTTTTATGTGTTTACATTTACTGAAAGATAAGCTGGAGCTCTTGATTTATCTTGTGTCTGTCAAGGTAAAGAGAGATTTCAACTTTTCAGGAATTCTCTTCCTAACCTGTTTTGTGACAGGCAAAAGTGCATTCAAACAAGCAACATTTCCTTCAGTAACTTTCTGCAAAAGATCAGTTTGAAGATATATCCATAACTGAGTGAATAATTATTTGTTTATGTTTTTCTGTTAAACATTAAAGGACATGAATAGAGCAAAACTGTAAATTTAGTCTCTGGTACCTGCCCTGAAAATGTTTCTGTTTGAAAGACTGAGCTATTTGATCACTACATACTTCTAACACTGGGAATAGTTAAGTAATTCTTTTGAATTAATAATTTTATGTTTTATTGGTCACCCTTCTACACTCCAATATTTGCATGAAAAATGTAATAGGAAAGGAGGTGGGGGTTTTTGAGTTTTTATCTTCTTCATTGTTACACATAAAATTCAAATTATGGATATTTTCATCACCTAATAAGATATTGATCTTGCTGGAAGCAGAAAACCTTTCTCTGGAAATTCATAACCGTTGTTTCAGTATTATCTCCTCTGGATGTTGTTATCTATTTGCAAGCAATTGGAGTTACAACACAGAATAAGACAAAGTCACTGGTAAGTCCCACCAGACATTCTATTCTTTTTCCTTCTTTTCCTTCAAAGGATAGATTTCATCTAAAAAAAACTCTTCACATTTCTGAGTTACATGTCTGTATTTTCATTTTCCGATTTGAAAACAAGTGGCCATAACTCTTCTGACTACAGAGAGCATGAGAACATTTTGGGCATATATTCCCAGTCATATTGTGGATATATTTTTCATAGAAAGGGCATAGCCTTTTCAAGAGAAAAAAAAGTAATAAGTAGATGGAGCCAAACATTGTAATACAAAGAGTTTTACCAAACACAGTTGTCCTAAAAAGCAGTAAGCTTAGTTACAAGTTGTGTGTAAATATATTTTCTTCAGACAATCAGATTAGACAAACAGAATTTCCCCTGCAAGTAATTGAAATATTTTACGTAAGACCAGCTATGATGAAAGACCAAGGTTTCTATTTTCTTATTAAGGAGTAGCACTTGGTTCTACTGAGTCTTCATTCGGTGGCTTTTATGACCCTAGTGCAATGTAACAGTTTCTGCCCACGGAGAGTGAGGATTGGTGGTATCTCTAATGGCTTTTAAGGAAAATTCAGGCCCCATTAATTCATTTCCTGACAGGATCACTTCTAACTTTGTTCTGGTGTTTTGCTCAGCTCCGACAGGATATTCCATTGCTGAGTTTGATGACACAGCAGCAGTCAACAGTTAAATGTTATTAAAAAACATCACTGATGTAAATACATGCAGGCTTAGAGTAAGGGTTCAACCATGAAGAAGGGCCTCCAGCCTACCTGCCCTCTCCAAAACAACCTCTTTTCCCTATATTCAATTCCAGCTGCACTAATTTTCTCCAGAGCCCAGACAGAGGTTCAATGTTTAGATGCTCCTAACCAGCGATATTACCATCCCTTCAAGGATGCAGTCAGAAAACTGGAGAAATAAAACAACATTAGCTAAATTCCCCTTCATGAGAAATACCATCGTATTTTCAAATGCTAAGTCAGTTCACGTTTAGATAATCTCTGTATTTCAGAAAGAAACACTAAAGGAAAATAGCAACTTTTGAAATCAGCAGTGAATTTTTTCTCAGAGTATATCCATAATGAAAATACTCTGGTCATTTTTCTACCACTTTGAGCAGCTGTCAGAGTAATCAGATGCTTCTTTCTAATAGTGGTTATACATAGTTCATTGTGCAAGTTGAAGGTCTCCAGGTGTTGAAGGTTTCTGGAGAGCACAAAAGAGCACAGATCTGTTGGTATCGATGTAATCCCCTGCCAGGAAGCAATAGCTGCTATAGCTTTAGTGGCATCAGAATAATGACCCATGCTGCTCCATCACGATTTGACTGCTTACCACTTGCAGTAAGCCCTCAGTGGAAACAGTGATGCACAAGATCTCAAATCTGCAATCAAAAGAAGAGTTTCTGCCCCTCCACCATCTCAATCTGAGGGTCTTTGACACTATTATAGTACAGGAATGCACTGTTAAGAGCAAGCCTTACACTGCTAAGAATAATCCTTAATAGGACTGGTAGATGATGGTCTCCAGAAACATAATTTCCAGCAATAGTATAGTTGACTCAACTTCCAACCATTTCAAACCTTGTAAGAACATTTTTGTAAACAAGGCCTTCAGACCCAGTTGCTTCCCTCTGCTTGCCTACAGATGCCATGAAGAATATAGTACAAAGAGCTTCTTACATCTTTGTAAATATACCGATTTTATGAATTTATTATTACACCACAGAGATACAGTTATGCATGAGTCTCAATAAACTAAAAAAATAAACTTTGCTAAGCATGAAATAACCTCAGATAGCAAAAAAGTTTTCTTCATCTTAAAGTCCTACTGTTAGACACACTGCCATATAATTTTAATTTTAAACCTTTCTTCTTCCTTTCTATCAATTAGTCAAATTATAAAGAGTACACAAATGAAATGAAAAAAACAGGTAATCAGTTTGTTCTTTCCTCCTTTCAGTTCTCCCTCTTCAGAAAAAGAAAAAAACACAAAATGACAAAACCCACAAAACCACAAAAGAAATCCTTAAACAATATCAAACCCACCACCAACACCCCCCGCCCCCAAAAAACCCCAAAAACAAACAGAAACCCCCCACCAAACAAGCCACAAAGCAAAAGAAATACAACAAACACCAAACAAAAGAACGAAAACCCAGAATGTAATCTTAAAAGGACTCAAGTGTTAGAGGCTCACTAGACCATTCTTCATTCAGTCATTTAGTTTCATACTCACTGGGAAGCTAAAAGCTTAAAGCTGGGGATCAAACACGAACCTTTTCAAAGCAACAGACGTCTAAATCTCTTTATCTTTGCTTTAGACTCCAAAGTATAGCACAGGAGTACATTACACTTAGGTTTGTATTGTAATCCAGCACCACTGGTCAAACAGCTAATTTTTATTGGATAGGAATGGGAAAATACAATCTGATAGTGGGTTAAGCAAAAACTTTGTACTTCTTGGAATGACAGAGCCAAATATTACATGCTATTTGAATATTTGTTACTGCTAGGGCTGAAATACACATATTCAATTTTCTAAATAACTTCCCTACCCACTGATAGGCACTCAGAACTAATTTTCTTGAGAAAAGAAACCTGAAAGAACATCAAAAAATGGTTTTGCCACAAAAATATGGAAAAAAAATTTCTGTGTGCACATATAAGTACATTTCTTCAAACAAGTATCAGCAAAAAAGCTGAGCTAAGTTTTATATAGTGAGAGTTGAAACTTTTTTTCTAATAAATCCTTTGCTGGAAATTTTTGACAGAAGGTTTACTGGTGTTAAGCCACGTGATGAAGTTTACAACCATCTGCCCCACTGGTTTCAACAGAGTATCCTCACCTCTCACAGGAAACAGTCTAGTGGAGACAAATACTAAGAGGCACATCATATCTGTACCATATGGCTGACATTACAAACAGATTTGTGAGTTGGCTGTTAGTTTGTAACTCCTGCCTTGCTCAGCTTAAAAACAGACATGATCAGAGAACTGCTGATGTTGCACATTAAAGGGAATAAAAGTACCAAAAAAGCCCTCACAGTATTCTGGGTACATTTTTGAGGTTTTGATGCAGTACATAGCCCATTCTGTACGAAAAGATGCAAATGGTCTGTGGAAACTGAAATAAATAATTTTTAAATTTCACTACAGTCAAAAAAGAAATCTACATATTAAACAAGAATGATGTGTGGTCCAGATTTTCGCCTTTTAATGCAATACATTCATCACGGCTTAAGAAATGGTTTCCCCGCTTGATCACAGCAGAAATTCTTTGTTTCTCTCTCGTCACTGCTGGCTTTTTTTTCCCATTCCATTAAGAAAGCTTAATTCCAGCTTGGGCCATTTAAATTTTTTCTTAGTATCTTTAAACTTCTGTTGCAATTGAATCAACAGAAGTACTATTTAATCATATTGTTCTGCTATTTATGAAGTTTTATAAATCTCTCTGCAAGTAAATTAGTGTCATATCAAACTGCTGAGCTTGAATTTTGCTGTCAGAGACAGATGTAGGGCACTTTCCTCTAGCAGAGAAGAACAAATCCTGTTTTAAAAATAATTCCTCCCCCTTCTCTCCCGATCTAGTGTATTCAGGAATAGGACTCTTATGTGGGTCAGCTACAACTAACGTGAAGCCATCTAAGTTGCAGTTTCACAAAATATGTCACCTATCCATTCTAACAGATCCATTACTGTTAATTTAAAAACTGTAGTATTTAAACTGCTGATAACAAAATTATATTAATCTTACAACTTTTCACAAAAAAAACCCCCAAACTCTTCAATTATTTTGACAAAAGCAGCTTCAGTGAATGATCATGTAGTGATAGCATAGCAACAGCAAATTAAAATCTTTCCATATCTAGTGCAGCCCATAAAGGAATGTGCATTCCCAGTTACAAAGATAATTTTCCAGTCAGGAAAAAATAAAGAAAATAAAATACTCTTTTAAATACCAGATTTGCAACCTAAGTAAATCACCCTAGTGAACTTTAAAGAGAAATGTTACTGCACTTGAGGATCTGATGCTATACACATGGAAAGAAACACTTACACTGTGGCCAATCTTTTCAAACAAGACTATGCCTACAGGTAGACTTTGTAACAAAGCTATTGCTCACCCATCAAAAATAACAATGAGAAATCAACAGCTTCAGACATCTGACCACTCTTATTTAAACAGTTAATAGTGTATTATGTGTATTTTGTGAGTAATCTTAAAAAAAATGAGTTTGAATGAATATATACATCTTAAAGGCCCAAGAGTAGGCTGTCCCCATGAGTTAAAAGACCAGCTCTCAGGGAAGAAGATCAACCTGGCTGAACAGAGAATTTTGGTTAGAACTCAGGGGGGAAAGGAGAGCTTACAAACTTTGGAAGAAAAGACAAGACACTCAGGACTACAAAGGCGCTGTGAAGTTATGTAGAGAGAAAGTTAGAATGACCAAAGCCCAACTGGAACTTAAACTGGCTACTACAGTAAAAGGCAATAAAAAAATGTTTCTATAAATACATCAGCTACAAGAAGAGGCCTAAGGAGAATCTCCATCCTTTGTTGGATGCGGGGAAAAACACAGTGACAAGACATACAGAAAAGGTGAAGTACTTAATGTCTTCTTTGCCTCAGTCTTTAATAGCAAGACCAGTTGTTCTCAGGAAACACAGCCACTTGAGTTGGATAAAAAGGGATGGGGAGCAGAATGAAGCCCTTACTATGTAAGGGGAAATAATCAGTGACCTCCTACACCACTTAGACACACAAATCTATGGGACTAGATGGGATCTAACCAAGGATACTAAGGGAGCTGGTAAAAAAGCTCACCAAGCCACTTTTAATCATTTATCAGCAGTCCTGGCTAACCAGGGAAGTCCCAGTCAACTGAAAGTTAGCAGGTGTGATGCCCATCTACAGAAAGGGTTAGAAGAAGGATCTGGGAAACTACAGTCCTGTCAACTTGACCTTGGTGCTGGGAAAGGTCATGGAGCAGATCACCTTGATGCCATCATGCAACATGTGCAGGACTACCAGAGTATCAGGCCCAGACAGCAAGGGTTTATAAAAGGCAGGTTCTGCTTGATCAACCTGATCTCCTTCTGTGATGTGGTGACCCACTAAGTGGATGAAGGAAAGGCTCTGGATGTTGTCTACCTAGACTTTAGTAAAGCCTTTGACACTGTTGCATTCTCTTGGAAGTGGTTGAGTCACCATATTTGGTTTAGTGATGGACTTGGCAGTTCTAGATTAGTGGCTGGAGTCAATGGTCTTAAAGGTCTTTTCCAACCTAAACAATTCGATTATCTAGGATTCTGAGAGTTACTCTTAACTAGCTCTTTAAACTTGCTATTTACACAGAAGCATTAAATGTTTGCTGTTCAAACCTTTCCAAACTAAATCCTAGGACTTTTATTTTTTTAATGTGATATGTAGTAAGACAATTAACTCTAAAATAATATACTCTCACAAGTACAATACATACAGTCACTTCCAAGTTACTTTCGCACATATTAAATTCATGTGGCTATTGCAGGTAAATAACAAGCTCCAACGGACTGGATTTATAAAGAGATAGAATATTTAGGTCTAGTTTTGGTTTTAGTTTTGAATGTCTTTTTGTTGGCTTTGTTTTTTAAATGTCTGCTAATGTTCTAGCATGTTTCAAGCTGTTTGGCTTTATATCAAGCTAAGAAAACACTATAGTCACTTCTGAAAGTAGTTTGCCAGCCTTCACATGGTTTATATTTCTAATGATTTCTCATTGTTTGTGCTGTTGTGATAGGACAGTACTGCTTTATCTGGCTTTATAAATACCTTGAAACAGTTACTATTTTACAGGATACTTCAGAATTTTTCAGAGTACTCAGGTCTCTTGACACTAAAGTTTCTGATGAAAGTTGGGCATCTTTTAACATATAACCAAGACTGAGCAGTCAGAACAAGAATATTTATGACTACTTCAGAACAGAAGCTAGAGAAGAAATACAATTTTAAGAGACTAGATTAGCAGTGTTGAATGAAGTCTAGTAAATAGCGATTAGATCCTTTACGGTAGAAGAAAAATTTTGAATGAATCTTAAATTCTAGTAGAAAGATTAGCAGTTCTATCTAGAAACAGTGTAAAATTCTAGTCCAGATCTGAGTAAGATACAGATAAATAAGTTCTGCTGACAAGGCTTACTAATAAATGAAATGCTTCTTTTGCTCCAATAACTATATTTACACAAAAATTGTCTTTAAGTGTTGTACTATGCTGATCAATCACAATAACATTCTAAGCATTTTCTTCAAAGTAATTCCTGTTGGCAGTAAATTTTCTTCTGGCATTTGTCTTCTGGTGTGTTGTATATTCCATTTACTTCTGTGTTACTCAAAAGATATTCCAGTTATTCTAACAGGAAATTTCTGTTTTCAAACACATCTTTTTATACATATATTAGTACTTATACACATCTTTGCAGTCTTTTTTTGTTTATGCATTTTTTTTTAATGTGTTCCATATTTTCTTTCAATTCTCATCATAAAGCCCTTTACTAACAGTACTGGGTATCTATGTTTTTCAGTTGTTACACTGATCATTCCATGTTCCACATACTAATGTTGTGGGACATCTGGAATATGAAGGGAGATAAATTAGTTTATGTGTATTAATCTTAATTGTTTTATAGCTAATCTCAGGGGGTTTTATCTCATTTAAACCATTGCATTCAATAAGGCACCCTGGAATTCATTTCCTTCATTCTGAGTTTGACTAGGCTATCATAGGAGAGAGTTAATGAAAATCACGCCATTGACCTAAGTAGAAGTAGAATCAGGTTTTGCATATTTGAAATGAAGCAAAAATATCTCACAACACTTCTAATTATACCCTGAGGAATACTGCGACTGAAATCTATAGGCAATGAATCCTGCTTTATGTTCCAATCATTAAAGTTATGTTGATTAATAAAAAAAATAAAATAGAAAATGTTTGAAACTTGCTACAAAAACTTCACATTTCAATTACTTCTTCCCTAAGTGTGTTTATGTGGAAGATGCACAATACTTTGTTATTGTTCTGCTTGATGTTCTGCTACTCTCCTCCTAGATCCCTGAGGGGGATTTCAAGTTTTGAGGTAACAAGCCTCATTCCTCTGTGTCTGCCACCCACTTCAGTTGGGGGGAAGTAATTTTATATGCTACATTTACTCTAATGATTATGAATTCCTAATAAAATGAAAATCTATTCTATTTAGGGCATAAGGCAAAACCTTAAGGGATTATGTAAAACCAATGCATTAAATGTTTATAATTTTTATAAAGTGAAACTATTCCTTCAGAGTACAAGTCCTAAAACATAACACTTTCCAAAAATATACACCATCTGTTTGTCATACCTGTAATGGCAAGGAACGGCCCTGCTCAAAAGTCTTCAGTTGTGTTAGTCCTGCAGACAAAGACATGATTTCAAAAATAACACTGAGCAAAGAATTTTTATCACAAGAAGTTTTCTCTTGAAAATTATCGGGTCTGTAATGATTTGGGTACTTTTGAGGCACTAAACCCAAGAACTACCTTTTATACTAAGGCCATCAAATCCAGAGAAGAAAGAAAGAACATTATGAAGCTATTCTAAAGAAACTACAGATTTCTATCACTCAGGGCAAACAGGCTGCAGTACACAGATAACATAGAAATGCCAAAAATAATGTTTCAGCTGTGGAAACAGCCCTCCCATTCAGAAATCCAAAATGGTTCCACTGATAACCAGGAAAGTTAATGGTAAAGTACCCACACTGCCTGACCACCCAGAACACCAGTAGTCAGAAATGGATTCCTAAGTGCAGTCCTGGAAGAGCTGATTATCCAAAAGGACAAAATAATATAAAATAAAGGAGGAAAAATGAGGAGTACAGCTATGTGAGAGATCAGAAATGAAAATAACTAAGCAGGGCACTTAGCAATAAAGTGCAGTTGATCCAAGCTACTGGAAATTATGTATTACACCAAAATGATGAATATAAGCTAGGAAGGGGACAGCAATTAAAAGGATAATACTGAAGAGACTGTCACAAAGTCTCTTCCTTCAGGATCAGAACAGTAACCACAACACATTGAGGCAAAAGCCTGGGAAATGACACAAGCTCTTCATAGCAAGCTGTCCACTAGTTGGACTCTTCTCAGACTGTGGGGAGATGAAGGTGAACAACAGTTGTCTTTTCCCACAAGTCCTGTAAACCTAAGCAGCAGGATGGTCAGGCCACTTGCTAGAGTACTATTCAGACTAACAGGGAAGAAAAAAGGGGGGAAATAAGCTGTCCTTTCATTTTTCAGTGACTATTTGAATGAGTATTCAATGAATTCCATCACCATACTAGAACATTCAGATATTTTAGAAAACACATATGGTCAGAATAATTCTTTCTTTGTGTCTACTTGCTCAGCTTGTTGCATAAGAATGGGAAAGCATTGCTTTTTGAAAATGTACTTTCAGTCCCTGTCTCAAATTTCTGGATGGGTTCTATGACATCAGTTAATCAGGAATTGATGCTGCCAGTCAGGAACAGGAGTAGCCACAAACCAAAGTGCCTTCAGCTAGAATGTACCATTCATCTAAAGTAAGATGGTTGTGGAAGCCAGGAGACTGTGACACAGGCTTCCCTAATGCGATAGGACAGCTATGCTGCTTCTGGCACCCAGTCTGTTTCCTTTTCCTCAAATGTTTTACCTACAAGAATGGTCACAAAGGAAACTAAAAAAAAACTGATTATTTCCCTCACAAAAAAAAAAAACCACCCCCCCCCCCCCCCCCACACACACACAAAACAAACAAACAAAACAAAAAAAACACCCCAAAACCAAAAACATCAAACCAAAAAAACCAAGCAAAAGACAATCACCAAACAAAAAATTACATCTATTGTAAAGCACAGCTGCTAATTTACAATACATATTGACTTAGTGGAAAATGGCAAACATTCACTGTCTTTCCAAATTTGCTTTGTGTCACTTAATATTTTTGAAAGTCAAGATATAATAAACAAATAAGACAATATGGCAATAAAACTTTATAACCTGGATTGAATGAGAAAGAACAAACAAATAACAGATTGAGCATAAGGGACTAGGGTATTTTAAGTTTTAGATTGCTGTTTACAACAGTGAAAACGTAAAAAAAGGAGTAACATACATTTCAATTAATTGGTTTCTGAGGCTTCTAGCTCCACAGAACTTTAAAAGCAGTACTTTATCTTGAACTTTACTCACATTGATACAAATGTGTGTTCACATATTACCTTATTTTTCATTGTCCCTTTTAATCCTCTACTACAAAATTACATGAAATAAGCCTAAACAAATTACTTTCCTTTCAGTTTAGTTTTATTATATCATTTCAAACCTTCATTTGATTGTGGAAGTTTGATTTTACGATACTTCTTTCAATTGCAGAAATAATTCCTGAAATCTGCTCTGGCTTTCCCTTTTAAGAAGTAAACAGTCCTTTAATATTTTCCATCCTTATTTACCCAGTTTTCAAAGTTTTTGTACTTGTACTTCTTTGTTTTTCAGAAATAATTCTAGCATATCCATTCTGCAATTTACTCAGTTGAAAAACATCTTCTTCCTTTTTAAATCTAACGAATGAATTGAAAGTAAAGCAGTAATCCTAAATCAATTCTGTATTTAACCTCATGGGTACATACAGTAAAACCTTGCTGAAAACAGATATTATGTACAAAACTAGGAACATACTAGCTCACAATAAATTGTTCCCTTTGTTGCCACTGGTGCAATTTATTGTTAAAAAATTAGGCTTACACTAGAACTGCTCAAGAAACGTTATTTAAATGTCTTTCTCTTCTAGATGAAACAGACTTTAAATCATCTTTGCACAAGGTTATGGGGAGTTCAGCAGTTTCAAGGGGCCATGGGTGTTAGATTGTCACAGTTCTTCAAAGCAGCACTGATCAGAGCCTCTGAAGTAATTTATCTGTGCCCTACTGATTCCAGCTCAATATGCATCTTCTTTTCCATGTTCATATGCCAAGATTTACAACAGTGTCTCTAAATCAGCGTAATCCACCCTTGTCTGTACTCAGGGCATCTGACAACAGTTTAGACAGTATCTTTTATCTTAAACTCATTCTGTTCTCTTTTCTGCATAGAAAATAACACAGTCATCCTCTTACTTACTAAGGAAAGGGGTTTTGTCTTCCACAAGTATGTAAATGTTACTCTGTTATACTAAAAATCACTGCTCTCACATAACCAGGTTTTGCAATAAGGTATTGCTGGAAGACGGCACGCAGTAAAATTTAGAGGAAACTGAGAAGTTATATTCACATCCTAACAGAAGTTATAGCAGTATGGAAATTTGGGTAAAATACAACTGCTACTCCCTGGGTGGAATGTGGTTGGCAGCTCCATGATGGTGGATGGTGGAGGGTGGAGTAGAGTGGAGACACTGTGGCCAGGCTCTGTGTAAATCCTTGCAGGGAGGGGAGCTTGATGGTACCTTGCAGGTGATAAATTGCACAGCACCTGTCAGCCAAGGTAGAGAGGAGAAGATGCCCTGCTGCTGAGCCAACAACTGTGGCGAAATCTCTCCTCTCAGATGAACTTGGTTCATTAAAGCCTAACTGTAATATTAACACACACTTGCATCCCAAAGTTACCCACCCCCAAGGTATGACCACCCCCCACTGGGCATACACCCTGTATTCTTTTGACTTTATCTTTAAAAGCAGAGTGAGAATTTTACACCAATCAGTAATAAAGGTATTTATGGCTAAAGTCACTCAAGCTCCACCTAAACATAAAAAAATAGTACAAAATTAAGTCAAGAATGGGGGGAAAGTGAGGGAAGTCTCCATTGTAACTGCTGGGATCAGTCGATGGGCTGAACCTGAGAGGTTCTTCTCCCTGAGAGGGATGCCTACTGCATAAGAGCTGTACTCCATGCACACTGAATACTTTTATTGGGCATTAGAGCTTGTCTGAGTATTGCTTTGAATACATTTTTGCAGTCAGATACTACCACCGGCAATCTTCAAAACTTATTAATATAAAATTGTGCAGGTTAAAGAGTGTTATTCTGTAAACTGTTAGTGTGAGTCCTTCACAGGCACTAGCAGTTGTCAGTAGCAGGTAACACATTCAAATAAAGTGGGAAGATGCACTGAGGAGTCTCCCTTATGCTAATTGTTTAGCTCGTTGAAAAGAGCAATTGAATCACCCTCTGATCCAGCAGGACTGTTCAATGATGGGTTCCCATAACAAGACACTGACAGACTGGCCAGGTAAAAGGGTCTTGGCTTTCCTGGGGCACTGACAGACAAATAAATCACTAAGGGTCAAGAAAATCTCCCCTTTTCATGTGACAGGTATATATAAAATTCTTGTCTCTCCCATTGAAAACTCCTTGCTGTTCCACAAAGAGGGATGTTTCTTTCTCTGAAATTTCAGTTCCTTTATAGCTCATTACTGCAGCCCAAACAGAAGCAATCTACTAGGGAAACAAGGGGGCACTAACTGATCCCTTCAATCTTTTTTTTTAGGTATACCATAAAACCTGAAAAAACCTAAAAGAAAGAGACACATGATGGGGAAGATGATTGCAAATTCAAATATTACAGACTTATTTTAAGATTTATAAATAATCATAGTTAAATCAATAGCCCTCACAGTAACAATGACAATATACACCTGTCAATCAGGTTTTACTCAAAAAGGATGCACATACATTATTCCAAAGAATGACAAATGGATCAGGTTGGATTGCCACTTCATTTTGCCTTATCAAGGTCTGCAGTAAAACATCATTATCCCAGGAATCTCTAGCAACTTCCATGGCAACAATCCAAATGTAGAGTTTGGCCTACAATGCTCAAGTCTGTGTACATGTTTGCCTTCAGCATCTTCTCAGAACCCCAGCACTGTCTTTCAGACTAACAATACACATGCAACCTGGAAATTTACTGAAGGTATTTTCACTCATACTTCGAATATGGTGGAAAAATACCAGGTTGTTGCTAGACTTTTTTAATGTTGATGTAAAAATTATTTTAATGCTTCCCAATTCTGTCAAAATGTTTCAGGAAGAAACTATTCCTGAGAGTGACAAATCCATTGATGCTGTCACACACACTGAAAAAGAAATCTGTAAAAGTTTCCTGTCCTTCAGTACTTTGTAGGTGAAGACTGCTAATCTGGAAAATTTGAAGTACTGTATTTGATGGAGTGAAATTGAAGTTTTATGTGAGACCATGAGCCCCAGGATGCAGTTGGTAAATTAATGCATAACCATGAATTCATACAATTCCTTACAAAAAAAAAATAATTACCATATTTGAAATATAATAAACAAGTAATTTTTGGTACTTTAATACATATAAATAAATTCTGTAGTAAAAGTAATTTATACATTCTTCTTTTAAGTTTATGGATCAATAATTTTGAATGTTTCCATGATTATTCAGTATTTTAAAATTTCCTTAGATTTAGAAATGAGAAGATCCATAGCCATGGGGTATTTATTTTCCTTTACGTGACTGGTTGTCTGCAATTTCTAAACAAAGCCAAGAAAGTCCTTGGGTCAGTACCATTCATGTTGCTGTCACATCTGCTGCAACATCTTTCAGAAGTAGGGGAGCTTCACTAAATAAATGATTAGACTAGGTGAACACTTTCCAAGAACAAGAAAACATTGCCAGTACTTTGGGGTGATTCACTGACTATACTCCCGGAATGTGTCTTGGTCCGTTGCTCTAATCCGACTTGCTCCCAGTCTGCCAGGTCTGTCTGGCTTGCTCCTTTTCTGATGGACCTGGATTTACAGCTCATCGTCACTAGCCCTGACTATGCTGTAGCCATAACTGTTTCAAAGCAAGAGGAGCGTTTAAGGACATTTCACAGAAACCTTAAAGGAAAGGCCAAAAGATGTGTAAAAAAGAAAAAAAAAAGAGTAGATGAAAACAAGATCAGAATCTCACCTATGGAATTAAACTGGTATCTTCATAATGTGTTACAGTAAAATACCTCTGATTCTAACTATGTAGCAGTGTCTTCTGATTTGCAGATTAGTTACTTCCCTCCCTGTACCTGGAGTTATATATTTGTACACCCAGAGTTTTGCTGCAAGTGAGGGTACTGAAAAAAGGCCTATGTGACATTTTTAGTAGGAAACTCACATTCATCAGGGTCCTGGAGATAAAACCTCATATTCTGAGGTGATGAATAATGTATTTTATTTAACTCAATCATCTTAAGGAAACAAATAAAAAAAATTAACTCCAGATGCAAGAGAAACTGAAGGTAGCTGGGGTGAAAAATACATAGAGTAGACTGCAGAGGATGATGTTTAATCATGAATACAATGAAAGATAAAAGCAAAGTATAAAATTTGAATACATGACATCACAGAAATAGCATCCAAAGAAGTTGAATTTTGACAAAATGGACTGTAGAGTGTGCACATGCCTTTCGTGATTTTTATTAAATTAATTTTTATACAGTGATAACACTATATAAAGAGCTATCTTGACAACATTAAAGTATGATTTTGAAAGTTGTGAGAGTTCCATGTGACTCTAAATATTTGAACTCCAACAAATTTTTTCTCCCTGAAAAAGCTTCTTCTCTTGTAAAACAAGCAATTATAGTCCTCTGGACTACCTTGTTCTGCATCATACCCTACTGAGTAGAACGCAGAATACGGTAGTCGATCACATGTCACTTGAACGAACCCTAGAGGAAATTTCTGTCTTTATGAGTCAAAGGATTAGTGAAGCCAATAAGGACACCAAGAATCACACATGTGAGGGGCAAAATACATTTCTCAGTAGACATAATCTGTGCTAGACTCAGAACTTGAACCCAGGCTTTCAGTCCTTTCAATGAATAACATGTATTTGATATTCCTATTAGATTGTCAGCTTTTTCACTTCATACTTTATGTCATGGACATTTTTTTCTTGTTTTGAAGAATTGATATGAATAGATCAGATAGGATAAATAGGATAAGATACTATGAACAAAGGTTACAGTTAGATGTTTTAATTTGATTAATACTTGCATCACTCAATGTCCAAGACATTTTAAAGATATTAAATAAAACAAAAGGGGTTCTCAGGAGTCTGATGCAAAAAGTGAGATTTTAAACAAAAGTGTAAAAGTTTCAGCCTATTTTTCTGTTGCTAAAATCCCACTGAGCCCTTAAACCTTGATCTGACTTTCTTCAAAATATTTTTTTTAATTTAGATCAACCAGAATATAGATGCATATTTTTCAGCCTTACATGGCTTATTCATTTCCTAGGTTTTTCCATATCCCAATTTGCAATGAATGTTTATATTCTGCCCATTTTCCAATTCAGAAATTATCACATCTACTTTTGCTCTTAACTAGCTTTAAATATAAATCAACACTGATGCATTAGTTTAAAGCAGCTAAAACTCCCTGGCCAGAACTGCAGGCAAGGTTTCTAGCCCAGGTAGTGAATCTGATGTCACAATAGGCAGAAAATCATAGTAATTCCACATCATCAGGCAGTGACAGTCACATTAATAGTGCCAGTCACACCTATAAGCCACATCTTCTGTAAGTAAGATTAATTAATCGTAAAGATCTGTTAATCTTATATTTGAATTTTACCCGATCTACTAAATGTCACTTTTTGCTAAAACGTAAACAAAATATCTTCTTTACCTGTTATTTCTCTCATAGAACTGTTTATTAACCTTTCTGACTTTACTAGAAGTCATTTTTCTCATTATGATCTTTCCATCATCCAGCATTCATTCTTTATTGAACAAAATTATAATAAATTATTTATAGCTTATTTGAAAAGGAGTTTGTACTTTATTCCTCCCATTAATTCTCTCTCTTTCTTTCACATGGACACACAGATACATATATAAAGATGCGAATAGGATGAGAACAAGGTTAGCAATATGAGATTCATCCAGTATATTTCTAGGCTCCCTTACAGACAACTCCCATGAAATGCAGACATAAGCTCTAGGAGATTTTATAGACTTTCTTTGAAATCTATAAGAAACAATAAGCTATTCATTAGAGAGATCCAAAATATAACCACTATCAAAGTACACAGAGTGACTCAGAAACTGAAAAATAGAGAATGGATCACCAAGCCCACACAACTGAAGTACTGCCCCAAAGGGTCCACAGACTTTCTCACTCACTAAAAAATCCTGCATCGAATTTCACAAAACAATTTACTACAGTAAAGAAGTGGGAGAGACGGAGCATCACAAGGGTCCCAGGTTTCTCAAACTGTTATTATTTTCTATTATATTTTAAAAGACTTCCCTCAAGGCTTCTGTTTTTTATTAGTAGCATTTCACTGTATTCCCAAGCACATAAGGTTTTAGGCTGGTTTCATAACATGTTTCTTAGAGTTTCTTCTTTCTTTCTTGAGCATTTGAAAGACATGCATACTTAAAATTGTAAATTCCTTTCTCTGTCATGCTCTGGCAAGAAAAATGGAGGATAATTGTCTGCCTGTCAACAGAGAGAGGAACTACAGCAGTCCAGCTGGGTACAAGAGCTGTAGCAAGGTGTGACAGTGTTGGCAAAGGTGTGTAAAGGTGTGTGAAACTCAACGGTTCTTGCATCAGAGCTAAAGAACAGGAAAGGAGATTATTGGAAATGTGGGAGCTGGATAGCACACCCGTAGTAGAGAAAAATAAAGAGTGGGTAAATACACAATTAAAGAAGGGAAGAAAGCACATCAGATAGGGAGATTAAATCTGCTAAAGGAAACAGAAAAAAAAAGGAAGGAGGAGCATTGCAATATAAAAATAGCCAACAAAACCAAGAAATCTGTACACTATAAAAAATTTTGCACCAATGGACTTGTATTCCTACAGAGACCATCAGAAGCTTAGATTTGAATAAATCAAGAATCATACCTTTTGGATGAGATCCTCATAGTGTGTCATAATTTGTTAGATATGTAAACTCAGCAATCAAATTAAATCCTTTGCCAATTTGCCCTGCTGTTACTCATCTTAATATCTTTTCTGATATCAGAAAACTACTTAGCTTCATTAATTTGAATTATGTCAAAGGAATGAAAACTTGAGTTTTCATTTCTTAAAACAGCTACCAACTTTATTCATACAAAAATTAAAAAAAAAGCTTCTATCCAAAAAACAAAATACTGTGACTGATAAACTGGTAGTGTTAATTTGGTGCTCTTTGACGTTCAGGAAGAAAGTCAGCCTTTCTAAACGTGAAGTCCTCCTTCTGTTGCATCTTGGATAGAAAAAAATATTCAGAGGGAAGAGATAAGAGTTACTTATCCATCCATGACAACAGCAATGCGTTAAGTTGATTTTAGTATTAGTCAAAAGAATGAAAATAGGATGGCACTATTTTCCAAAGCTGAAGGTCTGAAAAGCACTACTGGATCTCCCTGAATGATCACCAAAGACATAAATACATTCTAAAAAATAATTTATCAAATACGAGTGGACCTTAAAGAACAGACTGCAATGATTTACACCATGACTGTAAAAGGAAATACATGCACACGTTGCTGCACTTTATGCATTACTGAAAGGATGAATGTACTATGGGATGTACATTAAACCAACTATATTATAACAAGAACAAAGCAGAGTAGAATATCCCACATGTTTATGTTGTCCACAAACTGATAATTTTGTACTAGTGATTTTTCCCCCTTATATTCATCTGCTTTTAAAAAGTTACGTTACTTTATTTATTTTAGTACTCTACTATAATTGCATAAGGAGTGATGTCAGCTGGCACCTGAGATCTTTCTACTAAGATGGAACATACCTTACAAAAGTAAAGTTTTTTAAACCACTTTTGTTAAAAATATGTAATACTATGGCAAAAGAATAAGACCCAAAGATCACTGGCACATCACTCCATCTGTAGGTTTCTGTAACCCTTAAGCAACTACAAGGTATTCTTTGGTAAATCATATTTTCACAGAAAGACTGTTGGCAAATAAAAGCTTATTTTTGCTTAAGCCCTTTTTGTGGTAGTTAGTGTGAAAACTTATCACTTTTCAAGACGTTTGCTGACAAAATATTGAAGAGAGAGACTTCTTCCTTGTCAATTTAGTCTTTAGATTAAAATACATATTTTCCTGTTTGCACCAGTGAAAATAACATGCAGTGAAAATAAAAAGTAGACTTAACATTGCTAAGATGTCATTCTACATTTGGTCACACTCAATAGTGAATTCCGGAGAGAAAGACTAAGATTAGAGAGAGATTTATATTTCTCTCCTGACTGGCCCCCAGGAGTAGGCATAGTAGATAAAAAATTATGAAATTCTATCAATTACAGGAAACTTCATAAGCCAACCTTACTCATATAAAAAAAGTATATCTTTAAGGAATCATAACTTTGTTTTCTAACATATGAACTGAGATGAATAGCTATAATAATACCCTAGACCTTGCTGAGGTAGGTTGTCTAACTTTTCTTATTTGAATTTTATCTATCACATAAATATTGATAATTTTAATATATGTCTTGATTACAATGCTTCTTAATAACTGTATTTCTATATCCTGGATTATGCTGCACAATGTCTTATCTGTTGCATATAGCTATGAAATATTTCACAACCTTTCCTTCAGAATACTTCAGGTTGGATGACTTCTCAAAGCTTATCTCTGATTCGAGGTTTGTCAAGGGGAATTGAGCTATTGTTTAGTGCATTTATAAAAATTCTTTCCAAAATACTTTGTTTCTCACCAAGACTCAGAAAAGTTACTAACAGAAACATCAGTTGAAATGTGACAGCAGAGCTGAAATGTAAAGTTCTTTTAACAAATTGCTTCTTAAAGGACCAACCTGTAGAGAAGTTAAAAATACAACGTATGACTCTTTTGTGAAAAACGTGGAATTGGCCATATTGATCAGCCATAATGATGTAGAGTTGTTTATTTGGATTTACCTTGGTCATGTCTCCAATATTATCTTTTTTTTTTTATGCTATATTTTTAATAAATGTTAGTAGAAATACAAGAACAAGTTGCCCGGTAAATACAGAGTGTTTTCACACAGATAAATTATAAGCTTTTTGGTCCAGTTTGAGTTTGCCAAGATGAAATAATATAAAAAGTAAATGAAAAGAGTACAGATGGGATTCTCTCTTTCATTAAAAACTCCAGGAAACTGTTTTTCCCCCAAAATAAAACTAAGTACTTGAACTGCATGCTGAACTGAACTGTCAAAAGGGCCAGTTCACTTGTCCTTATCTAAAGAGACTTGTTTGCAAGCATTTGAATCTCTGGTGAACAGCCTGATGCAGTACTAATCAAAAGGTGCATGGTTTCCTCAGATGTGAAAGATGGAGTTTTTGCTGAAACTGTCTGATATTCATTTCAGCCCCAAACTGCCAGTAATAGATTGCCACTAGCCAGTAAAAAGTTCACTATAAAGAATTATATGTCCTTTCTGTCCTTGGTCACAGTTGCTGTGTTATCTACAGTAGGTAATTTTCTCATATGTTCTTCAGAAGGTCATTCAAAACTCTTTTACTTGGCAAGATGGTGAGGATCTAAAAATATTATGATCTCCAGGCATTTAGCTTTAGTTAAATTTCACAGTGTTCAAAATAAGATGAAAGTCAACAAGAAAGGTTAAATTCAAACAATCCAGTGCTTACAATTTACATCATACAACCAGAGCCCAATTTTGTAATTTTGTCATAGATAATAAAAATACCAAGGATACAAAATACACACTCCAATATATACACTCCTAGAATATTCATGCCTTTTATATATATAATTCTCACTTAAATACATATATGTTTGTACTTCATAGCTTAATTTTTCAGTAACTAAAAAAGCAAATAGCCTGGGAAGTATTCATATTTCATCTCTAAAAAAATGCCCTCATTATGTACAAATCCTACTGCTTCTGAAGCATACAGAATAACTTTGGAAAATTACATAAAGAAAAATAAAAAAAGCCCCCAGGAATATTTATAGAAAATGGCCTCAAGCTGTGCAAAGCTTTACAAAAGTTTCAGTGAGGTTTTTCAGGTTTGGTGTTTTGGGTTTTTTTAAACCACAATTACATATGGTCCAAAAATTTTAATAGCTGTCACATTTATGTTCAGTGATGACCTCTTCTAAATAAACATTTCAAATTAACACTTGATAAATCAACACATATATTTCCCTATTTGCAGAGAAATGGTTTACATGCAGCTTTCTTTTGAGCACACATGATTTTCGAGAGCAACAGCTTTGTACACAAGTTCCAAACTTACTACCTCTGATAATGCTAGCATAAAAAAATACTGTAGGGAAAGGTTTCTTACAAAGACATGCGTCAGCTAACGAGGTCTAAATGGAAATGAGAAGGAAAGATTTGCATTTTTCTAGAGTCATCTGCCTTTGCTTTTTTTTTTTTAATGTTTGGCTATGAATATTCTTCTGAAAGGAAGGTTTTTAGGATGATGCAGCATTTGAGTTGCTCATACCTGGTACAAAAAATATAAAGGAAGAAAGAGAAGATTAAAAACAATATTAGAAGTAAAAATGTTATCAGATGTAGCATATAGAGCTATTGCTCAGCTATCAACACCTATTACAAACCCATCTTCTAATGTGGACTCTTGGATTACAGTCAGACTTTAATCTTCAGTAAATAAATGTCTGCAATTTTGTCTGACTGGAAGTTTTAGGGTATTATTGGTCTATAATTGTATTGGTTACTTGCAGGCCAAGGTTTATTATCTATCTAATAGGCCCTCATAAAGCAGAAAACCTAGTAACCTCCTAAAGCTCATCCGATAAAAGGATTATAGACTGAAGCACTACTTTTCATGAAGCTCAAGAGCACTGAAGCCTTACTTTGTATGATGAAAATTGTGCTTGGTCAGGGAACAGAGGACTGTCCAGCCTCTGCCGCTCAAATGTGGACAAGTGGAGAGACCGAGTTATCCAATGTGGTCATGAAATTACTACTGGTAGAAAAAAAGTAGCTTTTGATCAATTTATAATTCCTCTGGCAACATCAGTTGAAGACTCAGTCCTATTAAATATCATGGTTGTGAAACTGAATGTTGTCATATTTCTGTCAGAATTGTCACAATGTTGATGTAAAGGCAGGAGCACAGTCTAAAATTTTCAGCACCAATTATTTTAAGGAATTGCTTTACTTAGGGTTACAGTTGAATTTTTAAACAGTGCATAGTATAAAACATCTCTGGAAATACTTCCTTTTCTCAGTCTATTCACTCTAAGTTAAGAAACAAGGGAAGAGTTAAGAAACAGGAAAATTCTCACATACAGTCAAATTGCACTATCTGTAGCTGGACTTCCAAGCTATGTACTACTAGGTCCCACTTTCCCAACTAAGTATATCAAGTTAAAAATCACTCTATTGCTAGGTGAAATACACTCAGCTCTGACCAAAACAGGTGAAAAAAATTAGGGGATTTTGTGCAAAGGGAAGAAAAAAAAAACACCTGATAACTGAGCATCATCTTTATCCACTTACTGCTCTCCCTATCTTCATTATCTACATGTCTGTTGTTCTCAAACCAATTGCTAAGCCAAAGCAGACTGATTTGTTCAAGTATCAACAAAATAAATCTGCTACAGCAGATCCCCAATGTCTTTCATGCATTCTATCCCAATAAGATGATCACAATGAACCATAAAACCATCCTATTCAGATGCCACTGCCATAACTCATTTTATTTAGGCACAGATTGTGAAAATAACAGGATCCTCTGTCTGCATCTCATCCAGTTGTCTTCTACCTAGTTGAGTCAAATGACCACAAGTGTATTCTCTAAGTACCAGTCTTTCCATGGATTCTCAGTGTGTTTCTATCCTCAATTCAAAGTCTTAATTCTCCAGTTGATCCATGGATCAGGGTTTTAGCTACTCAATGACAGTGATTTCAACACAGTCTTTAGTTTTGCAATGAATGATACAATATGACTTTTAATTTGAAATTTAGAATTAGATATAAAAACCAAAAGCAACACCAATAAAGTGGTCTTCTCCCTTAAGAGGATATGAAGCATTATGCTATTTCTCAAGGCAATTAAGTTAAATCATATCATAGAAAAAACAATCATGGTAAAAGTGTAGAGCTATAAAAATTAAAAGATTTGTGTAAACTGTCAGGTATGCATTAGCAAAGCAAGACTGTAACAGAATGCTGAAATTCACAGAAAAATGCAAACATAGCATTTTTGAGGAATATATTTAAAAGAGGAAGAGAACAAAAGAAACCCAAACTGTTTTGAAGAAGAAGTATTATAACTATTTTGTTGGACTAGTGCAGATGGAAAAAAAGACTTATATATATTTTTTTTTTTAAATATTATAATCACAAAAAATATCTTTCTTTAAAGATGTTCAAGCACTTCCATAGTTTAGTAAGGTGTCAATGAACAAAATATTTACGAGGAAACTAAACAATACTTCCTTCTTCAAGTCCAGTTTCACAATGCTTAATAGCAAAGATTAGCAGTTATTTGTTGAAACACTTCATAGGAAGACTAAAGTTAATTCAGGGGGGGAAAAGATATTAAATTAATTTTCTCAAATAGGATTGCAAAAAATGAATTAATTAATTATTGCCTATTTTCTTTCAACTCTACTTTGGCTGTATACATGACATAACTAAGTGAATAAATAACAGAGTTGCTAGTGTGTGCAATGAATGTTTCCCATTAAAATAAAGGGAAAAATAGTAGCTCTCAAATCCTGATCTTTGAAGTGTAAGAATTCCTGGGGCCATGCTAAATGGTTCGTAGGTGGTCCCTCAAATGGCCTTAAACAGTTTCACACAAAAACTTCAAATTTAAAATCATTAACTATGTAAATTCACATCATTTGGGGGGCCTACAAACTTCAAGAGGAACTCCACTTATAAGGAGTCAACTGAAAGAAGTCCTATAATTTTTTTAGAAGGAAAGGATCCTACTTTGCATTCTCTAGATTACTGATCTGTTCTCTCTAGAAACATCGGCAGTACAGATTAGAGTAGAAATAACTGTTTAGAGTATAATGATCACATAGTTATTCAGAGTGGAAGAATAATAATTTTTCCAGTACATACTCTCATGAATGCTTTCTAAGCATTCCCCTTGAAAAAAAGGCCATCGTTTATGAGCTCACGCTCAAAGTGTAGACCTTCGGCATTCCATTAAGTTCTCACAAGCTTCTCCTAGAGGTGGAAAACACATCTTTCATGAAGAGTTGTCAAAGGACTTCTAGGGGCTTTTATAGTGATTAAAACCATCAATCCTTTTCATTTTCAACTTCCAAAATTTTTGAGTGTATTTGGTTAAAGCTATTAGTATTCAAGTATGGACGTGATCACTATGTGAATCTTCATTATGTTCTTCATATCTCCACCTTTTAAACAAAAACCTCACTGTTTGTCAAGCTTTAATTAGCTGCATTTCACACCATTCCCTTGAGACACATGAGGAATACCTGAAGAATTATGAAGTGTAATCATAAGGAGGATTAAAACCAGACATATAATCAACATACACATGTTATCTGTGAACTTTTGTTTTAAAAGAAGACACAGTGAACTGAAGCACTATTTTGGGCAATCTATGTTGGCAAAGATTTGGGGAAAGATATCCCAGTGTCCAGAAAGCAGAGCTGGTGATAAGCAAAGCAAGAGATGTTGAGTGGACACCGAGTTGAAGAGCTGAAAGAATTCTGGGATGTGTTAGAAGGTTAAAGTTAGAGGAGCTATTGAGCAGGAAGAAGAGAAAGTGAAGCAAACAACAGGGAGAGTTATTCATATGGAGAAAAAGAGAATGTTCAATTAAATATAATAATTAGTAGGGAGAACCTTGATAATATTGATTTTATTATGCAAGCTTAAAAAAAGTCTATTTTTATTTCATTATCTGAAAATGTATGAATTTCTAGAAAGCGATCTTTCAGTCCTGTCTTATCTTTTGATAACTACTTATTATGTATTTTGTGGTGACAATGCCTTTATACCTTAATATCTAGACTATGCTGAAGTGTCTTCAAATATCCACAACCGAATACATTTAAATTTTATTAATTACTCATTTGTTACCACAATTAGATGAACTGTACTCACAAAAACTCATTATTGATGATTTTTATTTGGGTTTCCAGCTCTTAAAATTTCAAAAATCTAAGACTGACTTCAATTTTAGATTTTAATTTCTGTATCAATAAAAGATTAATGGAAAGTAACAACTGCCATTTAAATTAATCTTCCTTCTTCCTATTTCAAAAGATAACGGGATATAAACATGACTGAACGTTTAAAATTATTTTCGTTTGGGGTTTTTTTTGTTTGTTTTGGTTTTTTTAAATCTATGAATCAGTTTCCTTTTGATGGAAGATACTCAA
The DNA here is from genome assembly GCF_003945725.1 of Corapipo altera. NCBI lineage: Eukaryota > Metazoa > Chordata > Aves > Passeriformes > Pipridae > Corapipo > Corapipo altera. Next base: position 13,096,511 of record NW_020884876.1, read on the forward strand.
TGAGTGAAAAATTCCTCAACTCAGAATACCAGAGGTATTCTTAAAAACTCTGATATTAACTTATATCAATGTAAGTCACAAGCAAAACACCTAGAGCTAATAAAATCATCCTATGGAAAAAGACAACTAGGCTCCACAGAACTCAGTGGAAATATGTAAAGACTGAATTTGTCCTGCATGTAACTTTTTTTTCTTATCTATCATAATGACATTTGGTGGATTTTGATGTGAGAAATTACTAGCTTTATAGAAGGACCTATGGAAAACATGAGAAGGACACAGAAGAAATACGACTTACAGAACAACAAAAAATAGATTCAGTGCAGTTGACTGGAAAAGTTCAGGGAAGCCAAACAGCATCTTATCAAACTCCAGTCACAAATAGTTTGTCTACACAAACTAGAACCAAAATAATCAAATGTACTACATGCCATAACTGTAGTTACTTCTGAATAGCTATGAAACTTTTCAGCCTAAAAAATCCAAAATAAAAAAACCCACAGAACTTCTTACTTACCTTTAACAGAGACACTACTTGCAAATTAATACAATAATTAATTGCTTTGCAGAGTCTATTTTGCTGCCACAAAACTACCAATACCTTTTCTCGGAGCTATTAAGAGGTAATATCAAGTGGAAATCAAGAAAGGTCCCACGTTATCAGTGGTATAGGCTATACTTACTGTTTAAACCCCATAAAACCAAGTAATGAAACAATACTCATCTTATTACGTAACCTCACATGCTGTAGGAATTAATCTTTTATTGGATTTTAGGATGAGACATCTATGAGTATCTTTTCAAAGAAGATGCCTCCTATCTCCGTAAAAATAAATTTAAATAATTTATTATTAGAACAACAATCTCTAGTTTGTTCTACTTGTAACTTCACATACTTTGAAAGTGCAAAAGAAAGGATTTAAATTTATCATTACTCATTCAACCTGCAAAAAGCTGTGTTAATTGGATGTCACCCTTTCTAATTCACTTACATGTTTCCTGACAATAAAGACCATATGATTTAAGAGCAATTGATTCTAAAGACATTATTTACTGACTTCACTGAAGTTCATAGTCTGAAGTTGAATCAAGGGTGTTAAGAACTATCCTTTAGAAAGAAAAATTATCAAAGAAACACAATTATTCTAAATTAAGAACTGGAGGGGAAAAAGATGTAGAAAATAGACTAATATCTTTAGGATTTTTAAAGCCATAATTCAATGCTAACACAAATAAGGATCATATAATATTTAGGGAATCTCACTGCTACCAAAAAAAAACCAAAAAAAGTGTTCTGGAAGCTAATGCTCTTTCTGACAAACTGGACATACCATTTTGCAGGAGCGAAGTCCATACAAACTTAAGCCTTCCTAAAGCATCATAGTTTAACCCAACCACTCACAAGGGAACTGAAAGACTTTATCATTTGACAACCATATTGCAAACAAGGAGTAGTTGAAAAACTGCTCAATCATACAACCCAATATTTAGTGATAAAAAGAAGCCCCCCCCCCATATATATATCTGACAAAATTTAAAATAATTAGTAAATTATTTCAGGGCCATAGATAATGGGAGATATTACCAGCATAGTACTCAAAAAAGTATAATCAAAGAGTTTAGAATGATTTAGAATTATTTGAGAGCACAATAGTGCAGGATAACAAAAAAGGACCGCTAGGTGTGAAAAGGATTGCTCAAAGTAAGCTTAAAACATGAAGGAGAAATAATAACAGACAGAGGGAGATGTCCATCATGCTGTTAGAGATTTTACTAAAATTATCTTGAAAACAGAATCTCTCTCCAGTACAAAGCTAACTGTCAAAAATCACACCACAAAAATGAGTCATGGCTTAAAGCTATGCTGAATTCTCTGTGGGTTAGCACTGCAGTTGACAAGATCCACTCTCTCTTTGTTTGCCCTTGGTAGGAAGTAAACCTCACAATTTGTTTGCACAGGCAAGGCAAACCATATACTTCATGTTCTTAGCATCATTAATGATGAAGACTTTGGATGATGTTGTTGGGAAGGGACAGTTAAATCACTGCTATGTTTCACATTCAAATCAATTTAATCTGTAGTATTGTATCTAATATGTCTGAAATAAACAGCAAAATCAGCAATAATCCTTTAGCTACCTGGATTTCTGTAAGAGAAATACTAGCTTTCCTTTCTACTCACCTCCCCTTCCAAAAGTAATCTTTTTTGTTGCTTTATAGAGTAAACAAACACATGATTAATACATTTATAACTGCTCTATTTTCTATCTGACCATTAAGGGAAGTAAGGGGAGATATCAGAATAAGCATAAAATTTTGTACAATTCAACTCAGTCTAGGTTCCACAATGAAAACAGCTGACTTTTGCTGTTTCCAGACTATAATTTTTTTTCTGTTTCTACATATTTCTTTAAGGACTTGTTTTTCATATTTAGAATAATACTAAATAAGTGGACATTTAATGATTAGCACAGACCAGGAAATAACATCACAGTCTAAGGGACCCTAAATGAAAATAATGTGTTCTTAGAAAATAAGTACCTTTTAGAAAGCATTTTTTATTATGCTTTAGTACCACAGGTTTCTTGGTACTAAAAGAGAAAATTGTGCACACCTCTTATGCAAACTAGATTTTTTGCACTGTTTTATTCATCTGTGCACACTCAGCCCTTCTCCCGAAAGTGAGTTCGAGGAGGGGGGACTGAGCACAAGTGTCAAGGTAGAGCAAGACATTTGCTCAGGACAGCACTGCTCCATCTTCTTGGGACCCTCTCCTCCAATCACATCTTTCCTATCATAACAGTCAGAATGTTTGAGTCAAAACATGCTTAGGTCTGGTCCTCTACAATCTGTAATTACACAACTGACATAGTATGTTCGTCATAAAACAAATTACTGATCTGAGATGTCAGAAGCTCTACAAAGTAAGTAAAACTATTTCTAATTCACTTTTAAAAGAAAATAATTCAAAATATTAGTGAGATGTTCATTTTAAACAGCAAAATTCTTCATGCAAAACTCTTCTTAACCGTTAGGAACTTGATCAAAACATCATAGATCATCCATCTGAAAAAGGGTGTGACCAAAAGAAAGAACAGTTTCCAGTGTGAGATGGATATTTAGTCATCAGGAATAATAAATTTCTAGAATAATTTACTATTCCTGCCCATCTGTTGCTAATTAAGACACCTAAAATGTGTGGCTAGAGACAGCACTCTGAATGCTAACATGTCAGACATGATACTGAAATCCATTCCTTAGTGTGTGGATTAGACAAGGATTCTTAGACTAGAAATAGTACTGGAAAGAGCAGTGGCTGGAATAACTTCAGTGGTATTTCTCAGCCATTTGTCAATGAATTTCATCAACACACTGCTTCTAAAATGAACTTTAGAATTATTGAATTAAATCAGATTTTAAGCTGACGTATTGCAAACATGATATGAAAGAACTTAGACCTTCATACACAGACAGTATGTGTATTGAAACGAAAATACCTGTAGAAAAAGGTTTAAATCCAATTTTTGGCCTTCCAAGGACATTTGATACATGGTTGCTGATGTCTCAGAGAACTCCTTAGTCCATTTTAAGCAATTAAATAGAGATATAATTTTATACAGGAACAAATCTATAGTCACAGAGCAGTGGTTGTGACTGAAGTACCACTGCAGCCCAGCAGCAGCACTTCTCTCTCCTGTCACAGCGGCTTCTGCATACAGATGTGCACAGGATGATCTTTGGTAGCAGTCTATAAACCTGTCCAGCCCAAGGGACACTTAAATCCAGGCTGTTGCCTTTTTCTATAGAGTGAAAAAAAAGAATGACTTCTTGAGAAGAAAATGCTGTAGGACAATGGCAGGGCTCTGAGGTCGATCACAGACCCCCTCATAGCCTTTGCTTGCTGCTGCTGCGGCTGTTTATTTCAGCCCCAGCTGCCCACCTCTGTGCTGGACAAGAGCGTCAGGAGCTACAGGCTGTGGAAATCCACACTTATGCTTTTCTCACTCTGGATTTAAAACTTTTACCATAAAAGAATCAACTTGTCCCCAGTCCAATGAAGAAAATAATTTTGCATAATAATATCCACATTTGTTTAAAAACAAAATCTAGCTAGATACAGTACTGATCAGCTATGCTGTAAACCCTCTGTATCAATGGTAAAATTAACATGGCTTTTCAGGGTGGTAAAGATTCATTAGCATGCATCACAATAGACTTCAAACATTCAGGAGTTCAAAGACTGAACATTCACACTTTACACAGATCATTGCAAAAATCAGTCATTGAATTCAAAGGATGGATGATTTAATAAAGGAAATACAAAAGTTTTCTTCTGGATTTTATTCTAACTTTTCAAAGGCTTTATTTGTGTGCAAGAGGAAGAAAATATTGACTGTGTCACTTTCTCAGCTTTTGTTGAGATTTAACTTTATTTGATTATCTTAAGTGGAACTAAAATTTAAAAATATATAAGGAAAGCCAAAGAACAACTAAAATATTACGCCTACTTTATAAATGTATCTCAATTTCAAAATGCATACTCTGAATATCTTGATCTCCAGTGGAATCTTACCTGCCTATATCCTAAATATAAAGTAGATATTTAATCCCACATTTAAGCTTTTAAAGGTACTTCTAATTTTAAATGTACTTTTAAGTATTCTAGGATCATGTGGACAATACGAAGATTTACCACAGCAAGAGTACTGCTTCCACTGTAAAAAAAAAAGTGTTTGCACTGTTTTCATTACAGAAAACCTTATCCTGGCTCTGTATTTTATATTTCTTGTACTTAGAGTAAACATTAAGTTTTTTCATGTCTTAGAAATGTATTGGTCCTCTTCAAAATTACAGTACAGAAAGGATTTTTGTGAACTGACAAAAAAATTCCATTTGTTAACTCCAGTGTGAGAAATCTTAAAACGGCCACTTCAACAAGCTTATACAAACAATACATAAAAATAGTATCTTCTACTTACATACAAATTAGCAGAGAAATGGTTTTGTATGTTATTTGCAGGGAGAGGGGTCAGTAACTTTTTTAAGGTCACACCTAACAGTTAAAAGTTTCTCATTAAGTAGAAGCAAGAGAATAATGTTCTCTTTTGCATAAACTCCCTGAGAACTGCATCACTCTTAAGTGGCCTTAGTATCCCTTTCCTTGAAATAACACTAAGAGCACAAAGAGTCTATACGTAAATACCATGAACATGTACACCCATAGCTTGTATAGCTCTTAGTGCTCTTAGTACAACTGAGTATCAACCTCCTCCTCACTCCTTCCTCCTGACAGGTTTTGCTAGTGTTGCCCTACTGCATTCCAACACGTGAGAGCAATAGTTTGAGATAATTGAGGGAAACAACACTTCTCCCTGAAGATTTTTGAAGGCTATCTAATATTCCCACTTAAGAAGAAATTTCTGAAAGATAGTAATGAAAATAGGCATACTAATTCTACATTTAATAATTATCTACTACTACTCTTATTTTTAAGATTCTTAATACATTTTCTTAATAACCTTTTCACATAATTAATTAAGCTCAAATATGCCTTAGTTTTCATGTTGTGATTGTTCTTAGCATCTTGGCTTCACATGCTCTTTTTGCATACATTTGAAATTATTTTGAATGTCAATCTTTGCTGACATTTGGGAGGTAACATGCACAGCATTTTATGTTATGTTAATACAAATATTTTTCTAATATTTTGAATGCTAAATCAGTGCTATTCAGCTACAGTTCAGTCTTAATATGCTGCAGTCCTAACAAAAATATTTTCTGAAAATGTATTCTTTCTCTCCTGCAAACTGCAACTTACATACATGAAATGCTAGTTAAATATACATCTCAGAAAAGATAATGAAGTTATTCAAATAAATGAAACACTATATTCACTCTGCTTTATTTATAAGAATATGTTTCTTCTACATGACTCAACTAGTTATATATCTAATAGTGTGACACAAAGGCAAAAAAAATCTTCAATTTTGGGAATGAATAGGTTTTTTTGAAATTATCAAGTGATGATAATGAATGAAACAAAAAGAAAAAATGCAGTCCTAAATAATTTTTCCCAATTAGTTGTCAAATATACAGTAATGTTGCTCTATATTTTTCCACCTCAAAAAAACACCAAAAAAGAAGGAAAACCACATTAAACTTGTTTGTGTCAGTTCATATTTATGAAGCGTGAATGGAGTTCTGACATAATTTTATTTTTTTTTACATTGTTAACAAGTGATTGAAGTGCAAAACAGACTGTTAGCCATTATGGTGGGTCACTGTTCCTATAAGTAATAAATTGTGAAAGCTATATTACTTCTCTCTATATAAATGAGTATGCAGCACAGTCCTTTTTAGATGCGGAGTTTGACTATTAACTAAAAAATCTGCAAGGAATACTACAGACTACCTACTGACTGCTCAACATTAATACCAACCCCAAATCAGATCACTTTGAGCATATTCTTCTGATTAAAAGCCAGTATTGCCATGAAATTAGGTTTTGTCCTGCAAGTAAATCAGGTCACTTATTTTTATATTCTTATGCTTTATTAGTAGTTTGAAATCTTTGGCATTTTAAACATTTTGCCAAAGTACTTTTAATAAATGACAGTTGACCAGATTATAATGAGATTTAGAGAAAATAATAATTCTACTTAAGAAAAAAAGAATAACTTAAGAATCAAAGGCTAACATTCATATTGGAAACCTTTATTTGTTTGAAAATTCCAATTACACAAAACTACAAAGCAGAAATATGCTCAGTTCATTATCTTGATAAATTCATCTAGAACACTAAGTATCCCATACCTAAATCAAAATCAATTGGCTTGAAAATAAAAATATGGAGATTGGCACAGATATTGCTATAATTAATAGCAAAATTTGCTATTAGAGAAATCTGTGACTATGGACACAAAATAAATGTAAAATTTAATATAAGGCTGATTTTATCTGAATAACAGAAACCCAAGTTAGGGGCCAACATCACAGATTGAGATTCTTGATACGTGCTATCTTTATTTCACAATCAGTATAGACAAAGGAAAGATACATGACTAACTAGGTAAATTTGCTCAAATCCTCTTCTAGTTCAATTAATAAAAGCATTCCTATGAGCACAAGATACATTCTTTGTAAGATTGCTGTGCTTTTAGATACTCATTTGATATCATGTCTGGACACAACAGGTCTCACCTCAATCTTCATAAACTTCAGAAACTATGTGAAACACAAGACAGGCCTTGAATCATTAGCCGTACATAGGCATGGAATGTCACCTGAGATGCATCCAGAAGCCTTAAGCAACCTCCCTGGTCAACTCTGGAAGTCAGCAACTCTCCTACAGGTCCTGCATTATATCTGCCAGCTACATCTAGATGTCCTAGAGCATTCAGATGACACTAGATACCTCTCTGCTGGCAAGAAAACATGTTATTGCTTTCAAGAAGCGTAATGCCTTCCTGCTCCATTAATGTATCAGATATAAACGCTGCCAGCATACTGCCTGGCACATTTGAGGGGCTTCTCAGTTCCTCGGACCAAAACCATGTCTCAGAGAACAGGTAAGTATAATGATCACACAATTTCTCCTCAAATTTTTGATTTATATTCATACAATAAATGTGAGACTGTCCTCAGCTGCTGTCATGATTGTTTTTAATAACTGTGACAGTCAGGTTTCCTAGTGATATGGAAGCATACACTGAGGAATCTTACAGCAGAGACTGAGGAGCATAGAGTGGTCTCCTCAGCCTTCTCTTTTGTCAGCAAGCATATGAGTCACAAATTATCTGAACAAGTTACCAGATGCTGTATCAGCAATCTTAAGAAGAAATGAACATGAGTGCCCAGGACTCCAGAGAAAGTCTTGCTGATGTTTGTTCTAAACGGTCACAGATTCAGATGAGAAACACACTTCTGCCCATTAGTTCTGGCTTCTCCAATACTTCAGGTATCACCTTAAACTGGACTCAAAAATGTGAAAGAGTTATTCATAAATTGTTTTCTAACAGAACCCCAACAAATAGCAAACACACACAACAGGCTACTTCTCATCATCTGTGGCAAGAGATCTATTGTCTTCATTGGCCCTTTGTGAAACACAGAGTGAAGCAGCTCAAGATTGCATATTAAGACTGTCAGATGCAAAAAGCTTTGATCTCATTAAATTCTAGTACTGACTGAGGTAATACAAGATAGATGAGAGCATACAGTGAACATATTATATCTGTTTAACACACAGACATTCAATGCTTTGAATTAAAGTTCTCTCTTCTTGCTCCAGGGAAAAAGAGCAGGATTTTTCAGTAGGAATTACTGGTGAGCATACCAAGAGCATCAGTCGTATATGAACGTCCAAAGGTGAACTGTAAGCCTAATTAATTATGAAAACTCATTTTTCATTGATTATACAAGGCAGGACCACAGACAAGATAAACGGGTACATTCAGGGTATATATCAAAGCTCTTGCACTTCAAATACTCATCTTTACTATATGTAATTTATTAATACCACAGGATCCTACCGTGATAAGCACCACAGTTAGGTGTGCATCATTTTGTAATACTGACTTTCAAAGTGACCATGCCCCTGAGTTTTTGCTAGTTTAGTTCTAATTTAGTTCGCTAATTTATTTTGCCTTCTCTGTTAGCCCGCACAAGTCGGTTGCTCATGTACAATCCAGGGATTGCCAATGCAACTATCCCGGAAGATCTGGAAGTGTACTACTCTAAAGAATATATGAGAATGGATCTTCCAACCAAACCTGAAACGGCTTATGGAGGATTTTAACATAGAGGAGTGTTTCACCTGAACGGTGGATTTAGACGTTTTTAAAGAACATAATAGACAGAAGCTATCAATTAGAACAGGGGACTGCATCTGCACTGGAAAATAACCTCTAAATAAAGCAGAAAGAAGGTCAAATCAAAAAGGAGGCCAAGGCAAGACAAGGGTCACAAATTAGATTGTTGGAATCTGCAAATGGAGCCCAGTGGTCTGGTTTTTTCATATCTAGGTCATGCCGCTTCTAAGTCAATGACCAGGTAAATCAATCATAGTTTTTTCAGCATTTTCAATCATTAGTTAAAGGAACTACAACCACACAATCCATTTTGCCCGAGTAGAAATGTCACAGTAAGAACTGCCCTACTCTTACCTTACAATTAGGTGACTGAAAAACGCTGTGGCGTAAGACCCTGACATTTTTTCTCCTAGTAATATAGAATGGGAACACCATTCAGACAAAAGTAATCAGCTTCAGATGTACTTCTATTTAAAACAAATTAAATTGTGTTCTATAAATGAAGTATTTTTTCAGAGCTGCTACCTAAATCCTTCTGTCTCATGATTGATCATATAATACCTTTGTATCTGTCATACTATTTTTTGTTACTAAAATAAAAATGACCATCATCTCTGCATCAATAAGTCTAAGAGTCATACTTTTTCAGCCCTTAGAAATGACAGGTTTATCAATCAATATTTTGCTCACTAATACATATTCTTTATTCACTACTTATCCTTTATTCTCTACTTTTTCTCAACAAATATTGTAGGTGTCAATAGTCCTTGCAAAGATTTATTAGTTTATCTTTCATAGGCTGTTTCTAGTATGATTAGTTTTTGTGTGGATGAGGATTAAATAGCAAACACATTTGTCCAAATATCTTTACAGAGCCAATCATCTCTTTCAAAGTATAGAGCAGTTTACATTATTTGTATGTTAATGGTCAGGGTCACATTGCCAACACATTCTTAAGATGCCACTCTCTAAAAGAAAAAAGTAAACTGAAGTCTTAAAGAATTCAGGTATCATTAAAGAGAAATTGGAAGACTTACTGGGTAAATATCAAAGTGATTTAAAGATGGTTTGTGTAGAAGACATACTGTGCAATGACATGAATGGAGTTATTATTTTGGGGAACACTTCTGCTTGCACTGCAAAGTTTAATAGGCCACTGAATATGAAATGAGCTGTCTTCCACTTATATTTTTCTTCCTTCCACTTTTTTGTTATTCTGAACATTCCTCTTATGAATAGTTTCTTAATTATTGTTTGACTTTACTGGCCTCTCACGTGCAGTTAAACAAAATTAATACAAGTTCAAAGATAGATATATGTTCAAATGATGTGCAAAAACAACAGATGTTTGGTGAGAACAAATTGTTCAAGAACTATGTACTTTAACAAGCACTATATGCTTACTTGTAATACAGCATAGTATAATCCAGTATTTCAAATGAGAAAATATTATTCTTGATGTTTTTAATAACATTCTTATTAGCTGCAAATTCCCATTTTCTTGGGGGAAGGGGAAGGGAGGAGAAAAGAAAGCAAGCAATAGTTTTATTATAACTCTCAGTATTATTCTGAGTCTGATCTCCAGAGCTAACACTCTTCTGTTCTATGACATGCCATTCATAGCTGTCCATGTGCTACTTTGCCTTCACCACAACTTTAATTGCAGTGTCTTTGACTTCACCGGTACAAATAAAGGCAGAGTTCAGGACATATCAATTAACAATTTTGCTTTTCAGTTTCAGTATGACAGAATGGATTGTGATGGAAGGGACCTTACAGATCATCTAGTTCCAACATCCCTACCATGGGCAGAGAAAAATTCCATTAGATTAGGTTGCTCAGAGCCCCATCCAACATGACCTTTAACACTTCCAAGGATGGGGAATCCACAACATCTCTGAGCAAGCTGTTCCAGTGCATTACCACCCTCACAGTAAAGAATTTCTTCCTAATATCTAATTTCAACCTACCCTCTTTCAGTTTAAGGCCACTTCCCCTTGTTCTATTGCTACATGCCATTGTAAAAAGTCCTTCTCTGGCTCTCTTGCAGGCCCTGTTTAAGTACTGGAAGGCTGCTATAATGTCTCCCCAGAGCCTTCTCTTCTCCAGGCTGAACAACCCCAACTCTATCAGGCTGTCCTCATACAGGTGCTCCTGTATGACATCTTTGTGGACACCTTCTAGAGCCAGTGGAGCAGCACTATCTCTTTCATATGCTTTCTTATATCTTCATGTTCTGCTTCCCTGAATGATCCAATCACCAGTGCCAAGACCAAAGGCACTTGGAGGCCAACTTAGCTACTGGCTCAACATTTAGATTCTCCATTATTCATTGATATTCAGAAGCCCAAGTAAAGCACATGATCTTCTCACTGCATAGAGATTTTAGGTACTATTATCAAGAGTCACAAAACATAATGGTGAATGACTTACTTCTTAAGTGACCACCAGCACTTACGGAAGTCATAGCCCTTAAACAAACAAACAAACAAGCAAACAAAAAACCAAAACACACACATTTGCAGGATAACTCTTTCCTTTTCAGATACATGTCTTCTCAAGACTGACATCCAGGAACTCTGTTCTGTGTCTACATCAAATAAATAACAGTATTTGTGCAAAAAGTTGGAGGAACCATGACATAGCCTATCCTCCTGATACTGTTATTCTGTATACACTTGTACAGATTTTTTTCTGAAAATTTAAACTCTTCTTCTACTTTTCTGGCTTTAAACCAAACAATTTTTCAGAAGGTTGCTCTAAACCATGGATTAAAGGGGAACCTGGACTCAAACACTTCTTGGTCCTTCTGTTGAAGGTGTTGCCTATGCAAACATGGCAGAGATATTCAACAGCCCTGCACAGCAGGCCAGTGAGAGAGGCATGTCTTCCATCTTGAGTCAGTCCAGCTTTTTAGCTTTCCAGGCTGCAAGTCCACAGTTTTGCACAAGACAATCTTCTAAGTGCAAAGCAGAATGGGCAGCTCTCATAGCCCCTGAAAGTTTCTCCAAGACACAGAAAGGCCAGTTGGTGATCTTAAATGTCAAAAGTTCAACAAAGTCTACACTTCAGGAAATTACTTCACCAAAATGGATGGTTTTCTGCTCCTAATGCTGACCATCTCAGAAAGGAAAATGTTAGTAGTCCTGTTTTACCAGTTTTGTAATAAAACTGCTTGGTTTGGCAACCTTTAGCCTTCCAACAAGCTTCAAAAATATCTCTGCCATGTTTTCTCTCCAATAATAACTCTTACAATAATAAATGGGGCTTGTTTGCTGTCCAGAATCTTTTAAATCACAGTCATAATTCTAAAAAATGGTTGAGCTAAGGAAATAAGATTCCCAGAATGAAATTAGTCTCATTTTAAAATTAAGTAACCATAGTGAGAATTCCCTTTCTTAATGTAGTGGAAGTCTCTGTCCCACAGTGGGGGACTAAAATAATCATAGATACTTACATCATTTCTCGAGAAGCCTTAATAACTCCTTTTTTTGCAACAGCTCTTTGAAAATCATGCAGCATAGAAGAGAATAATAATGAACGTTTTACTCCATATTTGTTTCTAACCTTCAGGTATAGAGGCTTGGTACTGTATTCAGTTGTCAGTTAGATTCATAAAGCTGTGCTAATGCATGGTCTCACAGTGCTAAGAATATGACCCTGAGCTTTTCCACTACCCATTTTTCTGAATAACCTCTAATCTCCCTTTCCATATCTGGCTGCCAGCCTTTATATTGAATTTCTTATTTCAGTTTGGGGCCATCTCCCTCTTAATTCCAGCTACTCTGAGACCCAAAATCTTCAGCTATTCTGGGGGAAAACAAATCCATTGTTTTCCTACGGTCTGAGTGGGAGGGGCAAAGGAACGCGGCACTGCACAAAGGGGTCCGATGAGGTCTGAGGTTGCAGTGCAATGCTTTATTCAAAGTGTGCGGGAGTTTTATGAGTTCTGGTGTGGAATGCAGTAGAAAATGGAGTGGAGCATGAGACACACAATCAGAGAAACGAATAGGAATAGGGACTCAGGTGAAGAGGGAGGAACGGGGGAGGAACCAGGGAAGGAAAGGGTGAATGGTAGCGCTCTCCTCTCTGCAGCTTCTTCAGCCAGTCAGAGGGGGAAGCAGGCATCAGGCATGCCTGGGCAAGCATGGGTATTACAACCATAGGGAAATCATACAATGTATGTATTTGTAAACACATAAGAACTGTAAAGTCCATATAATAAAGTCCTTTCAATTGTTGTATATCTTTTTCCATTCCTGAAAACGTTCCCATTCTGATTCTTGGTCCTCCACAGGTTCTCTTCTCAGTTACCATGCAATTGCACCTGTCTGCAGTACTTCAAGCCTAACCGTAGCACCTCTTAGTAGTCTACTTAAGTGGAAGATAAATGTCTGAAAATGAAGTTTTAACCATTTGCGAAGGTATAAATTCATGTAAGACCAAGCTTCTCAGCTGACTGAATTGTTTTGAACCACTCACATCCTATGCTACAGTCTAACACTGTAGCATATTTCCAAAAACAATTAAAGTCAAGAAAGAACTTCATAAATGATGCACCATAGCAGGCAGAAAAGATCCACATGTTCTCTCTGAGTGGTAAAGAGTTTTCAACATTGCTATAAGACAGACCAAGTAGAAGCTTTCATAAAATTAATCAGCATTTATCATGATGGAACCGTTTTGATAAATCTGTGTTCTAAAATAGTAGATTCACATAAGAGTAAAATTCATACCCCTAATTTTAAACCAAAAAGCTAATCAACTCACTTTAAACCTACAACAAGGTTTAGAAGAAATGTTAAGCCTGCATTCTAATTTGGTACAGTTTTCCTTATGCTTTATATGAATTTCCAATAATACTGCCTATAGTTAAGATTGTAACAACCATTCATAAATTATTAAGTATCTATTATAAAAAGTATATGCACTAGAAGTCTAATATACTTTCTGTTCCCTGGTCATAATGTTGCTTTCATTGCATCACCATTTCCTAGATTTATTTTTCTTTTTAATAAGGAACATGTCACTTCCTCTGTAGCTTCCTACTGGAACAAAGAGAAAGAACAGTTCTGCTATTTATGGACCTCTATACATGAACAATATGAAGTGTATGATGCTTAACTTTTCATGTAAAAGAACCACCCCTTGTGACTATGAATAGCACATTCTGTGAATAAAACAAGGACTGAAATTTTGGAGGAGTTGCTAATATCAGTAAGATCATAGAAAAGCATTGATTTACAACCTGAGAAAGTAGAGGACAAAATGCAGATTGTTTCCAGAATGATTGCCTGTGTATGGCCAAAGAGGAAAGTAACAGTACAGGAGAAAATAGCCCACACTCCAGATATGAGGTAAATGATAAACTATAATTCCTAATTATTCAAACATAAATCTGTGAGAAACTGAAGAATTGCTACATAGTTAAGGATTTTGTCTGAGAAGGTAACTGGCATTTTAACTTGTTTTCTTTGAAAACCAATTTAAGCAAGAAAAATCAAAACAGTTTGCACATCTTCTAAAAGAAAAAAATAGCTATAAGTAGCTTCTTTTGCTTTGTGATTGTTGCCTCTCTACTGTTTAAAAAGAGAAATGAAGTCTTTTTAATCACTTAGTTCATATACATCAGATGCAAAAGATCATTAGGCACCCCAAAATCATGGGGAAGCCTAAGCCACGTTAGAAAGCTCATGCATATGACATATTTGTTATTCCCTTGATGTTATTTTCCACAGCATGACTAATCCAAGAGTTACCTAAGTTTGCACTTCAGTGTTTCCATTTTCCATCTACGAATGCAACCAGCCTGTATGGTAAATTACACATCAATTGTTCAGGACACATGCCTAGAAGAGGGCACAAAAAGATATTAATTACCCTTTGCTCTAACTTGTACTTATGCCATCTAACAGTGTTTTGCTGCATTGCATAGATTATAACATTTTTAATTTACTCATTCAGTTACAGCAACTCATCTAGTAACATCAAGCACATGCAGGAGAATGAATGTCTTAATATTTCATGAAAACATGGTTAATTAGTAATTTATTGCTTTGACATTGTTTTTTTTTGTTTGGTAGGTTTGGGATTTTGGGCTTTTTTTGTGGCTGTTTTTTTTTTGTTTCATCTCTGTGCAGGCTGTGAACAATGCTTCCTGGGAACCATGCTCACTGCCACATGGCACAGACAGAGTGATACTGGATACTGTGATGGTTTTACTGTGTACATAAGGTAGTTAGATAAATTCTGAAGTGACTGTCCTCTAATCATATGTAGCAATATACACGGACTACAACATTTCAGCACCTTAAGGAGTATGAGCTACATAAAGCTGCCAGTTTTACATAAAACTGACATTCTCATTCACTAAACTGTTCCCTGACACTTGCATGTCAAAGAATAAGCCAAGAGAGCCCCAAACTATGGTTACAGAACTCACTTGCCATCCCAACTCTAGTAGAAATTACTGACTGTGCATGTCAATGGTGCTGGGCAGAAATTAAAACCTTTTCCTGAGCTGTGTGAACACAGCTCAATCACTTCACAAAATATTAAGTGTGTGAAATTGTTTCAGCAAAGAGCAGCTAAGAGCTGCAGTGAGGTCCATAAACCAGGAATACCCAAGAGTGTTCTAAGGCTCTGTTAGTGTGCAGTATCACAGTTCTTTACACAGACTGTTGAATTCACTCAAGAATATGTTGCCTCTCTGAAATAGTTGACTTAACAGTCCCCTGGTTTTCTTTGTAAGATGTCTTCACTTGCTTATTCAGGCACTGTGTAAATATGAGATCTCTGTTAAAGCCATCATAAACAACATTTTAAGCCTGATCCCATTAATGAACTCTGCGTTCATATAAAGGATTTTTAGGTGGTTGTGATTTATCAGGAAAAATAAAAAAAGATTGCTCTAATGGTGCTACAATCCGGCACTAAGAAATGCTACAGAAGTTTTTTCCCCCCAAAGTTAAACCCTTAAAAAACCCCAAACTACAATAAAGGTCATTTTCGTGTTTATGCATGTGGGTATATTTGTATGCAAGGGTAGTAGTAGGAAATACTCTCAAGCACTGAAATATACATATCTAGCATGCATAAATTAATGTTATAGAGCTCTTGTGTACATGCCAGGAATGGTACAAGCAGGAAAGATGACAGTAACATGTTTTATTTGATTAGTATTGGCATAAAAACATCACATTACCATTTGTTTCCCTTATGAAACTCAAGACTTAAATGGAACCTTCTGTCTAACATAATATATTTACACACATGGAAAGTAAATGTGCAAGTTAGCACTAAAATAATAGTTACAATAAAAATCATAAGAAAATACCTTTTACTTTGGAATGTCATTTGTGGTAAGAATATTTGCAGGGAAAATATTCCAAAAAAACCCGAAAAAAACCCACATGAAAACATGCTGTCTGATGAAAAGCATGATTTTAATCTCATCTGTTTATGCAAGATGTTTAAGTTATACTTGAAAAAGGAATATAATAAAAACATTATTCTAGTCTATGTATACCATTATGACATTCAGATGTCTACCCGTTAGATGATTTTAAGCACAACTAATATTTCATAAACAATTTTTATTTAATCCAATACATAATACAAAATGCAACATTCAAGTATGTTTACATTCTTGTAAACATACATTCAAGTATGTTTACGAGAATCAATCGGTATTTCCTGTTTGATTTATACTACAGAGTTTGGGGTTTGTCATTCATATTTGACAGGGGAAATTGTTTCCTTTTGCCCTAAAGAATATATCCTTCAGGAATTATAACGTATTCTAGTAAAAATGAAAACTTTAGGGGGAAACTTTAGGACAAGAGGGCACAGTCTTAAACTGTGCCAGAAGAGGTTTAGGTTCGATATTAGAAAGAAATTTTTTACAGAGAGAGTAATCAGACTTTGGAATGGGAGAAGGAGGATTCACCATCCCTGGAGGCTTTTAAGATGAGACTCGATGTGGCACTGAGTGCCATGGTCAACCACAGCGGTGCTGGATCAAGGGTTGGACTTGATGATCTCAGAGGTCTTTTTCAATCTGGTTGATTCTATGATTCTATGAAATATGACCAAGTTCCAACAACCAAAATAAAAATTACTTCAAATCAGTTTACACCCTTTTTCTTCTTCCCCTCTCCCATTTTAGAAAGCTGATAACCAGATTTGTGAAACAGGCTTTTCCTCCAAGTAACTTCTGAAAAACTACCTTAATAACACGTTAATATTCAGAGCTCTGACATTCAGTATTCCTTTTCAAAAGCAAGACATAGGCCTTTGCTATCCTATATAACTCCTTGAAGCCACAATAACCTCCCGTCACTCACATGCCATCACTTCACATTTCCATTGAAGTTTGTTTACTGACGCTTCTCTCCTATGCACTAGGCATCCTGTTGACCTGGCTACTCACCTTTCCAAAGACTGCAAAAACTCACCCACCAGACTAACAAAAAGCTGACATCCAATACATTCACTGTACTTCAGATAATTCTGTTTGTCTTGCATGTAGTATTTTTTTCATACAAGTTTGGAGTTATCAGGAGAGCTAAAGAAGTTCAGTGGAAAATTCCTTTTCTTCTTTGACATATGAAAGAAGAAATATTAATTCATAATTCTTTAAAAACAGGTAGACTATATACTAAAAACAGTGGGATTTTAGCCACATATTTTATACCTCTATATTATTGTTAATGAGAATTAGCATGGAAAAAAGAGAGGCTTGTGTTTTTAGCCAATTAATATCTGACAGATATCACAGTAGGATTTGAATCTGTACCCCTAAATTGTAGGAAAGAAAGTCCTTTTGACATCAACATCCTTGAAATAGGCCTCAAAGCAAAGTTAATCTTTAAGCGTTGTTGAATCAGGTGTTGATACATAACACAGAGCATGCCAGACATTGTTTTTCTCTTATTTTAATCAAGCTAGTGTCCTGACAAAATGTCTAGTTGGTAAACAAGGTTTGTGGTTTAGAAATTCTAATTTAAAAAAGAATACTTCTGGTTACACAGTGTATTTTAAATGCCTTTCAGTTTTGCTTGCTAATACATATAGGACCCAGTACCAACAAATTCTTTCTACAGGTTAGACAATTCATTTTCCCTGGAAAAGCTGAGAAATGACAGGAAACATAGTATTGACCTATATTATTCAGCTAAATAAGATACCCTAAATGTAATGCTACATAAGATACTTTTATATCCCGAATTATTTTAAAATAGTGCCCTCAGCTAAGATGTGAACAGGAGGGGTGAGGAGGGAAGAGAAGTGTGAGAATATCAAAACCTCAAGCATTTCCATTTCAGGAGAGTAATTCATTTAGAGGATACTATAAACAGTTCAAAATTCATCACACACGGGCCTCACATACTAGGAAAAAACACCATTCAAAACTATTCAAAATATCAGGCTCAGATACAAATTCTGATTTGTAAGTTTTATCTCAATGATAGTTAATGGAACTATTTTTTCTGGGATCAGAGACAGTATTTGCATTAAAAATTCCATATTTTCTATTTTCTAATTATAAAAATAGTCAGATCAAATCCCCTCAGGTTAATCTCCCTCCGAATTTAATTTTTCTTATTGAATAAAACTCAGATGGCCTGAATGATAATTTTTTTAGTTAACTTCTCAATTGTTTTTACCCTTATATATTAGAGCAGAACCAAAACAAGATAAAGCTTTAGATATGCCCTTAAAAGGTTTCCAAGAAGTATAGGCATAACAAACTTCTGCTAGCTCAGCTAGCCCATTTTTCCACTTTTTCCAGCATCTCCCTTCCTTTTAGAGTTAATCAAACCCTAAACCCTTCAGCTAGAATACTATTGCTGTAAAACAGTAATCCTAAAACATTGAACATTTATGATAAAACTACTTGTATGTCACAACATCATACCTGAAAAATACAATTTTCAAGAGCTCTCAGTTTGTCTTCACAACATACAGAAATAATTTCCACCCACTTGTACGCCCAACCACAGTTTGAAGAGCTACACAACCTATCCACAGCTCAGATCTACTATTATGTTGGAGCACCACAAAGTGTCATTTTATACCAGGAGATGAAGTCATGTGCTTACACTTAAATGTTTAATTAGAAGCCCCAGCCCTGTCAGGAAAGGGTGTTGGCTTGAGAGAGAGGTATACAGTGATTGAGTGAAGTCTGGAAACAAACATTTTGTTAGCTTGAATGCATAAGGCCTTTTAGAGGAGTTTTTTTGTTTTTAAAAACATAAAGGAGTGTACTAGATGGGGAAGTCATTGTCACAGCTCTACAGATTTATAGCCATCTCAGTTTATTGTGCTGTAAAAAAAAACACTGCAGAAATGGTCAAGGTTTATTTTAATTGAGTATCCCTTCTCAGTGAGATATACGTGACAGAAATATCATTCTGCTGGTCTCTCAAGGGAGAAGTCATTCTTAGAAAGATTTCAGAATTGTTTCCTTAGCAGGTTATGCTCAAGGCATAGTCATAAGACTTGATGAGTACATTTAAAACAAAACTATGGAAGTTGTAATTGCTAAATCATTGCAGACATAATCTCCTATAATATGTGGCTGTCAATACTCTATGTCACTTCCTGACTTAGAAGCTAGCAGTGTTTTGTTATGGTGTTTATACTGACCTGCACTTGGGAGGAATCAACCACTTCTTTTTCCAGAAGCTAAGAAGTATATAGAGACTGAGTAAAACAGATTAAACTCTCATGCAGAATTTCCTCACTATCCATTAAGTAAAAATGCCTTTGTGGGACACCTAGCAAATTTGGAACTGAATATCCTTGAAAGTCAACCGGATGCTTTGACTGTAGTATTATTTCTCTGCAATACCAGGTTACAGATACAAGAAACAATGACAGAAACATAATTCAGAATAATACAAAGCAACAACAGAAGTATGTGAAAAAAACTGAAGTCGTTGTTCAGTACACTTTGCTAGAAAAAAAAAATCATATAATCAAATATACTTTCTAAATGCTTATGGAGAAGACAAACTCCTTGGGGCAGAACAAGCAAGAACAGTGAAAGCTTAGTCAGGAATATGTGTTGCATCTTATAGACACAGAATACTCAAACAGGCTACAAAATCAACTTCTGCAAATTCCATATGTTTTCAATTGCTAAACAAAATAAAAGCATCTAAGAATGTATGCTGATAAGTTTCATGCAGGCTACAGATAAAATATTTTGCCTCAACCATTGCAGTGCTAATTGGTGGCTATAAGTTCTCCTGCTGATCATCTACGAAAATAATGACAAGACCAATGATAGAATGTATATGAAAACTGATGTGTACCTGACTATTGAAACAATTAAATAATCCCCCTCTCCTTTAAAGTAGGGACAGTTCTGAAAAGCTCTGCCTCCTAGATGGATGACACTCACTTTTGAAAACAATGGGCAAATGAATTACACATTTAGTTTGTCAGAGGCCTGACTGAAGCAAATCTCTGTATCACCTGGGCTGTCCTCAACACTGGGCAATAGAAAGTCCAAGAATGTGATAACAAAATCCGAGTGAAGTAGTTCTTGCAAAACAAACAGGGAAGAAGCCCACTGTTGTTGAAGTTTCCATTGCCATTTTCAGTATTTGAATATTTTGTAGTCAAATGTCTGCCTCCAATGCTTTTAAAATGGCAAGCTTCACTTCCATTAAACCCTTAAAAAATAGAGTATTAATATTTCCAGTAAATTACATTAACCAAAAGTGCAGTGAATGCAGACATCAAAACACTAAAAGAAAATATTATAAGAAAGATTTTTACTTGTAATTTTCAACTTGTTTCCATAAAGACATTTTACAGACTGTATTGCACGTAGTAGTAAACATCTACATACTTTCCCTAAGTCTATTCCTTCCTTGCCAATTCCATTAAACTGTGCAAGGAAACATGCAATATAAGCAAGATGTATTAAGTTTCATCTTGCTAGGCAAAGCCCTTGCTTACAGGTATAGATGTGTAGGTTGAAAGTAAGAAACAGGATTGTCTCAGCACTACTTCTTATCTCATGCAGCCAGAGCTACAGTTAAGATGATTTTTGAAGTATTTTTTCTCAAAAAAAAAGAAAATAGAGTCTGAAATGAACTTTGTGGATTACTGTAGGTTTGATTTTTTTTTCTCTTTCCTGAGCTGTTCTGTGAAATGCAGCAGCAGAACATTCCTCATGATTTGCATATCATGATAAGCCACACAAGGGGTCTTCTTTAAATAGTTCTTTATTTGAGGGAACAAAACAGAGACTGGGTAATGCTTGAGCACCTGCTTCTTCTGTTACAGTCAATAACTGCAGGTATCAGTGTGGTATTAGCAGCAGCAGCTACTGGTTTCTCTATAAGAAGTCACAAATGAGGCAAAGCAGAACAGGCCAAAGACAAAATCTGACCAAAGTTTTATTTCTACCTTTACATGCCTCTAGTAATTCTCAAAAAGACATGTAAAAACTAGGAACATTAGTATTCTGATTAGCAAGAATGTAGCCCACCAGTCAAGGTAGGTGGTTCTTCCCTTCTGTTCAACACTTGCAAAGATACAGAGGAGATGGAGACATCCTTCTTGATAACAATGGTGGTAGGATAAGGGGAAACGGTCACAGGTTGAAACACATATTGGGTTTCCCAGAGAGTTTATGGAATCCCCATCTTTGGAGATACCCCAAACTAGACAACAGGGCCTGAGAAGCATGATCTGACAAGATGTATGTTGGACTAGATGACTTCCAGAGGCTCCTTCCAACCTAAACTATGATTCTGTGCAAAAAGCATGAAGACACATCAATGGGAACGGTGAAGCAAATCATTGCCTAGTAAAGGGAAATCCAAGAGGAAGCAAAGATCATTGATTTGGAACATATAGACATATTATCAAAGATTACGCTGGGCAAGACAGCATAATGTGAAACTAAGAGAAGGAATGACAGTTACCACCAAAACAAGAATGGTATTAAACTGTTCAAAAGAGTATTTATTTAATAGAAGCATATATAACACTGTCTTAGAGGCCAATATGGACAAAATAAAGTAGCCAATGACAGTGGAAAAATATTGTTCAAAACTATCAGCTGTCAGAGCCTACTTTTGCACTTCTACAGTGTTGCCGAAATAAGAAGGTATTTTGTTCATAACTATCCCATGACCAAGGGATGCTGCAAGTTTGACATTTCACTCTTATAAATTTATTTTACATTTGTTAGCATCTTTCCTTTAATTTTTTTTCCATATGATGATTTTCCACACAATGATTTGCATTTTTCAGTTTGGGGTCAAAATAAGACATTTTAAAACTGTGACGGAGGAATATGCGTTTCACTTTTCTTTTCTTTTCTTTTTTTTTTGCTCTATTTTCTTGCCTATTTGTACCTCTTCATCACTTATTCAGCTTCTTCATATAAAAATAGTAACTTCATTCAAACAAAAATTTTTAAAGGGAAAAGAAAATCAAAGATGAAGAAGAAATAATGAACCACAATTAAAAAAATACAGATTTCTGGAAAAGTTTTCATCTTCATATAACTGGGATTTCAAAAAGTTCTAATTTTTAATATTTTGATAAACCATTTCTAATTCAACTTCCTAAGAGAGAAACATTTACTGTGATGTTGTGAGTTTGTCTGTTCACCCCTCCTGCACAGTATGTTTTGAATCTATCAGCAAATTTCAGCCATATTTGAAGAAAAGCACTTAGGGTTAGATTCCCAGAACAATTCTCCACAGCACATGGCTCCACGGCCATATGAAGCTCTAGAGCCTTGACTTCTGAGAAGCTGAGAAGCAGTGTATTCTGCTAAGTGGTAGGCAAAGGGAGGGAGTGAGTTGGCCTGTCAGGACACTGACATAAAGTAGTGAGGACCCACTTATTTGTTGTCTGCCAGCAACAGAATCTGAATACCTGGGGAACAAGGTCCTGGGCTAGCCCTTAGTTCAGGAGTGAAATTTTGCTTCCTCAACTGCCAGTTATGAGCCTAAGTACCAAAATATATGCAAGTTGAACAGCTGCAGGTTAGCTCTTTTGTACAAAGAGAAATGATTATTAGGAAGCTGTCTCCAAACTCTGAGAAGAAAAATTGACAAAAATTGTCCATTTATAACCACAATGTCTATACATAACACATAATATTCAGTCTTATAATTCCTTATATACCTTAAATCTTCTCATTCCATGGACACATCAAGGTGCAATTATAACTATGCAGCAGAACTGCAAATGTACTTTTAACAGTGTTATCAGAAAATTTAAATCTGCCTGGAATTCAGTTAGACCATAACTACTTCTGCAAATCTTATTACTAAGATGTGTAAGATTGTGCAATCAAGCCAATTATAATTACATTGAAGAATAATAGCACACAGCAACTCTAATGCCAAAAGCATTTTGAAAGCATCCATAACAAATTTCTAGACATAATAATCCAACTGATTTCCTGTCTTTGAAATAGAATTTTCTCCTTTTCTGAAGGTGAAAAACCTATTTCCATTTCCAAGGTTCGAAACTCAGTTAGACTGCATTTTTAATGTAATTTGTTTTCTTAGTATAATTAAAGCAATAACTATCTTTCAATAAATGCATTAACAATGCCAAATGTGAGATTTATTAACATCTTAATCTCCAATTATATTCTCCCAGCCACAATTTTTCTCCTTCTAAGGTATCTCTGAGGAGAACATATTCAATTTCATTTTAAGGTGCCCTGAGGGAAGGCATAAGTACTGGGGATCCTGTTGACAAAAGCAGAACCTTTATGTACAGCTGGTTATTTTGAGATCCTGTTTATTAAATGACTCCAGTCCTACCACATTAATTCCATGTTAATGATAGTCTTCTTTTGTCCACCACTCCACCCCCAACTTTCTGAGTTCAGGTCATCATCAGCCAATCATTTGCCCACATGAAGAGGTCTCCATATAGAGGATTGGGAAAAAAAAATTCAATGACAATGACTTTATTTTGGCTTTGGCTGGGGCAGAGTTAATTTTCTTTATAGTAGCTGGTATGGGGCTGTGCTGGAGGACTGTGTTGATAACACCGTGATGTTTTCATTATTGATGAGCAGTGCTCACACAGAGTCAAGGTCTTTTCTGCTTCTCCTACTGCCCCTCCAGTGAGGAGGTTGGAGGTGCACAAGGAGTTGGGAGGGGACACAGCCAGGACAGCTGACCCTCACTGACCAAAGTAATATTCCATACCATATGGCATCAGACATAGCATATAAAACTGGGGGAGGAGGAGGGTGGAATGTTCAGTCAGAGTGGTGGCATTTTTCCTCACAAGTCACCATAACACATGATGAGCCTGGCTTTCCTGGGAAACCTGCCTCATCCTGGGAGGTGGTGAATGAATTCCCTGTTTGGATTTGCTTGTGTATGGCTTTTGCTTGACATATTAAGCTGTTTTTAGGTCAACCCATGAGTTTTCTCACTTTTACACTACTAATTCTCTCCCTCAATCTGCTCTGGGTGCAAGCAAGTGGCACCGTGGGGCTTGGTTTCTGGCTGAGGTTAAATCTTATCAGACTTCCAAAGAGTTTCAGAGGCATATGTTCATTCATCTTGGTGATTTTTGCATTCAGTATTAGTGAGACGAGCATTTTGAGATCCTTTCATGCTTTGTGATTTGCAAGAAGCATTCTGGTTTTTGCAGCACCAGGCTTGGCATTTGAAGCCAGACAAGGCCTAGAAAGCAGGTAGAGAGTTAAAATCATTCTAAGTAGAATATAGGAATATAAGCAGAATATAGGAATATAAGTATAAACGAAAGCACAAAGAACTTTGTCAATACTTAGCTAGGATGCACTGCCAGAACTTAGGGATAGAGGTTAGATGGTACTGTACACTGAAAGAATGCACACACACACCCAACCTGAGGAAGATAAGGGGGTAAAGTGGGGCTTGAGTCTAAGAATCTTGCAAAATTCACCATTAAGTCTGCCAAAATCAAGAAAGTTGAAAAGTTCATGAAGATGATGAAGGCTGGGCCAAGAGCCAGAGGCTGAAGAAACAGGATTCTCCCCAAACTGCAGACCGTGCCCCCCACTCCGCCTAGACTCCGCCTATTATGAATATTATAATCGGATGTTGCAATTATATGAATATGTATGTGAACATGTTGCAATCACCTGTAAAAATGGTATAAAAACCTGTAAATTCACTGGAGAGGCAGGGCAGTTTTTTCCAGCGCGAGCTGGCTGCTCTCCAACGTTGCTCAATAAATATACCTCGCTGCTTAAAGACTAAAAATTGTCTCTGAGCAGTTTTCTGCGCCTTCTTGGGGGCATTTATTGGCATCACATTGCCTACTAAAATCCTTAAGTAGAAATACATACAATTTTTCTATGGGAAAAGAAGTCTGAAAGATTCAACAAAACTTAGGCAAGAACTTCAAAAACAAAAAGGCGAGTATGAAGAACTTTGATTTTCTGAAGTCTTATGTTGCTCAGGCATGATTTATATGTTAGAAACAGGCAGCATAACAATACTGTCTACATGGAAGTCATTCTTTTTAAGCAGAACACACTGAAACTTTTCCAAACCATCTCATAGAAGTTCATAATCATTCTAGGAAAGCTTAATAGATATTATTCTATTGATTGCACTGGTTCTGCTAATACTGACTTTTTAATGATTTCTGTCTTATTAATAACTAAAAGAAAAGCTTCACTATTTGTAACTACTATTAACAGTAAAAGCCTCTTTAAAGCTACCAAGTACTATATAGAGATCATTTCTACTGGCAAATTACTTTGATTCTCAAAGCACCTTATACAAAATTTTACATCAATTCTTGATCCACTTAATTGGAATGCTTTATGATTTGTTTTGCAAACTGCAGTCTACAAACGATCATCAGGATCGTTGGACATCACAGCAGAGCAGTTCCATAATATATCCATGAGCTGATCTCAAAAAGGTGTCAAAATAACAACAAAGAAAAGTATCTATGTTCCCTTTTATGGAATATTAGTGAAAATAAAAAATATTTCTCCAGCAATTTCCAAAACCTGTGCTGACTTTAAAATGACCAAATATATTCAGAATAAAAGTCCCATGAGTGAAACTCCAAAGTGCCTTTTAATATCTGCCGAGCTTCCTAGCTCGGCACTTCTGTGCTGTTCTGAATGATTCAAAATACTACAAAGACCTGAGAATGCTAAGGAACTCCTTTTCAATTGTGAATATTTCTGATAATTTTAAAATTATGGAATAGAGACAGTACCTTTTAATCTTCTTAAGGCTACTTGCAGTATGTGAATGTTTTCATTTACTTAATACAGAAATCCAATTTCCATGATAGGGAGTTTTATTTTGAGCCATCGACTGTTTTGGTAGTCTGTACACTTCCACATTTACTTTGTTATTTGCAGATCAAGCAAAGATCTCTTTTTTCTCTCCCTCCCATGTACGTGTCATACAACTATAGCTGATCACTGTTATCACCTCTGTTTTGGTGAGATACAGTGACTGCAATCATCCGTGAGGTTCTTTCTGTGTTAGTTGCTGTGCAACTATGGAGAAATAAGCACTGGAATTGGTCAGACTCAGAATAAGTCTTATGGTATAATCTATTACTGAATTTTTACCTTCTTCTGAAAGTCAGGAGAGGTACAGAATCAAAGTAATAAAATTTTTGCTTTGCCTTGCTTTAACATTTATATGACACACTACTACATTTCCACAAAATTGTATAGTATCCGTATAATGCTGTTGATCATAGGAGCCTCTGCTACAGGACAAACCTCCAGTGTGCTGGTTCTCCTGATATATCCCATGGGCAACAACGGGCAGGCCATAGTGAATTGTGGAAGCGATTTTGCAAGAAATATTACCATTAGAAAACAATGGGGCATTCTCTGTGATACCATGAGGTATCATGGGAGCTCTTTTAGCACAAGCTAATCTCAGAATAACAAAAAATTCCAGTTTCTTAGTAAGTTATAGAGCTATTACTTCCATTTCTAACAGCATAAAAATAACAAATTTATTATTTTTCTTACAGAAAAGTATATTTCCAAGCTCTTAATCATTTGTTGAAAAAATCTTTTGAAGGCAACAAGGCTTATGGGCAAATGTATGCTCTGGGGCTGTGCTTTGTTTTAATAAATAAAATGAGGAGGACTTCTCTGTATAAGTTTCAAAGACACTAAATGCAGGCAGCAACATTCACTTCAAATTACTATGTTATTCAAAGCTATTTAGGGACTTCAACCTGAGTGCATTCACACACTAAGCACATTACACAGTTGCAAGATTTTCTGCAGTATTTATAATTCTACACGAGGCTTTCCTAATTGTGTATATTAAAGGTAAATGTTTCTCTTAACTTGCAACACACTTTTGAGTACTGGATTAAAACCACATCCAGTTCATGTCTATTTCCAACCTACCCCAATTCACCTTTCTGATTTCTAACAGCTGTTATAATAGATTATGTGTTATATCATGTTCCCAACCTCTATTATTTTCAGCTGTAGAGTTGGGCATTGTCATCAGTATTTTACTTTTTAATTCAACTGCATGATTTGACTGAGTTTCTTAGTCTGTACCCTTTACTTTACCTCTGAAAACAAAAGGTATAAATGGGATTTTAGGAAGAGATTAAAGTGGTTAGTCTTCCAGACAGCGCTAAAGATAATTTATCACCTTTACTCATGTGAAACTCAAGCATCTATAAATCTCTCACCCTGTTCCATAGCATTAATAGTGACAGGAGGCAAAATTAAAAACCACCCAAACTACCACAGAACATTTGGTATTAAACTATATGTGATGTAATGTCAAATATCTCATGTTATGCCCATCAGCAACTAACTTAACTAAACTGACACTAAAATCCTAAGACTTTTCCACATAGAACCTGGCACACCAGAGAGTGCCAAGACTACAAAACCTATTTTCTTCAAAATCCTATACACATTGAAATACTGTTGATAGGTATCTTTTATCTTTTCTGGACAAAATATGAAATTTTTACTATCTAGATAGTAGAATTGATAAAAAAATTAATGTTGTTGCCTACTCATTTGGCAGTTCTTATCTTGCATCTTGCATGCCTGTTATCTTCTCCAATTTTTCTATTTTGTTTGAAATTCCTTTTAGGAGCTACTGTGCAATTATTCTTGCACGAACTATACTGTACCACAGTTTTTGTGAATATAAAAGCTATACTGAAATTAATTTTGTACATTCTGTGGTGGGTATTCAGCACAAGTCTTTGCTTAAAAACATTATTTCCTCTCCTGCAGAGGAATTCGTTCTCTTTGTTCCTATTCAATGCTAGCTGATGGAAGTAGAACTGATGGAGAAATTCTGAAAAATAGGCTCCTTAGCTGAAATCAGAGCATTTACGAAAAATGGATTATATTGTAATTTAAACTAGAAAATAGAGCTCTCACAAGGCGCCAGCAGGGGAAAAAAAGGTTCTGTCCTTTAATTTTCAAATCGTTGTTTGTTCCAAGTCACGAGTTTGTATAATAAAATTATTACCAGTGTAATAAAAAGTTTAAATTTTAACACACAACAGTTTGGTTTTTTAAAAGAAGATACATTTTGTTTATTCTACCTTATAAAAATCTAGATTTTCCTAGCAAAAATTAAAAAATGTTAGGGCTTGTTCACTGGAGGGGAGAAGGGGGGAAGTGTGGAGAGGAACAAACCAAAACACGTTTCAGTGTCTTCAAGTCTTTGCAAAATTTCTCTTCTCTTCCTGTATTTAGCCTGTTCTGCAGATGCTACAGTAAAGAAATAATGTTAGGACAGAATTCAGTGGTATGACAGTGTCTTGGGAAGTGAAAGAAAGGAAAAGAAATACAGTGGAAATGTCAGACAATTCCAAGGTGATCAAGTAACATGAGAAACTGTTTTTGAAAGAAAAAGCTATAGTGAGGTCAATTGTACGACTGTATGACTGAGGTTAAATATATGACTGAGGTTAAATATATGACTGAAGCGTCATATATCACTATAGCCTAGTTTATATTGTTTGTGGGCAGAACTACCTTAGTTTCTGGTAAGTATCTCTGCTCTAGTCTCTCTCTAAATGCCCTCTAAATGTCCCAAAGAATCAAAATTTTCCATTCAGATACCCACAACTTCTACCTCAATCTGATCCACAAATCTGATCCAAACCTGATCAAATACACCAAACTTTGAGTCATTCTGGACATGTTTAGAAATCAGAAAAGGAAATGACAGTACACAGATTTGAATGCAAACATGGCTGTTTGATTTACACAATGGTAAAAATGGCCTGTGAAAAAGAAAGATTTTTTTTTTAAAGTTGTTGAAGATAGAAAAAAGTAAAGAATTGTAACATTCACATAGCATCAGCTTCCAACATGTGTTGAAAATTGTACTTCTAACTTAAACATGAGTCAGCTCCTTCTACAAACACAAGGAATTTTTCCTCTCAAGGTTATCTCTACTCTTTTGTTCCCCACTGCTCTTAAAGCAGTGGATGAAACTCAGCCACAAGTTTCAAACCTCCATCAATAAGAAGCTGGGGTATGCACTGACAAGTAACACACATACAACTGTAATATTTACAGACTGGAAAACACGTGCTGAACACCGGACTTTTACCAAAGCAATACTGACTTCACAACTTTTTGAGGTCCCTTCCAGACCTGGTTTTTTTGTTACTAAATACGGTCATGCAGAACAGACATAATTTTCACAAAACTTGCTTACAAAACTTGTTGTAGCTTTTGTTTGAGGCTGTAGCTGCTGAAAGGGTTCAAGGAAGGGATGTACAAATTCTGAGCTGTGTGCAGGATAGGCTTGCTCCATATAACACCTGCAGCAATGAGCTCCAGACTTGGATCTATACCCCTCCCAGGGGGCTTCAGGGGCTCCCTGGGGACATCACGTCAGGACTTGGCAGCTACAGCCAGATTCCAACAGGAGTAGGACAGCTGTGGGGCTGCCCCCTTCCTGGGTATCAGGCACCTCCCTGGGACAGGAATGAGCTGAGGCTGGGACAAGCCATTGGCCTGTGGGGCTGTGGGGAGCTGGAGACTGGCCCTGCAGTGGTGTTAGTCAGGCAGCAACTGATGGCCCTGAGAATCTGAAATCGGTGACTGGGAGAAGATCCCAAGAGGTAGGGAGGGACAGCCAAGGATGTTGGTGTCCTCAGGGACAAGAAAACTCCCACTAAAGCAAGCAGAACTACGTAATAGCCTAGCTTTGATAATGCATAACATTATTTGTAAATGTGCTCACTATCTGCAGTATCCCTAGACGCCTTTTAATATTTCTCTGTTACCTTTAGGCTGTTTGATTTTCCTTTACTGAAGAGCCATCAGTCCACCTTTTAACCTCAATCTTAATTTGAAGTCAGATAAAGAGCTGCATGGAGGAAGACACTGTCTGTGGACAAGATGTTATTTTGATGTCACATGTTATTTAGAAACAGGATAGCATGCAGACAGGTACTAATCCTGGCATCCTACATTTCTTCTTCTAGAGAAACAAAATAATAAAAGTAGAGGTCAAAGAAATCCTGAGAGATTACACAGTCCATTTCTGCATCCCAAGATGAGATAAAAGACACTCAAATAATTTCTTTTCTAATGTTTTGTGGGGTTTTTCCTCTTTCTCATCAATTATCCATTCATCTCCATAATCAAGGCTTCTCTGTGGAAAACTTCCTACATCCTGCACATGACACATCTTAGCTTTTCAGGTCAGAGATCATTAATCTCATATTTCTTCAGGAGAGAAAACAGGGATGTTGTCTGTTCCACTCTACTCACAGATGAAGTAAACATGTGCTGTGCTGTACATAGATTGCAATCTGTACATAAGAGTATAAAGAAAGCTGAAAGATCAAAGACAGATGTGAAAACTATACAAACTCTCAGTAACAACAAGATTTTTTTTTTGCCGAGTCTTTGGATTCACCAAAACCAAATAAAGTCCAAACCTTAATCCTGTTGTCTATATCATCGTAAATCTTAAATAACCTTTAATACACCATTGCGCAAATGTTTATTTTAACAGATGAGGTGCTCAAGAGAGCAGAAGACACTCCACCAGCTTTCTCTGGTACTTTAACATGTAAGGCACAAAGGTGAGCTCAGAAAAAAACCAAGGAGCCTTTCAGAGGAATACCGAAACATCTGAATAGCAATCATCTAGGGAGGATTTTCTTTTCTTCTAAAGTTTCAGTCTTAAAGAGAAAGATCACAGTGTGAATCAGAGAATACACCTTTGAAGACTATTTCAAAATGCTCCCGAAGACCTAATAGTGGTACATTCAGAGTCTGATAGAGACCTGTGTATTTTCAGAGTGGAAAGCTGCCAAAGTGTTGGTGACTCACTTCATCATGTCAGATGACAGCAGCTCACATGAGCCAAGGTAAACACCTGTTTAAATGCCAGCAGGATCACAGCTTTAAATTCTAAAAATGCAACTAAATATCAGGAAAATTGAATTTATTTTGATTATAATTAACTTGACATTTCTTCCAGCATGGAAAGAAGAATGCCAGTCCTGCAGTAAAGGCAGCAGTCTCAGCCACTTGGGTTTTATCATTAAACAGAATACAGGTTTCCCCGGAGACTACTGGCTAAGATTAATAAATCCTATAAAAAATCAGCTGCAACACTCACTCCTTAAATTCATATATATATATATATATATGCCTTCTTTATAACCTCTTTTGTTTAGTTTCTAAGAAAAGCCAGGTTGAAGTTAGGCAGGTCATGTAGCAGGACACCTACTTACACTGCAGTCTAACACATCTCACCAAATCCTGGATTTTTGTTGCCTATCATCCTCATTTTATGCTCGAATTATAAATTGTTTGACAGGAGATCATTATTTTTTTTACTTGTATAGTGTGCAAAAGGGTGGAATTGTAGTTCATCACAGGATCTTCTGTATACCATGAAATGGCAAATAATGAAAGTAATAGTATATGATTTACTGTGGAGATCTTTCTCAAGTAATTTTCACCATATAATTCGTATTCAGTAGCACAGTGCTCTTTGGTTTCTAAACAGTGGAATATATTCTATATTTTATTCTAAATATACTTTATTTGGTGATTAGTACATACATATAGTATATACTTAATTTAGTGATTAGTATATACATAAATATATACATTTGTATATATATATATGAACAGCAAAACACAATGAAAACCCCAGGTATTAGTCTTTTATCATGACATTTTATTTTATCATACTACATTCTGTAGAGAGATTAAATTTATTCATGTCTCTTTCTATATGCTATCTGTGCTTAGTGGGTTGCAGCTAAATCCATGAGAGCAAATATTAATATTTTCGCAAAAACTTCAGATAAAAAACAAGTTAGAAAAGGAAAGTATATGGAAACACCATTCACATGCAACCCTCAGACAAAGTCTATGAACCAAAGAGCAGTTTGGGGCAGTAAAGCTGTGTGACCTTCAGACAGTCTGCTGAGAAAACTGCTGAGATGACCGAAAGGAGATGAAACAAAAGCCATGTAAGTTAAGAAGCCTAAAAACACAGAAAAAAGAAAAAGTGTGGGTATGGGGATAGATAGCAGCATGAGAACTCAAGAGGAAAAATACTGACATTAAAAGGTTTAAAATGCTAAAAAAAAAATGGAGAAGAAGAAGATGGCAACTCAGCAAGATCAAGGATCAGCTCAATCTAAGGAGCAAAGACTGTTGACCTCTCCTACCTGAGTGGCAAGTGCTTGTCAGATGTTGCATCAGATTGGTGAGTACACAATGCTCAGTCTGGTGACTTTAATACTTACCTACTAGCTCACTAGTCCTTACTATCCACGGTGTCCTTACCAATAAATAAATGCTCTGCACTCTTCAGCTGTGTAAATTCTGTGCTTCATGTTCACAGTAAAAAAAGAGCAAAAGG
Source organism: Corapipo altera (assembly GCF_003945725.1). Lineage (NCBI taxonomy): Eukaryota > Metazoa > Chordata > Aves > Passeriformes > Pipridae > Corapipo > Corapipo altera. Next base: position 13,129,206 of record NW_020884876.1, read on the forward strand.
AATAAAAGTTGTCAAATGGAATCAGAAGAAAAAGGGTTACAAATTTAATTCTCTTTAAAAAAAATGAAACAAACAAACAAAAACAAAAAAAAACCACCCAAAACTAAAATCAAAACCAAAAAAACAAAGAAACAAACAAAACAAAAAAGCCCCAAAGAGCTCCTTAGAATTAGGGTGGGGGGAAAGAAGTGAGTTACGGTTGCAGTACCATAAACCTGTTATGTCCTGAAGGCATTTTCGTATGCAACATAACTGCCAGGAGCCTTTACATCCACGCTGAAATCATTATTATGAAATATGCAATCTCCTGTAGTCATTGTGCTCATTCCATATAGAATCCATGCATAGAAACTTTCAACTGTAAAAATTATGTGACCACTAGTTTGACATATAAATGGGTAAGAAGAAATAGAGTTCTCATGTTAGGAAAAAAATCACAACTTTGCAATCAAACTCAAAGGGTGGCCTGCATGGTACTGGGTGGAAGTTTTCTAATCAGCTTCAGCTGTAGTGTCTATATTGACTTTGACACGCCTAAATTTAAGCTTAAATTTAGCAAGACGAGTGCTCTGCACCAGCAATATCCATTCTGTAAGTTGCCTTTGCCCCAAGGCTCAAGACGTTAGAACACACCATAGAGTACAGTCCCTTTAATGTGCCACCCCCAGCAGCACAGCGTGAACTGCACTCCTGTACCTTGTTCCCACCACAAGACTCTCCAAACACATCCTCTTAGACGGGGCTCCATCTCATCATTATAACGTCTGTGCTAAATTTGTTTGTGTGAGCTTTGTACTAGCTATTGTTCTGATAATAAGTGATCAGAAGCCCTTCATTAGAGAAGACCTCAAGTCTATTTCTTTCTCTGGGTGAAGGCCAAGCACAACAAAAGTCTCTCATAACTTACTGGCACAGGAAGGCACTGCGCACACTCCAGTGAGGGGGTGTTCTGTCCTTTAGTACACTTTACAGAAGACAAGAGAAAAGTGAGAATTATCTTCCTGCCTTCCTACCTTCTGTGAAATCTGCAACACTGACATGTATTGTTTAAAACCCTTTTCTAGCTCACAAGAGGACATCCTCCACTCCCTACCATAAGATCCCATGCTCTAGCTACAAGCTTATTGAAGGGATTTTACTTTAAAAATATACAAGGCTCCAAAAATTCACCCGCCAATTTTTTTAAAATCTTGTAATACCTTGAGAGAGAGCACAAAGGAGAAGGGGCTCCAGGAGGTGTCGTGTGGGGCAGTGTTCTGGTGTGCCAGTGACTGACAGCTGCTCTAGGACTGCCCAAGGAGAAAACAAGGGGCTGGATTAAGGCATCACCTCACCTTTGTGAAATTTGACTTGTCCCTTCCCCTCCCACACACACACTTGAGTTGGTCCGAGACAATAATTAATATAATAATCCAGTGTCTCACACCTAGATTCTTGCTATTTCACTCAGAATAGTGTGGGAAAACACATCACCATGTCACAGAAATAGGTATAATAATCCAGCACATCTTCCATCCCTGTACATTTATATCAAAGATGATGCTGATCTCTCCCCAGCTGGCTCTCAGAAGGTGTTCACCCTCTAATCTACTGCCTGCTGAAGGCATCTATTAAAATTTGTCATGGTAGTCATGCTAACATCTTCAAGTTTACTGTTCTCCTTGCTTTCAACCTCACCAGCTGAGTTTTCACTACAGGTAATGTGTCTACTCCTGACATTATTGGCCTCCAAACTTCACTGACTTCTCAAGCAGGGCCTGCGATGCTTCATGGGGGGCAGTGATGTGCATGCTTAGCTGGCTAATTCCATTGTTGTGAATGTCACACTATCACCTGGAGAGCAGAATCTTGACAGACGAATATCACATTTAGCTCTAAGGTCACAAATAGTCCAGGGACTCCTATACACTCGTCTGTCAAAACTGAGGTGTCTAGTCTTTCTCTCTTTTTCAGCTGATAGATGAGGAAATACAGTCTGAAATACCTGGGTGGTTCAGCTTCAACACATCTTGTAATCTGTAGCGGTAGAGTGGAAGTCTGACATGGTCTTCTATTACCCATCACAGTTAGAAGCTCTTTTTGTGAACCACTTTATTCCAGTTATAACTCATAGGAAGTACTAAACAATCTGGTACTAAACAATTTGTCTTTTTGGCCCTTGGACCTTTAATTTATGCCACTTGAATAAGCCCACAATGGGTACACAACTTTTCCAAAAGATAACGTTCTGAAATGAACTTGCTGAATATGAAGAGGAATAAAACAGTCTCATACAAGCTTCTGCATAATCTCTCTAAATTATACATAACATATGGATTCAGAAACCATGCATTCTTCCTCTCCTGATACACAAATGTATATACCCCTTTACTCGGAGAGCTAAAAGCAGATGTTTCAACTAACCAAGACAACTGTTTGCATATCTAAGTATTGCAGCCCGGGGAACAAAGGGTCCCACCACACAGCTAGGGTAGAACAGACTGATCCTTTATTAACAGGGGAGCACAGACTTATACAGGGTTTCGAGGGAACTCTCTGGAAGAAGGGGTGGAACATGGGAGGAATATGCTAAACAGGGACATATAAGTTAAAAAAGGGAGGGTTTCAACTACGATTGGGTGGAGACAACCATTTATGGGGTGACCAAATAAGGGACTGGTACATGGCATGAACTGGGAACCAATCACCAACAAGAGAACAAATAAAGGAATAGATAATATGAGGGATTTTTTACAAAATTGATGAAAAAGCTAACATCAGAGGACAGAAAACACATCTTCATATAACCCAAACTTCAACCCTAAGTCAACACAGCTGTTATGCTCATTAGGAGGTGCAAAAGGCAGTTGTTTCTGGTGTTTTACAATCTTCTTCCTCTGTTGCTTGTTCCAATTTGCATATATTGTACTCCTCAGGTCTTTGGCTTCCCACACCAAAGTAATGTACATTGTGAGCCATGGATGTAAAACTGGCCACATACAAATATCCAGCTTTTCCAAGTACTTGCATTTCAACACTGGTAGAGCTGGCACTTCCAAACAGTTTTCATATGCTAAAATATCTGGAGAGAAAATAACATTTGGGCTTAAAATTCACACTGGCCCAATCTCACCACCATTGTAAACGTTTGTGTTCCCAGCATCTCATACACATGCAAGCAAATTCAGAATTAAAGCACTGCAAAATGCTTTCTGTGGAGTTGCTTAAATTGCTGTAGATTTTCTGAAAAGTGTCCAATATACACAAAAAGTATTGGGGAAATATGGACTTGACTTACAGGTAAAACCTATGTCAATATACATAGGAGAAAAAAATTAGTTCTCTAAAGAACAGATGCATTTCATAATTAATATATTTTTAAATTATATAATCATCTTTGGCAGCATTAATTATAAACCATAATATATAATTATGAAAATCAGTTGGCACTAATGTATCTATAAGAGCAAGCATATGTTTCAGAATTAATATCTTCTACAAAAAATTCTGCTTTGTATTAACAATAAAACTAAGTTTACAACTTGCAAGCATTTTGATATATTGTGTGGGTCTTGGTTTTCAAAGATGTGAAGTCCATTATACAACCACAATGTATGTTTGGTCTATATGAATTAATGAAATACAATCAGAATTAGGGCCAAACAGGAGAATACTATATAACAAAGAGCAATTACTTTTGTACCTTTTCCACCTTTAGAAAGGAAAAAAGAATTCATAGTCACTTTAAATATGAAGGAATCACTACCATCATTTTCTTCCGCTTGCAATAAACTATCAGGCTGTTACAAAACAATCAAAATAGTGCTGGTAGTCAAAGAAGGTAAGTTTCCCAAGGGAAACAATTATCAGAGTACTCTCTGTCATTAGATATGGTAAAAAAATTAAATTAAGAATATTAACCACTTTTGGAGGGTTGAACTCTGTGACTTTAAGATTCCAGTTTAAAAAAAACCAACATATCTCCCCCAGTTATGTCCATTCTGTACTATCACAAAGGTGTTTTCAAACCTTTTGCATTATTATTTTATTTTTTCTGTAGATGACAGTGTTCTGGAGAGCAATTTCTATCAGGTACCTAAGTATTTTCCTGAGTAGAGATGAACTGATAAAGATGTTCAGATTTTATATATAAAAGAAAGGAAAACAGACAACCTTTAAGTTCATTTGGGAGGACAGAGTCATAATTGTCACTAACCTGAATGCTCAAAACCAGGGGAAAAACTCACAGTATGTCCCGGAATTTTCAAACTAGTAAAACAGAAGTTGCTCTTTCACATAGATAGAATTGGAAAATATTTTTCTTCCTGAAATATATTAATATCCTAGATATTCTGACGAACTGTGATTTACTCTTTAGATACCAAATGCTACAACCAAGTAACAAAGGAAAGAAGCAGATACATTAACTATATACTATACATTATGTTCCTTCTGAAAATTGGTATCGGTTCATTACCACTATAAGTGACAGCTGACCTGTTTTGAAGCAGTAGACAGGGGAAAAACAGATGCCTCAAATGACAGAAATGTCTGGAACAGTGAACAGCTGCCTTTTGCTGCCATTGCTCGGTGGTCCAGCATGGGGAAGCTGGGCAACACTGTTCCTCATAGAAGCAGAAACTTTCCCTTCCACATCTTTCCCCTGGGAGGAAAACGGCAACAGGGATGTCTGGTCCCAGCCTTTCTATGAAAGGAACATCCCAAACCTGGCCCCATCCTTCACCTCAGGGAGAAACAATCATTATTTTCTGTGTGGCAGCCTTGCCTAGAGCCATCTCCAAGAAGGTGGATCTTTTCCAGTGGGCTGATTTTTGACATCTGCAAGTTAGAGACAGATTATGAGATTATTGAAGCTGAATGTTAGGAAGGGGAATAGAATATCTAAACTGTATGAAAGATAACTCCAAATCAAATTTGTAGCTACTGCAATCGATGTATAACTATACTTTGTGAGGCTCTATCAATTTACATCATCCTAGGAGAAGGTTCTTTGTATATACAATAAAGATGAACAGAGTGTTTTCCAGAGCTTTCCAAGTTTTTTCAGATGCTGTCAAGTTTCCAGAGTTTTTTGAAAGTGATGCAGTGCTTATCTTTAAATTAGTAGTAAAATGTATTTTAATAGTTTCCATTTAATTGGGTTTTTAAACAGGTAAAGCAGATGTCAGAATCTTGTTAAGCAGAGTGGTAAGATTTAATGCATGTTATTTATCAGACCCTACTTTCCAGTCCACCGGATAACCCTGAATCTTCTGACTAAGCCAAAATTTTCAGGATGAAACTGATGGAGTTGCAAAGACCCTACACAAATAGTTCTCTCCCATCCACCATCAGCCTGCTCTCTAATTGGATATACAACCTCTTTTCACTTGCAAGCCTGAAGGCATTTTGACTGTGGCAGTACTTGATGCCACTTTAAGAAACCAGCTGGGACTCCAGAAATAGAATACAATAATTTCTGATGCATTTGCACGTGCAATAGCTCTAAATGTAAAACAGTCAAAGGCTTCTGATAGTCCACCTCCCCTGACTCAAAGCCTTAGCCAGATAACGTTTTACTGTGATATAAAAGAGTACGTTACTGGAGAAGGAGAGGTTGTAACGTGAAACAAACTTGTTGTTTGAACTATGCAGTGACACTTACTTTGCCACTTCATGTAAGAAAAGTGAGAGGAACATGATGGGTAAAAAACCCTTTCAGCACGAAGGAGGAACTCTATTTCAACATGGATGGGAAATGCAAGCAACTCTGCCCAAGATTTCATTTGCCTCTGCAGATAATGATATGGGGGAGTCCAGAGAGAAAAATAACTGAGACACTCAGGCTTGCTTGTCTGTATGTTATAGGTTTTCAGACACAGAATCAACTTGCTTCCAAACTCACAGTATTAGATGGAGAAGAACACAAAGATATTTATTATACTGGAACCAGTAGCAGTTTTCAAGGCATTGCACCAGTACCAAGAAGGCTGGAAGCAGGCAAAAGGCAGGCAAACTGTGCTAGCTGACCCCAACTGCTGAAAGGGATATTCCATACAACATAATGTCTTACTCAGCAGTAGAACTGGAGTAGTGGAAGAAGAAGGGGAAAGGCAGGTTGGCTTTCAAAATGGTCAACACTCAGAGCCTGGCTGGGTATCATTCTGCTTGTGGGAAGTAGTAAATATTTGCCTTTGCATCCCTTGTCGGGGCGTTTTTCCCCTCTTTCCTTCACATCTTAAACTATCTTTATTTCAACTCATGAGTTTTATGAGTATTGCTCTTTGTAGTCTTTCCCCTATCCTGCTGGGGTAGATGTGGGTGGGGTAGATGAGCAAGCAGCTGTGTGGTTGCTGGCCAGGACTGATGCTTGAGAGCTTTTTGGATTTTTTAACTTTTCTAGATTTTAGAAGTAATTGTGTAGCAAATATAGATTTTAATGTAGCCGTATTATATCCCTTACCCTGTAGCATAATGTTTACATATACCCAACCCTATTGTCCCATTTCATATCAATCCCTCTATATTCCATTAGCGTGTTTAGTCTTCTTTTCAAGGTAGAATTGTAGAAAAGCCTGGACCAGAAGATATCACACAGACACAGTGACCTTCAAGTCCAGAACTCTGGAGGAGCTGAAGAACTATACGTGCTGTGAAGAAGATGAAGATGAGGAAGAGGGGGTCCCAAAGACCCCAAACCCAATTCCTGAAGGGGTGTGTCAGGGGGCAGAACAGGGCAGAACCAGGGGTGGACAGACCTGGGGTTGGATGGACCTTATTATAAAATCATAGAACCACTGTCTGGACGGGTGTGCAGGTCATGTGTATTCCCCTGGTCGGAGGCTTCATGAAAGGACCTACTCTTTTATCTTATCTTACACACCAAATTGGTTTGGAGTCTTTTTCTCTGCTCTCTCTTAAGACAACAGGATCAACCCACCACACATTATCTCTAAAAAAATTGGCCTTTTTTCAAGAACACAATTCTGTCTTGGAAAATATATTCAAGCTCCTACAAAGATCTCACTGATGTATTTATTCCGACAGTTTCTTGCCTGCTTCTCTCATTGCACAAAAGAGAAACATTAACACTAACAAAGGGACACTATTTTTAACATGTACTTTGCTTCTACTTTCATTTTAAAATAACTTTAGACCTATATCAATTATTATACGATCAGTTTCTTCCTATAAATTGTGTTAAATATCTGACTTTCATTTAAACTTTGGAAAAAAATTGCTGGACTCTCAAAAACACTACCTCAAGGAGAAATGGCATCATGATGACAAATAAGAAAACAATTTTAGTTATTGTCTAGTGTTACACAGTCCACAGCTTCATTAAATAATGTAGCAAATAAGAATCTCCTTTTTTATAGGAAATTACTTGTCCTCTTAATAGGATTTTTTTTATTAGAAGAACATAGCATAGACAATTCACATGTATTCATATATTTACACCAATCATTTCCTATTGATCAAATGGATCAAATAAAACTAGTTAAGAACACAATTTACTCTGTGTGTGATTTACTACTTAGTCATCATTCATAGTATAAATACCTATCATGATCTAGAATCAAACTGGTATTTCTTAAACATAATGTTTGCATAACTGTGAATGTAAAATTTCATTTCAATTTGCTGCAAATTAAAGATTTGTAATAACTTAATATTCTTGCTGTCCCCCAAGCTTTTCCTTCTCTATTCAAATTAGCAAAATTTCTGCCCAAAAGCTACCTGCTCTTGCAAATTCCCCAACTTTGATTTGTAAGAATTTTCCAGACTATGGGCTGTAAAATGAGATGAAGATTACACTGAAAAAATAATCTAGCAGAGAAAGTCCAGCTATCCCAGACTAAACTGTTTTCCTGTGCTTCAGCCAGCTATTCTCATGCAGAAGACTGAATGCACTGGATTTTCACCACTGTTTAATTTACTTAATGAAAGTTCTGTAAACCAGTTTGCACTGATGATCCAGTTTTTATAAGTTCACTCTTAGTTTTTTTCCTGATTCTCATAAGGAGGTCAAGGGCTTTTTTGCAACATCTCCCTCTTTCCCACACTCATCAAGATAAAGGCAAAAAAGCACATTGCTTGTGTCCTGTGAAATCCATATTATCTCCTGTTTTGTTGCCTGCATGCCTTTTCACTGCTACCCGATGCTATTATTCATTGACAAAAACCCTGACATCACACAAATTTCTTCATGCAAGAAAACAGCCAGCGAGTCAAGATCACTGGGAATATGTAGATAATGAAATACGTTATTTTTCCAAACTATGTTGTAATCAAGCCAGTACTGAACATCCATTTTTGCAAAGAAAGCAAAAAATCTTTTCTCTGATATAAAAAGTCTAAATGTATGAAAGAATTATTCAGAATTTGAAAAAAGCATAATATGGAAAGAGGGTCACAAGTTTTTGCTTTCTTCAAAAAAAAGTGGTGTAATTTTAGTGGGTTGTAAGAGACTGAAATGTTGTTAATGTCTTAAGCATTGTCAAAATCATAGAAAGACTTTTTTTTTTCAAACTGCAAAGAAGCAACTGCCCATCTGTGACCACTAAAGCACAGCCCCTCCCCCCCTCCCCAATATGCCTCCAGACTAGAATTTGGACTGCGATGGGAACTTGAGTTAAGACTATTGTCCAATTATCTCAGGTCTAAGGAGGAGTAGACAGGGCTCAGGGAAGAAGAATGTACTCACAAAGAAAGCCAAACTCAGCAGCTCTGTTAAGAATCCTGGCTGGATTTGGCAGGTATAGGAGGAGAAGGATTTTGGGGGTGTGATGGTAAATCTCTGCATGCAAAACAGGAGTAAACCCCTCCATCCATGAAGACTACATACGCATGGGACTTTCAAGTGAGAGGCAGCTGAGAAGGGATCATAAACCATCAAACACCCCCAAAGAGCCCCCCAGACTCATTCCTGAGGCCTTCTACTACCAAAGGACTGCACATGATCCAAGTGAGGTAATAAATCCAGAGCAAGTCACAAGAGACTGCAAAGCTTCCCCCTACCAGGGGAAGTACCTGGGCATCTCCCAAACATATATTAATCCATTGGACTCTGTCACTTTTGTGGGACCCTCACCACCAAGAAGACTAGAAAAAGAGGACCTATGAGATGCTTCCAGGTTCCACAGAGTGGTGATATATTTTCTATTTAATCTCTGTCTGTCACTCCCTTCCCTGACCCTCATTTTTCCTGTTTCTTTCTCTCTCTCTGTCTGCCTCACATTTACTGTTAAATAAAATCCATACTATTGACTTTGGCATATGGTCTTGTTTGCACCTTAATTCAGGCAGAGGCATTTCTAATAATTTTAATAACCAGATCATAACATGGGTTTACTCATTTTTTCCTCGCACTCTGCCATGATAAGTATTGAGCACAATTTAATACTCTTCCTACAGCATATGTTTATGTAAAGAAGTAAACAGAAGCTTCTTTCCTTGAACTTTTAGTGGGATTTGTATCATATTAAGTTTTGTTTTGCTCTTATTTTCTTTTATAATGAAAAATGAACAATGGGTTGCTGAAAATATAATTAGTATTGTTTTCAATTTTGCAATTCTACAACATGAAAAAAACATGATGAAGTTTTCAATAAGCTTTGTCTGTACTAGAAAGGCAGCAATGCTGCCTAGGAAATAAGCCAAATGTAAACGAACCCTTCATGCTAATTTGACAAGACTGTCATTAGTTTCAATACATAAAGCAATACTGTCTACTCCTCTGAAGATTCTTCATTTAAATGCGTTTTATTTTGACAGTCATAACGTTTATTTACTACATTTTTCTAATGCTTACTATTTATGTGACTCAAGGATAAGTACAGAAAAATCTATCTAAAAATGAGCCTTGCTTTTAAGAGAATCCTAATTTTCCCTTTACAAAGATTTTTTTTTTTTTTTTTTTTTTAGTAAACTTTAAAAATGCAGCTCAGACCTCCTTTCTGCTTTGGCCATTTCCATGTCAGCCACCCACTATTACATATCAGCATGCCCAGACAGAGAAGCATTGGAGTGACTGACAGAAGCCACTAGTCTGAAAAATATTGATTCAAGACAACAAGGAGCCAAAACGTAGGTTGAGATGAAATGAAAATTATTGAAAAAGAGACTTGATAAATATTCAGATTTTCATTTTTTGTGACCCTTGAAAACACAAATACTAATATTTGTGTTACCAACTAAACCTCTGCAGAAAGACAATAACAAGCAGTTCAAAACCTCCTTTAACCTATCTCCAGTTTGCCATCAAATGGGATGAGGTTTTCTTTAAAGTCTGTCTTAAACAGATTTAGTGCTCTGACAGTCTAATTAGAAACTCAGTGTTCATAGAATCAGGCAGAATTACAGAACAGGAAAATGGAGCTTAATATCTTAAACTATTCCATCTTCCTCTGACACAATTAATTCACTTCAGCATAACTGATTTTCAGCCTGAAATTAGAAGGATTTCCAAATTCTCTTCACCTTGACTTACTTGTTACCAAAGTTAATAGCAAACTTCACACTGTCTTAAGTAGCTGCAAGTTTAACTCCATGCAAATCAATGAAAATCTGCTCTGCTTTCTAAAGCAAAAGTATTTCGTAATGAGAAGGGTTGTGTAAATAAAATACACAATGTGAATCAAATAATTTCATTTTATGTATAATTCATCACTGCTGTGAACATAAATCATTCTGAGCTTGCTTAGATATTTTTTTATTGAATCCTTTATTTTGATTTTAAAGACTGGATCCTTCTTCCTAGTGAAATCAATGGGAATTTTGGCTGACTTATGGTTTCAGTTACATCAATTAAAATTTAGCTAGTCTAAATGTATGTCCCAAGATTCTTTTAAAATATAATTGCAAAGACTTGAGATCTTGGCTTAAGGACAATAAAATCACAATGAAAAACAGGAATGCTTGGTTAATAGCAAAAAACAATAAAGAAAACAATTACCATGACTTTGCAAGCATAGGAATCATTGTTTGTGAGTATAGAATCATTTGGCAAAAAAAAAAGTTCTTCACAAAATTCAGCTTTAATCCATATAGACAATTTGGTGTAACACAGTGGGTATTTAGTTTCTTTCTGGATTAATTCCTCTTAGTGTATATTTATACTTTTAAAAATCAGTTCATTTGAGATATCATCTGGTTTTGTCACATTCTAGTGAAGTTCTGGTAAAGTTGATAAACAATATATAGTCAGGCTTTTCTTCCTTCTTGTTTCAGCCTTCTTTTCTTCCCTAAAGATTTTTTATTCCTTATTCACATTTTGTACATCCCCAAAGTGCTTTGCTTTACTGCTCCAGCTACTTCACAGACAAAACTGACAAAGCATCCCTTCAGTGATTTATTTGACAACAAATTCTTATCTATGCAGAGTCCATGAGAAGTCAAATCCTAGTCCTTAACATCCTTGAACCGAGAGGAAACTTGGCTGCTACATTTTCACAGTATTACTGGGGGGGGAAGTATTTCCTTTATTTAACTGAATTATTATTATTATCTTTACAAGTCTTCTATTCTGAAATTTTCCAATGCTCAATCATACAATCTTATTTCCCTAAAACATGCTGCATTATCTTATCAGCATGAACAATAAAGTCGTTGAGGCACACATTCTTTAGACTGATCAAGAACTCTCCTTCCCTCTGTTGATTCCTACCCGAACAGTCCATTAATCAGAAAAGGCTGCAATAACACAGTGGGAAATACAAGCTCAAGCACCCACTTCTGCCAGGTCAAGGCCAGAAACAGAACATGTCCATACTTCCCAGGAACTCAGAATGTGAAGATCCCCATACTGACAAGCTGATGTCTCTCCTGAAAGTAGTTTATGGTGATCAGTGCAGTGTCATGCTCACACTGCTGTTCTACTCTGAGGGAAGTACACGAGTACCAAGTCTGATGCAAGCCCCTTTGCTCATGCTGTTACACTCTGTTCTGCTCACTCTGGTTGAAACAATGATTTATTGGAGTACTAGGAGGTTTAAAAGTCAGCCTATTTTGCAAAGCAAGCTTAAAGAAGAGCTGGATTAGCTTAATTCTGAATGCTGTCAGCATTCACTGAGGCAAGAACTCCTCTCAAGAAGAGATTCACATTTATGTCTTTGCTTTCATTTAGGCAGAGTAAGGACTTGAATCTCTCTCTTCCATTTCCCAGGTAGGTACCTTTATTCCCAGTTTACATGTTATCCTATAATGGCTCACTATCTATGCTTTTGTTCAGAGAAACTTCCTTATTGAAATATTTTAACTTCTATGAAGTAGTTTTCATATTATGAAAGTTTTATCATGGCTATTGGCATATACCCTCAGAACATTCATACAAACTAGGTAAAACATAGTATAGCATAAATATCAACATAAAACTCTCCAACCATCCCCTGGAAGTGTGAAAATTCATCATAATTCTGAGAAGCCAGTACTGGCAAGACAAATTCTCTGCAGAGACCACCGGAAAAGCCCCTACTCATTTGTTGCTTATGGTTTACACAACAGTTATGGAGCAAAGCCAGGAAAACAGCAATTATAAATTGTGATCCAAACTGTTTTCAAGCTGAAAGGTGGAAATGAAATGCAAGAACTCTTTCAAAGAATTAAACACAATTATTGGCTAACCAAATAGTTCCTATGTCAAATACCTATTAGTATAGTAATGGTACTGGCCTTATATTATAATAATTTAAATTAATTTTCAATAGTAGTCCTCTACTAGTTTTAAACACAAAGTTTTACATGAAGTATATATGCTTGTTGATACACATTCATTATACATAGAATATATTTGGATGTATTTCAAGATTTAAGCTATTAAACTCTTTACATGATAAAAAATATTACAAACCAACAAATTAATTATTTGATAGTGAAAGAGTGAATAATTTACAAAAATTTATTTCAATCAAGCATTTCTTTAATGTTTTTACCACATTTGTTTCAAATAACACTATTGATAATGAGCTGTCATTAATAGCTGAGGTCAGACATCTAACTATGTTGATGCAACAAAACAATCATGAGGTTTGAATTAACAGTAGGTATGGCATTGCACTGGAGGTGTGCAGGTTCAGAAACAGGCAGCAAACAAGACAAAGGAGACCTACTAAAGAAATAGGTAGTAGCAGGCAGCTGCCTGTGGGGATGCTGAAAGCACTGTTGGGAGCATGGACATTAATAAGCCTGTTATAAAAACAGAGAAAGTAAAGTATAAAAAAAGCTGACCAAAATTTCTCTCTTCCCTCTTCCTGTCTACACATACACACTCAGTAAGAGACAGACAATGGTATCTCATTGTCAACATCTAAAGACAGACTGAAATGCAATTTTTCTTTCTGGCACCTGAAATGTATTCCAGATAGCTCACTGACCGCCACAGTCTTAACATTAATTTAGTGAAAAATTAATATCAGGGCACAGGACAGAATTTTTTTCATAAACTTGGGCAAAACTTTCCAAATTTAAAATTTTTAAACTGAAACATAGTATTTAAATTATTATGCAAATTTGCCGTCCAATTTGTTAGACCTGTAGCTCAGTAATATATTTTCTGTTTCCTGCTCAAATACGCTGATTGTTTTTGCATTTTGCCCCAGATGTACAAGAAAAATTAACAGTTGTAGCAAAGGGATCAAAAACTAAAGAAGGAGAAAAGGATGGAGGTGGGGTGGCAGTTAACACTTAGTTATATTATTTTCTTGCTTATCCCATTACATCACAGTGTGAGAAAATATCGCCATTCTCCTGAGGTAAAATATGTTACAGATATGGGAATTTAGCATCTTTCAGTTTCAGGTGCTGCTGGAGACTGCTTATATTATTTACAAGAAATACTGGCTCAGACCTTTAGCAGTTGTAATAACTTGATCCTCTTGTTAACAGCAGAGGTTAAATATCTCAACCCTCAATATTAAAATTAATCTTATTACATCATTGGCTAGCTCAGAGGATAATTTCATTCTTATAATGAACTTCTGCACTAGAAGACTACATCCTCTTTTTTGCTATGTTATGTGTAAATACAAGGTAATTCAATCATAGGTATTTATTTCAGAAAATCTGTTTAGTAGACATAAAAGTAAGACATACTAAGACGGCTCTATGAATATACTTCAACATAAACAGATACTAAAAACACTATACAATGAATTTATCTCCTGACTTCTTTGGGAAAGATGATGAGATTATTACAGAGACCTACAGTTCTTTTAATGGGAGAAATGTCAGTCCAGTGAGCTGTCAGATCAGCCATGCATCAATATATTTCAGATGGGTCCATTGAAATCAATATGAAGACTCTCAACAAGGAGAGCATTTTGTGAAGTTACATGGAAGAGGAACAGCATAATCAAAACAGTAGATCTATAAGAGGACCCAAAAGCCCTGCAAACAGTTTGGGGAAGATATCAATAGTACATCTACTACATTTTCTGCTTTTTCAATGGAAAAATATGAACTGCAAAAGTTATGTTAAATTTTAAAGGAGGGCATGCACAAGAAGAAAGTGAAAACGCATTGATCTCAAATTGCAATTTGCAAAAGTGTGTTAAATACAGACTGAGACACATCTACAAATAATTCTTCTGTACCATGATTCCCCTCCTTTGTTTTCCTTTCCAGTCTAGTGTTCCTTATGTGGATTTCCTGCCTGATTTTCAGTGAAATACTTCTGTTACAATTCTAAGATCACTATTGTGTAGTTGGAGTTTTGTACATGGAGCATTGTTTGAGATGAATAGGGGACTCCCAAAATTACTGTTGTTTTAGTGAGACTATTTCAATAGTGTTTAGGTCACAAAGTGGCCAGAACACTAGATTTTTGTGATATGCTTCCTAGTGGATCCAGTCTATTATTAATAAACATGGGCGGCATCAAAAGCAGCATGGCCAGCAGGTTAAGGGAGGTGATTCTGCCCCTCTCTTCTGCTCTGGTGAGATCCCACCTGGAGTACCACATCCAGCTCTGAGATCCCCAGCACCGGAAGGTCATTGACCTGTTGAAATGAGCCCAGAGGAGGGCCAGAGAGATGATTGAAGGGATGGAGCACCTCTCCTAGGAGGAAAGGCTGAGAGAATTGGGATTGTTCAGCCTGGAGAAGAGAAGGATTCAAGGTGATCTAATTGTGACCTTAAAATTTCCAAACTGAAACATAGCATTAAAAAAATTATGCAAGTTTGCTGTCCAGTTTGTTAGACCTGTAGCTCAGTGACGTATATTGTTTCTTCCTCAAATACATTGGTGGTTTTTACATTTTGCCCCAGATATATAAGACATGCCAGGGCCTACAGGAAAGATGGAGAGGGACTATTTACAAGGTCATGTAGTGGCAGGACAAGGAGGAATGGCTTCAAACTGAGTAGGCTTAGATTAGATGTTAGAAGAAATTCTTTAGTGTGAGGTTGATGAGACACTGGCACAGGTTGCCCAGAGAAGTTGGATAATGTAGTAGTGTGAGACTTCTTTTATTGTTTAGGGGTTTTTTTGTTGGTTAGTGGATTGGGTTGGTTTGTTGGGGTTTTTTTGTTTTTACTTAATTTTAGAGAATATTTTGAATGACAAATAATGCTACAGGTATCAAAAGTTTGAAGACAATTGCCTGCCAAACTGAAAAAAAGAAAACTGCTGGCATTGAGTTGTTTCTTTACAAAGAACAAAATGCAGTAATTCATAAATACTCTGGAATAGGATTAGTTTGGGGGATTGTATTGGTTTTGTTTGTTTGGACAATAGCACAGGCCTGGTGGATCCTGAGAGACATGTCAAAGAATTCATACAGCAAGCTTTTTGTCTAACTCCCTTCCCTTTGTGTTAGAAAGTATTTTTATAAATATGGGATGGTATTTGATACAGCTTCCAGTGTAATCTTCTGAATGTGACTGATGAGGAATGCTTAGGTGTTTGACCAACAATTTCTGTTTTTATAACTCTGCAAGATTTAGGATAAGATTTATGTAGACTTTTTTTCTGCAGATAGTACTTCATCAGATTGTATTGTTCTGTCCAGGTAGACCGAGATATAACTGTAACTAATAAAATGAAACGGAGCAAAAAATATTAGAAAAGGGCATCCACACAAGGGTGCAATAATAAGATATTTGATCTAGCTTCTTTTTATCAGAGCAAGTATTGATCCCTTTTGGCATCAAAAAGCTAGTCTAAGCAGCTTTGTTTCACTCCTGAACAAGTATTAAAGAATAAACCTGTACTCCTGATGAAGATCTCATTATAAAAAAGCTGAATACTAATGAGTCAGGACAAACAAAACCAGAATAGGCTAAAAGAAAGCCTTGAAACTAATGGTTTCATTTGAAAGTAGTTTCACAGTATGACATTATGTACATTAGGAAGGCCACACTACTCATGAACAATACAACAGAGCAAAGGCTTGTTACCTACACTATTACAAGTATCTCATCTCTATTATAAGAACTATCCCAACTGACGAATTACCCTTATCCAGCTGGTGAGGAACAGCTTCTGATGATAAAATAGTTTTTTCACAAGCTAAAAACACAAAATAAAATCAGCCCTCTTTCTCTAAAATATCTGACCATCGCTGTTGCTTTCCAATTCTTCCTCCCCAGAGATATTCTAGGGAAAATACTTGGCCCATCACCAACACAATATCGGATGAGTGTGTCAGAAAAGGCCTGCAGAAGACTTAGCTTTTGCTTCCTTCCTCCAGACTAAACCTGGGAACAAGTCCTTCCCAATACATAATTGAAAATATTACTAAGTTGCATTTGCTGCAGCAATCCCTGGAGGCCATTCTGGCTCTTCCCAGAGTGCTCATATTCCAGAGGCATTCCTGATTATTTCATTTTTCCTTTTCACCAGTAAATAAGAGCTAGACAAATATTTCTTAGTTTGGAAACTTACTTCTTTTTTACAGCACTCTCAATTAAAAAAGTATTTTACTTTTTGACCAAAATAAGTGCCTCACACTTCCACAATTTTTGAAAAATTTTGCAGAAAAAAAAATTTCATTGACTAACAATATTAACACAACAATTAACCACTATTTTCTTTGAATCATAACGTTTATCATATATATTCTCTATATTCTTTGATATATCATTGCATAGCATTTCTTCAGCTTACATACAAGTCTTACATTCATTCTATTTATTTTCCCTTCACGTGGTTCCATAATAATAATTTTAAGGCAGTCCTTTTTTTAATTAATAGTGCTATTTCTTATCCAGAACCAGTAGGAGATTTAATGTTATTAGTGACACAATGAAAATATTGTCATCAAACCATATTTCAGTAAAAAAGACTGAATTCGGATTTTGTAAGCATGCTGAAGTATGTTGCTTTATCTATTCAAACCACAGGACTAGTAAAAACATGATGCAAAAACACTCAAAAGAGGAAAGTACTGCAGGTTATCAATCTCCAGGTTAGCCTGAATTTTACAGTGTTTTAGTGATCAATTCTATCTAGTAATGCCCAAGTCTTACAACTTAGATGCCTATACTACCGAAATATTAAATCCATGCCACAGACTCTCAGTGAGTGATTTGCTAATTTCTCAAGTTCACTGCAATATCCTTGTGAGTCAAGGATACTCCGATACAGACTCAGGTATGTTCTCTAAATGATTTTATGACATCTGCAGAGCACAAGAAACCGACACCTATTGAAAATCATTGGAAATTAGGTACATATCATAGATTTTCAAAACTACTCATTGCCAGACTAACTCTGTTGCACTTTCTCAGTCACAGAAATTAACCCTTTGGCTACAATTTAACAAAGGTTTAATACTCTTTTACATACATAGTCCTATTTTAATTTTTTTTTTTTTTTTTGGTCAGAGTTGAATTCAAAAGTATGATGTAAATATAGCAATATATTTACATCATAATAGGATTTACAATTTTAATTTTAAATACTCTGGGATTTTAGAATAAAAAAGTTCAAATCAGTTTTAGTTATACAGAGGGGAAAAACAAGGATTTATTAATGCATGTTTTTACAGATAATTTAAAAGCCATAGGGCAGGAAATTTTAAAATTCAATCATATACAAACAAGCCTAAAACTCAAAAAACTGTTATGGAAATTTCCCAAACTCTCTGCAGATAAGCATGTGTTTTCACTAGACATATTTTGGCAATATCTACAGAAATGTACTAAGGGCAGAGTTTACAAAGAATTTCTTTGTAGTTACCAGCACAGAGTTGTTTTGATTAAAATCATATGAATTTGGAGTAGATGACCAGTTGCCACTAATCTCTACTAAAGCCCATGGAAAACTGAGATAACATTATAGGTTATGTATTATTCTAAACAGAACTAGTTTCAGGATTTAAATCTGAGTATAAGCAAGCTTTCTGCTTGTATAATTCAAGAGTTCATACACACATTAATGCTAAGCAGATTTCTACACACAAATGTCTCCAGCCTGTGTGTATTGAAACACTTTGTGTGTCAAATCCTGGACTTCAAAAAAATGCGGACAGAGATGTAGCACACATGTACTAGATTTCCAGAGCAGGCAATTTTTGTGATGAGTATTTCCTGGCTATACGCTCCAACCTGTATGTTCTCCTTCCATCTAAAGTATGACATGTTGAAACTGAGTATTTTTAAGTTCCAACCAAAGGACTCTTTATCAGAAGAGATGTCTAGATAGCAGACTATCATATTCGATTCTTTTCCCTCTCTGCAATAATATTATGCCACAGAAACAGCTGGACATGTTAAATTTGCTACAGTGTGTTCAGAAAATGTTGTAAACTTGAATAGAGGAACTATATTTAGACTATGTGCAATGAGAATTCTTCATGAGCAATGAGAATTTTTTCTTCTTGATTCAAAAAAAACAACACTTCAATAAATTTATTATTATAATATGACACCACTCACATCTGTAATAGTAACAAGAAAAATGTCAGGAATTTTGTGCATTAACTATTTCTTCTTCCTTATGGCTTATATATATGTAAATGTATCAAAAAAAAAAACCAGGAAAAAAAGTGACTGGGATCTAATTTGTAAGTAGAGGTTATGTTTTGTATCCCAAACATTTCCAAACTGTACACTGTAAATGTAATATCAAGTAATTCTGCACATGTTTGCAATGTCCACTTGTCTAATATCATGTGTAGAAGAAATCAGAGCATTTCCAAAGATAGAGCAGACTTTTGGTGATTAATATTATGGTTCGTGTTTCTGTGTTAAAGGTTTTGCTTTTTCAATGTACACAGTTTAACATTTCCTGACCTAGCAAACTTTCCTGACCTAGTAAACTCTGCAGGAGCAGATTAATATCTATACTGAAAACTGCATTCATATCTTCTACCTAGAGAAGACTACATAAAATAATGTGTTGCAATACTGAGGGTGCTGTGAAAATTGAGCTTCCTCCTGCAAGGAAGGATTAAGTTCTGCAGTAAAATTTCAGAAGTTATCATAAAGAAGAATACTTTTTAAAAAATTAATTTATTTTATCTTAATCTTTGAGTATTCCAATTTTAATACATGAGTGAATAAATACAAACAAGTGATGACTCATCTTTAATTACAATGCAGCTTATCCACTCAGCATGTTCCATAGACACCTTTGACTGTGCTGACTGAGATCAGCACATATTAACTTCCTAGTACAGAATGAGAATGATTTTTCTCCATAGATGTATGTCTCATAATTTACAGGAGAATGAAAATGGTTACAAGCTCTGAAAAGTGTATTTAAGGAGAAAATATTTTTGAGAAATATTTTGTTTAAAGTCACGTTACTAATCAATTGCTTCCAGAGGAGACCAATAGGGAGTTGTCTTGAAAGCTACTACTTGTTAAAAGCCTGTTGGGCTGCACTGCAAGAATTACACAGATGTACTAACATTGTGCATACCTTGGAAAAGAAATACCTAATTTTGACAGGATGCTGCAGTAAAAAGTCTCCTAGGGGGCTAAAAAGCTAAAACTCAGCTAGAGTTGACTACAAAGAAAACAGTAACATCTTTAAAGCTGCAGTCAGGAATGAATATTGTTTTATGACACTAGTTTATGCTTCTTCATATTCTATACACCTGTGAAACTCACTCTACATCAGTTTCACAGTAGGGAACTGAAACAAGAAGGACCTCATGGGTAAACCAGACAAACAATCTACTCAGTCATTAGTATATTATTGTCACAGGGAAATATATTTGCCATAGACCAGCATGAAAAGATCTCAGTAAAAATGTTATATCCCCATTTCCCTTGAGAAATTATTTTGTATCCAAATACATACAACTGAGTAACTTATGAACAAGAACTTTCGTGTGATCGTACACCCGCACTTCACCTTAATATCATCCTGCTGACTCTATTTGAACCACTGTGTGTATTCTAAAAGATCCTACTTCCTTGCTGTCACTGCCCTTCAAATATTTATGGGTTATTTTCATTTTTCCCAGAACTATTTGGGAATACCATACGATTTACCTTCAAAATATGCAAGGTCAGGAAATGTCAGCTGCATCATGATGACCTGGAGCTATGCCAGTATTGTTTGGAACTGGCTGAATTTCTAGGCAGAAGGTCTCATTATTGATCCACTTTTTAATAGTTCAATCAATTACTCAGCACAGTATAAAAATATTATCCTGCCATTTCTAAATGTCTACATTTAAATATACTTTTTTTGGTGTTTGGGGGGTTTGAGGGTGGAATGTATAGATATAACTCTTATTTGACATGTAATATTAATGGACTTTTTTTCTGGTGTGTAATGGATGTCTCTCATGCATTTTAATAAACTTTTAATGGCTATAAAGGAACAGCTAAACTGCTTGCAGCAAAACCAACCCACATGGCACATCAAATGAGATTTGTGGTTCTTTTCACCTCTGCTTCCAGATTGCTACTACTCCAAATGTGTGAGTGATGAGTGAATTGTGGAGAACATCAGCAGAAAAATCTTTTTGCATGTGAGCTTCTCAGAAATACTTACTCAATAATAGTTTTTTCTAGAACAGCAGTCCCTATATAATTCATCTGGGAATACTCTTATTCCATGATAAAAGTGACATATCTGGTTTAACATATGTCTATTTTGAAAACAGTTTGAGATAAACCTTTGTAGCAATTCAGTAGTTCATAAACACAGTTATTCTAGGAGAATTATCAAAATCCTTTTCACAGAATCATCAAGGCTGGAAGAGACCTTCAAGATCATCTCATCCAACCATCAACCTAGCACCACCATAATCTGCTCTAAACCATATCCTCAAGTACCACGTCCAGATGACTCTTGAATACTTCCAGAGAGACTAACTGCACCACCTCCCTGTGCAATTTATTCCAATGCCTAACCAGTCTTTCAGTGAATTTTTTTTCTCATATCTAATCAGGGCCTCCCCTGGTACAACTTAAGGCCATTTCCTCTCATCCTTTCACTTAAGACATGGCAGAAGAGACCGAACCCCACCTCACCACAACCTCCTTTCATGTAGTTATAGAGAGTAATGAGGTCCCTCACGAACCTCCTCTTCTCCAGATTAAACAACTCCAGTTGCCTCAACTGCTCCTCTTTCTAGACCCTTCACCCTTCATTGCCCTTCTTTGGACACACTCCAGCACCTCAATGTCCTTTTTGAAGTGAGAGGCCCAAAACACAGGATTCAAGGTGCAGCCTCACCGTTGCAGAGTACAACAGGACAATCACATTCCTAGTCCTGCTCTTCACAAGCCAGGATTTGTGATACAAGCCAGGATGCCCTTGGCCACCTGAGTGCACTGGTGATTCATGTTCAACCAGCTATCGACCAGCACACCCAGACTGTTTTCCACTGGGCAGCTTTTCAGCCACTCTTCCCAAGACTGTAGCACTACAGGGGATTGTTGTGACACAACAGCAGGACCAGGCACTTGCCTTTTTTGAACCTTATGCAGTTGTCCTCAGCCTATCAATTCAGTCTGTCCATGTCTCTCTGTAGAGCCTTTCTACCCTCCAGCAGATCAACACTCCCACCCAACTTGGTGTTGTCTGCGAACTTACTGAGAGTGCACTTGATACCCTCATCCAAATCATCAATAAAGATATTAAACAGGACTGGCCCCAATAGTGAGCCTTGGAAAACCCCACTAGTGGGCAGATGCCAACTGGATTTAGTTTCAATCACCACTACCCTCTGGGCTCAGCCAGCCAGCCAGTTTTTTACCCAGAGAACATTGCACCCATCAGTTTCTCCAGAAGAATGCTGTGGGAGACAGTGTCAAATGTTTTACTGAAGTCTAGATAGGTAACATATACAGCCTTTCCCCCATCTGCTAGGTGGGTCACTTGGTCATAGAAGGAGATCAGGTAGGTCAAGTAGGACCTGCCTCTCGTAAACCCATGTTGTCTGGGCCTGATCCCCTGGTTATCATGCTGTGAGTCATTTTAATCCAAGTTTTCCAACAAGAGAAAATAAGCCTTAAGTAACTGAAATACTCCAAATATACACAGAACAAAACACTGACAAAGCTGAAGACCACAGAGTGAGAAAAGCAGAATGAGCACCACAGTAGTCACTCACTCTTCAACAAACCTAGCTACAGAAAGCAAGCACACATGAAACAAGATTGAGAAGTATCAAATCCAGCTCACGGAAAAACTCTGGAAAACTTAGAAGATATAAATAAAGGAATACTGAAGTAAACAATACCACAACTTAAGAAGGGAAATGCACAATCTACTTATATATATTTCATTTGTTAGGACATTAAATAAGTTGGGATTTTAACCTTACTTCTTCCCTTCAGGATATCTTAACCAAAATGATAATTGACTGAAACACCTAGATAAACAGTACCTGCTTTTCAGTTTCTTCTCAGATCTTAAGGGTCTAAGTGTAAAGCTTTCGCTTCAGTTATGCTGTGCAGAAGCCCTGAGGTCTCCCACTCCATGAGAAGGTGAGCAACATGTGGGCACAAATCTCTCATCAGTTTCAAGACTGTGGAATCACTCCAGTGGAAAGCAGTAGCACTTGTGGATAACTTGCAAACCTTAATTCTTTTTTTGACACAGAAACACATTTGGTTTTCTGTGTTTGAAATTCATTACACAGAAGGAACCAGAGCCTTGACAATTCCCTCCATTGTCCAACTTCCCATTTGTTCCCTTTGATGTTGCTATCATTGCTGAAACTGAATATCCACGTGTATATGAGTCTCTTCAGTTTGTTTCATTTTGTTTCTCTGATTGCTTCATGTTTTCGCTGTTTGACACATTAAGTCTGGAAATATGGAGCTGTTGTTCCAAAGTTACATTTCTTTTGTTTAAACAAAACTGCCTTGAATAACAGAAAAAAAAATTACTTTTTTAAGAGCTCCCAGCCCTTCTGATCTCTGAGGACCATCTGGAATGCAAGGGGGGTTATTTTCTGCTAAATTTCTATACCCTTAATCTTACAGTGGTTTTGTCTGTGCACTGCTATTGAATATCCCTGATAAGGGAATCACTCCAGCTTAGCAGTCTAAGAAAGTGCTTGGGCTGTCCTCCAGTGACTGAGGATGTTAATCTGTAAAGAAGGAGCAGCTTTTTATGGGGAGGTGAGGAGGGTGTTGGTAAACAGATCCTGATCCCTAGGGGAGCCTGAACTGTGCATGAAACTACACCACTGGAACATTTCAGGGGGAGTGCTGCTTAACCCACGCTGACTTCATGACTTAGGAGTCATGTCTGAAGGGGAAGTGGTTTGAATATAGATCAGGATGTCAAAACAGCACCCTCAGTCAGGAGTAGAACCCTTAATATTTGGGGCTTTTTCAAGACCAGTTCAAGACAGCATGGTTTGGATGGGACAGTTGGGGGTTTCTTTTAGATAAATTCATATCTAAAGGGAATAGATATGAATCCCCTTGGGGGAAGGTTTTTAACATTGTTCATATTATAGGGGATGTGGAAATCTTTTCGTATTATAGGGGATTGAAAATCTCTTTGTGTTTAACTCAAACATATCTCCTCCAGAAGTCAGTCTTTTCAACTATCATGAATCTAAAATACCGTTGCAGTCTTTTTATTGCTGTAACTACAAAGTCTGCTGAGCTGTGAGGCAGTGCACATAGTCTAAGAGCTCTGTAACAACCAGTATAAAGCACAGTGTAAACAATACAAGAAGCAATATAAATTACATAAATCAAATAAACACTACAAAGCACAGTACTAGAAGAAAGTAAATGAACAGTTATTTGTAAATCCAATGAAAGATTGGAAAGAAACATGCATGGAATATGTAAGAGTAGAAAACACTTCCACTTGGACTAGATTAGCACCAGTTAAAGTCTGTGTGGCTGTATGCCTCTGTGAAGGATCAACTGATGTGCACTGGGCAGATGAATATTTGCAAAATAAGGTTTGCACTCCCTGCCCATTTGTCTACAAGGACTTGATCTGCCTTGTGAAGAACATGGCTTTCAAGAGCAATTTTCTAAAGATGCACAGGCTGAATTCTTGCAGCATGAAAAGCATGGAAGAGGATCTTTACTGAAATCTTTGGGGAAAAGCTTAGAACCAAGTTATAGTGGCGCAACCTGTGTGCCCTGCTCATGAAGCTTACAGCTACTTTGAAAACAGGAGGGGGAAGCAATTTCTTTTGAAGGGAAGAGAGTGCTATTGAAACAAGTTTGGAAATGTTTGTCAGGAAAAAAATTCTAGCAGAAAGAAAGGTGATTTGATTTTTAAAAGAAAGGTTTGAAACAGCTCAGCGTGTGTTTGAGGCACAGAGCAAATTCAAAACTCCCAGGCCTCTGGATGTGGGAGACTGTCCTGAACAGATGAAATGCTGTGTCTCACTTCTGAGTGACTGGTCTCTCAGCAGGTCTCTGGTTATGGGTCTGAAGTGGGTTTGCTTAGGAGACACAAATAAGATTGTATCCTTTGAGGATCCAAAAGAATAACTAAAAAGGGTAGTAGCGCTGAGTTGGGAAAAATGGTGTGGCATAGGTAACTTGTATGGCCTAATAGAAATTAAACCTGCTGCCTAAAATTGAAGGGGTTTTTAGTGTAAGAGAACTGTTGCAAGCAGGGAGGTAAACTTTTTTTATTCCTTTCTGGTAAGAAGGTATAATTGGTGGTTTATACAAGCCAAATGTTGAGCTGGTAACATGTAAGAGAGCTCTGATAGAGGCCTTGTGAAACTTTCTACTGCTTGTACTTTTTTTTTCTTGGGAGTTATAAATCTATTTATAGGAGTTCTTTTTGTGGAATAGTAGGATTCAAGAGGAGTCCAAAAGAGCACTTAAGTAGGGGCAGGTGGGAAACCACATCAGGGCTTATATGGCCCTACCACAGCCGTGGAAAAGGGTTAGCTTTAAAGCCATACTGGTAAATTAAATCCTTGAAAAAGTGGGAGAGGTTCCTCCCAGTAGCAGGTATGTTTGAGTGGGCTGAGCTTCTTGGGTCCTGGCAGAGGCATGACAGCAGCCCACCAAAAGTCTCTCACAGGGGGCTGGCAGACCAGAAGTCAACAGTGGCCATAGAGGACCTATGAGAGTGCAGACCACAGGCAAGAAAGACATAGCAGGGGAAAGTGTGAAGGAAGGAGCAGTCATTGGCCTTTACTTTGGCCACATCACATTGTATCAAAACCCTAGATCTAACCACCAAGACAATCCAATTCTGTCAGTCAGCACAGTGGCTCTCACTCACCTCTGGTAATGGCAGCCAATCCCTCCCACCTTTCCACTATGAACTAAAGCCAAATGGTAAACAAAGCAGCTGTCAGACTTAAAGTCTATTTAGGAACTTGGAAGGCATTATTGTGCCTTACCTAAGCATTAATCAAGAAGTCAGATACTATATGTCTTTTGTATCTTTAGTACCAAAGCTGAAAGACAATAGAAGCCAAAAGAAATATAATCTAAAGCAATATCATTTAAGTTTAAATACATTAAAATGTTAGTATCCTAAACATATTTGCTGATGACATGAGAGCTAGGCTTGTAGCCTAATGCTTAACACTGAACAGTTTTTATTACCTTATCAGCTCAAGATCAGAGAGTTTACTAACAAGTCCCACATACACTATTTAGAAATACTATTTAGAAATTTTTTTTTTCCTTGAAAGCTCTTGCTGGCAGGTATTTATTGCTGCAATCATCCACTCTTAACATTTGGACTGTAAAAATTGACCCTAGCCTGTCAACCATTAAGCAGCAATAATTATGTCTGAAGTTGGAAAGTGAAATGTGATAGCCATTTCATACTTAGTGCTTTAACAGGTCTTATAACCTTCTGAATTACTTTTATTCTTTAGCTGCCACGCACCAGTCAAAACTATGAGTGTTTTTAGGGAGAAGTGCAAAGTTTGTATATGACTAGAAATTTTACTAAACTATCATTGTGAAAGAGTACTATCATGCATCAAGTGGATGTTAAGTTGCCAATTCCCCCAAAAAATCTTGGTTTTTCATCTATAAATACACCTCTAACCAGGATTTTTTTAACTACATATAGTGACAATCCAAAATAAGTTCTTGCTACTACTAATCAAGAATTAATAAACTTTGTGTGAGTGTAAAAGGTGATACGCTAATGGAAATGTTTTTGGGAATTGCAAAAATCTAATAACCACATGATTTTTATCACAAGAGCAATATAAATACTTTTCTGTAATATAAACTACCAGTTCACAACGCCTTTTAGAGCTGGCTTATTTATTAAACTGTAAAATCTCTTTGGACCTGCTTGTAACTTGTTGATGCTTGTTCATATTCTACTAGTAGCACTCCTGTGGTACTTATTTCTCTTTTTTTTTTCCTTTTCTGGACACTAGAAAGAATGAGGGAGATCGTGTCTCAGTCATTCATTTGCTACATTGGCCTCAGCCTGACAATGAAACACTCCAGATAAAATTTCTGGCAGATCCCCTCAAGACCTGCAGCAAAATCTCCACCTGCAGCAGCTCTATAGGCCAGGCAATTGTTAACAGCTGTTATATAGCACACAGATATATGATTAAATTCCCTTTCTCAAGTTAAATGGTTAAAAACTCATCAGTATAGAAGAATGAAAATAACTCAAGTGTTAAGAATGTGCTGCAAATCATTATGCAAAAACCAGACACACTTTCAGCTTGTTTGGTTTTAAAGTATTTCCCACTAATACAGTTTATTTAGAATGACTGACTCATAAGGGGAGCTTTGCTAAGCATTTAAAATTCACTTCATTTTTAATGGACAAAATTATTTTCATAACTTGACATGTCCTGAAAAATTCGGTATTGATCTAGTCATATATCTACATCTTGTTTACTTTTCAAAAGTTAAACGGCATAGAATGACAGGAATATTATACGTGTCTAAAGCCAAATTTGGATTTCCAGTTTATGTGGATGGCATCTCAACATATAACTGAAAGTCTGTTAGAGACTACTTCTGTCAGTAGAAAAAAATTCACAGCGCTTCAGCAACATGGAACTGATGTATGAAAAGCACCTGGTCCAAAACCTAGACATGATGTCCATAATTTTGTACTCAGAACAGCAAAAAGAGAAGGTAAGCTTTTCTCTCATTAATCCTACAGGAAAATCCTTCAAACTGGAATGTCCTATATTTTAGTAGAAAATCTGCCCCTCTAATTTATGTGTCATCCTCATAAAATAATACTTATTTGCCAGGAAACAAAATTGTCATATTACTTAATTAGTGTAGCCACCAATACCAGATATTATCCTCTGAAGACTATGCACAAAGATGGAAAATTGCACTACGTTTATTTTTTCATCTACTCATATTTTTTCTCAGTTATTCGGAAGACTACTCACTGAAGGTCAAAGTCTAGGTACTATATAGTCATTTGACTATGAGGGTAAGTTCCAAAACGACCTTAAATATTTCATAGAAGAAAGCCAAGGATGAAAGCTGATGTTTGAGAGCTTATATTTTATATTTTTAATGGCAAAAATAAGAAGAAATATCTTGGCAAAATCTTCATGGCAATGATTTTGAGGTTTAATCACACATGGAGAAAACAAAAATAGAATAGAACAGTTGCAACTTTTGAAAGGTTGTTGTATCTTTATAAACAGCATTATGATAATAGGTCTCAATAGGCAAAGAGAAGTAGAAGATTGGAACAAGGGGTAAGTACTAAGAAATGAGCCAGTAAGATAAGGCTGAATGAATTAATTCATCAAACTTTACTCAGAAAAGTTGAGAGAAGTTCAAAATATTCAAGACTAATTGAAGCAATCACAGGCACATGACAGAGTACTTCAAGCTGAAGTCAACCTGTTATATATATATATTTATTGTCTATTCTCTCATATTATTTAAGACTCTATAGTTATCCCTGGAATATTGTATTGGTTGGTTTCGTAAAACTGATTTCTTTTAAACTTACCATAGGTTAGTTCCTAAGGCAGGAGCTACTTTTTCATTCAGGGCTTAACACAATAGATATCTGACTCACTACTAGCATTGCTAGCTCATACAACAATACCAAAAATATCAAAAAGGCCTTTTTTCCTTGTAATCCATGGGTGAGCATATGCTTTAGAAAGAGAAGAATATATGGAATACTATTTAAAAGCTTTAGAGTATTTTTCAGTCTGTGCTATCAAAGCTGCTCAGTTTTGTGCAAAACACTTCAGTATTCATTAAACCAAAGCCCAGGACCTACATCTCTCAGATGAATATGATCTCTACCAGGCTATAGCATCACTCATCATCATTCTCTTTGGACCATAAAAATCAGTATGATGATGAGTGGGAATCTATGCAATTTAGTTCTAGAACACTTTTATATAAAATTACTTTAAGACTTTTCTTTAAACAAATATAAGATAGTTTGGCTAACTGAACAAAAAAAAATATTTCTATTTTTGGTAAATTCATTATCAGTATACATAAGAATGTTAGTTAAACTTCTGGTTTTATTGAGTTCAGTTTTATTGAGATCCTAAAGAAAGTTAGAGAAGTAGATTACAAAAATATTTCATCAGATTTATAACTATAAACATCAGCTTCTTGAAATACTTGTCTTTTTAATTTCAGGAAACGTTTTTCATTTAGCTGGAAGTAATGTTATGGTAAACTGCTGTGCAAGGAAACAGTACACTGCTGTTTGAAGAAGTAACTACTTTCTATTTTCATTTAACAGCAAAATTTAAAAATCTTTTTTTCTGCAGTGAAAACTGATTCACATACCTGGCAGTTACCTGGAAAACCTCCTCCTCCTCCAGTAAAGCACTCATCAGCACACTTCATAAAGCTCCAGTTTCTCTCTAATATAATTCTGTACTTGCAGCCTCATTTCCCTTCTTTAAAAATCATTTCCAGCAAATTATTAACATTAGGGGGCATTCTGTGAAAAGCAGACTAGAAGCATCTGGACCATGCATGTGCATTTCTTAACACTGTTCTCCACAAAACAACACAAGACAGACCCAGCAAGAAAAACAGAAAATCAGAATAAATTCCAAAGGTTTCCTCACAGAAAGAAGCATATTTCTTTTCTTGAGAGAAATCACTAACACTTATATCTGCTATTCAGAATTCTAATACCATGCAGGAACAAGCATCTGATGTAACAATGATCTTCATCATTTTAAAATGAAAGAAAAGGTAAATTAAGATGATGATTTTCAAGTATACTACTAATCACCCTCAAACAATACCTTTTCCTAAATAAATAAATAAATTAGTTTTAGAAATACTTTCAATAAAATAATTCAGGCATTCTGCCTGGCCAACATCACTATCCAGTATACCAGTCTCAGATCTTTCTGTAAGTTTTGCCTCGGGAGATTTGTGAATAAATTCATTGCAAGTGAATTCCCTCCAGTCAAGGAGAAGTGACATATATGGAAATCATTCTCTTCTCACTGAAGAAGAGGTGCAGCTGCTCTGTGGCACTTCTGTCTCCTCCAGCTCAGACTTGGTAGAGTCCTCATTTTGGGGCAGTTGACAAAGATTTAGCAAGCCAAAAGCAGGGCAGGGGCCCATCAAAAGTTTATTGTCTGGTGTTTCACCCTCATACTATTGCAAATTACCAGTTCCACAAAGAAAATAACCTCCAAAAGCAAACTGATTCTGCAGCAATGTTCATCAAAGCAAGTATCAGCAACACAACAGGATCCAGAGTACCCCTCTATCTTTGACCCATTCCAGTCCACTTTCTTTACCTATTTCCCAATTCAGCCTTTCACTTCTACCAAAATTCAGAATTTGTGAGAGTTCACAGCTATCTATGGAAAAGGTAAGCATACAGAGGTTTTTTCTTTGTTAAAGGCCATCTTGAAATATTTTTACTTTTCTAAGGAACAGTTCTGTTCTAAATGTATGGAAGTTGATTCATTTTGACATACTGCCTTGATACTAAGATACAATATGTGAAATATTCCTACAGATAGTGCAGGTTTATCTTGGAGGAAATGGCAAATCTACATTTCTCTTTCCTGACTGTATGGGGATGGAAGGAGAATATTTGCAAAACACCTGTGAATTTGGGAGAAAGCTACCTATGGACACAGATTCACACACTTTATTGTGGACATGAATTTATCTAAGTTCACAACACAACCTTCTAGGGAGCCAGATGTCCTCATCAGAGTTTATCAGACCTGGGGATAAGCAACGTCTGATCCAGGAAAGGGTTGAACCAACTGATACTGTGACATTCCTACACATAATACTTCTATACGGAGGTTTTATATTTTACCCTATCATTTCACAGAAGCTACCTTGGAAATGTAATGCCAACAAGTGGGTTTGCTTTTGTTACAACATGCACTTATACTTGAGTTTTGAGTCAGTTTTTCTCTAAAAAATGAATGGTGATGAATGTGAAAGAAGAAGAGAAAGTGGTAAATATAATTTTGTTTAAACAGACAAACTCATGAATTCTGCTAACATAATAAATAAGAAAAAGTGAAACCGAAATGTTGAAGTAAAGGCAAAACTGAGAAGATAATAAGAACTGAAAGAAATTAAGTTACTCTAATAGAAAAGGGGGTGGATGGATAGGTAAAGACCCTCACCTTACCATAAAGAATTTGAATTATTTGAAAAGTTTGTCTGTTTTCAGAAGATGTGTATAACTCAAATGGATCCATGGGGTCTAAATTATCTGCATACATATGTGCAACAGAGGAAAAGACTGAATAAGCGAATTGTAAAAAAGTAGTGTCTGCATTAAGGGCTATGCAAGCTACTATAAGATGAAGAATTTGCTCCAGTCTAATCAGTGTGGATTTCATTACCATAGTAAAAATGAGTAAGATAAAAAGAAAGACAATGTTGTAGCCTGTGCTAATCATAGAAATATAAAGGCTATGAATAAATAATAGAGGGGAAAATGAGAAATGAAATACAGAAGAAAGGCCTTAAGAGTGAAAAGAAAAATGTGTCTCAAAATGGATTGAATCTTTGCAATTGAAAATGGTATTAATGTAGCCATGTAGAGCATGTATATTATTTACAGCAGTTTAGACTTCCTGATTGATTTTGACTTGAACGTGAGGTTCAAGTGCCGAAGTGCATGAGCCAAACTTCCCCTCTAAGTTCTGAACACCACACAGTGAACACATGCTGCATCCTGGACACCCCTTCTACCATGACATCCAAAAGATCGGACAGCTTGACCATTCTCATTCTTGAAGTAACAAGCTTATAATAGGGGTGAAACAGTACAATGGCAACAGAGTAGGTAAAAAAACCTCAATGAAAGGAATTAAATGATGAATTTAGCTGCAACAGAAGAATACTAGATCCAATAGAAATTTCCTTTGTACAAAAGTCCTTTGTACTTATCACAGCAGACTGCTGAAAAGGCAGGCAAGCAGGTTATGGGAATCAGAAATTTCATTTCTGGAGTCACTGAGCCATTCAGAAGTGATTCAGTTTGCCATGTGGAAGCCCACTTCACCGTGTGAGGTAATTTTTCCTTTTTGCACTGAGAAGGCATAGCATGAGATTCATGGCTGGCAAGAAGTTTCTACTTCCAAACCTCCTCCCATAATCACACCCAAAAATGCTGGCAGTAAAACCACAAGAAATCACCCAGTAGAATCATACTTTCATAGCGAAGGGAAGCGTAGGCTAGCCGCTCACAGCTAGAGTTTTATTAATGCTTGTAGCACCATATCAGACATTGAAATTCTGCAATCAGGATCAATAAGATCGATATTGTTGGGTTGGGGTTTTTTACTGCCAACAACTTAACATTTCTTTTTCTGCTTCTGTGCTACTCTTCATTTGTTTTTTAAAGCTTAGCATCTGTGGAAATTTTCATTCCACTCTTGACTCCAGAAGATTGCTATCCCAGGTAATCTGTTTTATGAAACGATTTCTGTTACAAAAATATGTAACAGCTTTCAGTCTTTTGTATTGGAAATCGTGTTATGTGGTATTTTAATGGTGTTAGAAAACATTTGTATTCAATCTATATAGTATTAGGTACTGCTCTCTTCCTGATGCCTTTGTAAACAGTACCATCTTTAATTTTCTCATGTACTCGAGCTACAATTGATTTTCGTACTTTCACAGTATCTCAGGTGGGGTGCTTTTCAGCACTACTTATGGAATTAATTTTTAGGAATCTACCTACAACTAAGTGTGCCAAATAAGCATGGAAGCAAATATCCATTGTAGCAGAACTCCAGGTTCTTCTATCACTACATTTTCCTCGTGTCAAAACTACATGACCATTTCTAGTATTATTTAAAATCTAATTTACATAATGTCCTTGGGATTTTTTAATCATTCTGTAACATATTTGGTCTGCTCTAAAGCAGGCTATTGAATAAAATTTTAGACATCAATTTTATTTTCATGACCACTGGTGTTTTCGTCCAAAACTATTGTACATAGTTTACGTTCACATTTCAGTTGTATGAATGCTTTGAACTCTGTGCAAATTTCTATTCATTTTCCCTTTCAAGTTTATTGATGGCACACCTGCCCTCTGAACTCAGTTAAGCTTACTTTAAAGTGATTCTTATTATATGTAGACATCTCTGCCATTGAAACTACCACTTGTAGTAATACACAGATTCTTCTAAGTCCTGCTTTATCTCAGCTGCAGTATTGTCTCATTCTTTTGCCAAACTACAGTTAATTTCAAACTAAAAATACCTTTTTGTTATACTCCACTTCCAACTTCATTAGAGAATCTTCAGTGAGAAAATGATAGTGAGAAAGAAGCTGGAATACAGATCAGTATAATGTGACCATGAGAAATGAAGAGAAGAAACAGTGTAAAAAAAAAAATAAAATTGTCAAAGCCGTTCTCAGTTCTAAAGATCTCTGTATGAAAAGGACTTAGCACCTGTATCTATAAAGAAGGAAGGAGGGACCTGACTCAACAAAAAATTATCTGTGTTGTGGCAAGCAAAATCATGAATGATAGAGAGAAATCTGGTGTCAGAAAATCTTTTTTTTTTTAATCCAGTATTCATTGTAATAGAAGAACTGAAAACACCCTCTAATGCTTTCAAAGCATAGTAATAACACACTGAAGATTCATTTCATATTAATAATGAAGTCTAAGTTGGTAAAGAAGCTTGTATAGAGAGTATATAGCAGAGAAAAACCACTTTCTGAATAAACTAGGTCTTTGCCATGAATCTACAACATAAAAAAGAAGATAACAGACATACTCTACATATTCATGAAATAGTATCTCTAGGACTACCCCAAGATAAGACATGAGTAAATCTGCAAATTCATCCCAGAAACTGTTTATGAAGAAGCAATGGCTGCTCTACACAGTCTTTAGACTACAAAAGTAGCAGGAAAAATAACTAAACCTCTTATTTGCAAAGAAGCTTTTCCAGGCTATTAATAAGACATTAGCTCCAATGAAGGACTTAAAAACATCAATGAGTATTACATTTTGCTTCCCTTCCCTTGTTAAAGGACATGAATAAGTAATACAGAAATGGGAGGATACTTAACATAAGCAACATTAATTGTTCCATCAGACATCTTGGGGTTTCAGAATAATTTACAAACATTAATTTACCCATAATTACCCTTCTGAATTAAGTGCTATTAGTATTTACTTTTATGAATGGAAGACTCATGGAAGACAGCTGACATTTCCAAAACTCAGCATTTAGATAGCATAATTAGTAAAAGATAGCATAGTTCTCTAACTAAACAGGGACCATTAAACTTCCCTTTTTGCTAACATAATAATCATCTTGATATGCTAAATGAAATAAAACCATTCAGTAAGTCAACATAGCCACAAGCAAGAGACTTAGATCAAAAATACCGAGTGAGCAAAGTATTTATGAGAATTCAAGAGAAACATCTTTAGACTGCAGACAGTTCAAGACTACATGACAACCCAAATTTAAGTAAATCCAAATGTAAAATACTTATAAGGAGTTAATGAGATTCTCACATATGTAAAAAGGCATATCAGATAGAACATCAGGACAACTAAGTAACTATTAAGACACTAAAATACCATCCAACAAGCAATTTAAGTCAGTCTTTCTCCTTTCCTCACTTGCATGCTATTTGCCCACCTACTCCAGCTTCCCCACCATCATTCGCCAACGCCTGACAAATCAGACAGCGAAATCCATCATCAGCAAATTTGCTGATGACACCAAATTGGGAGGGAGTGTCGACCTGCCGGAAGGCAGGAGGGCTCTGCAGAGGGATCTGGATAGACTGGAGAGATGGGCTGACTCCAATGGAATGAAGTTCAACAAGGCCAAGTGCCGGGTCCTGCACTTTGGCCACAACAACCCCCTGCAGCGCTATAGGCTGGGCACAGAGTGGCTAGAGAGCAGCCAGGCGGAAAGGGACCTGGGGGTGCTGATCGACAGGAGGCTGAACATGAGCCAGCAGTGTGCTCAGGTGGCCAAGAAGGCCAATGGCATCCTGGCCTGCATCAAGAACAGTGTGGCCAGCAGGAGCAGGGAAGTGATCCTTCCTCTGTACTCTGCATTGGTGAGGCCACACCTGGAGTATTGTGTTCAGCTCTGGGCCCCTCAGTTCAGGAAGGATATTGAGGTGCTGGAGCGGGTCCAAAGAAGAGCAACGAGGCTGGTGAAGGGACTGGAGCACAAGTCCTATGAGGAGAGGCTGAGAGAGCTGGGGTTGTTCAGTCTGGAGAAGAGAAGGCTTAGAGGCGACCTCATCACTCTCTTCAACTACCTGAAGGGAGGTTATAGCCAGGTGGGGGTTGGTCTCTTCTCCCAGGCAACCAACAATAGGACAAGGGGACATGGGCTCAAGCTCTGTCAGGGGAGGTTTAGGTTAGATGTTAGGAAGAAATTCTTTACAGAGAGGGTTATCAGGCATTGGAACGGCCTACCCAGAGAGGTGGTGGATTCACCATCCCTGGAGGTTTTTAAAAAGAGATTGGACGTGGCCCTTAGTGCCATGATATAGTAATTGGAGTTGGATCAGGGGTTGGACTTGATGATCTTGGAGGTCTTTTCCAACCCAATCTATACTATGATACTACTATGATACTATGAAACTGATCCAGCTTTATTTTTTAGGAAAACATAAAATTTCACATGATCGAAACATAAGAAGTTGACATGGTTGCTTTTTGTTTGGACCAGCTCTTTTGCCTAGCTCACTGTTCAAGCTTGCCAGTACACTCACCTGGACAACACATGTGCAGAAATGAGGAACATTATCAGACAGAACCATATCAAGGATCTCACCATGGCATTTTTTCCACTTGAGTACCTTGAGGGTAGAGAATCACAGGATGAAGACTTTAACTGTGTAAGATCTGTACAAGGCCTCTGAAGTCAAAAAAGCAGACAACTACATCCTGAAACATCTAACCATCAACAAAAAATTGTATCCTTAAGATTGTTTAAGTGAACTCTGGGGCCAAGCTAGTGTTAAAAGTTTCACAGAGATGGAACTACAGACTTGTTTCTATTTGTTAGTATAACCATAAACATGGTACAATTCCACTGAGTTATACTGCAAAACATGGTGATCATCAAATCAGGTCATTTTGGCTACTTCATATAGTTCATATAAAATAATACTGCTATCTACACACGCTGGTCTGCAACAAATACAGCTTAGTTTAGGAACAGAACTTCTGAAACACATGATCTGTGACTGTAAATCACACAGGTAAATTGTGTCTGATTTATTTCTGTATTATTTCAAATAGTTAAAGCAGTCACACAGCAGTGCAGTTATTGGCAATAATGTCCAGAAATCATCACTTAAATGCAGTGATTTAAAAAGCAGAGCTTCCAGATGTGCTTTTGTTATGAACATAACATCCTCTATAGGTGAATGACCTCTAAACTGGAGGCTTGGGGAGGGAAAAAAGATAAAGGTCGTGAACAATAATAGGAAAAATGGAAGTTGTACACAAAATGTATAAGACAGTTGTTAGGATAGATACATGCGCTGGTTAGAGTCAACAGCTTATTGAGGAAGAGAAAAATTAATTTCTTATACAATAAGGCCATAGAAATACATCACAAAGCAGACAGACATAAAGCCAAACTTATTGCTGCCTCATAAAGAAAATGCCTTTACTTCTACTTGCACCAGCTATGGTCTGGTAGAAATTTCCCACAAGGTAAAGGTCCTTGAAAATGTACAGAAAGTAAACACTTGAACAACTTTCTTCAGCCTTCGGAGGTATATTAAGAAACCTTCTTCTAAAGGTGCTGCAGCTGACTTGCACCTTCAGAAAGAAACCGAGCAATCCACCAGCTGTTCTCTCAACCAGTTAACCCTTTTGTCTTGATTCAAATATTGCCAGAACTATTTCAGACATATAGTCAAGTGTAGACAGATGCATAGCCAGCTCTAATTTAATTTATTTTACCATCTCATGTGTGTGTATAATCTGTAATTTAAATCAATAAACATTTATTAAGCAGATTGTCTATGAGTCACAGATGCTCTTGCTGCACTTCGTTACACTGACTCATGTTCCAAAGTACCCAGTGAGGGTTGAAAGGATAAGGTACTGCAAAGTAAGTGATAAATATCTAATACCTCCAGCTCTTTAGGGAGGAAAGGAAAAAAAAGTATTACAGTGCTCGAAACGTAAGTTTAGCAGTATTAGTAAGCAGTGGGAGTGGAACTCCAAGTTGAAGTCCTGTAATATTTGATATAAGTCGAAAAAGAATCTAGAACAATAAACGCAGCACTGCAAGACCAAAAATACAAGAACAATCCACAAAACCTTAAAAAATGGAGATGTTGCCTTGTAACTAACTGTAAATGCACTCCTACATTGTTAGTCAGTGACAAGTTTGGCAACATTGAAATGTCATATATAAATTTTAAATGTATCAGAATAGTTCATCATATACATGTATCACATTAAAGTTTAACATGAAACTTAATGACTTCTTTAAGATGACTCCTTTTACAAATATAAAGGAAATTAACATCGTAATGAGACTAAATAGGGTATTTAAATTTCCTGTAATGAATAAAATCAGACAGAATAACAATAGAAACGAGCCCAGCAGATCACAGATGAAAAAAATGTAATTATGTCCAAGTCCATTTTTTAACTAGTAGCTGACAATCATATTGAGGTGATTAAGAAAATCAGAAAAACAAATATCTTTCATTGCATATGAATAGGAGTGTCTGCGAAAGTACCTAGGGAGAAGTACTACATTTAAATAATAAAAAAATTATACCATATTTAAATAAAATCTTGTTAAAAATGAAAATTCCTTTGAGGCAGCATATTCCTTAAGGCCACAACACACACAATTGGTTCTTTGTTCTTTTACAGAAAGTGCATGTTCTGGATGTCCCAGGACATATATTTTTCCAGGAAAATATGGACAAGCTCTGCCTACAACATGGCATTTAATCTTCAGGAAATAATGAGCTTTCCAGAGTCTGTGGTGCTTTTGTCCAGCTGGTATTCTATGTAAATACTTTACGGAGGCTAGAAAGATATTCATCTGCAAATTGTCTGGGTTACTGTTTATGAGTCCTGAAATCATTAAAACAGAAACCCAGCCAATTAAGCTGCTCAGAAGAGAATGAAGTGTTCACCATACAGATGCCAACACTTAACATTTCTATGCAGTACTGGTTCTCTTTCTCTGAAAACTGTAGCTCAGACTAATCTTTGCACCAAAAAGCAAGACTCAGAACTCACAAACAGAGGTCCTGCAGCAAGAATTTCACAAGGAAAAATGGCAGAAGTTAGGTGCTGTTGAAAATGTGCAAAGTACTGGCAGTAGCAAGCCTGAAGGAACTACCTGAACCTTTAGCCTAGCAGAGTAAGGGGATGGAGCCCCAAGAGAGTCTACCCCTACTTTTTCACAAGACCAGCCAACGGAGTATGTCCCAGAACTCTGCACTCCTGACAGGTGAAGTCTGGCAGATGGGGAGCAGGAAAGGTGACATGAAGCAGGTTTTGCTAGAGTCACCCCATGAGCTCAGACCAAATTCACAGACTACTCCAAGTTCCCAGGCTAAGCCCTTTTCTCCCTGTTGAATACAAAATATTGCTATTTTTTCTTCATTGTTCCTTGCCTCTCTAAATATTCTTAGGTTTGTAGTTTTATTTTGCCAGTACAGTTCTTCTAAGTGGAAAAGCAGTACCTACTAAAAGCACTCTCATAGCCCACTCTCAGGAGGCATTTGAATTGGTGATGGGTTAAAGATTAAAAAGAAATATTGTCAACAAATGAAAAACAACAACAAAACACACACATACACACAAAAAACCCAAACCACCAACAAAACTCAAAATATCAGTAACATATTTCCACAGAGAAAATACTGAGGTTCTTTTATACCTAAATCTAAAGCACTACATTTCAACAACACAATACTTGTGGCAAATACAAACCTTCACAAATTTAGATAGTGTGACATAATTATAAATAAAGGTATTAGCTGGTCCTTGAGGACCAAAAAGTCCTTTCTTTTTGTATATTTAAATTGTATTCAACCATCCACATAAGTTATTGCACTCAAGTGCATCATAAAGTATAGTTTGTGCAGTGTCATTAATATATAACAAACAGAAGAAATCATTCTTTGCGCGGATCATAAACAAACAGAAATAAAATACTCTTCTACCACTATACAAATGTTTCTTAATTGTTCAGCATCTGCAGCACTCTAATGGGAGATGTTGTGACTTTGAAATCTAACATTTTTCTAGACCCTGGTCCCAGAATTGTCTTCAGGTAGTCTGGAGGGGCAAGGAGGGACATACAGTCTCTACCTTGAAGACTGCTAATTTGCCCACACAGAGAAGCTATGTTGTACACTAACTTGTGTGAAACACGCAGTGTACTAGATACTAAGTGAGAATTTCCCACTGCAAACTATCCTAATTTAGTCTAAGCAAGATTACCTACTCCTTTATTGAAAAACTGGAAAGAGCATATCTACACACTTTAGCAGCATACAGCACAGACAACCTGCAGCTACCTCCAACAATGCTGGCATATCCACATGGCATTACAAAGAGCTATTAACCAGCTCAATCCCAATCTAAAAGGAGTATAGCTACATCATCTTCATTGCAATGCAGCTCTCACATAACAGTACTGCTTCAATTTCTGAAGTTAGCATGGGCAGTTCTGCGCTAAGCAGACACATGCTCTAAAATCATTTGGGAAAGGAGTTAGTATGAAGAGAGCACTTAGATAAAATTACATAGATGAACATACAGCTTACTTTTTACTTTTACTACAATTCCCCTTTGTAGGTAAATCCTGTTATTCCACAGGGCATGTTTAAATCTGAACTTGGATTAAACAGCCATGAAATTGAGTGCAAGAATCTGAAAAGCTTATATCACCAATGAAGAGTAATGGCCTGTGGACAAAGAACTGAGAGATTTTAGCATTTTTCAAGCTTTGGATGATTTGGGGGAGTTGTTTCCTATCCTTCCCCACTCAAAATAAACACACAATAAGAGTCTAGCATCTTTTAAGCATAGGTTCCCCTGTAGTCTAAATCTAGTTCATGTAGTTTAAGGAATCATAATCACAAGTGAAGACAGTAAATTAACAGAGATTTTCTGATAATTTCACATTTGCTTCAACTTTCTAATTTGAGCACAACTCTACGTCAGGAGACAGGGCTTAGAAGCCACATGGTGGGAAGAACATAAATTGTAATTTACAAAGTACTTCATGTGACACATAGGGACCCAGTAATGAGAAGGAATTCTCACAGCTGAATAGCCAAGAGAAATCTGTTAAATTTCTTGGAACATATCTGACTTATTGAAGCAAAGTAAACAACTGTATCAAGGAAGATCTTTAAAAGCTAAGTGGGAACTTAAGAAACAAAGACCAAATTCAAGGATTTGCATTTCATTTGAGAAACTCTGCTCATTCAGTGAGTTATACATCTCTTCAGAGTTAACACCTTTCTACAGTCAGATTGGTTGTAGTTTATTTATATGCTCTGGAAAGGAAAAATGGTTAGTTCCTTTAGGTGCATGATGAATACACTTTTTAAGAGATTTATGCAGTCTTCCTAAGTGCAGTCATAGTAAAGTAAGGACCCATCTGCTGAATAATACTCAGAATATGGAATTCTTGCACTACTGTGCTAAATATAATATCCCAGTGGAATTCACTGATACCAAGGAACTCATGTTTCTGAAGGGTACAGATTTTTCCAAGGTCTCCAATTCTACAATTCTGATCCAGAACAGAACAAAAGCCATCTGAGTTCAGGTCTCATGAACTGTGGTTAACTCATGGGGTTAACCCACAAAGCAGGTCACATGAAGTTTCAGATTCTGAAACAGGTTCTGAAAAACAGCAACCTAGAGAATGTTTGGGAATTCCCATTCCTATCTTTCCCCCTCCATACATTTTGATAGAGATTACAATTTTAATTTTAATAGCCCCCCTAAAACTAGCAGCAGTAATACCTATCTCATGTATCCTTCATTTAATTCAAAGAAAAAAATACTGAGTACAAATAAAATTTT
The DNA here is from genome assembly GCF_003945725.1 of Corapipo altera. Classification (NCBI taxonomy): domain Eukaryota; kingdom Metazoa; phylum Chordata; class Aves; order Passeriformes; family Pipridae; genus Corapipo; species Corapipo altera. The sequence continues at coordinate 13,170,061 of NW_020884876.1, forward strand.
TTCACCAGCACTCTCACTAATTTCCTTCAGATTAAAAATACCAAAAATTGTATAGAATTTCCATCGAAAATCCAAACTACCCTCAGTGCTATACAGCATTTTCCATTTAAGACAGAATACACATAAGTGAAGGAAAGAAAAGCATACAGCAGTGCAGACTAGAGGAGAAGGAGGGAGTGGAAAATAAGACATGGAAAGGAAAATAAGACATGGAAAGGAGTGTCAAACATGTTCTGTTATTTGTGTAAACTTTCAGCATGAAAGCCAGCAATGAACTACCATGTGACCCTTTGCTAACTCCCCCCAGCCTCCCAGTGGCTTGAGTAGAAGAAACAGGAAAAAAAAGTAAAACTTGTGGGTTGATATAAGAACAGTTTAATAATTGAAACAAAGTAAAATACAATAATAGTAATGAAAATAATAATAATGGTAATAAAAGAAGAGGGAGAGTGATAAAACCCGTGAAGAACAAGAGATGCACAGTACAGTTGCTCATCATCTGCTGACTGATTTCTAGCCCATCCCCAAGTTGCAAACAGCTCCATTCCAGGTAATTCTCCCAGTTTATAAACTGGGCATGACATTTTATAGTATGGGACATAATATACCTTTGGCCAGTTCAGGTCAGTTGTCCCAGCTATGCTCTCTCCCAGCTTCTTGTGCACCTCCTCACTGGTAAAACATGAAACACTGAAAATTCCTTGACTCAGGGCAAGCACTACTAAGCAACAACTAAAGTGTCAGTGTATTCTCAACATTATTCTGGTACTGAATCCAAAACAAAAGGCTATATCAGCTACTGAGAAGAAAATGTCCTTTATGCCAGTCAAAAAGAAGATAGAGGTTACTTGGGCTATGTCAACATTGCATGGAGAGAACCAAGTTCATGGTTGAGTACTTAGCTTGGTGTAGCTGACTGAGAAAAGTTATTAGTCAAACATGCCACAAAGGTAGTGGTTTCATTCACAGAATTCCAGTTTGTCTATTTAAATAAAACTCCTTTCATACAGCAATAAACTGTGGCTGAGCATTTCATGGCCAATGCACCCATAAAGTGCTTAGTATCATCAGTGCAACCTCAAAACCAATAGTAAGAGGTTTCTGTATCAGGAGCTAGTGGAAAAAATCTTGGGGTTATGAACACAAGATGCCTCTATTTAATTCATCCCATATTCAGGAAAACATTCTATAAATAACGTGGCATCAATGAAACACATCCAATTTCTCCTTATAATTGAAACAAGCTTGCATATTGTGCTGCACAGGTCAACAAATGATAATAGTAATATTGCCCATTACACTTTCTATTTCATGTTACAATCTCTGAGAAGCAAATCTTATCATGGTGAATACCAACAACACAGGAACCCTGAGATTGCAACTAATGAGGTCTGAGCCTGAGCAGACATTAGTGCAAGTTTGTTCTATTTGGCTTTAAAAGTAATTGATCGATGAATAATTAATTAATTAATAATTTCACTATTAAAGTAGAATATTATATGCCCAGGGAAGTTTTGAATACCCCATCCCTGGAACTGTTCAAGGCCAGATTAGATGGAGTGCTGAGAAATCTTGTCTAGTGAGAGGTGTTCCTGCCTGTGGCAGGGGGTTTGGAACTAGTTGATTTGTAAGGACCCTTCCAAGCCAAACCATTCTATGATTCTGCGAGTCTGTCTTTTCCCAGAAATTCAATAGCACATCTGTAAAATGAATTACACAAATATGAGCCAAGAAGTCTTGAAAAGAAAAAGTATAATCCGAAAGATGACATTGCATTACATATCATAAAAGTAATATTAACATTCAATACCAAATACCTAATCTGTTCTTTTACCTATTTTCTGATAAAATAGATAGTAGTAAGCACAGGCATAGGATACTGGAAGATAAATACACCAAAGGCAAATCTGAACTGAGTAGGACTCAGTATTGAACTCTAGAGGTTTTAATCCAGAAAAGTCTTCCCAGAGTAGGGTTTCCTTTCTCATGGTGAAATATTTCAATAGGATTGAAGTTTTTCAGGTGACCCTGGTTACCACAAGGCTATTCAGACCTGTCACTTGAAGGAAAATGTTATTACCTTTGGGGACTGGAGTAATTACAATCCATTTGCTGTGTTGATTGGCCAGTGACCTCTTCTTCAACTTCTGAGTTTGCAATATAGAGAAAGCTCCAAATGAAGTGAGTGAAAGCCCATAAAGTTATCTGATATTCTAAGAAATACAGCCACAACACTGCTGAAAACTTCATTTAATATCCATTTGAATTTTTATAAGCTCTGCTATTTCCCTCTTTTACTTTCACCTACTGTGACCCTTTAGGAGACCAAGCTTCAGTGTCACCTGAAAGAGTGAAGAATATTATTAAGAGTAGTTATTTAGAGCTACTCATATGAGAACTGAGGACTAATTTCAAAGTTAAACTGTTCATCTGGTTGTAGTCTCACACCATTCAGCACCATTGTACTACATTTCACTTCATTTTCACCACTGCACCACATTTCATTGTTTTATATGGAGTGACTGTTGTTTGACATTTAGGTTCATAAAATAGTAACAAGAACTACCATTTAATTGATAATATATTTTAAAAACAAAGATGCAAATCATTCAAAAATAAACTCTTGGAAGCTGCAAATGCTTATGCTTGATTTATTACTTAACCATATCTCTCTAATGATTGCTGTGTTCTAGATTCCTATCTCAACTCTTTTCAGAAGGAAATCTGCATTTGAGCTGACAATTTCCATGTCAGGTTTCATTCAACTGCAAATTACCCAGCTGAATTACACAAACCACTGTAACAGACTTTAAGCAAACTTCTGTTCTTCACTCTGGCAGTGCTGCTGAGTTTGACTGTAATTACTGCTACATCAGCACTTCATTTGCAATCCTCTAATGCCCTGTGTCTACTGCTATCAACAAATTATGGATTACCAACCCAGTTTGTTGCTGTCAAATATATATTGTCTTTCTAGCATTCAGACTAGCAGCCTGCAAGTAACTGACTGGAATTATGTCATGACAATACAACACCTGTAGGAATAAGAGGACAATGACCACAAATAGGAAAACCTAAAGTGAAAGATATGCATTGATGATCTCAGCAATTTCTTCTTATAATGTAACAAAGTTAAGTATATTTGAATCAAAATCAGAGAATTTGGAAGGTGAATAATGCTTAACCTACCCTTTTACAGCAAATAGATATAAGACATAATGTTGTGGAGTTGCAGCTACTTAGAGAAGGAAAATCAACTTTGTGGGATTGTTATTAATTGATGGAGTTCAGTGACACAATCATAGGAACAAAAATACCTTGATGTCATGCCAGCAACTATTTCTGATAATAGGTTACCTAAAAAAGAAAAAAAAGTCTTTATTTGAAGTTGTTTAAGAGTTGAACTTTTTCTGTTAGACATTTATTTACATTTCTTACTGTATTTTGGGAAATGTTTTACACTGGATTTAGTTTTTAAAAAAAATTATTGTTTGCTTTTTCCTTCCAGTTTTGAAGTTACAGAAATCCATAAAAGGTTGCACGTACAGAGATAATTCTTAACATCATTAAAATTCTTCAAATTGTAAACCTGTATTCTCTTGGACTCACAAGCAGAATGATTAAAAAGAGGATTCTAAGATAAATCATACAGAAATAGGGGTTTATGAGGAGAAGCATATGATGCATATCTATTCTATTTTATATAATGTTCTTGGTCCATATGAGAAACTATAAAATTTCAGGTAAATATCCAACTGAGAGTACTGACAAACAAACAGAATCATAAAATAAACTTTAGTTCAGGATTTATCAAAAGAAGAGTGACCAGCAGTTCCAGAGAGGTGATTCTACTCCTTAACTCTGCCCTTCGGAGACCCTACCCAGACCACTGCGTCCAGGTCTGGAGTTCTTGGACAAGAAAGACACAGACCTGTTAGAGTGGGTCCAGAGCAGAGCCATGAAGATGATCAGAGGACTGGAACACCTCTCCTGTGAAGAAAGGCTGAGAGAACTGCTGTTGTTCAGCCTGGAGAAGAAAAGGATCCAGGGAGACCTTATAGTACCTAAAGGGGGCTTATGAAACAGAGGGAGAGTGACACAAGCAGATAGTGATAGGATAAGGGGGAATGGTTTTAAACAAAAAGAGGAGATATTTAGATCAAATGTTAGGAAAAAATTCTTTACTCAGAGAGAATACTGAGGCACAGGAACAGGTTGCACAGAGAAGTTGTGGATGCCCCATCCGTGGAAGTGTACAAGGTCAGTTTGGATGGGGCTTTGAGCAACCTTATCAAGTGGGTGACATCCTTGCCCAGGACCTTTAAGGTCCCCTGTGAAGCCTCAGACCTTGCTCGACAATTTTCTTATAGGGGTTTAGGGTTTTTTTGTACCCTAAGGTATAAAGGCAGGTGCATGGGAGAAACATGACAATGTTCTCAGGAGGTTAAACAACAGAATTTTACTTGTAGTCTTTAGAAAGTAAGGAAACTAGGCAAAGTTTAAAGGCAACATTTAATCAAAATTAAGCATTTCACAAAACATTGGCTTAGCAGACTTTAAACCATCCAACTTTAAGTGACCCAAATTTCAGGAAGACGAAATTAGGAGGAGAAAAAAAAGGAGAGAGGGAAGGAGGGAGGGAGGGAAAGAAAGGGAGAGAGAGAGAGAGAGAGAGAGAGAGAGAGAGAGTGTGTCACTGTTTTGGTTCCATGTCACCGCTTTGGTTCCAGCATGGTCTTAGCTGCTACAGATCCAAGACAATAGGGACTCGGCAGGTGCATGCCTTGTGTTATTGCTTTTATCTGCTCTGGTCTTCTGTAGCCCCCCTCAGGTGGGGCTTCCATTCTCCTAGCCATTTTGTTAGGGGCTCCAGGGAAGGGATGAGGAGCATTGCTTCTGGTGTGCCAGTGACTGACAACCACTACAGGTCTGTCCTAGGAGCTCTAGGAGAGTGAGGCTGTGAGCAGTGCACCATCTCACCTTGGCAGAACTTGCTGTGTTTCCCCACACGCACCACCCCCCCCCACATACTTTAGTTGTTTTGAACTAGTAATCACTTTTTTGCAGACTCTCACATCCCTTCCAACCCAAGCCATTCTTATGATTTTAAGTACTTAAGCTACTAAAACCAGAAATTGGATGAACATGCAATGGGAAGTATCACTGTTGTTACTCTCTTTCCCTAAGCATTTGCTACAAACACAGTATGCCAGACTAGAACACCTGACCTGACCTGACGCAAGACCACTCTTCTTGTGTTGCTACTGGTAGGTATGGGCATTCCAGACAGTGTCACTGATAACAAATGTCCATCAAAGGTGTACTGAGAATTAACCAACATGCACAAGACACAGCGACAAAATTTTGGTGTATCTGAACAGCTGTAAGTTTCTTGCTGTCAAAATTGCCATGTTGATTTATATCTTGCCTTACAGATCTGTTTGACCAAGTGTGTTTTACCATGCAGTTATGACAGCGTTTGATAAATAATCAATAGGGTGGAGTACAGATCTATGAAAATCGATCAAGTGCAACTTTTAGTTTTAGGGGTAAAAATATTTGCAATGCATAATGAAGTCTGAAAACAAATTTTTAATTAAAAAATACTTTTCTAGTATCTTCCCATATTTATAGGCATATCTTCAGAGCTCATTTAGTAGGTTCTCTTAGCTGCATAATATTACTTTTTTCTACTACGACTTCTTGCTTCTTAATTAACGCTACTGGTTCTGGCAACAAAACTTTTTCTGAAATCATATTACTTAAAAGCAGGAAAATTGTCTGGAAATAAAGAACTCCCCCTAAACATTCTCTATTTTGAGAACTCAATTTTCAAGGGAGTATTTATAGTTCTCTTAACTAAGCAAGGAGCATACTCAGACAAATAATGATTATAGATTTTTTGAAAAGTCTTTTGTAAAGTGATTTTCAGAATATATAACAGCATATGATAATGAAGAGCATATTACAGGAAGTATCTTTTGGGTTTGTATTTGTAGAGAACAAAATACAATAGGATCCTAGAAAACAGATAAAAGCTTCTAGGACATGGCTTAATATACATAAAGAGCAATCAGATGCAGTTTATATTTAAGTAAGTTACTTTGAAACTGTTTCCCTGTTGTTTCCTTGTTTGCACCTGGAGGAGTAACTGGTGAAGACAGATGGAAAATACCAGTTTATTCCTTCAGAAGAATGATTTGTTAAGATCTAGGGCCAGAAAGCAGCATATGAGAGCTGTGCAAACGAGGCCATCTCTTGACAGAACTGACAAAAGCAATATGTGGGAGGCTAGAGATATAAGAGATTGTGGCCGTTCTAAATGCTGGCGTGATGTTGTAAACTGATTGTCTAGCACATGGATCAGCTTCTTCAGGTTTACAAATGTGCAATTTAGGATTTAATAAATTTGGCTAGGAACAATCAAAAGCTCCTTATCTATGACCCTCAGAAAAAATAACTGCCCAAATAATTCTCATGTAGAATTCTGTAATCTAATGATGTATTGCCACTTTCCTAGCCACTAGGGCACAAAAGATGAAAAGATGGTTAGTTTCTAAGGCATACAGCAACTTTTGAAATGTACTGCATCCCAGCTTGGTAGCTATTTAAAGAATTTCACAACTACTGTCCCATAGCAAGGAGAGGGTGCAAGATAGGAATAGATCTTATTGCTACCCACGTTCTATGAAAAAATCATACAGAATATCAGACTTGACCTTATGGCACTGGAAAAGAACTACTACCTCCTTGGAAATGCTGACATCATTTTTACAGAGGCTTTTCCCCCTCCAGTACTGGCTAGTATCAATACTTAGCCCAACAAAGGACAAAACGGTGCCACAAGTGAAACAGCACTGCCCAGCTGGGGAGACTGCATGCAGATCCATCTGAAATACTTTTGTGTGCTCTGGGCTCTAGACTTCATTTTGAAATTACAGTTATCAACATACATGAAATTGAAAAATGCAGCTCCTTACTGGAGCTTGACTGATATATGACACAGTAGCAACTACCTGTTTTGCATTTCTAATTCCAGTTTTATCTTGTAAGGAGACTCTTAGAGGAGAAGTAATAAAAATAGGGAGGAAAATTAACACAGGAAGTAATGGAAAATAAAGAGAGAGAACTGTCCTCATAATGGTAGAGTACTTAGAGCAGTATTTCACCTGAAGGAAAGTAACTAGCTGGTTGTCAGTGAGCAATTTGCTTTCATTGATCTCTTGGTTAAATATTGAAGACATTTGACTGCGGGGTACAATGAATGAGAATAAATTCCTTAATCACCCTACTTTTTTTTGACTGTGCTTGCAAATCAACATGTGTTGCAAGTGGAAAACTGGTAAGAATTTAAAGAACACTCTACTGCTGCCAGCTGTGTCTTTCAATTGCCCATGTCATGAACTTTCCACAGTGGTATCCCTTCTTTTCTGGTCTGATCTTTATTTCTTTTACAAAACAATATTAAAATAATAAAAAATATTAAAAAATACAAAATACATGTATCAAAAGTTGAACATGTGCTTAATGTGTTTTAACCCCTGTCAATAGCATCACAACTATCTCAAATTCAACTGAAGTTTTCCAACTGTATTCTGTAAAGTACTAAGGCTATGGGTTGAAAAATATTCTATGCAGTTATGTGGTCATACAACATGCACATGTTGGAGAACACAGTACACCAAACACCTTGTTAATTTTTAATATTCCATCTTGCTAATCTTTTTCTAAGGAAAAAATCTTTCTACAAAAAATATAATTAAAAATATATTAATATTTTTATATTTTTCACTATGACTAACTCATGCAACCTAGCTTCTTTTTGTCCTCACTGAATTACCTGAGTCAGTTAAGAGCATAGGAGCCACAGGCTCACACTAGAAGCCTATTTAGCCCAATATCCTGTTCAACAGTGGCCAAAAGTGAATTCTTGAGCAGCAGCAGAACCAGATAAGTATATTTGCAAAGCAACCTCACAGCTTCTGATAATTTTAGTTCACAGTCTTACTAAGACAGATACAGTTAATTTGTATCTAGAAATCTCAAAGGTTAACTGGGTTCAGTTTAAATCCACATGGCTCTTTGTCTCTCCTTTGCCAAGAACTCTACTGCTTGGCTATAAACTAATCCCTTCCTCAGCCCACTCCTCTTATTTTGCGCTTTCTGCTGTCTTCATGTGATGTCCCTTATAAGAACCTCCATTTTTATGAAATGTTCCTCATTGTTTCCCAGGTAGTCTAGATAAATATACTACTTGTTATTTTTAATTGTTCAGCACATTTAAAGGATTATTACATTTGTGGTACCAGTTTGGGATGCTTTAAAGGTGTACTTTTGCTTTAAATAAAGTCCACATTTGTTGTCAAGAGATTTCATATTCTTTACTCTGCCAGTAGCACCAGTTTTCAATGTCTGCCATTTATACACTTAACAAAGCAGTGGAGAGGGTGTTTCCATAAGCCATTACTGCAAAAAAAATAGCATTTAAAAGCCAAGGTGGATTTTATATTCTCAGCCATCACGTTGCTTGGTTTTGCTGGCCAATTTCTACAATCCATGCCTACCTTAAAAAAGGCAAAATAAGTAATATTTTTCAAGTCTTACTGACAGCAATGTAAAACCTGTACAAAATAATTTGAAACTGTAATGAAGTAGTGTTACCTAACAAACATTCAAACCTTTTGTGCCTGATTTTCATAGAAGTCTTTGTGACTGAGAGGAAGTTTTCCCCAGAGAAAACTGAAGGAGAGGTCTTAATTCAGTTCTATATGCTCCATGAACATGATTAGTTATTAAAAAACATTTAACCCTGAAAAGCATATTATCTTGCAAACTATAGCCACTTTGTTTTCAGAAACTAAAGTCTCCTACTTGACTTCTTCACTTCCCTGAGAATCTTGAACACTCCTACAGACAAGGCTCCTACTGATGATCACCTTGACCAATTTTTCCTTGTCAGTGAATAGTAGATCCAAGAGATCCAAGGTGTCTGTGCTCCTTTCCTCATGTTAATTGGATAGATTGTGAAAAAACCCCATGAACACATCACCCTTAATTGCCTCTCCTGGATCCTGCTCCACAAGGCCCTATTTTTTATTCCGTAGAAAAGCTCCACACATTCAAGCTGCTGCTTCATGTACAAGAGTGCCTCTCTTCATCTTCCCAGTATGTCTTTCCTAAAGGGCTTGTCTCCTGTGTCACAGAAAGCCAGTCATCCAAGCCATCCCACTCTATCTCAGTTACCCCAACAGTGCCATACTTCAATGTCTGCACAGGGAGCTCTAATATCTCCTGCTTGTTTCCCAGGCAAGTGTACTTAGATCTACAGGCACTTAAAGTGAGCTTTGAGGTATGCCTCATCTTTCCTAAGGACTCTCTCACTCCCATCACTTTGTTTCACAGACTTGCTACCCCAAACTTCATTCCCTCATTTAGGTGTAAGCTATTACAGTCAACCCTCAGCATGAATTATCAGAAAAAATTAATTATTCTGCATATTTACTAGTGTTTATAGAACACAAATTGAGAAAACACACCATACTTGAATTATATAAAAATATATCATCCTCTTCATTCATTTCTTTCCTTGGATGGATTGCAAGCATAGGTACAACTGCTTCTCTGGACAGGAGCATAAGAATATAAATACTGTCATGCTCAAAATTGAATGAATCCTTAAATTCTTTGCTAAATTAGGTTTGGGAGGATTTCTTTGAAGATGTAGTGGTTGACTGCTTAGTTCCCAACGAATTTCAATGATGGATCAGAATAAATTATCTGTATGTAAAGTAGTGTTAATTTTTATTATAAATTTATAATGGTGTAAACTTTGTGTGACCATACTGATGTTCATAACCAGGGGTAAAATCATACACACTATAATTATTAAGTGTTAAATAGGCCAAGACTATATCCTATACTGATTTACATTGTCCAATAAATAATATGGATCCTTTCAGGGACACAAGTGTGCAGGGAATACTCCCTAAATGAATAAGGCTCAGGATCCTTATTTCTTCTATTGATGTTTAGAATTTATTTTTGTTTGACTAAATGCTCATTAAAAAAAAGCCGCAGCAATTAATTTTGTTCATGTAAAATCACACCAGATAAATTAAGGTCGTTTTTTATGACAATAGAACAAAATTTTTGTTTATATTTTATATTAAAATTAAAATAAACTATTTGCCAAAAGTCTCTAATATGCTATAACTTTTTATAGCAAAAAGAATTGCATTTTAATTCCCTTTCTCTTCACTATCTCTCCATTCTTCCTACTCACTTCATCCCTTCAGAGAAAATGGGGAACCCTGGTTAAATTATGGAAAAATTTGTATACAAAAATGAGCAATATGAGCAATTTCACTTCTAACATAGTAAAAAGCTTCAAAATACCCAAATTTCATAATATACTGCTATTTTAGACTCAGAAAAACAAACTGTCTCATCAAAGGACACCTGAAGTACAAAATCTCACTTTATTGTCTGTTTCTGTGAACTGCAGGTAAATAGGGATCTGTGTTTAGGGAGTAGAGGGTTTATGGATGACAGGCACTAGAGGAAGTATTTAATAATGCAGGCAATACCACCTTGCTAGAGAAAGTGTTCTGGAATTATACCTTTTCAGACAAAATTAATGACTTAGTTCAAGTATACTCAGCCTGACAATTAATCAGTGAAGTCCTGTAAGAGACTGTTAAAGGAAATGGTGGAGGGGAATGCTTCAGGGATCTACCATACTCTTAATTTCTAGAAAGCAGCAGGTCAGTATACTGATCATACACCTGGAGGCTTGAAGTCAGTTTGGTTCTGAATGCAGTTTACTACTATCATCAACAAAAAGTAGAGTATATTCAATAACAGAGCTGGTTTCCCATTCACTACAAAGGCATAATAGCTGATGTATGATAATGTAACTGTAATTTTGATTTAACAGGACTGTTGTATTATGACTTTATGTTACAATTATTCACACATGGCCCACATGAGGAATTATTTTTCATTATCTCACTGTCATATGGAAAACGTGTGAAATAGTAACACCAGAGCGACAAACAACAGCAAAATAGCTAATCATGCAAGTACTTGAGAACTGTGCTAAAGAGTTCATTGACACTGGATTCAGTGAGAGCAAGATATCAACACCTGAAAGTACCATTCCCATTTAACTTTTACATCTGTTTTTCATGCATGGGCTGAGTTAATTGAAAATTGCCTCCCTAAATAAAAATATACCATTGACTTCACTGGAGTCTGGATCATACCCTCCATTATTTGCATGTATTTAAATACATTTTCTTCATAGTCTGACAGAGTAATAAGATTTATAGTAATTGAAAACTGAATTTGTTTTTCAGTGTATCTGCAGGCATAAACTGAATATGGAAATAGCAAGGCACTTGTGCAAGTTTGTAAGACTCTTGACAAACATGAAAGTCCCAAACAGTTTCCCACTAAGCACTGCATCTCCAGTGTGTTTGCTTAGAAATAGAAGCAATTTCAGGACATGGAGAAAAACGTGAGTCCATTTTCAAAAAAAATATAAGAAAGCTTGGATCAAGATTTGATGCAAAGGTTTGTATCAGTACAAGCTTAACCTGATCAAGTCTATTTTGCCACATCCAACTTGTTCATCCACATCAGGATGTTAGTTCTGAGTGAATTTCTTTCCGTTTGGAAAAGCTTAATTATTGCCTTCAGGCTGTATTAAATGGGATGAGCTTTATCCTAAATTAACCTTTTTTTACAACTTTGCAGAGACTTTTACCAGAATAAGGCCCTTAAAAGCAAACAGCGGTTGTTGCTTTACAAAGTCAGTTTGCATATATACCATACTTTCACCTGACAGTCAAACAATAAAGCTCCTTACAGCAACATTCTACATAAAAATCTTATAATCCATCATGATTCTGCCAAGATGAATGTTTCACACACTAAATATCTGAACAGAAGCCATCACAGATTAGATTTAGGTCTCACAAGATTGCTCCATCACTTCCAAAAGACTTATGGTACTTCAGTAAAGCTGAAGAACTTTTAAATCATGACTATTTTTCCCAATTCAGTCAGGCTATTTATTTGTTTGTTTGTTAACAGAAGGCTTTTCTGCAGCCATTATGCCAATATTTTTTCATTAGGCAGTGCGAACCGCCTAACTTTTTCTTCTTTATTTTAATGTCTGCAGAATCAGTGGACCCACATTTAAAAAAGCATCCCATCACACCCAGCAATGTTTGGGTAGTATTGCTATCAGATACCATGTAGAGAAAATGAATATATGTTTGGGTAGAGATGCAGAATAGAAAAATGCTAGAATATCAAGTTAAAAGTAGTTTCAGTTCAGAGAAAAAGTGTTAGATTCCTAAGCAAATGGAATTGAGTACTATCTTTAATATAATAATTTATGCTAACTACTCTGTGGTTCAATCCTGCATGAAAAAGGTAATCAAGGTGACAACAGTGTTGTACCTAAAACCTACATAACTAAGCAAAAATAGAAAACTCATATAATAGGGAGAGACCACTCACAACAACCCATCAGGACCCTATATTCTATTTAACTGGAGAGCTGACAAAAAGAGTTCTTCAGAGAACAGTTGCTGGCAAAAGCTAAATATCCAGGCATCAATACTAGCCATATACTTGTTTATTCCTTGATTAAGTCAAGGGAATATATGCCTGCTTGAAATCATGACGACTTTTGGTGTAGAGCATGTACCTTAAGTCCAGATATTAAAGACAATATTTAACTAGTTCTCCTCTGCATTCTACATTTATTTCTGAAAGCATGTCTTTCTCAACATTTAACATGAATATTTTATGGACATTGAATATGAAACTTACATGGCCATATGGCCATTCAGGTGAAAAGAAACATGGCTTGGTGAGAGATTGAGTGAACAGAGATACTAAAAGTAGAAGAGTCACATAGTAAAAACCATTTTTATTTCTTAGGAAAGCCAGAGGAAAAGATCATCACCTGAGTTGGAAGCAGAGAAGAATTTGGGTAGTGAGATGGAGTGCTGAAAGAAAAAGAAGATTGTATATGGCCTTTGCTGTAAATTTAATTTTAAAAGAATTTAATCCTTCAGTAATTGTTACCATTAAAAAGATAAATTTCCCGTTTTCTGTAGTGTTTTCTGGCTGCTACTTCCTATGAGAAGGCACCCAGAGAGTTTAATGCTCCTTAAACTGTGGATAAAATTAATCAGAATACAGTAAGCTCTATATACATAATGATAAAATATGTTTGGACTCAAAATGACCTTATTTATGATTGCTATAGGCAAAAGTGGCTTTTGGCACTGATTTTAAGATTTTTTTAGCATGTCAGTCAAGATAGGTTCTTTAAAGAATGATTGCTCTGTCTACTTTGGTCACATTTAAATGCCAGATTGGGGCTGTCAAATATGACTGGATTTTTCAATGAGGTAGAATGATATGGAGGAAATTGAAAGGCTGCAAAATAAATTATTTGGAAAGTTAATTATAAATAATATAATAAAATGTGTTTATTTAATTAAATCACTGCTGATTTTAAAAACTCTTTCTGTCTTCTTTGGCATGTCATCCCATCAGGCTGTTTCTTGGGGATATAATTATTTAGTTAAATGATTAAATGAATGCTCTTATACATATTAGCTGTTCTAAGCTTTAAGTATGAAAGAGTATTCTGTCAATATACTAACCGGGGACTGATATAATTGTAAAAGTCCTATTGGGGAAGAAGAAAAGAGTCATTAGCCAAAATAGCAGTATCCTACAGTTCTCGCATTCCTACTCACATTTTGAAAGTCATCTGTAAGTTGCACACAAAATACTATTGAGTCACTCAGACCCACTTAGAAGTTTCTCTTTCACTGGCTTAGAAGCCTAAAAATGATGGCTCAAACTCAGTAATCATTCAGAGAGGAAGAATGGAGAGTAATTTTTACTTACTAATTTTAGAAATGAGTAGGGATGAACAATCTACTGTTGTCGCTTGACAGAAGTAATGAGAAGTAATGACTTTAGCCATGTTTTGGGCACTGTCTGTCAGCATCACTTCCTATCATCTTAACTCTGTCCACATTTTATAATAGGTTAGATGAAATAATATATAAATCCCTAAACAATTTATATATTTCCATGCCTCTTCCCTTCTGTGGACAAAGAACTATAGTGAGCTATTGCAGTGAGCTATAGCAACCCCAGATTATTCAGTTCTACAAGGCAAGATGCTAATGCAGTGCTGCACAGCTGAAAAGGAAAGACCTCATGTAGCTCTGCAAGCTCCCTGCTTTGGTCCTCAGGGCCAGTCATTCACTTTTGTGACATACCAGACAACCACTGCCAGGAGAGACTTATTTATGACTTAGGTATCCACAGCATGAGCCTAAATCTCAGTGTAGTCTTAAATTTCAGCATCTTGTTTTGATAGCCCAAAATTGACACCTAATAATGTGTTGCTCTTTAATGGCCTGTCATTGCTAATGCACCTGGGTCACTATTTTAATTCCTTGGGCTCCTGGGTTCACCCAAGCATGAATTTGCAGATTTTTCCAGCCAAGGTATCCCTTGTCCAGTACTTCTCAGTTTTTGACAATAAGTCTAGATGATTGTACTCAAGACAAAACACAAGTAAGCTCTTGTATTTTATTACCCTTTCAAGTCAACTTTGCAATGAGAAAAGGAAAAAAAATTCCTTTAATTAATAACTTGCATTGCCTTGCCATAGCATAACCACTTCTTCTGTTTTCAGAGTATGAAAATGTCTGAAGTAGCCATTTTTTGAGATCTTTATCTTCTTTCTTGTCACTACCAGTGTAAGACTGCACTGGAAAAAAAAAATACATGTATGAAAACAATGTAAATTGTTAATCATAGATGCCTCTACATACTCAAAATTATACTGCTATATTTGCTAGCAAAAAGAGGTTTCCAAAATAAACTTCTTTTCAATATCTTTTGGTTTGCAGAACAGTCATCGTGGAGCAGACAGTTTCCATAAAAGTTCTAGAACTGAGGATTTCTTTCCCTACATATCAGTAAATCTCTTCAGCTGTCTTTAAGAGAGTTAACTTATAAAATGACTGATTTATTTATTTTTTAATGGATACTTAAACCTGTATACTTCAAATGAATGAATTTTTAATGTACTTTCAAAGCAGGATTTTTCATAAAGGTTGTTAAAGTAAGAGAGTATACTTTGTTTCATTTAAAAACAAACAAACAACAAAAAGCACTAGTATTTTCATAGCAGAGATATCATTTCTAAGAATATTCCTCGATGAGGAGAAAAGATCTCTGCTTCTCAGCTAATTTGGTATTTGTACTAGATTTAAAATTTTCCCAAGAAGTTATATCTTGTGTACATTAAAATCCAGACCAGGCATAAAGACTGCAAAACCAACACAGCAAAATTCTACATTTTGCCAGTCTGTGTCCTTGCAAAAGGCCTTCTAGTGAACCACATGTACAGTAAGACCATGTAATATTTATAGTATAGACCCATATATAGTAAGACCATGCCTTGATTAATATCAGAAATGCAACTGTAGCAGCAGAAGCAGACCCACAAGAGCCAGCAGGGTGACAGCAGGGTGACAGCAGAGCTAACAGTATCCCCAGCTGCAGACTGAAGTCCTCACTGCTTACTTACTCTGGAGACATCATACAGTGATGCGCTGAGCCATTGCTCAGAGACACTCTAGACCAGCAGTCTGGGGTGTTCACATTTCATTGACAGACCTTTCCTTAATGACAGCACAGGAACACCATCATGATGAGAATGAAATGCAGCGTCTTGTCATTTAGCCCGTGAGTAAAGGTGGCTAATTAGTATCAATGTACAGACTTTTCTGTAAGCATATACATTTAATATGATATGAATATGCAACCATTTTTCTTTTTTTGAAATAATAAAAGGAGCAATAAATTATGCAATAGTTACTATTGAGAGAAAACCTATCATGGTAAGTTACATTACAAGTTCCCTTTACCTGTTAGAACTTAAGAATCTCTGTTTTTATTTAAAGAACCTACATTAAAACACCTACATTCTTAGGCAAACATAGCCAAAAGAGTATGTAAAGAGAGCATCACAATTCAGACAAATCCGTTACTATGTCTCACTCCCAGCTACAATGACTATGCTTTTTGGTGTATTTATTCAGCATTTACTATCTTATTTCATTCCATCAAACAACAGTTGTAATTTTTTTCTGTGGATGGTTCTTTCTGATACATATTCCATATTTCCACATCTAAGAGAGATAAAGGTAGTGGATGAGGTGGAGATAGAAAAGCTTTTATGCAAAACTGAAAATTTGAATTTCTAGAAAATCAAAAAGCAAGAGGCATTCATGGCTCTGGTGCTGGATGAGGTAGTTTTGCATTTTTTGTCCACAGCACAGAGTTGCCTAGTAATCTAGTCTTCTAGTATTGTTTTCTAGTATATAAGTATTGAGAAACTCTACTTTTCTCCTGATATGTTCCCCTCAGCCCCAATTCCTTGTATTCCTTTTCAGTGTACATCCCTCCTTTTCATTATGTCCTCCTTTCTCTAAAGACTGCCTCAATTCCAAGTGTCAGAAGTACCTCTCCATACACCGCTTTTGGTACCAATTATTTTTCTACTCACATTTTGCCCAAGGATTGTTTCATGCCTGTGATTCCACCCCTAAAACTGCCACTGAAACACATAAAACTACAAAAGGTCATTAGAAACCATCATTTGTGCTGTATGCATGTACAGGACCTAAGAAGGAAAGAGGTTGAGCCCTTAAAAAAAGCACTTGGAAACAGCTAGCTGAACAAAACATAGCACTATCTCTTTAGGATTCAGGTAAACACTAGCATCCCTTTTCGAACATGAGCTTTTGTTTCCCTCTTTGTTTCCTTTTTAAACAAAGAGCAAAGGGACTTTTTGACTACACAGGACATGTCACGTAGTGTTTATTTGGTATTACTAATTAATATATGCTCCCTACAAGAAAGGATTCTGCAAAAGAGCTTGCTGTCATGAACAGTGATTTTTTTTATCAGAGTTGCTGATTGTCTTTACTTGAAAATAAATGAGATCACGAACATGTAGCCAGTTTACAACTAACATTCTTTACAAGTAAAATGCATCTTCTCCCATTTGTCATCCACTGTGCTGTCCATTCTTCCTCTAATCAACTTCTTTCTTAGCAGCATCGTGCACTGCACACTTACAAGAGGCAATTTGCATCATAATAATCCTTTTAAAAACCAATACTTTTAATGAATTTTCCCCTCTACAAGTTACACAAAGATGTAATAAATGGTATCTATGAAGAATAGATAGAACAGGAAGAAACTCTTTCTCAATTTAGAATTTAATTGTAGAAGGCCAATTATAAAATTTTAATTTCCGCTATCATCTGTCTTGAATATTTATCTTATCTAGCAGCTATTTTATTCATAATGGAAATCTTTGATGGCTTTTTTGTTATGCTATTCTGAGTCATGGATAATATACACTACACTGGATTAAATTTGTATGGAAAATAGGTCATGCTGGTTCATATCTGAAATTAGATACAGCTAACTTAATTTTGCTGACATCTAAAAGAAAGGGAGTTTTGTTTAAAGAAATAAACAAAAGTAAAAGACATAAATTCACTTAATCTTGTGAAATATTTTATTCAGTATCGTATCTGTCTAAAGTATGAAATCTACTGGAGCTTAAACAGCAATTTACTGGAAATCAGAACAGGACACCTGGGGTATCCACTTTCTGCTGATTAAGACTGCATATATTGAGTATTTAATAATGATGTAAGTTTAATGTTTTGAGTGTTCACTATAGTTCAAAATGCTCCTTTTTTTAAAGCTGGAAAATTCAGGCTCATCTTTATCCATAGATACAAACTTCAACATAGTGAAACAGTCTCAACCATTAAATACTACAATCTTCAAAGAAGAAGAAAGAAGGGCATGGGATAGATAAGCACAAATTCCCAATTACAAGGCTATTGCAGTAAAACAGATTTGCTGGAAGATAAAATAGGGGATATACTTACAGAAGGGCAAACAAGCCCTGTTTTAATTACTGTGGATAAAGCAAAGAAATCACCACTATTCACACTTCAAAAGTAAGACATTTTCACAAAATTGGAAGGGCTATAGATCGTGCAATATTGAGATTATCATTTGCAGAAAAAAAAATTATCAAAAGATCCAAGCCTCTAAACTTAACATGATTTTAACCTAGTCATCACTAATCTCTCATTTTGAGTCAGATCAAATTACCTGGTGGACTATTAATATTGAAATGCTAGATGCATTTACTTGAAGATGTATTTTGACACTTGCATTCTTTTGCTCCACATTTGTTCCTATTTTAATACATGCTTTCACATTTAATTCCACCAACACTTACATTCACTAGTCATGTTATACAACTACTAATAAGTTAAAAACAAGAATTTTGTGGGAAAGAACCCTACTTGCTTCTTTCTCCTTCTCCTTGGTTTAGGTGGAGAGAGGAATAATGTAGAGAGCCAGCTGAAAGTGGGACCTGCAGGATTTACACACCAGGATCTCAACTTCTGGTCACTTCAGGGCTTTAGTGTTTTTCCACAGCTCTTTTGTTCCTGCACTGTCCTTTGACCTGAGCCATTTCAATGTCAGAAAAAGCCTTTCGGTGCAGTCTGTGATAAAGGAGAATACCGATGGAAGTGGGAGGACAAAGGAGAAGAAGAAAACATTTTTGTTGGCATAAAACACTGGCGCCATCTTTCTGTCCCCTCTTGTGGCTGAACAAGTCTGAAATTCTGTGATTGAAGCACTGATGATATGAGTTCAAAAAACTGAATTCTTCTTTTAACAATTCCCAAAATTAAAATAAAGCCTCTGTTAAGTGCATGAAGAATTCAATCACACCTGCCACTAAATCCTCAACATGAGTCAAATCTTAGGTCACAGTAAGACAAGGTAGGCCCTTTATGATAACGCCACTTGTAACACATCTTCATAATTCGTAAGAAAGTATGACAAGGTGCATAAAGGCATACATCACACCCAAGTGGTGTTAAATGTTTCATGACACCAACACTGCCACTGCAGTTTTCTACAGAAAAACTCAGAGACGTTGAGCACACGAGATCATACAAGCTGTTGACCTTCCTGACAAGCTGAGAAAGAGAATGCTATCTTACTCAGTGTAAAGTCATAGCTCACATGAAATTGGCAGTCCATTCTAGAAAACCACCTACAAATAAACTTTAGTAAATATTAGTCATCACCCATAAAACCCAGAATAGCGCTCTTCACAGTTACAGAAAAACAATATAAAATTACTAGCACAAAAATAAGTATTAATTAATTCCTTTTTGATGTTATTATTAGAGACAGTCATATGCCATAGAAGCAACAGAGATCTGAAACACATCTTGAGTGACAGTCACAAGCACTCGATAGGGCTTGTATTCAGCATAGCTATATAATCCAGAGCAAATGCAGGTAAAATAGATTTATGAATTTGCCATACAGCCAGCATGGAATTTACGCATGTTTCTGCCTGGAAAACCAAACACATGACTGTCCACCTTTTTGATGATCACACAACAAAAGGAATTACTACTTGACTCTTTTCTTTTTTTAGACTTCTCTAAGAATTGAACAACAAGAAAAAGCTTTTCTCAGATTGATACATGCAGGCTGGCAGTATTTCAGAGGCATTCTAAATTTTCATTCCCCACTTGATAAGTTTTTTGCACATGGGAACAGCCCAGATGTGTTCGAAGAAGTGCTATCAGTGCTCATTATTTTGCTTTTCTGAATGTGCAGAACATTTGCTACAAGGACAGCTGATGAAGCTATTCACTAAACCAATAGAAGCCTTTCCATCGATGATGGATTGACTCATTAGCCTGTTTAGCTTTAGACTGTCGCCTGCAAAGTGACAGCTGTTACACTGACCATGCAGACATAAAACACACTAACAGTTTTGTTTACACCAAAAACATTTCATTGCGTTGACAGTATTGAGTTTACATGTTGAAGAACTGATCAGTATTTACTTCAACAGTGCATTTTTGCTTACTGTCTTTACTTGGAATTAAAATTAAACTGAAAACTGACTTTCTTCATAAACAGAGAAGTCTGTCTATGGGCAGGGCTTAACCGACAGACTTGCTGGGAAGAACAAAGAGGCAAAATCTACTAGCAGGCCTCATGGTCAGATCAGGCTATACACATGTTTTTAATTGCTGTAACATGTCCTTTCACTATGGCAGGCTAATAGATCTCTAATTTGCTCATTTACACAGCAGTATGGGTGAAGATTAGCTAGGTGGAGCCTAGTGCAAAGAAGAACATCAAATCACAGCTGTTTGCACAGCATCTGCACCGGCACTTGCTCTGTACTGAGAGATGGTAAAAAATGTTAGAAGGTGTGTCCATTATTGTTTAGAGCAGATACTGTCATACCAGGGCCACTTGGCATAGTTTTCTTGAATAGTTGAACATGGGGAATAGACCCTTGTAGTGGTCAACCCTGGAATGAGAGCCCAGCCTCTTTCTCCTCATGGATTCTGTGCCAATGCCACTGCAAGAAGCTAAGGTAGGCAGAGGACCCATCCTCTAGGCTACTACCACACTCCTGATTGCTGGGACTCGTCTCAGAGCAAAAGCTGAAGTCAATTTCCTTTCTAATTGTGGAGTCAGGGAAAGGAAAATTTGCTTGTGCCTGGGTCAGATGTTTTTTGACATGAGATAGCACACACAGTCTGGTTAGAAGTGTTTGTCAGCTCTTCATTCCTCAGCATCTAAAGGTAACTGCAATACACAAAGCAGAAGCTGCCAAGAGTATCTCTGGATAAGTAACAGAGGTATCTACCAGCAAGATGTCCCCCACGGTTTGACACAAACGAACCAAACACATCATGCCCGTGTTTCTAAAATGGTAACTCTGGCAGACATCCTTTCATGTAGTCTGGCCAATACAGGGAGGTAGAGTGCACACTAACAAGATGCCACTCTTCCCTAACACACATCTTTTTACACACCCCCAGAAGTGGCAAGCTCAGACAGCAGAAACAGCTTTTATTGAGGTGGTAGACCACCATCTCACACAAGCCCCCATTCGTACACCCCACGCTGCCACAAGCTTACAGCCATAGCCTGGACCCCTAAGATACTTCAACAGTATGAGGCTCTGAAATTGTAGTGTATTTAGTATAAAGAAGTGTTAGTTAAATATCCCAGTAGTGGGAATCAATTAAAATCGCCTTGTAGCTCATACATTTGCAAGATTAACTATCATGGAATCATAGAATCATTAAGTTTGGAAAAGACCTCTAAGATTACCAAGTCTAACCATTAACCCAGCACCACCACATTTCACCACTAGCCCATGTCCCCAAGTGTGACATCCACACCAGTACACTTATTTGCATTTATATAGAAAGAATGTACAGGAAATATTAATAAATGTAAATTAGGACCATATTGCTTGGTCACTCTGTGCAGAGCTTGGAATGTTAGCATACTTTTAAAAATTATGTACTCTATATGTTAATTAACAATGTATGTATTTATAGAGAAGTTATTTAAAAGTCTGAAGTAGACTTCCAAAAATCAAATTAGAAATAACAGTTATCTATTCCAAGGACTGACTTTTTTTATTGGCAGGTGGACACTGTTCTCTTATTACAACTGAATTATTACTGAACTAAATTCTGAGTGTTAATTACTTTTGGCTTTCCCCATTTTTAAATTTCCTACTTCATAGAGGTGTATTTGTGTTGCCATATTTAAGATGTTCTATACATATTCTGTGTTGTACAGTCATTTTTCTGAACTATTTCCTGATGTCATAAAGTCTATTAATAGCTACACTATCACAGTCTGACCTAATCTAGTCCCTTGCCTTTAGACAGACTTGGTTATATGTGTCATCCCTTAAAGATGCAACCTGCTCCTGAAGATCTCTAGTGCAGGAGAACAGTCTATTTAAACTCTTCATTTGATAAAGAGGTTTTCTATCATCTAATCATCCTTGTGAAGTGAAAACCCGCTACTTCATCAGTTTTCTAATTCATGGTGCATATATCATCTACTGTTTCTTTGCCACAACCCTGTAAGCACTTGAAGACTTAAAGACCTTCACCTGTTCCCTCTTCTTTTTTAAGTCTTTGAAGGCCAGTGATATTTTTCCCAATCTCTGCTTATTCTTAATGATCTTTTCTTCTCAGCTTTCCTTAATCAGTCTACCTCTTACATAGAGCTGAGGTCAAAACAGAATACCCTCCCCATGCAGCTAAAACCTTACCTATACAAAGCCCTTCACAATTATCATTCTTGGTTTGTGCTTACTTATGATTCGTGGTAACTCCTAGACCATGCTCGAGATAAGCACCAATAAATAATGCTGTAACCATGAAATATTCAGATAGAAGGTACAATTTGAAATAACAGTACTTTATTTGTAATATTGCAGTAGGCAAGTATCTTATCCCTCACTCATTCGATACACCTATTCATATATACTTCGCAATTATTCTATTAATGCCCCATTGAGCACATACTTTTCAGAACATCTTTTTTTACAAGAACATTAGACTTTGGATTTACAATTGACAATTCAAATGTAGAATTTTCAGTTATCCACTTTACTGACTGTTTCAGAGGACAGTATTATCTCTTAAAAATACCTTGATGATGTATTTGGTAGGCTTCACATTCATGTATAACCACCCCCCCCCCACCACATATCCATACAATTCAGTAAAATTTAATTCACTTTTGATGAACTTCATGTGTTAGAAGCAAGATTACTCTAACAAGCTTAATTGGACTTTCCTTTGAAACAATCCCACTGTTTTGAGAACAGACATAGTGGTATGCAGAGAGTTGTATTTCTGATGGACTCTATTTTGTGAACCTAATTTCAGTATAATTTTTATGCTGAAGCCATCATTTATGTTTAGGGATAAGTTGTGATAATATGTTGATACCACAGTAGTAGTTGCAGTTCTAAGTATATAAAAGAGCAGCCATTATCAAAAAGATGAAATGGGGTACATATGTGTTAAACTGTGGTATGCACAGCAGCAAGCTTAGGTCTGAGTTCTGGTTGCTACAGTCTCTTCATCAGTCTCTGCCTCCAAAGAGCTCAGGCTCTGCCAGCTGTGCAGGTCCTTCACTCCAGCTGTCAGATGGAAAAGACCATGGTCTGGTCATTCTTGTCCCTTCCCTCATCTGGAGTAGCACTGCCAGAGCAAAGCTGGTGGGCAGAAGTCATGCATGATCCAGAAAACAAGGATCCTAGCTCCTTGTCACTGCCTGCATCTAGGGTGAACATTCCATTAGTGGAGAATTGGAAGGAATAGTCAAAATTTAAATGTTTTAATTCATGGCTTTCTTTCCCCCACAAAAACCCCCAATTCACTAATTTTGTCCAAAAGACTGAACAGCATGCAGTACCAGCTATTACTATGTTTTATTTGGCTTCAGCATTTTGAATCATATAAGTGGTGTTTTCCACCACTGTATGTGATAAATAAACTCCTAAAAGGAGTTATTTACTAATATTTACCCCTAATAAACTTTGGTTATTATGACGGAAAAAAAGAAATCACTGGACTAAAAGGGTTCATTGGCTGTCAGTGTATTTTAGAAGTAATTTAAAAACTAAGTCAGACAATTCTTCATGAGGAAATTACCTTCTTTCAATGTCTGCACAAAACACTGTGATCAATTGGAATGAATGATCACATTTTTTTTCAGCATGCCTCCCTAGTATTTTGTTTTAAAAGACAAAGTATGAAACGAATTGTTTCAAAAAATACCCATGGAATTTTCAGAATATGGCATTTCAATATGCTTCAAAAATGCTATCAAAAAATAAATGCCCTTAGTTTCTCTTTCAACTGGCTTTTTGTTATGCAAAACTAGTTTCCACCTAATTAAATTGCTTTTTTAAAGTTCCTATTTATTAAACTGCTAAGTCCTTGAGCCACAGGAATATTCCACACCTCCTTTTTTCAGACACTGCCCTCCTATGTTACTTTTAAGTTATTTATAAATACAGCTCTCCTGCAGCCTCTACCAGCAGGGCACCTTCACATGTTGGAATTTAATGAGGCTCAGGCACAAGTCATGAGTCCCTGAAGAAAAGTGCTACCTGATCTGCTTCATTTATTTCTACCAATAATCATACCATTACCTACAGCTTCTGTTTTTAATTAGTGGTATCTAATGATTAACACTGGCCAATTTGCATCCAATTATGCCCCCTGAAAAATTAGAAGTGGATGAAAAGGCTGAATGCAATTAATCATTCTGCAATGTGAATTTGCTTAAATATCAAGGATGAATGTGTTGTACTTTCCTAAATAAGTTTTTATTGAAAACATACACTGTCTGGTTATGAAGCAAAAGCATGACGCTTCCCATGACAGTATGAAATCTGGATATTAAACACTACAGAATTACCAAACACATTCACACATATCCTTTTAATAACAATTGAAAAATTATGTGACTAATATCTAATTACACTCTGTATTCACATGCTGCAGAAACAATTAAAAGCAATAAGCTAGATAACACTTTATAACACATAGACAGATCTTAACATTGCCTAAGACAAAGTTTGAGTTTGAGTTTAGTATACAATCTTTAGAATATAATTACCCCATATTTTCTGCCATTCTTAAGAGGTTTGGATATAGAAAATATTCTGTTCCAGGCAAACATTCAGCACTACTTAGCTATGGGATATTTTGGACAACTATAACATCTTCAAGAAAATTTAGAAATCATAGGAAACTTTTACAAAAAAACCACAAAAACAACAAACAAACAAACAAAAAACCCCACACATAAACCTCCACTATTTTCAGAGACTAGACTTGATCAGTCAGTTTCACAGATAATGACAACATAGTGCTTTTCATGAAGAGTCTCCCTCTTCCTTCTCATACATCCATCTCTCTGAAAAACTCTGGAGACTTCGTATAAATACAGAAATATTAAATACCTCTGGTGAGCTTTTTTTCATCCATGATATTTTATCACTAGGATACCTGAGAAATAATTAAAATAACATGACAGTTATTTTGAAAGTTAGTACTAATACAGTAACTGGCATGTATAAAATCCTCTAAGCTTGAACTTACAAAACTAGATTTATTACACTGCAATTATTCGTTCCTTCATCCTAAATTTTACATATTAAAGCACCACTCAATATATTTTGAAGACGTTGAAAATACAGTTAAGTTCACAGAAACCTTTTGGAAGAAGATAACAATGAAAATTGGGTTTAAGACAAGTGAAGATCCTGAATGACATTTCTGACATATCTTTTCTGACCTTTACTATGCGAAAAAGCCTGACTTGCACCACCTTATTTTTGCCCAAGAAAAACCAAAATAGTAGGCATCCAAAGAAAATATCAATTTGGGTGGTATACAAACTAAAGTTTCTACTTGCATTCCCTACCTTTTTCATATGTCCTCTCTGGTACTTCCTCTGCTTCAAAAAATTTTTCCAGTTCTTAGCTTTACTGTCAGGAGCTTCATGTTGTTCTTCATAAAACCTGGGGCATTACTTTCTTCCCTCTGTTTTTGTGCTCTTCCACCCCAGTTTCTCTTTAGGACACAGGTCAATTTTTAAGCTATCAATGTTTTGCACTGCACTTTGGGAAGATGGGCAGAATTTAGAGGGGAGAAAGATTATGCTGCAGATTTTAACTTCTTGGTTGTTTCCCCATGCTTGGAAGAATTGTTAATTTTATTTTGGAAAAATATTTTTCTTTAAAATGTGAAGTTCTTTTTAGTTAGGTTCTTGTATTCATTATGCCAGATATTCCACAGTGAATTTGCTTTTAAGGTGTATGGTGTTTATCACCTGCTGTAATTCAACCCCAGACAGCAAACAAGTACCACACAGCCACTCGTTCACACCCCCACCAGCAAGATCGGGAAGAGGCCTTTGCTCCATGTCAGCCCTGGGCAGCAACCACGAAAACATCTCTATATTATCAACCCTGTGTTCAGTACAAATCCAAAACACAGCCACTGCAAAGAATATTAACTCTACCCCAGCCAAAACCAGCACACATCTCTGCTTCCACTCCAGGCAAAATCATCAAAAACAGCTTCAAAATGCTATTTTGAAAAGTGTGGCTTACCAGGACAAGTGCTTTAGTTTTGAACACCAGATTAATTTACAGAAGCTGTACTGAAAAACACTGCAACACTACTTCAATTCTCATCATCTGCAAGGAGTCCAGAGGGCCAGAAATAGGATCTAAAGAATACAGCACACCCATTTTTCCACCTCAAGGACCACCACTTTTCTATTAAGGTGGACTCATTCTACAGCATTGGGTTACACTTCACGAAAAAACCTGCGGTGACCATCAGCAGACTTACAGTTTCAAGCATAACAGGAACATGTTGTATGAATCCATAGCATCTTAGATACTATAATACTAGCACCAAGAACATAAGAAAAAAAAACAAACCAAACCAAACCAAACAAAAAAAACCCAAACACAAAACCCCCACACCTCTGTGCCTTTAGATTTTTATTTTTCATTAAGTTAGTCTAAGCTAACAAATCAACTGAGACTAGTTGAGTCTCCTTTTGAAGTTCAGTGGCCTAACTAAAGTTGAATATGTTAACTCATTTAATTTCCCTATTTGCCACCATTTAGGAGACTAAGCAAATGGTTCATGCATTTATGAGCAGAGGTAGACAGAGTATTGCAATATAATGGCAAAATCTGTGACAAACTAACGAAGTTTAAAGATTGCAAACAAAATATGTACTACTAGGGAATAAATGTCAGCAACCTCAGGAAAAGAAACCACACTGTATACCACAGCAATTAATTAAGATTTAGAATTGAACTAATTTCAACAAGATTCAAGACACAAAATCTTGGTGAATTATGTGATTTCTTCAAAGCATCTTTTTCTTTGAGCACCACAGCAATGTTATGCCCTGTGGTTTTTGGAAGCAGTTTTGAGGTTTCTTAGGCTTGTGACATAAATGGGGAAAACAGTCCTAATATGTACCTTTTATTATTAGCCTTATGGTTTACACAATACTAAGTGTACAGTACCTGCAAAGTCTTTGATTTTCATGCATATTTAGTCCAGTGACTAGTTTTGGCTATGGTGACATCATTGTGAGAATATTTTGACTCTTGGACAGAGATGAAAAACCCAAAGACTGAAGATGTGACTTCAAAGAGTACCACAAAATGTTACTCTAAGGCACCTCATAGTTATCTTCCTGCATTCCTAGTTGGCCACTTGAAGAATTACTTTTCTAAATTCTCTTATTTTGCATTTCAGCTGTCTCACAAACACAGTCTTGTTGGCATCTCTCAATATATCAAGTTTGGTCTTATATGAAGCACTTATATTTCCTCTTACACTCTATCTACTTTATATACTCTCTCATTTCTGATAATGTCATTGACTTTCCTGCCACCTGAGTGCAAGTAGCTGTGACATCCCAGACCCACTCCCCTCAGGCATCCAGAACATGACCACCCAAGTGTTTAGTATGTATCTAAAATTCACATTTTTACTGTCAAAACTTTTTGTATACAACTCTGACTCTCCTTTAACTTATCTCCGTAGAGTTCAAACTAACTGAAGTTTCCACACTGTTATTTTCCCAGTCCCAGCTGTTTTAAGTTCAACTCCATTTGTGTTCACACCATCACTCCCCTTTTCCAGGTATATAACATTCAAAAGTCATTCTCTTGTTTCCAAGTCTTTCACTAATTCAGTGTATTGCTCTCTCCCATTGCACTCTCCATTGTGCCTATATATTTGATGATGTCCATTCTTTATTTTCTCACTTGGCCTACAACTCTTGTGCCTTTTCCATGCAGAAATAACAGTTTCTTCTTTGCAACCACCTTCACGTTTTTACCACAGTGATAGAAAGTTAGTCATAAAAGATGACACAGCTAAACCAATTACAGCACAGCAAAACCAGTGTTTTGACTCTTTCCTGCCTTTTTTTTTTTTTCATTAGCTCTTCCTTTTTTTTGTAGATGATGAATAGAGAGTGAGGAAGAAACGCAGTGACTATCAGTTCACTTAAATGGATGGGAAGGTTCTTTTCTGCTAGTCACTCACTGATTCTTATGCACTTCCTTCCTTGTCTTCCACCAACATGCTCACAGCTTATTTAAATAAGCCTATTATAAAACTATCTTAACCTTCTCAGATACTTAGAAAAGTAAGAGACTTTTATCCTAAAAACTACTTTAAGTGTGGGCAGACAAACCAGCTACAAGAAGTTAAATGAGGATGTAGTTTTATCTGTACACATACAGGATCAGAAACAAGTTTACATAGCCCTCATTTTGGCCTGTGATAGATTGCTCATGTGTCCAGGCCCTCAATAATAACTTTTGTAAAATAATACATGAAAAAGATTTGGGCTTTTCAGGAAGAACTGCGTCCTTTTCTAACTTTTCAGAACACAAATTTTTGCCTGTAATTAAGTTATAGGTAAAAACACACATATTAAATGAATATCTGGATAGTTTGGATTATCTGCAAGAGAAAATCAATTTAAATATTTAAGCCTGATTTAATCAGTAGAATGAGGCCTCTAATCAGTATTACTCAAAGGGAAAAGTTCATGAAAGGAGTCATATATGCAAGCCATTTGTGCTGCAGACACTTTTAGTAGGCATTCTCAACAAGTAAGCAAGTATGGCAGGTCCGCTCAAGTACAGTGAGTTTCTGTATTAATAGAGATATAACTTTATTTCACATTGCCAGTGAAGATTTTGCACTGCTAGTATCTCCCACATTTGTTACTAGTTCTTTCACTCTTTAAAATTTTTATTGGGTCCTAAAACTAAAATGTTGTCCTCAACCACAGCTATACTAATAGTTGATACAAGGAGTGGTGAACTGGGAAGTAATTGATGTCCCAGTAATTTTTTAGCAAATTTCTTAAAAATACACCAAACAGATTCACCTATATTCCTAAAAATCTCAAATCATCTACAGGGAGAATTTGACTATTGATTTTTCATGAGTATTTGATGTCTAGAACAAACTGCCTAGAATAAAAATTAAGTATGAAGAGTCAGTGTACCCAGAATTATAAACCTATTTAAGTCGCTTGATCACTATGACCTTGTCTGCAGTAAGAAAATTAATACTGTTAATTCAGTATCAATGCAAGCATTAGATTACAGACAAAGCCAAGGTGGTGTTGCCACTGAGTGGGCAAGCTTCCTTGAGATAATTTAAACAAATCCAGCTCTTTCTGCTCTCATTGACTTGGCTCTTTATGTGAAGAATTTTACTGTAAAAGCTCCTAACTCCAGCACTGCAGCTGTCACAGCTTCTGTGTATAAGCAGTAATGAAATAGCCCAGGATCATCAGCACAACATTGCATGTACATCTTTGTTTTGCAAAGTAAGAAGTGAGGGGCATGGAACAGGTGTCACCTTCACTTAAAGGAACAAAATAGCTGAAAACAAAGCAATAGAAAGCAGTAATTTTTGCTAGTATAAGCCAACACTGAGGTGCTGGTCTCCAGGGTAGAAAGCAAGCAGGGGAAGGATTGTGTTGTGGAGGTATGTTTTGGGGTCAGTGCTTCCTGCAGCTATTTATGAGAGCACAGTATTTCACTTGCTTGAGGCTGAATTTAAAGTCAATACCTAGGCTGTAGGCAGCAAGGATTGGCTCTCCCTACAAAAATGAACTTTTTTAACAGCATATCAGGGTTTTTTATTATTTTGTTTATAGATCCAAATGGGGCTGTGGACTGGGACCAGTTTGGAGATCAAGTACCCAAAAGCAGGAGTCAGCAGCAGAGCAGCGAACAGACCCCGGCAATTCAGCCTCTCCTGTCTGCTCTGCTCCAGGCATTGGCAAGTGTCTCTCCTCCCCACTGCCCGGAAAGAGAGTAGAGAGGTAGAGGGTAGAGATGTCAATCAGGATGTCTTAGCCTGCAAGTCAAAGAATTTAAGATGAAAGAACTCTGTAATGATTGCCTTTATTATTAAATAAAAGTAACATAGAAGATTACTGCATAAGACCAAAGATGGAGATCAGCTGAAGTCTGAGTATTCCCTTGGCACTGACAAAACAGATGCACAATAGAGCACAGTCTGTATGATGATGTTTGCAAATGACATAAAACATTCAGTTAATTAAACTTTCTATTCTGATGTGAACAGAAGTCTAGTAATGTTTTCCTTTTTGTTCTTTTACTATCTTAGGAATTAGGACTTGTAAATTTTACTGTCTTAGGAGTTATGACAAATTACTTGATGACTTAACTCCATATTTTACTGAACTCCACCACCACCACCAGCCCCAGCCAGCATTGCCACAGATACTCAAATTGATAGGTCTTCAAATGACATATAAGGGCTTTTTGTATAAGACACAGTGTTCAGGAAAGCCTCTGACCTATACAGGAATACTGAGAATTGCTTTAAAAAGCACATGTGTGTGATTTAATAGTTTTATATGCCATGCTTAGGTACCTAAAAGGTAAATAGGTGCAATTTTGGTGTTGCTGGCATTTTCAAAGCAGCTGACAAAGCATAGCTTGGTACAGCTATTTCTCCCTATCAGTGTCCTCAAGTTACCTTAAATACTGCTTCTACCAGGCACAGGAACCATAACTATAAATTATAACCTTAGAGTCAAACCCCTTCTTCTCCTTGTCCCCAGATGAAACACCACTTATTGGGACAAATCTCTGGCTTATGTAACTAAGTTTAAGACAGTGTTTCCATACCAAAATCTTCCTACAAATGGGCTTAATGAACTGAAGTTCTTAAGATTTACCTTGACAGGTCCACATATTAACCCAGTAATTATTTCAGTTATTTTCCATGATCTGACCAGCGTGTTGATTCCCAGGCTCAGGGCCTGATTCACTTTTTGCTCAACTTCAGTGCAGCCTCTCTAATTATACAAAGGATCATTTCAGTCCAGGTTTACTCAGTAGTCTTAAAGCCGCTTAGCTGAGGCATTAACTCTCTTGCTTTATCAGCAGCCATTTGATTGACTTCAGATGTTTCTACTCCCTTCTAGTAACCACCATACAAAGATTTTCTATCTTCCTCATATTGTATATACAGGCGCTGTAAGGATTTTTTAATTTTTTTTGTCTTGTTGTGTCTTTGCCATAACTAAACTTTATTCACAAGGTAGATTGCTTAAATGTGGAGTGCTGCTCATGTGTCTTCCCCTTCCTACCCTCAAACTCTTCACTGCATATACAGCAGCCAAGCTTGAAATTTTCAGACAGAAACATACACCACAGTCCCATCTCTGAACAAATGGTATATTGTAAGTGGAAACTGGAAATATTCCCCCAACCCATTCCAGGGGTTTTGCCCATGAGTTTTTACTAGAAAGATTGTTTCTCACTTATTTCTTCCTTCTGGACTCAGCCTGTGAGCAGTTCATTTGACTTCTCCCTTGCTCATGTTAGCATTTTTGATCTTACAAACTTTCAATGTAGCAGTTTAACCAACACCCCCACACCCCAAAATAAATTGCACACTTTCCAAATATTAATTTATTCACCAAAAAAAAAATTATCAAAAATTGAAAATGTTTATTTTTGGTGAAGCCATGGTGGCAATCAGCATCCTTAACAGACACTTCTATACTTCATATAACTGCATATGACTAAAAGGCTTACCCACACTTTACCCCTCTCCTATACTATTGAACCATTTTAATGGCGACCTACACAGTAATACAACTGAGAAGACCACAGAGGAATTACTTTATCATGGAATCATAGAATGGCCTCAGCTGGAAGAGACTTTAAAGATCACCTAGTTCCAACCTCTGCCATTGGCAGGGGCACCTTTCACTGGACCAGGTTTCTCCGAGCTCCATCCAACCTGACCTTAACATTTCCAGGGATGAGACAGTCACAACTCCTCTGGACAGCCTGTTCCAGTGCTGCACCACCCCCACACTGAAGTATTTCTTCTAATATCTAATCTAAACCAACTTTCTTTCAGTTTGAATCCATTCCCCCTTGTCCTGTCACTACATGCCCTCGTAAATAGTCTCCCTCCATCTTTCTTGTAGGCTCCCCATAGGTACAGGAAGGCCGCAATTAGGTCACTCTGAAGCCTTCTCTTCCCCAGGCTGAACAATCCCAATTCTCTCAACCTTTGAACTGAGGGCCTTTTTCCTCTTCTATCCAGTTTTAGAAAAATAAACCAAGAGACCCAGTGGCACATGGGGTGGTAACAACATAGAATTGAAATAAAAATGTCCAAGTTCTGAAACTGTGAACCATTATGCAACTGATATTTAGCCAAGATCAGGACAAGCATGCATGCCAGATCTTTTACATAAGCATGTAAATAACATGAAATGAAAAATTAATTTCTTTCAGGTATCTGCATATTAATTTTCAAGTTTTGTTGTATTTATTTTCAAGTTTTGTATGCATGTATATTCTCCTGAAGTTTAACAAGTCTATAGTAAGCAAAGCTTATCAGGTTGAATTTAGAGGGGTTGGAGGGAAGAGAGGGGTGTTGGAAGGTAACTGTGGGAAAGCATGTTAAATTTTAACAGAAAACAAAGGTTTTAAGATGATACTTACTCAACTGCACATACACCTCAAGGGACCTAGGAATTGAAATTCTTCACGAAAAAAAGGAACTTTGACCCTTTGAATTCACTGCTTGTCTTTGATACACAAGAAAAGAATATTTTATATTCTCATGCACTCCCCCACCCTTTTTTCTTTGTGCCAATGCAAATAAAAAACCAAGAAACAAAGAACAAAGTAAAAACACGACTTCAAACCAATTCAGAGAAACCTGGAAAGCTGTCAGAAATAAGAGTCTAGGGGCTTAAAGACGCATGAAGAAGTGGGGGGTTAGGGGGAGAAGAAGGAGAGATACAAGAAACCAACTTGCTTTTAATTTCTGCACTGCAGTGACCTTGTGAATTTTACAAATTTTTTATGCACAGTCTCAGATAGACTTTTTGTCTCATGATTTCTTTTTCACCTGAGCACGGCTCAGTTGTAGAGGGGAGGAGAGACTTGGGGTTTGATAAATGGAGATCTGAATTTAGCTTGCCATACACCAAAACCAATTAAATCAGGTTGAGTAGCTCAAGAGACATTTTTAGTTTTCTGCTGAATAATCAGAAAGTATTAATAGTGCTTTGAATGAAAAATATGAAAAAAGTGTGCTCAAGGGAAAGAGGAAATTTTGAATTGATGGAAATTTAAATATAATGAGTGGTTTCAAGTAACTAGGAAAAAAAAAAGCACAATGCATTATATCTGATACTGCTAGCCTATGTACAGGGGATCCATTTCCAAAATAATGCTTTATAAAAGAGAAAACAAATGCAAAAATTTAACAGAATTAGAAGCTAGGATAAGAATGCATATCTTGAAGGCAGATATCATGGGGATCCTAAACATTAATCATCTTTTCTTTAGCTCTATGTGTATCAAACAATGAGTCCTTACGTCCACCTGCTGAAGCCATATAAATAATTAATAATAATTATTAATATTAATTACTAATTGTTGGAGAAATAAATTATTCCGTAAAGCAATTTGCTTCATTCAAGACACATATACATAGAGAGCTTGGAGTAAAGGTTTGGCCTTTTAATAGCTTGCAGAAACAGTAATTTTTGCCTATTCAAAGCACAGCAGTACAATATCTAGTGTGCTGCAAAAAAATGCCAGTGAAACCAGCTCTCAAAGCAGAGTGTGAGAGAGTAAAGAAGGAAAAAGGTACTGGTAGGGATTATTACATCTAAGAAGTTTAATTACACAGTGAGAAGATAGAGAGATAAGAATAAAATTTCAAAAAGCAGACAATGGAAAGAAAACATATAAACCTTCTATTTACTAATATTATGCAGGACAGTGAAATATTTTTACTCCTTCAGTGCAGAGCTGTTACTCACAACTGTGCATTTTATGACAAAAGACATGTTTCAGATGGTGCCATGTGCTGGTTAACAAACAGATGGAAATCTACCAAAGCAACAGTGCATTGCAGGAAACGATCCAGAAGCTTTCCTCTGGCTCTTCAGAGGAAAGCAGCGTTAGACATTTCTAGGATCACTTACACTTCATAACAAACACCATAAAAGGTTTTCAGCTGAGCTATGACTACTTCAGGACAGATCATACCTCTAAGAAAAGAGAAGGTCTGGGGGGTTCATTAGGGCTTGGTTATGCTCGAAGTTACAAACTATTTTTTACCAACATAAAAAATAAATTATTGATACCTGCTGTTGTTGTAGCCACGAAAACAGAAAGCTAACTAATCTTTTTTCTATTTTTCAAGTCCATTTTTCAGCTTGCACTGTTTTCCCCTGTACTTCGTTTAAGAAGTACATCACTGCCCAGCAAAAGCTTGGTACCCCCATGTAAGCATCACTCATAAAGCACACCTTCACAGCAAGTAGGTATATCCAACCACTCCTGGCATTCCTCCAAAGCATATACACAGCTTATGGGTTTTGTGCATTTGAAGTAGCAAAGGGAGAGTCTTCTTTTTAAGTAAACTTTGTATAGAAAGCTTGTTGTATGAAGTCTAAAACTTGCAGCAATGTTAAAAAAGCAGCAATTGCAAAATGCACCTTCAAAAGGAGCTTTACAAAATAAATGACAATAAAGACTATTTTGCATAAGGAAAGATAAAGTATTTAAATGTGTATAGTGTATTTACTGAAAGTTTAATTTTTAAAGGGTCCAAGTCGACTCATAGTTTAAGTCAATACCATTTTACAGATTATTTGTTGGTTGTGCCAATGTATAGGCAGAAAATGTTTTGCAGTAGGCTATTAATTGTAACCTCAAATACTGCAACATTCATATACACTTAAAATATCTTCTTCAAATTATGTTTGAAGCATCTGAATAATGTCTTTCTTTTGTAGCTTGACTGTAATTTTAAACTAACAGCAATCATTTATTTGTTCTGCTCCTTGATTTTTTTATGCATATCTCACTGCCAGCTTCATTCATACAAAAGGTGGAACTAAGTATCTCATGTTTTTGATGGATGGCAGAGCTGAAACAAGATGATGTCTAGAGGATGTAAATTTTAACAAGTTGTCCAAATGAAGACACAGGGAAAACCTGTATTCCTCTTATGAATGATCTAATAGTTCTTTAGTTCTGGCAAGCTGAATATTTTCTACTTAAACACTAGCTCTCTTGTTCACTAAAGCCCTCCTATAAATTCAAGCATTTTCGGTAAAGAGATAATAAGGAAGCCTCTTTGAAATTAAGTGAAAAGATTCTATAAATTCTTGATGTGTCACAGAAAAACATGTCTTCTAAACAATACTGAGGCCAAGAAAAAAAGATTTTCCCTGTATAATACAGAATTTTAGAAGTCTATTCCTAAATACTTAAACTGTTCCATCAATACCTTGGCTGTAACTTTTTCAAACTCATCATTTTTTGAATTTTAAATCCATTCAAGGGAATTAGCTATTGACTGCAACAACCTATTTCATGCTGCAGTCCTTCAGCAGAACCACAGTAAAAACATAATCTGACTGTGGGCTCACCACATAAGTGCAGCAGGAAAAACTTACAGCCTTCCTCCATGTATGTCAGAGGACAAAATAAAAGGTGGCCTGAACAGTCTCCAAGTTCAACGCATTTTTATTCCAAATTGCTCTCTACTCACATGCTTCTGGGCCACTACCATAAAGGAGAGCACTCTTATCCTTCCTGGGAACACTTTGTGGAGAAAACAAGGAGCCCCAAAAGAGGAACAATTTTGTTTTCCTACCAAACTCCATAAATGAGACAGTGGTTTTTTAAAAAAATCTCTCTCCTGATTTCAATAATATGCAGTCTTTCCTAGGTCATTCCAGCCTATTTCTGGATTTACAGGAGTCCTAACATGACACTGTTTCCACAGCAAAGAAAAGGACAAAAAACTTCTTGTACATTTCTTCTAAGGGTCCCTTTCATTGTCTCCAGAAATAAAGTCACAAAGTAAAGGAAATAAAAAAGTGTCACAGGTCAAAATAATTCCTGTCAAGGCTTTCTGATATTTTTCATTCAACTGTGTCTCTCTGCCTGACACAGCTACTTTCCTCTTTCAACCTCTGCATGATGGGAGAGGACTTCTTAACATTCCCAGGAGCTGTTTAAAGTTCTGTTACGCATAACTGTTATTGCTAACTGACTGTGAGGTTCATTTCAAGAGTTGGGAGGATAATTATTCCTACTCCATTTATACTGGATTGTCATTTCAACTACTCTCCTAGGTTCTTTATGACTATCCAACTTTAAAGTAGCCAGTAAAGGGAGTCCTTTTTCAGATGACCAGTTTCCATCTAGAAACTGCAGTTATAATTGCACAGGACTGTAGCAGCACTTTTTCAACTAGAAAAATTCAAAACACAGGACTGGAAGGGATGCTAAGCAAGTTTGTAGGTGACACAAAAGTGGGAGGAGCTGTTGACGCCCTCGAAGGCAGGGAGGTCCTGCAGAGAGACCTCAACAAATTGGAGGACTGGGCAATCACCCAGTTTAATATGAAGTTCAACAAGGGAAAGTGCCAGATTCTGCACCTGAGATGGGGCAACCCTGAATGTACATGCAGTCTGGGGAATGAGATGATGGAAAACAGTGCCATGGAAAGGGACCTGGGGGTCCTGGTCGATGTCAAGTTGAATATGAGTTAGCAGTGCCCCGGCAGCCAGGAGGGTCAACCGCATCCTGGGAGGCATCAGGCAAAGCATTGCCGGAAGGTCAAGGGAGGGGATTGTCCTGCTCTGCTCTGCACTGGGGTGGCCTTGCCTCAAATTTTATGGCAGTTTTGGGCACCACAATATAGGAAAGATATAAAGCCATTAGAAAGTGTCCAAATTAGGGCAAAGAGGGCCTTGAGGGGAAACCGTACAAGAAGCGGCTGAGGTCACTTGGTCTGTTCAGCCTGGAGAAGAGGAGACTGAGGGGAGACCTCATTGCAGTCTACAACTTCCTCATGAGGGAAAGAGGAGGTGCAGGCATTGATCTCTTCTCTGTGGTGACCGGTGACAGGACCTGAGAGCCGCCTGAAGTTGTGTCGGGGGAGGTTTAGGTTGGATATTAGAAAAAGATTCTTTACCCAGAGGGTGATTGAGTGCTGGAACAGGCTCTCCAGGGAAGTGGTCACAGCACCAAGCCTGGCAGAGTTCAAGAAGTGTTTCCACAATGCTCTTGATCACATAGTGTGACTCTTGGGGATGGTCCTATGCAGGGCTAAGGGTTGGATTCGATGATCCTTGTGAGTGCCTTCCAACTCAGCATGTTCTGTGATTCTCTAAACTATAAACTCAATTTTCTACACCCTTAATTACAACTACAGTTTTGCAATACAATGATGTATAAAGACTGAATTTCTCCAGTTCTTTATATACAAGTCACATAAAGGTTAATTTAAAAAAAAAAGAATTATGCAAGCAAAATATCAGGAAAATGCTATACAGACGACGAAGGTCCTCTAATCCAGATTCCTATAAAGATTGCACAATATAATTTATTATTGAGAGGAAGAATAAAGAACAAATTTTCTTCTAACTTGACTGCCATTAAAGGAAGTAACATCATGCTAAGTTTGCCATTAACAAAAATCATCTGATGTTTAAAAAGTGTACCCTTATTTACCAGTTTACAGTATTTTTTCAATGCTTTATATATGTTTAAATTTTTAACTGTAAAATACTCTACCGTTTTCTTGCTTCCTACCTGCTTTGACACATACATTTGCAAGAACTATGTATGCGCTTGGCAAGGACCAGGTTAAGCATTATAATTTTCTGCTTGTGTATAATAGAGATTGATTATTCCCAAATACACCTGACATTTTAAAATAAGTATATACTGCAAGCAGAAAAGAAACAAGAGGGAATACTCCAGTTCTCACTTTAAATCCAAGCTCAGGCATTCATTCAATATGTGACCTCAGGCAACAGACTCGACCTCCTTCTAGTTCAGTCAATTCGGCTGGCTAAGAGCAGGAAATCATTGAAAACCAGATGCTGCATCTAAAAGCAGATCTTCCCCAGGTAAATAGACTACAAGAGAGCCACAGGGATGGTGGAATATAGTGTTTCTTAGTGTAAGAGTCAGAAAGGCATATGGATGGAAATTGGAAATAAGCCAGAGGTTTCTAGCCTCAAGCTTTACTTTGATATCTGAAAAATAGCATTTTTAGTCCTGCACAGATACTAAGATTTTTGTGCTATAACTAGACTGCAAGATTAGACTATCTTTATTCAAATGTACCCAGATCACGCAGTCAAAGTGGTTTGTTTTTTTTTAATTTTGCCCAAATTACTCTTCACAGACATCTGAAATATTAACACCAATGCCTGACCACATCTGCAATAATTTAAGACAATGCCCAAAATTCAGACTTCTATGGACTTTAGGAACTACTGTAAATGGAGTCCATGGCAATTTTTGTATACTAGGAGAGTTTGAGCCTCTTTTTACTGTAAAGAGGAGAATGCTTGCAGTTCCCTAGCATTTCTCTTTCCCTCTATCCAGCTCACATCAAATCACTTTTGACTATAGTTGTGGCTGCCAGAGTTACGAACACAAAGTCCACATAGGTTTTGGAACAGAAGCAACATATCACACCCTATTCCACCAACATAAAACAGAAAGAGAAAAAGTTTAGAGTTGGTTCACTTTTCCTACATCCAGTAGAATGGCTGCTATTGCTCCTCCAGGTCTCTAAACCCTGTAGGGCAAACAACTAATGCACATACATGTATGTATGTATGTATATATGTACGGCCAGTCTTCGCAAACGAAGATTTGGGGAAGGTCTCTACCCACATTTGTTACAAGCAGGGCTTTGCAAACGAGGGTAAAAATCCACTGCCTTTGAGCCTGCGCAGTGGACTTTTTAGGTGAGACACAGTGTGCGCTGAACTGAGCCCACCTTTTAATTCTAAGGTTCATCTGCCGGGGTCAAGCGAGTTTGGACAGTGGCAGCAAGGTCCTCAGGACGTAGGTTTGTTTAGAGTGACCTTCTCTTAGATGGATGGCCTTACAGGGCTGAACGAGCTCCATCTACCCGGCTTTAGAGTTGTCCTTCTCTTCTGAATGCATATACATAGTCAATTGTGATCTGACCACTGGAAAAACGTAATCAAGAATATTCACGGAAATGCCACAATTTTGCAGCTTACTTAGATCACTAATAAACAGGCTGGAGGAAAGAAGAATCTGATTTGCTAACTGTGGCTTTGAAAAGGCATTAAAAAGTACAGGAGAGCCCCACAAAATATTCATTAATTGACAAGTAGAGAAGGTTCTATCTACAGTGACTGCAGCAGGACACAAAAACTGCTTGACCCCCTTGACAACTATTTGCATCACATTTGTCAGAAAGAACAAACCACATTTGCCAAAAACTGAAAGAATTTATATGCACCAGCAGCCTGAATATCAAGAACTTAAAAACTACTTTATAGTCTTTAAGTTTTACAGGAATGTAACTAGGACATTGTTAAATCTAAGCATTATATACAATCTTATACACATTTAAATGTGCTACTGGTTGCTTTCTCTGACATGAAACTGTCCTGAAACAAACAATAAGTTAAAAGGACACAGGTATTAAATGTAGGCTTTTTTATAGATGATTTTGGTAAAAAGGTTCTTAAAGAATAGATTTCTTTATTTATGCTTACCTAACAAAATATAAATTATTTGTAGGAGGCCATTTATCTAAGATAGGTAGGAGAACAGACTTTGAAAGTAAATGAACAGCAGATGGAAAATAAATTCTTACAAATCAACCAAAAAATCCTAATTCTTTGTTTTTTGAAAAGAAGACCAAAACAAGTCAGTCTTAATAGCTGTAACTTTTGAACTGTGAATTCAAAAGTTGATGTGTTTTCTAATTCTGATCCCTTCCACAATTCAGGAAAGGTTCTGTGCTACACAAACCAGTGGCTGTGCTCTTGCATAGCTATAACAACTACCAAGTAGGCATGTGATTTTTAACAGGAGTCATGAAATAGTTACACACTGCAGGGAATGAGCTTGAGTCAGGTTCTGTTACATCTGTTTTCTTCACATCAGTGTCTTGTCCAAAAACTATACAGTGGTACAAATTATTTTTTGCCTTTATGATCAAATGTAATGATAATTGCATTGTTTTTCAAATGCGAACATGTCTGTGCCTGTCCGTGTGTGTACACGTGTGTGCATACACATATATAGAGAGGAAAAAATATTGCAGTAAAGTAAAGGTAATACACTCAAACTGAGGGGATCTGGGTGAAATACTGATTCTGACACAAACTTAATAGGCCAACACCGCATGAATTCTCAGGTTCAGACTAATACCTACAAATAAATTCTATTAAATACTGTTATAACTTTACTTGGAAATCTAAATTCTCTATCAGGTATTTTCTCTTCACAATTGTATGTATAATGAAGAAACACAGTAGGGTACTGACCTCATTTGAAACTGCTGATACAAGGGTTAAATAATGCTGATCAGTGTTGACAGGTAGAAAAAGGACTATCAACAATTTTCAGGAAAAAAAATCACCTCTCATTAAGCAGAAAAAAATGGAGGAGAAAAAATGGACTTTGCTTCTTATCGTAGATAGATAAAAAATGATAGAACTTTTCCTGTAATCAAGATTGCAGATAATACAAACCATTACCTCTCCATATTAGATAATTTAGTAATGCTATTAACTGTTTAGTTTTCCCTTTAAATATCAGTCCTTGTAGAGAAGGTCAATACAAGCTTTTAACATAACACTAAAAATAAATGACAAATTTAATTTAGGCTTGCTGCATCCCACTTCCTGGAAGCACTTATTTCCTTATCTCAATTAAGAAAGGCAGTACGTCAGGGAAATAAGTGTTTTTACTATACAACCTCTTGCAGCCAAGTCCACAAAACAATTCAGGTACCATGAAGATGAATTTTTGCAACATTTCTATGGAAGCATTAAGCACCCTAAAACCTCACGTTAGGCATTCAGGCCTATACATATACAGAAACAGGGATCCTAAAATAGTATCCCAATAACCAGTAAAAAAAGCATTAACTAGAAGAAAAAAAAGTAATAATATCTTTATTCTCTTATTTATTCTGATTTGGTGCATTATTTCTTTCTTACCATCCAGTTCCTGTTTCAACTCAAAGAGCCCTAAACCTCTTGCTTCCATCTCCTATGCTGTCATTCATGGGTTAAGCAAAGGGATATCATATGTCATTTTAGAAATAAGGGGAGCTCCTTCCTTTTCTATACTGAGATCAAAACTTTGTTCTGGTTAAAACCCATATAACCCTTCCCAAGCAGAGCACTCTGCTTGCTAAGTTGGTAGCTATTTTGGAACTATGAAAACTTACTAAATCTTTGATGTGAACAACCCTCCATAAGCTTTATATGGCTGCAACATATGGTATTGCTTTTGTCTCCTAAAATGTAAAAAGAGTTAATGAATGATGGGGGTTAATTCATTCTTCACAAAATCCTTTTTCCTTTTTCTTAATTTTGCAGCTATATTGGTACAACTTACTCCTGTTCATGTATTTAATAAACCTAACAGGACAATCACAAGATGAGCAATTAATGGTTATAATGAATCCAGAACAAGCAGCCACAACTTGATTCGACTGTATGTAATATAAGCTTTGATTTGCACTAAAATTTTCCAGTCTTTTCGAGATATTCCAAGAAGGTAAAAATCTGTGTTAGATGTCTGTTCTTGCCAATAAAAGATAAGTGAAATTATCATTGAACTCCTATTCAGACTTAGTGCTGTCAGGATTAGTCAGTAACTAAGTTTAGGGTATTCAGGATTACACTTTTGGAGTTATCTATCTACATTTCACCATTTCTTCCTAAATTATCCCTCTTTTTTATTTTTCTTACACTCAGAAAAAAAAATAGACACAATTCCCATTCTTTCTCTCTTTTCTGATGTCTTTGAATCAATCACGAGGGAACTTTGTTCAAAGGGAAGCCACCGACTGAAGTCTCTCCAGGGTTGTACTGCCAGTCACATTTGAAAAGATGTCAGTAAGAACTCCAATTTGTCACTGAAGAATAATGATTGCAGGTACTTTTAAGTCCTGCAAGGTCTTCGAAACAGCTTTGCAATTCAGTGAATGGGATAAGACGTGCTGCCTTTCAATTACCACAGAACGACTAGAGGAACTTCCATTGCAAGGCTAAGGTTCTAACTGCTTCTGCTGGATTCTCTAAGAAAAAGAACCAAAATGAACATTTGGAAAGAGTCATGATAGCAGAGTCCTGTAAGCAAAGATACAGCTGTGAGGTACCAGAAACAATCTCAGGGCTTTGTGGGAAGAATGCAACAGGCCAAAAATCAAAAATAGTATTTTTTTAATGCCAAATGGTTTGTGTTGCATTTAGGCCATATGCAAGTCATAAAAGTCTATATTCAAAACAGATTTTACAAAGGAAGATTGAACAGAGGGAGAGAAAAATTAAAGTAAAAATGAGAAAAACAACAGAGGTCCAAAATGAATAATGGGTCGTTTCGCATTTCTAAGGAAAAAATTCAAAGGCTAATTGAATAATGGTGATAATAAAACAATTATGATGACTTAAGGATACTGCATTTTTTCAGAAAATTATGTCATACCATATTCAAGGAATGAGTTGAGACAATAATTGACCATTAAAAGTAACCTCCAAATTGTTTCAATTTTTTTCTAATGTCAACAAAACACTAAATGAACTATATGAAATGACATTTCTTTAACACTCAATTAACAGCATGCATCAACAACCATAAATTTAGCACTATCTTTGTATCAGATAATTAGTGGCAACTGTAAGATCTGTAACAAGCTGTACATTAAGGTTGGCTTAAAAATTATTTCTTATTAAGTAATGTGGGTCAATTCATACAGTAAGTCACTTTGCAAGATAAAAAATGAACTCACTAAATGTTTTCATTTAATACAACAAGCTGAAAGACTGACAGAACAAAGGACTCATCTACAAAAACATTTAACAATATTATCCAGAATATTCTGTGTTTCTGCAACATGTCAAATCCTAGTTCTGAAAAGAATCCAGATGTCACATTTGCACACTCAAGCAAATTTTGAGACCTGTGGATGGAAGAGCTTGGAGATCATTTAAAATGTGTTTAGAATACTAAGAAAAGTCCAAATTCCCAACATACGGAAAGTGGTACTTGTCCATGAAATCCAGACAGGCACAAACACTAAAATTTGCTGAAAATCTGCTTCCCAAAAATTATACATCATGACATTCACTGGAGAGTAAATCTCTGGCCCATTTCAAGTTTATATAAGAATTTTGCAATAAATATTCATAAAAAAGGCA
This sequence comes from Corapipo altera, assembly GCF_003945725.1. Lineage (NCBI taxonomy): Eukaryota > Metazoa > Chordata > Aves > Passeriformes > Pipridae > Corapipo > Corapipo altera. The sequence continues at coordinate 13,213,408 of NW_020884876.1, forward strand.
AAGCATCAGGTCTTGGTAACTGATAGAAAAGAATGAATAGTCCTGTTTCATGCCTTATCAGGTTGGTTAATGACTGAACAGAGACACCACCTCACTTTTGAATCTCAGAAACAGAAACATTTATGGCCATGCTATCACACTCTGCAAGACTATTGCTGAAGCCAAACATGTTTGAAGACATGCTATATTGGATCTGGCTGAGCTGGAGTTCATTTCCCCATAGTAGCCCTCACAGTGCTGTCCTTTGCATTTGTAACTAGAAGGGTGTTTATAATACAACGGTGTTTTGGCTACTGCTGAGCACAGCACCAGCACTGTAACATTCCTTCCTCAATCGAGGGCAAGATCCTGGGAGGGGACTCAAATAGGCCAGCTGACCCAAACCGACCAAAGGGATATTCCAGACCATATGACGTCAGCTCAGATACAAAAGCTAAGGCAAGCAGCAGGAAGGCAGGCATTCCTTGTCTAATGGCTGCCTACTGAGGAACCATTATGCGTCCTGAAGCCCTGCTTCTCAGGAGTGGCCAACCATCTCTGCTCATGGAAAGCAGAGAATAAACCGTGTTATCTTTCACTTTGCTTTTGCATGCACAAGATTTTGCTTTGATTCTGCTTTAATAAACTGCCTTATTCCAACCCACAAGTTGTTTTCCTTCTTACTTTCTCCCCTCCCTGGGAGGGGAGTGATAGAGCAGTTGGTTGGGCACCTGGCATCCAGCCAAGGTCTAGTCACCGCACATGCAAACATGAGACATGTATGAACTTTGAAAGAATGATTACCTTTCAATCTTCCTCTGAATTCCTTCCTCAATGAAGGTACTTTTTAAAATTCTTGGTGACGGGAATAGTACATCTTTCTTTCTCTGTATGACAGAGGAAGAAATACATGACATTCTTTTCAACAATACCAGCTGGGAAGAGATCTGACCACCATTTAATAACATCAATAACTATTTTAAACAATCAAATTAACTTTTCTGATCTACTACCTAATTTTCATAATCTAATTTTCATATTTTCATTCTCCATCCAGCCCTAATAATCATACTGCCTTAACTGGCTTTAAGGATGAGATCATCTTGTACATGGCTTTTATGGTTGAAATTTCCCATCTGGCCACCCCGAATCTTCGTAAGTAAGAATAAAGTTATAAGACTAAAACACAATTCAGATGCTGACTGGACTCTTCTTGGACAAAACTTCAACTGTCTTCAAAATGTCATGGGTATCTACTGCCTGACATTCACAATCCTGTCAAATGCACCTGACTTATTCTTTTTAAAGACATTGAACAGACCATTTATGACCACTGGATTTAGGTTGTTTTTTGGAATTTATGCTACAAGTCTTGCAGAAAGATGCTGTAGCAGGTTGACCCTGGCTAGGTACCCACTAAAGCCACTCTCTCACTCTCCCTCTGTAACTGGACAGAGGAGAAAGAAAAAAAGCAGCTAAGAATTCATGAAGTGTGATAACAACCGGGAGAGGTTACCTACTGATTATCTTCATGGGCAAAACAGACTCAAGATGGGGATAGCACTAATGGGGTAAGAGCAAAAGAGTGAGAAATAAAACAGTCTTTAAAACACTCCTACCCCTCCTTCCATGTTCTCCCTCCACTCTTCCCTGGCTGGAATTTTCTTCTGCGCAACAATCTTCTGTTCTTAAATATGTTATCACAGAGGTGCTACCATCCTGGAGCCGGCTGGCATTGGCTCCATGGGATGGGGGAAGCTTCTAGCAGCTTCTAACAGAAGCCAACCCTGTAGCACCCCCCACTACCAAAACCCAGCCACAGAAACACACTACAGAGGCCTGTGACAAAAAGAATCAACTATTTCCTATTTCCAATTTAAACTAGATCATGCAGGCAACAAAAGCAACAGATTAAATCATCCTGAAGCACCAGGGCTTTCATCCATCACAGAACAAACTCAGTTATTACAAAAACCAGTAACTTGACTCTCAGTGTTTCTGTTAATGCTTTCCAATCTACTTATTCATTTTAAGGTTTCATCAGTTATAAAATTCAACTCAAATGTCCTGTTGATATCCTAGGAACAATTACAGAAATGCCAAGCTTGGAAGATCAAGGAGCTGGAAATCATCTACTCACCTACTTTAACACCACCTTCTTAAACCAAGGTCAGCCACAATGGGCTACTCAGGACTGTGTACAGTCATGTTTTGAATATCTCCAAGGATGGAAATTACACCAGCTGGCAACTTGCTCCAGTGTTTGATCACCTTAATGGTAAAAAAAAAAGAAAATGTTCTTAGGAAACCAGTATTTCAGTTAGTGCCAACTGTCTTTTTTTCTGTCACTGAACAAAACTAAGAGAAGGCTGGATGCACTTTCTTTATTTACTCCCATCAGGTATTTATAGACTTTGATAATATTCCCCCCCGAGCCATCCTCATCCCAAGGATTAAGACTGAGCAGCCTGTGTTTCTCTGGATCCTCCTTTCCCATGGTACACAGGAATGAAACAAATACTTTACAAATAAAGTCCATATTGTAATTAGAAATCTTATCTTTCTGAAATGTACAACTACAAAAATGAGCAGATTGCTAGAAAAACTCATGCAGTTCAAGTTAATTTATTGACTACAAGCTCAACAGATTATGAAACTGAGACTGCAGTGGTGTATTGATCAAAAGAGTCCAAAACTTGACAACGAAATGTTGCTTAAACTCTGGCAAAGTTCAGGTCAATATCAAAAGTAGGGCCTGCTTCTGTTATAGAAGACACTTTCTCTGTCAGAACCAAAGCGTAACAAAGAATGTATCCATTTCAAAATTTTCCTGCAACATAAATATAAAACAGAGTAGTGAAAATCCTTATACCTCAGTCTTTGGCTAGTCCAGCAAAATAAACAGCAATTTCACAAATAGCATGTTGTCCTTGTAGTTTGGGAAAACAGTAACAGCCACAGGTAAAAGACAATGAAGTACAGATTAAGTCAATTTATTATTTTCCACTGGCATCCAAAATATATGTTAGATCAACAGGAGACATGTAAGAATTAATGTATGCACGTGTGTGCATATACATATTCAGTCTAGGCCAAGAAACAGAAATTACTCTGACATCTTGTAATGTAGTTCCTAAAACGGTACAGAACTGACTCAAACCTGCCTAAACCAGGATGCACATTGGGTGCCTGACCTCTCCACAGGAAAGTTTTCTTCCTAGGCAATAGAGCATAAACCTTCTGAAGGTTTATTTTAATCCTATCAGGGACTGGTCAGAACTGAAGAGGTTCAAGAACACCAGAAAGCTATTTTTGTATTCTTCTTTCCTCTCAAAATATAGCAATAAAGCTAATTCAATGCAATATTTCAAAAATTAGATAATCTTTACTTCTGCAGATTGATTTGGCAAAGATTGTCACCATAAAGCACACAGCACACAACCATGAGAGTGCTTAACACACTGCAGGAGAATATTGACTACTACTGGAAATCAGTTTTAATTAATGTCTTAGAGAATCCATTTATTAAGAAGCAGTCCTAGTTTATATTTTATGCTCATTCTAGCTATGACTCCAGGTAAAGCCAGCGTCCTTATTTCCAATGATCGTGCTGAAGTCAAAGGCATAAGAGCAATCCTTCTCATTTACTATGTATTAGTGCTAATACATTTTTCAACATTAATCCTTTGAGCAAATGACACATTGATAGCCTGGAACACTAATGGGATACATTAATTGCAAGTAGTATAAGAAAAGAGGATTACTAAAATGCATGCTGGAAACAGAAAATGAGATTAAAAATGGCATTTTGGTTAAAGTTCTTCAGGCTATTAAAAAATACAAGATGATTAGTCAAGGAGAAACTAGAAAGCCCCTAAATGAAAAATGCTGAGGGTCAAGGAGAATCTGGGAGAAGGGATTTATGACTAAAAGTGGAAAAGAATAAAGCCAGAAACCAAATCAGAACTTAAGGGGGGGGGGGGGGGGGGGGGGGGGGGGGGGGGGGGGGGCAGGAGATTAGTATTTCTAATACTACAAAGCTTTATTTTTCACAGGAGAGGAGAACAAAGCTAATGCCCAGATCCTGCATATATTTAAGCACATGAATGATTGTGCTAACTTTAGTAATCATGTGGTTATAGCTAAATACTTAATTGTTTAAAAATATAGCCAAGCAAACCAGTTGTGAAGGAGACACCAATATCTTCCATCAGACAATGAGAAAAAGACTGATTTGTCTTTGCACTATGGGAAGATTACTGCAGTCTGTGTGTGCACTAGCAAAGGAGCCAAGTCAGACTGGTGAGGTAACTTTTACAGTGTGATCAGTACCAGAATAATGCACCTTACAGTGCTAAAGTTCGTAAGAAAGGGTTCATAGATGATCCACAAGGAACAACTCCAGTACCAGAAAACAGGCTTTACAGTACAAATCCAAAAACTACTTAAGGAAAAACTACATAAAAAGTGGAAGGAAACTTTGACAATGAACTTTACAACACAATAGGAAAAAAAAAACCTGCAATCCAGACACGTAAGGTCAAAGACTTCTAGGACGGTTTCCTAAACAAACGCTTGATTTTCTGTCATTGGCTATTCTAAAGTTAATATTGGACATTTTTTAAGTAATATTACCTAGGACACACCAGAGGGAATGCAACTCCTGTGTATCCTGTTATGAACTCAGACTAATCATCTTTTTTCTACAAACTATTTGTGAAAAAATGACACTGGGTACATCAAAACCCAAGGCGAAAAAGGAGAAATACACGACTCATTTTATTTTTAGTAGTTACAGTCCATGAACTGCTCCAAGAACTTCTCTTTGCTGGTAGTCCCTTGGTACTGCAGTTACAGTTGACAACACATCCTCTCCCCCTGAAAAAAAAGGAGCCTTGGATGTTTTTGTATCACAGTTGATGCAAGAAAACATACTATTCATTGAATTGCAACTGGAAGAACAGGAAAGATAAAACAGAGCACAGTAGGCATTTGGTCTCACGGATCTTCCACTCCTAACTACATCCTGCAGTGAGAAACAGTAAAGGTAGAAAGTGCATGGAGACAAGGACATGCACACATGACTATGATAACATGCAGTCTGGTATCATGGTATTGAAAATTCATGCAAGAATTTGCTGATAAAATTGTTTATAGGTGTGTATATGTACACAACATACAGTAAACTCAGAAAAGTCATTAAGACACTACCCAGTTGCTTTTGCCTTTTAGCAGTCTTAAGAACCAGGAAAGACAGCAGTGCTGAGAGAAATGTTTCCAATGCATAGACCAAAAGGATTGAACTTAGAGCCTTCAGCATAGTTTTCTCTCAAAAATCATATCTAAAACATAATTCTACATGCCAAAGTTGCACTCCAGCTCATATTCTTTACCTTCAAATCTACTTGTGTCAGAGGGACATTGTATTTCTAATGAAAATTTCCATCCATTCACAGTGTAATTTAGCTGCATATTTAGATATGTGGAATTCAGCTTTCAGGCATTCTGAGCTGAAATTTCACACCTATGTTCTTCCTGATAGAACAAAAGAAAAATAATCAAAAATAACTTCCATTGGAAAGAGCAAAAGGAGCTGTCATCTCTCATCTCTTGCCAGTAGCAGACTTAAGAATAGCTACTTTCATTTTCTCAGAAGTACCTAGATGTACACTGTAGCCTACAAAGTAACACCTAAACTGTCCAGCAAGTTCACAATAGGACTGATTATCTATCTGAACAACAGATATGCTTGCTCATTCTTACTTGTTAAGCCAGGCTTTCTTACTTATTAATCCATGGCTGTCAGAGGAAAGTTATGACAGGGAAAGTCCCGCATGCAATGACTAGCAGAATTTACATAACAAAAGCAAATATACATAATCAGTGCAGTGTAGAGTTACTGAGCTAAAAACTCAAATAAATAACCCATGTTTTCACACCTCTAAAACAACACTCAGAGACCAGTTAAAATTTCATTTTAAAATCAGATGGAAGAATTTCCACACTTGAAGAAAATTGCTTACTGCAGAGTTTCCACTGCGCTTCTGGCAACATCTACCACCAAACTACAAAGATAATTTTGGAAATGGAACATTTTTTGCAGGGTTTTAGTTAACTTCTTCATCTACTCCAAGCAAAATTCTTCTTTCAAATCTCCATGGCTATCAGCCTATATTTCCATCTCTGTAGAAGTAGAATGGAGCTAAATTATTTAGGAAGTTTTGCATTAGTTATATTGGAACAATTCTAGGAAGGATTTTATTACGTTGTATTGAGGAACTTAGATGACCCTGCTTAAAAAGGGATTTCAATTTATTTCTGTTGCAGCAAGTATAGAAGCTGGGCAGGAGGAGATAAAACATGTTGAGTTGCTTTGGGGTTTCTTTAATACTTTGATCGTAATAACTGAGACAGAAGGTAGGCAATATGGGAATTTCCCTATGGAAAGCAGTGAAGCACTCTGCTTTGTACCATCTGAGAGGCTGACTTCTCTACTGGAGCTTGTATAAGATAGACCAACTGTGCCCTGCAAGGAAGCCAAACACTTCTCAGCAATTAAATTGTATTTTAAAACAGTCAATTGAACTGAGATTTTGCTACTAACATAAAAAAAAAAAAAAAAAAAGTCTGTGAGGCATGTGGTTTGCTTTGTTTCTTAGTTTTCTGAACAGACACAGTGAAAGACAAGCAAGAAAAGGAAGTTAGGAAGTTTGCAGGGGAATCCTCTAATCTACCCCACACATGACTGTAACTGAACAGCAAACATTCAGTTTCAGAAAACCTGCTCCAGATTGTATAATTTAAGCAATGTGATATGTGAAGCAACAGGGATGAGCAATCACTTTGGAGATTTTTTTTATTGCCTTTATGAGTTCCAGTAATGTCATGTGTTCCAGGCAAGGAGAAGTCTACAAATCCTCGTTACTTTATCCTACTACAAGGAAACTGTTAATCAAAGTTTACCTGTGGACCTGTCAGTGCAACTAAAAGCAGTATCTGTATATCTTTTCTGTCATAAGGTTTCCTGATGAATTATGGACATTTCTCACATAGCACATCTTTGAAATATTCTGCTACACATATCCGTACTTTCTCCATCACTAATTTACTTTTTTTTTAAGGAAGAAAAATAATCCTCACTGTTTCCTTGTTCTATCTGATGAATCATCTAGAGAATTCACTGAAGAACACACAAAAACATGAAATAGAGAAAACTTTTTGTCAGGAAATTAAAGCTTGTGTAGGAAGCAGAGTATTTTAAAGGAGTGAATTGTTTTTATTTAAAGAGAAAAATATAAGCAACTATATGGAATCTAAAGTCAGTTATTCATCTTTATTTTTTTTAAGGCAGAACAAAAATTCCAAGTTCAGGCAATGTATCTGCTGTTTTAACCACAGGATGCAGCTATTTACAGAAAACTGAAATATCATAATATAGATTTGTGCAGTAACAACGGTTTATAAAGCAAATGTTATGAGTACCACACACTAATTTAATTACCAGATACATTTGAAACCCCGAGCTAGGAAGCCAGAATTAGTATACACAGCATCCTCAGTCCTCAATCCTATAGACTTCTACTCAGTTTGACACCTGCATTACACAGATTAATTTGCAGCAGGAGCAGCTGATTGCCTAACATGCTGCTAAAAGCTGTGCTATTGAGAAAGCCTAATGGAATCAAAGGCATTGTAAGCTCACCAGCTGGTCTGACAATTTTGGTAAGCAATCTTAAAAATAAAATACTTTCAATTATATTTAAAATTTGATATTTCTCTGTAAAATATAACTGTTCAACTAAAAAAAAAAAGGTAATTCAGATTTACTGAGAGTAAATGGAAAAGTAAACAATACAAAGAGAAAGTACAGAACAGAGCTTGGCCTTTCTTGTTCTCTCAGTGTAGGCTTTTATCTCTGTTAGAAAAGGGATGTAGGATTTTTAACTGAAAGTGGACTTTTTTTTCCCCAGAAAGATAAAATTAATATTTCAATTAAGAAATTAGAAAACTCCAAGAAACTGAAATGCTCTCACTTCAGCTGAAATGCTCATGTCTAAGATGCGCAGTGAAAGAAGATCAAACTCAGGCTAGTAAATATTAGCCAGAAATTAATTTTTTCTATTCATTTTAAACCTGAATTCTGGTGCACTGATATTCTCTGTGGCTTCTCTAAAAGATTCAGAATGAAGAGATTCATTGTGAGCAATGTTATCTGGGTTTAAAGGATGTCATGGTTACAGAGAAAGCTGTGTATTTGCACTCCCATCTGTGACAAGCCTGGGATTCTGTACTATAATTTTTTAAAAACTATATAGTGCTTCTCCTGGCAGAGGATCCATGGAATTACAATTATCTCTTTTATTAAATTCCATATGCAAGGCAATTCCAACCAGTGTTCATAGAATCACAGATGCACATTCAGGTAAGAATTACAATGCAAGTGACACTACCTCAAGCCTCTCCAAAAACAAGTGGGTTTATTTCCACATTAGGTAAAAGTTATCAGGACTGTTTGTGAAGTTTTCACATACTTTCTGTCCCCATGAACTCTAGTAACTTCCATCATTTTAAAGGAAAGGAAGCATAACTTCATACTCATTTAATTATTCTCTCTCCCTCAGGTGGTCTTCACTTGCTTGCCTGCCTGCCTGTGCTCACTCAGAGACTTTTATGTGAAGATAAGGATCCTCTTTGATCTCCAGCTACCTCCTTAGGGTAAGACATTCTTTTCTCTATGGATCAACCCCAGTAATTTTGTTCCCATTGATGGTACAACTAAAGTCTCTTCAAGTAACTTTACCTTTGTCGGTTTTTTTCTTACTCAAAATTTGCATTGGGCTATATTTTATTTTATTATTACAAGGTTACAGAAAATAAATTCATATCAAAGTGTAAGGATGGAAAGTGACATATTTGTGTACAGACACATATTGTGTACAGACATATTTATTTCAGACACTGGTATCTTAACAGTGCAAATCTTCATAGAGGTAAAAGAGATAGCATAAACAGTGCAAGACTGTGTGTGTGTATGTTTTGGTTTTCAGACACATGCATGTTTAAAGTGTCTTACTGGGTTTCCTAAAAGAAGCAATATTCAACTTTAGTATTTAATTCTCCAGATTAATAAAACTTTCCCAAGTGTTTCAGCAGGAGGGATGAGGAATAACATCTAGGAAAACATTTTCACCACGAGTCCTTCACTTCCAGTTCTATTTCCAAAAGAAATGCCATTTAGCACACACCTCATTATTTTCAAGTCGTTCAATGCATTTCAAATTATTTCCTTCACTCTCTACTCATAATAACTGGTGTTCTGTCACAGACTGAAAGCATAACACTAAATAAAGATAAAAGTAGCCTGACAGTTGCACAAAGACCTAATTAGGAACCTCTGCATTTACTTTAAATCATGTAATTGATGCAGAAATGTATGAATCAGATAGTATCTCCACAATATCCTCACAATGCTTTCAAAGTCAATTACTGTCACATTTATTTCAGATCATTCAAGAGGTGTCATTTTCCCCACTCTATTCTTTAAAAAAATCTATTTTCAGGGCCACAGTTCAGTCTAATAATTCATTAGCAGATCCTTGCAACAGATTCCTTGTGAGGCTTTCACAAATGTTTGGGGTTTTTTTTAATTTTTGTAAATAATTGCTGTTTCTATCAAATTCAAACCCCACACTCTTACTTTGAATCATTTCCAAATCATTAGCCATATCAAGAACTTGACAACTGTATACCTGCTTATTTTAAAATGCCATGCTTATTTTAGCCTTTTTATAATATCTTCTTTACAGTTCTCTAAACAGCCACTCGCACTGGTACTACCTTTAAAAACCTGGTCAGTGACATCAGCTTTGCTGTTATGTTTTGATATGAACACAATGGGACTAAGCTGGGGTTTGTTTTCTGCTGCGTCCTTGAAAAACTCTAAGGAACTCCGTGGAGCCAGAAATTACTTAGATTATGTTGGTAAGAAAGAGGATTCATGTATGGCCCTAAAAAATATTCAGTAGGACCAGAGAAAAGTTCCTGTAAACAAAGGACAACCTCCAAACAGTGGTTTGGTATACTTTAAAAAGCCTACTTGGCTGTATAAAAAGAAAACACAAGACAATGTATTTCAATGCATTTAAAAGGTGATCTAACCTCATTAGGCTCAAAGAAATTTACTCTTTTCATAAATAGTCACATTTTCTAATCCTAAAGACATTTCTTTTCCCTGTTGCTGCACAAAACTCTCAAAAGAAAAGCTCACAGTTTTCAATCAAAATTATGAAATCACCAAAGTGAGCTACCACACCATCTTATCCCACCCTGTCCTGCTCTGTCTTTTCCCATCCAGTATAACTCTATCCCACCTTGTTTCACATCAGTATCACTCTGGTTTTGTCACCTCTAGAATTGCAGGACAGCCATAGTATAAGAAGTACCATTGACTACATCATATTTGACATCAATTAAAGTAAAAAGAGAAAAACATAAAATACTTTCCTTCCGAATACTCACTCCTCCTCCTATGGTCCCATGAATTTTTGGGTTGGGAGAGAGAAAAGGTCAGTCAATAGGGAGACTCTTTAGGATAACAGATTCATCTTTTAGATCACTGAATCTTAAATAGTTTTAGAAAGCACTTGTAACTGCTAATGATTAAAGGTTTTGACATGATTAGCCCACTGTTCCCACAGGACAAAAACCATTTTGAATAGCACATCGAGATCATCTACTACCTGAACCTACTTCAGATAATAGGATATCATGACTTTAAAGGGTATTGCCAAGGAACACAGGAATATGGCAAGACTTAATTACACCCTTACGATATTTTAAATGCATTAAACGGGCTATATAGGCTGGATCCAAAGATGACAGTACTCTATGAAAATAATCCTATTTACACAAAAGGTCCTCTGAAGCAATTATTCAGTTGAAATTCTTTTTCTATTTGCAAAGCCATTCAGCAGATCTGTCACTTGCAAACTGTCAGCTCACTGTGCAAGGAGCAGAAGTTCGGAATTAAAATATTTTTATAAAATTACATAGTCACACAGGAAACAAACATGACTTCTGCTATGAAAGACAACCAGTAAAAGAGTCTGATAACTTTGTAAGCCATTTGGCATGAATGTACCACGGAAGTATGGCAGCAGGAGAAATAGAACTTAGAGGTTAATTAAAAAACAACAATATTATAAACCCAAGAGAAAGCAAGCAGGCATACATTCAATAGCCAAGGTCAAAACTGTAAAGTAAGAAATCTGCAAGTATGAGCAGTCAGATATTCTTTCTAATTTTTGAAAGAAAAACAATCCAAAAATCAGAATACTGCGTTTTTAAATATATGACTGTGCCACCAGACACTTTCAGCTAAATAACTTTACAAGAACACTGTACTAAATTTTCAAGATCAAATTGTCAAAAGTATCCTTCCCTACTCTTTAACTGCATGTTGACCAAATTCCTTACGGATCTTAATGGAATAGATACACATCAATACTACATTCTGTAGAAATATTAAGTAAAGTGCCGAATAATCTGTCAGAATAAAGAAACAACTCAACAAATATTTCTGAGTTTGAGTGCTGCACTGATATTTAGAATAAGATGTTAGAAAAAAATTATTAGGAAAAACCCTGAACTATATTCATAGTAGCACAGAGAGTACATTCACAGCAGCATGAATCAAGTAATAAGAATTATTGGCACACATTGTTGCCAGTTACTTCAGATAGAATATGTCTTTAAGATGCTGCATCGAATATATGACCTAGTAAAGAGACCAAAACACCTCCTATTGTCAGAAGGCTTACACTTTTCCTTTCAAGGAAAGATCTTAGAAATCTGAGTATAATGAAAAAAAGAATAATTTGCACACAACTCACCACATAAGTTCTTTTCAACAGTTAAAACACATTCTAAAAACCATCTTGATGTACTGGGCATAGAAATGTAGACCTGTATAGCAATAGCGTCTTTAATAACTTCAGACTTCAGGCAAATGAGGTTCCAAAATCTCACTAGGAATATTTGAAACACTGTATAATAAGAAGTTTCTAGAAAATTTAATTTCAAATTTATTTAGTTTTCCCTTAGTGGTTGCTTAGACATTTATCTAAAAAAAAAATACTCTGATTGAAGCTTAAGAACTATCAAGAAAGACACAATATATTTCATAGGAAAAAAAGTGTAGAATTAAAATCAATATTTTTTCAGCTATCAAGTAATCCCACTGATTTCAGTATGAGTATTCATCTGCTTAGATTTAAGCACATGTCTTGTTCCTTACAGAAGCAAGATATTAGTCACTGTCTCTTTTCTCACAAGAATGGAGGAAAGAGATAATGTGCTGTAGTACATAGTAAAATACAGGAACAGATATCATCTCTGACATGGCTTGACTTTGTTTTTAAGTGGAATACATTTTAGTTTGACTACATGCTTCAAATGCTTTGCCTCAATCAAAGTACAAATTTCAGGCTGTTAAGAAAAGTATCTTAATATCATGCTTTTAGAACACTAACTGTAATTTTCAAAAAAAAGACTGCAAGTTGCGATTGTAGTAATACACGTTGTCCTGCTACCGGTTACACCCAATTAGAAGCTCACACTACAGAGCAAATTGCTAGATTGTTGAAATCTCTTCTGTGTACTTTCATTAAATAACTGAAATGTTTTCCAGTGCTCTCTTAACCAAACCTCTCAAAGTTTTCTCACATCTGTATATACAGAGTAAACTTCCACAATGACAAGATCATAAAAAGTATTAAGGACACAGAGTTAAAGGCTTGAATTGATTTCACATCTTCTTAGCAATTATTTTTAAAGCATGCCTGATTATTCACAATAATACAAATAATGATATAGAGAATTTTGTTTCCTCTTTAAAAATATAAAGTACCCCAAATCATATCACGCTCAAATAAGATGAGTCTTTTGTAGAAGTTATACAAAATGTACAAAAGAGGACCAGTTTTATATCAGCATTTACCAAGTTGGATAGCTGAATGTTAGGCAAATGAATGTTTGTCCAAGACAACAGAAATATTGTCTTATAGTTCCTAGCATCTAACAGAAAGTTTCTCAACAAAAGCTTTTTTAATGCAGGTCCATTTTCCGCTGTCCAAGAGAAGGCTGTACAATGGTTATCACTTGACATAGAATTATGTGGAGAAAAAGATCTGTTACTAAGGGTATATGGTGTATTTAGCATTTACAGACAAGGATACAAAAGCTAGTAATTGCATGCTGAAATTTACTGAGGTAAACTGCAAAGAAAAAAAAAGTGTGAACTTTTCAAAGGAAAGGTGAAAAATTATTAAACACTGAAACAGCTTACCTTAGATGGTGGTTTTCCTATTTTTAAAGAAGAATTTAATTTTTTTTCCACCTAGAGCTATGATTGGATCCAGCTTTCCTTGGGTAGCCTTTGGCCTGCTTCTTTGGCAAGGAATCTCGAATCCAATCTCTGCCACAATACTACTGTGTCCCCTTGGATAACAGACTGTTAATTTTATCCCAAATGGTCATGACCTACTAGGTTATTAAGACAATTATGTTATAAATTCTCTACCAAAGACTGAGGTTATTTTCTGACCTCTCTCTTCCCCAATAAATAACTTCTACTGAAGGATTGTTCTGAGGATAACCTTTTACCCACAACCATAAGCGACTGACGACAGCTTGAACAAGGATACTGAAGCAATTGGCTGTCTGAAATAGTCTACAGACCTTTACTTCCTGCCTGAATGGTGTTCCTTCCTGCTCGTATATTAATATGCAAGTGAGAAGGATGTCATCTTATCTCTCTTCTACTATAGCCATTCGTGTAGCAGTATATAGAAAAGAGGTACTTTGGGCATTCCTTGGGCTCCTTCAAATTCCAAGTCTCAATAATATTAGCATCATCTTATTACGGATTGCCACTACTACTAGATCCAAATAGTAGAGTTTTACTAGCCTGCCAGAGCCAGGACTGGCAGTGAACAGTTCTTGTGTGTTAGCTTTAGGCAAATATGAGATTACTCCTCCAACCAAACCAAGGTAAAGACATTTACATTTCTAAAGCTATGCAGAGAGTCAATTCCAGCACCCAACTGGGCCTGATGAGTACACTCAGATGGGTACTCAGCAACTTCACTAATCAAGTCACATTAAACATTTTCATTCTTGGTAAATTAAGCACTTTCATTTTTGATGCTCAATCTTGAAATATTCCCTCCTTTCCTCATTGTCCTCCCAGATCTACTGACAATTATTTGGTTTGTTTTGAAAATTATTCCTACAACCACAAGTTTCTTTTTGATAGCCTTATAACAGAGTAGAGCAACATTTCAAACCCAATGTCAAAGCATATATCAAGACATAGGCCTTTTGCCCTGCTTGGCTGCCATGGGAACAAAATTCTTTCAAGGGTAGATTTGAGTCAATGATTTTGTCACATGAGAACACACTCTCAGTTGAAAAGCGCCATGCTGATTTATATCACTGAGGAAGCTGACTCTTACTGTGAAACTATAAATAATTGCTTTATTAAAACTTTGTCATGATTAGCAGTAATTTGATTTTTTTATTGTCAGCCTCACAATAAGAAAATATGACTGCTATAAGAGGAATCCCATTTGCAGCAGATGTTGTAGAGAAGTCAGTTCACATGCAACACTACAACCATGCAAATCATTCTCTGTTCCTAGAGACATGCATTAAGGTTGCAATGAAAATTAAAGAGCTAAGATCAGGAAAGTGAGAGCATGCTATTGCCCTTAGCAAAGAATGCTGACAAATTACCAATTATCTTCTGCCAGCAGGTCTCACCGTTTCATAGGAAACCGGCCAAGGCAGAAAGATTTAATCACCATTCCTGACTATTCAGATTTGTCCTGTTCTTCCTGTGTAAGTTGCTACTACACCAGCACTTCTAAAGAGCCATTATACTAGCAGACCTGAAAGAATACTTTCAGTATTATTTCAGTCTCCCATAGCAAAACAGCAGGTGTTGAATGGACGCAACAGGCTGACATGGTATTTTAGAAATATCTTAATTCTGTTAAAGACAGATAGAATATATTGGGCTCGTGTGGGCAGGTTTTGGTATCTGAGGCACTACAGGGGAGAATTCTGTGAGAAGCTGCCAGAAGCTTCCCCCATGTCCAGTAGAGCCAATGCTAGCTGGCTCAAAGACAGACCCACCACTGGCCAAAGCCAAGCTAATCAGGAATTATAGTAATACCTCTGTGATAACATATTTAAGAAGGAAAAAAAGTTACTCAGCAGATGAAAATTGCAGCCAGAGAAGTGGAGTGAGAACATGTGAACAACTGTGCAGACATCAAGGTCAATGAAGAAGGAGGGGGAGGAGGTGCTCCAGGCACCAGAGCTGAGGTTCCCCTTCAGCTCATGCTGAAGACCATGGTGAGGCTGCTGTGTCCCTGCAGCCCATGGAGGATCACAGGGGAGCTGAGATACACCTGCAGCCCCTGGAGGAGACCCACACCAGGACAGGTTGATGCCTGAAAGAGGCTGTGACACCATAGGAGGCCCATGCTGGAGCAGGATCCTGGCAGGGATGTGCTGACCCATGGAAATTATTATTTTACTTCTCACTATCCTGCTCTGATTTTATTATGAATAGATTCAGTTAATATCCCCACTTTGAGTCTGTTTTGCCTGTGACAGTAATCAGTGAGTGATCTCTCTTGTCCTTTATCTCAATTTATGAACCTTATGTTATATTTTCTCTCCTCTGTCCAGTGGCAGAGGGGAATGATGGAGTGGCTTCGGTCAACCCACTACAAAGACAAGACCACAATACTGATCTTCAAGAATACAGATATAAATTTGAGCACCTAACGCTAAAAGTTTTCTCAACAATTTAGACCTTTGTTAATAACAAAATTTAGAGGAAAACAGCACATTCCTCCTCCGTATTCAGATTTTAAAAATCCGTTAAGAGGTTTTCTGATTTTTTCTTTTCTTTGCTTTTTGACTACAGCAGATCTCAAGACATAAACACATCCGATAACTAACATATTTTAAAATTTCCCATTTTGGCAGATACCCAACACTACATCTAGTTTTAAACATATGTAAACAGTTAGCAAATTCTTCCTTTTAAAATCTAATCTAAGTTTTAAATAGCCATGTACCACAAGTCACTAGGGACACATCACAAGCATCTGAATATATGAGACTGTCACACAAGTATAACGTAGCTCCATCTTATAAAAAACTTGGAGGTGGTCTAATAAAATACATTAGATACTGCATTCCATCAGTTTAGCTCATAGGGAAGTTTACTTCTTTTTCTTAGTAGAATAAATAGAGTAGAACTTGATTCTTGCAAGTCCGGATGCAATCACCAAAATATCTGGAACTGTGTTTAAATGGTTGGCATTGCACAGTTCTTATAGGGTAGATTTTTGCCTGCAAATACTACTTTTCTTTGGTTTTGCACCTTCACCATCAGAAGTTTAGTGCCCCAAGGTTTAGCCCAAAGATCCAGCTGTGCTGAGCCTGTTAACGAAAATGTCAACACTAGGCCTATTCAGCCTGGACTAGTAGGCTTACCTGGAGGCAGCCTATCTCGTCAGGCAGCATAATAGTGCCAGCTGAGCTCCTTCAACTCCACCTGCTCCACAGAAGACAGGTTCAGGCTGTACTTTGTGTCTTCAGTTTTATTTTCTTTACTAACGGAAATCCCTAAAGCGCTATAGAAATAAAATCCCAGGATTAATACAAAGCATGTGTTTAAAAGCATTGCTCAGTGCAGGTCATAATGATTAGTATATTTTAGGTTCCTTCTGGTGTTATTGGACTGAAGAAAGGCTGAAGGATCATCCTCCTCCTGAGTTAAAATGTATCACTGTAGCCATCATTTTATATAACAATTTCACTATAAAGTTCACACACAGCTGAAGTCTTCTGTTCTTCTCATCTTGCTAATGACATACTTCTCTATCTAAACATTATTTACATAACAAAAATGCGAGGAACTTCTCTTTCAAATTTACAGTACTAAAAGTAACAACATTAGCACTCTTTGGAAAAGTTTCCTGGATTTTTTTTTTGCTGTTAAATAACTGTAGATAGTGATTTATAAAAGCAAAGTAAGTTACAGCCTTTGCCTGGCTGAAACTACATTGTTGTACAGAAAAGAATATGCTTAAGATCAGATTAATTATAGGAAGACATCATGCTTTTCACGCTGTCCCACCGTAAATAAATGCTATTTCTATCACATGTGAGATTGTAATTTGCATATAATTTTGCTCCTTTTTCTATTTCTTCTTTCACTCCCCCCTAAACACTAGATACCCTGAAACTCTCTTCCTCCTGCTTTGGAATGCCCAGTGTTGAATTCTGCTAAGTTGACTACCTGTGTTGAGTTCCTCTGAGTTATTATCCTGACTACTGACACTAAATTTAAAGCTGGCACTTCAGAATTTAGCTAAGAAGGATTCTGGCCATGCCCCTTAAAATTGAAAAAAGCATGCTCTGCTCTGGATAAAGGCTGTCATTAAAGATGAATCCCTCTGCCTCTTTAAATCCTTGAGAAAATATTGGAAAAAAAGGGGAAGACAAGAGTAGACTCAATAAGGGAAATGTCACATCATTTTGAGTCCTATCAACTGTAACAGAAGAGGTAAGGCAAGAAAAGTTTCACTACAATCACATTGATAAGATCAGTTGTTCTAAGTCAATTTCTTGAATTGTGTTTCCTAAAATCTCCCTGCTTCCATCCCCTTTTAGGCATTAAAAACCTCTATTACTAAGCAAAGCAAATTTCAAAGGACTTAAATGGCTTTGTATTTCCAAAGGGAATATGTAATTCCAGTGTAAATTTAGGATGACATATACATAAAAACAATAATGCTAGGGTAATGAAGATGATGGCATATAGCAGTGCTATAGTGAAGGATATTGAAAACCATTCAAGTTCTGATCCATCATTATCCACTTCCTTGCAATTTTGATTAAGCAACAGAACTCCACTTAGAAACTGTTTTCTCTGAAAAACCATGTGATGGCCATGAAGATTAATTAGAATACAGCTTTAATTTTCATACAATAATGTGAAGGTCATCTGTTTTTTCTCACTCGCTGTCCCTTGCTTAAGGGATGCTGTCAGTCATAGCCACATTCAGGCTCCAGCTGAGATCACATGGACACAACATAAAAGAGGAAAAAAAATCAGAAATCCCAACTGAACCAAGAACATTATGTTCAGAATCTTACAAAATCATAAGCATAGGCAAAAGCAAGAAACAAGAGAAAGTGCATATCAGAAAGACTTTTGAATGCACACACATTTCTCTTTTCCATACAGTATCTAGAGTGAATGTTTTATGAACTTGACTTAAGACAAACACAGTAAAATTCAACACATTTATGATGGAGCAGGAGATAAAAATCAACCCTTTTTCTTCTAGAGCATAAACTGTGTTTGACTTCCCTGGTTTCTTTTTACTGCTTTCTCTCAAAAATTACTAGTTTGAAGAGAATGGCATTACATTATTTGACAGGTTCTGTTCAGACCCACTAATATCGAGTCCCAAAGCTTTCTCTCCACTGAAACCAGTGGCTTAGTCTTACCCAATAAAACTTGCAGTCACTGCCCAGACACAGTCAAGTTCTTCCTACAGCCTACACTTCCTTTGACTGCCCTCCCCTCAGGCTGAACATAACAGAAGCACCAAACATTGCCAAATTGAAAAATTTCTCATGATAACTCCACTGTAGAGGAATTTTCCATCTGGGTGATTGTTGTATAACTTGTATGTGGCTCAGTAATTGTTAGGATTAGGTTTGGTAGAAAGTCTAAACATCCCAGAGCTCCACCAATGAGCACATAGACCTTCTTTGAGGAAGCTACTGATGTTGTCTGCTACCCATTGCTCCCTGTCAAGAACCGTCCCTTCCACAATGCTGAGTTCTGACTGCCTGACACCCCACATCCCTGAACTGGCTTGTGAAAACCCTCACTAGGCCGTTACAATAGACAGCTTCATTTTAATGTTAAGGTAAAGCTGCTGTGGAAGGGCAGTAACTTCCTTGAAACACGTTCAGTCAGTTCTCCTGGCAGGAACTCCAAATGCAAGCACATAGTTTAGCCTGAATATTCACAGTAGCATAATGCTGATTTACCATATTCTAGCATCATTAAGTGGACTGTAACTCAGACTTTTGTGGCACGTTGAACAGTGTAGGGATAGGTATAATTTTGGAAGAGTTTGTAACAGAAAGCTGGAACTCGATTTTGCTCAGTAAGACTGTAAAATGCCTTCTCAAACGGGTTAGTTTTTTTTTCCTTCTGCATTTCAGAGAAAAATGCAGGGAGAAGCTGTGAGTAAGCTATCTCCCTGGTACGCAGAGAGATAACATGGTTGCAGACATGTACAAAGCCTCCTCGGGCCAGAGAGGGTGGGGGAGGAGACAGAGAAAATAAAAAAGGCCTTGGAGAAGGCAGGGCACTGCCTTTTTCCCTTGGAGGCCCTGTGCCTGCAGCATTGTTAAGTGGTCCTTGCATCTGAAATAAACTTTTTTTTAATCCTTCCACTGCCTTGGCATCCTTGGAAAGAATACCTGCGTACATATTACCTTAAAAACAGCAAGCACAAAATTTGAAAGTAACTAGCATGCAGAACTAACTGTAAATATTTTACAGTGTTAAAGTTAGTTACTCCACTAATTTCTGGAGTCATATAGTTTCAACATCTAGTCACTAGTTTTAACATCTAGTCAATGGTTTTAACATCTTTATCTTCCATTCATGTCAATAGCTCCCAAAAAAATAGGACTACACAAAATTACAACAGAAGTTCATTCAGATGGAAAGACAAATGTGTACCACATTTGTTCTCAACCCCATCATTAAAGGCAATCTTTGTTGCAACAGACTTTCATTGCAATACAATTCCTCTTGTATACAAAAGAACTTAAAACATCTGAGATACAATTTTATATATTCAGATATTTATAGAATTAAGACAAGCAAGAAAAAGGTAAAAGTACTATTGTCATAATTTACTGCTTCAAGGCAAACTTTATAAAAAAATTGAAATTTAATCTGTTCTGATCAAGCAATTTTTCCACTTCATTTCCTTGAAATCACACCGTAGATCTCTTTCAAGATGATGTATGTATTTTAGGTATTAGCGTAAGTATCTCGGTGGCTATGTGCAAGCAAAAGTCTGCCTGTGTAACTAGTTTAGCTTATGCAACTTTGTGCACCCAGTAAAGAGCTCCTATTTCTGGAAATTGGGCCATTAAGTTGCATTTTGTCCTTTTGTGACACAGTCAGTAACCAAGTCTGTAAGTACTTGCTTGCTCATGTACACTGCAATTATCCAATCTTCACCCACACTGGGGTTTTTTTGTATTTTCACTCTCTATTTCTAATTTCTTCAGGTTCTGATTTAGTAGACTGTGTCCCAAGGGGGAGTTTCTTTCCCTTTAAGACACTTGCACTCAATGGGAAGTGGCTGCAGTAATACTGACTGTAAAACACGAGCAGAATGGTGAGAAGATTAAAAAAAGCTTATGACAAATTCACATTAGCATTTTAATACTATCTTCAGTAAGTGCCTCACTAAAGAGAAATATATACGTAATATAACAGGTTAAAAGTTTGATCAACTTAGAAGCACGATCAAATTCTAAGTTTTTGCACAAATAAGTTAAATTTGACACTTCACTTCACATGGCAGCTTATTTGGTTCTAAATGTGATTTCCCTGCTCCTAGAGTACCAATTATTTACATTTTCTAACAAAAATGGATTGGACTATGATTGTGATGGCATGGAAGATTTAACTAACATTCATAAAAGTAAAGTTTAAACATACACTACATCCATTTTGTGCATATTAACCTAAAAAGCAAATGTAGAAGTAGACTCCAAGAGAGGTTAGTTAAATCTGGTGCAAATTGTCAGATGCAAGAAAACTGTAATCTCAGTTGACATTCATTCTTCAGTTAAGCCCTAAGGCTATGGATATCGTAGCACATCCAACATTACATCAGGTTCTCAGCACCTTGTAAAACTCAGGCACAACGGGCTGCTTTCAGACATGTTTGTCAAAGCAAGATTGAATTTTTGTTTCATTTCTGCCATTTCTCCAGACCCCCTATCCAGTCTTTTATTGTTTACATTATTAATCCATTTGTTTTTGTGGTGGCATAAAGCAATAAACAGATACGGCTCTCCCACTTTAAGATCTGATTTTATTTTTTGATGAACATCCATGAAGAAATTGGACATTCATCTTCAGGCAAAAGAAACTAACAACCTCATTTATACAACTCAACTCTGTGGAGCAGTAGCAAGACTTCAGCACATAGAAAGACTAGAGCAAAGATGGAAAGCTGGAAATAGAGCATTTCCTCCAGTAATTCCCAACATTTACTGTAAAAACTTGCTTTATCTCCCCTTCCATTTTCCTCTTTGAGTGTAATATTATGAATAATTACCCAGACACCAAGTTTATGAATAACATTGTTACTATAATTCTTTTATCTAACAACTGGCAATTGTTTTCCTAGAGGCTTCTTCCTTCATCCAGCAGATTCTGTTAAAATCATCTACTTTACTCACACAAAGCACATCTAAGGAACAATAGCTGCCCCTAGCTGCATGGAGTAGCAACACAATATTACATCAATTGCATATGATCAATTACGTACTAAATTTCCAGTATGGTATAATATATAAAACAACACAGGATTACATTTTCACAACGGCAGACCTTTCTTAGTGATATTCTATATAAAGCATATTTCTTTTTAACCAACAGGTTGTAATAGGACTTTGGAGCCCCTCAGAATTATCAGACAAGTCACAATCCATTCTTTTTATTTATGGGGGGAAAACTACCTTGGAAGGCTTTATTTTTTATTTTTTTTTAGGACCTATTGCTACAGTAGAGTAGGCATGCTGTGCTACATGAGCTCCCTGGAGCTCACAGGGTCTTTCACCTGGACCCAGGTCTTTCACCTGGGTCTCCAAACAGCTGCATCACTCCCATTGCTACAGACAAAAATACAATTTGTTCTAAATGTGATTCAGAATGAAAAGAGACATTTAGGTAGGAATCAGGGCCTCCTTCACCTTTCCAATACACCTGTGTGTACACTTTGCACACATAAAAAAATCCAAAGAGTTTGTGTGTGTGAAACTTGTTGCACAAGACTTCACAAATTTTAAAAACACTGGGGTATTGGTTTGGGGTTTTTTTAAGCTGCTCTGCCTGCTTGTCCCTTACCCTTGCGTAGCAAACTTGGGTCAAATAATTTTAAACACCATAAGCATGGAAATACAGGCTTTTTTCTTCTAGGTCTTCCATCCAGTAAGCAAAGTCTTTTGTGACTTTTCATTAATGATTACAAGAGACATCAAATAAGACTCACGCAGTGGGTCAGAAAAGACAACCAAACAACATGACACACGAGCAGATAGATTCTGAAAACAATGAAATCTTTGACACTCTCATCCCTATACTCACACTAACCATGTTTCTCTAATCAGTCACACACACCATTATCAGGATGACTCTGATCTGCACTGACAACAGTCTTAGCTGGCAACAGTCACTAGGCTTATTCCTGCAATTAAGGGGGTAAAAGAAAGGACACAGGAAAAGTGCCAAGTAAGGGTAGAAAACAAAACACAGCTCTTAAAAGCTGCTTAAAGTTTATCAGATTTCTAATTTATGGAGAAGAAATACTTGTTTTCATCTAAAGAAAGATAACCAGTAAGATGAAAATCCAACATCTGAGGCATAAAGTAGAGCACTGCACATATCAGGCTCACCAAAAAGCTTAAAAGGAGATACAACAAAGACAAGAACTATACTTCTTTCTTAAAGATGAAATAAAAGGTCTAAATGCAACATATTGCCCACCTCTCATACCTCTGACCTATTATATGAGTGCAAAAGGCTGTATAACAGAAGCTAACTCTCTTCTGCTATTCCCATACAAGAGTTATTTACATTAATTTATTACATGTTTAGTGGTAGTAAAGACATTAAGGTAGTCATATCTTCCTTGCATATAGATTTCCTCATAATCTGTCTTGGGCTTAATTGAACAATATCGTATGCTTTGGTATTACAGACTTTCTGAATAATAGATGTAAAGAGAAGTTTCCTTAAGTATAAAATGCAGCAAACATGATTTAAAAATTCCATTCTGCACAAATTTCTTTTTTGAAAATAAGATCTGGTTTTCCATTTATCTGCTATACACATTGGTGGATGTTATTTACAGCCTGAAATCATGAACAACATAACATTAGTGTTTCATCACTGACCACTATAATCAGTCATATGCAGTAAAACCTAGTGGACTTTAACAGTCAGATATGGACAACATCAATGGAATTTCCCCAGGATAAATCTGATAATGTATCTTTATTCTACAAATAGTACTTCAGTGCAGAAATTGAAATGCATCTGCACAGAGCCAGAGTTAGTTTACTATTTAAAAAAGCATGTCCAAGCAGACAAATATTTTAGTCATTAGAATAACATTAATTGAGAAATAAATTAGTCATGATACATTTGCAATCCACCTGCATGCATAAAATATTAGGAATATTTTGAGTAATCAAAACAACCATGCCTGTTTAATAGCTCACTTGTTCCAAAGAATCTACCACAAAAAGGGAAGAGAGCAAGAAAATTCTGTTCTTGTATATTGTAATATTTAGTGCTCTGCCAGGTCCTCCATTTTTTACAGATCTGCATACCCACAAGATCTCCTGTAATATTTGCAGCCATTTTTTTTTCATACACAATATTCCTGAAGCCAATGAAAAATAAAGGAGGGTTGGTGTTTTTTGATGTCCTTTAAAAAAATCCAAAAAAGTACTAGGTGTATAAATTGGTCTTACAAACTCAGCCTATCTACCATAACCAGGTAAAAGAAGAAAAGCTATCACTTTTTTTACTGTATAAGTAATTTCTGAGAATTTGAGAACATTTCTAACAGTAACCACATGAGTAGTGCAATTATTAAGCCATATTAAGAATAATATGTGCACGAGACATTCATCTAGGGAGATGGCTCTCAAATTTCCTGTCAGTTGTATTACTTAAAAGAATATTAGTCTGCATTTTTAATACCCCACACTCATAGTTTTAGACTTATTTTCAGTAAAAAAGACGTCACTAACCTCTTTGAATGCTCCCTCCCTTTCTCAAGTTGGTATTACCATGGCTTTAAGGCATCAGTTCAGCTGAGCTGGCTAAAGACTACTCAGGTATACTTTTGCATTCTGTAATTACACCTCTCTCTGCAATGCAGACCCAGATATGAAATAAGCAAAATGAACATGCTCCCTACACACCTCGCCTCTAGCTTTTCTCTCCCTAGGAAGTATTTGGATTTAGTTTCCTCCTAATTGCAACTCAAAATTACTTTTCTTGCAATCCTTACATGAAGGTGGAAGATAATGTAATTTTACACCTGCTGCAGGCAATCCTGTGTCTCCAACAGTTCATTTGTTCAGTCATCCAGAAAGATTTCAGCCTTATTCAACCTTACCTAGACCTCAGTCCCCTATGCCATGCCAGAGACATTGGTTTTCATTACCTGTGCTGTCCCAGAGCATAGGGCTGCATTTCTGAACCTGAATACACGGGGCAAATAACACCCAGCATATGAGTTTTCTCAGATAGTGTTCAACAAAAGAACACACCTTTATAATTAATTGATGCTAAAATTGGAGGGGAAAAAGTAGGGTATTCACTCTGTTGACCATGTCTCTGCTCATAACAAACCCAAAAGCCATTACCACAACCACTTTGGTGATATTCTTCACATAAAAATATGGTGACACACACTATGAATGCAGGCATGTCTGTTTGAGGAAAAATGTGTCATTTTCCTACTGGTCATAATCACAACACCATCCATATTATAACACACTTCTGCAGGCTTTTGTGCATCCAAACAATATGTATATTAAATATACCTATTATATATATATTTAATATGTACATATTAAAATATACCCAGAGTTATGTACACTTTCACAAAAACTTTATGCACACAAATTCAATATTTTACAGGTATATTTCTCCAACCTGCTTTAGTCCCAGAAGGGAATTTTATAGCTGACAGTTAACCTGTTTGAAAGAAGAAATTTTCTATAACAAGTGTCATCAATTATTCTTACAAGCCTTTGATCACCATTCTTGGTAATACAAAGAAAGATGCAAATCATCCAAGTGCTGCACCTCAGACTGAATGAGGAATGGATTGTTACAGTTAAAAATGAACAAGCAATTGGCAGTAGTTTCAAGAATAATTCATCTGGTAGTTCTACAGGAGCAGCCATGGGATGTTTCCTCTCATTGTATCCTTTATTCTAGCCAAAGAAAAACAAGCTACAAAAAAAATTTCCTCAGATTGCCTCTAGAAATTCAATAACTTTTTGTGCAGCTTTTATCTTTATACTATGGAAACACTGACAAGGCAACTAAACTGAAGAAATATGATGATCTAGTTCCAAAGCAAGTAAGTGCCAGAATTGTAAATTGGTCTAAGCTGTACCTGTAACAGACCCTAAATATAATTTAACTGACTTTTTTTTTTTCTTTCTCAAGTAAACTGCCATTTGCTCAAGGTATTCCCCATTTTTCAGAATTAATACAGATGCTTTTTCATCTGCTGCTGTGGTCCTCTGAGACACAGGAGGTAAGTTAGTGTGCATAAACACCTGCCTGACTGAAGGAGAAGGAATTCCTCTTGCTATGGAAACCCCAAAAATACCTTAGAGACTAAGCCCAGAGGATGATGCTTTTTCTGGCTCTTGGCAGTAAACTCAGTCACTTTTCATCTCCACATCACCAGCCTTGTTTCTTGCAATTCTTTACATAACCAAATACTGGCAATAAGAAATTCTGCATGACTTTGGAAGAATATTTTAGGTTGCAATGCCAGGAATTAATTTCCTGACAGGATTAACAATAGCTGCATAGTTTTAAGGAGAAATTATCCACCAAGGCTAAAGAAGAAAGAAGTATGGTTGGTTTTCTTAGCCTTTCTGAATTTTTTCCTTGTGAAATTTTCCTCTTTGATGAACCTTGGTTAAAATAAATTTATTGGTTAAAGACAGACAAATGGATCAACAGCAGTTATTTTGGGGCATGCTGATTTTAGTAACATTCTATTAACACACAGATTTGTTAGTCTGATTTGGGAGCTTATCTACTTCCTCAGTGAACAGTCTAGGACTGCCTGACACTTGATTTTCTTTCTAAAGCAATGCTGCCCCCATCTGGGAGTACAACCTGGAATCTACTACTGCTTGCAGCACTTCCTCTGTCCATCCTAAAATATAATAATTGTGTTGATAAAGGTATTCAAAAGACATCTTCCAGTATAACATACTTGAAAAATGTTTTGTGACTCAAAAGATTTCAATTCAAATTTATAGACAAGTGCTTAAACTCAGGGATCTGAAAATCAAGATTTTTTCTTGCTGAATACGTGCACACTGATTAAGTGTAAGGTGAAGGTATTTTGGAGTGTGTTACAGATAAGCAATGCTAAATAGTTTTTATTCCAAATGTCACTGAAGCAGATTCTTAAATATCAGAAGCAGATCAAAAAAGTACAGAATGTAATTAGAGTTGATGAAATATATATGATTGTGGTATGCAATCAATATAAAACCCTATTTGTAGACATTTTGTGATCTCTATTAGCATAATACACCAAATTCAATCAATACATCAATCAAGTCATTAATGATCTAAAGAGTTGAGCATTATTCTCCTGTTTTCAGTTTCAGTGTATGAGCATGACTCATTGATAGCTGACATGAATGTTTACCAAAGATTCCATCAAGCATGCATTTATCAATTAAGAACATAGTTCAATATATGGATCTTAATGTTGCATATGAACCTCATCTTTATTCTAATTTATGCCTTTTTTTTATCCTCCTTACCTCAGCTTAAGAGCCGTATACATTATCCATAGAGCTGCACCAAATATCTCTAGAACATGGTAGAAGAAACAGCTTAGAGTTTTTAAAGCCTCTACACTGAAATCCCATTGAAGATCTGTTATGTTTCACCTCAAAATTTTATTAGTCAGACAGATAAGATTTCAGAGGAACGTCGAACAGGAGAATAAATCCAATGCAGCATTTCATCAGGTCCTATCTCAAGTCGGAGAGCTCATCATACCTGCTCTGTTCCACCAGCGGTCGGCGCTGCTTCATCACACGGGCAGGAGAGCCTTGTGCTGCCCTCCTGTGCCACTTGGACACAAAGCCTGCACATTGCCCGAGCGATGCGAATGTCCCAGATTACATCCTGAACAACCTGTCCCGTTGCTTGCCCTGGCATGAACAAACATTTAGTTTGACATATATGAACAAAACATGTGATTTGACCAAGGTCTGTGTCTTTTTTGTGGCTGTACGAATTTAAGGTAGGATAATTACTCTGTGCATTAAGTCGCAAGAAGAACTCACCAGCGTGTTTTGAAATAAGTCATTTATGTACTGAAAAAATATTTAACTACCTGTGTTAAGCATGAAGAGCAGTAAAGTAAATAAGGAAAAGGTGCAAAACCATAGCAATCTCTTGTGAAGTGCATGCAGAAAGACCAAACTTGTTACTGCCATGGTTCAGACTATCCCAAATAACTGCAGATTAACAAAATATTCCTTTACATTGACACAATCAGGTAAATATACAGATTCTGAGGCCATCCAGATACATTTTTCCGAAAACTGTTGGCTACTTTTGACATATGTCCGACATCTACTTTCTGATACAGTGAGTTCTGACACAGCTTAGCACAAGAACAGTCTACCCAAATTTGTAAGAATACCTATGGATAAAACTAGGCATTTTTTTGTATAAAACAAGACAGCAGAATACTACATCTTGAGTATTTTGTCCTGTGACTAAACCATTGTTTAGAACATGTTTCTTTTGGTCTCGTGAAAACCTAGCTTTTCATTTCATTTTCATTTATTGTTATATTCTAAAATCTACATAAAGTTTATGGCTTTTTTACTAATACTATGATAAATACTTGGTAGTACATTATAAAATAGCAAATAAATGATAATTTTACCTTCTGCTCTGTGTTGCTGTAATTACTTCCCTTAGGAGTACAACCTAGCCTTTTGTCACTTTGATAGCACTGTTATTCTCAGATAGAGACAGCAGAACAGCTAAAAGAGATGGATACATACGTAAAAAGCTTTTAATCACAGGTATGAACATACGTTAAGCATCAGTGTGATTCTTCTTCCAAATAAAGGTGTCTGTGGCTTCAAATCAGATGTATTTTAAAATCTTAAAAATACACAGTGAGAAAATCTGAGCTCTGGCTCTGTTTTAGACCCCTTCAAAGAAAACCCTCAAATAAACTATAATTACAAGCACCAAAGAGCCAGCAACAATGCAGTAACAGCTGGGAAAAGTAGTCTTCCATTACATACAGAGTATATTTATCCCTTGCCATTATCACTGTGAGGTCAAAATTAATGTGATTATGGTAAAAATGTAATAGAATCAATGTCCTTTTCACTTCTTGCCATTCCTCCTTTCTACAGCCCAATACAATTTACTCTAATATGACCATTACTGCCAATTTCTACTACTTAATTCTGCTTTGAAGGGGGCTGTGAGGAGAGGGGACACACACTTCAGAAGTACTAGATATCACTTGATGGAAGTCTGGTACCATAAAATTACACTTTGTTAGCAAAGTTATTATTCCCTCCTTTACCCTCACCTCCCTTAAAGATACTGGAGATCATAAAAAATCACTAGTGCAGGACTGCTGGAATCGAGAGAAAACTATCAGTATAAATCCAGTTTCCATACATCATGTCAATCTTCATAATTTAATTACAATGATTTTCTTTAATCATAGGTTCATTTTCTAAACAAGATGTAAAAAACTAAAAAGCAAAGTGCATATGTAGCATCAATATAAAGTATTTGGGAAATAAAAAGATTCATTTGCAGGGATTTTATAAAAGACATCTCTAGAGATGAAGTACATTTTTCCTCATAAGAAAGATTTGTCCTTTTACTTTTTTTGGATTCTATATATTGCATAGATTATTTTTGCATGTAAACACCAATTTTGAATTATACAAAGAACAAAGCCTTGAAAAAAATATCTGATTAATAAATTAGCCAACTAAACATCACATGGTATGGTCTGAGATAGTACAAATTAGTCTAATTAGGAACTGTTATATCGCACATCCACAAGACTAAGATTTGCCATTTCTTGGCTTCTGAATCCTTAACTGAGGAACTTAGCATTACTTTAGTCAACCACGCTGTTAACATATTAACAAGCAAAGACCAGACTTAAAAAGTATTTCATCCTTTCACTGAAAATTTGGCTCATTGACTTCTTGTTTTAATACAATATAATTGCTGCTTTAAGGAGGGTCTAGTAGATAAGAAATCAGTTTGTTTCAAGTCCATGCCAATACTGCCACTCATCCCTGTGGTCAGAATTTTATCTTGGGTATGACAAATATTTTCAACAATTGCTAATAGATCAAAAGTAATCTGAACAAGAAACTGTAATTAAATACAATTAAATCAACTAAATTGATTTCAATCAATAAATTAAATATAACCAAATCAACTAATCTCCAGGAAAGCCAAAAATACCAGTGCTTAGGATCTCAGAATACTGATGGGTATTGCCTTTTGGGTAAGGTTGGAGGGGAACAATCTTTGGCATTCTGATTTCTACTCTAGTTCAGTTTCCCCGAAGAAAAGTATTTTTATTTAATTACCAACTTCAATCATATTTGCATATCACTTTTCTTAAAACATCCTTTCAAACCCTTCTTAAAAGATGAAATTCACTTGTTATTTTCAGCTTCAACTGAATCCTATATCTAATGTGCACTTATAAGATTCAGATTTTTATGATGATGACTTGGTCACTGCTGATTTTACAGGTCTCTGAATTAGACGTGTGATGAAATGATCTGACTGGACCACTGCAGATAAGGACATACTCCACTGTCTATCCTAAAGTGTGTGAAAAATCATCTTGTATTCCTTTTCCCTGGAGAAGGGCATTCTGTTATATCTATGGCTGGACAGCAAGACCACACATCCATAGGATCAAATAAAATTAAATTAATTCCTTGAGCTTTCTACTCTTTAAATTAGTCTTCTAATACTTTTCCTCCATTCAACAGCGGAATATGCCACTAATGTTACTTCCCAGGACTTCTCAATGAATACAACACTGCCTTTTCAAAACAACAAAACTCATGTACAATTTTTTCCAACAAACTGTAGTAATGTGTGCTTAAAGTACAGCTTTCAATGTGTAAAAACATGCTATGCAATTTAGCAGACTAAAGATGCTTCCTCTACAAAATCAATTTATCATACTTCAGAATTTGTGAGAAAATGTGTTTTTCCTACTGTGCCACCACAATAAGATGGAAAGTGCCAGGCTAGGACTCTGGTTTTTTTTAAAAAAAGTAGCCTGAAGAGATGATGGTAAAGATATGAAAAGTTTTAGATTCTAAATATCCATGCAGATTTTAAACATGTCTCTATGTAGATGATTTGGAGGGAAAAAAGTAATCATTGGATGCTCTTCATCAGAATCTGAACTTTTGGCACAGAAAAGCAATCAAACAGAAGGTGAAAATTCTGCTGAGTTACCTGAGTCTGCAATTTTGGGATTTAGCATTTATGTATACTATCACTGTACAAAAAGCATTTGGTGAGCCAGACTCAGAACTATATTACTACATAATCATATCAGAGGATCAAGGAAACAGTGGTATAAAATTCAAGATCCCTTGGCTTTTCCTCATGGGTCAGGACAAATTTTATCCTGAAGCCGAAATTTTGAAATACTTCAAATTTCTCTCCTAGAAATTAGCTTGATCTTTGCCCTGTGAGTAGCCCAGCTCACAGCTCAAATTACTCTGAGACCAAAACAGCCTTCTGGTCCTGTCTATAGAACTGCCATAATAATTAAAGTAATGAAGAGAGGAGAAAAGATTTCACATCTGTCTCTTCATAATTTCCTTATAACTATCTTGTTTATAGGAACTGAAGCAGTTAACTTATTCAGCCAACTGATTTTGCCAACCTGATTTAGTGGATGAAGCAATTTTTTGTTGGGTTTTTTTGCAGAAAAACAAAATATGGAAGAAAAATTGTGACATTTGATATCATTTTGATACCACTGATAAAATTTTTAAAAGCACTTCATTGATATTTAAGAGGAAATACAAATGAGAATGTAACACATCCCATTAGCACTGTAACAGTAGATACCAGCCTTACAAATTACATCCTGCAGTATTTGAGGTGAAAGCAATCAAGAAAAACACTCAGTATAATCTTGTGACTATGATTTCTGTATATTTTTATTGGGTACATAAACCAAAATTACTTTTGAAAAGGCAGTGTTGTATGAGAAGCAGGGAAGGATCTCTGTCAGGCTCTAACTAGCTCTAATCATTCCCTTCTTTGAAAGAAAGAAGGAGTCTTGACAAAACAACATGTAAGTCAAAGTTGTCAGGCAGTCAATGATAGTAAAATCCATATAAAGAGATGTACCTCGGCAGTTTTAGTCTCTGATGTTTTGTTCAGCCCTTCACACTGCTGTGATTTGGTTCCCCTATGGATAATGCTCTCTTGGGTTGCTGATTTATGTCCTTTCTGAGAATCTGGCCTGTCCTAGAACATTTCCATATTTTCACTTAGTTTGGCTTTTTTCTCTAGAGTAGTTAATGTTATTCTATGATAGCATATCTTTCTGAAATATTTTAGGCTTATTTTCAGCCCTAGAATACATAATTTCATTTTCTGAAGCAATCCCATCTAGCTCACAGACATGTTTAGTAAGCATGTTCCCCAATGCACAAGCTAAGACACAAACACCAGTCTGTGTTCAGTGTGATTGAGTCATACATACTTTATCGTAACTTTCATTATAGTGCATTGTTTTCTGCATGACTTGGCAAATTTAGAAGCATCTAAGTTTCATTTATGTTCAAGGTGACAGTTTAGTCACTAGATAGAAATGTCTATGGAAAACTTCTCACACTTACTTTCCTCTGCTGCACAAAATACATTTTGCTTCCCCCAGGTACCATTCATACTTTCAGGTTTCGGTACACCACTCTCACTTCTCACAGTTATCTGTCCAAAGCCTGGACACAGGTTAAGACAGGAGTTTCTTTTGTGGTTTGTGGAATTTTATGCGTTATTTCTTTCAAGCTTCTTTTAACTAAATTCATAGCTCCTTCTTAGGTTAAAAGATATCATTTTTCTATTTTCTTTCCAAGTTTACAGCCTGATTTAGTCTGCAGCATGCAAATTCTTATGTTTTTTTCCACATCTTGCCAAGATGTTGTAGCAGTCTTTTCTTAACATGGGGTTCCATTAAAACATGTTTCAATTAGGTGTTCCACCAACTTCAAAAACTTTCAGCAAGTCTCAAATCTTGCAAAATATTGTCAAAGTTTATCCAACTTATTTCTCTTTGAAATCCCTCTCAGAAAATTATTTCCATAGAGCACAGCATCATTACCATTTCTTCACCACAGTTACAGATAAATGGATTGCGTGTCATTCTACTATTAAGTAAATCAATTCCCATTCACTGACTTATCCTTGATCCCTCCTCAATTGTCTGTAATGATTCTTGATTAAGGTGCTCCGAAGTTTGTTATTCCATTCTATTTCACACCTACCACTATTTCTACTTCCAACCCCGATAATCGTTAAAGAAAACTCAGAGTCAGAATTGATACAAAAACACTGTTACTCTACCTACAGGGAAGCTAAAACACAGAGAAAATCAAGGAAGAAATGGATGCCTCTAACTGCACAGCTGACTAGTGTTTCAATCCAGAATGCTCCTCAACAGTCAATACAAACATAAATACCACTTTCAAATAAGTTTCCTTCAAAGAAAAGTCAGCCAGCCAGGAAAGCTAAAAAAGTCTGATATATCTTTCAGGCCCTGTTCCAGTGCTACTCACCAGCACCGCTTATGCAGTATGATGGATTGACTATGCCTCTGGTTTACCTCCAAGCAGACCTTAACTAGTTGAGGAGAGGCCTTCTGCTGGCATAAACCCCACTGCTCCACTTTACTGGGGACTGTGCAACTGCTACCATCACACTTTCTGCAATTAAACACTTCCATATTCTTATAGAAGCTCAACAACCAGTCCTAGAATGCATATTTCCTGTTACTTCTCTTTAAGACTATCACCTCCAAGTTGTGCACAGGAAAAAGTAGACATGTACTTTTTTTGCTGACATTTCACATTAAGAGGGCATGCTAAGCAGTAAGTCCATTTTAAATGATTCTTTTCAACAGACTGTTGCAGCTTTTCAGCACAGAGCTGCACTTCAAATGGAAGGTAAGACACAGGAGAATCACCACTAAGAAGTGAAAGCAGACTAGATTTTATTCATTGGGATTTCCAAATTCTAGGTAACTGTAAATATGATGTGAAATTATAGAAAGTAATGAAAAGAGCATTAAAACTTTGTGGACTTTCAGCAATAGAATTGCTTGTACAGGAATGTTTCAGCAGTAAAATGTCTATTCTATTAAAATGTGTAGCTAGCTACTTCTTTTAATCCTTTTTAATAGTCTACCATCGTTCGAACATCATTTTTGCTGATCTCAGGGAGCTTAGTTCATCCTATTGAACAGTAGCACAGAAAAAAGGCTGTCTGGTTTTAGGAAATATGAAAAATATTGTCCCTTTCCCCAGGAAAAATTGCAAAATGAGAAGCTTTCTCGTCAGCTTTCTCCTACAAACGAGTGATAGAAGTTAACCTGCATATTCTACTTCAATTATTGAAGCTAAGAAACCAAGTTAGTAAGCACATCAGTGTTAAAAGCTTAAAGGCAAAACATATGCTATAACACTACAACACCAAGATGACTTGCTGTTTCTGGACACCCACACATTTTATATCTGCACTGGTGACAAGCAGCTAAGCAAATGTTAGTTGTGGTCAATGACTTAATGATACTGGTTCACATCCTGGATTAACTCCAAATATCATTATGCATCAGATTTCTATGTCTTGTAAGGAGACAACAGTACCTTTTATCATTGTTTTGGTTTTTCAATTCAGTGCTATTATCTGAGCAAATACAACCTCTCAATGTATATCTACAATAGTAGAAAGCTAAAAAATACACCGATGTTCTACCTCTGAACGACACAAAGAAATACATTGTAATGGTTTAAGTACATTCTGTTAAATTCAGGTTCTCTTCCTTGTTATATTGCACTTGCCCATACTGATGTACTCACTGTAAGGTATAACACAGCTAAGCCAGAACTATCAGAAAATAACCTTGGCAGTGCTTTGAAGGGGACATGTAGTTCACATCCTTGTCCTAAAACAGGACCAAAAATACTTGAACCATTCTGAGACACGAGTAATCTCTTAAATCCCGTCCAGAGTTTCCCCAGACAGTCTATTCCTTTGCTTAACAGCTTACAACTAGAAAGCTCATCCTGTTGATTAACTTACGCTCTCCTCGCTGCAGCGCAAGTCACAACAAGGAAAAGCAGAGTAGGATATTAAATGGCAGACATATTGGATGAAGCTTTAAATATTAGTGCTTAGCTGAGAATTTTCCACTTAACTTAGTAGGAAAACTTCACGTAATGTCATTTAAACAGTCTTAAGTTTCCAGCATTCAAGCCATACGCTCACCATGCAGATTTGTAGGCTTCTTGTATACTTGCCAGTCTTCACTTGCCTGGAAAAAAAAAAAAAAAAATTAAAAAAAATAAAATAAAAACCATAAAAATTTTAAAAAATTTATTCCTGAGAGTTTACTACAGAAATAACTAGAATTGTTCAATAGTAAAACAGTAACATAAGCTTATGCTCCTGATAGACCTTCCTCTCAATTCAGCTATGAACTTCAATGCATTGTACAAACTCAAAATAGGTCATGAAAAAAAGTTCTTAATTTAGAAGTTTTTACTGGAGCAGCTCAGAATCAAATGAATCTGCTCAGACTCCAAATGCCACTGAACAGATGCTGGAAGAGACATCCTGCATCACTGTTTCTCTAAAGTAGTCTGTTGACAACTAGAATGTTTTTCCATGTGAGGAGGAACAAACAGTTAAAGCCAGAAGATGTTTGTTTCTTCCCATTAGGAAGAACTAATCTAAATCATCATGAACAGTGAAAAAACTGGCAGCCCAAAATGAACTTAATAAGCCCTAGAATTTTAGCCAAAGAAAGAAAAACAGAAGATATACAGTCAGAAGTTGGATTTTACCTCCCCAAAAAAATGTAGCTAACAGTGATTCTGGCAGTTTTAGTAAGTGTTATATATTAAAGTTAGTGAAATTCTTGGAGGTACTAGACATTTGTGTACATAGTTGTTGTACACAATTGTTGGCAGTATTTTCTGGGTTTTTTAAAGCAGAATTAGATTTACCACTTCTCTCAGCTCAGTTCTTGTAGGAGCTGTATGGTAAATGGGCTTTCAGTGTGGAAACATAAAACCTACAACTTTGTATGTAGCAACTTTAATCCACACAAAGCCAAAAATCAATTTTTAATTAGTGAAATAGCTTGAGAAATCATGTTCTTAAAGTATGTTTGTGATCCTGTGGAAGTGAAGAGCAAAAATACTATTGACTTTCAAGTAAATAAGGTTGAACTCGGCATCTTCAGGCCCTTTCCCAACTAACTTATCTAAGACTGGGTCTCAATGAGGTAAAAACTCAATGTGCTTTTTTAGCCGTGTTTACTCAGCTGAATGAGTGTGATATGATTGAATAACAGTGCTTAGGAGCAGGCTAGAAAACCTAAAGCCACATTAGCTGACCAAACTAAAAAGAAAACTATTTAATCATATTCAGTTCAGTCAATTTTGCTCATAAGATAGAAGGAAAGACTCCTATTTGCTTATGAAAAAATACCCTAACTGCTTAACAGGGGCACATCATGTTAATTCACTGGAAAAGACAGTGACAGGAACACAGCATAGGAAGCTAAGACTTACATATTGTATCCAGAAAGCTATTCTAGCCTGCTATAAAGCCGTGCATTTTTTCATCAGCATTTCACAGTGCACAGCAAAACACAAGTTGTGATGAATAAGGAAGTCTATGGACTGTTTATAATTTTGGCTAAAGACTGAATTTCCTGCGCTTTTAAAACTACAAACATTACTTAACTCAGAATTAGTGGACTACCTTTATATCTCCATTTTGGATCAGGAATTTAAAAAGTCGCAATATGACAAAAAGAAATATTTTAAGATAAAAATAAGAAATTTAGTAAAATAAGTAGTTGTAATATTCCCCATCAGGCAACCAAGACGCAATGTTCTTCTACTTACAGTTAAATACCCAACAATTTTTGCAGGAAGTGCTACCTGACTTGGAGGAGAAACCACATGTAAGGAAAAAAAAACTCTTTTCAGGAATATGTGTTTTAGGTAATTCAGACCAAATAATAAATGGTGAAGAAGCAAACAGAGTGCACACGGGCTCCTACTGTTTGTATGGATCTGCATGTACCAGCTGTACTTTCTCAGAATACCATTCTCGTGGGGAGGTCTCTTTCTCTCAACCTCGAGGAGTATCCTTGAGGGGCATCCCCAGTCAAGTGAGGAATCTCCACACGTACACCCCAAGAGGCATTATGTCAGAAGAACCTGACTGGATGAGAGAGGACTAGACTTTTTGAGTATGAAGTGATTGACTGCTAGTCACAGATTTACAGGTCAGCAGACCAGTTTATCTGTCAAATCCTGTGTCAATAGCAGGATGTGTATTCGAAGTCTGGTGAACCAGCATGGTCTTAGCATACTTTAACACCAAGATAGCATCCTGGCACCAGCAGTTGATAGTTTGCATTGTGTTGGATATGAGGTCTTATCAGGGGTAGGCTCTACTGCCACAAATGCAAGAAGGATAAAAAGACAGTATAGAAACTGCAAAACCAGAAAAAGGAGAAGTTATGATGCTATTTGAAAACAATCATCATGGGGTTGTTGTTTTGCTTTTGATTGGGTTTGGGTTTTTGAGGTTTGGTTGGGTTTCTTCACAAAAACCCTCTGAAATTCCTAGCAATCGTGAGAGACACAATATTGGGAACACTAAAAGGACTATGAACTTAATCCTGCCCCAATATTTACCCTCCTTTTCCAATATCTTTTAGAGAAAAGTGGGAACCAGTCCACAGAGGATTAATGTCAGCCTTAGAATTATTTTCTCTACTTATAACTATCAGATTAAAAGTAACAACATAAAAAAAAGGGGGCGGGGGAGGAGGTGTTCAAGAGAAAAGAAGAATTTACTTCTTCCCATCTCCCTTTCAATCTCAAAGAGGAGAAATTTTATCAAATAACTGAAAATCTTTAGAAAAGAGAACCTGGTTCTTGAAGTGAAGGGACAAAATTCTTTCTCCTAGAGTCAAGGAGGACTGCGGTCAAGGAACACTGAGTTGAGCTGCCTAAGGCTTTATCCTCAGCTTTGCTGCAGTCATTTGTGTACTGATGCAATTATTTCATCTAACCATTCCTATTTAAATTCAATATATTCAATAGAGTCTCCTGCAGGAAAGCTTCAAGTCCTATGCTACAACAATGAACTTGCAGCAGTTAAAGAGCTGGTGTGAAATGGATATGGGCTGGGGTTTAGAGGGTCATTTAAAAAAAAAAAAAAAAAAAACCAACAACAACAACAACAACATCAACAACAACAACAACAAAAAGAAAATTTAATTCTACGGAAATTTATATCATTCTACTGCAGTCCACCAAACAGTATACAGCAGAACTATTTAAATTTTAACTATGAGTAAAAAGGTATTTTTTCATCCTTCCTTTGATTCAAAGAAATCTTTAAACTATATGTAAAGCACACTTTTATTATGGCCAGGGGATGCAGAGGGCTTTCGCCCCCCCCCAGTGCATTCCGCCGAGAAAAGAAACACAGCAGTTTTTATACATTTGGAAGGAGTAAGTTTCAAAAATTATCTATCATATACACTCTTTACAAAATCTGCTTTATCTAAATAGACATTTGGTTGCCCAACTCCTATTCTTATTATTATAGAGTAGTTGCATAAAGTTTTATCATTTCAAACAGCTTATGTACCCTCGACCCCTCTTCTGTCTCCTTTGCAATGCTACCTGGTAAAAGTCTGTCCCACCTTCCCTAACAGTCCCTTAACTTATTTGTAAGCTGTCTTTATCTTAACTGCCCACAATTTGGGCAGAAACGTTCTTTCAAGCAGTTACAATTTTGCAAAGTCACACTAACATAGCTAAATTTTTATTTTATTTTGTCTTGTCTTTATCTCACCTTGGTTCAAAGTAACACAAATCTAAAAAAAAAAAAATTATATGGGCTTTTGTAAGGATGAATTTAACCATTTTTTTTTATCAGAATGACAAGGCAACGCTGCAGCTACTCTGGTTACACCAGTCTCTAAAAGAGTCAGTTTATTATGTTAACTATTCTAATATTGAATCAATGCACCGTACAAGGCGCAGTTTAGGATGACTTCTCTTTGTTGTTATGCATCTAAACAAAAAATGTGACAACTTATATACAGCCAGTACAACAGTGTCACTTTGTGATAAGCATGCACAGTTTTGCAGCACAGAAATATTTCTGGTCCATCAGCACTCATGGCAATATCTTCCAGATATTCATGCTTCCTTATAATGCATTGGTCACAATTCATGCCACTTCAGGGAAACAGCAGCTTGACTTCAGACAACATCATATTGGGATTGCTATTAAATGATTCAGATAAGGTACTTCTTATTTTCATACTCAAAGGATGAGAATAAAACACAGACAGTGGGATCAGAGAAAAACTGATTCTTGTGCCAAGAGAGAGAAGGGGCAACTCAGAACACAGTGATGTGTCATATATGCTCACTTTTAGAGACTGGTTTTCCCCAGAGTCCTCTCTATAAAAACTGACCTATAGCCTAACACTGTCCACGAGTATATACATTATCTCACTTCTTGACATTATTGAGCAGGACAAATTAACACAGCAGAGGAGAGGCAAAATTATGCGAACATGTACTGTCATCAGTGAGAATAATTATATCATTTCTATCTTTAATGTAGTAAGTCCTATTATAGCAGTCTTTAAACAACTGTTAATAGCATTTTATAGTTCAGTCTATCCTGCATGACATTTTTCCTAAAGCATATGATACTCTTAAGTTAGGAAGTCACTGTCCTTAAGCTCTAAGTTGCCATTTCTAAGTTACGTGGTTAGCAGTTCAGATCATCCTTGGGATCTATGTCTCTTCACTAACAGCAAAAACAAGAAAACATTTCTTCCCTTTATGAATTTTCAAAGTTAAATACTTTTGAACTGAAGTAGTTAAGACTATTTTACGCAGTCTTTGTACATCACACAATTCATAAGCATAAAAGCTCTTTTGTTTCCATAGCTTTAAAGACTGCCAACTCCATCATCTCCTTTTCTGCTGCTGGTTAAAGAACCGCCAGTGCTGCACCTGTGAAAGTTGTAGTAGTACTGTACTGTGTGGGGAAAACTTAAGATGTTCCCTTCAAATTAGCTGAAGATGCATGAAGTAAACAATAATGAAAAAAAATAATCTATAAATAGACACCAGGCTAATCATTATTACATTCAATAATTTAGCATGATATGCATGACAGCTTCAACCTCCAAAATAATTTAGTGCCTTGAGCTGAGATTAAATGCAGAACATTAATTTCTCCCTCTGGTTGTCAAGCCAACCAAGAGGCCCGTCAAATCTATTTAAATTAAGCCTGCATCATGTAATGATATTAAAGGGGATAAAATATTAATATGGGTCTGTGATAGAACACTGGACAAAATAGCTGCAGTAAGGCAGCTTTAGTTTACTACACCAACAATCTGTCTTTATGCTGAACACAGGATTTAAAGGTCCAAAGGAATACATGTTTGAGTTTATACTATATGCTTATTTATAAAATGTTACTGATTTTCAATTGCTGAGAATACCTAGCAGTATTATGTAGAAGAAAAAAAATTATGATTCTCAATGTAATCCTACTGATATAGGGAAAAAGCAATATTGGACCAAAGTCGTGTGTGTGTGTGTGTGTGTGTGTGTGTGTGTGTGTGTGTGTGTATGTGTGTCCCATAAGCAGATGTTATTTTAGCAATAGCAGTATGAGTGTATCCATTTATTACCAGCGATGAATTTTCCTCCTTAAACTGAAGGATGATAAATGTCATTCAAAACTTCAGTATTTCATAATATAAAAATAGATTGAAAGGATAGGTAAACTTCCAGATCAAAGACAATTCCAAATATTTAGGTTACAGGTGCTTTATCAGAATAGTGAGGTTTCTGTTGTCAGAACAGAACTACTCAGACAAAGAAAAGAACAGTAAGGTGGGAAAAAGCAGCACTAATCTGTGCAGCTTCCCATCAAAAATATGAAGCCTAAAACCTGCACATGTTTAACTTGCACTATAAATGGGATTGGTCATGTTTACAAACAGTACCACAAACATCCGGGATATATTCAGTATCACATTCTTCAACTCCATCACAGTTATGCTTTTTTATTTTTTAACTTTCCAGATCATTATCTTTTCTAACATCTGGGATCCCAACAAGAATGTAGACTTGAAAAATGTATCCTGTGTCAGCTAAATCAGAAACAACCCTGCCAGTTTGCGAAGGCATTGCTGATAATTGTCAAAAACTGGATTAAGGCCAAAGTTCACTTTATTAGGAGTAAATATTTTTTATTACTGTTTGTTCATATAATGGTGTTCCCTCTGCAAAATCTTGTTTCCTAGAAGAACTGAAAGATTCAACAGTGAAGTCCTGATCCTAATGCTCTTAATTGCAAATGCACTGAGGTCCCTGTAATCATGCTCATGTGCATAATTACAATACAGCTACACAACTATGTCACTGAAAAATATGAAACTCTCAGCAATGGAAGACCTACAAATAAAAACAGAAAGAGGGCAAATGGAAAAAAAAAAGTATACAAAGAGTACTTTGTATAAAACACGGTTGGGCTCTGCACAGCAGGTAGGAAAAAGGCTGAGATTTGCCAAGGCAGAGTGGGCACAGGAGGATATTTGGATGGCATTTGAAATGTATTTGTGGCATGGTTCCAAGTTATCTCTCAAACATGAAGTTTCTTTCACAAGGTCTGTCCATCCAGCCCAGTCAAGGTTGTTAATTATGTTTAACTGAGAATCAGTAACTGTAACAGACTAAAACATTGGGCTGCCTCGTATTTTTTAGACACACATTCAGTGCAGGCTCATTCAGCCTTAGCACATTACAGGCTCAGAACGGATATATGAGAGAGCTCAGGGTACGCTGAATATCTGACAAATTCTCTGCCTAAATAGC
The DNA here is from genome assembly GCF_003945725.1 of Corapipo altera. Lineage (NCBI taxonomy): Eukaryota > Metazoa > Chordata > Aves > Passeriformes > Pipridae > Corapipo > Corapipo altera. Next base: position 13,254,805 of record NW_020884876.1, read on the forward strand.
TGTTGTAAAATGGTCCCAATGCGTATTTCACGAGATATGCCACAGTTGGTATCCATTCTCATACCAGCTTTTTTTTTTTTAAGTGTTCATCCATACTCCTCAGAACTTGTGGCATTCTTATGCCACAACTATGTCAAAAACTCCTCAACAAATCCTTTCACACACACAGGAATAATGTAACGCAAGCAGTTATGAGCAAGGGAAAATAAATTATTTTTGCCTGAGCTGACAGTTTTGGTCCAAATTTTAATTTCTACCAAATGAGGCCTAGACTATGCTAACCTTGGCACTTGCAAGACCAAAACAGTTACAACTTTGACTCCATGTTCCTCTAATGAAGCAAATGGTTGGCACCATTATATTTTGAAAAGTATTAGTAAGCTAGATACTAGGTTCAGGTCAGAGGAAATTCATGTATTTACCACAGAATGACCTCAACTTTCTCTAAATACATACTTCACCCTCATGTTCCAAGGTAGAGTATGTTCCATAGATACTGTTAACATTATATGACCCTACATTACAAATTTAACTCTTGTGTAAAGACCATGACATACCTAAGTGACAAACAAAAAAAATTAGAGTACTGCTTGTTTGTCAGTTTTACTTCATCGCTAACCAGTAAGTGAGAAAGATACTTTTAATTTCCTGAGTAGAGTTCTAGTTAGCAACTTTTGTACTATGAAAATATTTAACAATTCCACTTTGACTGACCTTACATTTGAACATCAGCGCTTGATCTCCGTGGGCGCTCTCCAATCCCAGTGTCATGCAAGAGGAGCACAAAGCAGTACAGTGTTTCCCATTATATCTCACTTTGCATCCACAGAGAGTGCCAAGTTGTGTGCCCAAAAGCCACCAAAAAAGGACTAGAAGAACTGAACCACAAGTTGCAACACACAGCAGTTTGACTGTGCAAAGCATGGAATCAGTGAACTGCAGTAAATTGCCTGGTGAAAAACTATGGGTTTAGTCTCAAAGTTTAGCAAATTGTTGAGTTTACATTTTTTATAACAAGCTACTGGAGTGCTCAGTCTTGCAACATTTACAGAAGATACAGAAATTTTTTTCTGCACCTTCCTTTGGAACATGTGAAATAGGTTTTGACCCGCTTTATATCCTGGATGGTTTCTGCGCATTTTAGCTTGTCTATTAAGGTATGATGCCAGGTTCATCATTAGGGCACCTCCACACATTAGGAGCATTACTGATATGTTGCTATTCCTTTTTTTCTTGGAAGTAAGATAAGAGCATACATTTAGAATTTCTTTTTATTACACATTGAAACTGGAAAAATAATTTTAAAGAGAAGTGAGTTTTATACTAGGATCTTAGAGGCAGTGAATCTGCAGCTGTCCAAAACCATGTCAGCAATAAAGCACATCAACTGTCCTCTTAAGAGATTTGATGTTTTTGTCATGATCTATTGCAGAATTTTATGTCAGTTGGATATCACAGCAAAGCAGTGCCTCCTTGGGCATATTGCTGCTAGGTGCTTTGAAGAGAAGAACTAGAACACTGAACATGACCTCATGTCAGAGGGGTACCTAGGACAATAACTTCAGGCAAAGAGCTCAAATCATTATAAGGCACCAAAGGAAACAACTACGGCAATTCAAAGAGCTGAAACTTTTCTGAGCATACGTGAAAGCAACAGCCATCCTAAAGCATGACAGATTATCAGTACCCTTTGTTCTATTCTTCCCTTCAATACGAAATTAAATACCAAGAGATGTGGAGCTGGCAGAAAGCCAAGACCAACTTCAATTGAGGTAGCTAAGAGCCTCATCACTTGTATTCATACAAGGTCAGCACAGACAATCTCTCCTGCTCATCCCTGTGGAGGTGATGAGCAGGAAATCAGAAAATTTCCCTATTCTGAAGGCAGAATGGAAAGGCAAAAAGTAATATCTTTGCCTGTAACTTCACTTAGCATCACCAAATGTAAATAATCTTTATCCTTTCATTTACCCCATGCATGTAATTCCAGGGTAAGGAAACAAAAAACCACAGGTGAGCACAGTAAAATACTTCTCTGTCTAACAATGTAAATGAACCACTCTGTGTTGCTTTTATAAATTTTTACTATTTAATTTTCATAGACCATCAAACTTTATTAAATACTGTTCAGGTTACTGGAACAAAGTCTCCCCACTGGAGAAGTAGAAGTATCTGAAAGAGGAGCACTGAAGAACAAGAATGGCAATAACAGAGCAGTGGACACAAACAAAACAGATCAGCACTCCATATGTGGAGACGTGCTGCTTCTAGGTAATCCTCTGTTTTTCTGACAATGAATAATGATCTAAACTGAATTTCCAAACTGAAGTACTTGAGGCTGATGCACATTCGCTGGTCAGTTTCTAAATATCCCCCTTAGGCCCTGATTCATCAAACAATTTCAATTTCTGCGTGGTATTAATCAAGGAATTATTCCAATAGCGTTCCAACGCTAAATATCATTGAAAAAGGTCAACAACAGATATTAAGTTATTTTAGCTGTCACAATTTCCTAATGCCACTGATATAAAACTGAAGTCAGTTGCTTGTGATCCTCAAAAGAGTGCTTTCTCCAGATGTACTATCAAAAGATTTACAGCATATATGACAGCAAAACTTAAGAAAGGATAGCTAAACACCCCTTGACCCTTAAAGGGAAAGGAACATCTATTGAGCACAGGGACTTTTAAACCACTCAGTCCTTTGAATATTTATTTTAGTGCAGCAGAAAAGCTGTAAGTATTCCATACTTTAGAAAAACTCAAAATCTACTGTTACCTACACTAGTCTTCACATACTTAGATACCACTTGAACTATTTCCATAGTATAACTAATTCACTACTCTAAGCTTTGAGAACATACACTTACTTTGAGGAACATAAATTTAGATATTGAGTCAGTTCTGCTATTGAGGTTTTCAGTAAGACATCTGTTGGATCAAATACACTTCCCTAAAATACCCTGATGTTACATGTTCTGAGAGTCCAAGCAATCACGCTGTTATCAGTCATGCAGTAGGAGACAGATAACACTTCATGTTAATTTATTAAATGATTAGACTTCTCTGAAGCATTAGGACTTTTGGATCCCCTTACCAAGTGGAAAAATCTACTCCCACTTCTGTACAGGTAGTAGTAGAAAACAGAAATGGTCCACTTTGAAACTTCCCCTATATATATAGCACTTTACTTAGTAGAGATACATCACAAAGGTTTTGTAGAAAACATACTCCTTTTTTCCTACCTTAGGTATAAATTTCTCAATTTCAGTATTACTGAGCCCAGCAATTTTGTCCTCAAAATTAGATTAAATACAACAGAGAGGATATCACATACTTGGATAATTTCATTCATAAGGTGCTTTTCCATTGATCACTACTTGCAACTTATTGGGACTATCTACTAAGAGATGCCACTCTGTAGACTCCATAGATTATATTTTCAGTTCACACATCTCTTTAATGAGATACTAATATGCCTTGGCTAAAGTATGCAGTGAATGAAGGGGTTTAGGCATTTTATGTACCTTCAGAATACTGCATATTTTCTTGGTGTCTGTGGAAAAGCAGTGCTGCCTTGTTTGATGCCCTTAAAATAGTAGACCCATCAAAGTAAAGACTTACAACCTCCAAATCACTTTCCTGACGAAAAACCCGAGTTCCATCTAATTTTCAGCTTTCAGTGCAAAGGCAGAAGATCATCTCTTTCATTTTGCCCTTGTTTTTAAGCCAGTTAGCCCATTCAGCTTTGCTTGAAAAACAATCAAAATCAGGAAAGGTTTTCTGTCTGTTGCAACTGATGTGTTTAGGGGAACAATTATACCACCCTGTGAATATTGTAAGTAATCAATTGCCCAAAAACTAAACAGAGACCAAACAAACATATATTTCAAAACTGGGCACAATAAAGTATGGCCTCTGATCTATATACAATGGCCACACTGTATATAGTCCACACTACTTTCATAGCCAGCAACTCCCCGAGGCATAAAACCAGTCCAAGACCCTGCTCTAAATATTTTTTACAACAAAAGAAAGGTAACAGAAGATAATGAGAAAATATATCCCAGAACATGTCTTGCACTGGTGTTTGCTGCAATTGTCTGAAACACACAAAATCCAGGACATGTTTCCGCTTCACATCTTACATAGTTGGTTTTGACCCTCCATCAAACCTCAGGGCCACATATCAAATGTAAACATTATAAATTTTTAATACTTATGGTAGAGGATTTGGTCAAAATGCATTCAGAGTTTGAGATTCCTATTTGAGGGAAGCTATAGCAGTGTAGGCCTGGGGAATCACAGAATATGCTGAGTTGCAAGGGACCCACAAGGATCATCAAGTCGAACTCCTGGCCCTGCAGAGGACAACCCCAAGAGTCACACCACGTGCCTTAGAGCGTCGTCCAAACGCTTCTTAAACTCTGTCAGGCTTGGTGCTGTGACTGTTTCCCTGGGAAGCCTGTTTCAGCATCCAACCACCCTCTGGGTAAAGAACCTTTTTCTAATATCCAACTAAACCTGCCCTGACACAACTTCAGGCCATTCCCTCGGGTTCTGTCACTGGTCACCACAGAGAAGAGATCAGTGCCTGCACCTCCTCTTCCCCTCACAAGAAAGTTGTAGACTGTGATGAGGTCTCCCCTCAGCCTCCTCTTCTCCCGACTGAACAGACCAACTGACCTCAGCCACTGCTCACACAGCTTCCCCTGTAGAACCTTCAGAGGAGGGCCCTTCAGGGAAGGGCAACCATCTTTGTTGCCGTCCTTTGGACACTCTCTAATGGCTTAATATTTTTCCTATATTGCACTGCTCAAAACTGCACACAAATTTAAGGTGAGGTCGCATCAGTGCAGAGCAGAGTGGGACAATCCCCTCCCTCAACCGGCTGGTGACGCTTTGCCTGATGCCTCCCAGGACACGGCTGGCCCTCCTGGCTGCCAGGTCACTGCTGACTCATATTCAATTTGCCATATACCAGGATCACCAGGTTCCTTTCCATGGCACTGCTTTCCAGCATCTCATCCTCAGTCTGTATGTACATCCAGGGTTGCCCCATCTCAGGTGCAGAATCCAACACTTTCCCTTGTTGAACTTCCTATGGTTGGTGATCGCCTGGTCCTCTAATTTGTTGGGGTCTCACTGCAGGGCCTCCCTGCCTTCGAGGGAGTCAACAGCAACTCCCAGTTTTGCTACAAACTTGATTAGTATCCCTCCAGTTCTGCATCCAAGTAATTTATGAAGATGTTGAAGAGCACAGGGCCCAAGATGGAGCCCTGTGGAACACCGCTAGTGACAGGTTGAATCAGCCCTCTCAACACATGACTGGCAGTAGAAACACAAGAACCTACAGGGTAAGATGGCAGCTGAGCAAATAGATTCTTTCCTAATACATCTAAAGCATCTGGCTGTTTCAACCCATTTCAATGAGATATTCGATCATGTAAGATTTTACAAAGATAGTCAAACAACTCCTTTCAGAACAGGCTATACTAGTAGGTATCTAGTTGTGCAACCCCAAACTGTCCTTCAAACTAAACCCACAACAGTAAGTTGGGAAACAGTCACTGGAATCACTCAAAACCCCTCTCTCCAAACAAAATTGATAACTGTAGTGCAGCGTGCCAGAATTAGCTCCTAAATTTTCTAACCTTTCCATTTTTACAATCTACAAAGTGGGGGGTCATCATTCTGCCAACCATGTGAGAAAAGATTTATTAATGCCTGTGGCATTATGGGAGTGGAAGACAAATAAATCTAAAAAGACATTTCTTTTACCGTAGATATGGGGGCATTTCCTGTATTCTCATAGCTTTTCCTTTAAATGAAGAAGTAGCTATATTTTACGGTAAGTAGGACTGTTTCAGTTGTATCAGTTACACTTTTATAGCAACTCTAATAATTATAATTCCTCTAAAAAACCCTTTTTTCTCCCTAGAGAAGCCTATCTTAACCATGTAACAAATAGCTCTGAGCAGAAACTAATCATCTTCTATACATTTGAGTCTCATGACTGATTACATTTTTAACAGTATTCCAATAAAGCAAGGTAAAGTTTATACAGAGTTGTAATACCTTACTAGATCAACTGATGCCACTGAAAGAGCAGAACAGTTTTGAGCAAACAAGACTTATTCAACAGTAAAGAATCCAATGAGAAGAGCATGCTCTATTAAGGATTACATCCTCTAACTTCTAATAAAGCACATGATCTAAAAAGGTTAGGTCATTATTAACAATTTCTCTTTATGAATTTTGTGGTAAAAAAATAGGGCTGAATTGACACTGAACTCTCAGTTCCCTGGAACATAAAAGGATGTTTTCATTGCTTAGCTAGTTTATTTCATTAGATTTGAAGGCAATCACTATCTTCCAGCTCTTTACCCTGTCAAAAAATTCAGTCAAAATTCTGGTTTCCTTAGGACAGCAGGTCAAAGAAAATCCTATATAATCCCCAGACAGGGAAAAGTATCCAAGGCTGGATCTATTACCACAAATATAAGTCAAAAGTGTTACTATTTTTAGCATTTCCAAGTCAATTATAGGACTAGAATCTGTACCTAAGCATATAAAATTCTACATCTCAAATTACCATCCAGTTATTACAAACATGTAAAATTAATCTGCAGTGTAATGCAGTTTGTTCTTAATAGTGACAGAAAATAACTAAAGTAACTAAAATCAGTAGTAAACTTCACAACACTTTAATTCCGTAGACAGTTGAGTCTGTTTCAATACTGTTAAATGGGCAAACATGATTTTTGGTTTTGGCTGAGTAAGGACTACAGGATTCAGTTCTTTGCCACCTAAAGTGGCATTTTGAAAAATGATGTTAGTTTGGTTTGCAACCTCAGCTGACACAGGAAAATGCTAAGATGAATTACTAACATTTCTGCATGAGCTCTGGACAGGATGATGCAATATGCTGAAACAACCCAAGCAACAAGATGTGGCCCAAGAGCAAACAAACAGCAAAAGCAGCCCCTGTGATTAACTGCCTGCTCTGATAAAACAAGGAAACTCTTTCAGTGCAAGGTATTTTCTTTAGAAACAGAATCCAAAACTTAACACTCTCAGAGTCTGCCTAATCTTCATTACTGCAGTCCATAAGAATAGGTGTGTCTGTAAGGTACAATGACAGATAAATAGGGACACTGCAGTATGATCATTCAAGGAAAAAAAACAAGTGAAACATTTTAACGTGATTTTCAGTACAATCAAGCCACCAGTTCACAGCAGAAAATAGGTAGGTTTCTCCTTAGAATATCTTTTGTAGCAAACTGAGACAGAAAGTAATATGTTTCCTTTTATCTTCTCATGTTGTAGATTTAACTATCAGCCGTAGACATTGGGATAATTGTAATGACCCTCCTGCCCCATCACACAAATAAGGAAAATGGTCTTGAAAGAATCAAAGGGTATCAACAGGGGATGAAAAAATTAATCAAGGCAAAAATACCAATGAACTCGAGTTGATACTTAGGGTTGAAAGAAAAACAGCAGCTCTGTGTATTCAGAAGACACACAACAACATAGATAAAACTTTGGCAGGAAGCAAAAGAATGAAATTGTTTATTCAATATCTGCTTTTAGTGGTCAGATAATATATGCTTTCCCTTAATAATGGTAAGTGAAAAGTTTTTCTCAAGTGTTTTCGATCAGGACTGGAAATCTTAGATCTAAGACACAGCATGTCCTTCCTAAAAATGTTCCAAAGATTATGTTTTGTTCTTAGATGCAGTGAAACTTGTATAGTCTGTGTTTTCCCACCACTGTAACTAACCTTCAGTGAACACAGGACTTCTCCTTGCCTCACTTGTTTCACACAAATTAAACAAACAATTTGGAGTCAATTTGCTGTTGGGTGTTAAACAAAATTAAAACAAACAAAAGGAAAACAAAGTGAGGTATTATTAATTATGTAACATATGAGCTGCAGCTCTTGGATTTTTACTTTAACTATAAAAACCAATTGCTGTAATATTATTATAGCAAGTATTCTTGTGTCATCAGATTGGAATTTATGTATCCCCTCATGTGTGGAAACAGGACTGCATTATTCCTCGAGCGGTATCACAAAAAGGCATGAAAATTCCAAATCATGGACAAGCATTCAGTTAGGCAAAGAGATATTGTCATCACAGGAAAGAAGGTAATCAAGAAAGAAGCAAGCAGACAGAAAAAAAGGGATGCCTTCACATGTACTTCAGGACTACAGGAATTACATGCAATTTTTTATTGCCACATTTAGAGCTGTCAATGGTAAGTAAAAGAAATTAGGCCTTCCTCTCCACATCGGACATCGGCTGCATTCAAGCAGATCAGTAGATAGGTACCTCATGTCATGATAAAAAGTTTCAGTTTAATGAACTGGCAAATGAGTGCAGACTTAAGCAGCTCCACTAGCTGGTGAACTAAAAGCTCTGACTGAAGCCTGGTAGGTTTTATATCAGTATGAGTAAAACACATCATAATTGCTATCACCTACTTTAAATCAATATGAATAGGGAACTGTGCTCCACAGCACACCAAATATCCTGCTTCCTTCATAATTCAGATGGTAGATCTTGCCAGAAAGGATTCTTGGTTTCTTCTCAGAAAGTATTCCCACATCCACAAAGTTCAGACACATTCTCTAATAAGGTATTGATCCCTTAACCAGCAAGCTAAAAAGTTCTAACAGACTTGTATTTGTAACCATGCCATATTGCCTTATATTTTTCATTATCGCCAAGCCACCATGCACTATTGTCACTTCAATACTACTCTCCCTTACGTTATCCGTGTTTTCATTGTCTTAATACATCTATATTGTTATTTATTAGAGATTATTTCTCCCCCAGCCACACTATCACACAGTCAAGAGTCTCCCAACTTTCCTAGTGCTGCTTTTTTCCTGTCCACTCCACTTTCCTAAAAGCAAACAAAAGCATTCTAAAGCCACTTTATTAATTGAAAATACAATCCTTTTACAATTGCTTACAATGTTGCCTTGCCCCACTATCTCAGAGTTATTTTCTGGATACAGCTTTGTAAAGCAAGCATGACTTGAGTATTGTGTGTACCTTACCTGGGAGAACTGGCTGGCTGGTGTGGAGAACCAGGCATAGGTACATAAGCATGTTTTGTCTCAAACATCCTGATTGTTGCAACAGGAAAGTTATGATTGAAAGAGAGGGTCCTGCAGAGGTGGGGCAGCACTGTCCTGAGTCAACTTCCTTTTCTGCCTTGAGACTTGTGCTCAGTGCACCTGCACCAAGAGAAGGATCAGGTCCTGGGCACCTCACTAAAAGGAGTTCTAGGACCACCACAGACCCCCAGCTCTTCCTGAGTCCCTTCCTGGAGGGCTCTAAAAGGCTGACCACGCATGCATGAACAATATGGCATAAATGACATGAAAAGTCTATTTTACATAAGAGGTATGCACCAGACAAACTATAAAAAGAAGCGGATTCATCCTGTGCTCACTCTCTTTTGTTGACCCCACATCCAGACTATCCACGGCATCAGGAAGGAGGCAGGATCTAAGGACTGGTGATCCTTTCCTTTCTCTTTCTCACTTCTCCATCTTTATTTTTCTCCTCTGTTTTATCCTGGAAAGTTCAGCAATTGTATTCTACACCTCCCTCCATACTTTAAGTCTGTTGTGGGAGCTGGGAGTTTGTTAAAATTAGTTATATAAGTTGAGAGCTTGTTAGCCAACTCTTCTATGACTAATTAGTTGCTGGAGTTAAGGTGATTATACAGTAAAGCATAAGAGTTCCCTGATGCCTGGACTAGTGTCTCTGTTCAACCCAACAAGAATTTACAACAAACACCACACTTCCCCACAACGAACACGAACCACTTCCAGGTCATGCCAGTCGGTCAAATTGTTTCAGATTTTGCCCATTGAGCACTGTATCAGGAAATTCAATAGCCAAGGACTGAGGGGGTTTTTTCCCAATCCCTCAATCTGCCTGGTCCTTGATTAACAACTCAGATGTGCCTCTGGTTAATGGTTTGCAATGCTTCTCTCCTCCTGAAAGCCCAGGGCAGAAGAGGAAGAGAACTGCAGTGGTAAATGGAGGGAACTGAGGCTTAAAAACAAACAGTGTCAGTTGTCAGTGATACAGAGCATGCACATTGTTTATCTTTATCATCTACAAACTCTGACAGCCCATCTGCTAGAAACATAGCGGTGGGTCCAAGTAACAAACTGGGTGCAGACCTAATTTTCCCAGTACCATTTATCTATCTCTTCTTCTAAAGAAGACTTTAGACTGTTTTAAAAAGTTGAGTGTTTTTTAAGTCCTTTCCTTCTAAAAAACACATTCACATAGATCAAAATAAGACAATCTCTCTCATGGTCTAAATGCAACTTGACACATACCACTTAGAACATCCATCACTAATATAGCTCCCCAGCTTCAGTTCTAACACTATCATCAAAAATATTCATTTTCTCATTGAGTGTAGTTTTAAAAAACTAGTAAAACAAGTTCTAAAAAACTTGACTAGATTTCCTGTTCCCATTAACAGGTTTGTCCAACTAATTCTAAATCCATACATGACCTGGAAAAATATAAGTCAGTAATACTAAGCCGTTCTTACCAGAAAGGGAGTCTCTGGCACAGGGTGAATACATTGTGGTTTCATACTGAAAAGATGTAGGGATAGCTGAGGTCCACCTGCTTGGGAAGCACATTTCCCAGTGTCACTTTTATCTATTTATTGCAATGCAACTTCATATGTTAAAGAAACAGGCCAGACCAGAGATACTCAGAACCAGGTCAATGATCAGAATTGAAGAGTGTCAGAAGCATAAATGTGAAATCCTCTCTGGTAAAGGAGATAAGGGGAATATCTACATGAAGAATCTTCAGTATAAATTTTAGAAAGACATACTTAAGGTCTAAGGCTGTCCAGCAGTTGTATCTCATCTCTGGAGAACCACAGGAGACAGCCTGGGAACTGCTTCATTTGGCAGCCTGCTACCTGAAACTAATAAAAGAGACACTTTAGAGTTAACCCTGAGTCCCAAGTAGCTTCTGGACAAAATATTTTTAGCACTCTGAATCTATCCTCAGGTGTAGCTAATGAGAAGAGCTTTGCGAAGGACTATAGAGTGGCATGCATGCCCCCAACACCCCAGTTCAGAGGAAGGATTGATTCTGAATAGGTCCACATTTACAGGATCTGGTACCCCAGGGAAGGTCATCACCATTTAGTGGTAACTCTGCACTGAGCAGCAGAGTGGGAAAAGAGTTTAAGGAAGAAGATTAAATTACAACATCAATATTTAAAGCAAAGTACACCTCTGCTTCCTCTGAACATTATTACCTCTCAATTAGCAAGATATGAGTGATATACCAACTGGAAGTGAACTATGCTATGACAGCAGAGATACAGAGCTACAAATGCAGATTCACAAAAGTCCTGAAAATTAGGATAAATAATTTAATCGGTTCTCTGCTATAGCTTCCCTTCTTGAAGGGACTGATGAGGTGAAAATCCATTCTTCAGAGGCATTAAGCACCTCTGGTATCAAAAAGGGCTGAGGACAACATGGATTCTGATTAACTTCAGACATTTTTGTTACTGTAGAAGTAGCTTTAATGTACACCAATATTGAAAATGGTTCCATTGTTCTGGTATAGGACTACAAGTCTGGATCTTTTCGAGGTTGGGTGTTTTGGTGGTTTTTTCCTCTTTAAAAAAAACAAAAACAAAACCAAACAAACTAACAGTATCTTTGCAATGGAACTTTTGAGCATCAGAAGTACTTTTGGCATTTCTCAAAGCTACATGGTAGCAAAAGGTCACAGGCTGGCTCCAGTTCCCTTGTATTTAATAAAATAATGTGGCTCAGAACAGAAAAGCTCAACTTAAAGGTCACAACAAATCTATTTTTCTTCACTATATTATTATACAGAATATTTCCTTAGAGTCATATTCCATCCTACAGCAGAGTGAGTGGATTTCAAAATATACCTAGGTAACACACCGTAAATGCCATTTTCTAAACACTATCACCTTATTCTTTTTTGGAGTGGGGGTAGAGAGGACACAAAACTTAAGAAGTCAAAAAAAAAATTGTGATAGAAAAGTACCAGAACACTCATGGATGCTAAATATTAGAGCAAACTGAATCAACACCTGTGAAAGTCAGCTGTCATAACTTTAAAAGCTTTTCATATATTTCTGGTTGGACTATTTTTAACAAAAATCAATCAATAGTTATCAAAGCGGTTATTGCATCATCTGTTCCCAGGTCTAAACAAAATTTCCAGATGCAAGTGCAGATGCCATACCAGATGCCATAAACTGAGAGTTTATACAGCAAAAAGCCTGTTAGTCAAGGACAGGATTTCACTGAAGAAGAATCAAAGTGTGTGTCTGAACTTTCACTGTTCTTATCCAAATTTAAAAAGACACAGATCTTGCTATGGGCATGTAACATTGTAAACTCACACCAAAAAGTGAGAGCACTGATGTACAGCACTACTACTTGTAGAAACATACAAAATAAAAGCCACACAACCTGTCTCTAACTGAACAAGTTATGAACTGAACATGATTTTTATTTTTTATCCATAATACCTAAAGAAACCAGAATCTAACCTAGAGTTAGTCTTGGAATAAATGTAAATAGTATAAAAGAAATCAACCCTAGCTACACACAAGACATTTTAGATTGCCCAGGTTTTTGTTTCAAGGAAACTATTATTGATGAAAACACCAGGTATTCCTGCTTTAAAGTTCAGCAGTAAATAATATTAAAGATTTTCTTCCTTGATATCCATAAAATGAAACTTGTAAAAGATTCAACGTTCTTATCAAACCCAAATCTTCTACTAGTAACCTAACTTGAAATATGTGTGCCTACAAATTTGAACATATTTGTCCTTTCTAGCTAAATGTACTCAACTGTACAAACAATTTTTGCTTGCTTGAAGATTTTAACAAATCAAGAACAAGTACTATATTTGCAACCCACTCATTTTTTTTCCATCTTTAGAGGGTTGATCCCTGTTTACCTATGAAATTAAGGTTCCAGAAAACAGTCAATTTTAAAACATGATGGAGATGGGAAATATGAGAACAAACACCAGAATCACCCAGCTAAAAGCAGTGAGAGGTTTTTTCATGTAGGTTTCTGCTAAGCTATAACATATACAGAGTTTAAGAAAGATGAATCGAAAAGCAAATATTTTTCTTCCTTCTCATACTTATACAGCCTCAGCAAAAACTGATTGGCCTCTTTCTACTTGCACACTTCGTACTCAGCTCTATTTAGCATCATGCCATCTGGTCCTAATTTTTTTTCCCTCTGACATCAGCAAGCTTCATAATGTAAAGCAAATTTCCTTTAATGCTAAGGCTAGATCAAGAAGAATAAGCAGGTCAGCATGTTTTTCCACATTTAGACAGCCAGATGAACTCCTACTCATCTTTATCACAAGCTACTGAAGAGTCAAGCTTTCCTACAGAGACTCAATGTATTAAAAGAAAAAACAGATGTAATATTTAGGCATTGTTGTACAGTCAACAGTGGGTAACTTTCAAACTCAGCAACTGTCAGCAAATAAGTAAATAAGATTGTCTGAGCTCCTTTGATATTTACACAGAGTAAGCTATTTCTTTTACTGTTTGTTTTGATTTCTTAAATAAGAAAGCAAAGAAAGTTTAGATCCCAGTCTGTACACCACTTCCATCCTCCTTCATAATCAGCACTGCTTATCAGCAGTTTTGTGAGTATTTCATAAGAGAAAGGTACCAGCAATACACAATCATGTTGTGAAGCCATGAGCTTCTGATAAAGCTCTGCCAGCTTCCAAGGTAATAACATCCTTGATTATTGCCTGAAGTTTTATTTTCACACATAGAACAGACTTATAAAGACACTATTTAAGATCTTTCCTTACCTTCCCTTACCTAAATCATAAGATTTTTTTTCAGTTGCTTATAACTTTGCACATACTTTAACTGCTTGGGTCAAAGTCTGCAATCTTGTCTGAATGCATAAAACATTTATTTTATCTTTTTTATTTCAACTGAAACAATGCAACCACAGCTGAAGTTACGATGCCTTTCCCAAGACAAAAATTTGACACATCAATATTCAAAATCTCAAGCACACATGATCTTTGGAATAACACAGCAACAGGTAACTAAGACAAACATACAGCTTTTGTCTCTATCATTTGTGCACTTTGAAGACAAAAATGTGCCAGAGATTCGGTGTCAAAACTTTGATAACTGGTGCAAGTGGCATCTATTTCAACATAGAGATGATTGAGAATTTCTTTCCAACTGTAGCTGTGAGTTGAAGTGAAGCAAAGAACTAGAACTGAGAACACTGAGAACTTTAACATCAAAGTCAAAGGAACTGACTGAACCAGTACTTACAGAAACACCTTCATGCATACTCCTGCTGTGGAATAAATGTTTGAGCTAAGGCTTGGTTGTCTGAAAAACAATAACAAAAAAACACCCCATGCTTTAGCTGCATGTCTGAAAGGTCAAAGCTTTGCACAAAAGGCAGGCAGAGAATCCTGTAACCCTGAGAGTCCCCTGCCTATCATCTCTTCCCTTTACTTATTCAGAGGAATCTCTCTTCAACAATCCCACTCATCAGATGACAAGAGAAAGACAATCACTCTCAAAGGTCAGTTCTAAGTCCTTCAGTTTAAACTACTGAAGACAGAGCAGTAAACCACATCATTCAGAGTCACCAATGTGGATCTCCAAAAAAAAGACTGCATAATGGATGAGAAATGAAGTTCCCAAAGGCACCGTGTCTATTTGATATGGTCTAGATACCAAAACTGCCATATTTCTATACACTGTTCTTGTAGTTATAAAGGGGTTTACTCTAGAAAATACTTTCTCATTAAATTTCTCACTATATGGTACACATAAGGCTTGAATACCAAGAAAAACCCTAGTCTTCTCACTCCATTAAATAATTCCCTCAAAGAGTTCTTCCCAATACTAAGCAATTGTACTGTGACAGTTCCAACAATTTCTAGAGCACCATTTATAATGTAGCAGCACTCTGCATTCTACATCACTAAGGCTTTTCTTTGAGTATTTTATCTTTTCTTAGTGGCATGCTATCTTTGCTAATACACACATGATTTATGGCATTTCTGAAAAGGAATAGCTTTCCTTCCTGAAAACAAGGTCTGCAGAAAGACATGTATTTTATTGCAACAGTTATTCATCTTACATACCTCCTCCTTAACCAAATAACCATTCTCTTGCACCCTACTTTTCAGTAGAGATTTTTTACCTGTTCATACCAGAGAAAAGATTCGCTCTTTGTCCTAATGTTTTACTTCTTATTCTTATTAAAATCTGGGCATTACTGATAAACATACCAAAATGCCTACAGAAAGGTAAAAATTACTACCAACACAAGTTTTTGTGCACTGCACAAAGAAAACAAAGAAATGACAAGAAACTTGTTGAGCATTACAAATGAGAGGAAGTATGTAAAGAGGTGATGTATCTTAGCTGACTTATTTCATGCCAGAGAGGGCCTGTGAATATGGCCTGGAATTCCATCCATTGCAATGTCAAGGTTAAAAGTACAGTAAGCTGCAAAATGCATACTAAGCAAATTGACAATTCATTTCGAATGGATTCATTCTTTGCTTGCTCTGAAATACTACTTGGGCAGAAATTACTATTTTTAAGATTTATATATGCAAATACCAGTATTTGTTCAAACCAAAAATGGGAATGATAGAAGGATGGTTGCATCAGCATAATGTCATATAAAATTATCAGTCATAACATGACTGTGGACCACATGACACCTGGATCACATCAAAATTATTAGTGAAGTGGCTCTCATCTTTGGTATACAAATAACAGAAAAAAAACCCCAAAAATAGATTGCTTATTTCTCCATATTTTCAGATACAGATTTATAAAAATAGGGTCATTATGGAGTGCAAGATTAAAAACATTTTAATGGTAAGCTTTGAAGGAGGAAAATAACCAAATTAAAACAAAGAAAAGAAACAAAGTTAAAAGGCAGCACACTAAAAGCCTAAGGGAGTTTCTTCTAACCATAAATCACACCAATTCATGATTATAATAAAATGGACAAGCAATAATAAAGTATTTTTCATTCATAAGCTGTAAAATCTACAGGAAAGCTTTCTCAGCTAATAAAAATAGCATTCTCTCGCAAATATGTATGAAATACTTTGATTTGAGGGTATTTAATGCCATTTTTAACATTAAAAGTGATAGTTCTTTGTTGCTCTAAGGAACACACTGGGATCTTGCAGTCATTGTGTCACCTCAGAGCCGTAGGCTGGGGATCACTACCAGCTAAATCACTTACGCATCTTGCTAAGATGCAAGGGGTTAAATTTAGGTGAAATAGAAACAAACCTGAATAATCCAAATTGACAAAGAAGGAAGAAACACCCGAGGATGTACTACTAGTGGTTTATATAGCCTTCCTGGTGACTACAGAAGGTGAAAGCACACTGCAGAAAAGCAATAATCATTTTTTCTGTTAGCTGTGATCCCCTTTGAAAGGCTGTGTGCAGCTCTGGTAATATTCACCACTAGTAACATGAACGATAACACTGAGAAACTGATTAATGGGGAAAGATTAGGAGTTAAACACATGGATTTTTGCTAACAGTGAAGAGCAAGTATGAATATCCATGAATATTTGATAGATGCAACTTCTAAGGAGAAGATCTATCTGGATCTTCAAGATCTAATTCTTCAAGAATTAGAAGTAGAATGATGAAGATCAGGAAAAAGAAATTTTTGTAAGGGTTTCCTTATTGAGGTCTTCCCTGAGTTAAATAATTATATTGTAAAACCATTTCAGGCTATTATAGTTAAGTTTCAAAAGTGTGCTGCAGTGAACATTTTCACTTTGTCAGGGATACAGGCTGGCTAATATGGCCATTTCTCCTAGGCCCCCAGATAACTCTGCTTAAGTTTGAAGGGATAAGAAATAGCTGATGGTTCAAGGGCAATTGTGCCATGACCTATTCTGCTGTCTTCTTGCCTTTCCCTTCACATATGTCCAACAACCTCAGTTGCTGCTCTTGCCTACTCCCTTTACATGCACATAACACAGCTGCTTCTACCCCTGATCTATAAACAATGGACAGATACACTGGTACTGATATGTAGAACAACAGCACATGTGTGTCCACCCGCAAAACAAATAAATGCCCACATGTTAAATCACTTAGTAGCAGTGATAAAAGCTTGTAAATTGAGAAGGAGCAGAAAAAGAAAATCTACATACAATGACTGTGAGCCATAAGCACATCAACAGGACTAGCAGTGCTACATTAATGCACCTTTACTATGCTTCCATGTGCATTTCTGCATGTTTGAGTTCCAACTGCGGAACAGAACTTGCATGGCTCTTGATACTTGTATCCCTAATGATGGATGTCATTGGTAGTACTGCGTATGTCACAAGGCAAGTACAGGTAAGTAGCAGATACTACAGCTGGTGTTCATAGATATACCCTTATAGCATCATAGGCTTTTTACCCCAGTTGTGACCATCAGAACCCTCATAATTCTTAGGCAAGTGTACACTGAAACCTTTCTTGGGAAAACAAAGCTCTTGAGAAAGACAGAAGTTCACTGTCAAATAAGATTATTTGTTCAAACAACATTGCTGGACTTGTCACTCCAGATTTGTACAATGTCAGGATAATGATATATAGTAAGGCTTCTAAAAACATCCTGGTTGCACAGAGACTCTTAAGAAAAACATCTTTCAATTTGTGTTCCGCATCAGTCCAAGTGACTGCTATTAATGAACAGAAAAATAAGGGATAACCTATAATCAATATTGAAGTATTTCTGCTTTTTCCCAAAAAAACCCACATGACTTATCCAAAATTGCCCTTTTAAATGCCTGTCTTCCCTAATCTACGTACAAAATATTTGTTTGGTTTTTTCCCCACTCCCAACAAATGTTACCTAAGTGAGTGGTCAGACAGCTAAAAAATGAGTAATTTTAAAGGCAATTAGAGCAACTAGAGATATGACACAGCTGTTGAACTCAACTCTGGTTAGTGACTATTTCCTCAAAACCAACATTTTAAAACCAATGTGTGTTTTCTCATGTAGCTATCTTCATATACACTGATACGTAAACCTTGATAAAACTACAGAAATAATGGAATACACTAATTTTATTATACTGAGATTTATATTATATTTATTATATATTTATTATATTTATTGTATTGAGATGTAAGCCTCTGAAATCAAGACAATTCCCTAAGTGTGTTGTGGGGTTTTCTAGTTTAATCTTATCACTCCTCATGCACATATCAAGTAGATATCATGGTGTGTCCAGCTCTGTAAACTTACAAAATAGACACAAAAATTGTGTTAGGATTTTTTTTACTGTGTGATTAATGTGTATTATCTTAGTATATATTTCAGTAACATGCACAGATTACCTATGAAGATTTATGGAATATAGATATTTTATAAAATAGCTCTAAGAAAACAAACCAACAAAAACACACACACAAAAGAAACCATGTTACAATGTAAATTTTGGCCGACCAAAGGGGGAAAAACCCATACTTAGTTCTGAAGAGATGTGTCTACTTCAAAATTTTTAAGCTCCATAGTGATGCCAAAAAATGACTACAAGTACAACAGATAGAAAATACTTGTAAACTTACTGGCCCCACTGTATAAAGGGTGTTGTACAAACTCAACTAGTGAAACAAATTACAATATATATTAGATTTATAAAAGGGACTGTATTTTTATGTAAATAAATTCATGCAAAATAAATTCATGAGACTTACTGTCACAGCAGTTCAGTGAAGTAAATAATTCCATAAACAACAAGAAAAATGGATATGAATATGATTCAATGTGTACAGAAACCCCCTAAAAAACTTCTGAAAGGATAACATATTTGGCCTAAGAATAACAATCTCTAATCACAGTTTATAGAAATTACAAGAAGTATTAGATAAGATGCTCTAAGTTTCAGATCGAAAACTTCTTAGGAAATCCATACCTTTTTCCTTATGAACTGTATTATAAGAACCACACAACTAAATTAATTACTACTGGTAAAGACACTTTCCCCAAAACCTCCTATAATAAGCAACTATAAAGAACAGTCCATGAAAAATGTGTGTTACTTTCTTTCCTGGTGGGCTTTTTCTTCATGGTTGCTTTACATTGAAAGAACACTGAAAGGCAAAACACAAACACTGTCTTCCCCAGTGTTAATGTGGTATGGGAAGGAGGAGAACATAATCCTTTCATCATTTAACTTCTTCAGAAATGAAAATGGGAGAGGAAACAGGTGTCACTGGAAGAGAACTGTTTGGTTTTCAGTGGTTTATCGTGCTTGAATTGTTCTCCTAATAGAATTTCTTCATACATTTTCCCTATGGGTATATAAAAATTATGGGGAGCATCTCCGTATCTGGTTTGCCCCAGGGAAGAAAGTGAAGAGCAAAGCAGGTCTCTATTTTTATTTCTGCATGGCTGGGGTTATTCATACATTGTGTCAATCTGTTCATGCAGAAGACACAGAAGAATAGCAGTAGAAAGCATGCCCTTGGGTAAATCTAATGGTTAGAGAGCAGCAGGTCAGAAGGTTTATTGAAACATAGCAGACAAGCTTTAAAATCTACCTTGAATGTCAAGTATCTGAAAACTAAGTAACATTCACATGTAATTCAACATTAAGCATAAACAGTTATGCTATGTCACAACAGCCTAAACATAGTTTTCCAAGATTATACAGGGCAACTGAGGATCTTCCACACTCCTTGCCAATCAGACTTTTCCTTCCAGGGCCCTAGTTACCAATACATGGGAGATAAGCAATAAATCAAATAATGGATATACACAGTTTCCCCATATAAGGTACAGTACTTTTCACATCATAGTCAAAGGTTCAGTCAACATTTGTGTTAAGAGCACTACTCAAAAATACCTAGGGAATCACTAGTGTTACAGTGTCATCACTGAAATCATAGTCATAACAGGAACAGCATTTTTAATGTCATCTAATAAACTTTTTTAAAAGCACAGTTCTTCTACCTAGTTTCACTACAAGTAAGATTCATCTGCTAAGTGAGACTTACTTACATGAGTAATTAATGTTATTGAACAGAACCACTTACCCAAGGACCTTTCACTGATGGCTTCTTTTTTGGTTAAAACTTCTTCACAACTAGATGAGTCAATTATACCAATGCAATTTAATATAATTTTTTTTCCCAGTATCTGTTTTACTCATTCACCTGAAGTCAGGAAAGTGTTAATAAGTCCAAAGTGAAGAACCAAATACATCTCCCATTGGTATTTCAGCCAATTGCAATTCTTGTTTCAAGAATTTTGCTTAATCTGTTCAACCACTTTCCATTGAGATTACCGCTATTATTTCCTATAACTGGAAATAAACTGCAGATTTCACTAACACTTAACTACTGAAACTCCTTAATGTGAAGAAATAAAATTAAATGACATTTTTGCTGAAAGTCTTTGACAACAAGTCACATGATAGATTTCTGGTTTAAAGCACAAAATACAGAATTTCCTGAGTAGTCACTCTGAGGAATAACAAATGCCAGCTGCTCATTAAAGCTGCTCAAAACCACAAAACTTTCATGTGGTCACCTAAAATAGGTAAGCCCTTCTTGGAGCATCAATATTTCAAAGAACATAGTCACTGCATATAAACATGTCTTTTGGTCCTGTCTTCACACAGTGATGTGAGTTTTGTCACAAATTTTATAACCATTTACCTAATTTTATCTTTTAAAGTGTGTGTATATATATGTGGAATATTTTAATATATATAAAATACACATGAGAAACATCTGGCATCAAAATAATATCCTTAAACTTCATGTTAATTAAACACTGAAGTCAACTTCACACAGTAATTTGTTTCCATTCTGACTTACTAAAACTGTGGGGCAAAATTTCCAACTTTATCAGAACCCTAAAACCCAATTATTCACCTAGTTATACTGTATTGGTGTTATTCCCCTGTTCTCAGCACTAAGCTAATGAGCCTTAAGGTTCCAAAATCCACTTGTGGAACATTTACAAATGCTCACATGCTTCTGTATATGGACAGACAGTGTCCTTCCATAGGAGTCAATTCAAAACAAAATTTGCATTTAAGCACATTAACTCATCATCAGAAGGAGCTTGCTGCTTTTCTAGCAATTGAGACTTAACCAAGTCAAGCAACCTCATATTCAATTCGGCCAAAGTGAACCTCTCTTTTGCAGCACCTAAAAATCAACTGGAAGTGTTATGTTATTGTCCTTTAAAACAAAAAAAGAAGACAACTGCTAAATCATTATCCTCACAAACCACAACACAACTGTAGTTCTGAGCAGGCCAGGTATCGTTTTTGTGAAACTATTATGCTTGTGATTCTCATAATAGTTTATTGACTTGTCCCTGACTTCTCTTTAATTCCATTATCTGTGGGAAAATGTTTTCTTACAATTTAATGGTAAAATGAGTTTTTGAATAATGAAGACTATTGAAAACATAAGGGAGGAAGTCACAGGGATTAATTGAAGAGTCTCAGTACAGGCAGGTTTTTCCCCTGAAATTCTACTTGCTGAATATACTGCCTTCTTCTGTGCTGGTAAAAATAAATAAAGTCCCTCTGCATAGTGTTGTAATATTGTCGCTCCTGTAAGTAGCTGAGCAGCTGCTACCCTCATTAAATTAAAGACAGTAGCAAAAAGTAATCGATCTTAATTTGTACAGTGATGAGCTCTGAATAGATTGTTAATTGTTCTACTGGATGTTGATTTTACGTTTCTCCTGTGATTCTTCATTCCTTCCTTAATCTTTTGACAGATGTGAAGAACAGGAGACCAAGAAACTGACATCCTAAGATACAGTGAGACAAGTCTGACTAAATTCAGACTGGTTTATTTTACGTTATAGAAAGCACTCCCTGAAGGAGGAGAAGCATTTCCGTTGTTTTCTTGACAATACCATATTTACACCTCTACAGTGCAAATTCCTTTTAACTGCAGCAACCTGTACTATGCCTCAAAGTATTGCTTACATTAAGAAGTTTTTTTGTTTTGTTATTTCACATTACAACTTAGTGTAACTTATCACAGGTGACCAATTTAGACATTTAATATAATGAGACTGAGCATCTTGGCTTCAAATCAGGTGAAAAAATGTGGAAAATGTGACTGACATGTAAACAGGTCTTCCTACATGAGATACATATTCTTCTAAAGGTAACAGATATTATTCAGGACATATCCAGGGTTAAATGGGATGTCTGAAGCCAATTCCTATCGGTTTCATTGGGGTAGGTATTTTATCATCATGATGCCTGACTCAAAAATGGGCAAGCTACATGTACATCATGTATTTATCAATAAGCAGAAGATGGAGAAGGAAAAGATAGTGACCATTTATCAGTGTTTGTAGCAATGAACTTCCATCTATGTGCAACATGAAAATGGTAGAGTCATTGGGATTCAAAGAGAAGCAAGAGCACTCAACTGTTCAATGTCCTCATGTAAAACTCACATCAATGTCATAAACCCTTTGCCACACTGACTTGCAGCCATCTCCAAGGAATACAATGACAATCACACTGAGCACATCTGTGCACAGAACAGATAATGGGAGAGGGATGAATGGTTTAGCCCTTTAGAAGTAGAAAAAAATCTTCAGGCTTAAGAGGCACAGGTGCACCAGATCAAATATTAATTGAATTTAGGTACTTTGGTCTTTTCAAAGGACCTAGACATAGCAATGCTTTCAACTGTGGTACTCAATTTTTAAGCATCTTGAAACTGCAATAAATCACACAAGCCCCAAGGGCTTTTTATGTTCCTCCCTTAATAGCACAGGTGGCAATTACAAATATATAGGAAGGATTAACAAATCTCCTCACACAGACCAGATTGTCGAAAAAGCGAAATAGATGCCTGTACCCTAAACCCACTTAGTAGTGCAATTCAGGCATCTTGTTTTCGGATTGCTAAAAAAAAGCGGCCTCCCTCACTTGAAATCCACAATCATTAATTGTGAATTATGCTTTGAGAAAGTTCAAACAAAAAAAACATGCAACTCTCTTAATCTGAAGCACAGCTGGCAGGTGGTCTAGCCACTCAACTGCTACAACAATACAGCTTGCAGGGATCTTTCTTACCCACCAATTGCTACAAAATGCAAAACTCTTCAGCTGAAGCTGTCTCAGTTCAGAAGGAAATAACAGCTTCTGCAAGACTAAACCTAGAAGTACACACCTGAGTACCAGTGATCAAGACAGCAAGCTGCGTTCCAGTCCCTGCTTCAGTGCATGCTTGTGTTTCACTAACAAGGATCTATATAACCCTCCATCCGCAAACAAAAACAAATATCCAGTCTGTGCACAACAAACTATATTATTTAGAGAGGAACAGCTTCAAACTGGGAAAAAAACACAAACACTGTCAAGCACAAAACATCTATAACATTGCAGTCAGGAACTTTCACTGAGAAAGGGAACCATCTTCTGTCTTTCAGTATTCCAGAAAGTGGTCTAACCACTGCTTGCTAGGAGGTTTTACAGTGAGAAGGTGAGTTCTGAACAACAGCCAAAAAACCCTATAGGCAGCCCTACAATAGGTAATAATACAAGAAGTACTATTTTTTTTCAATATTTTAGAAATGCCCAAACATTAATAAGTAATCAAGAACAAGCCTCATGGTGTTGCTTTCCTCAAAGGACTCAGTAATAGCAGAAAAAAATAAAACTTCATCAATATTCAAATGTCTGGAGTTTAGAAAGTTTGGACTGCATATCCCACAGTACCTATAACAAGGAAAGTAATGCATTTGGTGGAAGAAACACAGTGTTTGACAGAAATTATGATGTTGAATGAGATCAGTATAAAGTAGTTGTAAATAAGTTGTATAACCCACGAATCCTGAATACAGTGCAGCTTACCATCTCTGACTCCAAGTTAGGAAGATCTGGTTTTAAACATCAGGATACAAGAAAATGTATGACTTCATCAGAAATCAGATAAAACCAGATTTTTCTAGTCAATTCATTACATCAGTCTTCTATAAAGCATCAAGAGCTTTTCTCTCACTGTGAATGAGCCATTGTTTTGACAACATTTTTAGACATGCTGAGAAGCATTTTTTTAAACAGCAAGGACATTTTAATTGTGGATGACATGAATCAACTCTGTGAAAGAACAGCTGCATCTTCAGATGACATGAAGAAAAGCGTGATCTGGATGCAAACTACAATAAAAGAGTGTTTGATCCTCCATTTATTTTTCTTGAGGCTCTACCTCCGAAACTAAAAGGAAAAAAAAAACAAAAACAAACAAACAAACAAATACAACCAAAAAAAAACAACCAAAAAAACCACTTCACAAAAGATAGAAAGGAAAATAAAGTGCTAGGGAGGAAGCTTTTCTGTGCATCTAAAGCCTACGTTAACCTGTTTCAAAGATTACCTAAAAAATTAGTTGTTTTCCATTCACCAAACCACACTGCTTCACTGAAGTCAAGGATGAGAGAATTCAATGTTAAATTACTCTGATTTCATGAGTCTGAAAACTGAGCCTTCTCATTTTATGCTTTATAATTGGAAGCAAACACTGGAGTTCAAACAGCTATGAAATTCAGCCTTTGCAGCTTAGGTATATTCTAATTATTCTCATACAATTATTACTCGTGTCTTATACAAAAGGTCTCAAACACAGGAGGAGACCTCAAGAATTTAGACAGAAAATGAACTACAAAGCATACCTTGAACACAAGAACTGATATCTAGTCTCTGGCATGCTGCTATGGATAGTAATTAGTGCTTAGTACTTCACATACCATGACAAATGCAAAACAAGAAGTTAATGTATGCACTCCAACACAGTTTTGTACTGTGTTCACTGTTGTTCCAGCCACTGCAGACACTGTTCTCTCCTAGGTAGAGAAGTGACATAAGGCCACCATCTCCCATCTTTGACAAGTTATGAAGATACAGGAAAGGGTACAATTTCTGAAGCTTATAGGATCTTTAAAAGCTATTCCTGCATGTACAATTTATAAAACAGTGAGAGCATTTCAAACCTGAAAACTCAGCATTTCCAGTTCAGTCTAGTCTGGGAGCTGACAAATATGTCTATGATCACAGTACAGCCAACAACTGTCTGGTGAATGAAAGAAACAAACAAGTTCAGAGGTATGAAAAGAAATGTTACTCAAGCTGTGTTAAATTTAAATTATCAGATGAAGTTTGTATAAGCTTAAAAAAAGGAGGAAAAACTGTTCAGAAAATTCAAAAATGTCACCACAATAGAAGCTTCTTAGGTGACTTTTCCTAAACCAAGACGTTGCCAGGAAAGTCAGTAGGCAAAATGGACAAATGCAATAGAGATAAATGGCAAAATTTTGAAAGCATCTTGGTCAGGAGAGGCAGTTATATCAAAGCTAAAGTTTCAAAAAGAAACATCAGTTTTGTGAATGGTGCATTTTTGAGAGGAAAAGTATGAAACAGCTCCAGAGCAGCAGGAGAAGAGTCTGCAAAACAGCATTTCAATGAGGATGAGGGAGTTTATCCTCTTTTCATTTGGAGGTTTTCAAAATAATCTTATACTTCACTAAAATCTCAAATTCTTTGATATAATATTGGATTATCCACATAGAAACAGACATTAAGGAAGCCAGTATTTTAACAATTATATTTATTGAAACCTTACTGTCGTTTTTGCAGGAACTTGCAAAACCAAGATTATACCTGGATAGAGAAAAGTCAGTTGACAATCAGGTAAAGGGGAATTTCTCTGTGGAAAGCAGAGAGGCTAACATGGCTGGTAGTATACATAGGACTATAGCTGGCCCATCTTCTAGGGACACTGAAAGCTAGAGAATTACCAATAGATAGGGCAAGAGCGGAAAAACACTTTCTGTACTGTTGTACAAGTCTTGTCTAAAATGTTCAATATACAATCAGTTTCTAAATTCATTCAGCCTGACGTAAGTGCCTTCACAGATCTGTAATCACTTTACAAGTGATTCTCAAACCCAGAAAAATATATTATTAGTGGTCCGTATGCATACTACTTAACAACCAAAAATCTTTATGAGCTATCAGACCAAACTTTCAAAGCAGCTTCTTCCAGTAACATTTGATTTTTTTACTTGAAATTTGGTTTCCAATGCAAATCTCAGCACCCTTTTCAATCTATGCACTCATATGGAAAAATATGGTTAGGCAAGAGGTTTGAATTTGCATTTTCTGCAATTCTTTGTCATGGATGAAACAGAAATAAAAATTACAGGGAGAAAATGAGTAGATTAGGCCTCAGGTCTCTGAATATTAAGCACTATAATGTTCTCTGCCTTGAAACTATTATTTGCAGGTTGGAGAAAGAAGCTCTTCTGCCTTAAGCTTAAGAAGATTCCCTTAAGTAAGGGCAGCTGTGTCTAAAAAAACTGCTTCCCTATCAGTTCCTTAGAGCAGGAATGAAAATCCTATTAGTTGGCTTATGCCTTTCAGATCTTCAAAAGGTATCCTTTGAAGCTGAAGAAAAACTTTTTAAGTGACCAGTTATGCGAAAAAGCTTTTAAAAGAACAAATTGTTATGTAATACTGCATTCATCCAGATATTTTGTAAATTGGGAAATAACCAAAGATGCAAGGGGATTGAGGAATATGCCAGTGAAATTAAGACTTGTTCCACTTCTGCTTCAATATAATAGCTTTTACTAAGTAAGCAGGTGCACTCAGCTGGACTGCTTCCCTCTGAACCGTCCAGCACTCCACAGAACACTTTCAGGCTTTAAAATCTTTCATTAAGCCCATACTGACTTTGATACCCCATGAATTTCAAGGCCTTTCTGCTACTTTCTGCAAGATTCATTTAATATTCAGTCCCAGAATTACACAGTATGCTCACTGCTCCTGGAAGAGACAAAGAATAATTAGGAGAACTAGTTAGGCTTTCAGGTTGTCTCAATGATATCCAAGTATATCTGTAAATGTCATGGTGAATCACGCTGAAATATTATGTGACAAAATCCCTCCCTTTCATTTATCTATTAAGAACAAATAAACCCAAAATATATCAAAATCTGTAGCCATTTAATACTTGACAAAATAAAGAACAGCCACCAAACCACAAGGTGGGATTTGGTAGCTGGAGTGGAGGATGTTAAAATTGTAACTTTCATATGAAACTAAGTTCAAAATCTTCATGCAGCTTTATCCAAATCAAAGACTTCATTTGATGTGGTACTGCCAGACTACAGAGAGGGTTTGGTAAAAATTATGTTTCATGTAGGTAATTTTAAAAACCTTTAGAAGACTAAATAAGCACGCAGACAGGGTATAGGATGTATTATCATAAACAGATCAACATATAGAGTATCATTGGATGGTGGAATAGGCTCCCCAAGGAAGTGATCACAGCACCAAGCCTGACAGAGCTCAAAAAGCATTTGCTCTCAGGCACATGGTGTGACTCTTGGGGATGGTCCTGTGCAGGGACAGGAGTTGGACTCAATGATCCTTGTTGGTCTCTTCCAACTTGGCAAATTCTGTGATTCTGTGATATTTCTCTTTTGAAACTCTTGTTAATTTTCATTTTGAGTGTGACAAACATTTCAAAGCATTTGACAGTGGAACTCATTTAAGAAACAATGTAAAAATATCTCACATATATTCCTCTCACCTCCAGCACTCACATTTATTTCCGCTCCCTGTTGCCCACAACCCAGATATCTAAAAGGAGATGTTTACAGCTCCTCACCTACAACTGTCTCAGTCTGCCATTTTAGTCTCAATTTTTCCACTCTTAACAGGCCCACAGCTTGGCATGCAGAGTATTCATCTTCGCCCTCAAAGTGAAGCTCAGGTACAGAATTTTGTCAAGAGTATTTCACCACCTCTAGTGTCAAGAGACTCACATCATAGAAGTCAGAAGGTGACTAAAAGCTGGAGAAGCTCAAGCATGCCATCCGATAGAAATCCTCAAAACACACCACAGCCCTCGTAGCCTCAGAAGCTCCAATATCATCTGTCAAAACAATGAAGAGATTAAAAATCCTTATATCTTACCAAGCTTGACAAGTCTAAGATCCAACAGCAAATATCCAGCACAGCACCTCAACAGTCTTTCACGAACAGGTAGCCAGGAACTGGACACATACTTCTCTCTTGGAATCATGGGGGTTTTGCAGCATGAAGTAGAGAAAATTTCAAAGTTCCATCAGTATGGCAGTTTAGTTTTCTAGTGACTTCAAAAAAAACCATAAATCCCTAAGACTCACGGATACTACACTATTATGTAGAACATGACAGATGTCAAGAACACATGGGCTAATTCCAAGAACACTCAATAGTGTGATGAGTTTTCTAAATAATACTTTTATATATTTGTATCATCCCTACCTCTCTACCTATGGTAGGTGTAGCCAGAGCAGAACTGGTATCAGCTGAAGTTAGGCAGAAGGCAAGCAGGCCAATACAAGTCCAGTTTCAGCTGGAACTACCTGCATGGGCAATATGTAGCCATCCTAAAAGCAAAAGCACATCCATTCAAATCCTGATCCCAGCTACTTCAGGGAAGCACAGAACATGCATCAATCTTTCCAAACAGCTACAAGTCTCATCCTCATGTGATAATCACTCCTAAGAACTCCTGTACTAATGGGTAATATTGCACTACAAGATCTTCTACATATAAGCATGGGCAACAGACTATTAACCCTGCCTTTCTCCCCAGCTCATGACACAACTAGCCTGAATTACTCTAAAATCATGGTCTAGTTGTATAAACAGTTACTTATTTCCAGTGCTTCAGAAAAATTAAGGAAATTCAGACATATTCTACAGATGAAGCTAAACTGTATTATTATGCCATCTATTGAATTTGTCTTTTGAATATTCTTGTTTTCTACATTTAATTCCATTACTCTAGAGTTCGTCTTACTTGTAGCAGTCTCTGCTTCACTTTTAGTAATTAATCAGACTAATTTATATAACTTAATAATTCCTGTGGAGTTAACTTTCAGAGTTTAATTGCTGAGCCAACAGCTTTAGAAAAGTACTTCCTAAACCCATTTTAAAAGCAGTGATTTATAGCATGAATGCAAACAGGGAGCAAAACAAAAGCAATCACAGAGCTAAGAGCTTTTGATGAATGCTAAAAGGCCATTAAAATGCTGTTCATAGTCTATATGATACAGTCAATTTTATCATTCTTTCTGTGAATGCAATTGCTTCCTCTGAATATGCTGACAAAGAGGTACAAGTCCACGGATTGTTGGTGCTTGCAGAACTGTTTATCATTTTTAAATTTAGTGGTGTATGAAAAAACACAGAAAACTAGTGTGCTTTACAAATCAAGGTCCTAAAAATGAACTTGGCTGAGGCTGTCTTTTTGAGGATTTTGAATCATGCTCCATATAAGCCAGAAGAAAAAAGGATGAGGAACTTGCCTGGAACACCAAGACTGAACTACAAAATATATTAAAGAAAGATAGCAATCTAGACTCACTTGACACAAGAATAAAGATGTTTTACGAAGTGAAAGTGAAGAGCTGAACATCCGAAGAGTCTGGTTGTACTATTTAAAAACAATATAAAGCTATCCCTCTTAGAACTTTTATTATTTCATGATAAATTAATATAACCTTATTCAATTGTAATCTGTCATCACTAAAGGAGCATTTCCAAGATTACCAAACCTGTAGAACTCTTGATTTTGTTTTCATCTGTCCTGTTATTCCAATAGATAATACATCATCCTGATAGTCCTATGGAAGTTACATTTTGCATTACAGCATTAGACATAACTGCAGCAAAACACCGTCACTGCCTAACAGTTCAGTTTTAAAAAAAACCCTCACTCATGACATTTGGTACCAAGCCACACGTACATAACAAAATATACCCTGGTTATAACCCAAATAGTTTGGTTAAGGATCTCCTCTGAAATGAGAGGAGATATTGGATTCCCTTTAACTAGTGGGCTGTTCCATATAATATGAAAGAATACAACACAAAAGGAAGCAAAATGAGACATAAGTTCAAGGAACTAATGACAGAGCTTTAGGTACAAGAGGAAAGCAGGATAGAGAAACAAGGGACTGAGGAACAAAGAACCTGAAAGAGAAGGAAGAAAAAAAATTGATATTGTGCCCAAAGATTCTGCAGCTCTTTAGAATTCAGGCAGACATGAATACACTTCATGAAAAAGGATCACCTTGACCACCTGCAAGGACAGAAGCCGAGGAATGAGAGCAACAATGCACATTTTTCACCCTTTGAATTGCAGGGCTCAGCATTCATTTGAATAAGGATTACAGTGTAGAAAAAAGTGCATAATTAAAACAGACTTTACTTCAACCTGAATTAGCAGATGAGCATTATTAGAACAGGAGCGCATTTAGAAATTTCATTAGGAAAGAGTAGCCACATGTAGCAATTGTCCACAGAAGGGAAACCCAGTGCTTCGAGTATCTTCTGACAATGTTCTCATTTAGGAGAGAGAAAAGGAGGAAATAATGAGAGGTGGTCTGAGGAAAAAATTGATAATACACACAGCACCCCATAAATGGGTGACACTCACGTTGTCAGTTCTCCCCATTCCTGCCTAGTCAGGGGTTTTTCTTTTTTCAAGTATGTTGCAGAACATTAAACCTTTGTTACAGATTAACTTGTTCACAACACTATTATCTCTTTACATCAAAGAACAGACTCCACAGCTTCTGGAGCTTCTCATCTATTTTAGGCTGGAATCCCAAAGGCATTGGCCAACAACAAGGTAAGTAGGATACACCAAATACAACAATACAATATGTCAAAACAAACACACTAGAACAGTAGTCACTAATGAAATTAGGCAGGAGATGGAGTCAGTCCATTTAATAAGTCTCTACAATATAAAACGTGTTTTTCACAAGTTTTCCTAAATTTTTAGAGTCATAGTTACATGCAACAATTGTGAAGTATAACAAGCTGAGACTGGATATTATGGGATACATAACACAGGAGAGAATTTTCACGCTTCAAAGGCAAAGGATACATCACGCAATTTCCCCAGATGCCCTGTCTATTCCAAGTGACAGAAGCACCTTCAGGCTGCTTTAGGAATTCTGTATCATCTCTGGAGCCATGTAATGACTGCAGGCAGATAAGCACTGTAAGACTGATTGATATCAGAATCTTGCTTATCCACACCTGTTCTGATAATACATGCAGACAATGGTTCTCAGAAGTGACATAATTTTCCTTTTACTACAGATGTGATTTGAACATGAAGAAATCTAGTTCTTGAGAAGAAAATACCTAATGGAAAAGAAGTATAATTATATTGCAAGTGTTGGAGGCTTACAGTAGGATACAGAAGAATTGTCTGAATTATTTCTTATGTTTATAGAAGCAAGGCACAGAAATTAAAATTTAATAGATAAATGCCCAACTTACTGTCATGACAAAAAGCCAAATTCTAACCAAGAATTAACAACAAAAAAGTATATTCATCAGTTTGAAGACAACTAGATGCAAACCCAGTAAATTCTTTCATGTTGAATAGAAAAAATTCAAAATACACAAAGAAAGATAACACATCTCTAGTACAAGTTGTCACCACACCTGAGAAGTATATTTTCTCCAGGTGACGATAAGAATGAAGCAACAATTTCACTTTTTCATTATCTCATTCTGCCTTTAGGATCATTCCTTTTTCCAGGCCATTCTTGCACCAGCCAAACATGTGACCTTGCTAGGAACAAAGGAACATGCAAGGCCAGGGGAGAAAAACTCTTTTGTCTGCACTAAATGAAAATGGATAACAAAGGCTGAGCCCAGGGAATAACATATGTTGCAAATAATAGTGAGTACCCACTTCCTGGGAGATTTACACCATAGAGTTCACACGTCAGCAACTGTTTGCCTATAATATAAATTCAAATTGACAAGAGTGAGGTACTATGGAACAGTATTTATCTTGAGATTGTCAGGAGAAGTCATTTCATTTCTTATGATTCATTTCATTTATACGTTAGTGTATTAACTGGATACATTATTGATCTTTGTTCCATCCAATTTCAGCTTCTATGGCATGGACAAAGTGATCTGAAAAATATCACTCCTGGCTTTTTTTTTTCCTTTTTTTTTTTTTAAGCACAGGAGTGTCTGATGCATGTTTGAGGAAAACATCTCACAGTATTAGACACTCTATCAAAGGAACACATTCTGAAACAAGAAACTGCTATTCAGAAATGTGTTACTGTGAAAGTCAGCTTTTCTAGAGGTTTCTACTAGAATCTAGAAAACTATGTTTTCCTAGATACTGTACTCTCCCATCTGCTTGATCGGATAAAAAGGCAAAGATGGAAGCAATGATGACAGTCCTGGTACATTAAAAAAAAAAAGGAAGGGGGGAGAAGGGTTGCCAATCAGTGAGACTGCTACAAGTCTGGGTGAAACCACCGTTCAAGCAGAGAGCTGCTTCAAACATACAAACCACAGCTGTCACTCTGCAGAACTGCAGGTCTTCCACTCTAAGACAGTATCATTTGATAGCTGCTACAAATATTGTGAATACCATGGATGTCCTGTTACTTTCATCTGACAGTCTCTGAATCATAATACAGAGCCAGCTATTACAGAAAAAAAATATTAAAAATAAAATACAAAGGATGGGGGATGTAATAACATGAGCAGCAGCAGAAAGCACAACATCAGGGTGTCCTCCTAAATCTGAGATGGTCAACAGGCATGAAAAGCATATAGGTGAGACTAGGCTGCTGTTTAATTTGTAATTGCATGAGAATCAATCTTCACTGTTCCCTAAGCCCTTCCCCCTTTTTGGAATGCATCAAGTCTTAAAACCCTGGACAAAGATACTATAAACAGGTTTTACTATGCAATCACCTCAAAAGACAGGGAGAAGAGCAAATGGCAACATTCCACTTGTTTCATCTGATTAGAGTCCAGCAAGATCAGGGTCCCACTGAAAAAAGCATTACATAAAGGAAGAATAGAAGTGTTACTTTCCCAAGAGCTTACAATGAAGAGAGACAAAACATCAGGAAATCACTCAAGTAATCCACAAGCCAAAGGGCAACTAACATCACATCTCTTCCACTAATTCTCTCCAGAGCCAACACTTTCCTAGCAGTTTTAGCTTCCCACAGGAAAACGAGACACCTCTGATCTCTGCAGTAATTGTGTCAGTGGATGTTCATATCCTAGATTCAAACTGTTCTGCACTGTTGAGATCTTCCTGATCTCAGTGGCTGCTGCACACCAGTGATGGCTTGCTGCATACAGGGGGTGTTCTGCAAACAGAAGGGTACTGGCAAAGTCAGCATTTTTCCTGGAGAAAGCAGACTTTGGCAGAAACAATTTGCTTCTGATGGTTAAAATGGCTGATCTGACACTTCTCCATTTTCCGGTCTTATGCGATTTTCTCATGGGCAGCCATTCCAATTCGTCATGTTAAAATTCCCACCTTCACACCGCAAGGTTATTTTGACAGCTCCACTTTCCAGTTCTGTTGTCCCCAACCAGCAAGAAGTATTACTGGCCGAAATTTAACCCATTCACTGAAAAGGAGGTAGCCAGCCTGTTCAGGCAGGACTGTTTAATTTCTAGTTTCAGAAGCTGCCTGCAGTGAAGAAATTACAGTCAAATACAACGAGGTAATATGATTTTACCTGGAATTCCTATTCATGCCGAGCTCGCTGCCCGGACTCGCGGTGCATACGCGCCATCCTGCGGCCACCGAGCGCCGGTGCGAGTCCGGCTTTGCCAAGGTAGCCGAGGACCGCTTGGACCACCACCGCCGAGCTTTTAACCCTTCGAGAGCAGCTTTGCTCCCCACTAGGTCCTCTGCAGACAGTACCATATTTTTCATACACTCACATTTAATTGATGTGAAATGAGCCCTTCAAATAGGGCACTCAAATCTTACAGAATAAACATGCTATAAAACTAAAAAAAAAAAAAAAACCACAAAAATTATAGCGTCCCAGGCTTTAGCACAGCTTCTTAGAGAGATTTACACTTCAGACTGGAGTTGATACAGTTGCAAAAACAGCAACTTGGTTAAATTTTGGTGTTTACTGTCTCACCTCCTTGTCCAACTCTTCCTCCTCTTAAAAAAACAAATACCATTTAGGTATTTCTGGAGTCCTTATGGGAGAAGAAAACAGTGCAGTAATAATTTTTACCTAATCTCCTTATTCTTCTTAAATCATATTGCTTTAGGCTTTTTTGTTCTGTTTGCTGGCTTTTTAACACATAACTGAACATAGCTTAGCCTCAGTGTGTAGAGATTTTAGAAAGTGGTAGTATAGTTTCACATACTACACAGTTTCACAGGAGATATTTCTCATTAAGAACAACCATATGTAGGCCTTACTGATGCTTCATAAATCATGCAAGACTTGCAGCAAATCATCATTGTTCTAAGTTTGCATGTAATAAACAAAGACAACAAAGGTATACCTTCTTACATAGTAGGAAAACAGAGCACTCAACTTGTTCTTGCTATGGTGTATAAAAAGTGATGCAGATATCTGCCATATGAATCCAGCTGGGATATGCATCCAAACAATTGCATACTATTTTTTTTTCAATAGGGTGACACCATAATTGGCTAAGGAACCAGACCAAGCCCACAAAAATAAATGGAAAACCTTCTTTTGACTTCTCCAGGCATTGATCAGTGCCACACTGACAACCTGGAAATGAAAAAACAATCACATGAAAAGTAACTGAGATTCAATCAATCTTTCACAGCCAGAACCCCACAGAAGTTCAGTATCTCTCCACGTGTTATTTCACATTTATATACCCATCTTTTACTTTTGTCTGTACATCACACTGTTAGAAGGCAATTACCTAAATTAGAAATTCTTCAGGTCATTAAAGCTAATAAAATTCGATTTTCAGTGTAAGAGCATTCACATGCCAACTAAGCAAACAATCCTTCCTCACTACACCACAAACAGGGTAGGAACTTCACTTCTATTTCAATCTACTACATCTAATTATGGAGCCTTTCAGCAGATCCAAACGCTGCATAAAGTCATCCAAATTAAAGAGGAAAAAACGTGTCTTTTTAAGGCACCTCATCTTTTTTCTCATACCTCAGCTTTGCCTTCAACAGGTTTTGGAATGTGCCAGTTAAAAAGTGCTTTGAGCACTGGCCACTTTAAAGCCTGATGATTTACTAATTTAAAGCCCAGAAATGCTCCTGCCTCCAAGCTATCTACTAAGATTTCAAATCACACCTGATTTGGCATGTCCTTGTATGTTTTTTCAGACTACTTTACACCTAGATCTCTCTCTTCCAACTTGCACTCAGGAGTAAGGGCCATGACAATCCCAAAATGCTGAAGTCTAGCCATGACTAGAAAATGACATTGTGTCTCTTGTGTCTTTCTAAGTAGCACCAGCTACAGCCACCTGTTGAACAAACAACAGCATGTGACACTCAGCAAGGAGGGGACAAATTACACCACATCCTGCTTTTGTTTGCACTGATCCTACTCATCTGGGGGCAAAAAAATTACTTTCAGATGTCCCACTTCAAATTTTAATTTTAATACTGTTTCCTTTTATGAGCAGAAACTTTAGTGGAAACATGATAAAATGGATTAGAGGATAAGTGACCAGAAGGTTGAGGGAGGTGATTTTGCCCCTCTACTTTGCTCTTGTGAGATCCCACCTGGAGTGCTGCATCCAGTTCTGGGGTCCCTAGCATAGCTCCAACATCAAACTGTTGGAGCAAGTGCAGAGGAGGCCACAAGGCTGATCAGAGAGCTGGAGCACCTCTCCTATGGAGACAGGCTGAGAGATTTAGGGTTGTTCAGCCTGGAAAAAAGAAGGTTCTGGGGAGACCTTAGAGCAGCCTTACAGCAGCTAAAGTGACCCTACAAGAGAGTTTGACACAGACTTTTTACAAGTGCATATTGTGATAGAACAAGGGGGAATGGCTTCAAACTTAGGGTAGGTTTAGACTGGATGTTAGGAAGAAATTCTTTATTGTGAGGGTGATGATACACTGCCACAGGTTTCCCAGAGAAATTGTGGATGCCCCATCCCTGTTAGTATTCAAGACAAGGCTGGATGAGACTCTAAGCAACCTGGTCTAGTGGAAGGTGTCCGTGCCCACGGCAGAGGGGTTGGAAACAGATCGTTAAGGTCCCTTCCAACCCAAACCATTCTGTGATTCTCCGTTTTCCCTCATGGCCAGCCCCTGCTTCGCCCCGGCGCTGGTGCCCGGCCCTGGCTGCACCCTGCGGCGGTGCCAAAGCTCGGCACCTGCCTCTCCCTGCAACGAAGGGCTCCAGCCCTCGCTTCACGGGCACTACGCAGAAGGAACCAGCGGGGGAGCCGCGTGTTTCACGGCTTTCGCAGGGATCCACAGGGCATCGGCGTTCGGACCCGGTCCGCCACTCGCCGCCGCGCCGCTCCTGCGGCCGCACCGCCCGCGGGCCCCGCTCCGCCTGCGGCGCTCGGGCGGCTGCGCCGGACGGGGCCCCGTCCCGCTCCCCGCCCCGGGGCCGGCCCAGCGACCGCCCGAGCGGGCCCGCCCATTCCCACCGCGGGGCCGCCGCCGCTCACGGCCCGGCCGCTTCGTGCCCTCCCGCCGGTAGGTGCCTGCGGCCGCCACCGTCCCCTCGGGACAGCGGGGGCGGCGGGTCTGAGCTCGGGGTGGCCCTGGGGGCTCCGTCCTCGCTCCGGGACGGGGCTGGGCAGCACTTGGGTATCTGGGGGTGTGTCGGCAACCACCTCGGGGAGGGCGGCAAAGCGCCTCCTCAGTTATCCCTTAAAACGCAGCCGCAGCCCGCCCGTGTGTACAATCAGCACTGCGCCTCTGCTGGGGGGACGGGCTAGGGGGTGAGCGAAGTTGACGTATTTTTTGAAAGCATGAGGTGTTTTTTTTTAAAGCGGCCTTGCTCGGTAGAGCACTTCTAATAAGTGCCAGCACATGCGTGTTGCTGTGGTTGCTGTTTGCCTGTCCATTTCGTTCCTGTGCTTCCGTTCCCTGCGGAGATGTTTTCCCGTGGCCTTTCCAGGCCTTTAGAGTTCCCGCTGGACTGTAGTTCACTATTCACTGAATCTCTGTGGGGACCAGCGTAAAGGGGGGGGGAAACACTCATCAGACACATTTGAAAGATATTCTGAGTGAACCTTTCTGAAAAAAAAAAAACAAACCACACCTCTAACTTGACAAGTGTTGTGACTTATAACGATGGCTTGCAAATGTAAAAACATTTCAAATGCAATGCTTAATACAGCTAAGTAAAGTTGGATCCTCATTAAATAAAGAAAGAGCTGATGGTTGTTTAAGATCCGTCAAATCTTCAAATTTGTCATCTGCCTTTAAAACTCCACAGCTGGCAGTAAAGAGAGGGGGAAGGTGTTTTTTTTGCTGTTCACTGGCATACCAACAAATTCCTCAGGTCAAAGCTATACTGCTATTTGTGTTTATCAGAAAAGGAGCATATTTCTGACCTAATCTCTCTGTGCAGTTGTCATTGGGAGGCTGTGACGAAAGCTGAGAGTATGAAGTTGAAACCTTTTCCTTCAATTGATTCCAGCGCTAATTTTAACCTGATTACGTCCACATGTAGTTTATGATGGTGCACATCTATGGAGATGAGGAATTGGAAGCATTACTTGTGGGAAACACACATACCAAAAGCACACTTCAGTTCCTATTCACTTTTCTAGCTTCATGTCCAACTAATTACTCTTTCCATATAGCTATGAATTATTCTCGGTTCACCACTGCTGTGAGTGCAGCAAGAAAAACATCTCCGATAAGAGTCCTGAGTGAGTACATGTCCATTCTTCCCAGTTTCTCAGAAAGAGTATCATTCTACGTACTGGTCTTTGCTGGGGTATCATGGCTTAAAGACTTCAAAAGGCTTGAAAGAAAACCATGCTGTAAGCAGACAAGCAAGGCCAAATAACTGCT
The DNA here is from genome assembly GCF_003945725.1 of Corapipo altera. Lineage (NCBI taxonomy): Eukaryota > Metazoa > Chordata > Aves > Passeriformes > Pipridae > Corapipo > Corapipo altera. Next base: position 13,292,783 of record NW_020884876.1, read on the forward strand.
TTGACTTTGTTTTTCTTTATACCTGTTTGTTGTCTCAACTTGACAAAGTAAATAGCCTTGAACCATTTCAGAAACCCATCCAGAGAGAAGAATTGGTATTATCATTTCAACAAGTGTCTGAAAAATCTCTGCTACTGTCTCTGAGCCAGGGCTTTGACCACAATTTGCTACCGTGTTTACACTGGTTGTCCAGAAACAAGCAACTCCTAATGACTTGAAATTCAGTCCCAGCATAATATTTCTTTCCACCTAGCTTTCCTGTATCCTGTTTATGTCCATAAATTCCTCACCACCATCACCCTCTCAGTATTACTACAATTTCCTTTTCCATATTACACTACCTGGAGGCTACCACATTACAGTCTTCCATGTGACAGATAGAAAAGGTTAACTGCCTACTTGTTTACTCAGTTGAAACCTATGGAGACCTGCCAGAACTGGAGCATGAGACATACATCAGCAGTTAAGCCTTCAGGGGTCAATTTCCTCTCTTGGTAAGGGGCTGGCATTTGCTGTGCTGCTTAAAAAGCTTCACATAGGTACAACTAAGTCAAGTAATTCACTCTAGATAGTCTATTTTTCAAGTGATACGTTGATACACATCATAGCGCAAATTATAAGTAGCACAGTTCCTGCAGAAAGACACATTCAGACTGCAGTTTTGATGACAAAGTAAATCTCTCTTTACCAGGCCAAATATTACAGGCATAACCCATATTGTTGTACTAACTGATAAGAATTAATTCCCCATGTTCTAGTTTGCTAATAGGTAGTGGAGAATAAATTTGAGAACAGGAGGCTTTAAGCCAGATCTGGTGTCATCTCTCCTCTCATGTCTCATGTAAAACTGTCAAGCCAGCATGAATGCCATCTTGTGAGCTCTTAGATTTAATGTAGTCAAGTGCCCTTGCTGGATTAAAGTCCAGTCTGCACTGCATAGATTGGATCTGAGTGATTGTGAAACTCTGACTTTAAAGCAAGAGTTAAGATTTTTTTTCATGGTGAATTACTTATACAGTGGCATTATTTAGTGGCCTCTGCCACTAAAACAAGGCTGACAGAAATGTTTCCACTCCGTTATAGAAAAGCTATAATCATCTGTCAGCATAGCTGCATTACTGCCATGTCAGCTGAAGTGAGACTGAACAAAAAATAAAGTCAGTCATTTCAAATCAGTCTAAACAGATCATTAAGATTTTAAATTCTTGAAGCTCAAAAGATCAGTCACAGAAGTTTTAATAATAGAATAGTCCAGATTGTTTTAAAAGAAATTATAGTTTAACTTCAGATAATTTTTTCTCTTAGTCTTTCCTGCCAGTATCTCCCTCCCTGCCTCCCCAAACACCTTTTTAGTCAAAACAAAGACAAGTTTAAGAATTATCCTTTTTAATTCAAGATAGTGAAAAAAGGGAAATATGGAACAAATTCCTCTGGACTATTATTATATATTGACTAAAGGATAGGATCAGCGTTGCAATAATCAACTTGTAACCACGGTGTTTTCCTTTTAATCTAGCTGAATTGATGCAGAAATCTCCTCCATCTCTCATCTCTCTGGCTGGAGGAGCACCAAATCCTAACCTTTTTCCATTTAAGAGGGCAACTGTTGACATTGGACATGGAACTCCTATTGAGATTGGGGAAGATCTGATGAAGAGAGCTCTTCAGTACTCAGCCTCAGCAGGGTATCTGTCACAGCTACTTGCACTTCAAGATGCCAGAATCAAAGGATCATGATATCATTTGTTATTGCATTAATTCACCTGTGTTTTTAAAACCTGTTCATAAACCCCTTTTTTCCAAAAGCATGTTCTTTCAAAAAACAGGTATCTTACAATTTGCCTCACTCTAAAACCCTAATCCTAGTAATTCTCAAGCCAGAGCATTTCCTGGCTGTTATTATTTGAGAATCCAGACTCCCAAATCAGATATTAATTAAAAGATACTGCATTACAGTACGTAGTTTCCACATTCTGGAGTATTTATGTTCTTTTCATTTGGCACCATATATTAAAGTCAGTATGTACAACTTGTGGTAGTGAAGTGGAGGTATTTGTAGTTGTGTCATTTTTGGTACAAAACTTTGGTAAGAAAATTGCATATTGCTACATTACTTAGTGCTCACGTGAACTCCCCAGCAGGCAGCACTAAGTCAGGCTTGGGACAGGTTTGAAAAAATACTTGGGTACCTACAAAGTCACACAGGGCATTAATCAGTTAAGACTTTTCTTAATATTTACATGAACCCAACCATTTGTGAACATCCTATGGGTTTTAAGACTTTTTTAAAAAAATCTGTTTCAGAAATCCTTTTAATCTGCAGCATTGAGAGCTTTGTCACATTGCCAAATTTGAGTACAGAATGATCACTTGTAGGAGTGGATACTGTTCAACCTCCACCCTGTTTCATCCTTGGCAAATAATTTCTACCAAGACTTCAGTATGATAATTTGGTGTATGGACCACAGATGCCCATCTCATTTGCATAATTTGATAAAGCAGTCATAAAAATCACATCTAAGTGTATCTGTGTGGCAGACTCGGGACTGTGTGCTAGATTTGGCAGTGATTTAGAGAAGCAGCCTAGCTTTGGCTTGTATAAGATGTTAGATCCTTCTTATTCATGTTTCAGGATTCCAGAGCTGTTGTCTTGGCTGAAAGATTTCCAGCGGAGCCTACATGATCCCCCCACAGCCAATTACAGTCCTGAGCAAGGACAAATGGAAGTGTGTGTCACAACCGGCAGCCAGGAAGGCTTGTGTAAAGTAAGACTGAAAGCTTCATATATTAAAAGCATTTCATTCAGAGAGATGTTTATTCCCGCATCAGTTCATTTGTATCAGCATTAAGTGCCACTCTATAAGTATGTGCAGGGTACTTTGTTAAATGAATGTCTGACAGTATTATCAATACAAGATAACGGAACTGAAACAAAATTGGTGTGGCATTCAAATCTGTTGGGACCACATGAATGTTCCAGTAGCCAAAGAGCCTGTCAGAAAATATGTAACATTCCATGTTATTCAAGTGGTGCAGTAATAAGCACGTAGACGCATTATTTGCTTTACCTTAATTCTGTTCTAAACATGTTTCTTCTTTTTAATTCCAGGGGTTTTTTTTAACTTCATGAAATAATTACCCTTTAAAGTCCACTCTCACTGTTCATTTGATCCTTTCTGTAACTTATACAACAGAAACAGTGCTTCAGAGCACTATCTTTCCATGTCAAATCAGTATTCTCTAATTGATTACCTAGCTTAATTTGGCTGTAAAGCAGATTTTTCATCTGTTCACTGCTTTTCTCACAGACAGGATAATTAAATGGTTAGAGAATTACTAATATCTAATCAAGATTTTTAGTCGCACTAAGTAGTCAGAAATATAAGCACATGTACAAGAATGTAGCAATATTTCTAAAATAGACTTTTCTTTTACAGGTGTTTGAAATGCTCATTAATCCTGGGGACAACATCCTTTTGGATGCACCCACATACCCTGGGACACTAGCAGCTGTAAGTATTCATTAGCTACAAAACACTGTAAATGTTACATTTGAACTAAACAGCAATTTAGTACCTGATCTGCAGTCTTATACAGATTGTTTGCATTTACCATAAAAACGTATCTAAGAATCAAGATTTTAGAGTTCAACTCTAAATATTTATAAATATTAATTCATAGAGGGTTTTCTACTGGAAGTTCTATAAAACCTATTCCAAATTCCTCTTCCAAATCTGAGTTCATTCAAGGGCTAAGGTCACATTTGATTGAGTTGGAAAGAAATGACATCAGGACCTAGTTGAATTGAAGCAAGATTGTAACAAGTGGGTGTTTCAACATGTTAGCACAGTCACCTGAAGTATTTCATCACCAGATTATACCATAACTATAAATAGTGTAAGATTGGAATAGGCCTGAAACATTCATATATGAGTATGAAGAAGTGAATTAGTCAGAACTATACAAAAGTAACACAGTTTCCTTCTGACAAGTAACTTAATCAGTATAAAATTAAATGTCAGCTCAAAACGTTTAAAAGCTGTAAGAAGGCTTAGAATAAATAATACACCACAATTTCAGTGTAGTCCCCCCCTGCATTAAAAGAAATTGTTATTGTTTCCTGTGCTAAATTTAAATATATGTTGTCTAATCAGCTGTACTTTGTTAGAAATGTATTTTAACAATGCAGCAGCTTGCATTTTTACTTAAAAATGCAGAGCACTACATGGTACAAATTGAAATTCCACAGAGGATAGACAGCAAGCTTTTTCATCGGTATTTTACCTATATTTTTTCATACTGCTGTCAACATGTCATTGCAGTAGCATCATTTCATTCTCCTTTGTATTGCTGAATATATCTATTGCGAACATACTGTTTGCCCTTTGTCAGTGAAGGATAGCTTATAGTTCTGGCACTTCCACTGAAGTAGAGCATAACTTGTCAGTAGGAAGCGAAGGTACTATGAACTTAACTGTCTGCAGTGAGAGCATGAGGAATCCCAAGAGAACACAGTTCACATTTACAAAATCCCTTTCTGCTTGCAAAACCACATATGATTTCCTAGAAAAAAGCTGCAATTGAACATAGGAGTTACCCATTTCTTCTCAGTTTGCTTAATAGGGCAAATAAAGAGTAATGTGGAAAGTTTGACAAGCTTTACAGCAAATTCAGGCAAACTTTCTTTTGACTTATGAGCAAATGGAGTTTGAGGTAGCTCTAAAATTAGAAAGACAGTCTCTGTATTGATGATATTTTACAACACCAATGACAAAAGGAAGACCTTTGAATTACATGATTGTGACAGTTTTGTTCCTTCTATCAACAGCTGAGACCCTTGGGCTGTAATATAATTAATGTTCCTAGCGACCAACAGGGCATTATTCCAAAAGCTTTAAAAGAAATTCTGTCTACTTGGAGCTCAGAAGATGTAAAAAATCATAGCCATCACCTTCCTAAATTCCTGTACACTATTCCAAATGGGTGCAACCCAACCGGCAACTCTCTGAGCACAGAGCGCAAGAAGGAGATTTACCAGGTATGTAGCTGGGGCCTTGTGAACCTTGTAGGTAGAAATAAATAAATGTCAGTCTCGATTCAGTTGAGGATACTCATGTGGTATTTGGGCCCATTATTGGTCCAGTAGACGTTCCTCCTAGAACTTGTTTCTAGCAGAATCTCTTTCATGACGACTCTCCAAAGGTGGACTACGCATTAGATAAATTGTTTTTCAATAGTAGCCCATTGATGGCTGGTACCTTTTTGCTGTGGGCTTCTAACTGGACTTACTGCAAGCTGCCTGCACAGTTTGCTACATGGAACAGAGCTCCAGTTACATACATGGGTCCTTGTATTACGGATACTGTGTTTACTCTTATAATTGCTTCATGTCTAAAATGGGCACTTGAAAGCTTCTCATGATGGGGCCTTGTATATAATAAATGACCAATCATAATACAGTCCTGGTAAGGAAAAAAAAAAAAACACAAACCAGAATGAATTTACAGTGTCTTTATCTTATAACAGATCTTTACTTTTTATTCGTTTCTGTAGCTTGCAAGAAAATATGATTTTCTCATAATAGAAGATGATCCTTACTACTTTCTTCAGTTTGAAAAGGTAATTTGTCTTCCATAATCCTTACTAACACCTTATTTTCTGGTCCAGGAGAGAACTAAGGTTTGAGCCATGGATGCTCCTTCTTCATGTCCTACCAAGGTAGTTGTAGGCCTCACAGTCATTTCCCCTTTCAGTCATTGTCCCCTTTGTGACATTTTATGTTCTTTTAAGCAGCGGTTCAAATTCCTAAAGCCTCACACAGGATAGAATTTCCTTCAGAAGTCAGAAAGAAAGCATGTCACTGAAGCAGCACTTGAAAATTGCAGCCTCTTAGTGGTCCTTTCAGACCAGTCTATTCTTTCATTCAGCAGAAGACTTCCAAGCCCCCATCTACTGTACCCCATTTCTACCCCTTTGCCTTTTGGAAAACCCAAGAGAGTTTTCCCAGGTACCACAGAAAGTGGTACTGGATAGGTAGCTTCCCTTCTTCATGTAAATTTTCCCCAGATTTCACATGTGAATCTACAGTTGCACCATCTGCAAAAGTGCCTAACATCTAAAATGAAAATTGGTCTTATAAACCAGTAAAACATGGATAGAAGCTAAAGTTCAGTATTTTCTATTTTGAAATACATTTTTATGGGAGGAGACAATAAAACAGTTTCACTGAATAGTATTGAATACTATTGTGTAGCTTTGTTAGAAAGTGTAGGGGAGAAGGTGTAAAAGCAGAATTCTTGATAAGTAAAAAGTATGCTGAACTCAGATCATCACAATTTGGTCACATCTTCTGATTTCATTTTTTAATAAAAGCAAAGGAAAAAGCTACAGGACTCCATTTTAGAAGTCACAGTACCTGTTTACTCCACAAAGAAATCTCGGCAGAAAAATCATTATTTCTCACTCCGTCTTATGGCATCATACCAAAACTTGAACTGAGCACTTGTATGATGAACAGTGGGCTAAGTAAGCATCAAAAAATAACAAGGCTGATTTCTTGAAGACTTTCATAGAATATTGAAATCACATCTCAGACAGCTAGCCTAAACAATCACTTGTCAGCAAGTTACTGTAATATTTTCCTTGGAATGCACATCTGTAAAATATTTGTTATCAAAATATTTCTTTTAGAAATGAACTATGTCTTCATGGTAAGGAAAATAATTCCATCTTAGTCCTTACTAGCACCTTGAATTTTATTTTTTATTTTTATTCCAAGCCATGGGCTCCAACTTTCCTCTCAATGGATGCGGATGGTCGAGTTATCAGGACCGACTCTTTCTCTAAAGTTCTCTCATCTGGGTAAGGCCAACTGCAGACTGCTTAGCATTGCCTATTCAGTTAAGGCACAAGTCTTTATACAAGATGATCAGACATGTCATAGTGGTTTTTCATCTAATAACTATCCACTTGTGGAATGAACTTCTAAATCCACAGCTTTTCACAGTCTGCTCACTTTTCATGTCATCTCTTGGCAGTAATTTAACTCCAGATTCTGTTTCTCTTCTGATACTAATACTTAAGCCTCTGTCCCCAGGCAACCCATTCTTGCAGACACCATCTAGGCAGAAAGACAGATGCTGGATTCTAGCTATGTTCCTGGAACTCCTAGGAGCTTTTCTCTCTTCTTTTTCCATTTCTCTTTCTATCTCTTACCATTCCTGTAGACTCACTGAAGTTGTAATAAGAAAAAGAGATGATGACATCATTCTTCACAAGCTATTCATAGGGTTATACTTATATCTAGCCCTACAGTTCTTTCAGGTTGTTTCCACCTGCCTGAAAAAAATAAGTTGGCTGTTTTCCGTTTCACGCTAGTTGAAATATTTGATTTTTAAACTTTCTTTTGTTTATAACCTCATCCTTGAGAATGTGAGGAGACAACATGATGATAAGTGTGATTACACTTCCAGAAATGACACTATAAAATGGCACGATGCAATTTTATCTTTGCCAAAGACACATGTGAGCTTACTGGTTCTATTTTTCTTCAAAGAAAAACTTCAGCCAATGTGTAAAGATGGGTAGTAAGAATTGAAGTGTAAATAATCTAGTTTATCAATTTAATTCCATTTCTTCTGCAGTACTGAAAGGGAGTGAAAGAGTAAAGCCATTTGCCACTTCTCATCTGTTGTCATAAAGCCTGAGCATTCATGATTTTTCATTGTGTGAGAACCTCTTTCCTTCCCTTTGGTTTATGTAATCTTTATGGTTGCAGAGGAAAGCTTACAAACACAGAATATGTCCAGAAGCCTCATATTTAAGAAGCTACTGTAAGCATTAAAGCCCCTTATTTGTTATTATTTCATAACTTTGACACTCAGCTTCTAAATTGCATAAGCCTGGGGCTTAGGGCAGTATTAAGATACAGAGAAACTTAAATGTGTAAGAGATCCTTACACTATCAATGAAATGGTTACATGTTTTCCTACATACAACTCTGTCATAGTTTGACCTGACCCCCCTGGGGGGGGCTAGAAGTGGTTGGTCCCAGGTGAGTTTCTGATGAGGGGACAATCGGAGCTGTTTTTCACCCCGTGAAAAGCCAGGGGGAAGTTGTTGGCAGAGAGAGAAAGAATGAAAACCATGAGGTGAGGCAGAGGAGACAGGCCTGCAGGTCCCTTGCAGGGAGCCAGGCCCTCTTTCCCCCCCAGCCGGGCTGCAGGGGGGCCCAGAACAGTAATATAATTGGACCGAGTGCCTGTGGCCAAAGGCTAGGGGTTTTTTATCCCCCCCACTGCCCAGGAGAGGCAGTGGCATGGACTTGAGAGGCCAGCCTGCGGGTTGGAGCCAGCCCCCCTGGCAGGCAGGTGCTTCCGTTGGAGCCGAGCCAGAGACGGGTCAAGGGGTGGCCCAGAGCTGAAGAAGCAGCTGCGATCATGCAGAGCTGGAAGAATTCCAGCAGGGGAGAGAGACTGAAGCAGTCTCACTGCCACCTTTCCTCCCCACCATGGCAGGGGAAGAGGCGACTGAAATAAAAACAGAGAGACGGGCCGAGGGGCTCGGAGGTGCCCTACGTTAGGTTTGGACGAGGGCAGCCAAAACCGAAGGACGAGGAATGCTGTGTGGCAAGTCAAGCTGATGCTGCAGCTGAAACAGAGAGAAGCCAAACCAAGCAGGTTTTTTCTGGGTAAGGACTTTGGTGAAACTATTTGGGGTATAAAAGACTGAGCAAAAGCCCAGAAACCCTGCAAGCTGGGGAGGAAAAGTGGACTCAAAGTGGAGAAGTCCCTGAATCTTACCTCCTGAGAGGAACCTTCACGAACCAGGGGAAAAGGACTCAAAAGCCGACTCCCTGTAACTTGTGATGAAGACCTGGTGCAGCAAGTGTTCCCTTGCAGTCCAGGAGGAGACCTCGGAGCTGGTGGGAGTGCAAAAGACCCCTTCCCTGATATCCCAGTGAGAGAGACTTTACCTATTGCCCTGAAGGTTTTTCTTCTGAACTGATGTGGGAGGGCCCTCGGGGGTGGTAGAAATTGTATTAATACTGTGTATTTATTTCCTTTTTAGTTTCTATAGTTTTTATTCTGTTAGTAATAAATTTTGGTATAATTCCCCATGCTGAGTTGTGCCTGTCTGAAAACTTCTCTTTCACGTTGAGGCAAATTGTGGGGGAGCCTGGAAATTGGATTTTTGGAGGCTTTCAAACCACGACAAACTCACACAAAGTATTAGCACATTGCATTTCTGTAGTAACTTTTTTCTATTTTGTCTTCTAGGTTAAGAATAGGTTTTCTGACAGGTCCCAAGCCTCTTATTGACAGAGTTGTTCTACATATTCAGGTTTCAACAATGCACACCAGCACTTTCACCCAGGCAAGTACCAAACTGCCATCTGCATTGTATTTAGAAAAGACAATATATTCCAAGTTATAAGTATATATTTCATTAGCAAATACCTTTGCACTTTCACAGTTGCTCTGCACTTTTGCAGTTTTCTTTTTGCACATTCATTGTCAATTCTGCTAAAGGAAGAGAGACCACCACAGAACTTAGAACCAGAGGCAGAAGGTTGTCTCAGTGCATGGATAACACAGCTAATATCCCTTAACCCTCAGATTGCAAGAATCAAGATTTGAAATACTTTATATCTCTTCCCAGTAGGTTCATTTGGAAAACCTCAATGTAAAGCATACCTTGGAAGAAGCACTCATTTTTTTTTTCATTCTGCTTTGCAATTAGAACAACACTGGCAGCCCAAAAGACATTACAAAGCAGGCTGCCAACTACAGCCCCTTTATTGTTAGTGATAAGGAAAGGAGACATTGAACACAACTAAATATGGCTTCCATCTTCCAGCTCTATTAGTTCATCACAGAGGCACTATTAAAGTGAAGAGGCTGATATGGACAGGAAGGTAAAGCAATATACATTGCCTTCCTCTTTCTCCCTTATTACCATAATTAGCTTTCCATCCATTTTTCCCTCCTCCCACCCCAACCTCCCAATGCTACCATGATCCTTGGATACTGTAATGGCCTGTTGCTGTTGGCACCTCTGTCTTATAAAGGGCTCCAAGAGACACCGCATGCAATTTCATGCCTGAGGAATTTCGAATAGTGTATCTGGCTATGTATTTTTTGATGACTGTGGAAGAGTTCTGTTTAAAACATCGTATTGATGATGTGTTTTATTTTAGATTATGATATCGCAGCTGCTTCATCAATGGGGACAAAAGGGTTTCTTGGAGCATATTGACAGGTAGGGTCATGTCATATGCTTAATCCCATAATCTGTTATTCTGCTACTTGTTACCTACATCAAACATTCTTTGCAGTAAACAAGTCAAAGGACATATATCAGTATTAGGCCAAATAGATAAGGCAGGTCACCAAGATTGTCAAGTTCACGCTAGAGCCCTGAAGAAACTCAGTGTGAAGTTGCAGACATGCAGGTCAGGGCATGTCTCCTCCCACTACAGGCAAACCATCTACCAGTCCAGTGGCACAGGCATTATGCAGCTCCCATCTGAAGAGAACTTGAGAGGATCCTGGAAGCTTCAAGTCAGCGAATAAAGTTTTCATCCCTGCTAAAGTGATAGGGTCTAAAGCAAATGCTAAGATCACTGAGCACAGAATTTTTTGAGAAAGAATCAGCCTCTATAAAGGGAGCTCTTGCCTCACTACAGCAGCAGAGATTCACCTTCTAACATCCTTGATCTCATGACTGTGGATACTGATTGAAAAACCTCTAGAGAGCAGTGAAGTTCATCTACACACACCAAACATTGTCTTCTTCACCACTCTTGGAGACAAGAGTGCTGGGCTACAGTTTAACTCAGTAAGGCATTTCCTAAATACTAACTGATACACTTTTTTTTTCATTTATTATGCAGAAAGAGCATAGTTTCTTTTGAATATCAGTACCTCGTTTTAGATGCTATACTTAGATATCATTAGAGCCTCAACCTTCCTATTTCAGTGGGAGTGTGCTATACTCTGTAAAGGCTTGTAACAGGAATCTGAGCAAAGCATGCAGAAAGTTCTTATATATCACTGTAACAGCCACTTCTGTCCTCTGAGCACCTACCTGATGTTCATACTGTAAACACCAGTACTTAAAAAAAAAAACAAAACCAAAAACTGGCACACCAGCCCTAGCACTGCCTTGTTTTAAGAATTAGGAATATAAAGATAAGTTTCACAGAGAAACTTAAATCACACTTTAGCTCAACTTACAGCAGTTCCAAAAAAAAAAAAAAAATCCCAAATACATCTCAGCACTTACCTTCTTCTTGTGGGCCAAATGGCAGCTTTTCTCAGGCCAGAAGGTTGTTCTTCCTCTTGAACTAAGGAAAATAGGATTGCAGTAAGGTAGCTGCAATGCTTTAAAACCTTTTAAAGGCAGTTGTCAGGTGATATTGATGAGGCCTGACAGCTGACTGGAACCTCCTCCAGGTGATTTCATTAGTACAAAGTTGAGTTGTTAGATCATGCTTTTGAGTAGGACCTGGCCTGTTGTATGGAGAAGCTACATTTTTGGGGCAGCATTGTCTTACTAATTCTTATCATTTCATTCCAACATGGAAGTAAAATTGTAACACAAAGGTACAAAGCTTGCAATGGAATTTGCAATTTTGGTAAAAACTGCACAAGTGAGATTTGCCATTTCATACATAATGTAGCAATAGGTATGGTTGAGTTCCAAAGCTATTGGTGTTGGGGTTTGTCTTTCAGGTGTAATAAAATACAGCCAGAAATCAAAGCTATTGGTTCAGACAAAAATTTGTATTTTATCTAAAAAAAACCAAATGTAAAATTATGCAAATAAAATTTGTATTTTATTTTAAAAATACAAATCTGAAATTATGAAAATTACTAAGGATATTTTCAGAGATGGGAACATGTTTACATCTGATTTATGAACTCTGTATCAGGCATTTCTCTTGTGTCTTCCATTGCACAGCTGCATTATTCTATATCAACAAAAGCCACTGCACATGATTTATCCATGTTGAAATTTGGGTTAAGACCATTTTCTCCAGTAAATGATTGAATTACTTGAAAGTTGTACTTGAAGTGTAAAGGACATAGGTTCAAAAGTCTAGAATAGGGGAAGCTGTCAAATAGGTTCAAAAGTTTAGAAATGGGAAAATTGTCGAATAATTATGGCAGGTTTATCATATGATTTGCTTTTTACCTTGTCAAATGCCATTTCCATGGGTACCTGTTACACAAATTCAACACAAATGCACAGACACTGAGTCTGTGCTTATGCATATGTTTAAGTCCTTTGTTTTGTGCAGTAAATATTGCTAGCAGGACTTGTATCTACTGTTATAATAGACAGAATAGTATAATATATAACACCTTCCCATGCCATATATATAAAGCTTAAGAAGCAGCCACAGAGGGCTGCTTCTGTCTGGTTGATCAGTTCTTTGTTGGAGGTGTGCTGTAGCATTGAAGATTTCTCTGATACATATGCAAAGTGTTATACACACAGTATACTGTGTTGTGCCCATCTAGGATATGCTTATATTTCTATTAAATGTGCACTTAGGTTGTTCAAGTAGAAAAGTTTTGGTTTTGCCTTTGGAAACAAATGGACTCTGAAACACTATGTGTTCTGACTTTCAATTGATAATTTGCTTTCAGAGTGGTGGATTTCTACAGGACCCAGCGGGATGCAATGCTCGTTGCTGCTGACAAGTGGTTAAAAGGTCAGAGTGCAACAGAGATAATTACTTAAATTTTTTTCCAGCTATATATCATCTTTATGCTCAAGAAAAATCACTTAAGTTCATCTCTTGACTGAAGTGACAGATAAGCACTATAAGCAAATCAACAACATTAAATATTAAGCTTAGGACAAATTATTTATTACTGTTGTTTTTATGCTTTTCTAGTGCAACAAGGAGATGGGAAAAAGCTCACCACATTACAGTGCAAAGCAGTTTTTAAAAGAGCATGTATTTCACTTCATTATGTTCTTATACTTTTTCTATTTAAAATCTCTGTCTTTAAAAAATCGCTGAAATAGTGACCTTAATTTAAAAGGAGATACAAACAATCGCTACAGCAGCAGTAATGATAATTAACATCAGTCAATATCAGATGTCCCCTTTTGTGGTTAACCATAGAGCACAGAAAGAATTTGATCAACAGCAATGCAGTCCTGTTTAGTTGCTCACTGCCTTTAGTCAGTGTAAGTAGAATCAGCAATAACTGCTTAAGAACTGCCCACCTACCCTAGGTGGTACTTCCATGGGGCATGGGTACTTTGGCACCACACAGTCATTAATGTATTTACTCCTGCTAATTCCAGGTGATTTATATGTTTTTCTATATTGCTCTGAACAACCATGGGTTGTTGGCCTACATAGGCCCCCTTTGTCTCAATTCCCCAAGTTCCAAAACTTGGGTAATAGCACAGGATACTGTAAAGTATATTGTGAGAATACACTCTTGTAAAAGACTGCAGGGTCTTCATGTTTTCTAGTAAAAGAAACTGTAATATTATGGAAGACAGACCTTTATTTTGTAGATATGTAATGGTAAAATACATTGAGGAAGAACTGGAGAAGAAGATGTTAAGTCAAATAAATAGTTCTTTAAAAAATATGTCCAAAACCATATAAAGCATTCTAAGTAAATGAAAGGTATACAGTAAGTCTGCAGATAAATCCTTTCTAAACCTCCCATCTCCTCGTAACTCTTAGGCTGTCCTTTCCTTAGGGACAAAATCAATATTAATTGTAACTTAAAACACTTTTGTGCCATATTAAGAGAAACTGCAACAGAAAAATTATTTTAGATTGTTTACTTGATCTGAAAGTAATCAACAAATATAGTTTGCTAATGTTTGGGATATCTATAATTCAGAGGAATCACTTTCACAAAACGTACTGAGGTTACCAGCACAAGTGCAGTAGGCCCTTACAGGTACGAGTACTTTAAATTTGGAAAGTGGCAGCCTGGCTCGGTGGCCTGCATTCCCTTTCAGTTCATTGGAACAAAAAATCCACAATATCACTGAAACTATGTATCTGTTAAAATTGGGGCATAAGTTTCTTCCTTGATTCCATTTTCTCTCTCTCTCTCTTTCTCTCTCCAGGCTTGGCTGAATGGTACACTCCTGCTGCTGGCATGTTCTTATGGATCAAAATTAAGGGTATTTCTGATACACAGCAGCTGATAATGGAAAAAGCTTTGCAGAAAGAAGTATGACCTATGATTTAATGGCTTATGATCTTAAAATGAAAAGTGGGAAAGATAAAATATCTGTCTATCCACACATATATGCACACATAAAAAAGCAGGAGAACTTGTCATGCATCATTATTGAGTCTGCGAGTCAGGCATTGTGGCATAGTTACTTATTAACAAAATCCATTCATGTCTGTTTTCAGATGTTGATATTTAATCCATTTACTTAAACTGTTATAACATTTAGTACAATATGTCCTGTATACAACAGATATATATATATATAATATTAATGACAGAATCATAGACTATTCTGAGTTGGAAGAGACGAACAAGGATCATTGAGTCCAACTCTTGGCCCTGCACACGACCATCCCCAAGAGTCACACCATGTGCCTGAGAGTATTGTCCAAATTCTTCTTGATCTCTGTGAGGCTTGGTGCTGTGACCACTTCCTTGGGGAGCCTGTTCCAGTACCCAGCCACCTTCTGGGTGAAGACCCTTTTTCTAATATCCAACTTAAACCTCCCCTGACACAATTTCAGGTCATTCCCTTGGGTCCTGTCACTGGTCACCACAGAGAAGTGATCAGTGCCTGCCCTTCCTCTTCCCCTCACAAGAAGTTGTAACTGCAGTGAGGTCTCCCCTCAGTCTCTTCCAGGCTGAACAGAACAAGTGACCTCAGCCACTCATCATATGGCTTCCCCTCAAGGCCCTTCACCGTCTTTGTTGCCCATATATATGTAGCTACATGTATGATGGCTCTTTACTAAATCGTTTTAATAAGAGAAATTAATTATGGTTTTATTTCTACAATTTATAAGCACTGTGTACTGAGTAAACTACACCCTACCTCACTGGTGCTTCTAAACATTGTGATGATATGCCTGACCCAGTAACCCACCAGCCTAGGTAACCAAAACCCAAGACCTTTTGATTTTGTTGTGAAAAGTCTGATCACAGGTTGCATATTTTTGTCTCCTCATTTTGAAGAGAAGAAATGTATTATGCCATGTTCTGATATGAGTGTTTAAGCACTGAGCCTTCTCAAATTTAATTTAATGTAGTGTTTTAAAAATGCAGAAGTGGTAATAAATGTGTAGCTAATTAATTTTTCTTAGGTATTACTGGTTCCTGGAGGAGCATTTAATATCAATAGTTCAGAGCCAAGTTCTTATGTCAGAGCCTCCTTCTCTCTGTCTTCTCCTACTCAGATGGATCTGGTAAGTGAGATTTACTATTTTTTTTTACATTCTTAGCAAGACAGTTTCTCACACAATAATACTCCCTTATTTTTACATACTTCTTATACGTTTTCTTGAATGTTACTGCAGGTTTTTAGTCCTTAGGTGATTAAGCAGTACTTCTGAAGCAGTATTAGCTGTTTCTTAAGCAAGATACTCATCCAGATGACATGAAAGGTACCAAATTTTTAGGACCACTTAAAATTTCTCTGTGTATCTCATACATGCAGAGTTTCACACTTAAATGTCCCAGACATTATTTATAAATGCTTTACTGAAGTCAGAGTAAGTAGTAAGTTCTGCTGTTTCCTTAAGCATTAGCAGGCATCATGTATCTTTTATTTTCCAGACTGTCCATTCCCAAGATTCTGAGTTACCTGTTTTCTTTTATGTGGGTGTTGTCAATCTTTTGTAAGAAAGAATATTGTTTTTCTTTCATACAATTTACATATATGTTTTATTTTATTTCTCAATAATTACTCTTGTATGTGTTTTAGGAGCATTTTTTATGTTCTTGGCTCTATCTGTAAAATCAGTGGGAAGAAAGATAGGAGACATCTATTTGTGCAGATTTAATACTCATTTGATTCAGATGCTTGAAACAGTTCAATATTTGTAGTTATAATTTCATTCAGTTGTGAAGTTTTGTAAAGATAAGCACTTCTATTGCTTTTTTATTGTTTGTGTATGGTTAGGGCAGTTTTAGTAGTTTAACAGGTTTGATGTGTTGTCTGTTTATGTAATGCTAAATATAAATGTGAAACACATTTTTGTCATTGCAGGCCTTCAAGAGACTGGCTGAACTTATAAAAGAATCTTTGTGAAAAAGCTAAATAGAGCTCTTGCAGCAATTAAAATCATCTCCAGAAATATTAACATTTGGATTTCATCAGAACACTTTATAAGCAAGCACAATACAGTAGATGTTTCCTTAGATATTTTCAGCTAAAAAAAAGACAAAAAATGGAAGTGAAAAACAATTTGCCTAATTTATTTTGACAGGGTATTTCATTACTAAATATGTTACAATTCAGAAAAATTTAAAATACTCAGAACCAAATTGTTCTACTTCCTGTCGAATCTATGGTTTTGTTAGCCTCAAATAAATTTTTGTTCTGACTTTTATTTTCCATTTGGGTTGGGAAACAGAGAAGTCAGTTACTTAGGAAGTTGCACTTGCGGTGGTCTTAGCCACTGTTACTTAATCTCAACTGATACATTCCTCCAACATCTTACATTGGAATTGTTTTGTGTGTCACTTTCCTTCTTGTCCTACTGTATGGCATCTGGTTTTGAGGATTTGAGAATCTGTATTTAATTTTACTAAAGTTTTGGCAGATAAAACTGATATAATGATGTTAAAAAAAAAAGAAACTGATCCAGCAAAATTAGGCTATGATTACAAATAAAACCGTATGGCCTGAGGTCCCTTGCAGTTTGCATGGGCTTTGCAGCTCATTCTCTGTTTTGTGAAAGGTTTTCTGATTGCTGGCTTTTACCTCAGTCTGTGAATAATTACTCTGTACCTGTGTTAGAAAATCTCTTATTTGCAAAGGCATGTAGATGTGCTAATAGAACAGTTCTTGGTTAATCAGTCAGATGTGTTTCTAAACAGAGTGCGTAAGTAACTGAACAGGGGGCATGAAATTCCAGCACAGAATAAACATGACCCAAAATCCTGGGACAGGCCAATGGTATTTTGCCTCTGTTAATGCTTGATTTTTTGGATGAAACTGCAAGAAAGTATTTTAAGTTCATTATTAACCAAATGCAGAGGAAGTTCAAAGTTTTTTCCAGAACATTTCACAGTATATTCACTTGTTATATCAATCCAGATCTGATTTAATATAAGTTGAAAATAAAAAGAAAATATAATTTTGAAGGTATTCTCCAAATTCTGTTCAGCTATAGGGAATCTTCCAGCTGTGGTCAGATTTGTTAATGTATTTCTGGGTTATTCATTCATGAAACGAGTCAGCAAGACCCTTATTCTTCTCCCATGGTAACATCTGAGCTTTGCAGGGTTACACAATAGCTTCCATAATCACTATGAGAAAAGTGAGATACAGCATGGTATTCCTGGGAGCAATGTTAGAAGAATGAAAATGTATCCTTCTTTGCATTTTTCATTCAGAATTATTACAGTTCGAACACTGCAATTGTTCTGTTCCTGTGTAACACACAGCCTAGAGTGGGCTGTTCAAAACTGTTATTGAATAATAAAGAAAACAAGATGGATTAGGGCATGCACCAGTACAGCTCAATGGAGTTCTTTTACATATTTGCCCCAGTGGATCACAATCCAGATTGCAACAGCATGACTGAAAGTACTGTGGATCTGTAGGTTACAAGATTTTAAAATACAAGGTTCCATACAGAAACAATTTTTAAAGGATGGAGCTTAAAATGGAACTTGCACTCATAATTTAGGGGACAATGCCCCAAAACTAAACCAACTGTTTTCAACAATAACTCTACAAATTGTTATTCACCACCACTGATGCTAAGGGAC
The DNA here is from genome assembly GCF_003945725.1 of Corapipo altera. NCBI lineage: Eukaryota > Metazoa > Chordata > Aves > Passeriformes > Pipridae > Corapipo > Corapipo altera. Next base: position 13,310,746 of record NW_020884876.1, read on the forward strand.
TGACATTCAGTTAGATGAAATAATTCTCTACATGCTCACAGTTCAACATAAAAACTGTCTGTTTGTATACGCACATATGTTCTCTCTTCTAGTGAATTCCCCATAAAAATCTTTTTTTCCTCAATTATTCATTAATCACAGCTGTGCTGAAGGGCTCTTGTTTGAAAGTAAGGGGGATATTTTCCTTCAGGTCACTGACCTGTGTGAACCTAGAATTTGTAAATGTGTTTTATATATAATAAATGGAATTATGTTGAAGTTATTACCATTAATAATTCCATAAACCTATGGAAAAACTGTTCCCCCTTGATGCATCTGTAAAATTCACAAAGCAGAAGTGCTGTGTGAGTCTCGATGTGTGGAACAACACGTGTGCATGATGTGCATAGCATGGGTTGAGATTTATGTCCCTTGTACAGCAGAATTGTTTGGGTCATGTACAGTGGCTATTCACCCAGAATTTCTACGTGTTTTTTGTCTGCCAAAAGCATGAAGATCCCGTGTAACCGAAGTGTAGGTACAAGAGAAGGGGCAGCTAAATGACAACTCAGAAATAAGTCTGGAGACCCAGCCTGCAGGAAACTGCCCATGTCAGGCAGCTCTACAGCACTGCTGCAGCCTCTTTCCACAACTACCCATTACTGGGACATCGTGGGATGTGCTTACTGCACCAAGCCTTTTCAGTGCTTTGTATCCTCTCTTCCCCATAGGTAAATTGTGTCACTTGCATCAGATGGCTTAAACCCAGCTATGAATGAGAGAGATTTCTTGCTCTTGGATGGATGAAACAGAAAGGGAAAGCCAAAACTTTCATTTGCCACATCATTTCTTTGTATCTGAACCTGTTGCCCACTCTTCCTTTTGTCTCTAAATGGCTTCCTCCAGGAATATCTAATCACAGCGAATTCTCTCTCCCAGGAGACCAAGGTGCATTAAAAGGTTCAGGGAAATAGCATGTGCATATAGGATTTCACTGCCATTGTTCAATTTGCATTGTTCAAGATATTAATTTAATTGTAGATGCTTCATCACAATCAGGGGTAAAAACAAACTCTCTCTAAATTAGCTGATAGCAAAACCACCTAATGTGCTGCAAATGGAATGGCATTTTGCTTACATTTAACTAAATTAACATTTAGATCTCTGAAAATTAAGAGGTATATTATTCGACACATCGCCAGTATAAATCTTGCTTAATAATATTTTGATTATGTTTTTCTAATTCAGGTTTGGCTGAATCACAATATGACGAAAGTATTTGACAATAAAAATAGCATTAACATGAGAACTAAAATCAGCCTTAAATGATGTTTATATTTTTCCTCTATAAAAATATATTATTTTAACTAAACAGACACATCAATTAATTGTATAAAATGATTTTCTAAATTGAGCCCAAGATAAAAATTGCCTTACTGATAGCAACATCAGAGCTTTCAAAATTTCTGCACATGATTAAGAAATTGAGTTGAGATGTGAAAACTTCCTGTTAAACAGCACTGCACGAGAGGCATTGCACATTAGCATCATCAAACAGTGTAAAATGGGAAAAGTTTTTCTGCAAAGACAGTGTTGGCATACTCAGAGCAGATTTGGGACTGTGGGCTCTCATTCTATGGGTCCTGGCTACCCACACCCAGCCTGACTCCTTGGAGGGGCCAAGCTCATCCACTGAAACACCTTGGCTGCCTGTCGCAGTCATTCTCCTGTGGATTTGCCTAAAACCTGCAGTAATCTGGGAAGTAAGCAAAGAATTGATCTTAGATATGCTGCTCAAGAAGCTGCAAAGTGCAGAGATGGCTTGGATGTATGACTAAATTAAAAGGCAGATCCAGCTTGAGAGGCCAGACATAAAATCCTCCTGGTGTCCTGAAATTCAATCTTTTCTGTGCACATCACCAACGGCCTGTCACCAGCGGAGCATCTGTGTGGCTCAACAGAGATCAGTGTCTGCCCCTCTTCTTCCCCTCACAAGGAAATTGTACACTGCAATGAGGTCTCCCCTCAGTCTCCTCCAGGCTGAACAGACCAAGGGAAAAAACATGTTGTCTCTTTCTGCTTCCTAACTGGCATAATAATTTTTCCTGTTATTCTTACTTATAAAGGTCATATAAATTAGGAACTAGTCGTATTTGTCAGAAAACTGACTAATTTGTGTTATTCTGTTTAAACTTTCCTTCTGGATACCTTTAGGAACTCCTTACTTTTACTCTCAAGATGAATTAGGTTACTCAGCAACGGTACTTTTATCAAGCATATTACAATAGCAATCTTTTATGGCGACATTTATATTCCTCCCTAGCAATTCTGCAATAACCCGCAGATGTTAGTTCCCACACAGTAGATGTGCAGAGAGGGCTTTTAGAAAGGAACATGCACAGATGACTCAGGGATTGGACTCTCTGAATATCAATCATGTCTGCAAGTGCTGTTTACTATGAACAAGAATCCCAGGGACTCATGAGTTTCAAAGCCAGAGGAAATAATCATCAGCTTTATAAGGAAGGACATACATTTTCACTACCTCTGAGAAAGATATCCTATCTTGGTTTTAAGGCTTGCAATGATGGAAAACCCGCTAGAATAATCTATTGATTAAAGAACCCTTCATTACGTGGCATTCTCTCCAATTATGTCACTTGTATTAATTCAGCTATTTCCCTAAAGCCAAAAAGTAAGGGATAAAAAGGATATGTTTCAAAAGTCTGGAGCTGCACTCCTAATTAATGAGTTTTCAAAAGACTTGGTAAGTCTCCTCAAAACCTATCCTAATCAAGGAAAAGACATTTCCCTTTTAGACAAGAAGGTTTTGTAAAGTAGGTAAAATAGTGCATGGGAAACACACCAATGGAAATAGCTTCTGTACTGGCACATCAACCTTTGCTGTCTGCTGTCAAAAATAAGGAACTCATATTTTAACCTTTTTCAATTATCATATTATCATAAACAACATGGACATCTGATCAGGAGCATCAGGAGCATTTTATTTAAAAAGGCCATTGGATCCATATGTTTTTCATCCTGACAGTTTAGGCCTTGGTCTATTTTGTAAAAGTGGCATTCAGAAAACTGATTTGGAATTCCTTAGCTGTAGTACCAAAGCCATGAACGTGGGATGGAGTAAAAGGTTTGTTCAATCTCCTAACTCGTTCTAAAAGTAAAACTGATTTTCAGAGTGAGTAAAGTATTTAGGAAGGTAAAGTCCTACGGATTATTTTTGTATATTAGACTCCTGAGTGACCAAGTTAGTTTTTAAAATGGAACTAAAATTCCTAACACGATTACATGGTGTTGGTAAATCCCATATAAAAAGTTTCATGATTTAGAATTATAAGGACAAGAGAAAATGTTTGTAATGTTCTTGTGAGCTTCCTAAACAAAATGTTGCAATGCACATGTACACCCTCATGTTGCCTCTGAGGTCTAATAACAGTGGAAAAGATATTTACAGACAGTTTAATAGCTAGCTCTGACTTCCACTGTTTAAAGTATTGGTGATACTCAAGACAAATGAAGACAACACTGGAGCAAAATCCTACAGCAGAGAAGGAGAGTAGGACAAAGCATGTAAGAAAAGTCTAGTTACAACAGAAAAGAAGAAATCTTCCCCAAAGCCACACAAATTGTTGAAAGAGACTTGCTCTGTTAGACATGGTTCTCATTCACAGTTCTAACCACATTTTCTGATTGTGAAATGGGCTTCTTTATCAAGGGACAAAAAATATTTTACTTCTCTAAAATTTGTATAAAATTGTATATAAAGAATGATAAACATCAGGCTAAAACAATCATATTTTACTATGTAACTACTGACACTTTGAAGAATCTCATAGAAAATACTGCTTATTCTGTTTGTTACCCAGGCTATAATACAATTCTTCTAATAGATTATCTAACATCTCTGCCTCCAAACTTGACATTTAATAGTTGTCACAGCTTGCTACCAGTAACAGCTTTGCAGACCACAGAAGATACAATGCACTGTGGTGAATGAGCTGCACAACCTGCAACAAAACCTGTTCTCTTGCTCCTACACAGCACTCAATTCAGAAAATCAGAACTCCTTCATATATGCACCCCACATCCCAGCATTCAAAAGCATACAAGGATATGAAACAGTTTCCCTAAAGGATGTACAAAATGGACCAGGTGCTGCATCTTGAAAAGAGGTTGAAGGTATGCAAGACAGATTTATAAAACCAGCAACAGCACAGGCAAAACTCACAGAGAGTAGTTGTGCACTGTTCTCATAGCAGAAAAAGTAGTGGGGATTTAATGAGCAGATGCTGATGGAACAGGAAAACTGTTACATGCACCATAACATTACACAGGACTTTGTGTGGGCCAAATATATAATTGGATCTGAAAAAGGGATTAAACACAATGATTGGAAACAGATCCATAAAAGACTATTAAACACAATGATCTGTGTGCTCCATACCAGGAATTCCTAATCCAGTGATTGCCTGAATGGGAAAGGAGCTCAAAGAATCACTAAATATTTCCCCATTTTTTATGCTCTTGCCTTGGCCACTGGCAGAGACACTATACTGGACAAAAAATATTGTTCTAAACTAATATGGCAATATTAGGTGTTTATGTTAGCTTGTCTCTGTTTTTAGCAAGGCCTGTTCAGTTAAGACGTATTATTGCATAGGAAGTTAATGACAGTGAGAATTAAAATCTAGGGCCAAAGTGTAGAGCAATCCTCAATTCATACAGAGGCACTGAGTCAGTTTACTGCTAGGTAAGTTCAAACTTTTCTTTAGGTCACAAGCCTTTCTTTAGACTCCATTGCTCTGAGTCACTCTAGCTACACTGAAGGCAATTGCCCCATCTCCTTTCAGCAAGGACACAGAGGCCTGGGAAGACAGTCTCCTGAACAGCCTCCCTTGCTGCACAATTATGAATGCAGAAAGTGAGATGCATTTGAGATCATCCTGTGTTAAATAAGGCAGTTGGATACTACATGCCTTCTAATTTGCTACAGTGGTTCTTATGTTCTTAAGCAGACTGATTTTGAAGTGGCATTTACTCTAAAAGTCTTGCCATGGCAGAGCATCAGCACTGTCACTGAATCACAGTGCCTGCCATTTGTAGATCCCCTCATAAGCACCTCCTAAAAAACCTTCCCTTTTCTACTTAGCTGATATTTATTAAAAATAAAATCAGGTCTTTTAACTGATCCCAATGCTCTGATTATTAGCACAGTTCCATGAATGCAGATCTCAGAGTATGTCTTGGCACTTTCACACAGATGAGTATCAACGTGCTTTTCCTGCTCTGCTTTCTTGCATGAGATTAAACAGGAGTAGGGTTACAGTACTGTCAAAAGCAGGGCATGTGGAAACAATATTTTGCCAGTAAAGGCAAATTTTAATGAAGAAAAGCTTTTTATGTTGTCTTATCAGCATTAAGAATATGGTCCACACCATCTGTGTTAGAAGAGCATGAATATGTAGAACCTTGGGATGTTCATATAAAAAGATAAAATGGGGTAGAAAGCAATGAGTGGTCTCAAACTAGGGTGTCATTCATCAGTCCAGTGAAGAAGCAGAAAGATACAGTATTTTAGCAAGTCTCCAGGTGATAATATTTATGTAGAGCTTAGCCCATAGAACTACTGTCCTGCCCCTCAAAATGTAGACAAGATCATTAACTGAGAAAGCAGCATTCAAATTATTAAGCAGTAATAATGATACTGCTTTGTTGGGTACCATTATCCCAATCTTCAGACACAAAACTGAGGCTTTCTGAAGCATGCACGTAAATGATGGGTTTGTATTTCTATATAGAATTTTGATTTTCCATTGCTGAACCCAGCATAGGTACATAAAAGACAAAGTAAGAATAAACATGGCATAGTGCTGCTGAATATGATCTGCCCTGAGTGAACTGGTGCATCTGATAATGTTTTTCAGTAGAAGGTGCTTATATTTATTTTGTGTTCTGGGGCCCTATTTTTCCACTCAGTCTTATCAGCAAAATAAGATTTATTTTCTCCACCAGACAGTACCAAACCAGGTCTGGTTTGCTTTGGTTTGAGGGGTAATAAGCCAATTGTTGCAACACCTATGACTTCAGGAAGGTAGTTTTGCACATCTGTATTAATTGCTTTTATTATTCACTGAAATTATGCACTGACCTACTTGAAGGACCACTTTATTTCAGGGGATTTTCAAGTGAACTTACAAGCAGGCGCTGCTTTTTTTAATTCTTATCTTTGTCTGATTTTTGATGGCAAGTATCATCTGTCAATATCTAACAGCACGGTTTTTAACCACAATGCATTTCAGGACCCAAGTTCAATATTTACAAAATAAGTCATCCTTTATCAGCATATATCACTGTTGCCAGCCCAAGGATTATGTTGCTATCTCGTTTATACAGACAGGTGAAGCAGCCAGAAAAAATGATTGAGATAAGAGTGAAGGTAATCAGGGAAAAAGAAAACATAATTAAATTCTTTATGGGAAAGGTTCCAAAACATAGAGCAGAACACTAGCACCCATAGACCAGAAACACTAGCAGTGCTTCTACAGCAGAAACAGATATGATGTTTTTTGCCAGTTGATTTCTGAGCAATGTATCGGGTTTATTAAAAATAAAGGAGTAATTGTCCTATTAACAAGAGAGGAATCATCCTGATGAGAAAGAAAAAGAACAGAACAGTGAGAGCACAGAGCATCCAGGTGGTGGGAAGCTTTGGAAACCTCATCAGTGAGCCATAGTCAATGACATAAAGCCCAAAGTGAGGCCATGCAGGGTCTGTTTCATTAGACTGTTGAAGTGAAAAGATATATACTCTCTAAGCTGTGTAACAAATGAATATGAATTTAAATTCCAGTTTTAATTCTCCAAAATATTTTCAAATGACTTCATGAACTCAAGGACTGGGCCCATAATAAAGTAACGGAACTTATTCCATTAGTTAAAAAGCAATTTACAGGATGTCCAGAAAAATAAGTCAGATTTCTGCCCCCTAAAGCTTTTTCTTACTTCCACAGCAGAAATGAAAATTATCCGCTTTTGCAGTTCTTATGGAAAGCTGTTGCCTTGCATTTCTTGATAAAGCAAGATGGAGAGACCAATTCAGTACACAGTGGTTTTATAATGTATAATCTAGTTTAAATTGCACCATATCATAAGACATGGAAATCCATGTTTTTCTTCCTGTACAAAAAGTAGTCTAGATACAAGCCACAGTGAAGACTCAATCTCTGAACAATAAGAGACTGTAGCTGGCACTGCTGAATGTACAACTTTCTACAGCAAGGTCATGGCCAGGCTGGAAAATTCTGTTTCTATAAATTTTATTGACTTTCAGTTTCTGATAATACTAAGTGAAAGCACACTGAACTCTGGCATTGTGCCACAAGAGACTATTTAATTCTGAGAGCCAAACCCTGCAGTTTGCTGAGTCACAGAAAACTTACAGTGACAAGTTTGTGTAAATGAAAGGCACCTTTTGTCAATGACAAATTTGTAATGTACTTTTGACCAGACTTCAGTTTATTTTCTGTCCCTCCCACAGGGGAATATAATCTGAATATAACTCAGAGAGAAAAATATTGCTTCTGCATGTAAAGCTATTTGAAAACCTTCCAGTTTGCCTGGCTCATAACCCTTCCTCAGTTTCCCTAGTGACTGTGTGGTGAGAGGAACAAAACAGCTCCAGGAGAAATATAATTTAATTCCACTGGTTCTTGTTCCACTGTTACGATCAGACACTGTCAGTATGCTTCAGTGAAATAAAGAAAATGTAGAATATAACTACTTTTTAAATACATTTCCTTTTTTGCTTGTAAGGCTTTGACTTCCTTATGACAGAAGGTGACCCAAATTATATTCTTCAGTAGGAATAGGTAAGTACTTGCTTTTGGTTTTTAGTATTCTTGTCATGAACTATTTTTCTTCCACAATGAACAATGTATTTTCATCTGCCCCAGTTAAACATGCAAATAGCAATATATATTGACAGAATCCTTTGCTTTAAATATATTTTGGCATTTAGAGGCCACCCAGGCTGTCACTGGTCTTCAGACTCAAGAGCTGATTAAATTCACTGGTGCTCATGTCTGGAAAGTACAACTGCTGCATGAACCTGTGCAGAGAAAAGTAGTGGGTGTTGATTATCAGGCCTTAAAACTCATTTTCCCTGGAGCTCTGTTCCCACAAACATTAGCTCAGCATAGTGAGGTTCTTCAATGCTTCACCTGACCCTCCACAAAGATGCAAAGTCAAAAAGGTTGCCTCCTTAAACTATCCCAGAAAAGCCATTCAAGCCATTTTTGTGCCATGTAGGCAATTTTGAAAAGAATATTAAAAGCCTAAGAAACTATCTTTTATCTCTATGAACACTCATGGTAAGTGGTCAGGTTTAATTTTTTTTTCAAAATCATCTCTGCAGGACAAGCACAACTTAAAAATGTATTCTCATATTACCAACTTCCAGAAGATGTTCATTATTTCTGTACTATTCAAACAAGCAAAGAGTCTCAAGTCTTCAGTAGTCTTTGCTGAAAATTTTTTTTAAAGCCAGAATCTCATGTGCTTTATAAACCAAGCCTCTAATTACATAATTGAGATCAGTGGAGAAGCAGGACTTCATCACACAGATCTGAGAACACCTTCCTTCTCTCCCTGAGCATTATGTTCTTTGCAGTGCTTCAAAGTAGTGTGGCTGATTTTGATAGTTCTTCTCCTTTACAAGTCCTTGAGGAATCAAGTGCTGTTCTTTGTCAATTCACCTACAAGTGACCACAGAGTGGCCTCTTACCAATTACACTTTAAAAAACCAAATCTGTAGATTTGTGATTCCTTTGGAGCTTGTCCTTGGCAAGCTGGTTTTATATTACTTAGCAAAGGCAAACATTTAACAGGCATCATCCCGCAGTCTATCAATAAAGCCTTACACTCCATGTGCATGATAAATCCTCCTTAACTTCTTCCTCAATTTTAGTTGTAATGATTAATGACAAAGCAAATTAAGGCAGAGCTCCCTCACATGACGTGCATATGACATAATAGGAGACAATAATTTAATGCACAAAGATCCACTCATCACAAGTGCAGTGACTCACTGACTTCTCAAAACATGATGAAATCTATCTAATAGATTCTAATGAAACAAAACTACAGCAGGCTATAAACTGCTGCAGACTATACATATTGGGTTTTGATGCTTTTTCCTTATATTTCTGCACAACATCAGGGCAAAAGTAGAGAAGAGTACCTGCTTTCTGGTAAGAAAGTGAACTATCCCATGCCAGGGCTCACAAGCCCAGACAGACATTGGCAGAGTCAGGAAAAGCATTTTATTCTAAGGTCCTCTTTACAAAAAATAATAAATTTATCTCAAATTGTCAATATTTTTACTCTATAGTTTGGAACATTGAGACACAAAAATAACAACTTGTCCAAAGTTCCTGAGCAAGTCTGTGGTAAAAGTGGAAACCTTTTGACTTCCAGTTCTCTGATTCAGCCATGAGACCTTCCTTTGCCATGTAAGCAGAGTAGTGTTTACAGAGCAAAGTCTACCATACAGAATTTTACATGGTCTTTCATTTTAATTTTAGATAACACTGTTAGAAACACTATTAGAAACAGCTACTGCCCACGGGTTGTGCAGCTCTATCACCAGATGCCAGCAGGCTGGACAGTTTCTCCAGTGACTGGGTAATAGTTAGCTGCATTTTTTTTGCTTCCCCCCAATACCAGGCATTCAATTAACTCATTAGTTACCACTAATGGGTGCCACCATTAGTCAGCCACCAACTTTGTTCTTTTTTTAAAGCTTTCATGAAAAAAAAAACCCAAAGGACTTTGGAAAAACACAGTTAGAAGAAGCCCCATCTAGGACAGCACTTAAAATCGATTTCCAATTAAATTATGGCTGAACATGACAGGGAGGGTAGTAAGGAATGACGTCTCTATGACTGACTTGTGTCTCTGCTCCTCTTTGAAATCAAGAGCATTGATTTTTTTTTACTTTTACTTGGGTTTGCTTCCAGAGTCCTGGGATTCCCTGTGGCCCAGAAGGATACAACGCTTGACATAAAGGCAAATTGCTGAAAGGTCAGTGTGTTCAGTGCACATTGGTAGTATCTGTGCTGCTGTTATATTTGCCAAGATCCAAGCAAATTCAAAGAAGAAAATTATATTTGAGGAGCATTTTACCTGAAATTTTTCAGCCTCCTGAAAAATACCCATAATTGCTAACTTAATTATATGTTTGTGCAGAGACAGTTCACATGAGTTAAAACAGGCTTGCATCTGAGTTTTTCCACACTTGGTTTTGCAAACTCTAATTCTAAGCACAAGCCTAGAATAAGCTTCCCCTAACCTAGTAACACTGATCAGATCCACATGTACAAACATCACAGTAACACAAACTGGCACTGACACCCAACATAGTCTGGCCAGCTCTGTGTAAACAACTTGTCAGCAAGACTTACTGGCCCTAGCAAAGGCAAATCACAGCTTATATTGCAAGACTAAGACTGACCTTTTCCCCAGCCTTGCAATTAAGCACCAGAGCAAAAGGCGGCTCAAAAAACAAGTTTGGCATAATTTCTTAAGTCAATCTGAAACAAGTCATCACCTTAGCATTAATTCAACATTCACAATATAACCTCTGTCCTTTCACAGTGCCCCCAGCTTGCCAGCCAAAACACAGGCCAGCAGTCCTCTTTCCCCTTGCAGACACTCTCCTTTGCCCTGGAGCTCTGTGAATTCAAGTCCCCAACTCGAGGTCCAGCCATTGAACCCCACTTCTTTTCCCCAAATATGGTTTTGCCCCTTATCTTTTCTAGGCCAGATAGAAATGACAAGCAGGATTATGGTGGAGTTCAGGTAACTTTTTAGATTTGCATAAATCAGATTTACTGAGTCTAACTCCTAACCTTCATCCCAGCCAAAGCTAATCATAACCTAAAAACTGCTTTAGGATCCCAACATAAACACAGCTCAGTGCTTTATGCCTGAACTCTGAAAAGCTTCTCCAGTAACCTGCTATGAACGCAAGTTTTGCATTTTTTCTTGTATCACTGGAGGTCAAACCCTTTACCTACCACGTTACCCACCCTTCCATCTCAGAGCTCATCTCCCAGTGACAGTGGCTTACATCAACTCTCAGTTTAGTTTAACAGGCCCTGTTAGTTATTATATGACTTTATAAATTTACATAAACAAACTCTAATTCCATGCAAAATCTGTTTACTCTCAGAAGGACACATAACTCTAATTTGGAAGCAAATATAGAGCTATGAGTACCAGCCTTACATATCTGCCTATCTTGCAGAAAACTGTGCCTTTTATTAAGGTAGAAGCAGTGCCAAGAGAACTTCAAACGTGTTAAAATGCTCAGTTTGACAAGAATCAGAGTTTTTCTTTGAATTTCTATGAAAATTAACTTATTTTTCTTGCAGTAGGGATACAGTAATTTTTTAGAGATGAGACAACGTCTGCTGTGCACATGCACTGTCTCATATTACTCTGGATGCCACATTTCCACTTACATTATATTATCAGAACACTTTATTGACTAACTTAACAGTAATAATCAGAAAGGTTTTTATGTGGCAAGAGTATTATGATTTGATAACAAATTGTCTTTTGTTTTATTTTCCTTCTATATCTAACAAGACTAAATTATATCTAAGAGCAATTCGTAATAGCTGCAAGTGTAATCCATTAGCTACAGCAGGAAGCCTCATAATCAAATGAGGGAAAGAGGTGATAGAGCCTCTGCCTGCCTTTGGAAATGAGAATCTGCATGTGTATACTTACATACACATGGAGCCAAACTCCGTAGAAAAGGTTTAAATTAGTATAATCATCTCTGGATTTAAACTTGCTGGTCACACTCACTGTAACACCTCATCAGGCTACCAGAAGTTAGCCTGGTAGAGAAGCGCCTCTTCACCTGCAGCACAAACTCACTCCCGCACAGAAGCACAGGGTGACATTGAGGAAGAGGCAGACACTAAGGGTTACACATGGGTGAACTCCAGGACACTTTTCACACCTTTCTGAACATGGGAGTTAGGGAGATTTCAGCTGGGAGCCCATCCTGAAAGGGACACCCTGACGTGTATCTTTAGTGAGCTCCTCACAGAAAAATGTGAGCTGGTGAGAGGCAAAGAGCAGAGAGCCTAAATCATCCAGGTTGTCAAAGATTGTAAGTGATACCTGCAGTTTTACCAGAAGCTTTCAGAGCAGTGTGCAGGCAAGAGCCAGGCATGTGAACCCATTAGTCTGCAGTGCTCACAAAACTGGCAACTCATCTGCTGCAGGAACATCACAGGGATCTGAAGGCAAATCACCCTCAGCTCTGCCAAGGGTTGTCCTGCTGTCTGTCAGAGGCCAGCAACTGGAGGCAGTTCCGGTGAAATCTCTTGCTTAGTGAGGATGTAAAAGATATTCTAAGCACTGCCAAAAGTGAGAGCCTCCCAGAGAGAGCAGCAGCTGAAGGAACCAAACCTTGGAGTCACTGGTGATAGAAGTGACTGCATTCTGCTACATTTACCTCTACCTAGGTAAGTCTTGGCTTTCAGATAAAGCATAAAACATAAACCAATTAGTTATTTGTTTGGTTGGGTTTTTTAATCCAGATTACTGTTTTGGGCAGAGAAAATCACCATTAACTCACAACTCCCTGCAGTTTGTGTGGGAAATAAGTTTTGTGCCTGTTCTGCTGCCTTGGAGCCAAGAGCTTCTTGCCTCAGAGTTGGACTGTGTGATAAGCAGTGCCTCAAACACACAGCTAAGGTCTTCTGGTTTGCAGCCTATAAGCTTTCATACAAGCTGCACAGTAAAGACTACAGTAGGTTCGTTTCCTTTAGGGAAATATTTTTTCACCTGATAAACTGTAAAGGTAGCCTCTGACTGCAGGGTAAATAAGCTATGCAAGGCAAGTGTTGCTAAAACTGCTGGACTTTCTTTTTTAAGAACTACTATAAATATTAAAACACTTTAAAAAGATTTCTAACTGCATCAAACAACTCTGCAGTTCAGATTTACTTTCACAGCCTAATTTTGCCCAAAGGTAATTATACAAGACATGTATGTTCCCAGGAAGTCGCTTTGTTATGCTTTCTGTTTTATTTAAACAATAATTATCATGCAAAATTGACCTCTAATCTGGACTTTCCACAAAACACTTTAGTTTCTTTGACAATGAGCAGAAAACGGACAAGAATGAGGGAATAATTAGTATTCAAACAGCTGCATATGCTGATAATGAAAAAATTGACTCTGTCAATGAGCCTACAGCCCACCACTTGTGTAAAAACAGAGGAAAGCAAATGAAGTTAGCAGGCCTCCCACTGAAAGATGCTAGCTACAAATAGGCTGTCTGCAAGGAGCATTTTTTCAAGAGAACTACAGCTTTCACAGTGAAATACAAACTGGTACTATGGTTTGCTGCAAATATAATGATTTAGCAGAAGGCACGGATCATGTAATGAAATGATGGAAAGAGGCAATGTACCACACTGCACTGAAAAGGATCAAATTAGCATGATCATTACCAGTGAAAATGAAGACAGCATTCCTGCATTTCTCTACCTTTTCTGTCAGTATACATCTGGTAGTAATGGAGGATAATTAAGCTTTTTAAATTATTTTAAAATATTTTATTTAAAACAAGCATTGATTAAGTTATGCTGAACTGTGTACATCACCAATTTGGAATTATGATTGACTGACAAGAGGATACCTAGCCCTTGGCTCAGAAGAAGAGAGAATTTCTTGGTCATCACATAAAACATGGGTGTAAAAAAAATATTGTAAAAAAAAGTAAATTACCCACAGTATTGTAGATGAAATCTTGCCCATCTCGAAGCTACTTTGACAGTGTTAGAGAGTTGCAGGGTCAATAAAACATTGATTTTATATCTTTTCTTTTACCAGGCTTGGCAGAGAAGAACTGCCCTTCCACTGGAATGGTTTTATGGATTACAATTAAGGAAACCTTCAAAATACAACAGCTGATCATGGAAGAAGCCATGGAGAGAGGGGTGAGTATAAACTATCCACTCAAGAGAAAAAAATATTCTGCAAGTAGTTTTGCCTGTGTTGTGAATTTTTGATGGTTTGAATATGCTGTGAGTCGTGATGTTTTCTTTCAGAAGACAAATTTCAAGGATTGTGAAGAGGAAATCACAGGGCTACTATGGTGATTTGGATCTGATCTATTATTTGCACACTGTTTCCTCTGAGAATGTAATATAATACAATTCTGTTAAATGAGATGGACAGAGAAAATGTCCACAAAGAGAAATGTTTGTCTCCCTAGAATGTATAAATGCCTAGGATGGATGAACCTCTGTACCAATCTCAAGACTGGTACCAGCTGCAAGATTAGCAAGACTAGGGTTTGAACTTTTAGGAGTTTTACAGTTTCTATACCAAAAAATGTAAAACACTAGAAGAAGCATGAATATAATATTATAAGAACACCATCAGCCAGGAAGATCTGAGTGACCATACTCTTGTATTCAAAAATGCTGTCTCCAACTCAGCATTTCCACCAGTTTCTTTGAGCCCCAGTGAAACCTGGCCTGCACCTTAGGTATAAGTACGAAAAATGTATTTACACAGACTATAGAGAATTTTGCATGATGTGAGCTTCTTGCTTCTTGTAATCCCAAAAATAATTTACTGAATTCTTTTTCTTTAAGACTACTTGTGTACAGTATGCAATTTACAAACATTGTGCCAAAAAAACCCAAAAGGAAACTAAAAAAACCAACCTCTTAGAGTGGAGAAAAACCCAGTTGTTCTAAAGTCTAAGAAATACCCTGGCAATGGTCTTAGTTTTCTTTCCATCTTCAATTTTTGTTCTAATATCAATTATACTCATTATCAAGCCATTGACTTACTTTTTTTCCAGACCAAAACCAGACACATGTTCCCAATCCTACAGTCACTGTGGAACACTTTTCAATTAGCAGAAAGGACTTTGGAGGAGTTTTCTAGGTCTGCAGTACATCCTCCTTCACTAGAGTATTGGCAAGAGACATTCATACAATAACAAAAGTGGTGCCTAACTGTTTCTCCATTGCTGAACAGGAATGGTACTTCCATAGAGTAGAAAAACCCTCAGTTGTTTCTGTAAATAGTTGTATGGGCTATTTGTCAGAATCCAGCCCCAAACAGTTGCAGTTACTTATCTGAAGCTCTATGAGGCTCATATTAAGCTTCTGACACAAGGAGGCATAATCTCCACAGATGGTGAAGAAGGAATAGCCCTTATACCTAACCTTGTTGGAAAAAAATAGGAGTGTTGTGAGAGAAAGCAAAACTTATGACTGAGATACTTGATTTTCATCCTGCTGAATCCTGTCAAATCTTCATCACACTTGTTTGCCTTCACATGCAAATAGTTTGTTTTTAACAACTGATGAGTGCCCAAGCATATAAACTGATACTTAGCAGTAGTTGTACTGCAACATTGTCAAACATTTACACCCGATCTGCAATAATCTGGCAACTGAAATGTAACTAACAACTTTGGTTCTATGTCCCCACTGGAGTTGGCTTGCACATCTATCACAAATGCATTAATTTAATCTAAATTTGCTCTCTGGATTTAACTCATTTAAATGAAGAAATCATACTCTTTCTCAGCTCCTGTTAGCCATAATCTCTTCTGCCTATCAACCTAGAGGGTCTTGTGATAAATGTTTTGTTAGTTATTGATAGTCTGTAATCACGTTGGACTTTGTAATGACATTATAGCCAATTCTGTTCACTTTGAGCCTGGATCAGTGTAATTCTAGGAGAAAGGAAAGAGATTCCAGATAATGGTGAACTAGCTAATAAAAACTCTCTTAAAGGCCTAAAGCTGGTAAGTGATCCTGAATGTCAGCAATTACTTGAAGTCACAAAGACCTAAGAAGTGGTGTCCTGAAAAAAAATCATAAACAGTATTGCTTCTGCTTGTTGGAGACCAATATAGTATTGGAATGCTGGATAATACACAATGTAGGTATTTTCACAACCTGCCTACCACATAGATAAAAATCTTCATTTTACAGTTGGGAGCTTAGTGAGCAAAATCCAGAGCAGATCATAATTATTATTCACTTCTGGGAGCAAGGCCTCTTTGCTGCACAAAGGGATCTGCAGCTGCATGCTGGGAACCCAAACAGCCTGACTGAGCAGATGACAGCTACAGGGAGCACATCCCCCAATTAGTAAAGGTGGTTTGCCTTGAAACCAGCAATGAAGAAGCTAACATTAGAGTCGTGATGTGCACAAAGGCTCCTTAGCTCAGGAGTGGTACCATTCTAGCAAGGCTTTCTATCTCTGAGGGCTAATCTAGAAGCTCTGCTTGATAGGACTGAAATCTCAAGACTGTTCAGGCAGCTGTTACAGCACACATGAACACAGGCCCTCCTTTCATCTGTCATAGGAATACTCTGAAAATACTTACTGGCCCTCTCCTTGTGGGGAAGGTGCAACAACAAAGTGGTTAGTAGTAGCTGAGTAAAGGCACTGGAGATCTCAGCAGTTCCAGCTGTAGTAGCAATGGACCCATCGACATTCACAGTCAGCTCAGGCAGACAACAGATTTGTCTACACTGACCAACATCAGCTTGAGTACCAAAAAAAGCAAGATAACTGCATACAATTAGCTTTCTCTCTACCAAATGGGCCCATCAGAAAGCCACATATCTTTAACCCCTGACTAATATATGGTTATTCTCATTGTTTTTAAGGAGTTAAATTCATTTTTACCATGGTGGTAAATTCATAATTTTTAGTGCCTCGAAACTTTGAGCTATACAGATTATTATTGGAAAGTTCTCTGAGTTGTCTTGGTGCAAAGCATTAGAGTGCAGGTGAGATGAGGACAGAACCAGTACTTCAGACTTGGTGTCTGAAGTACCAAGCTCTGTTGCTCAGAAAGTACTGAGCAAGATCACACATCTGCCCAAGACAAGGGAGCAAATGCAAAATGACAAATCAGTGCAGTTTTCCCAATAAACTTCAGTGTTTCCATATGTCTTTCTCCAGAGCTGAACCATCTGTCTCTCAGTCATATATGATTTGTGTATCTCACCAGACTGCTTTCACAGACACTGTTGTATTTGCTGATTAGAGATGTTGGAGACTGTCCTAGGCAAGTAGAAGTGCTGACCATTTCTCCCCTGCTCCCTCAGACTGATTACTGGGTTCATTTCAGAGCAGGGTCATCTCAGACACTGAAAAATTGCTGCATTACAGCATAAATTCTGAAGCCTAAGACATCAGCCTATATGCCATGCTAATCAAGTGACTTGAGAGAATAAAGGTTCAAAGTCAAGTGGACCAGCATGGAGGAGAGCAAGATGGAATGTTTGCCTGGGGCTTTTAACATGTGACATGACACTATTGCCTAAAGTTTCTTACTAACACAGTATTCCAGCTTGATATTAGCATTCAGTATGTTAGTTGCTGGTATTTGAATTAAGTCAACTCCAGCTTCTCTTCTTTTAGGATACTTTTTTTATCTGCTTTTTCCTGTATTTTCAAGATCAGGATTTTAGGACATTATCAGGAACTAAAAGATAAGTTGTATGAAGAGATCAAAACAAAACCCAGTTCGCGTGAACTGGAACTTTTAGAAACCTGCATTTATTGATGCATGGAAACTGTGGCTCTAATTTTACTTGGACATTGAAAAAAGGGTAACAATCTTACCTTCAGTAACTATCAAGAATTGCACAATAAGTCCAAATAAAAATACTTTGTACAGCACATGAAAACAATAGAACATCCAGCAATGATGTCCTGAAAGTATCCCTGTAACCTACTCATGAATATACTACTCTCATGTTAGAGGTGTATAAACTGTAGCTCAGGGCGAAAAGTTCAAGCAATTTACTTAAGGACCTTACTGAGAGCCCAGGAGTTCAGAGCATCGAGCCCCTTGGACAAGTAAATTAAGACTATTGTTGGCTCTCTGAATGACAAAAGAGCACAGTTATTTTGTTTCCTTTTTAATAAGTGCATTTATGTTCATCAACAAGCAGCCCAAGAACCCCAAGAAGAAACACAGGCTGCTCAGCAGTATCACTACCATGTCAGCCAAAAGGTTTGTAACCACTTAAGTGGCTGCATAAACCCAGTGGCTTCATATCCCTTTTCTAGCACTCTGAGATCTTGAAATGAGAGAGTATACCCAAAATGATGAATTCTTATTCCCCATGTAAAATCTGAGAGCAGCCTGCATACCTCCACAAAGGACCTAAGCGAGTCTGATGCACTGGCCTTCCATTCCATAAAGAAGTGTCACCAAAGTTAAATCTCTTTCACAGCAAAGAAGAGGCTTGAAAAGAAAATGCTTAGTTTTGAAAATGTCTTCATAACCTATTTACAAATCAAACAAATAATAGGAAATCCCCACTTAGATGAAATGAGTTTGTTTTATCTTTATGAGAATGAATGATATTTGAGTGAATAACCATTAATTTTTATATTTTAAAAGTCTCCATGGACTTTAAAATCAATAGATTTTACAGCTAATTCATTTTACCACCAATTTATATTTTCCAAATAAAATAAGAATACCATTTATTTGTAATACATCTTGATTTCTTATCTTTTTTTTTTAAATATCAGGTATAATATCAAACAATTCTCTCACTTTTTATGCTTAAATACTGTTTGATTCTATGAGCCATGTTGTACACAAGTTACTCTATAGACTCTGATATTTTACAGTGGTTTCATAAATTAGACTTCTAAAGTGATTAAGCTGTTCTCTGGACTCCAGAAATAAACTCCTCAAGCAAAATGACATGTTTTTTATCAAACAATAAACAAGAACAGTGGAAGCACTTTATTTTTCCAGAGCTGCAAATACTTTCAGCAACTACTTGTCATCAATTCATAAACTATATATATATCATGCAGAGAGAAACCAATTATCCACAAATGAAGTGCAGTGAAGAGAAAGACACGTGCTCCTGTTGATGTTTCAATTATCTTGAATTACTTATGTCCTTGAAATGCACAGCTACATCTCCCACCAAGTACCTGATGTGGATTGCTTGAATATGTGTGCCCAACTGGACCCGTGAGGTGCCTGGCCACAGCTCACACCAGCTGGGTTTGTCTAAGATGACTCCTGGCTTGTAAGTGCATGAAGAATGGGGGAAAGAGCACCTCAGGGTGTATTGCCCCTGCCTCTGCATTGCTTCCCTCCAGAGCATCTCCATGGTAAGTGAGAACTGACACCATTCTCCTCTTCAAAGTGGAGGGACAACTCACTCAGCACAAGTGCTGAAGGTGATGAGTATTTGGCAGGAATGAAATTAAAAGAATAAAATTCTGTAGAATGCATGAGAAACACTAAATACACCCTGTTTGTTCTGCCAGTTGGAATTGTTGTGGTTACCCTTTACCAAAAATGCTCAATGTATTCACAACAGCCATTCCCACATTTGGAGCAGTAAGGGTTACTGGTGGAAGGCTGGGCAAATGGATACTCTGCTCTGTTCTTCCTGGTTTTTAAATACATTTCTTACATCTGTCTGTTCTGAAAAGTACATAGATAATTTCCCACAAACAAGAATTATCCTATTTAGCTCTGCAAAAATTAATATTTTGGCAGTTATTGCAATTTCATTTATTCTAGTAGATAATACCACTTTCTCTCTCCCAGGCAATCTGTCAGTATCTGTTAAGATTTCTCCTGGAATGTCTCATTAAAGCAGGCTTGGGAACAATGAATGTAGGCAATAAAATCAACCTCTGTTGCAGACAAAACTTTTATAATGCATAAATATCTCAGCCCTGTGAAAAGGAAGAATCAGTTTTAACGAGCTCTTAAAAACCATCAGAAGAAAAAAGAAGGTATGTATGGAAAAAAATAATATGTTCTGCATAGGGCAGACAGTGGCTGCTCTTTTAGGAGGTGAAATGCAGGGGAGATGGAAGAGATTTTTCCTACTACTGCTGCATACACTACCACGATGTGACAGGAGAAGCTAAACCAGAATATTTTTGGTTCCCTTTAGGATCTAGTCATGACTGAAATTGTCATACTTTTGGTCAACAAATACTTCAGTGTAATATGCAGAGAATGTACCGTAGCTGGAGGAAAAAAATAACCCAACCCACATCATTTGGTTGACTGCATGTAAGAGACATGGTGTTCACAGGAGGGTAGAGCAACATCACAGTACCTTGTCCCACCCCATCCCACCCATCTTTCATCCTAAAGACAACCAGTTCTAGTTCAGTACTGGAGCAGAAAATTAGTACTTATTTCACTGGCAGTCACTCAAATTATGCTTCTTTCTTGGCTTCTGATCATGAATAGCTGCAGCAGTTCCTGTGCCCTCTCCCTGTAAAAGTACCTCTGTTTACGCCTAGTGCAAAGATTCTTCTGCAAAGCCTGGAGCCCGACCCCATTGGTCCCATCTGTGACGCAGTACTTTTTGCACCTCATCTCACTTCACTCCTAGATAAATGATATCCCATATCTAGGGCTTTAAAATCTTGCCATCTAAAACTGCCATCTATTAGAGTGTAGGAGACAATCCTCCGTAAGACTAAATAACCTAAAATGGTTTTGAGATTAAAAGTATTACATAGAATCACAATAAGCCTATTATTGTGCCAAATCTCCTCCCTTCTAATATATGGTGGGAGTAAATTATTTTTTCAACAAAGGTAAAACTGAAATATGATTAATATCCAGACAATATACTGGTACCAATTAATTTTTTCTTTTGATATCTGGAAGTAACACCAACCCTATTCAAGGTCTTTCTGTGAGGAGGTGAGCTGTAAAATGACAATTTTAATGGAGAGTAGATAACAATTTTGGTCTTTTCTGCTATCAAAGAGAAAGTTACATAATTTCCCCCATAATAGAAAGGTCTCCTATCAAGAAATATCATCTCTTTTGAAAAATACTATGTGGAGGAAAGAGAGCCCTAATGAGACTTCTACTACATCTCTGCCATTACACAATAATCTTTAAAATTACTCACCTGTTGTATCTTGCTCTTTAATCTAGTCTTAAAAACAAAACTGAAGCAGATACTTAATATACTTCATTTTCTAAGCTGTTCCCACTGAAAAATTGTTCTGGAGAAACTTCTACTTGCTAATGGGGAGCTGCCACGGTTGCTAGGCCAGTTGTCATTAGGTATAGCTGGCACATGTAACCTAGCTCCTTCTGCAGGGAACTGCATCCAGTGACATAGACAAGATGTCTGTGAGTCTGACCAAGCACTGTGTCCTGCTCAGCGCAGCTGAAGTTGCTGTTGGGTTTATTTTCTGGGATTGAATGTTGTGCAACACATATGGCTGTATCCGAGCTGGTGAAGTTGCTTGTATTGTGTTAAGGGGTACAGAGCCCTGTATGGACAGTTTTAGCTGTGAATATCTGCATTGCAGCTCACTAAACAGGGAAATAGCTTCCAGTCCTTACAAACCAATGCCAGATGATTTATGAATCCCTTCAAATCTTTTATGGGGCAAATTTTGCTTTACTGTTTTGCTTGGGGTTCTTTCTCTCTATTCCAGGGGAGATAATTCTACCTGATCTTTAGGTTGACTTTTACACAAGGCTATAGGTTTAATTCTGAGGGGGGAGAAAAAGTCTTGTGGAACAACTAAAGAAAAACTCATCCACAAAGAGGGGATAGGAAGAAAGTGTATAGGAAGAGCAAAACATGCAGTGGGTCTGTGATCATTAATGATATCAGCTCTGATATCATTATCAGAGGCAAGATGTTCCCAGAGGCACAGACATCAGTATATGCCTGACCAGGTTACAAGAACTCTTTGCACCTCTCAGCTACACAAACAAACAAGGCAAGAAAAACATGAGCCCTGAAAAACAAGAGGAGCTTTCATCTTTTACTAGACCCAGTATTTCCAGATGCCACCAGTCTATTAGTAACTTACAGAGAAGAGGACAAAATTGGACGCAGTAGCCCCAGAGCCTATTCCACAACATCACCTGCAAGCAGAGTTTGGAAACACAGGAACAGGCACAGCTCCTCCAGTGCAGCTGGTCTATTACAGCTACTCTATCCAGATGCTTGCTTCTTTCTTCTTTCCAGATGAATACCTTGTGATCTTGAGGGTCCAGATACCTGCTTAACTAGAAATCAGATGCACACGTGCAAAATCTCTGAGCCACCAAAGGAACTGTGCACTCCCTGACTGCCCACCGAACTCCCAAGCTTTCCAGTCATGCAGGGAGCTGTGAGGCCAGGGGACTTCCCAATCATCCTCCCCAGTCCTGGGACACTACTCAAAAGATAGCTGCAGGATGAGAGATTTGAAAACCTTCAATAAAGAAAACGTTGACTGTCTGAGAGGGAAAAGAAAAGCACACGTTTACTATATTTGATCCTTTTCCATGTATCTCATCATCTGTGCATTTCAGATCCACAACCAGAACAACGGGGAATCAGCCTGTGTGTTTCAGAGTAGAGGTGGCATTTTCTGTAGGTAAAATCTGTAGACATCCCCCCCCCCAATTTTACAGACAAAAATCATTACTAAATACTTTCCAGTAGATGGCAGGGTTACATTGTGGCAAAGCTGAAAGTCTGAATTGAAAAGGCTCCTGCATAAAGGTTCAAGTACTGTTTAAGTATATTTAATTAGCAAGATGAACTATCTGAAAAGGCAAAATACACGTTGGATTAACTGATCAAATGTGACCCCAGAAATGTAGATTTTAAGACAGTGAAATCTTAAAGCTCAACATAGTATTAAAAATGAACTTTGTTAAAAATGAGCTTTATTGAGACAACAGTTTATACCACAGAACTGACACAACAGAAAACACAATATTTAATGTGAGAATCCACTGGAGTTGCCAGCTGTAGAATATAGTCATGGGAAAAGCAAAAAATCTCTTGCAAATATTACTGAAAATGACCCAAAAAAGTGGCTTTCAGGACCAAAATCAATTCAGCTGGACAATGTAGTGTTTGCCTTTTTCCAGGGACTGAGCAAAAATAACCACCCCTAAAAGAGAATTCTGTACCATTTCTGTCAATTTGAGAAATCATGACCTCAGCAGGTGGAGAACAGCTTCTCAGATTGGGATCCCCCACAGAAACAGCCAGGAGGAAAGCCCAGTGCACCCGGGGAACTCAGAAACAGTTTTTACTTGCCAGGAACCAAACTGCTCAGCCCAGTATGACTTAATAACAACAGGCTGCAAATGGATGAGGTTTCAGCTTAAAACTACAGTTCTCTGAATCTACTTTTCCAGCCAGAGCTGTAAGATGTGCCCCACTCTCTTTCAAACACTTACAGTGACTCAAGTCCCTTCCCTTGTAGGTGTCCCAAGGTTGTATGGGGTTGTGTTCTCCTTGAAGCATAGCTGGATTTCCATGCAGTAGATATAAATGTGATCACTCTGTTTGTGTCAACACTGTCTGAGATCATCGTGGACAACTGCTAATGTCAAACCTCTGTACACTGCAGGGAAACTGAAATGGCTGCAGGAAAAAATACCACTCTACATTTTATACAGTTTTCTTTAGCAGAAAATGTTCAGACTTCAGACATCCAATACCTCTACTTCTCATTTGATGCGTGTCAGGTTTGGTTTGACTCACTACAATTACTCATATACTTAATTTCACTGTTCTACTGTGGACTTCAAGCATTAGTTGAAATAGTATATTTATTCATAAAAAAGAGGTTACATGCTTTCTTTTATGAAAGCAAAATCTGTATCTAATAAGAAAATGCATGGGCTCACAACACACCAGGCTTCTGAAACTAAAAAGGTCCAGCCTGGCACACCTTCTGTGTAAGGACAAATTCTGCATTTATTGCACCGGCGCTGCTCAGCAATGCTGCTCAAGTGCAGACCATGCTGAAAAACAGAATTTTCACTCCTAGTGATAAGCAATAAGCACTATCTTCAAAGTCACATTTCCTATTATTTCCTGCAATAATATACTCAGCTTCCTCTGATAAGTGTACAGTGTCCCTAAAGAACATAGCTTCAGACCACATCACTGAAAACCATTTCGGGTTTTCTTTTTATTTTATAAAATACTTAATAGTTTGTTGTATTTTTGTTTTAATTTATGCCTGTTGTTGTTTTCACATATTAGTGCATGATTAAACTATATTCTTTAAAAGCTTCTCCCATCCTATAGCCACCCTATTGATGATTCACACCTATTGATTCACCTTGTTTATGAAAGCATTTGCTTCATAAAAAATACAAAACCAAAAAAGAATAAAACCAGTATCGACTGATGCTCTAAAATCCTACTGTATTTTTGCAGTTGGATAAAACACACAAAGCTTGACACATTTCTAAAATTCTGACTCTGGTGAGAGTGTAACATAAATGGTAATATTAACATAATCATCTTGATTTTTCTCCCCAAGAATAACATAACTTTAACTGCTCCAAGATCACATGTCCTGTCTCCCCCTTGCAGCCTCATGAATAATTTGGCTCATCTTTCTCACTGACATAAACACTGAATCTTGCTGAAGGTCATGCAACATTCCCAGTATCTTTTCATTCAGGTGCAGTTCAGCACCATATTCTGTGGCTCATACTATTTTACACTCACAACATGCAGTTGTAGATTGTTTCCATGGTGGTACAATGCCTGATAGTCAGTTCATGCAGCACACTGATATTTCAAAAGCTAATTAGTGGTGAAGATTTGTTTTTTATTGTCCTATCTCAGTTTATTCAGCTGGAGAGCTATGGGCCAGGTGAGGTCAGCAAAGGCAATTAGAGAAATGATCATTCTTTCATACAATAGAAAGTTGAAATAAGTAAGATTACTTGGTAAGAAAGGAAAAGAATTAAAGAGTCTGAGGCATTTTACATTATTAAGGTAACTCTTCTTAGGCCTTTGGGTCATCCCGTGTCCTCACTAATCCATTTGTCATCCAATATTTCTGTCTAAAGACAAAAACTCTCTTAGGTTTTGACAGAGAGCTGAAACTCTTCTATGTCTGGCTCAGCGACTTCATTTCCAGCCTTGAGCCTCATCTCATCAGTGTCCTCTGAAGCAATATTCTGTCTCCAGTTTTGTGTAGCTGGAAGGAAATATATAGGAAATCATGGGACAGGGAAGCAGTATGAGGTGCAGAAAAAGAAAGGAACCAAAACTCTTTTATCTGTAACAAGTGTTCTCAGTTAGCCTCAGCTTACACATGGAAAGTTTTGTGCTGGGATGTGGGATGGGGACACCTGCCCTTTTATTCCTTCATGTCCCAAAGAGCTTGGCAGCTTTTAAACAATGGTGCCAAACCCTTTGAACCCCGTTTTCTGCAACTTCATTGTGGAATTTTCCCTTACGATCACAAGAGGTATGGATTTCACCCTCTCCTCAGCTGCCAGTAATTTATGCAGACATATCTGCCCTTGCCTTAGCTCATCAACAGCTAGACTTTCTGCAGCACTGAAGAGCTGGAACAACATACTTTCAACACAACTACAAGTGCATGCAGAAACTGTCTACACACATGTAGGACATGGGAGAGACCTTTACAACAAAAGAATACACTGCAAAGCCAGGAGAACCTCAAAAAGGAAATGAAACCACAAAAGATATGCTGTTAATTTCAAGAAGAATCATATATGCAGTCAAATAAGATAATGTTATAGTGACAACATAATTAGTGGGTTTTTTTCATTTTTTTTCATTTATGGACTGTGCCTAGGACACAGTTCAGGAAGGAATTTCCCCCAGAAATGAGTGACAAAAATGGATCACTGCAGAGAAAGTCATCCCCAAACAAGCTGAGAATTTTTCCTCCTCTGGGAGGAGCAAAGAGAGGAGTCACAGTAAAGGTATAAAAACAAGTTACTTTTGTAGGCCCACGTCTAAAAAGATAAGGAGGAATAAAATTTAATTGGTCATTCCTGTTCACCTGAGGGAATAAAAAAGGAAGCACCAAGAAAACTGGAAAGTAAAAAATTTGGAAATGCAGAAGTGAAATAGTTAGCACAACATGATATTATGAGGTACAAATAAAAAACATCAAAAGTTCATGAGCTTCATGTCTAATGTTTTTTATATTATTTTGAGTTATTTCAAAAGGTAGGGAGGAGAAACAAGAACAAAACATAAGCCACAATGCTCTGGGACACAATTCAGAGTAAGATATTTCTGAAAGGACTGATAAAAAGCGAGGTGCCAAAAGAAGTGTTTCCTTGCTGCAAGAATGTATGCTGGCTAAAGTAAATTAATAAATAAAGTACTTTGAACTAGATCCCAATTGTCTGCTTCAAGGTAGGAACGCCCATCCCCATTTCCTCCCACAGCAGTCTAGCACCTCTGGTGCAGGCCAGGAGTTCCCAGATTTCTCCATCTCCACCAAGATCAGCTTCAAGCCTTTCAGGTGTCCACCTCTTTCCCAAAAACGGGATGCTACTCAACAAAGAAAGCAGTGCTGGTCTAGCCTGGAATTGCAGTCTTTCAGATGGGAATAATATGATTACAGTGACTAAAGTAACAACTCAGGTAACATATACAACTAAAACTAAAATACAGCTTGTATTTCAGAAAACAATTTAATTTAGTGTAGCATGCTAAAGATATGTATCCTAACAAAGAAAGTTAGTATTTTCTCATTAGTATTCAGGCAAGATCTAATTCTACTTGAGTCTAGAAATTTTAAAAAACAAAGAAAAGAGTAACATCACCATACTGAAACAAGATATTTCTTGTAATCAAAATTTCCTTTCTACTTTATGAGAAATATGGTGAGTTAATTTCTAAACAGAATATCCCCTCATATATCTATGTTGACTGGCATATTAATACAGCTGGTTTGCTCAATACTATTTAAAAACTTTTTTTTTCTTTTATTTCTCTGCTGTTACTTTACATTGTGTGGCACAAAAAGCTTGTCTCAGCCATTCCCATATCATGCTCCACCTAGCGGATGGAGGGACTGTAATTACACAAAATGTACAATTTAATCTTATCTTAGACTTCTAACAGCATGATTACAAGGCCTCATTGATTATGCTGTTCAGATAAGACTTAGCAATACCAAAATTCTGTTAGCTCTAAGATAAAAGAACATATCTTATTAAAAGATGCTATGGTTTTATAGGAGTAGAACCTGCTCATTGTAGTATGAAGTTTAGAATCTCAGGGTTTATCTACAGCAGGCATTATCAAAGAAAATAACAACATCGCTAATTCTGTCATTTACACCCTTTCATCTGTATATAACAATTTAATCTCAGATAAATGAGGGAGGTTTTTATAGCTTAACTAGAGCTAGACTGCACATCCAGAAGACCTGTGTTTTAGTCCCTGCTCAAATCAGTGTGCCAGTGCTCTGCATGCAGCTGGTGCAAGCACTATTGGAAAACAGGCTGGAGAAAGGCCTCAAAAAGTCCACACACTCACATAACAGACTGGGATTTCAGATGTTGCTCCAAGCTGGATAAAGCAGGAATTTGAAGTCAGCTCTTCTTCTCCTAGACACCTTAGCTGTTTTCTTCTATGCACCAAAGACATCAAGATTAACCACCAGGGTGCAGGCAGTTCAGAAAGTTTGCCAAACTTGCAGTGTTTAAGTACAAATTACATATACCATGGGGATACCTAATGCTGGAAGCAAGGTCCAGGATCAACCATTGCAAGCTCTAGGCAAGGCAGCCTGATCTGCTGGAAGGTAGTTTCTTGCCAGTCTTCAGGTGTTTATGGTCGCCTAGAGGCCGTGTGTCACGGGTGTTAGAACAGGCAATTTGCCCTTCCAGCTCAGCTGTCTTCCTCAGGCAACACGTTGATTGCAAGAGTGGGAGAAGGAGAAGGAAACACTGAAATGAAGGAAGTTGTGCAGGATAACCAGTGCTTTAATTGCTTACTTCCTACCTACTGCAGTCCACAAAGAAATGGCTACATCTCCCAGCTGAGTTACCCCTAGAACAGCTACAGTGAACGGGAGGACAAGCATGGGCCACACCAAACACAGGAGATAGTGATCTCCCAGAAAGGGACATAGAGGAAATAATATGGTGGCTGTCTCCAGCAACACAAGCTTATGTTCACCGAAAGCTGAGGAGACCAAAAGGGTAGGCCCTTTCAAAAGGAAAGATATGTGACTTTTCCAAATACAAAAATTCAACCTCATCTCACATACAGATCTGACAGGCACTCAAGAGAGTAGCAGAGGGCTATCTGGCTTAAAGGAGTTTGTAAGACTGGGGGACTCAGCTATCTAACTACTTCATCATTAACTGATAAACAAATGCCACTCGATTGTGTTCAAAACCAGTGCTTCCAAGATGGTTAGAAGGAAAAACCAGCACATAGTAAGTGGAGCCAAGCTAGCATAAATCACAAGTCAGTGGCAAATAAGAACCTATGACCTAAACAAGAAAATGTTTTGCTGGAAGAGTGGATGAGCAAGAAGCACACTCCTTGACCTATTCCCTCAGTTGGCTCTGCTCAACCTGGCTCTGCCCAAGTTTGACAACATCAGATGCATCTTCCCCACTCTCTTCCAATTTCTCCGAACTGGAAACATTGAACACAAGAAGCCCTGGCTGTCAGAAGCCTGGTCTCACCAGTGCCTGCACCACTCCCAAGGCACTGGATACATCTGTGTCCAACTGCTGTAGCCACCTCTGCACTTCTTACATGCAAGGTGGTGGGACCAGACACCCAGGCCCTCCTAACTAGCCCAGCTCCTTGGAGCGGGTCTGCCTCTATGCTATTCCTCCTCAGTTTTCCCTGGGCAGGCTGGAGACCTGCTTTGATGTGCATCACAGTGTGCCTCTCGTACACCTCCCTGTGATGACATGCAGTCCTAACCCATGTTTTCCTGGCTGTTTCAGCAAGTGCTCTCTCATCAGTTCTCCCATTAGCAGAAGACCTTCAGTTACTACTCCCTGGAAGCAATTAGAAGACGCTAGGAATACCAAGGTCCAAGCCTGGCTATAATAAAACTACAAACATCTGGAAACATAGACCTCCATGGTTTATCCCATTGGCCTTGCCACTCAGCTGAAGGTCACCCTACATCCTCCTTTTCTGACGCCACAAGGTCAGGGAGGAAGCACGGGAGGCTGGTGCAGGACAGCACCAGCACACACTGCATCCCTGCCAGACTCCTGCCTGTGGCTGTCCACATATATCCTAATCCCTATTTTGGCATCTGCACAGCCTGCACAGGTAGCACCAACCACAGTTTTGCTCAAGCTAAAAGGCAGCTTTACTCTCTGGTGACAGAGCACTTAGACACCTACAGAGTCATTGTCAGCTTCCCACGGGCTGGGACCTCCTCAGACTCAGCTTAAACTGGAGTTGGGTGCTGCAATCCCGTTAGGAATAAAGCCTTGCGGGGAATCCACGTGTTCCATTTCCCTGAAGCGCGGCATTTTGGTTCTCGAAATTACCTAGGCAGGCTGGGGTGTTACCCTTTCCTGCAGCACTTGCTCCCGCCAGCATCTCTGATAAAGGCTGCGATGACCGGAGTGCGCATCCCGCCGGACCGCAGGCTTTCCTCAGGTACAAGGGACTCGCACCCCCCGGCACCTCCCCGCCTTTCCCGCAGCGGCCCCGCACCGCCCGCTCGTTCCAAGCCCTGCCGCCGCTCCTCCCGCCGCCGCGCGGCCCCGGCCCCGCTCCAGCCCGGCGGCCCCGGACCCTGCCGCCCCCCGGCCCTGCCGCCCCCCGTG